>NC_138350.1:9777746-11090246 GCF_046562875.1 Panthera onca | reverse complement strand
ATGCCGGGAGAGGGAACACGTTCCCGGAGACCTACTCTGTCCCCGACGTCAGCAGCAAGGGGTCCTCCGTGGGGTGTTCCTCTCCTGGTCTCTTTTCCTATCCCCACGAGTTCATCTGGGATTTTGAGAGCCAGAGGAGATGGGCTCTGAGTGAGGCCGTCTGTCTCTCTAGAGCTGGGCTAATGCGATTGCCAGTTGGTTCATTCAAAAGTGATTCACTGTGGGCACCTGTAGGTTCAGTCACTTAAGCATCCGACCTTGGTTCGGATTATGAACTCGCAGGTCGTGGGTTTGAGCCCCGCGTCGGGCTCTGTGCAGACAGCTCAGAGCCTGAAGCCAGCTTCAGATGCTGTGTCTCCCCCTCTCTCTCAGCCCTTCCCCTGCTCATGCTCTGTCTCTCTCTCTCTCAAAAATAAACATTAAAATTTTTGTTTTAAAGATAAAAAATATAGAACTGTTTGCCAATCGTGGCTCTACTTGGACAAATTATATACTGTGAACATTTATAAAACCACTCTGGTAAATTTACTTTGGGTAAATTCTGAAATATTCAAACATGCGTTCACGTGCGATACATATTTATGTAAACTTTTCATCATACAGTCAATCATGATAAAATATCCGCATATATTATATATACAAGTGATATCTACATACGTATTTGTGTGTATGTGTGTGTATTTGCCAGTATATATAGAGTGTGTATATATACCTATGTATGTATCTATATAGTATTTGCTGCACTGTGTATAAAGTATACAGTGGTGACTAATACTAACACCATTCTTGCTGTCACTTTAGGACATCTCTTGAACAGGAAGAGACAAAGAAATATATATACAATGCATGAACAGTGTTTTTCTCTGGGTGGTGGGTTCATGCATCGTTGTTTGCATAAATTATATAGTATTGTCATACGTATGAATCAGATACAATTATATTATTGTATATTAGATATAACCAAATATAGATATGGGGGTTATCCGATCAATGTCTAGCTTTTATATATATGTGTTTGCATGTGCTGCTTCTCTGTGATGTCTAGCTAGCGTAAACAATGAACACATATTACCAGTGCGAATCGGGTGAATTACGAATTTACAGATAAGGAGGGTGCGGGGGCTCAGTCCCTGAAGCCTCTGACTTCAGCTCAGTTCCCGATCTCACCAGCGTGGGTTCCAGCCCCCGCGTCAGGCTCTGTGCTGACAGCTCGGGGCCGGGAGCCCGTTTCGGATTCTGCGTCTCCCTCCCTCTCTGTCGCTCTCGCAGAGAGCGGTCTCGCAGAGACAGAATGCTGTCTCTCACAAATAGGTAAAACGTATCAAAATGTACAGACGAGGGCCTCTGGAACGTCATGACGACAGACGCCCCCGCACCAGGGACGCACGCGTACAGATCAACAGATTCAGGCTCACGGCTTGGAAGGTGCACACACGCGCCAGGCCCGCCCACGCCAACGCGCGGCCTTGGGTCCCTGCAAGGACAGATCTTCAAATACACGGACACACGGACGCGTGCAACCCTAAGGCCTCGGCCCCGGGGCTCCTCTGAGTCAGACAGAGCGGGGCTCTCCTGCTGCCACCTGTCACTTGTCTCCGTGTGGAAAGGGAGAGGGGATGTGGTGGGGATTCGGTGTCAGTTTGCACATAAACGAGCTCCGTGTCTGCAGGCTTCTCTGAGCGCTGATTGCTGATTGCGTCGGAGGCCGTGGCCCCCAGCGGCGGGGCTTTGCTGGGAAAGGGCCATCCTGCCCTCCCGACCGCACATGTCGGGGCCCCGGGGCGGCCCCTCTGAACCTCTCCTTGCCCCTCTGAACCTCTCCTTGCCCTCGGAGTCGGCTGGGAGGCCCAGGGGAACAGGCTCGCCGAGATTTCGAGAGCTTCCTATTTGCCGAAACCCGCCTGTTCCCACAAATCCCAAAATAGAGTCCCTGGCAGAGATGTGAACTCTGAAATGCAGAGACAGCTGCAAAGGAAAATACTGGCGAGGAACGGGCAGGAGAGCGGGCTGCTTTCTCCGCGAGTCTCGCAAGGATCCCCGGCGCAGGCAAGGGCACGGAGGGGTCACCGATCTCGGGCCCGCCCCCGAGTCTCTAAATAGACTGAAAATTATGCCTGGTTGAGAGCGTCCAGAGCTGCTCAGAGAGCTCCAGGCGGGACACGTCCTTCGCAAGAAGCCAAAGCAGACCAAGACCACAGCAACACCAAAAAAAACCCATGGCTTCTCTCCCCTCCCGGGAAGTTCTGATCGGAGTCTAACTTAAAGCCCTCACACGAAGCTGTGTCTCATCGTTCTCCCCCATGTGCTCTTGGCCACCTCCTCTTCTGAGGGCGCTAAGTTCACGCTTCATTTTCCAGCGAAAGGACTTAAAATAGCTTTTTAGTATGTATTTGCGGAAGCCGATAGTCTGGGCAAGGCACTGTGGTGGGGGGACCCAGAGTAGTTAGACCTGGACGCAGGGTTTCAAGGAGACTGCACCTCCATAGGAGACAACAGCTCTAAAAATACCAGCTTCTCAGACGTCAAGAAAAGGGAACAGGAAGAGAAACAGAACGTCTAACGTTTTTACTGGGCATCAACCATGAGTTCAGCTCAGTCTCTCATCTCAGCAGGTTGTAGCGATCTCGGTATGGCAACTCCATAACCATGATAACTGTCATCATGTTTGCTTCATAGATTAGGAGACTGAGGCACAAAAAGTAAAAGATACTTGCCCTGAGTCACATTGCCAGAAAGGGAAGCCAGGATCAGACTCCCCGGACAGGTATGGAGCCACTTTCTAGGGCCACTGGCTTGGAGAAGGGGCAAGCTCCCTAAGCCTCAGTGTCCTCATCTTGAAAATGGGACTCGTGCCCAGTTCAGGTGAGGACCAATCACGTAACGTTTATAGAGTATTCACTAGGGTTTTCTGACACACAGGAAGTGCTTAGTGGTGATGATTGTATCAGTTAGCTATTGCTGCGTAACAAAGCATCCCAAGATTTAATCACTTATGATTACTCGTGAGTCCTGGGGTCAGCTGGGTATTTCTTCTGGTCTTGACTGGGCACGCTCTGTGCTTCTTCCGACCTCAGCCGGGGCTCACCCACGTGTCTTGTAGTTGGCTCACCGTTGGCGGATCGGGGATGGCCTTGGCCGGAATAACACGCTCCTCTCCTTAGAAAGGAGACAGAGAGCTGCTTATCCTCTAGCCAGGCTAGCCCAAGTGATCGCAGGGGTCCTGGAGAGTCCGTGGAAAGAAATGCTTGCGTGCGTTTTCGGGCTTCTGCTCATATCGAATTTGCTACTCTTCTGTCGGTCAAAGTCAGTCACGTGACTGAGTCTAGAATCGGAGGGGAGGACAGAGCGGCAGGGCAAAGAACGTGGCGCCGGGGAGTCCGTTGGCACAACTAAGCCGTGCCTTAATCATGACGAACACTTAAGGGCGCTCATCACGCAGCAGGCACGTGCCCCTGCTCTTCCTGCTGTCTTCGCTGTCTTGATTATTCTTCTTCGGTACTTCGAAGGGGCTAGGAAAACCACAGAGGGGACAGAACCAAAGGAAGCTCCTCGAAAGAAAAACCGTTTCATCGGGGCCTTGAAGGCGAGGCAAGATTTTGCATTTCGGTCATCAGGCAGCAATTAGGACAGGGAAGCATTCCGGGGGAACCACCGCCAGGGAAGGGGCAGATTGAGAGTGGCAGGTGGAGGCCAAACAAAGGAGCATGCGATTCTCTTCAGAGACACTTAGCCGCGAACAGAACGCCCCCAGCATGCCCATTTCACAGGTGCCAAGACTGAGGCTTGGGGGCACTAAGTCCCCCACGGAGCAAAGCGGCCGAGCTGCAGTGCAACCCTTACCCCCTCCGTATCGTCTCACTCTCACCGATCGCCTCTCTTTTGAAAGGGACTTGGGAGCATGAAGTCAGAGCATCTCACCTGGGAAGGAGCAGAGGGAGGCACACGTGGAAGGGGGAGGGGAGGAGAGAACGGCCGGGGATGTCACCGTCGTACCTGCAGACCCTGACAGATCCATAGGCTGTCCGGGGCTTGGAGCCACTGCCCTTGGCTCAGCAGGCCCAAAGGCAGGGCTCTCCCCACACTCAGAGGTTTCTTGGCAGAATCTTCTCTGGGAACACCCCTCCCCCTCCCTGCCACACACACACACACACACACACACACACACACACACACAGTCTGAGCCTCAGTCCCCCGCCCACAGCCTCCTTCTTGGCTCCACATCTATCGGATTTCTTCTAAGACAGTATGTAAGCCCAGGAGCCTCGCCTGGGTGGGGTCTGCCCTTTTAGCCGAAGACCCCCGGAAGTCTGGCAGGTGTCCGGGAACAAAGAGGGTCTCAGCACGGCCTCCTTCAAGCCGCGGCTGATCCAGACTGCCATTACTTTGGCAGAAAACCCAGCTCTCAGTGGGGCCGCGGCTTGCTGACGGGGTCCTGAATGCTGGGGGATATCTGCCGGCAGTTTTGTCCGCTTGGGGTTCTGGTCCAAGAAGGGCTTGGCTTCCTGAGCACAGGAATGGGGGTGGGATGGGGGTCCCGAGGGCATGCCGAGGAACAGAGTATGGGTCAGTGCGAAAGTGCCACAGCAGGGACATAATATACGCGCAGTGTGGAGTATACAGTAGGCAACAAATAAGCGTGTGCTGGCTTAATGAACAGAGGAAGAGATGTGGTTTCTATAAGGCAGGATCCCTGGGTCTGGAGCCAGTCTCGCACTGCTAAGCACCCTCGTGCGACCTCAGAATCTTACGGTTACATTTGGAATCTAGAAAATCGAGTTAAGGAAGCATAGTCCTTAGGGGCGCCTGGGTGGCTCAGTCGGTTAAGCAACCGACTCTCGATTTCGGCTCCGGTCATGATCGCACAGTCCGTGAGTTCGAGCCCCGCCTCGGGCTCTGCGCTACGTTAGGGTGGAGCTTGCTTGGGATTCTCTCTCCAATCTCTCTCTGCCCCTACCCCACTCACTCACTCTCTCTCTCTTTCGCTCAAAATAAAGAAATGAACTTAAAAATGAAAAAGAAAAGAAAGCCCAGCCGTTAAAGATTTAAACAGTCAACAACACATGCACAAATCTTGAAAATAACATATCCCCCCACACTAGCAGAGTATGAACTGCCTTGCGTCGCATCCTGGATCTGCCCCCTCCTAGCTGTGTGACCCTGGGCAAGTTGCAGAGTGCCTCTGCGCCTCTGTCTTTTCACGTGTAAAATGTTGATGTGATCACGCCTACAAGCGGGTTGTTGTGAGGCTTAAATTATTTAATATTTGTAAAGTGCTCCGCACAGAGCCTGGCACGAAGCCGGGGTTCGATGAGCGTTAGCGATGGTGATTATCCGAGAGGGGAAGTCACTTGTCCAAAGCCACACAGCGAGAAACTGGCAGAGGCAGGTCTCCCGACCCCAGCCCGTCCGGTACCCCAAGCGACACTTATCGCAAGCACGGCCCAAAATGCAGCCAAAGAACAAAGTACTTCCTTTTGCTGCCTTTCCCCGCCCCCCGCCCTTCTCCCCAGTTGCCCCCAGGCACAAATGCCCTTGCATGCCACCTCCCTGGTCAGGGCTGAGAAGCCTTGCACTGCTCTGTTCCCAGCCCTGCGTGTTCTCTCTTCAGTCCCCGTCCTTGAAAAGGGCCAGAGCCTCGCGGTGGAGGAGAAAGAGGGTCTGCGGGCAGGCGTGGCCGCCCAGCCTCCTACCGCTCTGCGGGTTCCTTCCTCCCGGCTTTTCTCTGCGTGTCAGGGTGACAGAGACCAGCTCAGGCCTGCTGTGCCTGGACACTGTCTGCCCCAGCCTTGCCCAGAAGGCCCCCCTCAGGGCAGTCCTCCAACACCAGAGGCAGAGATCACAGGCTGTAATGAGTGAACTGGCTGGCGGCCGCTGGGAGGGCAGCTAAGAGTAATAATAATGGATCGTATTGTTTCCTGCACTTCCCGAGCTGTGCTCTCTACAGAGGGTACCTCGTTTAATCCGCACCGCCGCCCAGTGAGGGCTTTCCCATGGGCTCCTTTTTTTCGCAGATAAGGAAACTGAGGCTCGGAGAAGTCAAGGTACTTCACTCAGGGCGCACAGTTTGAAGGGGGCTGAGCCAAGACTCCAAGCCAGTTCTGGTTGGTTCTGAAGCCTAGCCGTTATCCCAACTCCAACCACCTTTTTTCTTCCTACTGGTTTCCTCGAAATGGGTGCAGTGGAAACCTTACAACGGTATTAAGTCTTAACTGAGTCTTACGACCTTCCGAAAGAGCTGAGTGGGAGGGCTTCTCTCTCGCGCTCGCTAATTTGTGTGTGTGTGTGTGTGTGTAAATAAAAAGGGGAGGAAATGTTAATTATCACAAATTTAATCACTTAAAACAACATATTATAGTACAGATCTGCAGGTCGGAAGTCCCACTGGAGCAGGACTACGTTCCCTTCTAGAAGCCCCGGGGAGCATCCTTTCTTTGCCGGTTAGGGTGCTGGCGAAATTCAGTTCCGTGCAGTTATAGGACCAAAGGCTCTATTTCCATGCTGGCTGTCAGCTGGGGACTGCTTTTACTTCCAGAGGCCTCTCTCCTGCCCCAACATATGTCACCCTTACTTCTCGGGACCAGCCACAGGGTCACTGGAGACTTCTCACGCTCCCTGGTTCTCTGCAGCCAAGGCAGATTCTTGGATTTCAAGGACTGCTGTGACTAGAGCGGTCCCCCCTACCTGGATAATCCAGGAAAATCGCTCCTTCTCAAGGACCTTAACCTTAATCACACTTGCAAAGTCTTTTCTGCCAGGTAAGGGAACATAGTCACAAGTGTGGAGAGCTTTTAGGGTCGTTATTCTGTCTCCCGCAGCACCCTAGCTCCAAACAGAGACTTCTTGGTAGAATCAGAAAGAGAGAGAGGGAGGGAGGAAGGGAGGGAGGGAAGAAGGAAGGAAGCTATTCACCGAGTAGTTCTATATAATTTAAAGTCCTGTCTGTAGGCGACTTAACATGATGCCCTGGACAATGACTTAACTTGATCCTAAGTCTTGGCCTGACATTATCACAGTTGATAAGCTTTGGAAGTGCTCTGTAAGGGTCCGTTACTCTCACCCTGTTCTCCCAGTCTGGGTCTAGCCACGGGGGACTCCACCCGAAACAAGAAACGTCTTGGGCTACCTAAAGATCCCCCAAAGCTCACCAGGCTCAGAGCTGGCTTCTTCTGGGCGCACTTCCTGCCTGACACCAAAGGAGCCCCTTCCAACACCCCGCACCCCGCAACGCGCCCTTTCCTGGCCCTCTAAGGAGGCATTAGCAGTGGGCCTGGGGACGAGGGGCAGTTTGTGCGGAAGGCGCGGGGTGGCTGGCTTCTTTCTCTAACAGGCCTGGTCTCTCGCCCTTTGCTAATTACTTTGATCCTTTGCACTTTGTAAAAAAGCCCCACAACACCAATCGGTCCCCTCTGACTTTAACCTTGCAACCCAGTTGGCCCTTGTAAAAGCGGGGGGCGGGTGCCAGAGGGAGGCCGGGCAGGCACGCACACAGGCACACACTCTCCCAGACCTGCGCTGCCGGCCTGGGCTCTGCTCCTTTAATGACCGCTTCCCAGGACTCTCACAAAAAAAAGGACAAATAAAACCCTTTTTACAAGATGGCAGGGCTGCGTGCAACAGCCACTCCATCAACAACCAGTTCATTGGTACGTTCCTTGGCCTGTTAACATACGTCCCTTCCAGATCTCACTTTCTGCAACTGGCCGGCTCGGGGTTGCTCGCTCCAGCGCTGCACGGCCCTGGAAAACCTCTCTTCCCACCCTCAGCCCCTGTCCCAGCCCCAGCCCCAGCCCCTGGCCCTGGCCCAGCCCCTGGCCCCCGGCCCCAGCCCCAGCCCCAGTCCCTGCCTCTGCTCTAGCAAACCCTCACTTTCCCCCCCTCCCACGCAGCCACAGACAAAGCAAAGTGCATCTCCCATCCGGGCAGACAGAGTAAGGTTTGTAGTTCTCCGTGAGGCCGGAAGCAGAAAAGAAGCCTGTTGAATGAGATGAGATTTGGGAAGACAGCCTTATGGGCAGTTGTGCGGAGGCAGCAGGACTTTTTTTCTCCTTGAGAAAGCAACCCAGCCTGGTTGACATACACCTGTGTATTAGAATCCTTATTCCTTACGAATAATAAAGTCCGAAAAGTTGCAGATCATCAACGTTTTAAAAAATATATACTTAATTCAAGGCGATCCCTGTTATACACGCACACGCGCGCACACACACACACACCAGCTCTCGCTGCGTGACAGGCTCCTCCCGAATTTAGTGGCGATCAAAACCCCCACCTCCGTTCTTCCGGCCCAAGCCGGACGCACAAATGTGCTTGCGGTCAGCTGGGGCGTTGGCTGGGCGCTGGCTGGTCCAGGGGACCCTCCGCTCGGGACCCTCGCCCACCCTCCCAGTGGTCTTTCCTCTTGCAGCGGGATAGCTGGGGCTCACTCCCGTGGTGGTGGCCGCGTCCGTTCTAAGGGGAAGTGGAAGTGTGCAAGGCTTCTTGAAACCTCGGCCCAGAACTGCCACCTGTCACTTCTGTTATATTCTAGTGGCTAAAGCAGGTCGAAAGGCCTGCCTAGGTTCACGAACGGGGACACTCTCCAGTGCTTGATGGGACACGCTGCAGCCGCACTACAAAGCGCGTGGATACCGGGGAAGGGGAAAGACTGTGGCCATTTTGTAGTCGAACACAGTTTATTTCCCATGGCCCTTTCCTGGGACTCCAGTCCCATGGAAGGAGCATAGGGATGACAGGAAATAAAGGGGTGTGTGATCAAAGAATCTGTGAAAGGTTGGGCTCGACAAAGTAAATACGCTTCCGTGCAGGACTTGTCAGGGCCTTTAATCACCAATGTGCCTGGTGAGCCTTCAAGAGTGGAAAACAGCAGGCAGTCCAGGTGATTCCCAAATGCTGGTGTGGATTGCCCTTTTGGAGGCAAACATCTCCCAGAGTTCGTGTTCTGTGAAATGCATAGTGGGAAGTACTTCTGGGATTAAGGAATTTATGCTAGTTTGCATCAGGGACGCCTTTCTGGGGGAAAGAGAAAAGGGAGCCGCCACAGGCAGTTCCTTCTTACCTGGAGCGCTCCCGAAGGGCTGCGATCTGTCCTGATATATTGCTCAGACTTAGAGTAATTCCATCATTGCAGGGATTTACTCCCAGAATGTTTCTGCCAAGAGAAGGGCTGGGCCTCATTCACGGAATGGGTGATAAATAAAGCAGTCACAAAGACTCGTCCCACCCAAAGGCAAACGCTCTGGAGTGATGGTTTGGGGTATTTCCTTCTGGTCATTTCCCCCCATCTGTATTTATTTTCTTTATGTGGTTGAGCTCACCCAAGTCTCTGCTTTTTTTTTTTTTTGAAAACTTCGCATTGTACTGGAAACATTTTTAATGATCGGTTCAGCAGTAGCTCAATAATCTGCCTTATGGATGTACTCTTTGAATTCATGACAGCCCATCCCTGAGCTGCGTGTTTATTTTTGCCCCAAATTTCATTATTTGGAAGGAGAGCCTTCTGGGTCATCATAGAGTTGAGTTGGGGAGGAGGGGTGTCTCCTTTCTTTCTTTCTTTCTTTCTTCCTTCCTTTTTCTTTCTTTCTCTTTCTTTCTTTCTTTCTTTCTCCCTTCTTTTTTCTTTCTTTCTTTCTTTCTTCCTTCCTTCCTTCCTTCCTTCCTTTTTCTCTCTTTCTTTCTCTTTCTTTCTCCCTTCCTTCTTTCCTTCCTTCCTTCCTTCCTTCCTTTCTTCCTTCCTTCCTTCCTTTTTCTCTCTTTCTTTCTCCTTCTTTCTCCCTTCCTTCCTTCCTTTTTCTTTTTTCTTTCTTTCTTTCTTTCTTCTTTCCTTCCTTCTTTCTTTCTTTTCTTCTTCTTCTTCTTCTCCTCCTTCTCCTTCTCCATCTTCTTCCTTCGAGCAGACAGGGTCACAGGAGAATAGAAGACTCTGGACCCCCTGCTTGTCTGTTTGCTTTCCTGTGGCACAGTAGGCACGATTGGAAGTGTGGGAGATGAGGCCAGCTCTCCGTACTTCCACTGCTGGGGTCCCAGCTGGCAGTGGGGAGAGGAGGCGTCTGCCCATGTTTCCAGATCAATTGCACTTGTGGTCTTGCCAGACTGCACGCAGGATTCAGGTTTGGCTGGGCTCTGAGGTCTCCCTCACAGCTGTGAAACCCTCTCCAAACCGCAGGCCAAATGGTTGCGTTTGGGGACTCTGAATCATTTATCTCTCTCCGATTTCCTACCTGCCTTGAATCCAGAAATCATACAAGAAGACCTATTATTAGTAAATGGGGTTTCTGGTTTTTCAGAGTTGAGAGAGCTCAGAAGGAGGGGGGAAGAAAAGAAGAAGAAAAACCCCATAGCCGGTGTTGAATTTAGCCTGTGTGTAGTTACTTTGTCCCTCTTGGGCCAGATTGGACTTTTTCCACAGTCCAATGACTGTGCCCCGGGGCAGCTCCCGCAGGTCTGGGCTGAGGCAGCGAGAGGTTGGGGCACAATCCACGAGCCTAAGAAAGCTCCCGGGCCTGGAGCCTGCAGGGCGGGGCACGGAGCTCTATTTCTCAGTCCTCCCCATGTTCTTCGATGCCTTCAGAGCCCAAGGCCAACAGCTGAAGGGCTCCGAGCCTCAGTTTCTGCATCTGTAAAATGGGGGTGCGTAAATACGCCCCGTGAGCTCACACGTTCACATGCCAGCGCGCTTCTGAGCGCTTTCGCAACGAAGGCCCTAAAAGTCCTCGTGAGTTTAGCTCTGTGAGATAAGTCCCGTGGCACTCCCCTTTCATGGGAGAGAAGACTCAAGTCGGCATAATTGCAACACAGTTGTGCACAAGGCCGGGCGCCCCGTGGGGCACTCGGTGTAACAGCCAAGCTCTAGGACCTCGGGCCAGCCCGCTTGTCATGATGTATCGTCATTGCTCCTTGAACTGTCCGCCTTCCCCCACAGACAGCCGTCACAGCTGTGACGGGACAGGGGCTGGGCCCCCAGGGCAGCGTCCAGGTCCTGGCCCCGGGGCGGATGCTCCATCAACGTTTGCTGGTAATAAGCCGGTTCCCACCAGCAGCCTCGCCAAAGTGGCACCTCATCCGGGCCAATCCCTCACCTGGTCAGTTTCCAGGGCTTTGCAGGAAAAGGACTCACATAAAGCACCAAAAAACAAAAAAAACGAAAACACAAACACAAACACAAACAAGACAACAACAACAACAAACCAGAAGGGGGTTGGTGAAAGCATAACCTCTCAAAGGTGTTGTTGGAAACCTACATAGAGGTGCAGTGTTCATTTTTTTTTTTATAATTTTTTCTTAACATGTATTGATTATTGAGAGACAGAGACAGACAGAGCATGAGCAGGGGAGGGGCAGAGAGAGAGGGAGACACAGAATCGGAAGCAGGCTCCAGGCTCCGAGCCGTCAGCCCAGAGCCCGACGCAGGGCTCAAACTCACGGACCGGGAGATCGTGACCTGAGCCGAAGTCGGATGCTTAACCGACTGAGCCACCCAGGCGTTCCAAGAGAAGACCAGAATTTTAAAGGAGAAAACACCAACATAAGTTGGTGACAGAACAAGTTGAATGTATTCAATTGAACAAATGTGGAATGAGTCCCAACTATATACATGACAATCATCGTGTGGCAGGCTGAGTTCAGGAAAGTAAACAGGACACAGAATCTCCCTTGCTCTTGGGAGCCTACATCACGTGGGGAAATCTGGAGGAACCCGGACCTTGAATAACCCTATAAAAAATCTAGGCGGGTACAGATTGATGTGGTCAGTGAAAAAAAATGTAGCCATCGGGTTCAAAGCCAAAGAGAAAGTATAGAGATAATTCTGAGAGCAATCAGTTATTCATTCAACAAATACATGGGTTAAGTCTCAGCCATACCACGAGATGGGAGAAGTCTGTCCTTAGAGCTTTTCCGTATCCTCTTTCGGTACATGTGTATCGCTTTATGATTTCTCTCCCTCTCTCATCACCAGCTTCTCAATTCTCTCTTGCCAGTCCTCCTCCTACCACGGATTTAAAAGCAGAGTCTTAGCTACTTGTCAGGGTAAGTAGGAATGCAGAAACGAGCCCACACGAGGGTACAGTGACTAAATAGAACTTGACGCGCTTTGCAAAATCAGTAATCAAGCGTAAACCCGCATTTGCATTTAATCCCATATTTACTTCTCTTAGGGAAACACATCTTTAACTGCGGAATTTCCAGAACAGAGGTCGTGCTGTGGGGAGACGCAGGAAATGTGACCTTTTATAGCCACAGATTTCTCGTAAGACATTTCTTTCAGAGTCAGAAGCTTCGGCAAGCCGTTTATTAAGCTGTTAATACATGCCAGGTGCCAGGCTAAGTGCGATTTTGCTTACTCCTCACAGCAATCTCAGACCTGGGCTTGGCAAGTACGGAAGGGTCCGCGGAATGGGACGAGGCACTCTATGAGAAGCCTACAGTTCCTGGGTAGGAATGGGGTCATGGGGAGAAAGGCTTCTGCGGTGGGGGTGGGGGTGGGGGTGGGGGTTGGTGCGGCAAAGCAAAGAAGAGAAGAACACGGTATGGAACATGAAAGGAAACGGATGGTGGAAAATAGCAATTATGACGGCCGATACGTGTGAATCAGGGAAGGGGCCCTGGCGTGCGGCCTCTCTCTTAACATTGACAGCAGGCACTGGGATGCAGGTACGATCGTCACCATCATGCCTGTTGCAGAGGTGTAGAAACAGACTCTGAGACATAAGTGACCTGATCGACGCTGCATGGTCAGCGGGCAGCATAACCTCGGGCCACAGGACCCTAGTGTGAGCGGCTAGGGTGCCATTTTGGCTTTCTTCTTTGGGGGAGGCAATGAGAAGCTCCCCAATGCTACTGAAAAGGCAGAAGGCATCCGAGGTCAGTCTTCTGGAGTAAGAATGAGTCCGGGAGGGTGGTGAGAACGATGTCTCATCCCTAAAGGTCAAATGAACAGCATCATCATTTTTGAACTTACGAAAGAATTACTCTGGAATTTTCTCCCATGGACCTTCCCAAACACCACAAATGGTGCCAAGAGGGAAACGAGAAGAAGATAAAGGTCTTGCCCAAAGTCTTTCGGAAGATCTGAGGAAGACCCGCGGCCCCATTGGTAATCTGCCTCCTGAGTGTTTGTTTTTACCCACTGAAGTTCAGACAGGGCAGGAGGACAGTGGTGGGGGACCCATGCCCGGCCGGAAGGCCTTTCACTCAGTGTTGCCATGCTCTTATGCTCCACTCCTCATAAACCAGCTTTGCAGCTAAGTCTTTGTGGACCTTCAGCCCTCGCGGAAGTTCACCAGCCTGGGCGACTCCATATTGAAATGTTGTTACGCGCACACAGCTTAGCTTCTCTCCGACCACGAATGTATGTCAGCAGATATCTTCCGATGCCTTTAATTCCGAACAATGACATCATCCTCTTTCTCAAGACGGAATCAAGCCCTCAATGGGAAAGTGACTCCAGAGAAACCTCGATGCATTTGGGTAATATTCAAGCTGTTTGCTTGGCCCCCAAGCTGAAGGCAGACTAATCAGGGAGGGCAGATAATCTCTGGTATTGTCGGAGATTCCAATCTCTTGACTGAGATGAAAAGACCAGACCGGCCTCCATTTCCCTGCCTCAGTGGTCAGTAAGAATGCATCTCATCTCACAGGGAACATGGGAGCCCCAGGCCTTGGACGAACTCCAATGCACTGTGTCCTCCCTAACGAGGCCCCTGATGGTATCGCAGACTCACAACAGAATGTCAGAGGCCCTTTGAAATCAAATTGTACTCATTCTACATCTTCGAACCCTTCGGCTCAGGGAAGTTAAGAGCAATATACTAGGTCAAAGAGTCACTCGTTCAGTTAACAAATATTTCTTGAGTTCCCGCTGGGCTCCAGGTCTATGGTGGGCGTTGGCCATGAGGTGTTGGACAAGCTGGACCCTGGACCCGCCACTTGGAACTTACCAGCTGCCAGGAAACGTAGACATTAACCCAACCACTGCCAACAATGAAGTCAATCAATGTCAATGTACAAGGGTAGCAAAGGAGAGGTCGTAGGGGTGAGAGGGCCTTGTTTGGATCGCCGGTGAGGAGCCTTCAAAGAAAGCCTTCCTCGGGCACCGGGGTGGCTCAGTCGGTTAAGCGTCCAACTCTGGCTCAGGTCACGACCTCGCAGTTTGTGAGTTCGAGCCCCGCGTCGGGCTCTGTGTTGACAGTTCGGAGCCTGGAGCCTGCTTTGGATTCTGGGTCTCCCTCTCTCCCTCTCTCTCTCTCTGCTTGCTCTCTGTCTCTCTGTCTCTCTCTCTCTCTGGAAAATAAATAAATATTTAAAGAAGGCCTTCCTGAGGAGGAGATGAATGAACAGAAATACAAGGAAGGAAAGGGATCCAGGTGAGAGGAGCAGGGGCTGGTATTCAAGGTCAAGGGAATTTGGAGTCAGGAAGGGGCATGAGGTGTGAAGAGGTAAAGAAAGATCTGCATGGTTGGAGGAGATAAGCTGACAGATGAGGCCAGAGGGGGAATCAGCAGCCGGTCCAGAACTGGCATCCAGGGCTCCGGCTCCCATGGGGAATAGGATTGGCGATCGAGGGGCAAATGTGCATGGACTTAAGATATGAACCTGCCAACGTACAAGGTGCGGAAGTTTGCCTTGAAGGTGTCCCCGCGTCCTCTCTCCCAGATGGAAGGTGGTGACGGGCACATGGTGTTGAGGGGGTAGCAAGTAATGACACTTCAGGCCGCTGAATATTCCAGGGGCCGTTTTATGCAGGAGACTGCCCCTCCCCAGCCTGAGCGGGGAGGGTCCACAGTGAAGTCTTGCCCCGACTTGCCACGATCACCGCGCAAAGCGGCCATGACTGTGCTTGAGAGGTCACAATTCCCAATCGCCTTGGAAGTCAGCTGGAGGAACAGACCCCCACCCTGGGGTCTGTGCTCCTCACCGGGTGACAGGGCTAGGACTAGGGTGAGGCAAGTGAGGCATGCCTCTTGGGTGTGAGATTGAAGGGGGTCACCAAAAAAACTCCATAACTGGCATAAATAACATTTTAAGGCATTATTTCAAAAATCCTCCCCCGCAAGTATGCAAAGCATCCATGAGGAAAAAAATGTCAGAAGTTTAAAAAAACGACAGGATTCAGCCCCACATTGGGACCACTCAGCTTCCCCTGACTGCCCTGAATCCCCGCCTCGGACCCAAAAAACCTGGGTTTATGAAATCAGGTGGTTGGCGTATGGGACATCATTTGGCACTTTGATTTTTTTTTTAATTTTTTAAATGTCTCTTTATTTATTTTGGGAGCGAGAGTGAGCAAGCAGGGGAGGTGCAGAGAGAGGGAGAGCGAGGGAATCCCAAGCGGGCTCCGTGCTGTCAGGGCAGAGCTTGACGTGGGGCTCGAACCCACGAACCGGGAGATCATGACCTGAACCGAAACCGAGAGTCAGACCCGTCACCGACTGAGCCACCCAGGCGCCCCTGATTTATTAATTTATTTTTTAATATTGGCATTAAAACGGGATTTACGTGGATCACGAGGGGTTTTGGCACAGCTTCGATTTTGCATCTAAACATGAGAAGCCTGGCTTTTCTGTCATTCCGGGCTTGCTGTGTGAGCTCACAAAAATGACGTCAGCCTCTGAGCCTAGGTGTGGCTTCTGGTAATAAAAAGTGCTACACCAGTGGTCTCCTACACCGTAGGCGGTCACCCTACCCACTGGGCGGTAGTGAGGACTGTGCACGCAAAATGCTTTTGCATAGTTACTAGCCCTCGATAAAGGGTGATTGCTTGTGCGGCTATAGTAAATACCGTCGGTGTCGCTGTGGCTTTTACGGGCGTCCTCTCCAACCAGCACTCACCCAGGGCCCTCACGGCTCTCGGCCTTCTCTAAGGATGTGGTCCCCTTCTCGCTTAGAAACAAGCCTCGCTCTGGCTACTCGGGGCAACTTGGAGCGGCCTGAGAAGCGATCGTTCGGCCCAGCCCAGCCCCAAGCGCCTCGCGGGCTCCCAGAGTTCAAAACCCCCTCGCGGGGTGGCCCAGACTCTTGCTATGAATTTGAACTTGTCCTGCAAAACTGAAGTGTTTCAGGACCCAGGCACGCAGTGTTGTAAAAAGGGGCAATTAAACCCATAAAACCTGGGTTTACAGGAGAATTTATAGTGTCAGGGGCTCTTTATAGCTTTTTTTTTTTTTTTAAGATTAGTTTAAATAGAGGAAAACAGAACAGGGGAACGAGAAAGAGAGAACTTGAAACCTGAGAAGACTTAAAAGTCCAGAAAGAAGCTTTTAGGAAGCACAGAGGGGGTCATAATCAGAGGCACATTTTCCCACCTTGCTGTCTTGCAAAGTGGAGCAAAACAGAGTCGAGAATTGTGGTCTTCGTCCGTTCCTCTCTTTCCTCGTCCTTGGCCGTCTGGAAAGACCTGTGGAGGCCGGAAACGTCCCGAGGAGGAGAAAGAAGGCAGTCTTTGGAGGAAACCAGTGGTTAGCCTTGGTCACACAAATGCACTTCTCCGGGTCAGGGGAGGCAAGCAGTGTCCCTGCATTAGGTAGGGCCAACCGGTGAGGAGCTGATCTTCAGCGGTGGACATTTGTCATCGGAGGTGGGAAGTGTGCCCATGAGCCATAAGGTGACTCTGGACCCCAGGGTACAGGCCACATGGAGAACAGAAGGGTGGGTTCAAAGTCCGAGAGTCAGTGTTCCACCGGCCACAATCCTCCTCCTTTTCTCTTCACCAACAGTGGCCTCCATCCTCCTGGTCTCTGGCTCAGGATGTTCCCTCTGCCAGCAATGCCTCTCCACCATTTCGTCAGACTCATCTTGAAAGGTCATTCCTTTTTTTTTTTAATGTTACTTATTTATTTTTGAGAGAGAGAGAGAGAGAGAGAGAGAGACAGAGCCAAGGGGCAGAGGGAGAGGGAGACGCAGAATCGGAAGCAGGCTCCAGGCTCCGTGCCGTCAGCACAGAGCCCGACACGGGGCTCGAACTCACAGACCTCGAGATCGTGACCTGAGCCGAAGTCAGATGCTTAACTGACTGAGCCACGCAGGCACCCTGAAAGGTCACTTCTTATCGAAAGATGTTAAGTACAACAAGCAGGATGCATAATTGTGGATACGGTATGCTCTCATAGGTACGGAGGGAAATTACACACACACACACACACACACACACACACACACTATACATACACAAGACACACAGGTATCATGTTTGTACATTTGTCAAATATTTGAGAAATGATACATAAGAAAATTATAACAATATTGGACTCCAGGGAGTGTGAGGGACAGAGAATAAGGGAGACTCACTTTCCCCTTGTCTCCCCCTTTGCAAAAATTAACCCTCATTCCATGTGCATGGACAACCTGTTCAAAACTCAGATTACTAAATTTCCTTGTAAATACATTTCAGCTCCCTGGTTGTGAGCTGTACTCTCGTTTTGCAAGATATTACCATTGTTGTTGGGGGGGGGGGGATCCTGGGTGAAGGATACACAGGATCTCCCTGCATTATTTCCGACAGTGATAGGTGACTCCATGATTGTCTCAAAACAAAAGGTTTCATTTAATTGTTTTAACGTCGATTTATTTTTGAGAGAGATCGAGAGACAGAGTGCGAGCAGGGGAGGGGCAGAGAGACAGGGAGACAGAATCCAAAGTCGGTTCTGCGCGGGCAGCGCAGAGCCTGTCGCGGCTCTCGAACTCACAAACGCGAGCTCATGACCTGAGCCAAAGTTGGACGCTGACTGAGCCACCCAGGTGCCCCGTAAAAGGTTTCATTTAAAAATAATTAACTCACTTCCTCAACAGAACTCTCCCTGTCCCCTGCTGCCTAGATTAGTCTCACCCAGAACGGACCTACCCTGGATGGGTTTACGGGTTGCTAAGTTATTTGAACGTCACCTCTGGATATTTATACTTTTATGGCCACCTAGCCTCCTCCTCCAAATGCTCTTGTCTGAAATTTAATTGCATCGTTGAAAAAGCTTTCAAATTAGGTCTCTCCCACTGGAGAGAGGGTAGGAACCAAGATAGTCTGGCTCACTACTGTCTCCTCTGTCCCTAGCCCATGCCTGGTATATGGCAGGCCCCAGTAAATAGTTATTAAATACACAAAAGAGCCACTACCTGGAAGAAAAAGTAACTCAGCATTGACAGCAACAAAGATTGCAGCTCAATTAAGCGGGTTTTTTTTTTCTTTATATACACTTAGGGTCTCCAGGTAAAGTTCTACAAAAGATAACTGGATTGGCTCGATTTGCCTCGGTTAGTACACAGCACTCCTATTGGACCGTTTTGTTTGTTTGTTTGTTTGTTTGTTTTTTATTTTTGCCACCATCCAATATGGAGCATTCCTATTGCCCGCAGTGACAGATAAGCGTCTAAGGCTCGGCAGGTGCCTCCAACCCGCCCTTCCATCGTGGCTTCCCAGGCTGTGGCGTCTTCTCATTTTCCACCCTTCTGCTCCTGAGAATGGCCATTGTGTGACGTCTGCAATGTTTTAGCTGTAGATAAAGGGCTTCCTTGGCCAGAATCTGTCACGGACAGGGAGTAAAGCTCATGGTTAAGTGCAGGCACGTGGGTCCCCCACCCCCACCCCGCTCTGCTGCTGACTTAAGTGTGTGGTCTCGGGCACGTAACTGAGGGTGTCCTCATCTGGAAAATGGGACTGAGAACTGTACCCACCTCATCGGGCCCCTGTGAGCCTTAACCAGACTTAATTCGCATCAAGAGCTTGAAACAATGCCTGCTACACGTCGAGCCCTTCACAAATGTTAGCGAAGAGCACTATCCAGAGCATTTGTAAAGTCCTCACAGCATGATGACTGGTTGATTTTCTTCCCAAAGCTGATCTAACCCAGTTTGAAATTTTGGTGCTGCCACAAAAGTCAAATTCAGTTTTCTTGGTGAAGGAGCTTAAACTCTGCTATTTCCTGTCCTAATTATAGGCTTGTTTCAACTGATGTAAGCCTTGTTTTCCATTAGATGTACTCAAGACTGTCTGGGTTGATTATTTCTTTGGCTACGTCCTTACAAATTACTGAATATTTATTGAGTTCCAGGAATTCTACTAAATGCTTAAATGTATTATTTTATTTCATCATATTTAATCACAATCCTGATTCTGAAATAATTTTTTAGCGTATCAAGCATCAGTTATTGTGTTAAGTGTCTTAGCTAATTTAACCCTTGGAAAGACCCTATGAAACAGTTATTATTATTGCACATGAGGTGGTTTAACTTTCCTGAGATGACAGAGACAGTAAGGGGGGGGGGGGGGACTGTGATTTGAACCCAGGTCTGGCCGATGCCAGAGCCTGTGGTGTATTTCCAACCCTCCCACCCGCACCCTGCTTATTTAATAAGAAGAAAAAGTGTAAACAACTCGTGTGCACAAGCAATATATAAAATTTATACCCAAAGTGATCTATGATTGGTTGAAGAGTGGGAGTTTTGACATGCACAGTTCAGGTAGGTTAGACCCAAAAGCATGGGGTGTGTGTGTGTGTGTGTGTGTACGCACGTTTTTCTCACATGGATGATCTCTACATGTTTTATTGTTTTGTTTTTTTTTTTTTAGTTTTTTTTTAAAGCGTATGCATTTATTTTCAGGGAGAGCGTGCACCCGAGTAGGGGAGGGGCAGAGAGAGAGGGAGAGAGACAATCCTATACGGCTCCACACCGTCAGCACAGAGCCCCACGCAGGGCTTGGACCCACAAACCATGAGGTCGTGACCTCAGCTGAAGTCAAGAGTCAGAGGCTTAACCGACTGAGCCACCCAGGCGCCCCTCCACATTTTGTTTTCTAAGCCGAAGGTCAGACGCGGTTGCTGTGCCTCCCAGATACACATACACGCGAGGCAAATTTCTTTAAAAATCACGCATCATTCATTTTTGTCAAATTAGATTAAAATTTGAAGCAGAGGGTTTGGCTATTTGCAAAAACCATATTAAGGACACCTGGGTGGCTCAGTCGGTGAAGCATCTGACTTGGCTCAGGTCATGGTCTCAGGGTTCACGAGTTCGAGCCCCGCGTCGGGCTCTGTGCTGACAGCTCGGAGCCTGGAGCCTGCTTCGGATTCTGTGTCTCCCTCTGTCTCTGCCCCTTCCCTGCCGTGCTGTGTCTCTTTCTCTCAAAAATAAATAATAAAAATTTAAAGAAATCAAAAATCAAAAAATCAAAAAAAAACTATATTAAAAGAACATGCATCACTCATTTTGGGAAAATGCAATGAACATCTAAGCAGAGGGTTCGTCTATTTTGAAACTATAGAGAAAAAAATACATTTCTCTCATTGTTTTTGCAAATCAGATACATTTTAAGTAGAGGGCTTAGCTACTTTAAAAACATAGAGTGGGTTCTTGCAGGGAAAAAATGAATTTTTTAGAAAGTAAAT
This sequence comes from Panthera onca, assembly GCF_046562875.1. Classification (NCBI taxonomy): domain Eukaryota; kingdom Metazoa; phylum Chordata; class Mammalia; order Carnivora; family Felidae; genus Panthera; species Panthera onca. The sequence continues at coordinate 11,069,877 of NC_138350.1, read as the reverse complement.
AATCACCTCTGTATGTTCCCCTCCCCCCCACACCCTACATACATCTGATTTTCACATTTGGATTTTCTCATATTGGGTCCATCACCTATGCACGCCTAGTAAATGGGGGCGTTGGGGGGGGTGGGGACTTCTTGCATATTTTTCTATAACCAGATATCCTCTGGGGCCCACCAGATCTATGGAACACAGTTCCAAGTATTTACCCTGGTAATTCAGGCCAGCCAAATACACAGCTAGGTTTTGCTTCTTTGTGGTTTCTAATGCCTTCCCTCATCCTGCACCATTTTTTCCTGGGCAGGAAACCCGAAGGGACAGCAATCAGGAAGAGGATTCTAGCCTGGCCTTGTCCCCCCCCCCCCGCAGTGGCAGTGGAATAATTCAATCAGCCCGCCTGTGCACTGCCTCGTCATCCAACAAGGCAAGGCAGTCGTGGAGCCGAGTCGACTCAGTGGATGCCTTGTTCTCGCTCTCTCTTCCTCTCCCTGTCTTCCTTGCGAGCTAAATCTAACGGAAGTTAGATCAATCCACGGCAAAAGGAAAGGAAAAAAAAAAATCGGGCTTATTTTCACCAATTTAGTTTTGTTTTGTTTTGTCCTCTGGATCAGAAACACAGGACTTCCCAAATCAAGTTAAGTGAGTCCCAGATGTGGATTCGTCTCAAATGAAAAACACACCCCATCATCTTAGGCAGAGCACCGTTTGAGGAAACTGGTGATTGCAGGGCCTGACACACGCGGATTTCTCCAGAGGGTTGGTCCCAGACTGCGGGGAGGAAGAGGAGTAAGGAGGATGAAGGGCGGGCAGGCTTCTCCTCCCCCTGGGGAGAGGAGAGGCGGAATTCAGGTTAATTAGGTTGGGGGGTCAGAGGGAACCAATCGCAAGAGAAGACAGCGTCTTTGCACGGGGCTGAGGTCGGTAAGGGTTAAAGCTGCCACATGTTTGAGGGCTGGCTTTATTAACGAGAAGGCACTAAAATCCCTATTACACATCCTGGGCAGGTACCGCCGGGGACACAAACCAACAGCCAACGAGAAATGACAGTGATGCTCCCGCTCGTGGGCATTCTGGAGAATTCTTGTTTTCCGAGGGAGAATGGGAGATGGCAGCCGGCATGCCGAGAAACGACATGATGTGCAAATTAATGGATTTCTTTTAAGGGCCAAGAGGAGAGGAGGGCCTTTTGACAGCCTTGGATTCAGCCGTTAATTTTCAAAGACCGATCAAGACACTGACATGTCACACGGACTTTCTTTTAGTGTTGGACCAAAATAAGAATGTTGAACCGTGTAACCAGAGACGTCTCTTGGTGAAAGATCCTCCTTTTAGCGACTATAATTCGCATTTTCATCAATGTCATGCTGCACATCAATGAAAACAGCCATTTAAATGTGTTTCTTCTGTCTTCTCGTAATAGGTTTGATTTTACATTTCTTGCCATCTGGTTTGTGGAACAGAAATATGGAAGTACTTTTACTCTCTGGATGCTCCTTATGGGGCCCGGTCTAAGATGTGGTCCTTTTCTTTTTACCGATCTGGACTCCAACCCAGATTTCCTCCCCAAACAGGCCATCTTGGCGAGGTTTTCCCCTTCATTCAGCCGTCCCATTGAGCCCCGCGTCGTGGCTTTGTGAGGAACCCCACAGCTGTTTCTTCCAGAACGGACGCGGTCCCCCGCCTCGCTGTGCATCCCCACAGCACCGTGGCAGACTTTATTAACCTAAATTGAGCTGGGGAAGTTAATGTAGCTTTTCAATAATTACATTTCTCAGATCGGTCCCGTAATAGCAATAATTGCTAGCAGGTCTCGAATGCCGGCACTCTGCTTAGAGCTTTGAACACACTTTTCCTCTGAGCCTCGTCTCATCCCTGTGACAGCGATGAGCGCACCCATTTTATAGGGGCGGGAAGCAAGGCTTAGCAAGGCGCAGAGCTGGGATGAGAAGCAGTCACCATTTATCAGGTCCCCTGCAGCTCACTTATACCCTGGCCTGTCGGTCAGGACGCCAGACCTCTAACAGAGCCCAGGCGCTGGGGTGGGAGGGTGCACGCGTCGTCAGAAAAGGTCAGAAAGGACTTTGTAGTGAACAGATAACTGAGTCTGCTATTAGATTTCCTGAGCACACGGTTCTGGCATCGTGCGGAGGCACATGACGTCAGAACAGGGCTGGGCGTGGGGCAGGGAGCCGCTAAGGAACTGTGCAAAGGAGTGGGGCTCTGATATTTCTGACTCGTACAGTCCAGGGTCCAAAACATACAACGTTAAAAGTGCCCTAGGTACCCACCAGGGTGTTCGTTTCCTAGGGCTTCTGTAACAAATTACTATAAATTTCATGGCTTGGAACACCAGAGATTTATTCCCTCAGAGCCTGGAGGCCAGAAGTCCAAAATCAAGGTGTCAGGGCACCGTGCTTCCTCTGAAAGCTCTAGGGGAGAACCTTCATGGTCTCCTCCAGCTCCCGATGGCTGCTGGCTTCCCTGGCTCATGGCTCCATGCCTCTGATCTGTCCCCAAGTTCCAGAGTCTTCCTTGGGTCCGTGTCTGCTTCTCTGCCATCCCTTGTAAGACCACTTGCCATTGGGGTTAGTTAGGGCCCACCTAGGTAAGCCAGGATGGTTCCGCCTTGAGATCTTTTCACGTAATTACATCTGCAAAGATCTTTTTCCCAAGCAAAGTCACAATCCCGGGTCCTGAGGGTTAGGATGAGGACATATCATTTTTGGAGGGCCACGATTCGGCCCACTACAACATGAAATAAACGAAATCACAGAGTGTCTGGGTGGCTCCGTCGTTAAGCACCTGACTTCGGATCAGGTCATGATCTCGCAGTGCATGAGTTCAAGTCCCACGTCGGGCGAGCTCGAGCCCCGCTTTGGGTGAGCACGAGCCTCGCTTTGGGTGAGCCCCACTTCTCTCTCTCTCTCTCTCTCTTTTTCTGTCCCTTGCTCACTTGCACCCTCTCTGTCTCAAAAGAAAGAAAGAATGAAAGGAAGGAAGGAAGGAAGGAAGGAAGGAAGGAAGGAAGGAAGGGGAATCATGGAAACCTTAGAGTGGTAAAGTGGGATTCTGTTGAGTTGCAGGCAAAGACCACGAACAAGAACGTGTCCGTCCCCTTAGCAGCTGACCCAAGAAGCCTCTCCAATAGCGCCCTTTGTGGGCCAGTGCTGCCCAGTAGAAACGGCGTTAAGTTTTGGCAAACTCTGCCAATCTTTTATTTCTGGCTTCACAGAAGTGGTTTTCTCTCCTCGAGCTACAATCTCCCCTGCAAAATGGGACCGATCCTGATGTGTGCCTGGCAAAGCAGATGTGCTCGTATAGCACAATAGGAGTACAGAGCCACACTGCCTGCCTTACGTTAGCTGTAGGGGCGCCTGGGTGGCTCAGTCACCTAAGCATCTGACTCTTGATTTCAGCTCAGGTCACGATCTCACAGTTCGTGGGTTCGAGACCCGCCTCGGGCTCTGTGCTGACTGTGCAGAGCCTGCTTCGGATTCTGTGTCTCCCTCTCTCTCTCTCTCTACCCTTTCCCCCATTTGCACTCTCTCTCTCTCTCTCTCAAATAAATATTTTTAAAATTTTTTTTAAAAATTTAGTTGTAGCTATTGATATGCTCCCCCATGCAGATTTAGTGAGCACGTGTTTAGTTCATATATATTTCACCCAGAGTTACTGAGCACCTACTGTGTGTTAGTCACCATCCAGGATGGCGGGGACATGGCTGTGGAGGAGATTAATGGTGCCTGGTGGGTCGGCGTTTGCACTGTATTATGGGAGAACGAACAAAGACAAGAAATCAATACCGGCACATAATTCTTTTAAAAAAAGTCGTTCCGGATAATGATAAGGGCTAGGAAGAACATTTTTTCAGGAGTGTTGCACGATAAAAAGACTGAGGGGGAAGGGGTCACCTTAGATAGGGTGGCTTGGGAGGCCTGCACAGGTGGTAACAGTTCCGCTGAGACCCGCATGGTGAGAAGGAGCTGGCCAAAAGCAGGTGGAATGGTGTCTGAGGCAAAGGGAACAACAAGTACGGAGGCCTTGTGGCCTTGAAGATGGATGCACTGAATTATTGATGGCAGGGATGCCCCTGTCCCTGTCTAACAGAGCCTTTGCATTTATAGCGTGGTGCTTATAAAAACCTTCCAGTACCGTGGCCACTCACTCACTTGTTCAGCAAATATTTCTGGCTCTCTGCATCTCCTCGCCCTGATGCCCCAGTGGGGCACACGAAGGGCAGAAGTGCTGTATCGCTGCTGGGTAACAGCGTTAGATGCGCGATGTGATTAGATTAGCGCCCTCGCTCCAGGATGGAGACCAACAATTTTGAAGATGGGCGGCTCACCCATGATCCTAGGCACCCGAGCGGCCACCGTGAGGAAAGCCACCCGGCTGACCCGGGACTGATGCGACACATGAGTAAAAACCGCGAGCGAGAATAACCTCTAGTCGCTTTACATCCCTGAGACGGGAGGGTTGTTTGTTACTGCACGTGATCTAGCCTATCCTGACCGATTCACTCCCTTCTTTTAGTTTTTTTTTTTTTAGCTTTTTAAAAAATGTTTATTTATTTTTGAGAGAGAGAGACAGAGCGTGAACAAGGGAGGAGCAGAGAGAGAGAGGGAGACACAGAATCGGAAGCAGGCGCCAGGCTCCGAGCGGTCGGCACAGAGCCGACGCGGGTCTCGAACTCACAGACCGTGAGATCACGACCTGAGCTGGGGGCTTAACCCACGGAGCCACCCAGACGCCCCTGATTCACTCACTTCTGCTGAGCACCCCTCACACCTTTCCACCTCCGGGTTTCCACCTCAGGGGGCTGAGGTCACAGTGGAGAACAAACCATCAGGGTGACAAGAGCCGCTGGTTGAAGAGGCAAGTTCCCACGGCTCTTACAGACAGAGATGCTGGAAACCCAGAGGAGCTGCGTAGGCAGCGACAGCTCACATGAAATAGGAGATTCCCAGGAGAAGCAGCAGCCTGCCTGAGCCCCCACCAGCCAGGGCATCCCCTCACCAGGGGCCTGCACGCTCACATTCCCTCCCTCAACTTCACGAATCCCTTCAGTATTCCCTTAGTGGGCTTCTGCAATCACCCCGCGGCCAACAAGCCAGCGAGCCTGATCCCTGGGCTGAGCAAGGCACTTCTGGGGCATTAGCATTACTCATCTCTGGGATGGGAACAGATTACAAGCATCTGGTGATGGAAACAAAATGCCTGGACGGGCACCGAGTGGCTGCTTTCGTCCTCCTAAACCAGAGAAGTCCGCACGTCGAATGCTCCCGAGAGCCAGGCACCCAACCCAAACGAGCGAGGCGGGCCAGGCGGGGCCAGCGGCGAAGGGGAGGGTGCCCGGCTGGCGCTGCTTGGCTCCAGCGGGGCAGGGTAGCCGGACATTCCGATTCCGTGCACAGAAGCCAGATATCTAGATCGCATAAAATATCTGATTATAAAGTACTGTCAGCTAAACCACACCACGGTTTTCACTGGGGCTCTTTACCGAGTATTTTTAGACCTGCCCCTCCCCAGGAATAAGGTGGACGTGCATGTTCCTTCCCCTCTTGAGAATGAGCATGGCCACGTGACTTGCTTTGGCCAATGAAGTGTCAGCAGAGGTCACACACGTCGCCCCCGTGCGGACACTATAAAAGCTAGTGCGCCATCCACCCGAGCCCTTCCGGTTGCCTCCGTCACCGTGGAAGCACGTGAAGAGCTAGGGCACTGGCTGGGTCTTTCGCTTCCGATGAAAACAAACGAGCGGGGTAACCCGCCGGCAAAAACACCCTGTGCATATTGCACGAGCAAGAAATAAATGTTATTTACACTTCTAAAAACGTGGGGGATGTTTGTTACGGCGGCATAGCCTAACTTGTCATGACTGATACAAACACTCTACACGTGACACCGAACCAGTCTGTGGCCAGGTTCTGCGATGTGCAATCGAGATGAATCACTTTTCCCTTCCTTTTCTCTTTCCTTATTCCAAACATTTCCTTCCTTCATCATTTCTATTGGGCTCATTCAGCAACCGCCAGTGGACGCTTCCTAGAGGTGTAGCAAGGAGGGAGGCAGACCTGGTTTCTGCCCTGTGATGCTTACGATGTATGGGAGAGGCAGGCCCGATTACAGAGAACAAAGAAGCATGGGGTGAGTGCTGTGATGAGTACAGATGAACCCTTTTCAGACTTTTGTTGGTAAAGGTCGTCCAGGGCAAACTAGGGCGATGGTTCCCAAGGGCTGCGTTTTGAAACCCTGGTATAGAACAGCTGGTTGCAAATGTTTGGCAAGGATTTTGCAACCTCCAGTAAATTACCAAGAGTTTCCCATCTCCCTGCCTTCTTCCTTCCCTCCCTCCCTCCCTTTTTCCTTCCTCTCTTCCTTCCTTAAATTAATCAGACGCTAACCCCAGCGTCCCTCACTTACAACCCACTGCATTTTCCTGAGTGGGACGCATCGTGATCCAATGGCAGACACCCTGCCTAAAGCTAATGCCTACCTCATAACACCATTGTGCAATTTGACTATGTAACACAGCACGACATCTGAAAGACCGAGGGCAGTATGCAAATGCGTTAGCTGTTAGTAATGGAAGGTCTGGTATGTACATTATGAGGGTGTCACGCACGCGACCGTCGTTTTTCACGGCCGAAGATAGGGAAGCATGGCTGACATAAGAGTTAGCTTCCAGGGGGAAACCAACAAAGATGAGGAACCAGCCTAGGGGTTCTAGTGGGCATTGTCACATGCGATCCTCCCCCACAAGCCTACAACGTCCTCATTATTATGTGCATTTGACAGATGAGGAAACTGAGCGTTGGGCAGGCTAAGTCCATTGCCAGGCGGTGAGGGGCAGAGTTGGATCCGTCCGCATCCAGGTTTATCTGAGTACAAAACCACGTACTGAATCGTGACTTTTTACCTCCCCAGCTAACGTACTCTGAAGGCGTGCACTTGAGTCTTACCTGATCAGAAGTTGACCTCCCTGCAGTGTCCCCTTGCGGGAAAACAATGCTTCATGGCGAAGAACTCAACTTGGCCTCCTGGGGGTGTGTCTTCTCTCCCGACCACTAATCCCTAGGTTTGGAGGGGTCTTCTATCACAGGACCCAGACCCCAGAGTTGTCAGTGTGGAAAGATACAGTAGGCTTTGGGGGTCCACCAGCAGGCCCTTAGCCCAGAGGGTGCATGGAGGTGGGAAGAGGCTCCAAGCCCATCCTTTCTGCTAGCCTCAATCAGCTGCCTCTCTGTCTCGGGAGCCTCGCCCCATCTCCCCAGCAGACAAGAGGTCATGTGCAAACAGAGAATAATGCATTCTCTACCAGACTGCGGGACTGGGTTGTCTGCTCCTCCCCGGTGCAGCCCTGGGATGCAGCAGGTGCTTCTGAGCCACAACAGCCAGGCCTCTTTAGCCTGGGTCTCAGTTTTCCCATCTGCAAAATGGGAATAACACTGTTTCTTATCTAGAGTCGGTGAAAGAATTTACAAAGGCGATGATGTGAGTCCCGAGCACAAATTGAGCCCCCCTCGTGGACAACTGCTACAACCAGACCCTAGCAACCACACCATGGCGACAGCAACAAATAACTAGCATGACGGGGGATGCATCCTCTTCGGTGGATAGAGCGGCTCCCCTTCCTTGGTCCAACAGGTGGAGACTGTCCAGACCCCAAAGTACTCATACCCCAGAGCACCCGCCGAACCCCAACCCACCCTAACGTCGAAATTCTGAGCCACAGGGGTCACGTTTACCCGCAGATGCCAAAAAGATGCTTGGATGTCATTTTGCGTAAACGGCCTCCCTACAAGCAGGTTCGCTTGGGAATCGGGCCCCCTTGATTCCATTCCCTGCTTAGCCACATCCTAGCTGTTTGTGGTGGGTGCTTAATTAATGGCAACTTCGAGGGGAGAGAGAGGAGGGCCAGGGGAAGCAAAGGGGTGTTTAGGGTCACTTTGAATCAGAAGCGATGACCCCGTGTAGAATCCTGAGTTAAGCCTGTGGCTCTGGGTGCAGACAGCCTGGGTTCGAACACCCACAGCTGTGTGACTGCGGGCGAGATCCTTCACTTTTCTGAACCTCTGCTTTCTTGCCCGTAAGACAGGAATGATACCAACAGCAGCTGATTCCTAGGGTTGCCGCGACAAGTGTCAGACACAGAACAAAGGTAAAATACAGATGACACTTGGATGTCCGAGAGAGAGACAGAGATAGAGCACGAGCAGGGGAGGGGCAGAGAGAGAGAGGGAGGCACAGAATCGGAAGCAGGCTCCAGGCTCCGAGCCATCAGCACAGAACCCGACGTGCGGCCGGAACTCATGAACCCCGAGATCATGACCTGAGCCGAAGTCGGACGCTTAACCGGCTGAGCCACCCAGGCGCCCCATACAGCACCACGTAATTTCAAGCCTGGCCTGTGTTGGGTGAAATCTCACTTCCGGAGGCTTCCGCAGAAGGAGCGTCGCCCAGCCTGGCCTTCTGGAATCCACCTTTTGAAACCAACAGTTGACAACGTCCAACAAAGTTGCATTGTTTTCACCTCGGCGAGGAGCGCGTGTTCCTTCCGTGGGCGCTTGTCTTTGAAACTCGTAGCTACCGTCTGGTACAGCCTTTTCTGTCTCTAAGACTCCTGGACAGCCAAGCAAAGCTGTCCTGGAAACCTGATCTCCCAGACCCTCAATTCTAATCACGGTGTTCCTTAGACTTGGGCTCACCTATAAATCATTTTTAATGACAGTTTGAGAAGAAAGAAGTCGCAAAGCAAATCTTACATGACGTTCTCATCACCAACGGCATTTAATATCCTAAATCACATGCTTTATGGCGCTGCATCGCGGGCCCGTAGGCAGAATGAAGGAGAACTATTATTATTATTATTATTTTTTTGCCTTCTGTGCACCTTTTGTGTGCTTGGGGTCACTCGCTTTAGGGAATTCTTGGCTGTTATGTTTGGGGGGTTCGTTTGGGGGAAGTTAGGATGGTCAGAGGGTCCGCCAGGATTCTTGGGGGACTTTTACACAATGAGGTGGCCTATTGCAGTGGTTATCCAGAGCCAGTAATATGAGAAAGTTATGAGAATATAAGCCAGGCCTGATCTGGGGTTCCTCGCCGCTCACCTGAGGGGCCCCTTCCCTTCCAGGGAAGCCGATACAGTGAAAAATCAAACCAAAGCGACAGCAAATAAAAACAGGCCCTACCTCTCCTCTCCCCAAAGCCCAGCCAGACTTGAGAATAAATGGGAACTTCGATATTCCACTTCCCTTCCACCTGACAGATATTTTCCGAATACGATACGATTGAATCGAATTTTTAAAAATAATTTATTGTCACGTTAGCTCACATACAGCATACACGGTGTCGTCCCGGCTTCGGGAGTGGATCCTGGTGATTCATCGCTTACGTACCCACCAGTGTTTGAGCGCCTACTGCGTGCTCGGCGCTGGGCCAGCTGCTGGCAGAGGAGGGGCTCTTTAGGGCGATTGTGTCAGCCTTCAAAGTGCCACACACACGCGTGTGCAAAAGGAGGGACTGGGGCCACTGGAAGCAGCCAGAGCAGGGCCTGGCAGAGAGTATCTGCTCCGTGAATGGTTAGTGAACGAATGATCAGGTCAAAGAACCAACAGTAGAATGAAGTCATCGAAGAGACACCAATGCGCGGGACGAGCGTTTGCTTCCTTCTGGCCCCTCTTTTCATTGCCTGCCTCGCGTGTTAGCAAGAGGCTCTGGCGTCACGTGGCCTTAACTCACCGTGAGGCGTCATCTGTACTTGCAAGAGATGTTGACCATCGTCAAGAAGACATCCGGAGGACCCGGGTTCCTCTCCTGCCTTTGATTTCTTGGGAATGAGCCATGGGAGAGACCTCTTCTTGACTGGCACGTGTTCGCAATGGGCCAGGAGGAAAGATGGCTTAACTCCCGGTAACAGGATGTACTCTGCCCTCCTGTTCCAGTGTGGGGGCTCCTAAGAGAGGGGTTGAAATCGTAAAGGCAACATTAGCTGGGCTTCTCCCAAGTGGGACACTGAACTCAGGCCTCTGGGTGCATCAGCTCCCTTAGCTTTCCTTACACCCTGCAAGGACGATGCTTGGAGAGAGGGGCTGGGAACAGGAGGTCAGTGGATCGGGGCACAGGGCTTAGCACCGTAAATGCTCCATGAATGGCAGCTTCTTTGGTTTCTCCTCAGTTTACAAGTGAGGAAACTGAGGACGAGGGAAGGGAAGGGTGGAAGGAGCCTATGAATCAAGGCATCCAGATCACATGAGCTTCTTTCTTTTTTAAATTTTTTTTATGTTTATTTTTGAGAAAGAGGGAGAGATGGAGCGTGAGCAAGGGAGGGGCAGAGAGAGAGGCAGACACAGAATCCGAAGCAGGCTCCAGGCTCTGAGCTGTCAGCACGGAGCCCGACGCGGGACTGGACCCACAAACCGCGAGATCATGACCTGAGCCAAAGTCGGACGCTCAGGCGACTGAGCCACCCAGGCGCCCCTAGATCACATGAGGTTCTAATCTTGATAGGGAGTTCCTCCTGACACTGGACCTAGGTAACTTTGGGGACGTTACTTCACTAAGAACAAAAACCACAATAAATTGAATCCTGTGAAATTGCCAGTTTCCTACGTTAGCAATGTTTGAACACAGCGATGTCATAACCTCAATAAAAACAACTCAATAAAAACAACTTCCTCATAGAGTTTGTGCGAGGATTAAAAGATATGCAAAAACCGAGCACAGCACCTGGCAAATGGTAATCCCCCAATAAACACAGGGGAGTTAGCTTAGTTATCATGTCCATGGCTTTGGTGGATAAAGGAAGACGTGAGATGGACCCATATCGGCATTGGAAGCAAAGCTCCCACGCTGTTTTCCACTCCTGGACGTGCCTGTGTCACAGGGGCCCCATCCCCTCCTCCTGGGCTTGGTGATATGGGATCAGCAATTTCCTCCACCCCGCCATCCAGGTAAATTATTTACCAACTGCTCTTAACCCCCCTTTTCCACCTCAGGGCAGAGCTTTCTGAGCCCAAGCACCCTCCTTTGAACCAGAACTCTGGAATTGTTCTTGAGGGGTCCCGGTGCCCTTTCTTTCCTTTTTGTCCGGGGGAAGGAGGTGTGCGTTACAGGTTAGAGCAAAATGAGGGAGAGGGAGGCCATGTCCCTAAGTCTATCACAACTAGAATTTGGCTTCCCTGAAGCTGGTATCCCTTGGGAACATCTCTATCTCATCATCATTATAATTATGGTCATCATCACATTAACAACAAGATCTATTTTTCCATTAGCTACTACTGCTCCTTTGTCTATTTCTTCCTTTTCTTCCTCCTCCTTCCCGCCTTCTTCTTTTTATCCTCCTCCTCCTCCTCGGCCACCTCTTCCTCCTCCTCCTCCTCCTCCTCCTCCTCCTCCTCCTCCTCCCCATCCCTCACCACCATCATTAGACAATGCCACTTCACTGCAGACTTCCTGCCACATTGTTTCCATCTTTCTTCCCAGCTCTTCATTCTACTTGGGGTTTGGGGTTCTTCCTCTCTCCCACCTCCATCATGATTCAGCAACATTCAGAACTTCAGACCTTCCCTAATCCTGCTATCCCTTCACTCCTGTCATCCCAGCACCTAAATGCCATCCCCTACCTACCCTAAATCCCATGGCTCAGTGGCATCTCCTAGATCAGAACAAATTGTGGACTCACTGCAGCCCTTAGTTAGTGGGCTCAAACCTCAAAATCTAGGGCGAGGTAGGCGAGGTGATAGAGCAGATTGAACCATTATTAGGCCCTTCAACAGGTCTGGACTGGATAACATTAAAACAGGGCAGAACATAACTCCCCACTAACCTCAGCACTGTTCAACAAAACCAAACCAAGGATATTCCCGAATTTAGACAACTTTGGACGTGTCTGCCTTGCTCACGTCCTTAACTACCAGTTGCCCCAGTCAACAGGAATTGGATCTAAGAAGGTTCACATCTAACATGACCATAATTAATTGGGTAAAAATAAGTCCAATATGGACCAACGTGCTTTTGTAAGGAAAGTGGAGGATGATGACAATGATGATGGTGATGGCAGTGGTGATGGTGGCCATAGTGATGATGACAGTGATGGTGAATATGGTGGTGGTGGTGATGGTGGTGGTGGCGATTGTGGTGATGTTGGTGACGGTGGTGATGTGGTGATGGTGGTGATGGTGGTGATGATGGTAGTGGTGATGGTGGTGATGGTGGTGATAGTGGTGATGGTGATGGTGATGGTGATGGTGATGGTGGTGCTGATGTTGGTGATGGTGATGGTGGTGATGTTGGTGACGGTGGTGATGGTGGTGATGATGGTAGTGGTGATGTTGGTGATGGTGATGTTGGTGATGGTAGTGGTGGTGATGTTGGTGATGGTGGCGATGTTGGTGATGGTGATGGTGGTGCTGATGTTGGTGATGGTGATGGCGGTGCTGATGTTGGTGATGGTGATGGTGGTGGTGATGATGGTGATGGCGATGTTGGTGATGGTAGTGGTGGTGATGTTGGTGATGGTGGCGATGTTGGTGATGGTGATGGTGGTGCTGATGTTGGTGATGTTGGTGACGGTGGTGATGGTGGTGATGATGGTAGTGGTGATGTTGGTGATGGTGATGTTGGTGATGGTAGTGGTGGTGATGTTGGTGATGGTGGCGATGTTGGTGATGGTGATGGTGGTGCTGATGTTGGTGATGGTGATGGCGGTGCTGATGTTGGTGATGGTGATGGTGGTGGTGATGATGGTGATGGCGATGGTGGTAATGTTGGTGATGGTGGTGATGGTGACGGTGGTGATGGTGCTGCTGATGTTGGTGATGGTGATGGTGGTGGTGGTGGTGATGGCAATGGTGGTGATGTTGGTGATGGTGATGGTGGTGGTGGTGATGTTGGTGATGGTGATCATGGTACTGATGTTGGTGATGGTGATGGTGATGGTGGTAATGTTGGTGACAGTGGTGATGTTGGTGATAGTGATGGTGGTGCTGATGTTGGTTATGGTGGTGGTGGTGATGTTGGTGATGGTGATGATGGTGCTGATGTTGGTGATGGTGATGGTGGTGATGATGGTGATGGTGGTGGTGGTGGTGATGGTGATGGTGGTGATGGTGGTGATGGTGACGGTGGTGCTGATGTTGGTGATGGTGATGGTGGTGGTGATGATGGTGATGGCGATGGTGGTGATGTTGGTGATGGTGGTGGTGATGTTGGTGACGGTGATGGTGGTGATGTTGGTGATGGTGATGGTGGTGATGTTGGTGACGGTGGTGATGGTGGTGATGATGGTGGTGGTGATGTTGGTGATGTTGGTGATGGTGGTGATGGTGGTGATGGTGGTGATCGTGATGGTGGTGATGATGGTAGTGGTGATGTTGGTGATGGTGGTGATGGTGACGGTGGTGCTGATGTTGGTGCTGGCGACGGTGGTGATGATAATCATGATGATTATAATGGTGGTGGTGATGATGGTGGTGATGGTGGCAAAATGACAGCCAGGATGTATTGAGTGGTATTCTCTGTCAGCCACGTGGGTGGTTTCTATACCTTACTTCTCACACTCCTATGAGATAAGGAGGTAAGGAAGTGAGGAATATTATTCTTCTTGTATCGATGAGAAAAGCAAGGACATTTCCCAAGTGCACAGAGTTGATAACTGGTGGATCAGGGAAAGTCATTCAGCCCAGAAAGAATAACTGAAGCAACCGTGAGAAACAAAATTCTCTCCAGGGCCTTGGCTTTCTTCATCCTGTCTGCACCCCTGTTCTTGGGTTCTATGACACACCCCATCGCCATTTTTCTTAAGCTTCAGTTGATTTCTATTAATTTAAAACAGAAGAATGTTAACAAACACAGTCACAGAACTTACTATACAAAAGCAGTGATGCCTCCTAATGGAGTGTATGGTGATTTGTTTAAAAAGTGACTTTGAGCCAGGGCCAGGATTAAGGGGAGACCAAGGTGGCACGTAGGGCACACAATTTAGGGACACCCTCACACTCAGGGTCACATGAGTGGGGGGGGGGACTTGCACGGACCTGAGCGTGAGTGCCTCCTTAAATTGCGTGCCCTAGGCTCCCCACTTCCTTCACTCCAGACTCAGCCCTGCCTAAACAATTCCTTTCCTTTTCTGTCATGGTTTTCTTGGCTATAAAATGAGAAAATTGAATCCAGGATCACAAAGAACCATCTTGGGTGTGATATTCTGATTCTGGCAAACAAATGACACACTTGTTACCAGCTCCACGTCCCATGTCTGTGCCAGACATCACTAATCAATCATGGCTGCTTCTTGCTGAGTGCGGACACGGTCTCAGAATCCAACTCTGCGCAGAGCCACGATGGTGTACTGCCAGATGTTTAGAGTCAGCCAATGAAAGGAAACCTCTTAATGTCAGGGACAGGGTTTTACTCATCTCCCCCTCTCTCCCCAGTGTATATTTTCAAATTAAACCAAACTGGACCAAGAATGTGCACAGAGAACTACCTGCGCAGGCAATTACAGTTCATATGAATAAACACGCAGATATGGATGTGGACACACACACACACACAATCACATCCACGAAAGTGAGGCCAGATTAGCCCCCAAACAATGCGAAGATGATGTTCTTTGCAACCTCGTTAACTTCAAAATAATGATCTAAAATCGAAATAATAAGAGTCCAGAAATCCAGAACCTTCCGGGATTTGCCACTTTAATTACCTTAAACAGATCTCAACATCATTACAAAGGGGGGAAGGGAGTTTGGTGTCTATGATTTGCTGGTGCCCAAGCATGCCTTGAGATGTTTTCCGCACTCAGATAGCACTAGAAACAACCCCACATACGCACGGATGTGGACGCGTGCCCAAAGAGGCACACATAACCCTCACACATGCACAAATGTTCACTGTTAAGCACCTAGACTTGCACACACCACCCCTGTGTGTTGTTCACATTCGTGCACATGAGCACCTACACCCTAACCATGCGTGCACATGTGTGCACGTGGCAAAGCGCACAGACCCACAAACACACGCCCTCATGGACACGCACAGACACGCACCCTCGCAGGCGCCCACCTGGGTATGTCTGTGCACACCTACGCTCGTGCACCCACATTCACACCCACACAAGCATGCCCGTGTCCGTGCACATATATATCCATTTGCACACCCGTGCGCATCCGCACACACTGGCTGGTCCCGGAGCCCTGAATTTTCACGCATACCCTGCCACATGTCCGCACTCTCACAAACACAATCAGATGCCCGCGTTCTCACACGTACGCTCCTACGTGGCTGTGCTCGCACACACATAGACACACACACGCGCACACACACCCCCGCACACACACACAGGGTCTGCGGACCCTCCAGCATAAGACCCCGGGGAAGCCTGCGCCTCTGCAAGCCTGTGCAGTCAGGGAGCCTGGTAAGAATCACGGGATCGGCTCGACAGTGATAACAATTTCCAGAGCCCACAGAAGGGGAGCCTAATCCACAGTGAAAAGCTGACAGGGCCGGCGCCTCCGCGTGCTTCCTGCCAGCTCCCGCTAACTCAGCCCAGCCTGGGAAAGTGGCAGAAGCCGGGTGCCCTCAAGCCATATCACCTCCGGTCTGATGATGCCAACATTTTGACAAAGCTGGGCAACACAGCCGGCAGGTGTGAGGTCGGAATTAATTTTCTGTTGGAGGGTCAAGTGCATTAGTGAGCTTTTGGCTGGCTTGCATTGTTCTTCTTCTGCTCTTTTTTGCAAGAGGGAGAGAAAAACAAGGAGACCAGACATTCCTTCCTGGAGCTGTTTTCTTCCTTCTCTTCTCCTCCCTTCGGGGAGCTTGGCCCCTTTTTCTAAAGCCCAACAGACCCCCGTGGGCAGAGGGATGGGCTCAGAGACGGACTGCCCTGGAGAGCTCAATTCTCCCACTGCATTTGGAAAGTCTCAGGTTAGATCTGCCTTAAGGGATAGGGGATAAGTATAAAAGAATAAAACTTACACCTCAGCCTTTAGGGAGTTTCAATGGATACACATTTAGAACAACGAATGGGTTTCATTGCGGGCTCCGTCCCTGATCGATTAGTAGTGGCTGCCTGCTGCTGTGCGGTAGAACAACGGGCAATGGAAGCATCTTCCAGCTTATTGGTGGGGGGAGGGGGGGGAGTCAGGATCGATTAGCAATGTCTGCCGTGGATGTCCCACGGAGCAGTTGCAGCATAAACAGAGCTATTTAAAAAAGAGAGAAAGGAAGAAATACAATGCGACGGGTTACAAATAAACAGGAAGCTCAGTAAATAAGTGTGTTTAAAACCTGGAAGAAAAGAAAACAAGAGCAAAAAAAAAAAAAAAAAAAATGCCCCAAAGACTCAATAAGAAAATTGAAGGAAGAAGTGACATGTAAGCAAGAGTCGTAAGCTCAAATGCCTTTCAGAGCCAGGAAGGTGACATAATGATTAATGTGGCCCAGATGGGGCCTCCGCTGAGCTCTGGAGCATAGTTCTCATTTCAGCTGCAAACAAAAAAATGAACAAACAAAATAAAACAGAAACGGACTCACAGATCCTGTAAACAAAGTTGGTTTAACAGAGCGGGGAGGGGTTGGGGTTGGAGAAGTAGGTGAAGGGGGCTAAGAGGTACAAACTTCCAGTTACAAAACAAGTAAGTCACGGGCACGTAATGTACAGGACGGGCAGTCCTAGTCAATAGTGTTGTGATAACTGTTTGGTGACAGATGGCAGCTGGACTTCCTGAGGGGATCATTTCACAACGAATCGAAATATGGCGTCACTGACGTTACCCGTGAAACTAAAAGGATGTGGTGTGTCGACCCTACTTCAGTGAAAAGATAATACTGATGACATAAAAATAAAGAGGAAGTTGCTACCTGCCTCGGTTCCTACGCTATGGAAAATGCCAGGTGTCATCACGGCTACCGATTTTTTTGTTTTTTCAAGAGAAATCAGAAACGCGGGTGAGTTGTTTTTCATGTGAAATTTTCATGATTTTTATGGCTGCCCCAAATTCTTTATTTAAAAAGAAAATCATGCTGTAGCCCCCCCCCCCCCGCCGCCCCGTCCTCCTCCCAAGTAGGTTGGATCTGTCCCCGAGGTGGCCAGTCTGGGCCTTTGTTTTAGGACCAACTGGGAACGTAAGAGATGTCAGCCACGAGGATCTGGGTTTCTCTTGTGCACCAGGAGGCTCGTGGGAGTGACTCTCTCTTACTCTCGTGTGGTGCGGCGTGATGGAAAGGACTTGGGTCTTGACGTTCGAGGGTCTCAGTTCTACCACCTCACCTTGGGTCCAGCACCGACTCAGAGGGAGGGGACAGCTGAGGTCACACACTGAAGGGTGGCGATGAGCTTGCTTGCCGGGTGGCATGTGTAAAGACCGAAAAGGGGACCCTGAGGCAGAAAGAACACGTCGCAGAAAAAGTTCCGCGTCCAGTTGGTGGGCTCCTGGGCACGATCCAGCTGGAGCAGGATCCGCGATCAGGGGCTGCAGAACCAAAGGGTTCACGAGTCTGAGAAATCAAGTTTGGAAAATGGCGTGCACAGGCTTGGGACACATTTCTTATCTGTTACATCATCTGTGAAAGAGTTGCCAGAAGAGGAGTGTGCACCAAAACACCAACATAAAAACAACTCACTTTCCTGGGAAGGATCTCAAAGACCGGTGACCCAATTCCCAGATCATATTTTGAAAGGATGTTGTAAAATTCCCTTATAAAAGAAGAGGCCGGGAGACAGCCGTCGCTTCTCTCTTTTTAGTGCGATGGGGACAGAATGCCGTGGGCACAGAAGGCACAATTGAAAAGGAAAAGCAAGCCCTCCAAAGAAAAGGATACCTTTTTCATCTGGGAAAACGCAGGGGGATTTAAGTGAGATAAAGTTCCAGTCTCCCGGCTCAGGGACCCTCCGGCAATCGCTTTGCAAGCGTGACACTTGCTCACGTCCATCCTTTGCCTTCCCGTCATCTGTTCTTGTCTCCCAAACAGGAGGACACTGACAGGGCAGACGCACAGCTCGCTCCCAGTTAGGAACAGCCGGCTGTTCCCCAAACCCCGCACCTTCAGAGCGGGAAGCCACTGGGGACTGCCTGACTTGCTTTCTTCCAACTCGTGGCTTGCTCGGAAAGACGCCAGCCCTGGATTTCCGCGACGCTTCCGGGACCCGGGATCGACATTCTTGCAAACTTCTGGAAAACCAGAAAGACATCCCCTGCCCGCTTGTCGGCCATGATTTGATCTCCCTGCTTCGCCGCACTGACATTAGCAAACTGGATCCCTGTAGAGCTTATGCTGTATCGTGACTCATTTCGTTTCACTCACAGGCCGTGGAAAGAAAAGTGTTTTGTGAGCGTGTTCTACGTGCCAGACGCCCTCTAGGCACTGATGATAGAGGCAGGGAACGGGCAAAGGCCCCGGCCGTGTGGTGTGGACATTCTCCGAACCGGGTGGATTTCCCTCGTCTATCTGCCTGATGGCTTCTTCTTTCCAGAACCAAAGATGCGGCTCCAAGACCTCGGCCGCTTCCCCAACTCGTTCTCTGCCCCCACCCCTGCCCCAAAGGGACTCCATCCCGCTCTAGTTCTTGCTTTCTGGCCTCCTGCCTGCCTCGATCCCCCTGCCCGGCCACCGAGCAGCTGCTGTGCCTTTAGCACAACGCCTGAGACAGAGCGAGGGCTCAAAACTATCAGCCGTGATTAGCCTTCCACGGAACAAATGTTGGGGGGAGTCCTGTGACCGACATCACCGCTGGTGGGTGCTTCTGTAGGAGACCACATCTCCCAGCCCCTTTGCCCTTAGGAAAAGCCACGTGACCCGCTGAGACCGAGGAAATGTGGACAAAAGTGGCACGTGTGTCTGCGAGGCTGAACGGGGGGAAATCCTGTAGGCGATGCAACATCGCCTGTCCTGCCTGGCTGCGGGAATCAGCGACCCCCACGTGCTGACCCTCCTTCGGCTTGGATCCCTGAGTGACCGCATGAGGCAGGAAGGGTGCGTGAGAAATGAGTCCCTGTTCATGGGAGAGGCGGAGACGAAGGGGTAAGCGTGCTACCACAGCAGGACCTAGCACGTTTTGACTAAGGCAGATGCCTACGATGCCGAGGCTCTGGGGGAGGCCCTTGAACTTGCCATTGGGGGTGGGGGCTGGGGCTGCATGTACGCAGGCTTGAATGGATGAAGAGTGACCGTGGCCGCTTCCATGACAGACACCTGTCAGGCTCAGGACAGACTCTTCATTTCCTTCCCAGCAGCCCAGGATAGACGCCCGTAGGCACCTGGAGAGGTGGCCACCAGCCCCCTGGGTATCCTTGCCTCTCCACAAAGACCTTGTGCTACTTATAAATGCACACTAAGTGATGCATCATGTGACCCTGCCCATGTGATCATAGCTGATGGGTCCAGGGGCAGTCACCTGACTGAGCCGATGAGAGTCTCTATTGGAAATCGGTAGCTGGTAAGGTGAGAGGCCAGGCGTCATGGCAGCGTGGGGGGCAGAGACCATGATCCTTCCGACTGAAGTCCCACCGCTGCCCTTGTCCCTTCCTTTGGTGAATCTTGGTTGTCCCGCTAAATGAGGATATCCTGAGATCCTTTCACGCCATCCAACAAATGGCTTTCTTTTGTGTTTCGTAAGCTAGCTGAAACTGATCTGGGTCGTTTGCAACCAAAAAGGTCTCAAGGGTGCATTGTGATGGGCATATAGTAGGACTTTTGTAAGTATAATGTGATGAATGAATGATGTGTGACAGAACAGAAGAAAGGGGAGGGCAAAAATCAGAGAGATAGAGAGGAAGAAGGGGGGAGGAGGGAGAGAGGGAAAGAAAGGAAGGAGAGAATTGGTTGCGATTCATCACATCCATCCAATGGACACAGAACCTCAGTTTTCAGTCCCTGGCCTCAGTCTCTCCACCCGTAGAATGGGGGGAGGGTTGTAAATGAGCTGGGAACTCCGCTCCAGCTCTGCTGTTCTAAATGTGGCTGGATTTGGTGGATGCTAAGAGGCCAACACTTGAGTGTGCCAAAATACACACCCACGGTCAACTGCATTTGACACTGGTATTACAGTGGGAGCCTCGGGAAGGCCAGGAGACTCATCGCCTAACTCAGCAACACCCCAAACATGACTCAAGTTGACCACTAAAAGCCAGCACACCTGTTTTCCAAGTGACAGACATCAGAAAAGAATTTAAAAAACACAAAGTCTTTTTTTTCCCCCAAGAAAGAGGGAAGACCTACAGGAAAGCGTTCAGCTCGGTGGGGTCACCGTAGCTACCGGGTTTTAATCACTTTCTCTGCACCAGGAGGCTTTGGAAAGTTCTCTACAAACATCATGTTATTTTATTCAGTTCTCACAACCCCCCTCATAAGCACCAATGTTCCCATTTTGCAGATGTGGGAACACACTCAGGTGGATGGAGTCAGGGGGCCAGAGGGCTGGGAAGTGAGGGACGGGAGTTCAAACCCAAGCTGGTCTGAGGTCCGGGCGCCTTCACCAGTGTCTGTGCTCTGGGACCAGCTCCCACAGTGAGCAGCTGAAGGAGTCCTTACAGAAACGGGTCACGGGGCACACGCAGCTCGGTGGCAGGAGGAAGGATGCCCTTGAACGATTCACCAAACATGCTCGACGCAGTTCAGTTGTTCTTATGCGGCAGGGAGAGCGGCGAAAATGACCAGGGCAGCGCGTTCCGATGGCAAACCCTTACCCCGCTGCTTCTGGTTCGGTAGGTCTGGCTGGCAAAGAGCTAGGCACACAAATGCCAAAAATGCTCCCCGGATGATTCTGAAGAGCGCCTCTCATTAATGACCGCTGGAGGCTCTGGGACCTCCAAATCCTACGTTCCGATCCTAGCACGGCCCTTGACTGGCTGTGTGACCTAAGGCAAGTAGCTTCACCTCTCTGAACCTCTTTCCACTTGGCAAGGAGCCCGTGAAGCCATTCTTTTTTACTGTGAAGATTTCATAAGGGATGTATGGGAAGGGCACCAACCCTGGGTCCTGGCATGTATTAACCTCCAGGGAAACCCGAGTTCCCTTCTCCTCCCATCAGGAAAGGGCAGGGAGACAGCACTTTGCTCCTTCCTCCCTCACTTCCCTTGACCTTCAGAAGCCCAGAAAAGGTGGGAGAGCTCCTTTTGAAAGGGTCTCCTCTTTTGGAAGCCAACTTTGAACTTCTCGGCTATCACTTGGAGCCTGGGGTTCACCCGCTTCCATAAAAGATGCAGAAAGGTGGGCGGAAAAGGGAGCTGCACAGATCATCACCGAGAGTTACTTGACGGGCTTGAAAACTTTAATTGCTGGTAATGGCCAACCTGTTGGGTGGTATTTTATTAACACTGATAGATTTTTACAGGATTTTTCTCACGTTCCTCTCCGAGGGCCTCAGGAATGCATTAAATATTAACATGTAGTGCTCTGGATTGTTCAGTTAAAGATGCCCTCCTGATGAGGTTTCCCGCAAGTTAGAGGCCCGGAGAAAGCAGGCAGCACAGGATGGATGTGTCCCGCCAGCCTTGGCAGAGGACATAATAAAATAATAATAATCCCGAGGGTTTGCTGCGGGCTCACCACGGGCCCGGCGCTATGCTAAGCACTTTACATTTTTTAAATACACACAATAACCCTATAAAGAAGGTCCTATCAGCCTCCCTGTCCTGCAGAGGGGGGAAACAGAGGCTTCTATTTCAAAGCTAGCAAGAATGAGAAAGAACGGAACAGTGCTAGCCAGGGTTCGGAGTCTGGCAGATGATGGCTCTTCCCCCCCATCCTCTTATTGGCTACAGGGCCTCAAGAAAGTTAGCAAACTTTTCACAGCCTCGGTTTCTCTTGTTTTTTTTACGCATTGGGGCTTATCCCCGTTTCACAGGTGAGGAAATTGAGGCTCGAGGTCACAGGGCTAACCAATGGGGGGGGGGGGGGCCGGAGCACTGGACGGTCTTGGATTTGGTCCAGTTAGTTATTCCTGCATCATGAGTAACTTTGAAGCACAGTCGTCTGAAATAGCCGCTTCCTTGCGTACCTGATTTTACAGGTCAAGAGTTGGGGGATGGCTCAGCTGGGCAGTTTGCCTATGATCCACCCACACTTAGCTGAGGACTCGCTTCCAAGATGGCTTTTTTACTTACCTGGGCTTCTCCTTCTCTGTATGGCACCCCCCCCTAAACCCCCGCCTCCAGGGCCTCTTTGGGTGTCCTGGGCTTGCTCCCAACATAGTAATGTGGAGTAGTCAGACGACTCGTATGGTCATTGGTTTGACCCCAGAACGAGTCTTCCAAGAGACAGGAAGTGGGAAGCATATTCCATATTCTATTCCGCCATATTCTATTGGCCAAAGCAATCACAGACCACAGACGTCTCTTGCTTCACCTGGAGGAGGCATAGAGACCCCTCACAGTGGAAAAAAATGTCAAAGGATTTGTAGGCGTCTTTAATCCATCTCATGATAACAACAAGCCAATAAATGGTAGCTTTTACTTAGGAAAAAAAAAAAAAAACATTAAATGAGGCAGCTAATACCCACCCACCTACCCGAGGCTTTTGAGAGGAGTTCATGAATATGAAGGACGATGCCGAATATTTGGCAAAAAGCAGGCGCAAAGTAAAAAGTAAGCTCTCTCCCAGCCAGGGAAGGAGAATCATCCCAAGTGTAGGGCTCCCAGATAAAATACGAGACATCCCGGTAAACAATGAATATGGTGTTTTTGTATAAGTATGTCCCATGCGATATTTGGGATATACTTGTACTAAAAAGTTATGTGTTATTTATCTAAAATTCAAATTTAATTGGATATCCTATTTTTTTTTTGCTTGATTTGGCAAATAAATGGAAAAGCTGAGACCAAAAAACTTCTGATGTCAGCTTTTGACCACAGAACCAAGAAAGATTGAATTTGAAAATCTGAGGGGCGCCTGGGTGGCTCTGTTGGTTGAACGTCCAACTTTGGCTCAGGTCATGGTCTCACAGCTCATGAGTTCAAGCCCCGTGTCAGGCTCTGTGCTGACAGCTCAGAGCCTGAAACCTGCTTCAGATTCTGTGTTTCCCTCTCTCTCTGCCCCCCCGCCCCCCCCCCACTCATGCTCTGTCTCTCTCTCCCTCGCTCTCTCAAAAATAAATATTTTTTTAAAAATTTAAAAAAAAAAAGAATTTGAAATTTGAATTGGATGCCATACATGTGCTGTCCACACTTCCAGTTCTCCTTCCTCTAGTCATGCCAAGAAAGAAGGAGAAGCGTAAGAAAGCAGAAATCTCGAGGCTTCTCAACCTTCCAACCATCTTAATCCCAATAGTAAGGGTAGGTATCTGATATTTGGTACATTTATACCGTCATGGAACTCACTGGCAAGTCATGCAGCCCTGGAAAAGTGACTTAACTCAGTTTTCTCATCTGTAAAATGGGGGTGATAATAAGAGAAGTTGTCTTTAGAGGGAGACAGAGAGCATGAATGGGGGAGAAGGGCAGAGGGAGAGAAAGAAAATCCTCAGCAGGCTCCAGGCCCAGTGCAGATCTCGACGTGGGGCTCGATCCCACGACCCCCAGATCACGACCTGAGCCAAAATCGAAAGTCAGACGCTGAACCGACTGAGCCACCCAGGCGCCCCAGAATAATAATAGCAATTTAACCTAAAGGGATATTACGAGGGTAAAATGAGGAGGTAAAATTATAAAGTGCTTAGAACAGTCCTGATCCACGGTAATCGTTCGATGTTGGCTTTTGTTAATATCAGTGGAGAGGCAGATAGACAGACACACCGAACGCTGCACTCACTGAACCAGTTGAAGTGCTCGAAGACACTCCTCGAGGGTCTGGAAGGGGTGGAAGACAGTCATCATGGGAAAAGCTTAATAAAAGTTATAGCTAAGTAGGGCTACGATGAATGAAGGTGAGTTGGCCGAACAAACAAGGCGAAAGGCTCCCATCCGTAGGCAAAAAACAAAAGCAAGAAAGGAAAGAGCTCCAAGTACTTCAATGCTGATGGGAGCCTGCATGTTCAATGCTGATAGGCGCAGGGTGGAGGCAGACGAGGCCAGAGAGAAAGCCCCTCAAAGCTTTGGACGCCACAGATGGCGATGCTCCTTTCTGGGACCCTAAAGTCTTGCATGGGGACCAAGTCCAAACTGTGGCAGTGGGGAAGGGGAAGGGCGGGTCAAGATTGAGACAGAGTGACTTTTACATTATTCTGGATGGCAAGACTCAGATTCAAGGCGGGAGGTGACATTACGCTCAAGAGAATAGCCAAGAGAGAAATTTCTGATATCGGGGGAGGAGAGGCTAGAGTTCCAGCTTCCAGCCGTGGCAAGAAACTTGACTTACGCAATAAAACACTAGACAAATACATTATACACAAATGTCCCCTTCCCTCACAGCTTGGGTATGAAACCAATGCCTACAATTTGAAGAAATTGGAATTCCTCTTTCCCTGGGAATCTTTGGAGGGATGACCGTCCTCCCACGTTGCTCCTTTGACTTTCCAGGTGAGGGTACTCTGAGCTCATCCAAAGGGAAGCAGGAAGAAGTAGCCAAGAAAGTTGTAGCCTGTAGTTGTTGTCCTAGTGTTCCAGATCTAAGGCCGAAAAGAAAATCCGAATACTTTAACCTCTTACCATACAGGATCGGATAATAACTGCCATGTAGTGAGCTACTGGTCTACACCAAGTATTGAGTTAAAAGGTTTAAATGTATTCAATTATTTTATTCCCGCAGCAATCGTGTAAGGATTAGTAAAATCACAGCCATTTAGCAAATGAGGAACATGAGGGTTTGGCTTATCACCCAGTCACTCACCTAGCGAGCGGCAGAGACCCAGAGACGCAGGGACCTGTGGCCATAACGTCTATGCTCTTAACTGCTGCGCCAGAATTCAACATTTCTCAAATGGCAATCCTTCATGCACACCACCTGTACTCTGATTTTCTTAATAAGATTATTTTTAACTAAGTGCATTTTAACTCACTCTGAATAATAACATTAAAAACATCCAGAAACCCATAAACATTAACACAGAGTACAACCGTTCAAATAAGTACCGTTTCTACAATACTGCGTATCGAGCACAAGAAGACAGCACAGAAGAGTAGTTACTGCGGGAATCGTTTGTATGAAGTTCAAGATCAGACCACCTAGTCTGTAGCGGTAAAAATCGGAACAGTGGTTTGCCTTTGGGAAGCCGGGTGAACGAATAGGATAGAACAGGGCAATGGCAATGATCTACATTTTGATCGGGATGTTAGTTACGTGGGCGTACACATTAGTCAAAACTCATCAAACTGTGTGCTTAACATCTGTGAATGTTATTGGAAATAACTATACTTCCATTTTTTAAAAAGAGGCCTCGGGGCGCCCGGGTGGCTCAGTCGGTCGAGCGTCCGACTTCGGCTCAGGTCGCGATCTCACGACCCATGGATTCATGGGTTCCAGCCGCGCGTCGGGCTCGGGGCTGACAGCTCAGAGCCTGGAACCTGCTTCGGATTCCGTGTCTCCCTCTCTCTCTGCTTCTCCCCTGCTTGCACTCTGTCTCTGTCTCTCAAAAAATAAGTAAATGTTAAAAAGAAAAAATTGGCATTATCTTCAAATGAGGTTCAACACAGACTCCCATTGATGCGCTGACCTTCATGTAACCTTGAACAGGTGTGTCTTTTCTAAGCATTTGCTCTACATGAGGTCTGATTATTTTGTATATAGCATGATTGTTTTGCGTTACACTCTCATGTAAATATTCTCATTTTTTAGGTGTAAACATTTAAAATACACCATACTTCCTGTTAAAAAGACATGTTTTGCTAGAACAAGTTCTGGACTACCACTCAGAAGCTGTGTAGCCTTAGATAAGCCATAAACTTTCCTTTGTCTCAGTTCCATTGTTCATAAAATGTGTGGGTGACGATGAATACATCCCAGATTGGAATGGTGTCCAAGTACAAAGGTAGGTGATGGTAGGAGTGCCTTCTAGATACGGAAAGAATATAGGAACATGGTTGATGTTATAACATACAAAGTGCCTTCCTTTCTTTTTTATTTAATTTTGAGAGAGAGGGAGAGGGAGAGAGAGTCTTTTTTTATTTTATTTTGAGAGAGAGAGAGAGAGAGAGAGAGAGAGAGAGAGCAGGGGAGGGCCAGAGAGAGAGAGAGGGAGAAGGAGAATCCCAAGCAGGCTCTGAGCTGTCAGCACAGAGCCCGATGCGGGGCTCGATCCCACAAACTGTGAGATCACGACCTGAGCCGAAATCAAGAGCCAGATGCTGAACCAACTGAGCCACCCAGGCACCCCTCACAGTGCCTTCCTTTCTTAAGAGCAAACAATCTGATTAACTGAAACCTACGACCATTCATTCATTCATCCATTCAACTAATGCTTGTTGACTGCGTACTCTATGTCGGGCACTATTCTAGGTGGAAAGTTCACTGCATCATCAGTGAAGGTAAACTGATTATCACGTGTGGAAAGTGCTGAGCACAGAGTCTGTGCTCCATAGCGCGAGGTTATCATCATTACTAGTAATCATGTTAGGAACGAAGCAAAATATCAAAGACAATTCGTTCCACTTCATTTTCCCCACCCATGAATCTCTGATATTTTCCTTTTTCTTAAACCTTCAGTCTACATGTGGAATCAGAGCCATAGACCTTCTGAGGCTGAGTCACCATTTTTAACATTTATTCAAATAGATGCTTCACAAATATTTATTAAGTCCCTACTATGTCACAGACACTGTGCTAACTGCTGGGGATGCAGCCTTGCCAGGGCATAATTAATTACTTAGTTTTGTGGAACTAATGACTTCCTAAACAGAATCGTGTGGGGCACAATGGAAAACAAAAAAATTACTGAGACACTCAAGTCACCCCGAACTGGGAAAGTTTGGGAACCTCTGGTCTAGAAAAAAGACCCTATTCAAAGCCAGAGGCAAACACATGAATTAATCCGGAGAGAATTTGGAGGGCAAACGTGACTTTGCACTTCTCTGGAGTGTAGGGGAGAAAAGAAACACAAAAACACAAAACAAAGCAGGGATGCTGGTCCATTAAAAAAAAAAAAAATCCGCTTGAGCTTTGTTGATGCAAAGCTCTTTATCTGAGGAGCTCAAAGAGCTTTATTACAGGTAAATATCCTTGTCTCCAGCTGCTAATAGAAGAGGCCAGGCCTAGGGAGATTAGGGGAGAATGCCTATTTAAGGTCACATAACAGTCAGTGACAAAGTGGAGACTCACAGAGTGGTCTGTAATGGGATTTGTCTGCTGTCTATTGTATCAGCCTAAGACGCTGGGCGTGTGAGGCTAGGCTGCAAAGCTGGAGCCTGCAGGAGACAGGGCATCTGAGAATCTCAGTGCTACTGTGTTAGGGACCTTTGGGGGTCACGGAGTGTGGCCCCTTTTGTTTTCCAGAGCCCACACTGAGGCTCTGAGAGGGCCAGGGGCTGGCCCAACTCTGCAGAGCCTGTCTGTGGCAGTGCCCGAAGGAGAAGGCTCCTAGCTTCCCCCTAATTCTCTCTTGGAGTTTTCCTGGCTCAAGTGATTTGTCTAGGAAAACCGATTAAGGAAATTCAATTTCTCTAAAGCTGGCTCGATAGGACTTGAGTTGGATCAAAGCGGGTGTGGAAGGAATTAGGAAGGATTGGTGAACGGGGAAGACCACAGACTCGGGGGCAGAACCTTGGCACTGTTGAGGAATAGTGTGGGACCTCTAGCCGTGGTGTAATCCACTTCTTGGCTGTAAGACACCCAGACCTCTGTTTTCCATTCCGCAAAATGGGCATGCCCACAGCGTCCACCTTGTGGATCTACAGTGAGTCATAAAGCCCCTCCATTTTTAGAGCTGCAATCTGGGAACTGCTCAGTGTTAGCGATTTTTATACTAGAAGTAACCACAGGAGAAGTTTCCTCCAGTAGTCCAGCTTGAAATATTTGTGATGGGGGTACCCATCTTCTATAGCTTGCCATTCTCATGTAATTTCTTCTAAATCCACACCAGTGTTCAAGCTTTGGATCCCACTAGAGTTGCCGATAACCTACAGAGCACCCAGTGAACCCTGAATTTCAGATAAACAAAAATTTAACTGGTTTAGTATAAGGATATCCCAAATATGACATGGGATATACTTGCACTAAAATTTTTGTCATTGTTGATCGGCATTTACATTTACCTAGCATCTCGTACTTTTGTTTGCTAAATCTGGAAACCGGAGCACCAGGCCAGGTTTGCGTCTCAGATTTTAGTTTGGGGAAAGTGTCCTGTCTTTCACGCTCCATCTGATGAGTTTAAGGCAGGCGGGATTTAATTCGTGGCTTTGAATTTCTTCACATAGTAAGAATGGAAGCAATAGCTTCCCCTCGGAACTCAGCTGTCCTGTGGCTCAGTTTCCCAAATTTTACTAGCACAGTGGATCGGAACAAAGGAAGGGGGGAGTTTGCAACACACATGATTATTTTGGTTTATAGGCAGGATGTTTGAGCCTTGGTTCCAGACATTGATGGCAAGAGAACCCAGATAAAGAGCATCAAAGATGTGATGCCAGAACTACCTGAAAATTGAAAGGGCATCAGAATTCATACTGATAAGAGAGATAAAGAGGAGATCTGCAGATGTTTAAATTCCGAGGGATAAATCTAAGTCGTTGGGTCTGGAAGGCATCCTGGGTGCTGAAACCCTTCTACCTCAGTGTATTGTTCTGTTAAATGGGGTATAGTATGACCTGAAGGCTTAATCCTTATCTACCCACATCTCTCATTAACCTTTAAAATACAAGTCTCTAGGCTGGGAGTTAAAATCACTGTCTTCTGGTTCTGCAACATAGGGGGCAAATGATCCCTTTTCGCTAGGATTATACCCAGGTTAGCCACCTGCCGAGAATTTTCTGGAAGTGCCCCAAAGTCACATGGTTTGTTGCACATGTGGCTTACTGAACAAGGCACCACGACTTCCTGGGAAAGTCACTTGCTCCCCATCCAGGCCCAGAATCTGATTGTATTTACCCAACTCTCCCTACCATCTTTCATTTTAGAGACGATGAAATTGACATTCTGAGGGGGGCTGCAATATACCCAAGGCAGACAGTATTATACCCATATAGCAGATGGGAAAATAGAGAGGCAGAGAGGGTTAGTGGGAAAATCTCCTCTCTGAGCCTCAGTTTCCTCATCTGTAGAAGGGGCTAACTCGATCCCCTTTGCAAGGCTGTTCTTGGCCGTCAGATGAGATGCTACATAGATAGCCCTGGGTGCAGCGCTTAACGGATTTAATTAACAGTAACTAGTGTAGTACATGTAAGAGATCGATATAACTAGGTAGTCATATGACCCATAACTTTCCGAGAGCTTTTTAAAAACTAACCCTTAAAGAGTCTGTCCCATAAAATAAAATAAACCGAAACTGTCATGTACTATTTGTTTGAACCAATGTACTATGCACCGGCTTGTGGGGTAGATGGGGATGTGTATACATACATATGCATATATATGGAATATTGTCATTTGTCCTCTTGGGTACATTGAATAAATTTCGTATCTTAAATCCACGTATGGTTAAACACATTGGATCTGCTGAGTGTATTATGCAGGTTAAATGAAAGGCAGTGTGCTGATGAACTGTGGGTTCATTCCTTTGGCCTCTCTCACTCTTCCACCGTTACCGAGCCCAATTGGGCATCAAACAGTTATGGTTACTGATCCTTGGTGATTCTTGCCTCCCCCCCGACTCCCCACGCTGTCCCTTCTCCCGTTGCTTGTCCCAGCCTCCCCCTTCTTGGCGATCGGAACCTGTATTCCCAGCTTGACCCCTGCGGGCTTTCCTATGCCTCTCTGTCCGGTTTTGTCTTTATCTTCCCTCATGCACTCATGCCAAAGGTAAAAGGACTTCATCAGGGTTCAGGATGCCAGGGAAAGGTAAGCGGCTTGGCTTCAGCACCTGACACGTAGTAGGTGCTCTGCACACGTTTCCTGAATGAAGCAGTGCATGTAAAGAGCGTGACAAGACACCTACTACGATCACTGCCATCAGTCTCCCTCTTCAGGAAGACCCTTAAGGCCAAGACGGAGACTTATCCATCCCTGATTCTCCACCGTCTACACTCGTGCCTGTCGTTCAAAGGGCCATCAACCCACTAGGGAATGGATGGATGTTGGGTGCATTCTGGGGACCAGAATTTCTTCCTTCTATGGGTCATTTTCTTAGGCCTCGGCATCTTTGTCTTGTACCCTTGTCTCGAGCTGCCTAGGTGTGCTGGGTTGGGGTCGGATAAATGTGCGGTCTTAATGAATATTTAAGTGTTTCTGCTCTCTCGTTTGTAATGTGAGGGGACTCCTTTTTATCTTCTTCTTCCAGGAAGTCAGGGGCGAGAAGCCTTGAATATGCGTTGGACTAGATGAATTTTGTGAAATATTAATTAGCACTATACAAATATCTGGGATTAGCAATCTACCAAGAAGCTAGCTCCCTTGGTTCTAGACTTCCTGGAATAGCAAAGAAGCCCCCACCCGAAGCTTATGGATTTAGAAGACCCCCTTCTGACTCCAGAGTGAGCTAGAAACTTTTCCATATAACAGAATAATGATCTTGGAGCCACATATTCATGGCATCTGTAGTTAAAGAACATTCTCTTTTAGCTCAGTCATACCCCCTAATAAGAACAACCACTGGCAAGACTGGGCTGCAATCAACCCATTTGTGGGATGAGAAAACTGAGGCCTGAGTATATAAAGTGCTTCATCTTCTTTTTCTTATTTTTTAAAAGAATTGTTTAACGTTTATTCGTTTTTGAGAGACAGAGACAGACAGAGTGTGAGTGGGAGAGGCACAGAGAGAAGGAGAGACATAGAATCGGAAGCAGGCTCCAGGCTCTGAGCTGTCAGCACAGCGCCCAACGCGGGGCTCCAACGCACCAACCGTGAGATCTCGACCCAAGCTGGAGTCAGACCCTTAACCGACTGAGCCACCCAGGTGCCCCCTAAAGTACCTCTTTTTCTAAGAGTCTCCTTCCTGGATCAAGACCAGAAGAGACAGAAAATCGTATCGTAATAATGTTATGACCGATGGACCTATTGCCACCAATAAGACACTGGACACTCTTTTCTTCAGGCATGAACTCCTATCGTCCTCACAACAACTAAAGGAGGGTTGGGCTAGGAGTTGCAGATGGAGGAACCAAGGGGCAGGTTGATGAGGCAATTTGACTAAGGTAGGATCGGTCACGGCAAGGATTCCAACTCAGGTGTGCCCAACTCTAGAACAGCATGTTTGAGCACTTCTGTGTTCTGAGTGATGGCGGCTGGTCTCGCGGGGGTCTTTAACTTGAATCCACGGAACCCCAACAAGACTAGGGATGGACTTCGGAGGCTCTGTGAGCCCTTTGAAATCGCACTCACTAATTTCCCTGTTTGTGTGCATTTTTTGTTTGTTTGTTTGTTTGTTTGTTTGTTTTGAGGGAGAGTCCTCAGTAGATTATCAAGGGGGTCTGTGACGTGCAGATTAGGAACCGTGAGCAGGACCAGAATTGGCACCCGGGGAGAGGAAGCATTTGCCAACATCAGAACCACCCAGATGGTCCACCCAATTCAGACTCTGCCACCAGATAGAGTTCTTTTCATTTTTGAAATCTGGTCCCTGCCTCTTAGCAATTTCTTCTGGATGAAACTGAATAAGTCAAGGAGCCATTGGAAGCTGTATTAAGCAAGGCCAGTGGGGCCCAGCATTCCTCAGGCCTGGAAGAGCTGGAATTGCCCAGCTTGCCCCAGGATCAAAGAGACGAGGCAACCCCTTCATCACCAGGTTTCCACATCAGCACTGTTGAGGGCAGGAAGATGTCAAGGGGGAAAGCTTTCTTTGAAGTGTCAAGATAAGAATCATCTCCACCTCCCTTCAGTGTGAAAGTCGTTCCTCTAGGAGCCAGGGGAGGGTGTGAGGCATTCGGCTGTCTGTACGAAAGCTGGGAGGAACTTATCAACTGAGGCAGACACCTTCCTGACTCCAGACTGTGTCTGGACCTGGCCTACAATCTCCAGCGAACATCAGTCCTCACACACATTTGAAACGTGGAGCCGTGTTAACCACTTTTCCAATGCTATCCCGTCTAGAGCTGTACCTGCATGGGCTTTACTGCTGAATCGTTGACTACAGACAGCCTAGCACTCAGGGGGACCAGTGAGAGCTTGCACCTTGGGCCGGGTGAGCTGGGGTAAGTTACTTAACCTCTCTGAACCTCGGGTTCAATGGGAGTTACAATAAGAGCCCCTCTCTCCAGGGTTAATTGGAGAACTAAATGAGACTGTCCAAAGTAGCCATTTCCTTTTGCAGTAGCTGGTGCAGAGGCACATTGAAAAATTTTTAGCTGATATGTTTCCTTACTGTCTGGCTCATGACAGCTGATCCAGGTGGGCTTCAGGGTCCAAATATCTGATTATACAAGACTTGCCCACAAATATTTTGCCCACTATTTTAAGTGCTTTGAGTTGAAGGATAAGACCTCATTTTATCTTACTCTTTCAATATGGCCGGCCGGATGCAGTAGGTCAGAGCAGACGTCCAGCATTTAAAGCCTGGCTTCACAATCTAACGACTGTGAACATTAGGAAGTTATTTGGCTTCCCTGTGACCTGGCTTCCTGATCTGTGAAATGGGGACACTTGATAGACGGTCATTATTTGGGTTGAATGAATTCTCATATTAGCAATTAGGACGGTGGTTGGTATCTCACAAGCGCTCCGTAAGCGTTGGTTTCAATGTGTGCCTCCCCCTTCCCTGGCTCCCATCGATAACCAAGAGCTGTTGGCTAAATGGAATTTATTGAAAACCTCAAGTGTCCCCCACATGGGGTTCTAGGCTTCCAAAGCATCTATTGGCCTTGCTCCTCGGATGCTTAAATTTTAACTGAAGAATTAATATATCCTCATCAAGTCGCTCATTCAAGGAATTTGAGGTCCAAATCCAGACTAGGTGGTTAGTCCTTCTATTAGATAGAGAGCTTTGCTGTTTCAGATTCTGTGTCTCCCTCTCTCTCTGCTCCTCACCTGTTCATGCTCTTTCTCTCTCTGTCTCAAAAATAAATAAAAACGTTAAAAAAAAAAATTTAAAAAAAAAAAAAAAGATAGCTTTGCGCTCTGACCTTCATACGGGTTCCTTTCTCTGCCCCGAACACCCTGGGACACCACCAGTGCCCTTCCTTTACAGCCTGCTAACATTTTCAATTCCTTTAGGTGTCAGCTTAAATGCCACCTCTTCTTGGAAGCCATCCTTGACTCTGGATTAAGTTAGATCCCTCTATCTTATGCCCCCCACACCCTACTTCCTCTACCCTGTTTTGAATGACAGAGTTAATCTCTGACTTCAACATTCTCCAGATCCATAAAGGGAAGCTCCATATTTGCCCTTCTTTTCCCATATCCCCAGTATCAAATGCAGTGCCAGGCACCCCCAAGTACTCCAAAAATATTTGTGGACAGATGAATAAAAGGGAATTTCTGTGTGTGGATTTCCCCTGTTGGAAGGTATTATATTCTCCCAGCATCTCGATGGTAAATGGCACCTCCACCTTGCAAAGTGTGGCAGCAGTGAGTGGTGCCACGTTTAGAGCTTACAAAGCCCTAGTTGCCTTTCAGATGGAGAAACTGAGCCTGAAGAGGTAGAGCCATTCATCCCACTGCACTTAACGGGCAGAGGGGGGACAAGAACTCTGAGAATCTTCCAAAAGACAAAAAAAAGTTGAATTCTCTCACTAAAGTCAACTACTCATTTAGCATGGAATAATTAGGACTCCCCTACTGGAGACAGAGGACATCGAGGTGGTGAATTGTGACAAAGTAGCTTTCTCATTAGAGGCAGGCCCTGGGCTATAGCAAGAAACAACTTAAAACACGGGCTACAAAAAAATACGGGCTCAAATCCTGTGGATCCTAAGATAACCGCAATGTCTTCATTTTTAAGCGGGTGACATGATCATTTCTTTTAGGAATTTTGTATTTTATACGCACGAACGCATGCGTTGTAGAATAAAGAACTTGGCTGACCTCTCTCCCTGATTCCTGAGTGGTGGACTCTAAATCTTTGGAATTTCCTGAGTCAGAGGAATGTCTTTGTAATTCATGAGCCCCTTGGATCACACCTGAATTTATGCTAAGAGTTGAGGTGACTCAGGATGGGGACCAGTCAACCGGAAAGACCAACCGCGTGATTAGAGGGTTGCCTCACCTGGTATAAGAGGGGGGCAGCCAGAGACTGAGCTCGGACACGTGTCCAGTGATTCAATCATTCATGCCTATGTAATGAAACCCCAATAAAGACTCTGGACACCAAAGCTTGGTGGAAGTTTCTGTCTGGTGAACAAAGTAATATCCGATGAGGGTGATGCACCCCGCTTCCAAGAGGAGAGGGCATCAAAGTTCTGCCTTTGGAATCCTCCCCAGCTTCCCCCCCCAGGTCTCTTTGTTCGGCTGCTCTTGATCTGTACCCTTAATGAGAAAAATGCCATCAGGCGTATAGCACTTTCTTAGCTATAGCAATCTGCCAATCATTCTTATGAATTATCAAATATGAAGAAGGCATGGGAACCATCCCTTATTTTTAGCCAGCTTGTCAGAAGTGTGGGTGGCCTGGGGATCCCCAAGCTTGTGGCTGGCAACTGAAGGGAGGACAGCCCTGTTGGGGAATGCACCTTCCACTCGTGGGGTCTGCACTAACTCCAGGTGGTTAGCATCAGAATTACATCAGCACAGCAGCAGATGGGGTGCCCGTAAGAGACTGTGGCCACAGTGGTTTTGCCTTTGTGGCCTGTCTTCCCCCATTTCCCTCCTCTCGTGGTCTCAGAACCCCTCTTCTCTGCTGGCAACCCATTTCATGGGGTTTGGTCAGGGTTGACAATCTTCTCTCCCCATCACCACATTAGTGGGCACTTAACTGAGACCAAAGTATTAAAACTCTTCCTGGTCTTTTCTCCAAGAAAGAGGGTGGCTCTCAGCTGAAGAATGTGAACTGAGAGCCTCCACTGGCCACCAAGTAGGCCATATGGAGGGAGTCTGTCTCAGGGTCGGAGAAAAGGACAGCCTGACGAATCCAGGAGTCCTGGGTCAGGTGGTACTTTGGGGCAGTTTCCAGTTATATGAACCAATAAATTCACCTCTGCCATTTCTTCCTTCCTTCCTTCCTTCCTTCCTTCCTTCCTTCCTTCCTTCCCTTCTTTCTCTCTTTCTTTCTTTCTTTCTTTCTTTCTTTCTTTCTTTCTTTCTTTCTCTCTCTCTCTTTCCTGCTGAAAGTAATTGGACTTGGGTTTCTATCAGCTCCAAACAGGATTCCTGACTGTTATGGTATCTGACATCATGACTTCCATATGGTAAATATTCACCCATGGTAGGCGTATTTCTAAAATGTGAAAAATTGGCTAAAAATCCCCAAATTTCCCTTTTTTATTTATAGCCCACAACCACCCACACTGCTCCCCTCAGTGAATGACAGTGTAGATGACCAAAGATTCTTCTCTCTGTGTCTGTTGAGAAGTGGCATCGAATTCCTCCACACTGGAATTTCCCCACTGGCCCTACTGATTTGTCTGACTGGCAGAAAGTGGTGAAAGGGATATTCTGGGATGGCTTAGACTCCATCTTAGGAATCCTTGAGCTGCTGCCCAGCTTCTGTTCCTGCTGTGGAGGGAGTCTGATTGCCCTGAGACTTCTGTGCTGGGTGGGGATGGGGGGACACATAGAAGCTTTGAGATAACATGAAGAGACAGTAATGCCCAACCAGCCCCCAGATGGTCCAGCCTGCCAGTAGAGAGACCCCAGGCAATGTGTGACACAAAGACAAGTCATCCCCACCGAATCCCGCCCCAATAACAAGCTCATAGGCAGACTCACGAGCCCCCGGGTTTTAGGGTGGTTGGCTATGTGCAACAGATAAGTGGAACAGACGGTGGTAACAGTTCACCTTTCCTCAGTGGCTCCCAGATGCCAGGTGCTTAAGAGACGCCATCTTGCTGATTCATCAAGAAGCCCAAGAAGTATTCCTGTTATCCCCACTTGAGGCAGGAGGAAACCAAGAATCAGAGAGATGACGTCACATGCACCAGGTCACACGGCTAGGAAGTAATAGAATCAGGACCTCAGCCTCTCGGATCCTTAGCCACCACACTCTGTTGTCCCTTGATTATGCTGTGAAAAACAGCAGGTTAACCCCCTTCTGACATTTGGTCCAAACCACAGTTTCTGTCTTAAACAGACCCCTGGCAGGACCCAGCCTGCTCCAAAGGGGAGAATTTATTCATAACCCTGTGGACAAAGTTAAGAGCAACTAACTAGGCACGCATGGTCCAGAACACTCTGGAAAATCAGGAAAATGCTATCTGCCCCTCTTAAGCCTGCAAGGTCATCAGCACTTGGCAAGAACTGAAGCATCAGGGAGAGCTACAATAGGGCATGCGGCTTTTCTTACAGAAAAACAGCCACTTCAAGCCTGCCACTTGGAACAGAGGAGCCGGAGGAAGAAATACCCCAGCCTCTCTCCCCTTCCTCCTTCCCAGCTGGTGCCTCCCATTGGCTAAACCCACATAGAAACCCCAGGGTAAGGGAGCACACTGAGGCAGCCCATGCTGGCCAGTTCCTTGGGCACAGAGCAGAAAGGAGAAGGGTACAGAGTGGACCCCAGGCCAACAGCACAGCCCCAGCTGGTCATGGTTTCCCTCTTTCCCACACTTGGTACAGGTGGAAATTAGACCTTCCCAAACGCTGATGAAAATACATGAGCTATATTGTCCTCTTGGGGGTTATGGAGTAACTAAACCCCACACTCAACTCCATCGGCTTCTGTCACCTTCCTAGAGCTCATTTCCAAAAGGAAATAACACCTGCCCCAAATCTCCACCTGCCACGGCCACCTCTCTGAACCCCCAGCTGCCAGGGGCTGACAGTAAGTCACAGAAGCATATTGATTTCTCAGGGGAAAGATGAGCAAAGTGAATACAGAACTCCTCCGTGCACAGGATGAAAAACCTTGTCCAGGAAGGAAAATGAGGTAAGCTGGAAAGGGGGCAGGGGAGGCTGGGATAAAGACTTGCAGCCACAGGCTTTTCCGAGGCAAGGAAGAGATCTAAAGAATGTTCTCTATACTGAATACAGTCTACAGTCAATGAAAGAACTTCTGGGCTTTGCATTTGACTTCATTATATGCTTTTTGATTTCCTGGGTAGCAGACGGCTATTAATTAGTTTTTGTTCAGGTTAATCCAGCTTTTCATTCACGGACTTATTTTCTCCCACTAAGAGTTTAAATTTAAATGTCACCAACAACAAAAAAAAATTTTTTTTAAATGTCACTAACAACCTGGGTAATTTAGGGTCCAAACCCTCAACGGTCAGGGAATTATAACTAATGAATAATATGTTCAGCTAATTTAATTCTAGAAGCAGCTTATTAACATATCAAAAGACTTTAAAAAGTGCACCCTTTTTGACCCTAAAATTTCCTGTCTAGCACATGGCTTTTTTTGTTTTTGCCCTAAAGAAATGATTATGGATGTGCACCGATATGCAGTTCAAAAGGTGCTCGCTGAATTATTGCTTCGGTTAGCAAAGACTGGGAACGAATCTAAGATTTAATAACAAAAAACGATCATGGCACTGCTAATAATAACAGCCATAACAATGATCGTGTTCAACACTGAGCGTTTCCCATGTGCCCGGACACTATTTTAGGCACTCTGCCTGTATTAGCTCATTTCATCCCCACAACAACCCTGTGAGGTTGGTAGCCTCAGTTGGCCCACTTTAGAGGTAAGAAAACTGAGGCACGAAGAGATTAGACAACTACCCAAAGTTGCACAGCTTGTGATCACGGAGCCAGGGAAGTTCATGGTCAACGTGTGCCAGGTCCGGGGCAAGAGAAAACACGGGAGGCCTACAGGCCATTGGGAAAGTTACACATCTAGCTAATCAACTGTCAAGTCTTGGGTTTTCTATCCTCAAGTCTGGACAACTAGGTGAGGCCACGTCTGAGTGTCGAATCCTTAGGCTCCTTGGAGTTCTGTGGCTGGGTGTGGTGGCACGGATGGACACAGCCGGCCACCTGCTCCCTTTCTCCTCCCACCCCTGGCTCCAACCCACGCTGTTGAGGGGCCACCTGCACACGTGTGTGGACAGGCCGGCCAGCACATCCAAGCTTTACCCAAGACCCCTCCATCCGAGACAGAGACGGCATGAGTGGGAGAGGGGCAGAGAGAGAGGGAGCGAGACAGAATCCCAGGCAGGCTCCGTGCTGTCAGCGCAGAGCCCAACATGGGGCTCAAACTCATAAAACTGCGAGATCGTGACCTGAGCAGAAACCAAGAATCGGATGCTTAACGGACTGAGCCACCCAGGCGCGCCCCAAGACCCCTCCGTCTTAGACAGGGGCCCCTGACATCCTTCAGATCTATGAGCACACACACTGGAAGCATAGTTGTTCCTCAGGAGGCCACGCCCAGATAAAAACAAGCACAGGCCCTAGACGATTCGGGGTTGCCAGGGCAAGAGATTCGGAGACCCCAGGTACAGGAGTGTGGTTTGGAAGGGGATGTGGGTTCTGCAAAAGTGCATCTCCTCACTGCATAGACTACTCAACCACCCCCTGGGAGGGCTGGCGGGGGGGGGGGGGGGGGGGGGGGGGAGGGGAGCAGCACAGGATCCTCTCGAGTGTGAGGCCAGAGTATGCATTTCCTTTACACAAGTGGAACCATGATGTTAGAGCCAGCATTTGGGCCCCAGTAACCTACATCCAGAGCCTGTCCACTTAACTAACGTGCCCCTCAAGATGAGATTCTTGAAATAAATTGTAGTACATCCATAAAGGTATATACTATTCCACCATAAAAAAAAGATATATGGGGCACCTGGCGGGCTCAGTGGTTGTGTCTGACCCTTGATTTCAGCTCAGAACAGGATCTCGCTGTTGGTGACGCTGAATCCCGCATCGGGCTCCGTGCTGGGCACAGAGCCTGCTTGGGATCCTCTCTCTCCCTCTCTCTCTGACCCTCCCCCGTTCATGCTCTGTCTCTCTCTGTCTCAAAAATAAATAAATGTTTAAAAAAAAAATAAAAAAACAAGAGAGTCTATTAGCGCAATTTTCCAACCGTATCTGCTCGCTTTGTGTCTCTGTGTCACCTTTTGGTCATTCCCGCAATATTTCAGACGTTTTTCTCATCATCACATTTGTCCTGGTGATCTGTGATCAGTGATTACAACTAACTGAAAGCTCAGACGATGGTTAGCATTTTTCACCAATAAAGTATTTTTTAAATTAAGGTGTGTACATTGTTTTTTAGGTGTAACGCTATGGCATGCGTGACTGCCTACGGGGTGGCGTAAATGCAACTTTTAAAAAAATGTCTTTTTCATGTTTATTTTTGAGAGACAGAGGCGGGAGGGGCAGAGGGGGGAGGGGTGGGAGGGGCGGGAAGACACAGAATCCCAAGAGGGCCCCAGGCTCCGAGCTGTGGGCACAGAGCACGACGCGGGGCTCGAACCCACCAACCACGAGATCATGACTTAAGCTGACGCCCTACGCTCAACCAACTAACGGGGCCACCCAGGCTCCCCTAAACATAAATTCTATATGCACTATGAAACCAAAAAATTCATTTGGCTCCTTTTATTGCAATACACTATTACAGATCACAATATCCCCGATGGGCAAGCACTCCTTGCCCACCAGATTACAAGAGACCATACCGGACCCTGTAGGAAACACCAAGATAAAAGACATAACACTGCCAAGAGTGGAATTTAGTGTGCCTTCCCGGCGGCAAACGCACTTCCGGTCCACACAGGGAAACTACATTTCCCAGCTTCCCTTGCAGCTAGGTTGGAGTCACATGACTGAGTTTTGGCCAATGGGCAGTGAGCAGGAGTCGTGGAAGCCATTCTCCCATCTGACCCCCCCCAAACGAGTTCCCTGTGACTCTCTGGTCCTCTCCTGTTTTGATCTCAGAGGTCACGTATTCCAGAGGGCAGGCCTGCGAAACGGTGGAGCCCTGCCTGAACCTGCATCATCACTGAATGAACAGAATGACCAACACCCCGGTTTGCCTTGGGACGCTGGAGTTCCGGGTCTCAGGACTGTCAGCAAGTAATTTTTTTTTTTAAGTTTTTATTTATTTATTTATTTTGAGAAAGAGAGAGAGAGAGAGAATGCACATGCACAAGTGGGGGGAGAGGCAGGGAGAGAGGGAGAGGATCTGTGCCGTCAGCACAGAGGCTGCCACGGGCCTGATCCCACCAACCCGGGATCGGACCGTAACCAAAATCAGGAGTTACGAGGCTCCACTGACGGAGCCAACCAGGGGCCCCGGGGCAGAGCTGTTTACACCTCCGAATACAACAGTCCTGGGGGAAGTGCAACGAGCTGGTCACTTAAATGAGTCAAGAATAAAGTTGTATGCTGTTCACCCTCATAGCACAGATCTTTTTTTTTTTTTTTTAAGTTTATTCATTTATTTTGAGAGAGACGGAGACAGCATGAGTGGGGTAGGGACAGAGAGCGAGGAGGGAGAGAATCCCAAGCAGGCTTCAAGCCGCCAGTGCAGAGCCTGATGCAGGACTCAAACCCTCGAAGCCCCGAGATCATGACCTGAGCCAAAATGGAGGCGGACGCTTAACCGACCCAGCCACCCAGGTGCCCCATATCACAGATCTTTAGATTAGCCTGATACAGCAGTGAAGCCTAGTCCTTCCCAACTACGCTAACAGGAAAAACTCGGGCCTTAAAGGCTGAGTGTTCCAGGCGAATGCTTAGTTCCAGTACCGTATGCACCCTCGTGCCCTGGGACGCTTCCCTCTATTTCCCTGGACAGTGGTTCTCCGACCCGTACAAGAGAGACGACAACACAACCTATCCCCCGGGGCATTGTGACAAGTAATATGTAGTTGTGTCAAACTCTTTGTAGCTATAAATCACTGTGCAAAGTGCATTTGTATCATGATTATGGTGACTGTCTACTACGTGGCTTGGATTCAATGCTAGGGATGAATTGATGAACAAGACGGAGCTTCTGTCCCCCAAGATGGAAAAGTATGTAGATATAGATGAGGAATGGTAAGAGGGAGAGATGGACAAATTACTAGTTAATTACTAGTTAACTACCAGTTAAAACTACTAGTTAATGTAGGTAACTACTAGTTAAAACTGCTAGTTAAAGTAGATAACTAGTTAAAACTACTAGTTAATGTAGGTAACTACTAGTTAATGTGGGTAACTTCTAGTTATTGTGGATAACTACTAGTTAAAACTACTAGTTATTGTAGGTAACTACTAGTTAAAACTACTAGTTATTGTAGGTTTGGGTTTTTTAAAATTTTTTAAAAATGTTTATTTATTTTTGACAGAGAGAGAGAGAGAGAGCTTGAAAGGGGGAGGGGCAGAGAGGGAGACACAGAATCCGAAGCAGGCTCCAGTCTCCGAGCTGTCAGCCCAGAGCCCCCGCGCGGGGCTCGAACTCACAGAGGGTGAGATCATGACCTGAGCCGCAGTCGGGCCCTCCACCGACTGAGCCACCCAGGCGCCCCAATGTAGGTTTGTTTCTTGGCGTTTCTCACGGTTTCGGCGACCTAACATCACCTGAAAAATTTACCTTTGTTTCGAGGATTCCCCACATGATAAGCCCCTTCTGAAGACAGAAGCTAGACTCCTTTTCCAGCCTCCCTTGCAGCTAGAGATTTGGCCCACGTTCCACCAAACACTCCCAACATAAAAAAACAAACAAACAAAAAAAGCAGGCTTGCATAAAAGCCATCATTTTGTGAGGGTGGAAGTGAAAATGTCCCAATTTTCAGGCAAGGAGAGCTTTTGATATCTGGCTCCCAGTTTCCCCGGTAAGAATTGTAGAGTTGAGAACAGTAGAGTGAGAACTGGAGCGTGAGCATGAGCTGTAGTTATCGGTAGCAAGAGAGGATTTGCAGGTCTCGCTGGGGCATCGTAGTGTGGTCTGGACGTTATCCTTGGTTATCTATGCTACAGGTTCGACCCTCCGGCCCTCCTGGAG
Source organism: Panthera onca (assembly GCF_046562875.1). Taxonomy (NCBI): domain Eukaryota; kingdom Metazoa; phylum Chordata; class Mammalia; order Carnivora; family Felidae; genus Panthera; species Panthera onca. The sequence goes on along the minus strand of NC_138350.1, from coordinate 11,027,918 downwards.
ATGCTGTGAGTCACGTAGTATCTTTTAACAGACGTATATTCCGCCGAGACCAGCTAGATTGGTCTCAATCGTTCGAAAGCAACAACAGTAATTAGATAGAAAGATGCATAGATAGCTAGGTGGACAGGTCTTTTACCCCTCTGGCAGATAACAATGAACCCTAAACAAAATATTGGGAAGAAAAGCTACCTGAAGGCACTGAAGAGTGACTGACTGTGGAAAGAAAGGAACTGCCTTCGGTGACCGTCCTGTTCCTATTGCTTCTAGCCTGGGAGCAGTCACTGACCTGCACCAACCCAAGAAAAGGAAAACCCAGGGAGGAAGTGCCCTCCACTGTGTGTATCACCTCTGCCCAGATGGGTAGCAGACCCCGGAACACGCAGGAGAAGATCCCAAGCAGCCGAGCGAAGGCTTTTAGCTGCTGCCTCCCAAAGGTGGAGAGGCCGGCAGCCCGGTAGAACGGAACAGACTTCCGAGTTTGCACAAGATGGCATTGACGAGGTCCAGGAGGCCGTCCAAAATCCCTCAAGAGACGAATGAGCAGTTGGACCTAAAATAAGCCTTTCTCCCTTCACTTGTTTCCACAAACACCTGCTGGGCTCCTCGTAGGTGCCAATCATGCTGAATGCTGGGGATGCAATTACGAACCCAGTTCTGCTCCCTCATGAACACATGTTCGTGGAGCCCCTCCTGCTCCCCCGCGGTGTCAGCTCCTTTACTGGACTGGAGTATAGCACCACACATGAGGGGAAGAATCTTCCCCTCATGGGGCCCCTATGTTTGCAGGAAAGGCAGCTAGGACACGAATAGGTCCACCACTAATTCACGAATACCTATGGGGATGCATGTTATGAAGAGGTTCGGGAGAAGGAACGAGCCAGCGCACAGGTCTGCCAGGAATCCCCGGGGAGCTGGAAGTGTTGTTGCATCGTGTTAGTGCTCGAACGGAGACAATTGTGCTGAACACATTTTGGCCCTCTTACTCCTTAGCAGTCCTCCAAAGGCCCTAGAGCTTTTACATTTGTGCCTTTCACACATTCCTTTGTATTAAGGGTTTTTTTTTTTTTCCTTACAGAAGAAAAAGCACAGCATCAGGAAACACACACACACACACACACACACACACACACACACACCCTTTATTCTTCCAGTGATTACATAACTCTGAGAAATCCTTCCAAGACTTGCCGTGAAACTCGACCAAACCTATAAACTTCTTGAAGCTTAGTTGGCAAAGAAGCCTATGCCAACAGAACATAAAACCCTTCGTGGCTGGGTGTTCCAGCAGTCTGAATTCATATAAAAACGTCGGCCCCTGAAGCCTGCTCAACAGAAGCTTCGAGCTTAGACATCAGCTCTCCCGAACAATTACAACTTGGAAATTCTCACTGGAAAAGTGGGCTCATCGTGGGGAGGGGAGACGGGGAATTATGCCGACAGGGACCCGGGGAGAAGGGCCGGGAAAAGAGGTGTAAACTCTACTCGTGAGGATTGCTTGGGGGAGAGAGGGATTATTTGAAGGAAATTGCACCGGAAAATGGAACCTCGTGTAGGCGGCTGATGGTAAAATCAGTTTTTTCGTGTGGGCAAAGCAGCTGGACCCAAGAGGCAGAAGGAGTGTGAAAACCCAAGAGTCTCTGAGTCAGAGACTGCCAGGCATCTTGGGTGGTAGGCCAGGGGCATATGGTATAAACACTGGAGGGGAAAGAGAAAGGAAGTTTGGGGAAGGGAGAGAGAAGCCTAGCACGAAGGCACACCCAAGGACACGTTCCCCCTTTGTCGCCTGTCAGTGGGGCCCTGGGACTTCGGCTGCCCATAGCTGACCCTTCCTTTCAGCCTCAACGAAATTCTGAGGATTGTAGGAAGTCGCCATGGGAACAAAACAGGGGAATGTCTTTCCAGAAACCAAAAAATGATGACACATCGCCTACCCCTTCCTCCAACGCAAGTGGTATCGATGGCACCATCTGATGGGGAGGGTGGTGGGCAGAAAGCTACCAATTTGCCTGGAGACCCTCTGGCTTTCGCACGAGCAGAACACAAAGCAGAAGCGAGGCTGTTGGTCAGAGATAAAACCAGAGAGAACTTACAAGATTAAAGAAGGTGAAGGCTAGAATTCCATATGGAGACCCAGAAGCCACCGGAGATTCACGAAGAGCCTCTGTGTAGTTTCAGACTCCCGAATCTACTGCCCCGTACCCAGACCTGCCTGCCAAAATGTGTGAACGTCATGGGTTAGCGTGGTCAGCCTGTGATCAAAACGCTGGGGCCTGGACCCTCGGCTCTTCCCTCTGGGGCCTCGCCGGGTCTGTCAAACACTGAGGAGCACTGGTCCGGTAGAAGGCACTGGAAAAGTAGACCCCTAGGCCTGCCCCACGGGGGCTTCTGTCTAGTTGGGAAGAAAAGCAATGAACATAGGGAGAGGCTGGCAGGAGTGGATTATTTTTTTCCTTCCAACTTGAGACAAACCTCAGTACGTTTTTAGTCTGAGTGTAGAAGGGAGGGTAATAGGTTTCTCGTTTTGTTGTTTTTTAGGTAACTTTGCAATAAGTTGAATAGCCAACAACAGCAACAAATAGCTAACATAAAAGCATAGGGCAGCATTTATAGTGCCCTACCATTTATATTTGAAAAGGAGGGATGAGCTCGCGTTTACCTATTTCCTTGTATGTGCATAAAACATTTCTAGAAGGATAGGTAAGAAACCAGCATGAACAGATTGGCTCAGAGGACAGGGGAACAGGAGGAGGGGAGGGTTGGACGCCAAGGTTGAGAGACTTTCCATTCTGTTCCCTTTTGTGCCTTGTGATTTTTCAACCACGTGAAGGCTTTCCCCATTCAAAAGAAAGTAGTTTTTAAAATTGTCAATAGTTGCCAAGGCCTACTGCGTGCCAGGCGGAGCACCCGAGACCTCAGTTTCCTTGTCTATGAAATGGGAATGACGATGGTAAAGAAGGGGTAGGAGGAAGAGGAGGAAGAAGGGAAGAAAATGATGACGGCGATGACGACGACGACAAGGACGATGACGACGAGGAAGGAAGAGGGGGAGTGAAGGAGAGGCAAACAATATCAGTGGACCGTTGTGGGGACTCAATGAGTCAATGTGTGTAAAGTGCTCAGCACAGGGTGTGACACAGGTCATGGCGACACCCGAGGCAATGGTTGGTAGGAGTAATATTCGTAGTATTGGTAACATTAGGAAGGAGAGACTCAGAGGGATTACTTCTGCCGTGGACGATGGGGGGAATGCATGATGGGGACGAGGCATGTGAGCTGGCACTTAACAGATGGAAGGCTGGGTCAGATCTTCCAGAAGACAGCCAGCCGGCAGCACGGCCCAGGCAAAGGCTTGGAGCTTTGTTGGTGCTGCTGAATGCTTGGCTTTGGTCCCCAGAGCGAAGCGGTTAATCAGGTGGGAGGGGACGCGAGGGAAGAGAGGGGGACTTGATCTGGAAATGCCAGATCACGGGGCACCTTGGAGGCTGTGCTGATGTTTTCTTGCCTCTCTGTCTCTCGCTCTTAACACCTGGTCATCTTGTCAAATCAAATCTGTCCCCACTTTGGCGGAGTGTGCCCGACACACGGAAACTCACTCACTCGGCAGACAGCAGATAGGGTGCTTTTAAGGACAAGAATCCTGTTATATTTCTTCTTTTTGTCTTTAAGAATAACTTGTGAGATAAGTAAATATCCTTGCTGCTTGTGCGGCTGTTCATCAAGCATTCTATGTTCATCAAAGGTATGCCGATGGATGAGTGGTAGCTTGAGGTCTTCTGTGTTCCCTTTGTTTTGTTTGCTTGGGGTCTTTTTTTTTTTTTTTTTTTTTTGTCTTGGGGGAAGAGATACCTTTGACTAGGATCTGCCTTAAGACACTGGGTTATCATGGGGCGCCTGGGTGGCTCAGTTGGTTAAGCGTCCGACTTCGGCTCAGGTCATGATCTCGTGGTCCGTGAGTTCGAGCCCCGCGTCAGGCTCTGTGCTGACCGCTCAGAGCCTGGAGCCTGTTTCAGATTCTGTGTCTCCCTCTCTCTGACCCTCCCCCATTCATGCTCTGTCTCTCTCTGTCTCAAAAATAAATAAACATAAAAAAAAATTAAAAAAAAAAAGACACTGGGTTATAAGAAAAATTGAATGTGGAACATATTATGTTGAGATAACATTTTATTATGGGTGTTTATTGCTCTGGCAGTAAATTAAGGAACCCTTAGCTGGCTTGCATGTACTTAAAGAATAGTTACCGAACGTTTCAGGGATTCAATGCAAAACATAAATTTCCTATTGCCCTCTCCAAGCATTTAAATTGAGCTGACTGAGAGTATCTTGAGATCCTAAAGTATCCTTTCTGTAAATGTCTCTTGATCTATAGGATCCTGACATGGTGATGACTAAGAATGAAACAATAAGAAGTTGAATTACATTGTACAAGACTCAAATGTCACCGAGAATACCTAATTTCACGTTTTCATCATCACAAAAGGCTGGTTTCCCCAGCGTCTGATCTTACGTGTGGTATATATTAACATTCTGAATGTCTTAAATTTAAGAGGTGAAAAAAATACTAATATTATCTACTTTCTTTTTTTTAATTTTTTTAATGTTTATTGATTTTTGAGAGAGACAGAGACAGGATGCGAGTGGGTTAGGGGCAGAGAGAGACGGAGACACAGACTCCGAAGCAGGCTCCAGGCTCCGAGCTGCCAGCACAGAGCCCGACACGGGGCTCGAACTCATGAGCTGTGAGATCGTGACCCGAGCAGAAGTCGGATGCTCAACCGACTGAGCCACCCAGGCGCCCAAATATTATCTACTTTCTTTATTGATGTTCCCTGTGAAGTTTTTTTTCCCCCAGATTGTTTTTCTTTTTAAGAAGGATCTTTCTGCTTGATGACAGCAGTAACGATGATGGTGAGAGAGATGATAATGACCATGAGAACGTTTGAAAACACACCCGTGAACACTCACAGGTCTTTCAAGCCTGGGTTCAAACCTTACATCTGCCGTTTACCAGCTGCCGACCTTGAGCAAGCGAGCTAATGTGGTCTGTTTTCTTGTCATAAATTAAAAATAACCCTGGGAATGCAAGCTGGTGCAGCCACTCTGGAAAACAGCATGGAAGTTCCTCAAAAAACTAAAAATACAACTACCCTACGACCCAGCAAGTGCACTACTAGGCATTTATACAAGGGATACAGGGGTGCTGTTTCGAAGGGACACGTGCACCCCCATGTTTATAGCAGCACTATCAACAAGAGCCAACGTATGGAAAGAGCCCAAATGTCCATCGATGGATGAATGGATAAAGATGTGGTATCTATATACAATGGAGTATTACTCGGCAATCAAAAAGAATGAAATCTTGCCATTTGCAACTACGTGGATGGAACTGGAGGGTATTATGCTAAGTGAAATTAGTCAGTCAGAGAAAGGCAAAAACCATATGACTTCACTCATAGGAGGACTTTAAGAGACAAAACAGATGAACATAAGGGAAGGGAAACAAAAATAATATAAAAACAGGGAGGGGGACAAAACAGAAGAGACTCATAAATATGGAGAACAAACAGAGGGTTACTGGAGGGGTTGTGGTAGGGGGAATGGGCTAAATAGATGAGGGGCACTAAGGAACCTACTCCTGAAATCATTGTTGCACTATAGGCTAACTAATTTGGATGTAAATTTAAAAAAATAAATAAACAAACAAGTTAAAAATAAAAAATAAGAACCCTTCGTGCTTCTTAATGTTCTCACAGGGACGACAAAGAGGTGGGTTCTTTTGATCAACTCCTACTCCTGAGTGGAGACTTCCTGGAGAATTATCTTTTCACCAGGGAAGCACTCAGACATCAATTAGTGATGTCTGCCCTGGGCACAAGAGGGAGAAATGGCCTTCCAAAAGCCCCAGCTCTCCTAAATGCAGCTTAGAGAAAGGCAATTCTGAAAAAGTAAATGATTCACACATTATTAACCCAAAAGCAGTAACGATTTCCACGTGGACTTCCCTAGAGTGGTTTCTTTTCAAATAATATACACTTTTATACTTATATACACATACATATAGACATATATATACACATGTATATGCATTTAAAGGCATATCTGTATGTATCATCTAGCTACCTATCCTATCTATCTATCTTTCCATCAATCATCTATCCATTGAGAGAGAAAGAGGTTGCAAAGCAAACTATAGCAAACAAGATAGATTTACATAGAACCACAGTTCCAAATCCTTGGTTAGCACCTATTTGCACAGCAGGCAGGGTCCACATGCTGCTGGTGTCCAGCCTCCTGTCCTCAAGGAGGCACTCTGCACCTTTTGGTCATGGTCCTGCAGCTCAGTGGACCTCCCTCTCCCTCTCTCAGACTAGGCTCTTCTGGCACACAAACCTTTGGCCGGGAAGGGAGAAATTTTTTTTTGCCAAGTTAAGAACTTGAGGGATGCTTCTTTCTTGTCTGACTTCTTTGGTGTTTAGAGATGGTTAATTCTAAGCAAAATGCAGCTCCTTGCGGGAAGAAGTTGTTAAAAGTGTGTGTGTAAATATAAATGTGTGTGTATACGTACATTTAATATATATTTCAAAAGGTCTTTTTGGACATCAAATGACTCTTGCAAAACAACATGTTGATGAGTTAAGTGTAAATGAATCAGAAACATGTGGCTTGAATTCCCTTCAAAATACCCTAGGGTTTAAAATGGTGGGGGGGGGGGGGGGGCGGTGGTGGGGAAGGTACTTGGAGAAGAAAAAAAATACATTTTGGGTCTTGCTGAACCTAAATCATTTGAAAAATAGTTTAAGATGTTTGCTAAATCCAAAAAGCAGCTCTGCTCCCACCATATGGCAATGTCAAAGTGGCTCTTTAGATAGCTTAAGCCTAATTTTAATTTCTTGCACATGTGGTAAAAACATCTTTGTGGGCTCTCTTAAGCCACTGTTCAAGGGAGCGGTCGGGATTTTTTTCTGCATCTCATTTGCATAACAATGACCACCACCCCTGGCTCTCCTTGTCTGTTGCACAGGCCAAGGCCTCATCGGACCTCTTGGACCTATTTTGGGGGCTGAGGTACCCCACTGGGGTCATGTTTTCTGTCCACGCTCAAGGATTTCGCGACAGATCCTGTATTCCCCAATCTGACTGGTTTCCGTTGGGACATTTGCTTTCGCTTGGGAATACATATGTGGGCACTTGGAACATTATTCCCAGGTCTTGCTGAGTTTCCTCTGAGTCCCCTCCCAAGTAATCACTGCAGGATGCTCCCTATTAAGCAAGCTGGGCAAATTCTCAGGGAGCGGGGTCATTAGGTATCGCTTCCAGTGGTTCCAAATATCCCATGGTCCTCCGGGCTCTCTCTCCAGCTGCACAGATCCATCCCAACAATCCAGAGTGGCGCAGGGAAAGGTCTAGAACAGTGGTTTTCAATGGCACCCCGCTAAGGGGGTGGGGCGTGCGGGTGTCCTTTAGTCACACTACTGGTGGTTAGCGGGCAAGGGCTGGGGATGTGAAATGTCCTGAACTAAACAGAACAAGCTCACTCTATGAAAAAAAGGCCCTGGTTCCCGCAGGACTCTCGAATGCGCCACTGGACAGGCATTCATGTGGGTGAAAAGCCTGTTAATGATCAGCTGTGCCCAGAACCTAACCCTGGTGTGTATATAAGAGCACGAGTCCTTTTTTTCCTCCATTTCAACGTGCCCCGGATTTTCCATCCCCGCCACATCCAGGGGAAAATCGGACTTGGCCGTGTTGGTGACAGGATGGAGAAACGTCACTCACGACAATGCCATTGGCAGGCCCGGAGCGGCCCGCCCAGTGCCACACGGCTCCCCCACGGGAGCTGGAACGGTAGCGCAGGTCTACATGGAGATGCAACACGGATTGTTGGTCACGCGCCCCCTCGTCCTGCTTCTCGTTCAGACCGCGGTTACGGGACTGTGTGCATGTGAATTACGGGTAGGTAGGTTGTTTGAGCCCCAAGTCACGTGTGCACGTTTCGTTATCTGTGGTTTTCACTTCACTCTGCTAAAGGGAGGTTACAAAACGTTTGTCACAAAAGCTGGCACTGAGTGTGACATGGGGACCAGAGCCAGAAGTGCCAGGTCATGAAGTAACGTGGAAGCAAGAGGTAGTGACCCCCGATGCGGTTTGTGTCCACCACTGGCTGATTGTGCGGGATGGATCCTGAATGAGTCTCCTTTCCGATTTGAGCCTCCGTCCCCCTCCCCCAGCTCCCCCCCCCCCCCCCCGCGCCAACCGTGAGAACGTTAGACTTCGTCGCTGGGCCACAAATTTAAATCCCTCAAATGTAGTGAGTGAAAAGGACCATACTTCTGCATATGAAACTCAGGAGAACATCCTTCGCTATACTCCGTAGGGGAATGTGCCCTCTGCCATTTTACACGATACAGTCGATCCTTGAACAACAACGCACGGGTTTAGGGGCATCAGACCTCCCATCCCTGTAGAATTTTGACTCCCCAAAAACTTAACTACCGATAGGCTGTTGACCGGAAGCCTTATCAATAACATCAACCGTCGATTAACACATATTAGGTATGTTCTATTTTTTATATACTGTATTCTCACGATCAAATCAACTAGAGGAAACAAAACATAAGTAAGGAAATCATAAGGGATAGAAAATACACTTATGGTGCTGAACTGTATTTATTGAGAAAAAAAAAAAAAAAATCTGCATATCAGAGGATCTGCAGAGTCCCGTGTTGTTCAAGGCTCACCTATGCAGGCAACAATTTGAGGTGCTGGGTTTTTGGGTTTTTTTTTAATTTTTAAAAATGTTTTTATTTATTTTTGAGAGAGAGAGAGAGAGCATGAGCAGGGAGGGGCAGAGAGAGAGAATGCGAAGCAGGCTCTGGGCCCCAAGCCGTCAGCACAGAGCCCGACGTGGGGCTCGAACCCACGAACCGTGAGATTGTGACCTCAGCCGGAGTCGGACGCTTAACCGACTGAGCCACCCAGGCGCCCCGAGGTGCTGTTTTATTTTACCTCTTTGTATAAGGATATCGCCACAGATGGATTTCTCTGGACTTTGAGAGGGCAGTTCAATGATTCACAACAGCTGAGACTCAGCCTCGGTGATGAAGTGGGGGGGGGAAAGAGAGACAGACGGACAGACAGACAGACTGGGGAAAAATACACCTAGTTAAAGACTTCTAGATGCAATGAATGCTCGGATTACCATTAGCTCTGAAAATCTAGTATTCTAACCCAGGAGCCAGACAGGTTTTCCATGAGGGCGCAGACAGTAAACGCCTTAGGTTTTGGAGGCCGTATGGTCTGTACCACAATCATTGTTGCACAGAAACGGGCTCAGACAACATTTATGGATGAGTGCGCTCTGTTCCAACAGAACATTACAATAAGGTGGGGGGGCTGGATTGGGCCCCTGGGCCACCCTCTGCTGACCCTGGTCCTTAGTAACGGACAACTCTCGACACAGGCCTGCAGACCGCCGTCAAAAGCAAAGAACAGTTGGTTTTTATTTTAAGATTATTAGATCAAGTTCAAGCTCTCACTTGCTAACACGTTTGGGCGACTTTTCTTCTTACACCGATAAGAGCAATTGCATCGATACTCCATCTGACCCTTTCCTCATTTACACGTTTTTTTTACAGAGGACTCGTTGGTAACGATGCAATGAACAAACGTGAAAAAAGAAATGCTCTGTGATTTCCACTCACGTTGGCTAACGGGGATGTGGGAATGCCTGTTTTGCATTTGGCTTCCTGATATCATCTCGTTGCAGAGTCTGCAACATCCCCTTTGGTCAAGGCAATGCCAGAAGTCTTGTTGGGAAAGGGCGAGAAGCCTGGAGGCTGCCAGATGCCGGGTTGCTGGATTAGTCAAGGCAGTCCTGGGAAGGAAGACAGACGCTGGGGTCAAGGACAACCTGGTGTCCCGGCCTGGGTATGAGGAGCAAGCTTGTCTCTTTCCCAATAGATGGGTGCCTGGGGCAAGTCACTTAACTTTTCAGCTGTAAAGTGAATGTGAGCTAATCGATTTCAAAACATCTACAATTGCCTAATTCCTAAAATCCCCCACCAAGCCTGCTGATCCAATTCTAGAGAAATCTAGACAGTGTTGTACAGTGATAGGTTCCATGTCAGGACTAACTGCACACGTCTGTGCTGAACGTCTGTGGATTTTACGCACCCCCGTCCACCCTCCTTTGCGTAACAACACACAGTCTTCCCTGTGAACTATGACCCCTCTCCTATTTTCATGCCATGTGGTGAGCGTGGGCTGAACGCATGGCAACTGGGTCCCAGAGTGGGGCCTCATTATTGCCAATCAAAGCGTTCCTTCCTGCTGGCCAGCGATTGGCTCAGGCACGGATATGTGACTCAACTCCGGCCAATGAGAGCCATTCCTAGGAGGTTGGCTGCAATAGTGAGTGATTCCCTTGTCCAGCTAGGATTGACTCACCGGAAAGACACACACCGGGAGCTTACGTATAGCCACGTTTGTCAGAGTAAAGAAAGTCTGTTCCAGAATGGAGCCAACTAAGAGGAAATAGAGCTGAGGGAGAGAGGATAGGTTCTGACAACAGCTTAAGCCTCTGAATGCAGTCACGGCTAAAGCCAATTATATCCCTTGAATGGACTTCCTAGTTTATACGAGAAATACACTTATTTTTTTTTAAATAATTGCACATGACCTCGAATGGGATTATTTTCCCCCCTTTGGAACCAAAGGAGCCTTGAATTGAGTGGCCAAGTAATAAGGATGTGAGCACAAACACCCATAGATGTCCCCAGCCATCTTTAGTAGGGGTAAAGATTTCAGACTCTGGGGGACCTTGATTCTTATCTCAGTTCTGCCCTGCTAATGGTGTGCCTCTGAGCGCGCTCTGTGCTCCTGTTGCTTTTTCTATCAAACTGTAAAATTTGGCTGAGGTGGTGAAGGGCTCAGAGAGAGTCTCAACGATTCATCTCGAATTGAACCAACAAGGGCCAGGTATTCCACGCATGATCACCTAGGAGAGACATGGCGGTCCCTTCTGGGACTCCGGAGGGACAATTCCACCAAGGGAGGAGCAGGTGAGAAGAAGTCCACACGATAAATTGTGTATGGGGGCTGTGCGAGGTGCACCTTTACTGTGTATTCTCCTTCTCTTCCCCCTCCTCTTCCTTCTCCCCTTTCCTCTCCTCTCCCTCCTCCCCTCTCCCTCCTCCTCCTCTGCCTCTCCCTCCTCCTCCTCTCCTCTCCCTCTTCCTCCTCTCCTCTCCCTCCTCCTCCTCTCCTCTCCCTCCTCCTCCTCTCCTCTCCCTCCTCCTCCTCTGCCTCTCCCTCCTCCCCCTCTCCTCTCCTCCTCCCTCTCCCTCCCTCCCCCTTCCCCTCTCCCTCCTCCCCTTCTTCTCCTCTCCCTCCTCCCCTTCTTCTCCTCTCCCTCCTCCCCTTCCCCCTCTCTCTCCTCTCCCTTCCCCTCTCCCTTTTCCCCTTCTTCCCTTCTCCCTCCTCTCCCTCCTCCCCTTCTTCTCCTCTCCCTCCTCCCCTTCCCCCTCTCTCCTCTCCCTTCCCCTCTCCCTTTTCCCCTTCTTCCCTTCTCCCTCCTCTCCCTTCCCCTCTCCCTCCTCTCCCTCTTCCCCTTCCCCCTCCCCCTCCCCCTCTCTCTCCTTCTCCCTCTCTCTCTTCTTCCCTTTGCCATGGTCCTTGTTCCCCTTAATCTTCATCTTAATATTAGTACCCGTATTTGTATTCATTTTAACATCATCATCATTCCTCAGAACTTCCTCCTCAGTTACGAACGAATGTGAAGAAAAGGAAACATAACACGGTCTCTAAACTTGAGTTTTTAGACAACAACTTCTTTAACTCTTGGTTTCACCTTTAAAACGAATCTAATGATATCTGACCCATTAGCCTTGCCCAGCAGTTGGAAGACAATAATGGATGTGAAAGAGTTCTGACAATGCGAGCATTGTCATTACCAGAGAACATTACCCCAGAACATCCCCTCGGTTCCCCCGCCCCCTTGAAGTCACTAATGGCAACACAGTGTTCAGTCTGTGTTTCTCTAGTACCCATAAAAATAAGTACCATCATAGGACTAAATAATTTCTCAGAAGAAACAATGCTGACAGCCCCCCCCCCCACTCTTTTTTTCAACAAGAGACTTTTCTCCAATAGATTTAATTAGGTCACGGTTCAGTAGACCCCAATAAGGGCCTTAGGAGACTTTGCTCTTGTCCCTTTGAAATGGCACAATCTGTAAAAACCCAAACAGAGACGTGCTCCTTATTATACTATTATTTAATCTGGATTCCCTCCAGACTCGGCCCTTGCGGGCAGCGGCGGCTTCCAGCGGGGTGGGTGATGGGAGGCTGGCCTCAGAATAAACACCATGTGCTTCCTGGAATTCGGAGGCCGGCTCTTTCCACTGCCCTTGCACTCCCTTCGCTGGCAGATCCTGGGTGCCAGGCGGCTTTATTACAACCTGGCGTGGCTGAGGCAGCCACTCTGCCTGTCAACAGCCAGGAGCCAAGGGGAGAGGCCTCCACCCAGGCTTTGACGCTCAGCCAAGTCCGATGGTGGTTGTGATGGGCCGCTTGTCCGGTGAGAACAGGCCCTGAACAATTCTGCTTTTGTGCCGGTGGGGACCTGCGTGCGGCCCATTCTGGATCTGACCGGCCGGAGCGCGGGGGATGGGTGAAATTTGCTGATGTTCAGGACCCCCGTGCCAAGGGCTTTTTTACAGAGAAAGTTCAGAGTCAGACTCGGTTCGGATGTCGAGTGACCCTAGAGCTACACGTAGCCAGCCATTGTATCCTTTTCTAGAAAATGGGCTGAATACCTACTTCTCAGAGTTTTCTCTGGATTATGGACAATCATATACTCAAGCACCTGCTGAGAGCCTGGGACGGATCACCTGTTCGAAGATCACAAGCTATCCTCCCCGTGAATGAACCTGAGATTACTTTTCGGTTTCATCAGAAACAGAAATTAGCCAGCGTTTTGAGTCGTGCACATCAGGTATGTATGCGATGATGATTTTGAATTTGGCCAAAATTTAACTTTTCGCAATGTTTTAAAATTTAGAAATAGAGCCTCCGAGTACAAACTATGCATAAGGACACAATTCAGTGAAACATGCACGTGGCCATAACCCACATCAAGCAAAAAATATACATAGATTACCAGCAGCAAGAAGCCTCTAGTGTCCCTTCCTGATTACAACCACCTGTATTCTATCTAGAATTAACCATTAATCTGATTTTTATGACAATCATTATCCGATTTTTCTTAATTTTGCCACCTATATACGCACCAATGAACAATACAGTTAACTTCGCTTGCTTTCGAACCTCATAAAATGAATCCTATAGTGTGCGTCTTTTTTCTATCGTTGTGGCATCTGCAATACTTACCAAGCTCTTGCGTATAGCTGTGGTTCTCCATTTTCACTGCTGTAGAATATTCCATGAATCGGAACTGAAATAGGGAAGAGCTGACATGACGCATCCTGCCAGCGCTGGTGTGGGGCAAAGTCCCCAGGAGTGGTCTCCACGAATCCCTCCCCACCTCTACGTGCACAGCACCTACTCCAAAGGTGAGGTCTGTTCTCCTCCCCTGAACTTGGGATGGCCTTGTGACTTGGTGTGACCAATAAAAGACGGAGGAAATGAAGCCCTCAGACTCCGGAACCCAGACCTTATGAAGGTACTGACGGCTTCTGCCTCTTTGAAGCCAGCCCTGCTTAAGAAGTTCATTGCCCCTGAGCTCACCACGCTGGGAGAAAGCCCAAGGAACCCACGTGGGGACAGAGCACGATGCCCGAGGAGGACACCTCAGCTCCTCCGGCCATGCCAGCAGGACCACCACCAGCTATTAGGTGCCACATCCATCTGGAACATTCTAGCCCCAGCAGAGGTCAGGTGGGGCAGAAAAATGGCAGAGCAGAGCCCAGCTCTGATTGCAGAAGGATCAGAATGGATACATTGTCCTCTGAAGCTCCTAAATTTGGGGGTGGTTTGGAAGTAACAACAGATGGAAGGAAAGGATTCCTAAGGAGTCAGCTGGGCAGAATTTGTTTCTCCTTCAGATTTAGCCTCTATCTTTGCACTCTTTGCACTCGCAAGAGATGTTACTTACACCTAGAAAGAAAAGCTGTCACTACATGCAAAGATGTATGAGGTTATGGTTTCTTAGCGTGCCTTTTTTTTTTTCTAATGGACTGCCAGGCAATCCTGTTCTCACCCAAACATACCTTGCAATGAAAACACTAATTTATTTCTGAGTAAACAGGCGTGGGTTTCGCTTTGAAAAGAGAGGTGCCGGTGTTACACCATAGGGGATGCAAACAGCAGAGCAAGGGGGAGCCTTGGCTACCTTGAACTCTGCCCTGAAAGGGTTAACAGCCCTGCCTCCCAGTTTCCTGCCTTGGGGTATGAGGGAGTCAGAAATAGCAACAAACCTTTCTACATTTGCACAAATGTAATTGCTTCTAATGCTACTTAAGTTTGAAGACGCCTTTGCATTTTTTTTTTTTTTTCCACTGGAGCTTTTAGATTTGTTTCTCCTTTCAAAGGCGGGCGTGTATTGAATGCTCTATCGAAGAGGAATGGGAGGGGTGGGCGGGGGGGGGGGGGGGGGGAAGAAGCTAGGAAAACCAACAGCTTTAAAAAATAAAACCGTCACAGTGTGTAGGCTCCTTCCCAATGCAAAGGAGGCTCCCTTCAAAAGGGCCCGCAGAGGCTGGTTGATGTAAACAGAACAGGAGTTTGAATCTGGCTCCGCCCACCTGTCTGCATTCACCTTTGGGCAAATAACCTACATTTTCAGATTTCCTCATCTGTGAAAGGGGGCTAAGGGAAACCTCCTGGGACTGGAGTGAAGAATCAAAGAGAGAGAGGGAGCCTCTACCTAAGGGGCTTAGTCCAATGACTGGCACAAGATAGGTCCCCAACGGATGTTCACGCCCTACCGTAAAGAGAGTGTTTAGGAGATGGTTTTAGAAATGTTGACACTTCATCTAGAAGATGGTTTAGGGAACCATTTCCTGAAAGAAGCCAGAAAAACCCCAAAGAGTAAATCGCCATCCCCTCGATGGAGATACACTGCCTGTCTCTGACTGTACCCCTGATACCACTTGGGGCCTTGGGCATAATCAGATGTCACTGGGCAATCCTGGAAAAGGATTGCGCTGTTTTCAGCAGGAGACCCAGGCCCAAGGGAAGGGAGCGAGGCCTTAAGAAATTCTGATGAAAAAATCCATTTGGATAATAGATGGGCAACGTAGATGCCGTGTCTGGATATTCCAAGGCACTGATGAAAAATCCCCAAAACCTAGCTAAGCGAAAGCTGCAGCTAAGGGAAGGAGTTTTTGAAGGACAACAACCTTGGCTTAATCCCGAATTAGGGGGTTTTGTGTTCGACATCCCATTTAATCCCCATAAGAGCTGCCTCCCCGCCCCCCCCCCCCCGCCCTGCCCTCAGATGTGGAAACTGAGGCTATGAGAACAGAGCATTATAGGGCACTCATCTACAAAAATTTCAGTGCCAAGATTCGAATCCAGGCCTAGCTCTGAAACCCGTGGTGGTTTTTTGGTCAGAGCTGTTCGAAGAGGAAGGGTTCCATCGGGAGACCAGATTAGACATTGGAAGACTGAATGGAAGTAAGGCAGGAGACCCAAAAAGAGCCCTTCTGAGTAGAGCCAAAACAAGAAAGCAAATACCAGGTTAGAAGTCCTACTAGTTAACAGCAAATCAAGCTTGGTGTCCCAAGAAAAGTGTTCGGGAATCAGACCATGGGAAACACGAAGGGGACCTTTATCTGGACTTTGTGTGCTGTGAGGGCAAATACGGCCATATAAAGTCCCCGTGCACAGGACCGATCCTAAATCAGCCGGCGGCTGCTGGTGAGTCCGCACACCAGGCTTGTCCTATTGAATTTGAGACAGGCGCCCAGGAACAAGAAAATGTATGAGTGGAAGCCAGGATCGCCCAAACAAGGAATCGGAGAGTTGGAAGCCTGTGTCAGATTTCTATGGATTCTTTAGGAGACATTGAGGCACCTGGACTCTTCTCTTTCCTCTTCCGGGCTGGCTCTCTCTAGCTCTCTTACTGTCCTCTTTTTTTTAGTACCGTCCGGTAAAAAGACAACATATATGAGAACGTCAAAGTCGATTGCTTCGCTGCACACGAAGCCTTCCAAGGCGCTGCCCATCGACGCCACCCCAAAAGTCCAAGCTTTTGTGCTTGAGGGTTAGTGGGAAAGTCAAGACCCGAAATAAAATCTGACCCAACCAGTAACTCACCTAGTCTTATCTCCCACCCCTCACCCCATGCCTTCACACTTTGGAATATATGCATTATCTCCCATTTCTGGAATTCCTGAAGTCTTTTGATCACTTCACTTCAAAGACTGACCGAAGTTGGGTTTTCATTAAAGTCTCGTGCACATATTTGACTCATCTCTGATACAGGGACTGAGGGAGTCGGGGCCACAGTTTCATTCCATCTCTCCACTCCAGCCCTGTCAAAGGGCTTGGGACGAGCCTATATATATCTATATATAGATATAGGTATGTTTATTTATTTAATTTGAGACAGACACAATGCAAGCAAGGGAGGAGCAGGGAGACGGAGAGAGAGAGAATCCCAAGCAGGCTCCGCGCTGTTAGCGCAAAGCCCGACACGGGCCTCGAACTCACAGTTCCTGAGACCATGACCTGAGCCGAAACCAAGAGTCAGACCCTTCACCGACTGAGGCACCCGGGTGCCCCAGGAGGAGCCTGGATATTGAATACTACATTCAAAATGGGGAAATAAGTAAATGAAAGATTCCTGGGGATTCTGAGATACTTGGTCCCAATTTAACACCAGAATGAGTTCAAGATAAGCGCCGACAGCCGACTGACAATTATGCTTCTAGAACTCTGTCTTTGCGCCCACGCAGGGGCTTCGCCGGCCCGTTGCCCAGGTCAGGTGTCGCGAGTTGAAGCAACGTCTGCTGATAGGCACCGCCTGCCAGGCTCCGGGCAAGGTACTGAGGACATAAAAATGATGAAGACGAAGTCTTTCACTTCAAGAATCTATGGTCTAGAAACAGAGTTAAATGTGTCATAAAATAGGAAAGCAACCCCAGCTGCATTTATTAATCATTTACTGTGTACCCGAGACTTCATGAGCATTCTATCGTGTATTCTCAAAACCCCGTGAGACTTTTGGTCCCAGCCACAGCGGAGTCACGGATACGAGCCTCCCTCTCCCTCGTCGACACACATGGGAAGCAACTGTTTTCAGACGTGGGCCGGCACAGAGTGAGGAGCTGCGACCTTGGAGGGAAATGAACGCTTGGGACCGCCCCCATGTTCACCCTGTTTTCCATCGCCAGCACAGAGAAGTGTGGCTGAAGCAGACAGGCAGTGACCTTGCCGGGCAGAGAAAAGAGAGACTGGAGTTCGGTGAGGCAGCTGGAATTTGGGGAACAGGACGGTAAGAGACGAGAAGCTGTACCCACAGGAAACACCACAACCTGCATGGAGGTCCTCTTATGTCTGGGCCAGATAGTAATGGCGGATGTGCAGGACAAGACTCTGATGCTTGACAGAGAAGGGCAGCTGGCAGGGGCAGGGAGGGAGAGAGTTGCAGAGCAACCCCAGAGGTTCCCCGGGGCCAGGAGATGTTGGGGTTCTGGCCAGCAAAGGAACAGAGCATGCTGGGTAACCCAAGCATTGACCTGGTGCCCTCAGATGTCCATGCCTTTAGCAGCAGAACTTTCCAGCCTTGGAGCCAGAGTTGCTCTGCACCCCTGCTAACAAAGCCTGACCAGGTCACTCACTAAGATCCACCTGAGCGTCCCGCGAATTAACTACTTGCCCAAACAACACTCCGTTCTCTTTAGAGGAAGAGAAAGTGATTCATATTTTCAACAATACCGTCTCCACAAAGAAAAACACACCTAGCGACATAATAATCCAATTGCTGAAAATGAAACACAGAGACCAAAAAAAATCTTAAAAGCAACCAGAGGAGAAAGACACACGGCGCACAAAGAATGGAATAAATGCTGAGTTCTCGTAAAACGCCGTGGAGATCACAGACAAAGAATAACATTTTTAAAGAGCAGAGAAAGGGAGTTGCCCTGAAATGCTATATCCATTGAAAATATCCTTCAACAATGAGGATGAGCGAAAGACAAATGTAAACAAACTGAAAGAATTCATCAGCAGCCATCCTGCCTCCGAGAAACGTTAAAGGAAGTTCTTGAGACAGAAAATTAGATCTACACAAAAGGATGAAATGGGCCAGATATGGGAAATATATGGATACACACAAATGACTTTAAAAATATGTAATTTCTTGGGCGCCTGGGTGGCTCAGTCGGTTGAGCGTCCGACTTCGGCTCAGGTCATGATCTCACGGTTTGTGAGTTCGAGCCCCGCGTCGGGCTCTGTGCTGACAGCTCGGGGCCTGGAGCCTGCTTCGGATTCTGTGTCTCCCTCTGTCTCTGCCCCTTCCCTGCTCATGCTCTGTCTCTCTCTGTCTCTCAAAAATGAATAAACGTTTAAAAAAATTTTTTTAAATATGCAATTTCTTAATTTCCTTAAAAGAAAATGGCTTATAGCAAAACATGGGAACAAAATGTGCACTTTACGGTATTTATAAAAGCAAAATAAATTATAATAATAGCATCAAGGACAGGACAGACAAATACAAGTGTCCTGTGGGAGGGTTCCTACATTATATGAGAAGTAGGACATTAAAATTAATTGCAGTGTAGGTGTCGGTAAGTCCAAACACTAATTCAGATGACCGTGGGGGTTAAGTTAAGGGTACATATTATGATCTTCAACCTAAGTGCCAAAAATACGTTACAAAAACTTAAAATGGTACATCAAAAATATTCAGTTAGTGCAAAAGGATGCAGGAATGAGGGTTAAACAACAACAACGAAACAGCTAGGATAAATAGAAAACAAATAAGATGATAGACAAACCCAGCCATGCTAATGATTTCATCGAATATACATGGACTGAATATCCTAATTATAAAACAGGGATCATTGAGCTGGATAACAGAACCAACTCTGTTGTGTCACAAGAGATACATCGCAAGTCAAAAGACACAGATAGCTGAAAACAAAGAAGCTAGGATGGCTGTATTAACATCCAATGAAGCATAATTCCAGATAAGGAGTGTTATTAGAGCTAAACCAGAGCATGTTACATTGATAAGAGTGTCAAAAATACCAAATGACTGAAACAAATTAATACTAAATGTGTATTGTGATAGCATCTCCAAAGATGGCCGCCATCGATTCTTTTCCTTCCTTAGAGGTAACATGTCCCTCCACATGTCAAGAAGTGGTCTATTTCTCCTTCCCTTGGATCTGAGCTGTCCTATGATATACCTTGACCAAGCTTCTCATGTCAGTCCAGTTCTTGGAGAGTAGTCCTTGCCATGGATGGACTCTGGCCAGTCGGCCCTGATGCCTACGGTCACTCCCCGAACCTGAGGACGTTGCTAATCCCTGAGCTGCCTTGCCACTGACTGTTGGCTTCCACATTCTTCTGTCACCTGGGTCATTCCTTCTTTACGTGAAATTCCTTCCACGTGAAAGGTCTGGAAAGGTGTCCATCTTCCTGGCAGGGCACTGACCGCTATCGGGAGCTAATGACGCTGATCTAGCCATTTGCCAGACGGCAGAGGGGGGCTCAGCACTATCCCGAGTCGCTTCTTCCCCATCCCGCCCTGGCAAGCTGGCCTCACACCTCCTTGGCATCTACAACCACACTGGGTCCAGCAAAATGTCGGCAGACTTTGATCCGCCATTAAAAAATGACTTTTACAAATGGAAAGCCTTTTCCATCTGTATGATTTAAACAGAACAATCAATGTTTAAATAATAAATGCCCTCATTTTGGGAAATCTGTCCTCCTCCGGCAGCTCTCCTGGGCTTGTCTGGATCAAACGCAGCTGGCTTGGGTCTCTGCCTTCACCTCCTCCCGAGGCTTGAGGGATACTACAGGGGCTACGGCGGGGAGGCGAGACACCTGGGTTCAAGCCCTGGACCAGACAAGTCCTTGGCCTTTTCTGACACCTGGGGGAACAATTCAAGAGTTCTCTCCATATCTTCATCCTCCAAGTTTTCCCATCAGGCTGAAATCAAAAGAGGGCCCCCTGGAAGAGACTCCAAGCAAAAGGATAGAAAGAGTCACCATCAACTTGGAGCACGAATTCTAGAAGAATGTGACAGTGAGATTTATAAAGTCCTAGACCTGGGTTTGGGTGCAACACTCCCCCTTCCCGGCTGAGTGATATTGTTAAAATGTCCATGCAACTCAAATCCATCTATAGACTCCATGCAATCTCTAGCAAAATTCCAATGGTATTTTTTTCCTACAGAAATAGAAAAAAAATGATAACCCTCAGCTTCCCATGGAATCACACGAGCCCCTGAACAGCCAAAAAAAAAAAAAAAATCTTGAGAACGGGGGTGGGGGGTGGGGGTTGGGGGGGTGGGCTGGGGTGGCTCAGTTCGTTAAGCAACTGACTCTTGATCTCAGCTCAGGCTGTGATCTCACCATTCATGAGATCGAGCCCTGAGTTGGGCTCTGAACTGACAGCTCAGAGCCTGCTTGGGATTCTCTCTCTCTCCCTCTCTCTCTACCCCTTCCCCACTCACATGCTCTGTCTCTCTCAAAATAAATAAATAAACTTAAAAAATTTTTTTAAATATTGAGAAAGAACAAAGCTGGAGACGTCGCGCTTCCAGATTTCAAGCCATCCAACAAAACGATAATAATCGGAACAATATGGCACAAACCGGTGGAACAGACTTGGGAGCCCAGAAATCAGTGCATGCGTATATGGTCAACTAAAAGTTGACAAAGGAGCCAAGAATACCCAATAGGGAAAGGATATTCTCCTCAATGCACGGTGTTGGGAAAACTGGATGTTCCCACGCAAAGGAATGAAATTGTAACCCTATCTTACATCACTCACAAAAATTAACTCAACATGGATTAAGTGATTAATTATAAGACCTAAAACCCTAAAACTCCTAGAAGAAAGGACAGTGGTAAAGCTCCTTGACACTCCAAGATGTATCCATTTGCGACAACACAGATGAAACTGGGGGGCATTATGCTAAGTGAAATAAATCAGAGAAAGACAAATACTATATGACATCATGTATAGCGAGAATCCAATAAATGTTAAGGCATAAAAAAGAGAGCAGATTAGTGGTTGCCGGGGACGAGGATGTGAGGAAGATGGGGAGACGTAGGTCATGGGGTCCAAACTTCCAGTTATTAGATGAAAAAGTTCAGGGATCTGGAACCATAGTTAACAGTACGATCTTGGATACTTGAAATTTGCTAAGAGGATAGATCTTAAAACCCTCACACCACACACACACACACACACACACACACACACAAACACACACACACGTCAACTCTTTTGAGACGACAGATGCATTAACTAGCCTTATTATGGTCATCATTTTGTAATATATAAAAGTATCAACTCAACACACTGTATACCTTAAACATATATAATGTTCTGTGTCAGTTACATCTCAATAAAGCCAGAAAAAAAATAAAGAGGTCAAAGAGGAAAAAGGAGTGATGATAGCGTAGAATTATATATACGATGCGTGCGTATCCATAATATATGATGCCCCTTGTAACTATACAGCTTTATCCATTTGTCCATTTTGCTTGCAAATAACTTCTTTACCAATCAAATGAGGGCAGCTTGCTAATTGAGCTGGCTTTGTTTCAGGGATCACGGGGGATTTGTGAGATATGAAAAGCAGATGATCCTCGGAAACTGGATAAGGCTCACGCTCCTGCCACCCTCCCTGTGCTAGCCTGAAGCCTTGCTGCAAAAGGTCTGAGCTAGATTCCTTTTAGTTCACATCAGCCTCTCTCCTCTGTTCCTCCCACCAGCAACTCCTGGCTCTCCTGAGCTCCTTCTCCACCTTTTTCTTTACCGAAAATGCTAAGAGTCTCGCTCTATGCCAAATGTATCTCCGCTGTTCTTTGCAGAAGAGAGATAAAGGAAGGACGTGGAATGCTTTAAGATCTGTGTATTTCTGACATTTGAAATGGCACTTTTCCTGCTTTAACAATCTCATCCATATCCTTGTCCCACAAGATGGTGGAAAACAGAGACTAACGCTTAACACTCCACGCGCTACATGATTTAGATACGCGATCTTTCACGTGGACGGTCATCACACGACGAAACTACTCCTGTCTCTATCTTCAAATGAACTTCAAATGACTTACGTTCAGAGGACATAAGAAACTTGCCCCCCGTTCTCGATCAGCTTGCCAACGGCCAAACAGTAGGATGTGAATCTAAGTCTACCTGTCCGCGGAATCTTCGTTCTCCACCCCTGTGGTATATACCACCCTCTCTTCGGGGAAGACAAGAAAAAAAGGAATAAATAGAAAAACACTATCCATTGAAAGCCTACTGTGTACCAGAGGCTTTATGATCTTGATTACTTGTAACAACAAATCTAAGAAGTTGATATTTACTCCATTCAGTTGATGGGGCAGGGGGAATAAGAATAACAAGAGTTAACGTCTATTTAGTGATTCCCGGGGTCAGGCAGTGAGCGGCATTGTACATTATTTCAGTGAAATAAAAAAGGAACAAAATGAAAACGATCATGCCTGCCACCTGGAGATACCTATTATTTCTATTTTTTTAAATATTTTTTTTTTAGCATTTATTTACTTCTGAGAGACAGAGAATGAGTGGGGGAGGGGCAGAGAGAGAGGGAGACACAGATTCCGAAGCAGACTCCAGGCTCCAAGCTGTCAGCATGGAGCCCGACGCGGGGCTCGAACTCATGAACAGTGAGATCATGACCTGAGCCGAAGTTGGACGCTTAACTGACTGAGCCACCCAGGCGCCCCCTATTATTTCTATTTTATTGCCCATTGTGTGTGTTTTTCCTTGGCACCTTTTTTTTTCTTCTTCTTCTTCAAAAATGGGATCTTCCAGGGCACCTGAGTGGCTCAGTCGGTTAAGCGTTCGACTTTGGCTCAGGTCATGATCTCACAGGGTTTGTGGGTTCGAGCCCCGCGATGGGCTCTGTGCTGACAGCTTGGAGCCTGGAACCTGCTTCGGATTCTGTGTCTCCCTCTCTCTGCCCTGCCCCTGCATGCACTCTGTCTCTCTCTCTGTCTTCTCTCAAAAATAAATAAACATTAAAAAAAAATTTTAAATGGGGTATTCCTCTCTATGGTGCATGATGGGCTCATTTTTTCACTCAAAAATACACCACAAACATCTTTCCATGCCCCTAAACAGTCTTTTATAGCAATGGTTTATAATGGTCGAACATTCCATCCTCCAGAAGTATAATTTATCTGCTAACTCCCGGTTCCTGGGCCCTTGGCTTTTTCCCACTTTCACTCTTGCAACTCTCACTGAAAGGAACATCTTTGTCGCTGGACTTTTACGTTCTCCTGTGACTTTCCTAAGAGAATTCCTCGCAGTAAATCTACTGCTTTGAAAATTTTGAAGATGCTTGAATCTTCATAAATACAGGTTGAGCAACATTTTCCTTCCGTCACAGCCTGTTGTGTGGACCATTTTCCCAAACAGTGGCCCTACACTGGACCTTTTAATTCATTAAAGACAAAGAAACAGAAATTGCCAATCTGCTGGGGAGACGTCGTAAGTCATTGCTACACTGTCCTTATCATTGAGGAAGCTGGAAATTTCATCACGGGTCTGATTTGTCCATTTGAGATCTACAGTTCCATAGCTAGACTGCCTCCTAACCTAGAAATAATAATGCACGTTTGGGTAAATGTTAGGCCAAGCAAGGCTCATCAGTTTAAGACGAGCCCACAGCAAATCGAAATCTCCGCTTGTGAGATTACATCTCTTCAAAGCCTGTGCACACGTGGTTCTTACCCCGTGGCCAAGCCATAGACCTGTCTGAGGCTGTGTCATCTGTCCCTTAGTCAAGAGGAGCAGTGCCTATGGGGCGCCTGGGTGGCTCTGTCCATTAAGCGTCTGGCTCTTGATTGCGGCTCAGGTCGTGCTCTCACACTCCGTGAGATGGAGCCCCCTGTCGGGCTCTGAGCCGACAGTGCGGAGCTTGCTTGGGATTCTCTCTCTCCCTCTCTCCCTGCCCCTCCCCTCTCTCTCTCTCTCTCAAAATAAATAAATAAACATTTTTTTTTAAAAGAAGCGATGCCTGGAGAGACCACTGCCAAATCAGCAGATGATGTGGCCATATACCATCCGTGTCTGGGCCATAGGGACTAATTCCTGCCTGAAACTTCCAGCCCGCGATTGCCAGAAGGCCACAGTGCTAACTCCTTGAGGGCGGCACCCAGGTCTCACTCATCTTCGGGTCCCTGGGTGTGTCCCAAAGGTTAAGACCATGTCTGCTACAGAACAAATGTCCTGTTGAGGACAGCACGGAAGAAGGAAGGAATCGAACGGGCCGGGATTCTGCAACGGACGGGGACAGACACCAACTAAAGATGCTGGGGGGGAAAGTGAGAAGAGCCAGTGGCGGGAAATCACGTTCTCACGCAATGGGAGGACAGAAAAGCTAGCCGGGTATGACGGGCTCACTTGTGCCCCCCGCCCCCGAAAGTGGAGATGTTGAAGTCGCAGCCCCCCACCCCAGCAGCTCAGAATGTCACAGTAAGTGGAGAGAAGGAAGACCTTTAAAGAGGTAAGTGAGCTACAACAAGGCTGTTAAGGTAGGATTCTAATCCAATATGCCTAGAGTCCTTATAAGAAGAGGTTAGGGCACCAGGGATGTAGCCGCGTGGAGAGACAACCACTTCATACAGCAAGGACCGAGGCCTCAGAAGAAATCAAACCCGCCAATGCCTTTATCTTGAACTTCCGGCCTCCAAAACTGGGTGGAAAATTCAGTCTCCAAATCCCCACTGCAAATTCCCAGGAGAGAAAACTCCGACTGGCCCAGCTCAGTTAGATTAGGCACTTAAGGGGGTGCCTGGGTGGCTCAGTCCATTAAGCATCCAACTCCTGACTTCGGCTCAGGTTATGATCTCACGGTTTGAGAGTTTGAGCCCCGCACTGGGCTCTGTGCTGACAGCGCGGAGCCTGCTTGAGATTCTCCCTCTCCCCCTCTCTCTGCCTCTACTCTCTCTCTGTCTCTCTCTCTCAAAACAAATAAATAAGCTTAAAAAAAAAAGAGTTAGGCACTTGGTCTAAACCCTCTTAAAATGAAGGCAGGCTACGGGGCGCCTGGGTGGCTCAGCCGGTTAAGCGTCCGACTTCGGCTCAGGTCACAATCTCACAGTTCGTGGGTTCGAGCCCCTGTTGGGCTCTGTGCTGACAGTTCAGAGCTGGGGCCCGTTTCGGATTCTGTGTCTCCCTCTGCCTCTGCCCTTTCCCCGCTCACTCTCTGTCTCTCAAAAAATAAATAAACGTTAAAAAAAAAATTTGTTTAAATAAAGGCAGGCTAGTGTCTGTACTGCAGAATGCCCTCAAAGACATGTCTGTCTGTCTGTCTGTGTGTTTACATGTGCCCATGCACTGTCTTCCCCAACTAGATTTCAAGTGCCATAGGATCCAGGACGGTTCCTGGCACTCGGCAAGACGTCCACAAATCCTTGCTGTGTGGAAGACAAGCTCTAGGGTGGATGCACTTTACCCTCTGATGGGGAGCGGGTGTAACACCCTTCTGGTGCTTATGGAAGATAAAACTCCCAGTCTGCATGACTCAAAACCCAATCCAGACCGAACCCGCATATGTTTGTGTGGGTAAAAAAGGACGTTGTAGAGGAGGCCACTCCGTGTTTTCCAAACCCATTTTTTTTCGCCCTCCGCCCAGAGTTGGATGACCTTCTCCAGCCTCCCCTGCAGTCAGGTGGGATCATGTGGCCAAGGGTCAGCCATTGGAAAACAACCCACAACCTCTAGGTCTGCCCCCTAAGAAAACCTTCCTCTTGAACTTCTCTGCTTTCTCTCTCCATCTATGAAACCGGAGGCAAAGTACTCCAAGGCTCGGAGGATACAGAAGGTGAAGAAAAGAAGGAAGACAGGCACCTGGGTCTCTGAGCTGCTAATTATGAAGGCTCACCCAAAGGAGTCACCCAACCAGGTTGGATTGTGGCACCAGCGAGATCCAAACCATTATGGCACTGAACCACCAACGTGTGATGGGTCGTTATGGCAGCTAGCGCTAATCACCTTGAATAACACAAACGTCTAGAGGAAAGGCAGTCTGGGCTGGGATCCTGGTCTCCTAGAGTGTTCGGAAGCATTTTTGAGAACTTTCCATCGCTGTTTCGATAATCAGCTCATTCCCACTACCGTTGACTATGATCAGGAGGCGTCTTGGAATTTTAAAGCTATGCAGAATGAAAGTCTCCTGGTGGTGGAAGGGTCCGCCGAAGGCTCCTAGCCAGTCAGAGACACCTGAGCTGACACCCCCCAGCCCTACGTTCTCCCTGAGACGTGACGATGAGAAGCGTGAAGACGTGCTGCCTTCTGCCTGTGCAGAGAGCATGACAGATGCCACTGGACCCCGGGGTCCTCCACCTGAGCAGGACTGACATTCGGGGATGGACTCTGTCATCGTGGCAGGGCGGGGCTCTGTGCACAGGAGGGTGTCCAACAGCGTCCCCGGTCTCTACCTGCTAGATGCCAGTAGAATCTCCTCCTCAGTGCACACACTGTCAAGTGTCCCCCCGCCCCCGGGACAAAAATCACCCCCTTCCCCAAGTGAAAACCACCACCAAAAGAGATTTCTGCCTCTTCGTAAAAGTTTTGCTTGCACACGGTTGCCCCAAAGTGGAAATATAGGCTGGAAAGCAGTCTTCCCTTCCTGGGGAAAATGAGTGACATAGAACGTGGGAAATTGAGGTAAAATGTATCACTTCCACACATTCTATTCAGGGATGGTGTCAGCGTCGCCCCGCCATGGATCTTTCCTGCCTCTTCTATGGCAGAACGTAATTCCTAGGTAGAGCTTCGATCCCACTGGGTCGCAGAAGTTTCCCTTCTGTTAACTGAGGCTAATGACGGTCAATCCAGGGTTGGCTTAGTCTGTCTGGAACCTGATCACCCCCACATTCTCTGAAATTATGAAGTCATGGCTAAGATCTACAGGCTCTGAGGCCATGGCCATTCCACCCTCCCAGCAAGCGCTGAGTTATCCCAGTGCCTGGGTGTCTCCTGCATTGTCTCATTGTCAGAGTTTGTCTGGACCTTGTCACCTTCCTTGGGTGCTTCCACGCCGCTCTTGGGGCCATGCAGGATGGGGCTCTGGTGCCTCCTTCGTGTGTTTATCATCCGAGACCCATCCGCCAAGGTAGTCTGGCTAGCCTGCTCTTGACCTCCCTCACTGTGCCTGGTTCAGGTGAGGTGTGGGAGGGTTGCCACCGCCACGGGCTCCCCCAGGGAAGGGATGGGAGGCACCGAGGGTGGACAATTGAAGACGCAACTCGCTGTCAGATACCAACTCTCACTTGCACGACCCTGAGTGTGAGTGCCTTCTCAAGAGTGTGGCACCAAAACAGATGGATCCGTGTCTCAAATGTAAGAGCTGAAATTACACCAACTCTTAGAAGAAAACATAGCAGCGAGTGGGGGGTGGGCAGGATTGGAACACCCGGGTGGCTCAGTGTGTTAAGCATCCAACTCTTGGCTTCCACTCAGGTCGTGATCCCAGGGTTCACGGGATTGAGCTTCACATCAGGCTCTGCACTGACAGCGTGGGGTCTGCTTGAGATGCTCTCTCCCTCTCTCTCTGTCCCTCCCCCGCTGGTGCACGCTCTCTCTCCAAACAAACAAATTAACATTAAAAAAAAAAAGTAGTGGAAAATCATGACCTTAGATTTGGGGATAGATTTTTAGACATAACATCAAAAGCACGAAACGTTAGGGTTAAATTAACATTAAAAAAAAACACGTAGTGGAAAATCATGCATGACCTTAGATTTGGCAACAGATTTTTAGACATAACATCAAAAGCACGAACCACAAAGAAAAAACTAAGCAAATTAGACCTTACCAAAACTTAAAACATTTGGGCACGAGAAGACATCATCAAGGAAATGAAAAGATAATCTGCAAAATAGTAGAAAATATTTGCAAGTAAGATATCTGACAGGGGCTTAAGATCTAGAATATATAAAGAACTCCTAAAATGTAACAAAAAGATAAACAGCCCAGTTTAAAAACGGGCAAAGAACCTAAAGGGACATTTCTCCAAAGAAAATATATAAATGGCTAGTAAGTGCTTTATAATTAGTCATTAAGGAATGTAATTAGTCATCGTAATTAGTCATTAGGGAAATGCAAATCAAAACCACAATGAGATACGACTTCACGTTCACTAGGTCGGCTGCAATTAAAAGAAAGAAAAATGACACATAAATGACATATAAATGACAAAAAATGGGCATATAAAATGGCACAGCTTGCATGGAAAACGGCGTGGCAGATCCTCAAAAAGCGAAATATGGAAAATACCAGATGACCCAACCATTCCGGCCCCCACGATCGCCCCCCAAATTGAAAAATAGAGCCTCACGTAGCTATTTATGCACCCGTGTTCACAACAGCATCATTCCCAAGAGTCAAAAGGTAACCACCTAAATGTCCATCGACAGATGAATGGATAGAGGAAAGGTGGCCTGTGCGCACCATGGAATCCGGCCATAAAAAGGAATGGAATTTCAGTACATGCTACAACACGTGCGAACTTCGAGAACGTCAAGCTAGCGCACAAAAAGACAGATCTTTGCATGCTTCCACTTACTCGAAATATCTAGAGCGGGTGAATTCATGCAGACGCCAAGTAGGTAAGAGGTTACCAGGGGCAAGGCGAGGGGGAGAATCAGGAATGACTGCCACATGTTTGCAGAGCGTCTGTTTCCGGTGATGGCAAAGTTGGGAAACGGGAAACGATGGTTGCACAACATCGTCAGCGTAATTGATGTCACCGATTTGTACAGTCAAAAATGGTTACAAATGGTTGATTTTATGTTATACGTATTTTACCACGATGAAAAGGGTTTTCTTAGAGAAGTGCCCAGGGCCTAAAACTCGAGGAGGCGATGTTCTCAGAGCCTTGCAAGCGGATGCTGGACAGCGGACGACGAGCATCTCCGATTTTTCACTCCAGATGCCTCGCCTGCCTGGGGGAGGCACAGGCTTTCTCTTCCTTCTGTTCTCTAAGCTCTTCTGGAGGCTGGATTTCCATCCTGCGAGCCCACAGCAGGGACACGGCCGTCACGGAAAGCTCTGGAGCCTCTTTCTACTGCCCAGCTCTGAGGCAAGGCATGCCAGCTCGTCCACAGATCACCCCCCTCCCCCCATGCCTTCCAGTCTTCTGTTTCTGGATGAAATTTTTTGCCCAGAGTACGTCAGGGCTTCGAATTTTTTTTTCAACGTTCTTTTTATTCTGATACAATACATATAACACGGAATTTGCTATTTTAAGCATTTTTAAGCGTGCAATTCAGAGGGCTTGGAGTTTTTGAAACCCGGAAGCCCAGATGCCTACAAAGCAGAAGCTCTGGGTTCGCAGCGGTTTTCCAGACTCTGGAAAATGCCCCCCCACCCCGAAACCAGGAATGCTGCTGGTTGGGTGGGGGAGGGGCAGGCAAGGAGGCCGGGGCTGCGGAAGCATCCGCCAGCTGCATGCCCTCACATCCAGTAGGACACGAGCCCTGCCCCAAGTCAGGCCAAATTTGAAAATGCCTCGTAGGATGCACTCCCACCTGCATTCATCTATCAGAGGAAAAGGCACAATAAGGCTGAATGAGAAGAAGAGGCCGTCACACTGATAGATTCCCTCCTCGCTTACGATACACTCTCCGAACTACAAGCGCCCTGAGAGCAAGAACGAATCTCGTCTTGTGCTCACCACGGCTCCCATCCTTGTCCGAGGCCTGCACCTTAGTAAGGGCTCAGTACATACTTGTTGACTGGACGAGGACGAACAGAGGCTTCCGTTAAGCCCCAGAGGAGCCTTGTTTCATAAAAAAGAGAGGGTTTTATCACCTCCATTTTATAGAGGCAGTCACTGAAACTCAGAGAGGGGAAGTCACATAGCCGGGAGAGGGGAAGCAGGGCTTGAATCTGTATTTTCTAGCCACAAGTGCCTGGGGACTGTCAAGTCAACTGCCTAGCAAAACGGTCCGCTACGGGGGTGTGACAGAATTCACCAACTTTCCATACAAATCATCTGAACCAATACGCTGCGTAATTTACTATGAATAGTGATTATAATAATGATGCCAACCTTACTGAGAGCTTGCAGCATATAGAAACCATAGATATACTTTTATATATTATAATAATATATACTTTATATTATATGTTGTTTATACAACATAATATATACATATAATATGTAATATATAATATATACCATATAATATGTAATATATAATATATGATATGTAGTATTTAATACGTGATATGTAATATATAATATATATCATTTCAGCTAATGGTAAGAATAACCTTGCAAGAGGCATAATTGGTTCCAGGCTAAGGAAGAGGAAAGCGAGGGGCCAAAGGGGTGTAAAGATTTGCTCAGAGGCTCTCAGCTCCCAAGTAGCACTACTGAGATTCAAACCCGTAGTTCTGCATGACCCCCGGGTGCATGACATTCCGGGCCAGTCCCTTTAGAGGGGCCTCTAGACTCTGCGTATATTTCACACCATCTCAAGGCAGCCGCCTAGTCAATGGGAATCATCGGTAACTGACTTCGAAAAAACACAGCGTGTGTCTTCGGTGGCAGGTGTCCACGAGACGGAGGCTCAGTCGACCTGCCAAACCGCGTCTGGGGGAAAAGGAAGAGGGTAGTCCCTCATGTTGACATTCCGTCATCTGCTTCTGGGGTCTACGGGATGTCAAACAGCCGGAGCCGGAAAGCACCACGATCTTGTCATCCAGATGTTTGAGGTCGCGCTGCCCCACCCTCTGCGTGTCAGAGCTCCTGGTTGAGAGACAGCAACGCTGATATCACTCGTTACTATGAATCACAGCACCGCCCTTTGTGTGTGCGCCTCGAGGGTGCTGGGGCTTGGCGCGGTGGGTTTTACGCGCATTATCTTACACCGTCGAGTGAAGTTCTACCAGCAGCCCCGACTTCCAGAGGAGAGCACCTCTAAGGCTCAGCAGTGGGGAAGGAACACATCCAGGGGCACTCGGGGAGTATGTGGCTATCGCGGGCTGAATGGTGGCCCCCAAAAGACATGTCCACCCAGAGCCTGCAAATGCAAACTTATTTAAAAACAGGATCTCTGCAGATGTGATTAAATATTTCAAGGGGGGATTATCCTCGATTTAGGAAGGTCCTAAATCCAATGACTAGCGTCCTTATAAGGGGAAGGGAGATTGGAGGCACAGACACAGAGGGGAACACCATGGAAAGATGAAATTGGGAGAAATTGGGAGTGATGTGTTTGTAGGTCAAGGAATGTCAAAGGTCGCCAGCAACCGTCCGAAACTAGGAGAGGGGCATGGAAGGAGCTAACCCCTCCGGAAGGAGCTAACCCTGCCAACACTTGATTTCAGACGTCTGCAGCCCTGAACTGTAAGGGAATTTCTGTCGTATCAGGCGCCCCAGTTTCTGGTCATTTGTTATGGAAGTTCTAGGAAACCAGCTCAGTGGATGAGGTAGGATTTGAACCTAAGCGTCGGCCCGAACTCTTTATCAGTAACCCACGACTCACGCCTTTAGAACCCGTTCTGTGCTTTCCAATGTGTTAGGGCAATGTATTCGTCCTCCAAAATTCAACCACCCAGAGTGTTTTGGTTTTTAGGAGACGTGCACGTGTACACACACATGCACACACACGCGTGTGGGCACGCGTGGGCACCATGCACTTCAGAGAAACGGAATGACCAGGAAGCCTTCTTAGCGCTTTCTTGACATGACTACTAACTCTCAAGAAGGGAATGAAAAGAAAAAGACAGACAAGTTGCTACTGTAACTCTGACCACGCAGGCCGGGGAGGGGTGGGGGGGGGTGGGGGGGGCAGGATGGAGATAAACTTCAGACATGAAAAGCGAAACCAGAGAACTGGACCTCTTTAGCGTTGGTGATGATATTTTATTCATGTGTAGCCTTTTATTTCTGGATTCCAGACAACTTTTAAAAGGGAGTGAGTTCTGCTCTGCTCCTCGTGTGACGAGGGCATGGGGGACCAGGGCGGATGGGAGGGAGGACTGAGGCTAAGACATTTGCCCTTGCCTTCCGGAGTCAGTTGACAAACCGGAAACAGTCCAGACTTTCAGGCATCAACATTAAGACCTTCTCAGAGCTCCTCCTACCCCAATTGATTTTTCCTGGATGAAATTGCCTCCCTTATTTCTAGACAGCCCAGGGAACCCCTACACATCCTTCAAGACCCATTTCCTATGAGGACCCTTCCCTGACCTCCCCAACTCCATGCTCTTCCACAAAGCAATGTTGACTTTCTCACTTCTTACACACCCACTGTAGGTTGTGTGTACCTCAAACACACATTTGTGACACTTTATACTATTTGGCTCTTTATGGCTCAGTCTCTCCCTTAGAGAAGTGATTCTTGACCCAAGAGCTTACAGATGACAGTCAATGGAAGGGCTTTGGGGAAAACTGTCAATCCTTTGAAACTCTGCAAAATTTTACGTGAATGGGCAGCTTAAGGGACAGGTATTCCGTAGCTTTCCCGAGTCGCCAAAGAACATCAAGACTCAAACCCGTTCAGAATCCACTGCACTAAAAATTAAGTTCTGGGAGATTTTGTATCGCTGTTACCCGGCCCAAGGCAGACACATGCAAAATGTCTGTCGCCGCACTGTTGCATAAAACTGTGACGCGAATGTGGTCCAGGGATGCTGAGTTGCTCTGATTTGGGGTTCGAGTCGTTGCAGCTATGAGTGAGGAACTCTGAAAGCCCCAAACCTGACTCACAGCTACTTCTCCTTCCCAAACAACAAAGGTCAGGTGCCAATTCTGCGGGGGACCCCAACACTTTAAAAGCTACTACCCTCTGTTCTCAGAAACCTCCTGCTTTTTACCTGTCTCAGCAAGGCAACACCTAAGAATAGATCCTACGGCTACGTTGGCATGAATGTACAAATATGCATGGATACGGAGGTAATTGCAAAAAAAAAAAAAAAAAAAAAAAGGACTCAATCTGAATGTCTATTGTTTAGAACAGAGGAATAAAAGTCAGCAAAATATTTGTCAAGGGCCGTGGAGTCAATATCTTAGGCTTTGGCGGACATCTAGCTTTTCTGTTGCAACCACAATGGCTCGGTTCTACCCTTCTATTGTGAAAGCAGCCACAGACGATGTGCAAACGAATGGGTGTGGTCGTGTGCCAATAAAACTTTATTTACAAAAACAGGCGGGGAACTGGATTTAGCCAGTAACCCATAGCATGCTGGTCCCCGCCTCAGAATCCCAGACAGCTGTTAAAAAAGGACGAGGCAAAACATCCACAATTGTTTGTTTGTTTGTTTGTTTTTCATTTCCAGGGCACGATGACCAGCACATACACAATGCGTCCTCTGGGATCGCTTCTGCTGTAAGCACTTTGCCTGTGTTATTTTACTTAATCCCCACAAACAACCATTCACCCATGGCGCCGACTGCTTTGTATGGGGAGTGACCAGTTCTGTCCCCTCGGACAGCTGGCTTGGTCCCTCTGAGCCTCAGTTTCCAAGCTGGTGAAGCAGGCACAAGCATTAACCCTGGCTAAGTCACTGTTCCACGACGGGAACACAATTAAAGTGAGTGCCCATCTCTTAGACCCTTTGCAGGGAGCCGCTGCTCAACTTCCAGACGGTATAAAGAAAGAGAGGCTTAACTAGTTTCCGTTCTGAGCATTTCCTCGGAGGGTGCAGACATCTACTCAGACCAAATTAACTCGAGTGTTTTTTTTCTCCGCACGTGGTGTGGTGCGATGCGATGTCTATTATCTTATGTGTGATGAATGAAAGCTGTTAATATAAACAGTGAGAGAACAACGCTGTGATATTCCCAGCGGCTGCTAATTAAGGAGGTGGTGCTCATTTTCAGGATGAAAAGGGAACTGCTCTGTCTGAGCTGTCTGTAATCATTTATCAAGAAGTGAAATTTTAAGGACATGACCCAGAAAGAACATGAGAATAACAAAAAGAGCCTCTTCCTTATAAGAATGGTAATAATGATTACCACAGTCCTAGGAGGTACTAGATGCTTCTGTGTGCCAGGTACGGGTTAAGTGCTTTGCAGGCAGATCCTTATTTAAGCCTTGCCATGGTCCTTCCGGTAAATCTCGATGTTGCGTTCGACTTTCAGCAGAGGTAACTCGTCTCGTAGCACATGAGTGCTAGGCTATGGAAATGACACTAACCATGACCCAGTGAAAGACAAGTTTGGGGGTTTGCAGAGAGAAACATCCTGTGGGATTCTCCATATCTTGTGGATTCTGTAAATGGAGGGGGATAGGAATAAGTATCAAGAAGGAAACCCACAGGGGCGCCTGGCTTGCTCAGTCATTAGGCGTCTGACTTGATTTCCGCTTGGGTTGTGATCTCAAGATCGTAAGACTGAGCCCCACATCGGGCTCCATGCTCGGTGTGGAGCCCGCTTGGGATTCTCTCTCTCCCTCTACCACTAGAGCTCTCTCTCTCTCTCCAAAAAAAAATAAAATAAAAAAGGAAGGAAACCCACAAACACATATGCACACAGACATACGTGTATAGATACACACACACACACACACACACACACACACACACACACACCATGGTCTGGTCAAGAAAGAGTTTGTATCTCATGAGGGTAAACTCCACGAGCCTGTAGTCGTGTCGATTATGAGATATCAGCAGCACGAGAAGATAGCAGCACGGACAACAATATCCAGCTCTGTGTTAGATCCTGGTGCCCACAAGGTGCTGCCCAGGTCTGGTTTCCGAAAGCAGGAGGCACGCCATCATTTCTCCCCCCATGTGCTGGTGCTCACAGCGCTCACCGGAATGGAGTGCAAGGGCGAGCTCGGGGATTACGTGGGAAGTAAAAGTCACGGGACTGCATGATGGATCAGGTGGGGCGCATGCAGGACGAGACGAGGTTGAACAGGACTCCGAGATTTTTCTAGTTTGATTGAGTGGATGGCCGATCATGCCACAGAGGAGCTGGAAAACAGAGGGGCAAGTGCAGGTTTGGGGGCAGGGGATAAGCTTCAGTTTGGACGTCCCGAGCTCAAGGTGCCTGGGGGACATCCAGGAGCAGATGTGAGGAGACGCACGTAGGTGTTTATGGGCCTGAGGCTTAGGGAAGAGGCACGTTAAGAGCCGAGGAGTCGACGAAGGGTAAACCGCCGGACATCCCCGGGCTGGAGGCGAGCCGAGGAAGAGAAGCGAGTGAAAACTCCTGAGAAGGAAGAGAAAGAAGAGATTCTACTGTTTCACAGAACTATGGCAAGATCAGGAAAGGGCAAGAAGGGCCTGAAGGGGCATCTCTCGCGGGACGCGGTACACAGAAGGCTTGCAATTAATTACGGTGGCCAAAGTCACTTCCCACAGTCTCGGCTAGAAGACCTCCTTCATCTTCTTTTAAAGACAGCTCAGCGTTCCGCAAAAAAGTGAGAACTTTGATGTAGGCACACCTGGATTGAAATCTGGTCTCTACAACCTCCTGGCTGTGTGACTTTAGGTAGGCCTCTTAACCTCTCTGAGCTTCCGGGTTTTTGATCCGTCAAATGGGACTAATGATCTTTCGCTCAGAAAGCTGGCATGTGATACAGGCTCAGTACACGTTTTTCTTTTTTCTCCCCACCTTGCTGTGTATGCTTGTGTGCGGGTGTGCAGGGGGGGGGGGGGGGAGGTGACCATTGTCTGTGGTTACAGGCAACAGAAAACTAAAGACAAAGGGATTTTATTGGCTCAGGTGACTGAAAATTCCAAGAGGAAAACTGGCTTCGGGGGTGCCCGGGGGGCCCAGCCAGGTAAGCATCTGACTTCAGCTCAGGTCATGATCTGGCAGTCCGTGAGTTCAAGCCCCGTGTCGGGTTCTGTGCTGACAGCTCAGAGCCTGGAGCCTGCTTCGGATTCTGTGTCTCCCTCTCTCTCTCTGGCCCTCCCCTGCTCATGCTCTGTCTCTGTCTCAAAAATAAGTGAAAATAAAAAAATAAAAAATAAAATAAAATGTGTGGGGCGCCTGGGTGGCTCAGTCGGTTGAGCATTCAACTTCGGCTCAGGTCACGATCTCCCGGTCCATGAGTTCCAGCCCCGCGTCGGGCTCTGGGCCGACAGCTCGGAGCCTGGAGCCCGCTTTGGATTCTGTGTCTCCGTCTCTCTCTGCCTCTCTGCCCCTCCCCTGTGCATGCTCTGTCTCTCTCTCTCTCTCAAAAATAAACATTAAAAATTTTTTAAAAAAAATTTTAAATAAATAAATAAATAAATACTGGCTTCAGAGAGAGACTCGAGGAATCAGGTGAGGTCAGGCCTTCTGCTTGTCCTTTCTGGATCCCGGCTCCGCTGCCCCTCCCGTAGGCTCCAGCCCGACAGGGACGTCAGCGGCCGGAGCCTGAAAGGGCGACTCTGCCCCAAGTTCAGAAAAGTCAGCCTCAGCCTCCGCTTTCCATTGGTCCCAAACGGGCCGACTTGTGTCACGTCTTCCTCCGCAGCCAATCGCTGGCCGGCCGCGCTCTCACTGGCGGGGGCCTGACTGGGTCAGGTGACGTGGCCGGAAGTCAGCCTCCCAAGGACCAAGAGTGGTCAGATTCTGCCAGCAAACGTGAATGCCTGGATGTTGGGGCCTGGGCCACACAGTATTGCACGAGTCAAAGGACCATTCGGTATGTCCGTGCCCGAGTTTTTCCTGGCTCCTTATGTGATACACGTGTTTGAGTATCTCTACCCCGTTCATTCTTTTATTATTATGATTATGATGATTATTTTGAGAGACAGAGAGGAGGTGGGCAGGGGAAGAGAGAGGGGAAGAGAGTGAAATCCCAAGCAGGCTCCGTGCCGTCAGCGGGGCTCAAACCCACCAGCCACGAAACGATGACCTAAGCTGAAATCAAGAGTCCCATCCCTACCCAATGGAGCCTCTCGGATACCCCTACTTGGCCTTTATTCCTAACCTCGTTTATGAGTTCAGGAAAGATACCCTACGTAAGCATCTGCTGCCCCTAGAACATCGGGCTTGCCGGGGCCGGGCCCGTGAGTGGCCTCACCCAGGATCTCCCAGCTCCAGACTCCTTCCCTGGGAACTGGAGGAGACCTTCAGTCTCTGCTGACTCAGCGGGTCACCGGAGACCTCTGACACCCCCTGGCCTTTCCCGGAACCTTAAGAAGGAAGAGGAGAGAGCTTCAGAGGGCAGGTTTAAAATTAGAAGGGAGTGCAGGGCTGCCTGTGTGTTTCTTGAACGTCAGCCATTCGGGAGGAATGGGCGATAAGGTGGTCAAGAGACAGGAAGCATTTCTTTAAGATTCCTATCGCGCTGGGAAGCTGGAGGGGGAGTTTCGTTCAAGGGAAGAACAGGATGTTGCCAGGATCCGGGGCAGGGCCCACAGCAGGGGGGCATGGAGGGAACGGAGAGCGGGGAAGGAGAGCTGGTCGGCCAGGGTTCAAGAGGAAGGTTTGGAAAGGTCCCAGGCAGGAAGTCAGCCCCCCCACCCCCACCCCGGCAGAGGCCCCTTGGGAGTTCAGACCTCTTCAGTAATAGAAGGGAGACAGATCTTCTCGAAGACCTTGGCTCTTTTCGACGAGTCCGGGTGGTCCACTAAGAGGGGAATCTCTAATTCTCGTGTGAACTCCTGATTCCCTGTTCCCCTGGAGTCTGTCTGCTGGTCTCCCAGTGTGGAAGCCACCCCCTGGTCCTTGAAGGCTGCGGGGGTTCAAAGCCTGACGTAGCCCCTGTGATCAATCCCCATCCCATACTCGTGGGGTGGGCACCTGGTGCTGAGTACCAATATGTCCTCTGTCACAAAGTTTCTCCAGTCTTCAAAAACAAAAAGAAAAACAAAAAAAACACACTTATCAAAATGCCAATCTAGTGACGGAACTCCATGAAGGGACCATTCACAAAATAAAGAAATAAAATGACCAACAAACACCGAAGAAGAAATACATTCATCATTCAGATAATCCCCCACAGCATCGTTGTGGCAAGGCAGATACTGACACGAGCCTTGGGCACCCACTAACCGGTTTTGATCCTTTCTGCGACAGTAGGAGGTAGTGTCTCTAGAAACTAAGGCACACGGGGGTTGAGGTCCCTGTCCCAAGATCCCAGCTGCTAAGAGACAGGCAGTAAAGGGGAAAAGGATTGTTCTAAGTACCTAAGTGATAAGAGCCTGCGTTTGCAGCTGACCAAACAGGCCTTGGGGAAATGACTTCACCTCTCTGAACCTCAGTTTCCCCACTCTAGAAAATGGAGGTAAAGTAGGACCCACACCGCAGAGCCGTAGCAAGTTTTTGGCAAGATGATATATGATTAGTATGGTGCCAGGTATTTATTATTATTATTTACTTTTTTTAATGTTTATTTATTTTTGAGAGAGAGAGAGAGAGCAGGGGAGGGGCAGAGAGCGGGGGAGACACAGAATCCGAAGCAGGCTCCAGGCTCTGAGCCGTCGGCACAGAGCCCGACGCGGGGCTCGAACTCGTGAACCGCGGGATCATGACCTGAGCCGAAGTCGGATGCTTAACCGACTGAGCCACCCAGGCGCCCCAGTGCATGGTATTTATTAAAAGTGTATCAACGATACACTTTTGTTCTTACTGATTCAGAGGTCCCAAGGACCTACCATATGAGGTCTCCCCGCCTGCATCAGTCAGGAGTTACGAGGTGTCCAATCGTGACATCAGAG
This sequence comes from Panthera onca, assembly GCF_046562875.1. NCBI lineage: Eukaryota > Metazoa > Chordata > Mammalia > Carnivora > Felidae > Panthera > Panthera onca. Next base: position 10,989,119 of record NC_138350.1, on the reverse strand, counting down.
GCCAGGGGTCCCAAGGCGCAGGGCTGAGATGTATCCCACCCCACCTCCTCTTATACCTTTTCTGCAGGCACAGCTAACGAGACCTGGACGGGACCTCCCACTCACCCCCATCTGAGCCTCTGGGGAAACATCTGGACCTTGGGGGCTGATCGATGATGAAGTATTTACTTAGCTCTACGCCCACAGTCCGGCTGGAGAGACACCCTTGGGTTCAAGGCGAAAGGCTTCCAGGCAAGGTGGCTGGGCCTCAAGGTCATCAGTCATCAGGAATTGCCCACCTTGTCTCTGGGGACAGTCTGGAGCTGTCTCATGGGAAGTTCTCCTTCCTCATTCCCAGGGAGAGTGCCCACTTCCTTTTACTCCTTTAAGCAGCAGCCCACGTCATTACTGTTATCACTGTTATTATTTTTGCCACCATCGATTGAGTGCTCACTGTGTTCGGGGCCCTAAGCTAACTGTGTTACATGCATTTCCTCATTGAGTCCTTGCTATAACTCTCAGGGTTAGAGAGTATTTTCATCCTTTTTTTACAGCCTGCTCGGAATGGGAATTCACTTTCCTGAGGTCACGAAGCTGGAAGGTAGAAGACCTGGGATTTGAACCCAAGCAGTGTGGCTCCAGAGTCTATGCCTTAACAGGGGTTCTGTTGGCCGGGGCTGGAGGCCAAGCCAGAGCCACCTCCCACCCTCTGCTCTTCCTTGCTGGAACCAACACGGCATTCGGCGGTCAGATAATAGGACCTGGTGATGTGAGGAGGCAGACGGGACCACACGGATCATAAATGAGGGGGAGCTGCCAATCTCCAAAGATCTCAACCAAGAAACTGGATGGGAAACATTCCAGCCAGAGGGAAAAGCATGTGCAAAAGTCCTGAGGTAGGACCATACTCATTCTCTTGCGTTTCTAGGTCTCCTCTGCTGAAATGCTTCTCTACTCACCCAACCTTTGGAACACAGTTAATCGTCACTTCCTCCAGGAAGCCTTCCCTGAACCAGGCTAGGCCAGGTCCCCCCGTCCTTGCTCTCATTGCCCCCGTTCTTCATCACAAAACACTGCACGCTTATGTTTACTTAACAGCCTGGAATATTCTCTTACTGTCATTCTCCTGCATGAGATCATAAACCCTGACGAGGCGGGGGTGGGGGTGGGCGGAATGTTTGCCTTGTGTTCTCTATGCCTAGGAAAGGGGCACATAGCAGGTTCTAGTCTGATGAGGCCACAGTTGGAAGACTGGATTCCACTCTGGACGCCCTTGCTTATTAGGAGAAAGACATACAGGTCACTTCGTGGGGAACGAAGCCATCATCCCTGGAGAAAGCCTCACACGTGTGGCCAAGGAGACATACCCAAGTATGTCCACTATAGAATCTTTATCGGCATCGACTTAGATGCCCACCAACAGGGGACTGGACACAGGTAATTCTGTGCACACACGTGTTTTAAGAGCACAATCGGGACACCCACAAATTGGGTGGCTCAGTCAGTTAAGCATCCTACTTCGGCTCAGGTCACGATCTTGTGGTTCATGAGTCCAAGCCCCACGTCAGGCTCTGTGCTGACAGCTCAGAGCCTTGAGCCTGTGTCTTCCTCTCTCTCTGCCCCTCCCCTGCTCACACTCTGTCTGTCTCTCTCAAAAATGAATAAATGAAAGAAAAATTTTTAAAAAAGATCGCAATCAAAGTAGATGAAACAGAGGTCTGTGTGTCAACAGGGGTATCTTTCAAAACCGTGGCAGAGAGAGAAAATTCGGATCACGAAGTGATCCGTAGCCCATTTAAGAACCTGAAACCCCCCGAGAGGCCCCGTATGTTTTCCAGAATTCATGTACAGTCTGTAAAACTCATACGAAAACGAGGATACGCATTCTGAATTCACGACAGTACGTGTGGGTGGGTGGGGTTACGGAGAGACTGGGCAGCTAGACTTAGCGTATTCTTTTTCACGACTATATAATATTCCGTTGAAGGATGATACAGTTGAGCCTCGAACAACAGGGGTATGCGGTGTGCGGGTCCCCTTGAGTGAGATTTTCTTCAAGAAGCACAGCCAGGTTCCTTAGGATTGGCTCAACGATGTTTTCTTTCCTGCAGCTTGCTTCATTGTAAGAATGTGGCGTATATTACGTAACGCATATACAACATGTGATACAATGCCACCTACTTATGTGATCTGTAGGGCTTCCAGTCAACAGTCGGCTATCAGTGGTTACGTTTCCAGGGATCCACAGTTACGTGCAGATTGTCAGCTGCACCAGGAGGCAGTCCCCCCCGACCCCCACGTTGTTCAAGGGTTAATTGTACTACGTTTTATGCACGTATTGCCCTGTTCGGAGATACGTAGGTTGGTTCAGACGTTTTGCTGTTACCGTGTGAGACCCCCATCCCTCTTTCACGCATTTCCAGATGCTCCTCCAGGAAGAGAACTTTTTCTGTGCTAACAGGTCCTGTCAGTTTGTCCAAAGGTAAGCTGTCTGGGAATAGCGTAAGCCACTTTGCAGGATGTCCGTGAGCGTCCAAGCATCGGCCGGACAGCCTCTTGGCGTAGCTGCGGTGGAGGGGGTGCTGGCCCTACATAGTCGTTGGCGTTCCTTCCACGTGGGCGATCCTACAATCTCTCCTCCTTCTGCGGTGGGACGTCTGCTTGGTACAACTCACGCCAAAAGCCCCAGCTGCAGGGAGGGGTGGGGGGTGGGGGGGCGTCATCTTTTCTACAGGTTTGGAGGAGCCGACACGGACATTTTTGCAAAATCGCATGTTTGTTGTTGCCATGGTTCTGTTGTATTTTGTTCCAGCTGAAGACGTTTTAACTAAATGCCTCGTGTCCGGTCAGGGTTTCGAATGAGTAAGCCTGGGTCCAAAGCCTGGGCCGGTACCACGTAGCTGTCTGATCTTGAGCCCGTTCTTTAAGTCCTCCTTGCCTCGGTCTCCTCATCTGTAAAATGGGCAAATTCAAACGCCGGCCAAACCGATCATCCCTTTTTGATGATTCCGCCAGTTAGTGGATGCGACTCGCTCTAATGGGGGTGGGAAGAGGCGGGGTCACCGGGCAAGCTGGCTGCCCCGGATGTGTGGAGGTTGGAAGCCGTCTTCGCCCTGGGACAGGAAGGAAGTTCAAGGTTTAGCCCGCCCATCACACCCATTGCTGTGGCCAGCACAACCTTTTGTTCAGCATTTTATCTTTTTCAAAGCAGATCCATTATCTCATCTGTTCATCAAAGGCCCCTGCAAGGAAGTCAGGCCGAGGATGGGCCCAAGGAGAGATGACTCAGGAATCTGAAAGTCAAGGCCAGAAGCCTCTCTGTCAAGCGGCCCTCTGGGCTGAGTTTCTCCACTGATCTTGGCCCAGGAGGCGGGTCAGGCTGTCCAGGCCAGGCCTGAAATACCCACAGAGAGGCTTCCTTCCCCTTGACACTGGACTGTGCTCCCCAGCCCCTCCAGATGGGCTGCAGATGTGAGCTCCGGGTTGCAAGAGAGGCCAGGGGACAGGCAAAGCTCATCTCCTTGCGTGGGATGTCGGGCCCCAAGCCTGGTCCCGGGAGGCCACAGAAGCGTGATGCGGGGGTCCCGGGAGTTCAAGTTCACAGAGTCTTGGCAACAGGAAGGTGGTGCTGAAGATACGGTCACGCTCCTGTGATGCGGGTAGCTGTCCGAGCACATCCCGGGCAACGGCTGTCTCGTCTTGCAGCCTCCGCATCGGCGTGGACATAAGCCACAACCCTGTGTCATCCCTGCAGCCCAGCCAGCCCTGGAGCATCTGCTGGGTCGGCAGAAAGCTGCCTCTTCCAATGGGTTAGGCCCCCACTGCCCCTCCTTCTTCAGCCTGTTCGAAGATCCTGGAGCCCTTCCCTCGTGTCATCTTTGCGAGTAGCCGATGTTGACTTTAAAAAAAAAAACAAACTTGTTTTTAAGTTTATTTCTTTATTTTGAGAGAGAGAGAGAGAGAGAGAGAGAGAAAGAGAGAATCCCAAGCAGGCTCCACACTGTCAGCACAGAGCCGGACGTGGGGCTCAAACCCACGAACCGTGAGATCATGACCTGAGCCGAAATCAGGAGTCGGCTGCTTAACGGGCTGAGCCACCCAGATGCCCCGCCCATGTTGACTCTTATCCTGGAGGAGAAGCTGTCACCGTCAGCCCACTGGGAGTGGGACCATTTGGAGTCCTGCCTTGGAAGGGACAGTCCCCTGCCTCCCAGAGCAATCTCCGGGGCTTTGCTTCCGCGGAGCGTTAGGGCCCAGCGAGGCCTGGGTTCCGCCATTCATGCTGTGTGACCTGGGAAAAGCCATATCACTTCTCTGACCTTAGGTTTCTCATTGGGAGAAAGTAGGGCTGTTTGGGGGCTGTTGGGAAGGTTCGAGAAAACACCTGTAAATGCCTAAGACAGTGCCAGGTACCCAGTCGGTGCCCCTTCTGAGCCTGCCTTGGTTTCTCTCTCTTCTCTGTTCAGCAAGTGTATGTGACTTCCCCAGAGCCACAGAGCAAGGAGTTTCAATCCAACCCCGTGTACGTCTGAGAGCCCTCGTGGCTCGGTCATTGTGCCGCTGTATTTGAATCGTGTGTATGGTTTCCTTAAGCGAAGCCACTCTGTTTCTTAAGCCCGGCCTGGAATGAAGACTTCTCTGAAAACGACGTCATTCTCCAAAGTCTAAAGTTCTGTCTGAAAGTCCAGCCCCCCCCCCAGGCCGCCGGTTTACTCGGTCGGAAAAACAAAAACAATAAAACTAACAGAAACCGTGTGAGAGAGGTCTTTGGACTGTTTCGGGGACGGGGGGTGGGGGGGGGGGATGTTCACGAAGGGAGGGTTTGCAGGGGGCAACAGAGATTTGCCCAACTCGAGGAAGGGCCTTGACGGAATGTGCACATCAAAGAGAGGCATGGCTTCAAAGGCCGCCCTGCCCTCCCAGCCAGCAGTCAGGCTAACTGGTTCACTTGGGGACAAAGCCAGAGGACAGGATGTGAGGAGCCGGGGGGGGGGGGGGGGGGGGGGGCGGGGGGGGGGACCTCACAGTGGCAAGTGTGCATCTCTGGAGCCCGGCCCAGCCCGCCTTGCTTCTCCCAGCTCGGAGGGTCTCGCTCTGGGGCCCCAGACCCCCGAGGGCTCCGTGGATACAACTCAGGGCATCTGTGACCTTGATCGGGAAGAAAATATATCACATCTTCGTTATCACGAACATCAAAGTGAAATTTCTTTCCATGACGAAGGCAGGCAACAGACGCATGGCAGGATGGACCGTGCGTCCCCACGACCTTGTCACCAGTACAGATCACAGATCCTGGCCTACTACCTCACTGGTGTCACAGAATTTCGAACTCCTTAGTCCCAGGACACCTCCGCCATCGTGGTTGTTAGGACTTGTCGTTTCAAGCACAAGTGGGGGAGGGGCTCAAAGAGGGAGACAGAGGATCTGAAGCGGGCTCTGCACTGACCGCACAGAGCCCGACGCGGGGCTCCAGCTCACGAACCGTGAGATCATGACTCGACCCGAAGTCAGATGCTCGACTGACTGAGCCACCCGGGCGCCCCTAATCCTATGTAGTTTTGTTTTATGAATCCTGAAGCACTACTCTGAGAAGGGGTTCCTAGGCCTCGGCATACGGTGTAGACACGCACGCACAGTATTAAGAATCCCTTTGGTGGTGGCCACTAAGCTCTCTTGGCCTCAGTGTTCTTGTCAATGAAACGGTCATGAAGAATGCCTTCCTTCAGGTGGATTTGGAAGATCACTTATTTCAACGTGTGTGAAAGCACCGGGCATAGAGGACAGGGTCGGCCGATGCTCGCCTCTCTCTCTCTCTTCTTCACGTTTGCACGCATCCAACCCGGGGCCAAGAAACGATGTGTTTGCCGCCTGCCCTCAGTGGCCTCCCAGGCAGGGTCTCCTGCCACGCGCTGGCCCACACTGGTCTCCAGGCATGGAACACCCCTCCCACTCCGCCACCGCACATGTCCAGCGGGATGGAGGTTGACAAGGCCACAAATATTTGAACTATCCTGGGGATAACACAGGGCATTGACCCCAAAGTATGTGCTACATCGGCCGAAAGTTTATCCTAGAATAACAAACGTGACAGCTAGCAAAGTGAGCAGGGGAAAGGGTCCGATAAGATAAAAGGCCCCCAGAGAGTCCAAAGGCACAGCCCCCCGCAGGAAGGAAAAACTCGGGTTGGAGCGAGTCGTCGGGGGAACAAGGCCATCGAGTCAAACGGTCCATTTTCTGGAAGGTTCCGAGCAACTGGGGCCTGGGGCAAGTGGTACGGGCGATTCCAACCTTGTGACTGTGTCACCCTGGGTAGCTGTCACAGCGAGGTGCTAACCTTGCCTTGTGGTTGAGAAAATTCAGAGAGGTCATCGCAAAGCCCTTCACATGTGTTTGGGTGCTCGGCACAGAGAGAGCCTGCAGCCGAGGTTGTTATTATTGTTCTTACTACTAACATGGTTATTCCGACACGTGGAGTCGAGTTGTTCGTGCCCCAGACTCAGTGCTCAGACCAGACCGCCTGCTTTGCCCATTAAAATTATGTGCCCCGGGCTGTCTTATCTCTTTGTGCCTCCGTTTTTCACCGTGCTATGGCATAGGATAGCGTCAGCACCTTGTGGGGTGACTGTGGGAGCTAATTGAGATTCTACGCACAAGAGGCTGAGGCCAGTGCCTGATCCGGGGCAGACATAGACTGAATGTTAGCAATGACCATTTTCATCACATCATCACCATCACCATCATCATCATCTATCATTACAAGGTGAAAGGGCACTGTTGGGAAGAAGCAAATCGAGGGGAGAATTTCTTGGCGAGACAGACATCTAGACCAGGGGTAGACAAACTAGCTGCTGCCTGTTTCTGCCAATAAAGTTTTATTGGAACACAGCCACGCCCCTTCATTGACTCATGGTCGACCACTCTGCCTTTATACACAACATTAGAGCTGAGTACTCTTCGGCCTTTTGGGAAAAAAATTGTCCTCCCCCGGTTTGGGGGAGGTTTTTTACCTTTTTTAAAAAAAATAATAAAAAGTTCATTTTTCGAGAGAAAGAGGTTGTGTGCACGAGTGGGGGAAGGACAGAGAGACAGGGAGAGAGAGCATCCCAAGCAGAGAATCCCGAGGAGGGGCTCAATCTCGCAAACCATGAGAACCTAAGCTGAAATCAAGAGTCAGAGGCTTCACCGACGGAGCCACCCAGGTGCCCCAGAATGGTGGTTATCTTGACACGATGCTCCAAGAGGATTCTAATGAGCCACTTGATTATTTTTCTGTGATGAGTTGCTTATCCTGCGGGAAGAATAGCACCTTTTCTTCTATCCATCCGTCTATACACCGATTTATTCATTCAGTAAACACTCAGAGACTGTACTAAGTGCTAACAATGGAGAAATGATCCAAGTCTAATGAGAGAGGTTGACAAGTGGATGGAGAATTAAGATTCAGGGTGGCCCTCAGGGCTAGCCTTCACCATGCTTTCTATGAAAAGGTGCCCCATCTGGGAAGTCAAGGTTTGGCATATTGATAGCTTTCAGCCCCTGTTTGCCACTCTGGTCAGACTGTTTGCACAGTGCCCAACCTGCACAACCTTGTGTGGCAGCCCTGAGAAAAATTGCTACAGCGTACAAGTGGGATCTAAGCAGACTAAGTGACATCAGGGAGGAAACCCGTATCAAGGTGTCAAGTAAAGCTTCGTGGAGGAGGAAATGGAAGCCGTCTTGAAAGGGGAGCAAGTGGAGAGAGGAAGACAAAAGGCGACGGGGCACAGGGAAGGCCTTCCTAGGCGGAGAGGAGCATGTGAGCGGAGAGGGGGGTCCGGAAGAGGGTGGGAAGGGGCTGGAGGGGTCTGGCATTGCAAAGAGGACATGTGACTACATCATAAACTCCCACCAGGGTAACTTCAGCCCACCGTCGTCTTACCAGCTCCACGCTGCGTACCTGTTTTTGTCCTCACCACCACCTTAGTCTAGACCAGGCTACTGGGCCTCCACCTGCACGACTCCCAAAGCCATTGCTGTGGTCCCTACAAATCTCTTCTGCTCTGCAGTCAGGGATCCTTCTGAAAGCAGGCTACTCACGCTGGTTCGCTCTCACACCTACCGTGGCTCCCCTGTGCTCACAGATCAGGTCCAAACTCCTTAAGGTGCTGCCCAAGGGTGTCTCCGGCCCAGTCTCCGCTTCCCTTGCCCGCCCAAATGCTTCCCTAAAGACTCTTTTTTCCCAACTCCTCACACGTTGGAACTTTTGTTTCTCTTCTTTCCAATTAGCCAAATAAATATACCGTATATGTGTGTATATACATTTGGGTACATCATATATACGGTGGGTGCGTGTGTGTATGTGTATATTTATATGTAAATATATATATTTATAACATTATATAGATACTTATCTATATGAAACCACTATCTATCATCTAGCTAGCTAGCTATCTGTCCATCCATCCATCCATCCATCCACCCAGCCATCCATCCACCTGTCCATCCCTTCATCCCTCCATCCACTTGCATATATAGGTATATAGTGTTTGCATATAAAAAGAAGTATAGATACAAATGTAATTACAGACACAGACACGGACTTCAAGCCATGTCATTTCAGAGAAGCCCACCTAGAAACCTCCTAACTGGTCTCCCATATCCTCCCAGGGATCACAGCATATCAGTCCCCCGGCCGAGACCCTCCCACCACCCTCCGTCTCCCTCAGAATGGAAGGTACAAGCTGTTCCGTGGTCCGCGTGGCTCCGTAAAGCCTAGCTTGCGTTATTTCTCTAACGTCATCTCTGACAGACCTTGTCCTGCATTTCGGTTCATTCCATTTTCAATAGCCTCCGTGTAATTCCTCGGATGTTCCATGGGTACTCCCACCTCAGGACCTTTGCACGTGCTGTCCCTCTGCCCAGAACACCCTTCCCACAGGTATTTGTGTTACTCTGTCTCTTGCTCTCTTAACCTCTTTTGGAACCGTATTCAAATGTCGCCTTCTCAGAGACGACTTCTCTTTATAGCCCTATTTAAAGTGACAAACCGCTTCCCAACCCCTGAAGTCTATCTTTTAGGTTTCCTTATGGCACGTTTTAGCCCGTGACACAATTTCATCGTTATTCTTTTAAAATCTGTTTTCGTTATTGTGAAAGTTCCATGAGAGCAAGGATGTGTCCCTGCTTTGTTTGCTGCAACGTCTCCAGCAACTCTACTAACCCACGGCACATAACAGCTGCTCAATTAATACGTGGGAAATGAATGACTCACCTCCTTTACTGTCATAAGGATGCCTTTATTAGTGCATCCACAACCCCTTTGATGTATTTCCAAGTCATATTACTTGCGTAGACTGATGTTTTCGTTCTCCAAAACCGAATGGTTTGGGTTTCTCTCTGTGTGTTGCATATCACTGCAGTGATTCAGAGAACATTTCGGTGTTCCCAGAAGCCAACAGTGCAGACAGGGTTAACCTTACCACCCACTGGGTGTCCCAAAGATCCTCCTCTTATCCTGACTTGTTGACTTTTTGTCTTCCTCTGGATTTTCTGTAGTTTGTTTAACTTGGACTGTGCTTCCTCTGTTTTCTCCCTGCTGTTTGCGGCCCTGGGCCCCCGGTTTGAAGTCGGCCGACCCGTGGCCTCGACACTGTCACCTTACCTCCAGCCACCGGCTACGTTCCACACGCCACCAACACTGTGGCCAGGGGGAGGGGACAGGTGGCTCAATCATCTCTCTGCAGGTCAGCACCCGGCCTGGCTCAGCCTGACGGACGACAGTATCGACAGTCTGGCTGACCCTTGTTCAACAGGCTGACATTTCCCCATATTTCACAGGCCGATGTTGGATGTACATCAAAGAGACTGCCGGGTCACCAAACAGCTAATTAAGGCAATAAAGAGACAGAAGGCCAAATTGCCCCTTCCCCTCCCCCCCCCCCCCCCCCGCTTGGGAGCCTGAAACTCCCTGAAGGAACCTGTGTGCTTCCTTGTTGTCTGGAAATACAGTGCAAGGGGATATTGGAAAAGGTCCCGGCAAACCCTGGGGTCAGAAAAGAGACCAGGCTGAAATCCAGACACAGGGGAACTCTCCTCCTCTTGATCCAGCCCTGCCTCCGTCGTTATTTCAGTTTTCAGGAGTCCAGTCTGACTTGTGCAAGGTAGCGTCCCCACGGCTCAGTCCTCTGGGGAGGAGTGTTTGGGAAGAGCCACTTGGACTCTGATGGCATCGATCATGACCAGGCCTACGTGACTGGGGGCCATAGCAAGCGAGGCTGAAGGTGTCCAGGGGCCCAGCTCCCTTTGGTCACTTTGGCACTAGAAAAAGCACCAAATTTGGAGCGGGACGCCCCCGGGCATGCATCCCAGCCCCACCGTGTGTGGCCTTGGCCTGGTTTCTTGGTCATTCTGAGCCTTGGTTTCATCATCCCTAAAAGGCAGGTGCAGATAGTGTCGACCTTGGAGAGTTGCAGCAAAGGTCGACCTGGTTAGTCTGTTGATCCTTAACTCCGGCCTCATAATAGAATCATCTGAGACACTTCTGGAACATACCTTTGTCGCAGCAAGCCGAGCCGAGAACAATGGATTCAGAATCTCTGGGTCTGGGTCCTGGGTGTCCTGTATGGTTTTAAATCTCCTTGGATGCTGCTGCTGCGCAGACAGAGCTAAAAACCACGATTGCTACGCGCTCTCCGAGGCTGGGACACAGCAGGGATTTTGGGATTTTTGATCTTACCTCTCTCTCCCCCGCACCTGTTTTTTCTAAACCTCTCCGCAACTGCCTTAAGGGAAGTACATGGGACGTGACATTGAGCGGCTGTCTCTAAGCCATCCAATAAAGAGATTTCCAACATAGCCTTCATCTTGCGGACTTTCACTAGTGAGTGATGAATGAAGTTCACCTTCTCTTCCCTCCACAAAGGCTGTTCCAACGCTCAGCCTTTTCCGTTTTTCTGTCTGGTCCCCTCTCAGGACTATTTCTTTCTTTCTTTTTTTTGTTTTTTTACATTTATTATTATTATTATTATTATTATTATTATTTTGAGAGACATAGAGAGACAGAGCACAAGTTGGGGAGGGGCAGAGAGAGAAGGAGACACAGAATCCGAAGCAGGCTCCGGGCTCTGAGCTGTTGGCACAGAGCCGGTCGCGGGGCTGAAACTCACAAACCATGAGATCACGGCCTGAGCCAAAGTCGGACGCTCAACCGACCGAGCCACCCAGGCGCCCTCTCAGGACTATTTCTTGACATACCCCGAAGACGCCTCTGATTTCAAATGTCACATGTGGCTTCAAGAGCCTCCAGTTCCTACTCCAGATGTCACGGCGTCCCTACAGCCCTGCCGTGGGAACCTGCCATGTTAGGTGGGCGACCGGAGAAAAGCCCTTATTGGACCGGACCGGGAAAAACAACGGTGACATGTTTGGAACTAAGTGTGGCACGTGCTCCAGACTGTCCACCAGACAGATGGGCGTTGACTTCTTATTTTTTTAAGCGCGTTTGTTTATTTCGAGAAAGAGAGAGAAGGGGGTGGGGTCAGAGAATCCCAGGAAGGCTCTGTACTGACAGCGTGGAGCCCAGCCCGGGGCTCGAACCCACAAACAGCGAGATCGTGACCTGAGCCGAGACCAAGAGTTGGATGATCGACTGGGTGTTGACCTCCAGTGGAGTAATGAAGCCATTTGTCCCTCCCCCTGGCCAAATACCGCTTCCACGCGTCCACAGGTGTATGTACGTGCATTTGTATGCGCAAATGGTCTCATCCAAAGGTAACTGCGCGTGTGCGCACACACGGGCTGCCCGCGTTGATGTACGTGCGTGTATGTCGTCTTTTTTAAAGACTTAGACATTAAAACTCGTGGAGGTACTAAAGCAACGGTGTTACAGCGATTTATTCAGGATCTACACTTACGGCCTTTTCCACAGACCTGGATGAGTTACTTCCCCTCTCCGAGCCTCAGTTTCTTCCTCTGTAAAATGGCCACATGGATGCTGCCTCTCCCGTCGCATTGTAAGGGTTAAGTGATTCGCCGCACATAAAGCACTGAGGCTGAGGTCTGATACAGAGTTAGGTCTCCATAAAGATAATTCTTTAACACGTTTTAATCGGACGCCTCCTGCGCGCCAGACCACAGGTGGTCTGACAGGTGCCGTGAGGAGGAAGACAGAGGCCGTGGCTTTGCCACCCTTCCTGGCACCGTTGAGCAGTCGAGGGGTCAGATGCATACAGAGGGAATAATAGCAGAGAATAATAATAATAATAATAATAACAGAAGGAATAATAATATTTATGAAAGGTCTACTGTGTGCCAGCACTGTTAGAAGATCTGAGACGCATCAGTCAGCAAAACAGACAAACTTCCTTGCCCTCCGGGAGCTTCTATTTTTGCAGGGGGAGATAAACGTTCACTAAGAAAAATAAATAGACCAGATACATAATAATATGTCAGAAGGGGACAGCGCGGCGAGGAAAGAAGGATTAGAAACTGAAAGAGAGTAAACGAGTCTCTGTGAGCCTCGTGGCTTGAATGGTACGTGTCCACCCAGGACCTGGGAATGTGACCTTATTGAGAAAAAAAAAAAGGTCTCCGCAGATGTAATTAAGTCAAGGTTCACAAGATGAGATCATGCTGGGTTCCCTGGGTGGGGCCTAAACCCAATACAGAGCGTCCTTCTAAGAAGAGAGGAGGGGAGAAGGCACAGGGAAGGAAGGGAAGCAAAGAGAAAGGGCACTGCTTTTCTCTGGTGGGGGGAGGGGGCATCAGGGGATTGTTCCAGGTCTCTAACTGCCTCCCTCACTCCCCCACTCCTCCCCGATTAGGCCGAGGGCAGGGACCATTTCTCCCACTGAACAGACAAGGAAGCTGAGAAAATAGGCAAATTGTGATTTCATCAGAGACCTCCTGGGGATTTGTCAACCGACTCAGAAACACAAAACAGATGAGGAACCCGACTTTTAGGATCTATCACTGGTCTATCCCTCACCCCTTGTAGTTTCGGGCGAATCCCTTCCCCTCTGTGAGTCTGTTGCCTCGTCTGTCAAATGGAGATCAGAATACCTTACATGTACCCTGCAGGTTAGAGTGGGGACCTAGTGTGTGGCACTTAGCACAGGCTCCCGTAAATGGCAAGCACGTCACAAGTGACCGTTGGATTTATTTGGCAGAGTTGTTCGGACGCTGACAAAGGTATATGTGAGGACGAACGTGTGCGTATACACACAGTCTCATCTGAAGGTATTTATATAATATATATGGATACACATGCATGTATATGTATGTTGCATCCAATGTCTATGTGTGTTGTATGTTTATGTGTGTGTGTACACACGGTCTCAACCGAAGGAAGCATGTGTGTATATTCATGTTATGCGTTTGTTGTATACGTACGTGCATGTGGTGTGTGTATGTATGTTGTATATATGCGTGGGTATATGGGTGCATATATACACAGTCTCATCCTAAGATGATTTTCTGGATGGATGGATGGATGGATGGATTCCATGCATATGTAAACATGTATGCACATTGTATATGTACATGTGTATACATATACCTTTAAGCTCATCCAAAGGTGATATAAATGCATATATGTATGCATTTATGTATCTATATACGTGCACACTCTGTACGTTCAGCGTTCAGCTGTGCATGCATGTATCTGTGTGCTTTCTGTGTGCATGCATGCGTGTTCATGCGTGTATACTGTGCACGCGTGCAACACGTAGGCACACGTGCGCTTGTGTGTGCCTTGTGCAAACGCGTTTGCGTGCACACCCGCACGCCCGTGTGGCTTGTGTGCGCGTGCCTGAGCGTGTTCATGCGCATCCGTGTGTGCACGTGTTTGCATGCACGCGTGTGGGTGCACATACATGGACACCCACACGAAGTGCTTCCTCAAGCTGCCTTTCTCTCCGGGAGCAACGGAGAAGTAAATTCTGAAGGCGTGTATGATTTCCCGCTCACCTGCCAGGGCAGAGACCTCGCGCGTACGCCCAGCTGGGGCCGCCTGCCCGGCCGGAGCCCACAGCCCAGTCACATGTGAGACAGGGAGGAGCCCTCTGAACCCCACGGCACGCTCTAGAAGGCTTGGCAACTTCAGCGGAGAAACCCCAGATAAAATGGGTTAAACCATTCCATTTTTTGCGGCTCTAAAACATTACATTCTGCTTTCAGTTCTTGCCTCCCTCCCTCCCTCCATCACCCTGTTTTCCTGCCTCCTGATGAAAAATATGCTTCGGCTTAATAGAATTACCCCCAGACCATCAATGCAAACACTGTTTCAGGGCAATCTCATTCAAACGAATGTATTTTTATTTGAACCGTGTTACTTGAAAAATTACATCGCGGTACCTGTACCCTCTGCCCTCCCCCGCCCCAGCCCCCCATACAGCCCTCACAACGGCACGAAGATGCGAGCGGAGCACAGCCGAACATTCTGAAAATGAATCTGATCTGATTTAATGATTCCTCTCTGCATTAATTGACAATGGAACCAGCCAATACGTTGTGCCAATCATAGACGTATCCACAAGGCCTCCACTTTATTTTTGGAACTCACCAGATGTATTGCTTTTCCAGCTTATTGTGTTTGAGAAGTTCAGAGCTGGGCGAGAGGGGCTGGTGGGGACTGGCCGTGTACAGGTGCGGGCAGGCCTGTGGGGGGTGGGGAGTGTCTGTGCCCAAGCCGGATAGGGGGAGTCGCCCTCAAATCCTGGCCCGACCGCTCAGTGACTCCGGGCAGATCCTGTCACCTCCTTCTGCCTCACCTCCCTCCTCTGAGCGCTCAAAATTTTTACCAGCTTTATCTTTGTGTTTTGCACTCGAGGTCCGAGGGGACAACGAGCAAGGGAGAGATGGCTGAGGACATACACTTCATACGACCCCAAGCCCACCGTTTCTTCTCTCTGCTTTTATTTTATGTTACTTATTTTATTTTTTATTTTTATTTTTGTTTTAGAGACAGAGAGTGTGCAAGCAGGGGAGAGGCAGAGGGAGAGGGAGAGAGACTCAAGCAGCCTCCATGCTTAGTTAGCACAGAGCCCCACCCTGGTCTGGATCCCGTGGCCTGGGGATCCTGAGCCGAAATCAAGAGTTGGAGGCTCAACCAACTAAGCCCCCCAGGCGCCCCTTCCTCTCTCTGCATCTGAATGTAGCCTTTGCAGGTATCCGGGCTGGGTTTTATTTTAAGAACAAGGACCACGCATTTTCCTCTCGCACCAGCCTTTCAAATTATGCAGACGTTCCTGCACAGAGACCCCGGTCTTGGGTGATGCTCTGTGGAGCCACGCTGTTATGTTAAAAGGTGATTATAGAGGGTGCCTGAGTGGCTCCGTGGGTTAAGCGCCCGACTTCGGCTCGGTCATGATCTGGCAGTCCGTGAGTTCGAGCCCTGCGTCGGGCTCTGTGCTGATGGCTCAGAGCCTGGAGCCTGCTTTGGATTCTGTGTCTCCCTCTCTCTCTCCCCTCCCCTGCTCACGCTGTCTCTCTCTCTCCTTCAAAAATAAATAAACATTAAAAAAAATTTTTTTAAGGTGATTGTAGAGAAGGCAGAAATACCAGTGAGAAGCTACCCTGAGCTGAACATCACGTTCAGCATCACATATATCATCTCATTGAAATCTTGGATGTTTTCCAAAGTAGGTGTTTTCTTCTCATTTTATAGGTGAGGGAGCTGAGGTTTGGAAACCCTCAGGAAGGTGCTTAGATCACACAGTTAGGGAAAGAGGGCTCCCTGCCTGTGCAGGAAGCACGGCCCCCGTCCCTCTCCTTTGCTTATCCGATTGTTACTTTCTAGACGCTCTTCTCCTCCTTCCCACACACGGCAGGTCCTCAGTGAGCGTCGGTGGCATTGGAAGGAAAGAAAGCGAGTTCACTGTAGGTGTGACAGTTAGACAACTGGTATTTGAAACCCTTCTCTGGAGGTGTCTATGCCCCCAGGGATCGGGGTCTTGAGCTAATCGTCAGGCACCGCATGCCAGAGGAGACTCACGAAAGGGCCACGTTGGTCGGTGACGGGACACTGATGGACTGAATGCCAAGAGCCTCCCTAATGCTCTCCTCTTGAAAATGCACGCGGAATAACAACAGGTTTGCCATCTGGTCTTTCGGGGCTCTAGAACAATGTCACCTCTCTCCGCAGATACGGCTGAAATCAAAACATCTACGAATCTCTGAAAGCAACGACGGCTCTGTTTTCCCCATAGAGAGTCCCAGTTTGGGGAGCAATCTTTGGGAGACGGCACCCCAAAGATACGTAAGAACAGGTCCAGGTACAGAATGTGAAGCCATGGAATCCAGAGCTAATTAACTTTATTTAACATTTAATACGCGCCAGGCACTTTAGAGACTTTATGTCTCTTATTCCCGACAATGGCCATAGGTAAATGCTGTTTTTACTCTCAATTTCCTGATGAAGAAATGAAAGCAACCCATCATCACACAGCTAGAAAGCGGAAACCCAAACCAGGTCTTTTGGGTCCGAGAGCCAGTGCTCTTAGCCACCACTCACTCTGAATTTACTCTTCAAAGGGAACAAAGGATGACTTTTCTTGAGGAAGAAGTAAATGATGGTATTACCGTTCCTCGAGGGGAATAATCTTTCCCAGCCAGCGAATTAGTTTATTGCAGAAACAACTGTTATTCACTAAAATGTGTCCTCTGGACCAATGAGTTTCCTCGCCTCTTTCCTCCCTCCTCTGTGGCTCTCTGAGCAACCTACCCTGCTGTCCCCATCTCCCAACAAAGGGAGCAGAGATGCCCCCCAAAGTATGTCTCCCGGCAAGTTCTGAGCATAGCAAGAACAAAGTTGGTTTGGAGCCCCATAGACTTTGGACTTGAATCCTAGAGCTTTTCCTTATGAATTCTGAAAACGTGAGCAATGTGGATCACCTCCCTGTGCCTCAGTTTCCTCATTTTTAACGGAAATAAGATGAATCTGTACCGGGTGCTATGACGTGTTGCCCAGCTCCCCTCTCAGGAAGGAAAGGTCTAACTGTCTCAGCTGCCAGGCATGCTGTCATCTGGTAGATCTCAGCTGTCAGTCTCTTTGGGGTCGCCTCAGCTGTGAAAAGAGCCAGCTCACCCCAGGGCGCCCCGCCTTCCCAAGACAGCTTGTCCCTGGCCGCGGCGACAGAGACTCCAAAGGGTCATCGCGGCTTTAGGGCTCCCTGCGGGGTTGACCGAGGCCTTTGCTCAGACTGTGTCAACCCAGCTTCTCCCTTTGCCCAACCCTGCTTGTTGTTTGATCTTTCTGGTCACTAGAGCACTGTCATTTCAGTTGCCCAGGCAGTGATTCTGAAAGTGTCCTCATAGACATCTGCTTGTTAACCTCCACCTCGGGGTCCTCCTCCCGGGGAATCGCTCCTGTGACAGAGCCCTTAAAGTAAGTTCTAATTCATTGCTGGCCATTGGTATTCTTTATTTTGGAAAATGTGTATTTAATGGCCTCCGTCCATGTGCTGGGTACAGTTCTGAGCACAAAAGGTAAGAGGGAAAGATTCAAAACATCGAAAGTTCTTGAAAGGGTGACTCAAATGAGCCAAGTTACGGGTTCTGCGGTAAGTTCCGCTAAAGGCTACCACCAGCAGGATTCACTGAACTGAGTTCCCTCCATCTTGTCCAGCCCAGTCAACTTAGAAGGAAGAAAGTACAGACTCAGACAAGGGATGAGGGTTGACTTTCCAGGGACACCCAGGAATTGGTGCTGGTTGTACAAATGAGAGAAGCAGATCCTCTGATTCCCAAGCGTGTTCTTCTCGTGCGTGGTCTGCAGCCTTATCTGTGTGTCCCAGTGAAGTTCCTCCCATGTCCCCCCAAGCATGACCGTGCCAAAAAGGATGCTTCATCATAGGTACCAGTAATTCCAACAACCAGAGATGGGGACTGAAGATAAATGTTGCCAAGTCCAAGGTGTCTGTCTCCATCATGGCCATCACCACGATCACCACCATCGCCAACATCATCATCAACATCAACACCATCAGCACTGAGGTCATCATCAGCTCCTCATCTCCATCATCTATCGAGCAAACACTTTAAGACATCACCTCATATAACCCTCCTGACAATCTATGACACCGTTAGCACCTTTGGAGAAGTTGAAAAAGCAGATGCTCCAAGAGGCTGGGCAACCCAAGTCACCCAGCAAAGAAAGCGGAGCCGGGATTCAAACCCAGGTTGGCCAGGCTGCGGGACTCCTCTTTAACCATTATGTTACACAATCCTCATTTTTGGTCTTTTCTTTACCTCAACCAAATATGAGAACATCCGATGATAGATCTATAGAAGGGACCCTTAAGGAAAAACACTAAGGGGTGTATGGAGGTGTCTGGGTGATGAATTAGATGCCAAGAGCACCCGATATCGTGATTTCCCTACTAGCCATCTCCGAATTTGCCTCCATGGTTAGCAAGTTCTGAGAGTAACAAGAACAAAGTAGATTCGAACTCTAGCCCTGACTAAGAGATCCTGGGTTATTTATTTCAGCTGCCTGTGCCTCAGTTCCCTCACTTACCCATAGGAATAACAATATCTGGTGTGGACAAAGCAGTAGGGCATGCTGTGATGTGCTACCAAGCTTTCCTATTTTCTTCCTTAGGTACCAAATCTCTGCTCCATGACAAACAATAAGAAATTTTTTAAATCGTGCTCTCATGAACCCACACCAAACACATCCATTGAGCCTACAGTGTCAACTGAAGAGCTGGAAGAAAAAAGTTAACTCTGAAGTCAGAATTGAAGACTGGGGGACCAGGGTTCATTAGACAGCAGAAGGAGCATCCTGGGAAGGGATCTGGGATGTAACAAGGAATCTAGCTTCAAAGGAACATCAAACTAAGATGTGGGGTTGGGGCCAGTTTGTTACTGGGCTTGACTGCTCTTTTAAGAGCTCTTTTCTTTTTTTTTTTTTTTTTAATTTTTTAATGTTTATTTATTTCTGAGACAGAGAGAGACAGAGCACGAGCGGGGGAGGGGCAGAGAGAGAGGGAGACACAGGATCCGAAGCAGGCTCCAGGCTCCGAGCCGTCAGCACAGAGCCCGACACGGGGCTCGAACTCACGGACCGTGAGATCATGACCTGAGCCGAAGTCAGATGCCCAACCGAATGAGCCACCCAGGTGCCCCACCTTTAAGAGCTTTTCACTTTGTTTTGCTCACCTTGGTAGACTTGGGCTAGGGGAGGGTGATAATATGACCTTCAGTCAGAAGGTCTGGAGTGTTATGTACCTTGTCATGCCAAACGCAGGAGAACATCAAGCTCTTGGCTGTCAGTGGTAGAGCACTGGCAGTGTCCCCGATCTGGTTACAGGCTTTGTATGCCCTTCTCCCAGCGTCTAGCAATTCTGTTGCTAAAGACTGCCCTTCCAACCTTCCTAGCGAGACTGGTCCTCGTGTCCTTGGAACCCCTGTGTCTACAGGGAGGAGAGAGCAGTGTCTGGGAGATCTTGCAAAGCCCTCAGCCCATCCCTGTCTATCTAGTGCAGGAATGGGAAGGTCCTTGCCTCAGGTAGGGACAAACTCTGAGACGGAGCTTCCACTCAGAGCTCCCTCAGGGGATCGGGAGCCTCTTCTGCTGGACTTCGCATCCTCTTGCCTTCTTCCCCTTGCCCTGTTTTCTCTGCTCTCCTGGGAGCACTTCCCGGACACATTACCTTAACTCAAATTTCATCTCAGAGTCTGTTCCTGAAGAACCTCATCTGAGAAAGGTAAGGATGAACCATTGCTTGAAGACAACAAACAGGGAAAGAGAATGAAAGATCCACCAACGTGGAAGAAGGCTGGAGCAGCGAAGATCTTCTGCAACGTTAGGAAACTATGGCAGGGCACTGGCTTTCTCTCAAGACATTCAAAGCTGGGCGTCACTGGACACCCTCCCGTCTTCGCAGCCACATCTCCAAAACCTCTGTATCAACTTAGACTGTGCTGTGACCCTTCCCATCTCTGTGGCTTTGCTCATCCTCTTCCACCTACTTGGTATTCCTTTCTCCTCTTCTCTGCCTGGCAAACTTCCTATTCATCCTTCGAGATCCAAATCAAGTGTGCCTTTCCCTAAAGCGTTCCCTGCAGTCCAAAGGCAACAAGAAGCCATCCACTCCACAGTATTCCTTGAAGACATGGCCTCAAGTCCTCTCGTGGTCGGGCGGTGCCACGGTTTACTCTATGCTGCTTTGCTTCCCCCCCCCCCCCCCGCCCCTTAGATTTGTCTATCCCTGAAGGGCCGGGGTCGTGTTTACTCATCTTCATCATGACAGAAGTGAGAGTGAACATATATTGTGACACATCTTTGCCTATGAATGTGGAACTCCTCAAATCCTTACGACTGCCATTAGGCGAGGAAACTTCCCACAGCGAGGGAGTGACGGAGCTGGGATTTCAACCCAGGCGCAGTAGGGGCGCCTGGGTGGCTCCGGTGGTGAAGCGCCTGACTTCGGCTCAGGCCATGATCTCGCGGTCTGCGAGGCTGTAATGAGGACAAGGCCACTTGTGTGCAGGCACTTAGACGAGGCAGGTGAACGGAGGCAGACCAGGCTGGCAGGGCGGAGCCTCTCATAATATAACAACCACAACAACGGCCAGCTCAGGGTCCTGACTGTAGGCCAGGCTCCCGAGATACGGAAGGAGTGCTTGCAACGGCGTTTTGTTCTGTCTTTTCTGGAAGGGTTCCACCGCTTCCTTTTAAAAATCTGACGGGAAGCTCAAGCCCCAGAAAGGGCGATGCTTGCTTGTCCATTCATTTATTCCGCATTTACCGAGCGCCTCCACTATGCCGAGCGCTGTGCATATTTACTGGGAGACGAAGGGAAGGAACGGAGCAACGGTCCTGCCTTCATGGGGCTTAGAACCTAACGGTGCAAACAGGCATCGATCCGGGGTTCAGTGTGCAATCGAAGGCGTGATGAGAAGGGAAGGATGAGGCCCCCTCAGGCCCTGCAGCAGGGATCCTTGCACTGCGATCGGAAGGAGGTGTGGCAATGAACTCAGGGAGGGAAAGGCAATCCAGGCCGAGGGAACAGCATGTGCAAAGGCCCAGTGTTTGAGAGCATATGGTATTCAAGGTACTGAAAGGCAGTGAGTGCAGCTGGAATCTTGAGGACATGAAGCCTTAAGGCACAAAATGAGGGCAGATGGGTAAGCAGGACCCCCAGGACCAGGCGATCCTGAGGAGGGGTCCTCGGGGCAATCGGGGGTGGGGGGCTTCGGAGGGTTTTAAGCAGATCAGTCACCAGCTCAGAGCAGCAGATTTGGGTTTCTCAGTCCTGTGCTGGGCAGTCACCATCCATGGCCACTCCCACCAAGGAGATTCAGGACAGGAACCCGGGGAAGGACCAGAGAGACAGGAGACAGGCAGGGAGCAGAGGGCAGGGCCGGCTGGCCACCTGGCCACAGGTGACAGGGACAGCAAGAGGCACGCACAGAGAGGGCGCCAGAGATGCCGTTCCAGCCTTTCCTCGAAGGTGACACAACAGCCGGAAATCTCGAAACCTCCAAGCAGAGTCATGCAAACTCTCCTTGCCTCCTGCCTGCCGCCTCTCCCTGGAGGCTGAGCTGAGGCGGGGAACTCTTGAGGGCAGAAGCAAGGCTGGCCACCTTCTCTTGCAAGAGCTGGTCTGACGATAAAATTCAACTAGAGCTCATTCTGGTTTTTTGGGGAGCGGCACTGTTTGGCAATTTGTCTCAGGGTAAGTAATACAAATGGCTAATAATAATAATAATAATAATAATAATAATTGTTCCGGTTGGTATGGATGTACAACAAACCACACCAAGACTTGGTGGCACAAAACCACCACCGTAGTTAACGTTCACTCATTCTGCGGGTCAGGGATTTGGACAGGGCAGAGTGGGAACAGCTTGTCTCTCCCGCGACATCTGGGGCCTCAGCTGGACTATCTGACGCTCTTGACAACTGGAGGTGATCCAATGGCCAGGGGCTAGAATCATCCGAGGGTCTCTCCGTTGCCCGTCTGGCAGTTGATGTTGGCTGTTGGCTGGGACAGCAACTAGGCAGTTGGCCGGGACACGGACGAAAAGCATGTCCACGTGGCCTCCCCACGCGGGCTTGTGTGGGCTTCCCCACAGTATGGCGGCCGGGCTGCATGAGTGAGCCACCCAGGCGACAAGGAGGAAGTGCGTGGCATTTTCCTAAACTGGCCTCAGATGTCACAAAGCACCGTGTCTTCCACCCTATTGGTTAAAGCCATCGCAAGCGTTCACTCAAGTTCAAGGAGATGTCATGTCTACACGCAATGGGGGTGGGGGCAGCATCAAAGCTGCATTATAAGACAAACACATGGGATGGGAGGTACTGTGGTGGCCATGTTTGGGAAGTACAAAATACCAAAACACTCACAACTAACACCTGAGGAGTGCTTGCTATCCAGTCACTGATTGAACCACTTTACAGCATATAAGCTGATCAGCTTAGGTGCCATTGTTGTCTGCATGTTACAGGTCAGTAAACTGAGGCAAAGGGACGCCTCATGCGTGTGTGAGAGAGGGGAATGGCCCTTTGGTTGAGGACCGGGGGGCCAGAATGCAAGGGCTGGCTGGCGGGAGAGAGACGACGGCTCTTCACCAGTGGTTTTCCTTGGGGCAGGCAGACCAGAGTTAGGAGGGACGATACCAAGGACCGTTGGAACAGGCGAGAAGAGAGAAAGCTCAGGAAAGAAGGGGCCCTGAGGACATGGCTGGTGGCAGGGGAGACAGAGTTAGAAATTTCCTAGGGCAACACGTGAGTGATACATGTTTCGAAACCGGCAGGTTGGAGATCAAGTTTGAGGCTGTTTCCGGTTTCGGGCTAGAATGACCCTCTGTAAAGTCCAACCGTCTCTCTCTATCCGTATCTATCCATATAAGTGATAGGACTTTGTATACGTACATATGAGCCTTGGTTAACGGCTCGCTTAACGGCTGTGGATAATCAGCCTCTCTCCCGACTGAGGCCCTAAGCAGGTGTCCCAGCCTCCACCTGGAAAATGCTCTTATCCTCCCCTGACTCTACCCTTGGCCTGGCCGATCCCTACTCGTCTTGCTCATTTGAGCCAGGTTTCACCTCCTCAGGAGACCCTTCAACCCCCCTTGGAGGTTACCAGTTCTTCCTGTTACAGCCTCTCTCCATAGCATTGTGTGCGTTTCCTGCAAAGAACTTGCTGGGGTCTGAACCCTTTGATTCTGTAAGTAACAGAAACTGAAGTTAAGCCATCCCAGCCAAGAAAGATGCTTTGTTAGCTCCCGGGACACCCACGTCCCAGAGAGGAGGCGACTCACAGATGTCTGGGACTTGGCATCCCATTCATTCCGTCTCTTCTCTCTCTGTGTCTCCCCTCCCTACCCCGCCCCTGCTCAAAGCTGGATCCTTCTGCCTCCTTACAGGTTGACCCTATTTTTTCTCCTCCTGAGAAATGCTTCTGCACGTGGCTGCAGTTGAGGAGGGTATGTGTGCGGCCACACAGCTCCGTCCACACCTCTATCCTTTCCATTTCCTTTCGCCCCTATAAATTCCCAGGAAGGAACTCCCAATTGGCTCTGTTTGGGTCATGTGCCCACCCTGGAGCCAACCGCTGCAGCCAGAGGGAGGAACAGCTATGATTGGCCAGCACGGGTCACATGACCCTCCCCTTGGGACCCTGAAGGTAAGGCCAGGGGCACGATCAGCCAGCCTTGAAGAACTCCGCAGTGTGGAGGAAGGGGCAGGTCCCCTGAAGAAGGTGAGGTGCTTTGGGCTGAAGAAAGGGGGAAAGGTATCCAGCAAGAAAAAGACCAGATAACCATGTCAGCAGCCATCACGTCTAGAATTATCCATTTGAGTGATGACTCGCTTGGCCTGTCCCCGCTAACAGCCCCTGGGGGCCAAGGACCACTGCCTGTGGGATCCAAGGCTCCATCCTCCCTACATTAGAGAAGGTTAAGGAACAGAGCAGGCTGGAAGGCTTGCGAGCATCCTGCCTGCAGACATCTGACGGAGGAGGGGCGGGAGCTGTCCTTGGGGCTGTCTGTCCTCATGGATGCAGGTGGAGTGGAGATGATTACTCCCATTTTGCAGATGAGAACACTGAGGCTCGGACGAGTAAAGCGACTTGCTGAAGGGCTTCTCTGCTCCTAAGTGACAGAGTCATGATTGAAGCCAAGATCTCACTCCCCCCAAAAAATAAATTTAAAAAAAAATTAGGGCAAAATGTGAGCCTCCTAGGCTAGAGCCAGAGGTCGCTGACGATATCATGCAGACCCTTGAACCTGGCAATGCCCCCTCTGTAATTTCCTCCATCCCCCGAGCGACCCGCTTGCTTCACCGTGTATGCTGGGTTCCTGGTGCTTTGGAGAGCCGGAGGAAATTAAAAAGCACAGTATGCACCCGTCCTTCCCCCTCAAACCCTGTCTCCCAGGCAGCCGGCAGATGCCAAGCCAAAGAGCCACGCTTACAAGCTATTGATTCATCACTACAGGGAGAGGCCACAGCGACCCCAGTCAGCGCTCTCCGTCCAGAAGGCATCCACCTTGACCAAGGGCCTGGGGCAAGAAACAGAATTATTATTCCCATTTGACAGGCGTGAAGGTTGGGGGAAAAAAACGAAGCGATTTTCAGCATACCTAACTGATGGCTTTTATCGCCAAAAGCTAGTCTGTTAACTGAGTTCCAGGAAAAGGGTGGAAACTTGTGCCCAGAGAACCTCTCAGGGACGATAGTACACACTTGATTTTAAAAAACCAAAAAAGCATTCTAGCACATCCGCACACATTCCCTCTGGATCCTTTCCGTACCCCTTGAGGTAAGTTTCACCACTGACCCCATTTGACAGGTGACAAAACAGGTCAAAAGCTAAAGTCTTGCACCCAGTAAGTGGTTCCTGCACCGACGAGTGCAACAGCAATGCCAACGTCACCGGTGAAATCCTCACCTGTTCTTACAAGTCTCGTGGCAATCCTAGATTGACATGGTAGAAATAGCACTGGGGTTTTCTTAAGCGCCTACTGATGCGAGGCCTGGGGACGTAGCTCTCTGATACAGGAAACTTCTAGCAGAGTCCGGGAAACAAACAGAATTGTATGTGTGGAATGTTTGGACGTAGATACCTGCTTTTTTTTTCATTGCTTAGTATCTCTCTTTCCCCCTTCTAAGCAAAAAGCACCTACGTTTTAGGGGGACCATCTCTTCTCCGTGCCAAGTGGTTTTGTTCATCCTATCTGAATCCTGACATTCCCCAAGTCCAGGTCCAAAGGCAGGACAGGTAACTGGCCAATCACAGGGGTTCATCCCTCGGGTCACAGTGATTGATTGTCACGAATGGATCCGTGACCCAAACAGAACCAACGAGAGCTCTTGCCTGGAAATTCACACCAGAACACGGGGAGAAAGGACATGGTCGGGATGTAGCGATGGGACCGTCTGTCTACAGACACCTGTCCTTCAAGCCCAGCCACACAAGGAAGACCCGTTTTCAGGATGAGTCACGGAGTCCTTAGAAGACAGGCTTCAAGTCCCAGAAGACCAAGGGCAAGCGCTCCAAACAAGGGAGCCAGGGAGAAGCTGGAGTGCCTTCCTAGCCTGGCTTCAGAAGTCCCAGAGCATCCCTGCTGCCCTATCCTGTTGGTCGCCCGCACACCACGAGGCCTGGCCGTGTGCAGGGAGAGGAGGATGAGACCCCAACTCTTGCTGAGAAGCGTCTCAGGGAATTTACGAACATGTTTTAAAACCACCACGCCTCCTGTTGCCCCTGACTCAGCCTGGGGCCGCGATCTTCGATTCTTTCCAAGGCTGCTGGGCCTTCGGAAGCAGCCATCACCGCACAACCCAGAGCAAGTCGTTCCCGACGACTTTTTAGTTCGACAAATAGAAATGCTGCCTAGTTGTGACCAGGAGAGAGGGGACGCGGAAACAGGACGCAAGGTCCCTGTAGCTCTTTCTGGCTCCTTCTGGAAAAGGAAATCAAAGAAGCTAGGACTACCCCTCCCATTAGCAGACTCCTCGACAGCCCTCGTTATCTTTCATATGCAAGCAGCTCTGTGAGTTGGGCAAGATAATTGTCCCCACGTCCCAGAGGAGGTCCTGGGGCTTAGAGAGAATGAATTGCTCATGACTGTGCATAATCCCTGGAGTCTGGATCCCAAGTCCCCAGTGCTTTAATTGGAGGGGGGGGGAGGTGGATTCGGGGGGGGGGGGGGGTCCATCCTCTTATTTTTAACCTGTGCTTCTCCAACCTGTGAACCATGCATGTCTCTAAGATCACAGGGGAGAAGCGGGTCCCACCCGTGAGGTTTACACCCATCTTAACTGCTCAATAAAACCTCATGAGACTTCCTCAAATCCAGAGAAGTTAAGTCCTGACACTTTAACAGCTCGTTCACGATACACAAACCAGATGGACCTGGGCCTTGAATCCATTTTGCACCATCAGGCAGCAATCACGTTACAGGCTGTGCACAAGGGCCCGGGCACAGAACCCTGTTCTTTGTTCTGTCTGCAGACACCCTGGGGCAGGGGTGGGGGGTACCTATTTCCTGCCTTGCGTCTGTTTATAAATGTGCCACCAAAGGAGAGGGGTTGTTGTTGGTCTTTCCCTCTGGATTTAAAACACGCTTATGGCTCTTCGTGAACTAAGGCAGGTAGGATTTTCGGAAACTGGCATTCTCTGAAGAAGTTAACTGGGACATTAGCTCTCCTTAGAGAAAGATAAAAGCATAGTCTTTGGCTTGTATGCTTCTAGGGGGGAAGAATGGAGGGGTGTGGATCATGGACTCTGGATCCACAGAAGCCTTGGTTCAAACCCAACTGCCACTCAATGTGAATTTAACCAAGACCGATGACTTAATCTCCAAGCCTGTTCTTTGTCATCCGTAAGATGGGGATTGCATGGGGTTGCCCCATCTAGGGTAATCACAAGCATAACGTGGCTGGCACATAATACGTGCTCAGTTTGTGGTCACACCTGAAGCTCCAAGAGCTTGGCAAGGCAGTGTAGGAAACAGGTAATGGCCTTGTTTGGAATTCTAGTCAGAAAGTGTACAACTCAGCACTTCCCAGCAGGGGACCCAAGGGGCACGGTTTCGGAAAGTGTTCTGTGAGGGGAAGTACATGAGAAAGAGGGCGTATCTACAATTCAGTTTGGGAAATGTTGGATAAAACAAAAATAAACACTCTTTGCTTCGTTGTATTTTTAAGGCAGTTCTTCTCAGGGCCTTTAATATGTGAATGCACTCTTGTAGATTTCCCAGGTGACCCAGGTGAAGGATACAGGTAAGGGTGTATGTGAGAGGGGGAAACAGGTAAGCTGCCATATATGTGATCATAGAAGATGATAGAAAGGTGGATGGATGGATGGATGGATGGATGGGCAGGTGGATGGATGGATGGATAGATAGATGGATGGATGGATAGATGGATGGATGGGCAGATGGGTGGATGGATGGATGGATGGATGGATGGATGGATGGGCAGGTGGGTGGATAGATAGATAGGTGGATTGATAGATGGATGGATGGACAGACAGATGGATGGATAGATGGATGGATGGATGGGCAAGTGGATGGATGGATAGATGGAAGGAAGGAGGGATGAATGGATGGATGGATGGATGGGCAGGTAGATGGGTGGATAGATGGAAGGAAGGAAGGAAGGAAGGGCAGGTGGATGGATGGATAGAGAGAGAGACAGAGAGATAGCATTTACCCCCTCAGAGCCTCCTTTGACATGTTTAGGCAACTAGTATTTTGCAAAACACAATTTGAGAAAATCTGGTGTAAATAATGCCTCAAAGGCCCTACAGAAGTCGAGAGGGGTGATGTTCCCAGATGTGGAAGTAAAGGGAGTCACTGTATACTGGAGAAGAGACACTCCCTTTATTTTGGAAGAAGGAAAGGAGGAAATGCTAGAATTTTAGTAATGGTTGGTGGTACGATCCAAGTAGAAAAGGAGGAACTTGAACCAGGAAACCACGGCTTTCATTTTTGCCCTGAGATAAGGTACCAGGTAGCCCGAGAGACCCAGAGAAGAGGCCAGAGAGGCCGTGGGGCAGAGGAAGGCGAAAGTCAGCAAAGAGAAAGGGAGGACAACCACAGTCCCCTGAGTTTTTAGAAAGTATCGTCATCAATTTTTACGAATGACCAACTCTATATCTTTTAGTCCTCTAAGGACTTATTTTGAAAGACCTCTACAGGGGCGCCTGGGTGGCGCAGTCGGTTAAGCATCCGACTTCAGCCAGGTCACAGTCTCACGGTCCGTGAGTTTGAGCCCCGCGTCGGGCTCTGGGCTGATGGCTCAGAGCCTGGAGCCTGCTTCCGATTCTGTGTCTCCCTCTCTCTCTGCCCCTCCCCCGTTCATGCTCTGTCTCTCTCTGTCCCAAAAATAAATAAAAAACGTTGAAAAATTAAAAAAAAAAAAAAAAAGAAAGACCTCTACAGAATTTGGTAGTCCGTATTTTCTTTTTCTTTTTTAAATGTTTTATTTATTTTTGAAAGAGAGCCCACAAGTGGGGAAGGGGCAGAGGGGGGGGGGCAGAGGACCCAGAGCAGACTTTGCACTGATGCAGTGAGCCCAATGTGGGGCTGGAGCTCACGAACCGTGAGATCATGACCTGAGCTGACGTCGAACGCTCAACCGACCGAGCCCCCCAGGCACCCCTGGTAGTCTGTATTTTCAAAAACTCTTTTGACTGCAGCCTAATAATAGAAGTGCACTGAGTCTTTCCTATCTAGATACTGAATTAGAAGAATCAGAAATGGTGTCTGCCTTCCCAATAATAACAACTGCTTACTTAAAACAAAAAGTGTATGTTGAGGCCGAATGAAGGACCCTAAACATATCCATTTCCTAATCTCTGGAGCCTGTGAATTTTACCCAATATGCCAAAAAGGCCTTTGCCGGTGTGATTAAAAAAAATTTTTTTTAAGACAGAGAGAGACAGAGCATGAACGGGGGAGGGTCAGAGAGAGGGAGACACAGAATCTGAAACAGGCTCCAGGCTCTGAACTGTCAGCACAGGGCCCGACGCGGGGCTCGAACTCACGGACCGCGAGATCATGACCTGAGCCGAAGTCGGACGCTTAACCTACCGAGCCACCCAGGCGCCCCTTTGCCGGTGTGATTCAATCAAGGATTTTGCGAGAAAGAGATTATCCTGGGTGGATTATATGGGTGGGCCCCGAATGCAACCCCAAGTGTTTTCATAAGGAGGAGGCAGAGGGAGATGTGACATCAGAAGAGGAGGAAGTGGTGAAAAGACACGAGCGGAGGTTGGAGGGATGGGGCCACAAGCCAGGGAATGCCAGCAGCCACCTGAAGCTGGGAGAGGCAAGGAACGACTTCTCCCCTGGAGCTTCTAGAAGGAGCCAGCCCTGCCGACGCTTTGATTTTAGCCCCAAATGATTCATTTTGGACTTCTGGCCTCCAGAACTTTCTATCATTTGAAGCCACTAAGTTTATGGTGATTGATTACAACAGCAATAGGAAACTAACACATTAAATATGCATGTATGGATGCCTACGTATGTATGAATGTGTATGTGTGCACGTGTGTGTATTTGCACACAACCTGGAAATAGAGACTGGTTGATTTCACTCCAATATGCAGGTGGGAACATTAAAAGACAGAAGAGTTTAGATATTCAGCTTCAGGCACCCCGGCCGGAGAGGGGGTGAACCCAGGCCACAGACCCGGGGAATCTTGGTTCAGAGTCTAGACTCACCCCCATTGTGCTGCCCCTCATGGGGTTTATGAATGTTGGGGAAAGTAGGGGAAGGAGGGTGGCCCCGAAATACGGAATGGATGGGATGGTGTTAAGAAGGAATGGAATGAAGGACGATTCACACTTGGCAGGTTGGATGGGGCACTGAAAGCAGCCTAAAGAAAGGCCCTGAGCAACAGAAGGTTGCTTAGTACCCCAGAGCCCCTGGCCCTTAGGACAATATGAAGAACACAGTGAGGCTTCCGGGTACTGTGTTCAAGTACAGCTCTCATCTCTAACCAGCTCTAAGGCTTTGGACAAGTGGCTTTACTTCCATAAGCCTCAGTTTCCTTTTCTGGAAAAAGTGGCGTAATAGTAACCACCTCATAGGGTTGTTATAAGGATTAAATGAGATTATACATGAAGAGAGAGCCAAACTCAGTGCCTGGCACATAGTAAACCCTCAGTGATACACTGTTACTGTTGAGTTTATTGTTACCACGCAATACCAGGGAGCCGTCAACAATCATTGTGAGTTTTTTATGCTAAAAATTGATCATGACATATTCAGTAATGCAGCAGGTTAGAAATTAGTAAACTCGGTGTATTAATGTGGAGAAAACCATCCCTAGGGGAAAGAGCTGCTTTCTCTGGCAGATGAAACTGTGCTTTTTTTCTTCTTTTGTTCTTTTTTTTTTTTTTTTAACCTTTATTTTTTGAAAGGGCAGGGTGGAGAGGGCAGAGGGAGGGAGACAGGATCCAAAGCAGACTCCTCACTGACAGCAGAGAGCCCGATGCAGAGCGTGAACTCACAAACTTTGAGACCACGACCTGAGCCGAAGGCAGATGGTTAACCGACTGAGCCACCCAGGGGCCCCCGTTTTTGTTTTTGTTTTTTTTAATTGTGATAAAATACATGTAACATAGAACTTACCGTCTTCACCATTTTTAAGAGTACAGTTCAAAAGTGTTAAATATAGGGGCGTCTGGGTGGCTCGGTCGGATGGGTTTGTGGCTTCAGCTCAGCTCAGGTTTGTGGGTTCAACTTCAGCTCAGGTTTGTGGGTTCAAGCCCCATGTCGGGCTCTGTGCTGACGGCTCAGAGCCTGGAGCCTGCTTCGGATTCTGCATCTCCCCCTCTCTCTACCCCTCTCCAGCTCTCTCTCTCTCTCTCTCTCAAAAATAAAAACAGTAAAAAAAATTTTTAAAGTGTTAAATATATTCCTATTGTGTGTTTGGTTCCTTTCGTT
This sequence comes from Panthera onca, assembly GCF_046562875.1. Classification (NCBI taxonomy): domain Eukaryota; kingdom Metazoa; phylum Chordata; class Mammalia; order Carnivora; family Felidae; genus Panthera; species Panthera onca. Next base: position 10,958,254 of record NC_138350.1, on the reverse strand, counting down.
CCTTTTTTATGTTCTACATTTTCCCAGAATGGGCACAAATTACTTTTGTGAACATATTACAACAAAACATATTTTCATACATTTGCAAAGCGGAAGGAGTGGCTAACAGAAGAGACACAAAGAAAAATAAAAGCAGATACATAGTGGCACCTTGTAAGGTGGTCAAGAGGACAAAAGGCTTAAAAATGGCTTGCGAGTCTCCTTACAAAGACAAAGGGCTGAAAGAAAGAAAGCAATGGGCAAAAGAAATGAATAATCAGTAAGATACGAAGAGAGCTCAATCTTAGAAGAAATACGAGAAATCAACTGAAACCGGATGGCCCACTGACAAACATTACAAGGGGCTCATAAGCATTGTTGGCGAAGGGTGAGCCGTTTTCCGCACGCCTCCCACGAAATTGGGGACAAGTGCTTTAAACCTTCACAGAAAGCAGTTGCATCCCACTGGGCAATACCCAAAGGTCTTTTAGCTTCTATGTCTAATAGTTTCACTTAGAAATCTGTTCTATGGGGCGCCTGGGTGGCTCAGTCGGTTAAGCATCCAACTTCGGCTCAGATCATGATCTCACGGTCTGTGAGTTCGAGCCCCGCGTCGGGCTCTGCGCTGACAGCTCGGAGCCTGGAGCCTGCTTCGGAGTCTATGTCTCCCTCTCTCTCTCTGACCCTCCCCTGCCCACGCTCTGTCTCTCAAAAAAAAAAAAAGTTAAAAAAGAAATCCATTGGAAGACACGCCCCTACACGTGCAGAAGGACGAAAACACTGACGGTTTAGTACAGCATTTCTGCATTGAAAAAAAACTTGGAAAACCAGCTTGGAAGTAAAGCCACTGAGGACTGATTACGTGAATTATGACATAGCCACTGAGGACTGATTACGTGAATTATGACATAGCCATATTATGGAATATGAAGTTACTGTCTTACAAACGGAATGAAATGTGCGTACCGCCGTGGAAAGACGCCCACGATGTTTACACGGGAGGAGAGCAAACCCGAAGCCAATGAGTGCAGTATGTGCCCGTCCGTGTGGTTAAACAGAGATGTGTCCGCATGAGCGTGTGGGTGAATGCACGCTCAAAACATCCATGAAGATGTACCCCGACCGTTAGCAGTCGAAAGGGGAATGGGATTTGCAGATTATTTGGATTTTTAAACATTTGGAAGGAACATATAGTAATTCCATTCTGGAGACGGAGGAGGAGGGGAGGAGGAGGGGGAGGAGGAGGGAGAAGAAGAAAAACACTAAACCTGCCTTCAAAGAGGAATTTTATCATCGCCGAGCATTCTCCAATGCCCTCAAATGCAGACGCAGCTGACGCAGTCCCCCCGAAAGGGGTCAAGGGCCCGCGCAGCAGACGGCTGGGCCAGACTCTTGCAGACCGAGAACTATCCATCTTGCTCTCGAAGTCAGGAAGTCACTTGCCCCGCCTCTGTCAATAACTCACGGCAGGGCTTAATAAACTTTCCTTGCAGGAAGTTCTTCCTCTCATCACAGCTAGGTCTTTCCTGCTGCCCTGTCAGCCCTAACGGATGGGGCACCCTTGCCACCCCGCATCCTTGGAGGCAGCGGCCAAGAGTGAAGACCAGGACAGGGACCGCATGGATTTTGCGTGGCGTGTCACTTCTGCCCCACGCAGCGGCAGTGCTCTTAGAACCTCGGCACGACGGGGACCCTGACCGTCTGTTACAGCCCAGACCGTGGAGGCGTCTCTCTGTAGCCCAAGGCGTCCCTAGGGGCCCCCCCGGCCTGCCCATCCCCAGCCCTGGATGCTGCGCTCTGCGTAAACTCTGCCTCCCTGGCCTCTTCCTGTCATATTTCATGCATCCCGATGGTCACTCAGGCCAAGATTTACGGAATTCATATCCTTTCGAGCTGCAGGAAAATGGGAAAGTCAAGATTTACTATCCCCCTAGGTAAAGCTCCTGGACCCAGGAGCTTGGGGGTGGTGGGGAGCGGGGGTTGCAGAGGTGAGTTGGAGAGACAAACATTTATTTGGTCAGAGCCTCATCAAGGCGGGGGCCTGGGACTCCGGCATTTCTGACAGCAAGCACGTTTCTTCCAGAAACTTCCCTCCTCTCACAGGGCTCCACTCGAGCGTGGGGTCCGGGACTGGGGGCCACAGATGACAAAAGACCACTAAGAGAGAGCTTCTGCTCTTCATAAACTTGGTATTCCTGGAAGGGGATGAACAGGTATGTCAGTGATTCTTATCTAAAGCAGAGAAGTTTCAGGCACCTGTCAGGACAGCGAAAAAAGACGTGTCTTCGGAAGTCAGTGCAGTCCTCACTTTGTGGCTTCCTCGTAGAGATATTTGGGCCATTTACGTTAACCTTGCGGAATCTTCACTTCCTTACCTGTGAACTGAGATTGACCAGTGCCCTTTCTCTGTAGGGATTCTGGGTGCATTCAAGAAACCGAGCGCGTGGAGGGTTCTAGAACCAGACGTCCAGCTTGAATTCGTGGTTCCGTGACTCCCGAGCTGTGTAACATGAGATAGGTCACTTAACTTCCCTGGGCCCCCATCGTCCTGTGTGCAAAACGGGAACCACGGGAATAGCGCCAGCCTCATGGGCTGGTTTCAACACAAGCTCATATACGTGAGGCACTTAGAACAGGGCATAGACCATAATAGATACCACATGGGCTGGCAATTAGTAGTAACACAGTGAATGCGTGCAGAAGATAAATCTGGAAGGTGAAGTGACATCAGGTAATTCTGACATCAAACGGGGGATTAGATCAGCATGGCCGAGGGGGTTAGTAGCTCAGGCTTATCTAGCGGTGGGGGTTGCGTAGGCATAGGCGTTCACTCAGCTCATTAGCACACATTATACCTCCATGAAAAATTAAGACTTCCGTACACGTATTTTTATTTTTTATTTTTTTTAATGTTTGTTTATTTTTGAGACAGAGACAGACAGAGCATGAACGGGGGAGGGTCAGAGAGAGAGGGAGACACAGAATCCGAAGCGGGCTCCAGGCTCCGAGCCATCAGCACAGAGCCCCACGCGGGGCTCAAACTCGTCAACTGCAAGATAATGACCTGAGCCGAAGTCGGACGCTCAACCGACTGAGCCACCCAGGCGCCCCCATACACGTATTTTTAAATAAGCCTGAGACCAGTGCAGGCTCCCTGGTCACACTGCTTAGGTATACATCTCTGATCCACAGCCAACCAGCTCTCTGAGCGTGGCCAAGTGTCCTAACCCTTGTGCCTCCCTTTCGGAGTCTGTAAAAAACAAGTGTACCCACCCCATAGGGCGGTGGGCTTACACGAGGTGATACATGTGAAGGGAATCTGGCAAATACTAGGCGCGCGGACGAACGCTGTGGACTCGGTATTATAATTTCACCGGCAAAATTAGGGGTTTGGCGTTTGTTTGCCTCCGATTCCTGCAGCGTAAGGCCTCCTCTGCAGAGTCACTGCAAGGGTCGGAGAGAAGGTACGCAAAACCGCGTTGAGGGACGCCCAGCCTCTGGTAATTCACCAAAGTCACCATCGCCGTCATCTAGCACGACATCGACATCATCATCCCTGTCATTGGGCCAGAGGGAGTTGGTCCAGGTTCAAGGTAAGAATGCACTGCATCATGGTGGCCCCAGGGGCAGCCGTGGAAGGTTGGAAAGGTGGTGTGAGGGCTAGCGGTGGATCGGAAGAGCCCCTCCCTCCAGCTGTGCCCCCTCCCGACGCCATCCACCGCCACGTCATTAATACTCCGGTCAAAAATCATCTAAGGAGGGAAAACCGTGAGGAAGAAGGGATCCGAACGGCCCCAGACACAAGGTGAAATGTGCCTCACCTCCTTTCTCCGTTGGAAACCTCCTTTCTCCATCTCTGGAGAATTCATGAGTCCTCGACACCTCGCCTCCTGGGTTGAGAGCCAACGTAAATCTCAGGACACCTCAGTGAAACCCCAGGAAGTTGGGTCTGCAGTTCACTATGAGACAGTAATAACGATTGATAGCACTATCTGGTGCTAAGAACTATGCTTGGTACGCAGTAGGTGCTCAGTAAACATCTGCTGCACAACTAAATGGTTTCAACTTTCCTTTCTGAGGTGCCCATCACATGACAGGCAATCTGATAGGCATCTTGCATCTCAAGTAAGCCCGCACAACCACCCCATGAGTTGAGTAGATGTCTACTGCTCGCCCTGGTTTATACGGAGGGGAAATTAGTCTCAGAGAGGTGGAGTCATGTGCCCAGGGTCACACAGCTAAAGAGTGGCACAGCCAGCCTTCAACTGGAGTTGAGGATCATTTCCAAGCTGGTGCCCTTCCAATCTGCTTTGTTCCCTGTCACGTGACATACGCTTTGTAAGTTCCCAGCCTGTCCCCCCGCCACCCACCAGCCCCACCCACCAGCCCCGCATTCACCCAAGTGTCTTGACCCGACCAGACATCCAGAGGACTTTCAATAACTGCCCTCCTGAACGAATGAACAAATGTCACAGACCATCTGCTGAAATCTCCCTGGGAACATACATCTTGTTCAACTTTCCAACGAGTTGAAGTGTCTTTCCTTCCCGGCTCCCCTGGGCCTCTTAAAACTTGGGGAGGAGGCAGCAGCCCTCAGGCACAGTCTCTGTCCCAGAGCCAACGATCAATGGGAGATTAACATCATAAGTTACAGAACACTGTGATTACTTTTCCTATTTAGCTGTGAGCCCCAGGATCCATAATGTTTTCTCAACACGACCCCAAACAAAGTCACGTCACAGCCAGAGTCTCCATTGGTGCACCAAGAAAGGAGAAGAGTGAGACTTCCCCAGTTTCCGTCCCAGGGTTAAGTGAGGCCAAAGCAAGAAAGCTGGTGTCGAGGGTAAGCCTGGTACCAGAGGGCCGTGGTTCAAATCCCAACTCTGTCTTTGGCCCTGTGTCCTTAAGTAAGAGAACCTTCCAGCATCTCCCTGTCTGCGTCTCAATAAGGCAAAGATGTTAAAATGTATAGGGGCACCGGGGTGGCTCAGTCGGTTAAGCGTCCGACTTTGGCTCAGGTCATGATCTCACGATCCGTGAGTTCGAGCCCCGCGTCGGGCTCTGTGCTGACAGCTCGGAGCCTGGAGCCTGTTTCCGATTCTGTGTCTCCCTCTCTCTGACCCTCCCCCATTCATGCTCTGTCTCTCTCTGTCTCAAAAATAAATAAACATTAAAAAAATTTTTAAAAAGATGTTACTACATATAATGTTAATAAATACTTGCTTTATAGGCCATCGTGACAACTTAGGACACTGTCAGGACTACATTACGTATTATGCAAATGGAAATTATTCCCATCTTTTGTTTTATTCTAAGACTTTGTGTACGTAAAAACTGCTTTTATTTAAAATTTTTAAAAAATTTTTTAATGTTTATTTATTATTGAGAGACAGATAGAGACAGAGCATGAGCAGGGGAGGGGCAGAGACAGGGGGAGACCCAGCATCCGAAGCGGGCTCCAGGCTCGGAGCCATCAGCCCAGGGCCCGACGTGGGGCTCGAACCCACAAACCGTGAGATCATGACCTGAGTGGAAGTCGGACGCCCAACCGGCTGAGCCACCCAGGCACCCCTATATTTTATTTTCTTTTTAAACTGCACCTGCCTCTACAGTTGGGTCCTGGCTAAGCCTTCTTCTCTAGAGGACTTGTTACTGTACCTCCTGTTATTACCTGGGCCGTGGTTGACCTGTGGTCTGCTTTGTTCTGGGCGGACCAGCGCTAAATTATTGGGAGGGGCCACTTTGGGGGACTCTGTTGAAAGGGGTTCTGAATTCATATTTGAGGTCGGTGGAAAAGGCTCATTACCAGACTGTGAGTCCCTTGAGGAGGCAGAGATGGGTCCAGAACTGGCAAAGCATCCTTTCCACGGTCCCGTGATAGACACACACAAAGGATGACCGATCCCAGGTGCGCCCAGTACAGAGCCGCTCCATCATCACAGGTCACTGATGTCCCGTCTGGTCCTGCCACTTCCTCCCCCCACCACGGTCACAAGGAGGTCCCCTGAGGGGTGGGCGAAGCTTTCACCCCACGAAAGGCTCCTAAAATGGGGGGGGGGTGTCTCTCTTCTCCCATCTTCCACGCTTTTGGCTGTGTTTACTCTATTCACAAAGTGGCTTCCTGTTTCGAAGAGGAATGAGCTTTTTAAAGGGTTATAAATGCAACTCAAAAGGTTTTTTGGACATCAAATGGCTCATAAAAGAAGGAACGTTTCGACGACTTCAGCATAAATGAATGAAAAACATACGGTGTATGCCTCCTGCTCTTCTCTTGCACCAAAACCTTCTGCCAAGAGAGAGAAGCAGAAGTGGCAAGTGGTTTGGGTTTCACCGAATCTGGGACTTGAGTTTCCAAGGTCCAAAAATGTAGCTTTTATTGCAAGCCAGAGCATATTTGGGTAGAGAGTTTGCCTCTTATTAAACTAAATAAAAAAATAATAATAATAAGGGAAAACATTTCCACAGACGCATTTAAAAGTCTGTTCTAACTGCCTCGCTGACTTCACTTGAATCACACGTTCCAATTTATGCTTCAAAAGCAGGACCTCTCGATCTGGGCACCGTTGACCCTTGAGCCAGGTGATCCTTTCTGGTAGGGGTTGTCCAATGCTGGATGCCCAGCAGCATCCTTGGCCTCTACCCCTAGAGGCCAGGGCTGCCCTCTCCCCAGCTGTGAGGGTCCAAAATGCCCGCCCCCTCCACTGAAAGCGAATTTTCTAGAGTCGCAATTCATTAACCTAGAATGTTCTAGAGTCCTTAACATTGGAGTGAGAGGATGGGAATTAGTGAATACATGCAAGAAAACCACATTGGCTTTTGACTTTTTAAAATGTGTATTTATTTATTTTGAGAGAGATAGTGAGCAGGGGAGGGGCAGAGAGAGAGAATCCCAAGCAGGCTCCACACCATTAGCTCAGAGCCCGATGTGGGGCTCGAACTCACGAACCGTGAGATGATGACCTGGGCTGAAATCAAGAGTCGGGCGCTTAACTGACCCAGCCACCCTGGCGCCCCCAGCCCCCAGGTTGATTTCGAATAAGAGAATTCAAGTGAAATAACTGAGTTTTGGTATTTCAATGAAAGATATATGCAGATCATTACTTGCATTATTATATACTTTTCATTCGAGTAATGTTGAAGGGTCACACGGCCAACCCACACAAATATCTGAAACCCACCCAAGAGCCTGGGGTTGGCAAACCTACCTTTGTGCGGTCGAAAGAGCGGCCATCAAGACCGTGCATCGAAGGCGTTCATTCACACTCACCCCGAGCCTAACTATATTCTGCTTCTCCAAGAATGCGATCAGCTAGAGGAACTACTTATATCAAAAGGAACATATTGTAACAGTGTAGGGGGGCTGTGTGTAAATGTGTTGGGGCTGTATGAGACATTTCAAGGATGGGAGGTAGAATGACCAACCATCCTGGTTAGCTCAAGGCTATCCGATTTTAGCACTGAAAATCCTGCGTCTCATGAAACCCCACAGCTCTGGTGAATCCCAACAGTTGGTCATGCTGGTGGGAGAACACAGGCTTTTCAGAGACAGCCTATACGTACTTCTGTAAATGATGGCTGTTAACAAAGAAAAAAGATAGTGAGCTTCAAAAGTCACTCACAAAGACATACAAAGCTTACCTATGCAAGGCCACTGCGTGGACAGCAAGCAGCCTTACGTATCTGGACTGTGGACATCCTTGAGTTTATATCAATACCACACAGTGACCGAGGTCCAGCAGGGCCTCTCGGGGGACAGTATGTACCAAGTCTTGGAGTGATGTCACTGAAAATGATGAAGCAGGTAGCCCCAGGCACCTGTCACTCCATAGACACATTGAAAAACAAGCAAAAATGGGCAGAATCAACTTTTCCTCAACTCTGGAAAATGGTCAGAGGTTTACAACGACCAAGAGAGAAGAGAAGGCAACTTAAAACTGGTAGGAAAGCTTTGTGACTCTTGACTTACCCTGTCCCACCCTCTTCCTCTGCTTGGGGGTGGTCTTGAAAAGAGCTGCATTCCCAGTGAGGGGCCCTGGTCCCTGGTTCTGGAGGATGCAGAATTGTCTTAGTTGGCTTGGGCGGCCACCACAAAACACCACAGACTGGGTGGCTTAACCAACAGAAATTTATTCCTCATAGTTCTTGGGGCTGGGGGAGCAAGATCAGGGTTTCATCATGGTCGGGCTCTCATGAGAGCCCCTTCTGGCTTGCAGATGCCATCTTCTTACATGGTGGAGTCGTGGTGGGGGGGAGGGGGTGGCTTTGGTCTCTTCCTCTTTTTGTAAGGACACTAATCCCATCATAAGGGATCCATCCCCATGAATACATCTAAACCAAAACACCTCGCCCAAACCACACCAACAAACACCATCACATTGGTGGTTAGAACTTCAACATGTGATTTTGAAAGCAGGGGACGCAATTCAAACCATAGTAAGGATAGACCTTATTCTTAAAGAATTGTATTTGTCTGTTCTAACCTGTCTGGAGGTTACTGAAGGAATAACACGAGATGTTGCAGCCTTTGTGTTGGCTAACTCAGAACCCACACAACGCAGATGAGTGGCCACACAGAAGGTCCTCCCTCAAAACATAAGGCAAATGAATAACTCACTGCCATCTGGACCCAAAGATTACAGTTAACACAAACAGTAAATGTCCTGAGAGCCTGGTAAGACAAACTAGAAAGAGAATTTCCTTGGGAGATTAGGGCATTCAAGAGTCACCACATAGACTTGGGAATTTAAAAAGCCATGCACATGCCGAGGGCATGGCACATGGAAGGATGGATCCTCAGAAAAGACCTGAGAAGATTACAGACTTTTTCCTCTAGTAGATATCTAGGCTTCGTACACACAGGAATGAAGGCTAAGACAAAGTTGTAAATAGCCTAGCTACACGTGAAAGTGTGCCCCGGCATACAGCCCATCTGCAAAGACTGAGAATTTTCTGTTTTGCTTTCCTTTACATTTCTCCTTCCTTCCTTTTCTCTATTTCTTTCTCTTTTGAGTGGGGGTCCTAGCGTTTAAAGAAGTTCCTGTCAAAGCACTACCTGAACACAAGTTAGAGGAACAGAGACTTCAGAGACCAAACATGACAAAGACTATAGGATTTATAAAAATAGTTCAGGAAAATCACTAGGTAAATAAACTGCTATGGCCCAAATCCAGCAACACAAATAAATGTAGAGGAGGTAGAAGAACATGATTTCTAGAGTTACCACATCATAATATTCAAAATGTATAATTTTCAACAAAAATTCTAATCATGCAAGAAATAACATATGGAATATGCACAAAATAAAGTAACAAAAAATATCCCTGAAGAAACACAGACAAAGGACTCTGTCAAACGAGACAAAAAAATTTAAATCAACTGTCTTAAATAGGGTTAAACAACTACAGGAAATCATGGGCAGAGAACTAAAGGAAACCAAGGGAAGGGTGTCTCAACAAATGCAGAATATCAATAAGGAGACAGAAATTATGAACAGGAGCCCAAAAGAAATTCTAGAGTTGAAAAGTAAAATAATGAAATGAAAACTTTACTACAGGGTTTCAATAGCAGATCTGAGCGGTCAGAAGAAAGAATCAGTGAATTTGAAAATGAGTCAATTGAAATTTTCTGATCTGGGGCGCAGGGGGTAAAAAAGAATGAAGAAAAATGAACAGGGTGTAAGAGACCTGTGGAATACCATCAAGTGTACTAACACGTGCATCACAGGAATTCCAAAAGGAGAAGGAAAGAAAGAAAAGGGTAAGAAGAATATTTGAGGAGGAAAAAATATGGTCGAAATCTTCCAAAATTTGATTAAAGAAACTACACATCCAAGAAACTTAATGAATAGTAAGAAAAAGAAATACAAAGAGATCCACACCTAGACACATCACAATGAACTACCAAAGGCCAAAGGCAGAGAGAATCTTGACAAGCACAGGAGAACAATGACTACAAGAGAGCTTCAGTGAGGTTTCTCAATTTCTCAAGGAGACCAGGAAGCAATGGGATGCCAAGAATTCTATATCCAGCAAAACTACCCTTCAAAACCAAAGGAGAAGTTAAGACATTTCAAGATAAACTTAAGTTGAGAGAGTTGATCACTAGTCAACCTATCCAACAAAAAATGCTGAAGGGAGTCCTTTCAGGCTGACACGAGAAAACACTAAGCAGTAACTCACAGCCATACAAAGAAATAAAGAATTCCAGTAAAAGTAGCTACATAAGTATACATAAAAGCCAGTATTATTGCCTTTTTTGGTTTGTGACTTCTGTTTCTATTTCCTATACTATTTCAAAGACAAATGCATAAAACAATAATTATAAGTTGATATTAATGGCTCACAATGTATAAAGACAATATATTGTGACAACAATAACACAAAGGGGGTAAAGTTGTATAGGACCACAGATTTTTGTATGCTATTGAAGCAAAGTTGATACAAATTCAAGCTAGACTGTTAGAAATTCAGGATGTTAATTGTACTCCCCATGGTAAACATTACAAAAATATTTTTTAATACAGGAAAAGAAATGAGAGGGAAGTCAAAAAATGATTAACTACAAAATATCAACTAAACACAAAAGAAAGCAGTAATGGAGGAACTTAAGAATAAAAAAGATTAACCATACATCAATGGCCAAATAATTTTCAGCAAGAGTGTCATGAACATCAAGTGGGGACAGAAGTATCTCTTCAATAAATGAGGCTGGGACAACTGGATGTTTACATGGAAAAGACCGAAGTTAGATCCCTACCTCACACCATATGTAAAAATTAACTCAAAAATGGATAGATAATCCAAATATGGAGCTAAAGCCATAAAACTCTTAGAATACAACATCGTGATAAATCTTCATGACATTAGATTTGGCAATGGATTCTTATATATGATGGCAAAAACCTGAGTAACAAGAAGAAAAATAGGAAAATTGGACTCTATCAAAATTTAAAACTCCAGTGCATCAAAGAGTGTTACCAAGAAAGTGAAAAAGTAACCCGCAGAATGGAGAAGAATATTCACATATCATATATATGATAAGAGTCTAGCATTCAGGGTATACAAAGACCTCTTAAGTCTTTCTAAAATGTGCAAAGAACTTGAATAGACATTGCTGTAAATAAAATACACAAATAGCCAATAAGTACATGAAAAGAAACTCAATATCATTAGTTGTTAGGAACATGTAAATCAAAATCACAATAAGATACCATTTCATGCCCACTAGGATGGTTATAATTGAAAGAAAGAAAGTAAAAAAGAAAGAGAAAGAGGCATGGAGGAAAGGAAACAAGTCTTAGAACGAACGTGGAGAAATTGGAACCCTTAGACATTGCTATCGGGGATATAAAGTGGTACAGTCATTGTGGAAAAAAGAGTAGTGCTTCCTCAAAAATTACTCTATGACCCAGAAATTCCATGCATAAGTATATACTAAAAGAATGGAAAACAGATACTCAAATTGTTTTAGTAACTTTCAAATACACAGTATAGCATCATCAACTATAGTGCCCATGCTGTGCATTACCTCCCATGACTTATTTATTTTGTAGCTAGAACTTTGTGTCTTTGGACCTCCTTCACCCATTTTGCCCGCTCTCTACCACCCATCTCTGGCAAACAGCAGTCTGTCCTCTATATCTGTGAGATTGTTTTTCTTGAGATTGCACATGTGAGATCATATAGTTTTTGTCTTTCTCTGTCTGACTTATTTCACTTAGCATAATGCCCTCAAGATCAGTCCACTTTGTTGCAAATGGCAATATTTCATTCTTCTTATGGATAAGTTACATATATAATATTTAAATTCTAATATATTGTATTATATATATTTGCTATTACATACATGTTATATATGTTATTATGTAATATCATATATTGTATATATTATATAATCTATATAAGTATATATATTTATCACATTTTCTTTATCCATTCATCTGTCAGTAGACATTAGTTTGTTTCCATATATTGGCTATTATGAATAATGCTGCAGTGAACATGGGAAGATTTCTCTCCAAGTTAGTGTTTTTGTTTTTGTTTTTGTTTTTTAAGATAAATACCCAGAGGTGGAATGGCTGTATCGTATGGTAGTTCGATTTTTAATTTTTTGAGGAATCTCCATACTGTTCCCCATGGTGGTTCCACCAATTTGCATTCCCACCAACAGTGCACAAAAGTTCCTTTTGTCCCACATCCTCGCCAATCAAATTCTTCTACCCAAATATACGTAGTGGTACTATTTTATATTAGCCAAAACACAGAAACAACCCAATTGTTCATCCACTGACAAATGGACAAATGAAGATAGTATATCTGTATACTGGAATACTACTCAGCTATAAAAAGGAATGAAGTACCAGCACTCGCCACAATGTGGAGGAACTCAAAAATATCACGTTAGGTGAGAGAAGCCAGACACAAATTATCACAAATTGCATGATTCCATTTCTAGGAAATATCCAGACCAGGTAAATCCATAGAGACAAGAAGCAGATTAGTGGTTGCCAGGGACTCAAGGGTAGGGAGACTAGGAGGTGACTGCTTACAAAGCAGAGAATGTTCTTTAGGGATGATGGAAATGTTTTGGAACTAGGTGGAGATCGTGGCTGCACAACACTAAACACAAAGGCACTAATGCCACCGAATTTTTAACTTGCAAATGGCTAATTTTATGCTATGTGAATTTCACAAGCATCTATAAATATACATTTGTTTGCTGCTTGTTTTATATGTGCATAATTTTCAAGGATAAATATATACTCGGGGGAAAAAAGAGCAAAGATTAAGTCTAGTTCCATATCTTGTTTTTATACACATAAGTATTAAAGCTTAGAAGATGGTTTTCCAGGCAGAATGGCTCAAATTTGGAAATAATAATGTAAATGTGGATGCTAAAGAATGCAAATTATAGTTATCTGGGAAATTCATCTCATTAAGACCCAGAAACTGGGACAACTGGTCAAAAACAGTGAGGGAACGAGAGAGACAGACCAGGCAGTGTTGACATGAAACCCCAATCTGCACCCCGGCTATAAGCCATGTACACCTGACTCCTGACCTCTCCCTCTCTGGGGGTCTTTATGATGGGCTCTGGGGTACAGGGCCAGGCACATTTAGGGTAAGAAAAAGTCATGCTCACTGGCCTCTCACCTCTCAAAATCATGGTGTTAGCCAGGCCTGGGCTAGAACAGCTGAGTATGTATCTGGGGCACCCAACAGGACATTAATTTCACCAGAACATCTTGGGCTAAACAGACAGACAGGAACACACACACATCACCGGCACATCACCAGTCACACAGGGTGTTTTCCAGCACCTACTTGTTTTTTAATCACAATCATAATAATATGCATTGCTTGGGTTTCCTGGCACCTCAGTTTCTTCATCCAAAGCAAATTGGATAATAATAGTATCTATCTTGTTGAATCGGTGTAACAAGTGTGTTAATACAAGAAAACCTTTCTGGGGAGAGCTTGCCATGTTGTAAGCTATGTTTACTATAATTATTTCTGCTAGTGCCTACCCAATGGCCTTACTAGGCAGATTCAAGGAGAGAATGCACACAAAGTTTCGGCACAATATCTGACACATAACAAGTGTTCAATAAGTTGGCTATTGTTATTTGTTTAATCAGTTATTCAACATGGATAGACACCTATTATGTGTCAGGTGCTATGGCAGATGCCTGATATACAGGGATAAATGATATTGTCATTGCTCTACGAAGTGCACAAACCATGGTATGCTTTCAATTTTCAGAACAGCTTGACCAGTAGGCATTGCAATCCGACATTAAACCCATCCCTGCTTCTGTGATGGTACCGTCACAGACAAAAACATCATTTGCCCTGGAACTTTACTCTCTAATGTGACAGCCCCTAGCCACATTTGGCTCTTTAAATGTAAAACATTTCAAGTGCCCAGGAGTCACTTTGACTAATGTCTACCATATTGGATGGCACCACAGAACATTTCCATCATTGCAGATAGTTCTATTGGACAGCATTGCCCAGAGATGGTATGCCTCCAGACTTCTGATGCCAAACTGAACAGTCTTCGGGGCTCTTCCCTTCTGATTGCCTTCCCATGACTTGGTAAACAGCGTGCATGTGGTTGTAAATGTTGGTGCATATCAAGCCTGAAAGTGTGGGGCTAAGTGAGCTTATCCATGGCACTTTGAACAGGCATGGCACAAACACTCCTGGCCCCGAGTTGATTTATCTTGGTGTTTGGTTGAATTCCTCACATTTTGGATCTCTTTGGTAACCTTTTCACCCCGTCCTTTTTTAAGGTGGCTGGCTGGCTGTTATAATTCATCATGAACGCATCTCACTCCAAGCCTGGCTCCCCTGACAGAAGGAACAGCCGGTCTCCGAGAGGTCAAAGACATTTTTCTCCCTTCGTCTTTCTCAGTTTCCAGCATAGATTTGTCACTCTGAGAAAGCATGAATTCTGGATTTGATGTACTTTAATTGATTTCACCCTCGACAAGTCAGACTGTCCATCAGCTCGCTCCTTGGGCTTCCCTGAACTTTGCTTAAGGCTAAGGTTTTCATCTGTCCCTGGACCCAAGCTGTCACCAAGCAATTTACTCCCCTCTCCAGCCCCCAGGAGCCATCTCATTTTCGTTCCTGTAACTCTCCTGAGAGAAGAGGAAGAGAAGCGGGATAGCACAGGAGAAAGATGTTGGATGAAAGCAAATTAGTACAGGATAAAAGAAAGAAGAATGAATGGGAAGGCCTTATCAATTGTCAGCTCTTCTGGTGAATTTGCCTGATTGCTTTGTCTGAATTGCTAGTGGGATGAGATCAGGGGAAGAATGGGTATATGGATGGATGGATGGATGGATGCATGGATGGATGGATGAGTGAATGGGTGGGTGGGTGGATGGATGGATGCCTGGACAGATAGATGAATGGATGAATAGATGGATGGGTAGCCAAATGCATACTTCGATTAATTGATGAGCAAGCAGATAGAAAGGCACACAGATGAATATGTCAGTAAAGAAAAGAATGCCAGGCACAATCACTAAAAATGTGATTCATCCAGTAGAACGTAAAACATTTTTGTATTGTCTTGCATATGCTATAAACTGAAACAAGCATGAAGGATGAGAAAACATACATAGTCCCTGTCACCAAAGAGCTCACACTCAAAAATAGGAAGAAGAACATATAACAGTAAGTCAGAAAATAGTTAATATTAAGAACATTTACAATATAATAAGAGTAAAGAAGCGAAGGGGGCTGTGTGTCAGAAACATCTCATTAAAGCCCAGTAAATAATCAATTAAATTAATAAATTAATAAATGTCAAGTTATTTTGTAGGAGCAGGAATCCAAAGAGCTTACTTAGGGCTGTTCCTAGGTCACATGATAAAGTAGAATATGTGTGTTTTCTCTGAGTACTTCTGTTTCTCCCTTACCCATATGAAAAATATGGGTTCATATTGACCTATCTCTCTTTCATGAATGAATGTGAAGATGTAAGAGATTGGTTAAATGGCATTATTTCTGCCAGGCATTTGTGTAACTTGAAACAGGTTTCCTAGGCTAAGATTACTCCTGGTAGAGGACCGAGGGTATCAATGAAAAAATGATTTGGGAGACCAAAATTATATCCTTGGCTTCGCCTTCAGTGTGGTTCCAGCAAGCTAAAAAATACCCAGCTCTCCGGAAACAATTTGATGATTTGCTAGATGATGTCTGGTGATGAGGTTGACAAACCAAGTCAACATCAAAGACTCCGTGGCTAGTGATGTAAAGCAGCTACTTCCAAATAAACCTCCAGATGAACCAACCTGTTTTCTCACCAATAAAGCCTGATTGATACATGATTGCTGGTTTGATTCAAGAAGGAAGGAACCTGCACCACCCTACTCCTGAAAACCTGAGAAGACGTTCCCAAACCCTGGGTGCTGTCCATGGTTCTAGATGAATTCAGGGGTGCTGTGGATTTCCAGGGTGAGGAATCCAAGAAACATCAGGAACGACAGAGATCTCTTGCATAAAATTCTTGTAGAGTGACAATTTTAGATGAGCCAAAAGTTCCTTAAGGGATGATGCCTTCTGGTGTGAAGAGAGACATAACGTTTGGTTTCGATCTAGATCCAAATCCTACCTTTATCACTTCTCTGTGCCTTAGCTTTCTGTTCTGTCAAATCCTACTTCCTACAGTCATTATAAGAATTAACTGAAACAGCGAGAGGAAGCAGAGAAGAGTGAATAAAATGGGGGGCTGTGGCAACCATCGGCAGGATTTTGAATTCCGACTGCCACACTTAACTTCATGACTTTAAGAAATCTACCTCATCCTTCTGTGTGTCACTTGCTCCCACAACAAGTGGGGATGCGATCATAACTGGGTGTATTTCATCGATTTATTAGATGGGAATGAAGTAAGTTAGCTCGTGTGAACTACCTAGAGCAAACTTGGCACGCACTGAGACCTCATTAAATGTGTGTTGTGTGTGCTATTGTTCGATCATTTCCACATAATTGGTTATCATGTATCTGGATCCTTCACTAAGGAGATCTGGCTTTATCAACCGTGTTTATTCCTTCAGATGTCCTTTCATTCATTCACTCAATTCAGAAAATCTTTACCAAAGATCCACGCCTGTTCCTAACTTGCCCAAACACTGCAGAGTCAAATATTTTAACGGCAGTACTCCTTGACAGGTACTTACTAGGTTACATTCTGGACTTGGTTAACTTTAAGGAGTCTTCCCAATTAATTGTCGTAAATCGAACTGAATGTGCTTAATACATCAGTATGGAATCTGCCAGCTGCCTTTAGTTCTGCTGACATTTTTCATCTGTCTTTGTTTTGTCTATTCTTGAATTATTCTTCTGGGTCCCACTTCTAGTGATATCTTGAGAATTTTAAAATTTATTTATTTATTTTGAGGGGAGGGAGGGGCGAGAGAGAGGAAGAGAGAGAATCCCAAGCAGGCTCTGCACTGTCAGCACAGAGCCCAACATGGGGCTCGATCTCACAACTGTGAGATCACGACCTGAGCCAAGATCAGGAGTTAGACACTTAACCAACTGAGACACCTGAGAATTATAAAACTGAATAGCACATTGAGCATAATTTGGGTGTCCCCCACCTGGGCCTCGGGCACAATAATTGTGTGGCATTCAATTATAGGCATGAATAGGGGATCTGAAGTTACTTTATGGTTTCTGTATCTATCTTTGTTTTGTATCAATTTTCAGATGCTGAGAGCAGGACAGCAGTGGTGTGAATAACTCAGTAAGATTCCACTTGGCTTTCTAAAAGAGTAGCAGGGTGGAAAGCTACATGATAATGCACCCTGAACCCTCCTTCTTTACTTCATTATTTCTTGAGTCTTCAGTTTAGAGATTAATCCATTCAGTTAATTTGCTTTAGTCTCAGAAATCGGCCCCGCTTTCCATAGGGACAAAGCCTTAGATTGGTTAGAATGAACAGCTCTGGCTAATTGATATACCCCACATCTGTCTATCCCATCAGCAGCTGTATCTGTCTGCCTTTCCTTAAAAGGGGACTTCCTTTAACTCATGCCTTTTGTAGCTTTTCCAAGAAAAATTCTACATTTTGGGAGAAAGCATCCGGCTGAACATTTCCATCTTCTTTCTTGCTTTAAAGACAGAAAAAGCATCCCAGTCACTCAACGTGGATAGAAGCGTTACTTTAGCAAGATGCTGGACCTATCTTCTGTACCGCGGCAAGGCATCCACTGTGTAATTTCCTGCATTTGCTGTGTCTGCAAGGTGCTGGCGTGGAAGTCACAGTCCAGAAAGTGGTGGCCGTTTTTAACGTGTCTTGATGTTGGGCTGCCTGGATATTGTTTTAAGCAGATTTATGCTGCATTTTAAAAATCCATTATGCTGCATTATGGGCTTATTGTCAATGCAGATAATGTTGATCAATTTCAGCCTTCCAAAATCTGCATTTATAATTGTGCCATGTAATCAGAATTATTTATGTGTGTCTACGTCCAGACGTTAATAAAATTATACAGCGGAATTATTTATATGTGTCACAAGATACTTGATTATGTTGAATGCCTGATTGGTACCATCCCTTAGAGATAACCATTGTTATTTTGGTCCATTTTATTCTTGTCTGTGTGTATGTATATGGTGTGTGAGCGAACACACATGGACACACACACCCATGCCACGTGCTACAGCCTGGATGAAACTTGAGCGCATTACACTATAGGAAATAAGTCACATAAAGAAAGACAAATACTGTTTGATATCATTTATGTATGGAATCTAAAAAGCCAAACTCAGGGGCACTTGGGTGGCTCTGTCACTTAAGTGTCCAACTTCTGCTCAGGTCGTGATCTCACGGTTCATGAGTTTGAGCCCCACGTCAAGTTCTTTTCCGACAGCTCAGAGCCCAGAGCCTGCTTTGGATTCTCTCTCTCTCTCTCTCTCTCTCTCTCTCTGCCACTTCTCTTCTCATGCTCTGTCTCTCTCTGTCTCTCAAAAATGAATAAATGTTAAAAAAAAATTTAAAAAGCCAAACTCAGAGAAACAGAGAGTACAATGGCAGCTACCAGGGGCTGGGGTGGAGTCAATGGGGAGACACTTGTCAAAAGGTAGAAACTTCCAGTTATAAGAATAACAAGTTCTAATGTATGGCATGGTAATTATAGCCAATAATACTGCATCATATACTTCAAAGTTGCTAAGAAAGTAGATCCTAAAATGTTCTCCCCACAAAAATGAAATGGTGATTATGTGACAGGATGGAGGTGTTAGCCAGGCCTATGGTAGTAATCATCTTGCAATATACAAACGTATCATATCAACACACCGTACATCTTAAACTTACACAAGTTTCATGTCAAATATACCTCAATAAAATGGGGAGGGGATCTTGGGCACACGTAACCCAAAGCATAGCACTAGAACGTTTTAATCCACATTCATTATCTCTTATTCACTAATATGCTCATTATTGGTTACTGCACGTTTACAACGAGCCAGATATTGCTCTGGATACTGAGGATACATCAATGAAGAGGACAGACAATGCAGCTGATATTCAACCCATGGCACAGACAGGAACCAAATAAAACACAATATCAGTTATTGGTATTTGTTAGAAAATGAAAAGAGGGACATAGTAGACAGCGATGAGGGACTGAGTGGAAAGGAGAAAAATGCACATTCTCATAGAGTCGTGGTTCTCAACTTTTCTTAAGCCTCCATCACCTCTTTTAAAAAATCTCACGTCTATAGACCCTCTCTCCAGAAAAAAATACACACTGTTCAGATTTCCATGAGTTTCTGCATTAGGCATTCATCTAAGCCCCGTCTTTGTCACATTCTGGTAGCCAAAGCACAAGTGAGAAATATTCAGCCTATTGTTAGGTCCAAGTGAGAAAAGCAAATCACTTTTCTGAGCTGGAAAAGCAATCATCTGAACTCCCAATGGCTGGAGCTGGTACATTTAGAGATGGAGGCAGGACGCCATGTTACCTCTGGCAGAGCCTTCTAGCTATCCACCGGAATTCATACTCCCTCTACCATAATATAAAGTTGTGGTCAGGAAGCCACTCCCTGGAAAAAGACTACATTTCCCAGCAACCTCTTCCCAGTGGTGCAGTCATGTGACTAGTTCTTGCCAATGAAACCTGGGCAGACATGATGTGTGTCACTTCCAGACCAAACCTTTTAAGAATTTTTTCCTTGCTATGGATTTGCTTCAGCTGAGCCTAAAGAGAGGCACGGCCACAAGATGGGGGGGGGGGGGGGGATCTGAATTCCTGAATCACTAGTTGAAGACAAACTACCCAATGACAAGGAACCTTTACCTCTGTCGTATGAGCAAAATACAAACTTAAGGACATTTAGCATTAAGGACAAGGCCATTTAGCATTACCCTAAATCAATGGTTCCCAAAGTATGAATCCCTGAGGCAGCAGCATCAATATCACTTAAGGAATTTATAAGAAATGCAAATTTCTGGGAACCGTTTCTGATGGGCTAAATCAGAAGCTCTAGAGGTGGGGTCCAGCAATCTGTGTTCTAACCAGCCCTCCAAGTGATTGGAGGGAACTACCACTCTAAGCAAGAGAGTGCCTACGAGTGAGATTTAGGGCCTGATTTTCTGGGTTCAGATCCCGGCCATGGCCCTTATGAGCTATGTGACCTTGATATGCTATGTAACTTCTCTGTGTTTCAGTATGTTGGCAGATACGGATGCCAAGGGGCGGACAACAATAGTTCTTAACTCACGGGCTTTGACGTGAGCACCAAAGGAGGGAGACCATCTAGTGGGCTTAGAACAGTGTCTGACCCACAGTGAATACTTGGAAAACTTTCATTTATGTTCATCAAGTTGAGAGCCAAACCTTGGTCACAAAGTTTGCATAATGGGCTTTTAATTTCTGCCTTTTGCTTAAAGCTATTTATTCCCTGATAGGCACAAGTCTGTGTGCACATTTGCGATGGCAGGTGTTCATTCCATCAGTAGATGATTCCTCAGACCCATGCGTGATAGGTTTGGACCTATACGAGAAAACAAGGCGGACTGCACTGCCTGCCTAGCGACAGGCCACTGATCTGGCAGTCATCAGGGTGGCCAGCCCATCAAAGACAGTGAACAAGCAGGCAGCTAAACTGGGCTTTGAGGGAGCGGAGCCAATAAGCATTTCCGGCTTACAGCAAACTTCCGGCTGATCTTTTTCCACCCTTCCAGGAAGATGCCCTTGCTTTTTTAACAGCCGCCCTGTGGGCAGGCTAATCTTTGAATCCATGTTCTCTAAGCTGCTTCAAAATACGAAGCTTGGTGATTAACCCAAAGGCTGTAGAAAGAGCTCTGATGGCAGGTGTAAGCATATTTTTTAAAAGGGTGAGGCAGAAACTTTCAAAACTAGTCCCTGAAGGCAGCCAATTAGATTTCCCAGTGAACAATGCACAGACAAATGAAGGTCTGGTTGCCTTCATTTTGATTCTTACTCAACTTGGATTGGCCACAGGTTTGGCAATTTTGTTTCACTGACCAAATGGTACCCGTCACCCCATTATGAGGACTTGCACCTGCTCTTACAGGGACCAAAGCTGCCAGCTCCCCTCAACTCCTACGAATACCCCTTATCAGCTTTAATTCTTAAAGCCCTGGATTTTGTCAGCTTAGATTCCCCACCATTTGGTGGGCAAAGGGATGTGCGCACCAAGTGGCCCGCCAAGTTCACCATCACAGCTGCAACTCTCCCCAGAAGCTCTGCTAAGGAAATGCAAGGAATTTTACAAAATAGTCACCCTAACCTCACAGAGTCTGTGAACTCTGGTCTCTCCTTTTCTTCCCTGTTCTTTCACAGAAGATCAGGTTTCTCTCTGACTCAATCTTTGTCAGAGCACAAGGACAATAGATTGGCTTCTTAGACTCCTAAAGTCCCAGATGTATACAGTGGGCAAGGTATGGGCAAAAACAAAACCAAACCAAAAAAAAAAAAAAAACCCACAAATGTGTGCCCATGGCAGGAATCAATAATCAATCACAGAACTTTCCTTTGGGACCAGGACCCATTCTCCAAATTTGTGGCAGTCCTCAAGACCACCATTACTAATGAATCTCAGGGGACCACTTAGTCTTGTCATTCTGATCTATAATAGGATTCATTTCTTATCATTCTGATCTAGAACAGCCCCTTTATATAAAATAAAACGAAAGTCCAAAGAGACTTGACCTATCAGCCTTCAAATAGCCTGTGTAAGTTAGAGCCCCGATTAGGACTCAAATGTTCTAATTCCCAGTCCTATGCCCTTCCATAACAAGAGTTCATCATCCCACCACCTTGAAGTCTCTGAAGATGTACCCCACCTATCTGATTGAATAGGCTTAAAAATGATCCTTTAAATGTCCCAGTGGCCAACGTTCACCTCTTACCAGCATGTAAGATAAAAAGTGTATTAGTCAGCTATTGCCATAGTGATGCTGCATAACAAACCATTTCAGTCTAGTCGTTTACAGCAATAGGGATTTATTTTTTACATGTATGGATCTGTATTCAGCTGTGGTTCAGCTGACACAGGCTTGGTTTGCCTGCATGACTCCATGCCTGCTCCATGTTTATTCTGGGGTCCAGGATAAAGGAAGGGGCATTGACTACCTGAGTGATGCTTTTCTCACAGTAACGTAAAAGAGCTCAAGAGTCAAGCTAGAGCGTGAAGGCGTATTTAAGGACTCTGCTTACATCATGCCCCCAGAACTGCCTTCACCAAAGCATGTCACATGACGAAGCCCAAACTCCCCGACTTGGAGAAAATATTCTCTGTCAACAGTAGGAGAAGCAGGGAGGGAGGGGGGAGTGAATATTTGCTGGACGATAATGTAAACTATAAAAATGGCTTTTAAAATTATAAAGAACGCCCTCGGTGAAGACTGATATAGACACCAGCCAGATTATACCAGGCTCTCACCAGAGAAGTTGATAAGCTTCTGCACATCACACTTGATCCTTGAGAACGCTAAATCATTTATAGTGTTAATACTGGCTCACTGGTTTTGTTGCTGATTCTTCACTTTACGGAAAGGCTGATTTGGAAATTCTCATCCAATGGAAGACAAATCATGAATATTTTAATGGCCAGACAATGAACTCCCTAAGAGTCATCTTTGTGTCTTTCTTAATACTGCTTTACCCCTTCTGGTATTTTGAAAATATATGGTGCCTCTAAAAGTGCTGAAGAACATTTTTTTAATGGTGACTAAGACTATGGACGTTGGAAAGAGCCAGGTTCGAAATTAAAACCATCACTTGCTGGCTGATGACTTTTGGCATTTGTAGGATCTTTCCAATTTTGGTTTTTGCCTCTCTGAAATGGAAATAACCATACCTAATTTTCAGGGTGCCTATTAAGTACGATCATGTAAGCAAAGTGCCTAGTCAACATTAGTCTATCAATATATTCTAGCTTGTATTTTTATGCAAAGATTTTCGTTTTTTAATGTTTAGTTTTGAGAGAGAAAGAGAGAGCAAAGACACAGAGCATAAGTGGGGGAGGGGGAGAGAGAGAGGGAGACACAGAATCCAAAGCAGGCTCCAGACTGTGAGCTGTCAGCACAGAGCCCAACGCGGGGCTTGAACTCACAAGCCGTGAGATCATGACCTGAGCCGAAGTTGGACGCTTAGCCGACTGAGCCACCCAGGCGCCCCTCAAAGATTTTCTTAAATTGCTGAAGTCCTTTGGTGCAGTTGCCAACAGAGCTAGTCACCAAATATTTCTCATTCTCTACTTTCCAGGTACCTGGAATAATTGTACTTCTCTGCCCCTTTTGAAGTGGGACATGGCCGTGTGACTTGCTTCAGCCAATGGAATATGAGCAGAAGGGACGTGGGTCACTTTGAGGCGGGAGCTTCAAGGGCCAGGATAAGTGATTCCCCATGTTCATGTTCCACTACTATGGTGACCATGGAAGAACATGTCAAGATAAACCCTACATCAGCCTAGATCTCTGAATGACTTCAAGGAGCAGACCCTCCCCCAACCCCCGCCCACTACCCAGGCAAACATGCATTGTACATGTACCAATAACTCTTGTCTATTCAAGAGGAATAAACCCTTGCTATTTTTTTTTTTACCATGTATTTATTTTTGAGAAAGAGACAGAGCATGAGTGGTGAAGGGGCAGAGAGAGAGAGAGAGAGAGAGAGAGAGAGAGAGAATCTGAAGCAGGCTCCAGGCTGCTGTCAGCACAGAGCCTGACCTGGGGCTCAAACGCACAAACCACGAGATCATGACCTGAGCTGAAGTCGGACACTTAACCGACTGAGCCACCCAGGTGCCCCAACTCTTGCTATATTAAGTGTTAGCCACTGATTTGGATGTTGGTAGTGATCAGCCTCATTCACTTGGTATTATTAAATACGGTCTACTTATGGAATATTATGGTTCATCTTTTCAGAAAGATTTACATTATATATAAGCCAATTATGCTTGCCCATATACCAGTAAGTTCTCCATATCTACAGGGTACCCCAAGAATGCAAAGGACAAAACAAAAGTGGCCTTGGAGCCAGAGAATGAGGGCTGTGGCTTTAAGTGTGGCCTTACATTAGCTTTATGACTTTGGAGAAGTCATTGCTCCTCTCAGGACATCACATCCCATCGATACAAGAAGCGTTGGGGGGAGTTGCAAAAGACGTAGCAGAGGAAGAAACTAAAGTTATAGGAGCTCAAGATTTATAAAAGAATAAAGAATATTCTGGTTTGTGTTACCAAAACCTCCAGAAGAGGTGGGATGGAACTGGCCTCAGAGACGGGTGGGTCTAAGGACCCATTCTCTCTCCCTTTATTTCTTGATTTCTGCTTCTCTCTGCAATCTGCATTGGCTCTCTTACCGCAGACTGACTTTCCCCATGCAACAAGAAATTGCACTAGGCTAGCGCACTTTTAGCTGCAAAGTGTGCAGCTTAGACCTTAGACCTTAAGGCAACATTTCTCAAAGTGTGTTCCAAAGACCATCTGGGGTGTGAGCTAAATATACATGTTTTCCAGCTCCCCTCAACGTGCCAGACTGATCTGAAAGTCTGGCCCAGAAATCTGCATTTCACTGTGTTCCCCAAGGATTCATAACCAAAGGTGCAGACCCAATCCAATGAATGGCCATGAAGAGCCGGGCAAGAGTGGGGAAGCAGTAGCATGGGTCGCTCCCCTCAGCTCACAGGGTTGCAGTGAGGGAGGCACAGAGTCCCCAAAGTTGGGATCATGGGAAGGGATGCATGAAGGATAAACATGGCCATGGGGAGAAGTTGTGAGCTCAATAGATGTCCCAGCCTTGTTCTTCTATAGCTGAGAAAATATTCTGAAATCTAACGTACCTTAAAACACAGAGTAGAAAAAAAATCCCATTGCTCTCCTTTAAGGCTACGATCAGGTCCCAAATTAAAGAAATGCATGATGGGGGAGAATAAACAGTTCCTAACCATTCTATTCCTAACCAGTTCACCCATTCTATACCAGGCATCCTTTGATAACAAGGACAACATCATCGTTTGGCCAACATAACATCCATTCCCAGTGTCATCTCCTGCTCATGCCTCCAATTCTAGAGGATGCCAATTACAAATACTTCTTTTCTTAGGCTCCCTTGCAGATTCTACTCATAAGAGTCATACAGCCATCAATAAAATGAAAGGGAAGGCTGCTGGTAAATTCCAGGAAGACTTGACTTCCTTGAAAAGTCTAAAATTTCCCCCATCTTGTACCTCCATGATTTCTGGAGCTGCAGCAAATACTTTACTGCCATGAGGTAAAGTCCAAGAGCATCACAAGGATGCTACCCTGATAATGTTCTGCCTTAAACCAGTCCCAGCAGACGTCGATCCAGATTCATTCTTGTGTGACATTGTTACATGTCTTTATGACTTACACCACTGCCAAATTTTCTGTTACTTGCAACCGAATGAATTCGTAATCAGATCCATTGCCTGATTCATTCTGCATAACATGATAGTAACTATTATTCCAATTTTAAGTAAGGAGACTGAGGTTAGTCACTTGTATGAGATCACAAATCTAAATAGTAGTGGGACTAGAATTCCAAACCGGGTCTGTATGGGTTCAGGGCTCTTTATAAGAAGCCAGACTACCTGGATGGCTATGTTATATAAATTTCTTAGGGCAATGAACAAACCTAACAGGGGAGAATAGCCAGTATAGTACCTGGCACACAGAAGATAATATGACCGTGCTCAAATGAGTGTTCCCTCTCTGAGTTTTACTAAGTAAAGGCAGGAGATTGAAATCAAAGATTGAGGGAGAGAAAGAACGTACTCAATATTCCCCACCATGAATTCATGAAGTGAATAATCCTCACAACCTCTCCTTGTATTGGTTAGCTACTGCTGTGTAACATAAACCCCCAAAACTCAGTGGCTTAAGATGACAACCAGATATTCATTTCTCCCGAGTCTACGAGAAGGCTGGATGGTTTCATTTACCTGAGCTGAGTTTGGGTGATTTAGGCTGGCCTTGCTTTTGTGAATACAGTCAGATAGGGGTTTGCTGGAGACTGGCTTGTCTAGAATGGTCTCCAGGGGGACGACTGGGCTCTCCTCCCTGTGTTCTTCACATGCTTCCAGCAGGCCAGCTCATGTTAGTACACAGGGTCAAGGCAAGGGTCCAAGAGTGAGAAAAACAAGCAGAAGTCACTCAGTCTTTCTTAGGTTTTGGCTTGTATCACAGCTGCTAAGTTCCCCTTGGCCAAAGCAAGTTACATGGCTAAACCCAGAATCGAGGTGTGAGGCAAAAAGGCCTTTTCCCTAAATGAGAGAATAAGAAATGCAATAAATCACCCACAAATCCCACAATGGATACACTGAAAGTAACTATGTCTATTATCGAGGTTTGAATAACTGCCGGTCTCCCTTGAAGAAGGTGACTGCCCGTTATAGGAGCTATTCCCTAAGCAGTCTGTTAAGAGTAGGAGAAGCAAGGGTTATGACCTAGCAGGTAAGACTTTTAAGACCCGATTCCATCACGCATTTATTTTACATGATCTCGAAGGGACAGACCACCTCCCTTTTCTGGTTTTCAATTCTCTCCCTGACGGAAAATGATGAAGACAAAATGCCAGATGTCAAAAAAGAGAAGCTCACAGGTTAGATCAGGCCTATACATTTCTTTTGTTCGACTTTCACAGTATTCTATTTTAAATTTACAAAATATTTAAATTTTTAAATTTGGGATATTCCAGGTAGAAGTCAGGATTTGTGATTTTGCTCAAATAATCTGGAAGATTCAGACAACATCCCACTATAGCAACAATAGATGCAATGGTTAGGAGCTCCTCACCGGGCACATGAATTGTTCTTTTCCATCCGGTTTTACTATAGTCTCACTGGCGCCATATTGGCATCTGGGCACTGAGATTTTCCTTCCACTTGGCTGGGACTTCTTCATTTAGATTCACCTTTGGTCACGGCAGATGTTTGAACTGGGCCCCTGAACCAAATAACGTGGAGTGTGGACTCTGTGAATCCACAGCATTTTTCCTTGGTGCCTTGGTTTCCCAAGACACTTCAGAACCTCTCCCTTGAACTCCCCTTGACTTCAAGCCAGGTTCTCAACCCTATGGGGACTCCAATCCATTTGAAATCCTAAAGACGTCTATGAATTCTCTGGCCAGAAAAATGC
Source organism: Panthera onca (assembly GCF_046562875.1). NCBI lineage: Eukaryota > Metazoa > Chordata > Mammalia > Carnivora > Felidae > Panthera > Panthera onca. The sequence goes on along the minus strand of NC_138350.1, from coordinate 10,931,123 downwards.
CCACATGAGCACACGTGTCCACACGTGTAGCCGTACATGCACGTATGCACATAATATCACCTAGTGCTTTGTCCGTGAACCCTAATTAGCCTCCAAGGTACAATCTGTCTAGCTCACGGTCTACAGAGGACCCCAAGTTCTCCATCTAGAATCCATCCACCCAGCCTCTGCCTAGAAGACTCTGACCCCCATTCAGGATTCCAGAAAAGCATTCTCTCCAATGAATCTCTTAACAGTCAGAAGTTACCGGCTGGTGCCAGTGCCCTCCCCAGATCCCAAGTATGCTTTCAAAGAACAGAGAGAAAAACAAGCAAGCCACAGCCAAGTGACCCACGCTGAGAAAAGTGCAGGGGCCAACAGGGCCCTGACCTTCCTGTGTAGGTAACAAATTGGATGCCGTGTTTGCACCGGGCCCTGGAGGGAGGGAAGGAAGGGGGGAAGCAGGGAGGAGGAGGGCGGTTACAGGGGTCAGCAGGCTTTGCTCTAGACGTCCACACAGCAACTCCATCCACCCCTTCCCAGGAAACAGCCACTGCTGCAGGGCGTGCAGAGGGTAGCAGCTGGAGGTCAGCAGAGGCCACAGCATGCACACACAAGCGTGTGTTTGTGTGCTTGTGTGTGTGTGTCCATACCCAGCCAGGGGCAGAGAGAGTCCCTGAATAGAATTCTTTCAAGAGATTTCCAAGGACCCTCTGCTCCAACCCCTAGCTCTTAAACCGATAAAGCGAGGCACCTGGATGGCTCACTCAGTTAAGCGTCCGACTTCAGCTCAGGTCATGATCTCACGGTTCGTGAGATCGAGCCCCGTGTTGGGCTCTGGGCTGACAGCTCGGAGCCTGGAGTCTGCTTTGGATCCTGTCTCTCTCTCTCTCTCTCTCTCTCTCTGCCCCTCCCCTGCTTGCACTCTCTCTCTCTCTCTCAAAAATAAATAAACATAAAGAAGTTTTTTAATTTAAACACATGAAGCATAATTCCTTTCTCTCTTCCTTTCTTGTTCCAGCATTATCAGCAGGCAGTGGACTTGAGTCCATGGACACATTATTTCTAGAGCTAAATTCCGTGGCCTCACATGTCACCTCTGCTATTTCACAGCTGTGTGAGTTTGGGGGGGGGGTCACTTGGGTACTTCAGTTTCTATTTTGAAAGAAAGGAAGATGGCAGGAATGACTTCCTCACCTATTTTCGAGAACTAAACAAGTTAACGTACGTAAAACACGGAGAAAAACATCAGTTATTCACTCAAAAGACACACATACAAGACCCTCTATGTGATGAATTTATTTTCTCAAATGTCTATGTGCAAAGCAATGCTCTTTTTTTTTTTATTTTCTTAACTTTTATTTAGTTTGAGAGAGACAGACAGACAGACAGAAGACAAGAAGAGGAGGTGGGCAGAGAGAGGGAGACACAGAATCCGAAGCAGGCTCCAGGCTCCGAGCTGTCAGCGCAGAGCCCGATGCGGGGCTCCAACTCACGAGCTGAGCCATGAGACCATGACCTGAGCCAAAGTCGGAGGCTCAATGGACTGATGAGCCACCCAGGTGCCCCTTGATTTTGTATAAATTGTACCATATAATTCTCTTCCAAAGCCCTGACACAACGAATGCCTTTTTGTCCCCATTTTACAGAAACAGAGACTCAGGAGGTTAGGGGTGCCCAGGGCTACCCCACTAATGAAGGATGGAACCAGCCATAAGCACTCTATTCCAAATCCCTGGCTCCTAATCCGTGTTCACTAGTCTCCAGTTTGCACTTGGATTCCAAACTCCTAGGTCAATGTTTGGCATAAATGGATGGATGGATGGATGGACGGATGGATGGACAGATGGGTAGATGGATGGATGGGTGGAAGGATGGATGGATGGACGGACAGACGGACGGATGGATGGACGGATGGGTGGGTGGATGGGTGGGTGGAAGGATGGATGGGTGGGGGTGGATGGATGGATGGGTGGGTGGGTGGAAGGATGGATGGATGGACGGACAGACGGATGGATGGATGGACGGATGGGTGGGTGGATGGGTGGGTGGAAGGATGGATGGGTGGGGGTGGATGGATGGATGGGTGGGTGGGTGGAAGGATGGATGGATGGATGGATGGATGGACAGATGGACGGATGGATAGACGGATGGGTGGGTGGAAGGATGGATGGGTGGGGGTGGATGGATGGATGGGTGGGTGGGTGGAAGGATGGATGGATGGATGGACAGACGGACGGATGGATGGACGGATGGGTGGGTGGATGGGTGGGTGGAAGGATGGATGGGTGGGGGTGGATGGATGGATGGATGGGTGGGTGGGTGGAAGGATGGATGATGGACGGACAGACGGATGGATGGATGGACGGACGGGTGGGTGGATGGGTGGGTGGAAGGATGGATGGATGGGTGGGGGTGGATGGATGGATGGGTGGGTGGGTGGAAGGATGGATGGATGGATGGACAGACGGACGGATGGATGGACGGATGGGTGGGTGGGTGGAAGGATGGACGGCTTTGCCACTCTCCCTTCACTCCTGCTGTCCACTTGACCACCGGTGTGGAGACAGCCCAGGGAAGACCATGCACTTTCTGTGTCCCACATCTCTCTCAACCCTGCTCCCTGATGTCACCGCGTCAGTCTCTGTCCTCACCACGGTCCTACCGGTTTCTCCTCTCAAGCAAGGCCCCAAATTTGTCTCTGGCGCTGGAGGAAACTCATTCTTTCTGGTTTAATTCACCCCGTCTGGCTGTAATTGCTTTGTCCTGTGGTAAGCAAAGACCTCCCATGATGACAGCCCCGAGGACTGGCCGCGGGGCAGGAGGGCTGGGGAGGAAGTCGGGGCGCGCTTTGGAGTGGAGCGAGGATTAGGCAGAGGCCAATGGGGCAGCGGAAGTCGGGGTCCTGGGCGCGGGGACTCCAGACCCGCCCTTGGCGGTGACGTTTACGATTGAACTTGGGCAGGAGCCCGCGTCTGGGGGCCGCGTCGGCCTCCCTCGCCCCTACCCTGAGTGTTCGGTCCTGCAGCTCATTAAACAGTGACACTTAACACATCATCAAACTGCTTTACAGGCACAGCCCACACAGCTCCTGGACTCTGGAGTCCCCCAGGTAGTGGGGGACGGTGACCTCCCAGCAACTGGGCTTGGTGGACACACAGGGCGATCAAAACCAGAGCGAGGGCTGGATTAGGGCACCAGGCCCCCTGACCTTTCACCCTCAAGACTGATAACGACTAAGGTGCACACAGAACAGGGGTCGGAGCTGGTGTCGGGGGACAAACGTGGCATTTGATGTCGTGTGAACAAGGCGGCTGCAGACGCCTCCAAGGTTTTTAACTTCCCTGACCCTCTGTTTCCTAAAATGAGACTAATAATGCCTACCAGGGAGGGTCGCTGCTGGAATTATCGCGATAAGGCACATCAAGTTTTTCACAGAGGGCAGGCCAATGCCTGGAGCTCACAGAAAGGTCCATTTGAAGAGTCCCTGACTTCCAGCCATTCTTCCGGAGGCTCAAATATTTCCTAAATCTCCTTGAAATAGTCCTGGCCAAGAGGGGCCTGCTTTCACGGTTGATGTGTAGTAATGAGGCAGGGTTAATACCTCATTAGGTCACGGTGCCATTTTGCATTTCATGGATATTCAGTAACACAAGCAACAACAAACATATGAATTCCTGAGCCTCACTTTCTGTGGGGGCGGGGAACGTAAGATAAGGGCCCCTGGATGTGGGCGCGAGGGAAAAGCCAACGTCTGCTTCTCATGACGCATGGAGATGCTTGGGAAGATGGGGTCTGTGGCCCCATCCTCTCTCCCACCTCCAAGCCCTTTTTTGGTATGTGAGTTAGTTCAGGGCTTATGAGAGCAAGAATTCCCTTGGTCTGCCTCAACGGTGAGGACAGTTTGCACGGATACTGGGTCGGTCTCCTGGGGCCGCCATAACAAATTACCACAAACTGAGTGGCTTAAACGACAGACAGTTGTTATCCTGTCCGCGATCGAGGGGACAGTGGGGATTCGTGCCTTCTGAGGGCTGAGGGAGAATCTGGTCGATTCTCTCTCCCTAGCTTCTGGTGGTTTACTGGCAACCTTTGGCGTTCCCAGGCTCATAGAAGTATCACTCAGACCTCTGCCTATATGTTCACGTGGCATTCTCCCTGTGAGCACATTTGTGTCCATATTTTCTTTTTTAAGGAGAAAGGACGCCCGTCATATTGGATTAGGGCCCACTCTAACGACCTCATTTCAACCTAATTACCACTGTAAAGACTCTATCTGCAAACAAGGTCCCATTCCGAGGTGCTGGGGTTAGGGCTTCAACATAACAAATGTTGAGGAGACAAATCAACCCCTAACAGACACACGTAACAGCTATTGAGACGGGGCTCCCATAGGAAAGTGAGAGACCTGGAAGAAAAATGGTGGACACTGAGCGTCACCTACTCACTTATTCCTTCTGCCCTTTGTCCTTGCTACCAGAATCCTGATTTTGTTCAGAGTGGCGACTTATTCACTCAGTACATATTTGACAAGCACCCACTCGGTCGGAGGGTACCTCACTGAAGACGAGCTGTCCTCTGTCCTTGTTCGTGGGGAGAGACAGACAACGAGCAACATTTTAGTAGAGTTATAGAAAGTTAGAAGGCATATAATGGCTGTAGAAAAAATAAAAAGGAAACAGGGTGCACTGACTTTGACATGATGCTCCCCAAATTCACGCCCACCCAGAATCTCAGAATGTGAGCTGATAGGAAATGGGGTCTTTGCAGGTGTCATCAAGTTAGAAAGAGGTCATACTGGGTTAGGATTGGCCCTAATCCAATGACTGGTGTCCTTACATGAGGGAATCTGGACAGAAACACCCAGAGACACAAGGAGAGGGCCGTGTGAAGGCGAGGCAGAGATTGCGAGGCCCAGGAATGCCAAGGATGGCCCGCAACACCGGAAGCCGAAGGAGAGGCAAGGAAAAGTACTTCTCACAACTTCCAGAAGGAAACAACTCTACCAACACCTTAATTCTGCACTCCTGGTCTCCAGAATTGTGAGACAGTGAGTCTCTGCTATTTTCAGCCCCCTACTTGTGGTACTTTGTTACAACACCTCCAGGAAATGGATTGACCAGTAAGACCGATCAGGACTGGGAAGGGCATTATGAGTTGGTCCCATTGACCGGTAACGTTTAGACAAAGACATGAAGGAGGTGACGCGGCCCTGTGGGAATCGAGGAGAAGAGCCTTGCAGGTGGCAGAGAGAGGGAACAGCCAGGGCCAAGGGGCTGAGGTGGGGCCAGAGGGTCAGTGGGGCCAGAGTAATGGGACGGAATGAACAAACAGCAACAGAACAAACAGGGGCCAGATCTTGTAGGTCTCCCAGGCCACTAGAAGGGGTTTGAGCGACATTCAATGACAGACTTTCATATTTCAGAGGACCTGACAGGACACGGTTGGACCCCATGCCCATTGGATTAAAGGTAAAACCGGGGCACCTGGGTGGCTCAGGCAGTTAAGCATCCGACTTCGCCTCAGATCATGATCTCACGGTTCATGGGTTTGAGGCCCGCATCGGGCTCTGTGCTGATGGCTCAGAACCTGGAGCCTGCTTTGGATTTTGTGTCTCCGCCTCTGTCTGCCCCTCCCCCATTCATGCTCTGTCCCTCTCTGTCTCTCAAAAATAAATAAAAGTTAAAAAAAATAAATAAAGCTAAAACCAAATGCAACCAGCTCATCCTCCACTTCCACGGCCTTCCTTGCCGCTAGCAGAGGCTGAAAGATGACCGGGCAAGGACCAATAAGACAGAGGTCGATAAGGACTGATAAGATCAGGTCTTGATCTCCCCGTCACGGGATCGAGCCCTGCGTCAGGGTCCGCACTAAGCGTGGAGCCTGCTTGGTATTCTCTCTCTCCCTCTCTCTGTTTCTCTGCCCCACACCCCCCACCCCACATAAATAAATAAACATGAAAAAAAGAGATCCCAGAACTGACACGGCCCTTCTTCCACTTGCTTCTTTTCCTCCGGGTTAAGCACATGCCCAGGACTTCAGCATCTATCTTGCAAGCTGAGGCCACAAGCATGGGGATAAAAAGTCAACCTGTAAAGCAAAGGAAGATATGTGGAGCCTCGCCTACAAGGGCATCACCAAGCAGCTGAACCAGCATCCACAACCACCATCTACGGTCTAATTTCTTGTGAGGCCAGGAAAACATGAAATATGTCTTGGAGCCACATATTGGGTTTTCTTTTTCTTGCGGCTGGTCACTTTCCTGATGGATCTCGTAGGAAATCAGATCTCAGAGAGCCAATAACTAGAAGAGCATTTGGAAGCCAAGGGGATTCTTACTTGGATGAATCGTTACCCCCAGCGTGGAATTTTGTGGGCCGACAAAGCTGAACAACTTAGAGAAAAAGGGGTTAATAGCTGGAAACTCTTAAGCAGATATAATGAGTTGTTATGACTGATCACTCGGGCCTGGAAGGGGTCGAGTTAAGAAAAGAGGAAGCTGAGGGTAGGAGGAAGGATCATCGTTTCTCCCTTGCCCCGATAAATGTGACTAAGCCCTGTGATAAAGCAATCAATAAAAAAAAAAATTGTACCTTGAGATTTGACCCTTACTTTTGGTATCTGCTGAGAAAAAGGAAAAACGCCTATATTGTGTTCTATCAAATGCTGGATTCCTTGCAACTAAATCATTTCCATTTTAGGGCCTCAGTAACTGGTTCTCAATAGTTTGGGATTTTGGATCCCTAGGTCAGTCTGATACGTCCTAGGGACCCAACACGTCAAGTCAGTCCATGGGGACACACGCATAAAACTTTTTACATGATTTCAGAATTTGACATGAAGTCAACGGCCACCAGATTCAACCTCTGGTAGGATGTCCTGAGGTCAAAGAGAGCAAAGCCGTGACAATGTGATGTGTTGGGTATGGTTTGGAGAATAAGAGGGTCAATTCAGTCTGGGACATGCTATTTTGGAAGTGCAACATTGAAATGTCAAAAATTCTAGCTTAGCAGGGAATTTGGCACTTCCAATCCAAATCCATCCTGCCTTCCTTCAATTCTTCCTTCCCTCTTTCCTTCCTTCCTTCCTTGCTTCCTTCTTCCTTCCTTCTTCTTTCCTTCTTCCTTCCTCTTTCCTTCTTCCTTCCTTCCTTCTTCCTTCCTTCTTTCCTTCCTTCCCTCTTCCCTTCTTCCTTCCTTCCCTCTTCCCTTCTTCCTTCCTTCCTTCCTTCCTTCCTTCCTTCCTTCCTTCCTTTTCTTTCTTTCTTCCACTCTACTTTTGTTGTTTCCTGCCTATATAATGTAAGCCAGCCTCTGATAGGTGCAGAAGGTATGAAAAATGATAAGGGCATGTATATCCTCAAGGATCTCACAGGCTGACGTGGAAGTCAAAGGTGGGACGGATGGGGGAAACCCTGTGATGTAACATGTTAGGTAGTATATCCCAGGGGAGTTGCCCAGAGACGGTGCATTTAGTGATGTGAATGTGTTTTAGACACTGGCTTAGGGATGACTGTATGTATTAGAAAAGAGCGAAAATGCACATAATATTGCAGAGAAGTGAGGAGAACAGAGGTCTTCCTATCTCCCACAATAATCCTTCCCTATTTTTAGTCTATGGGACTCAGATCGAATGAAGCTCCCTTTAGAATCAGGAGGGAAGAGGTGATCCAGGGTTAGCCAATCAGAACATTGGGTTCTTCCAAGACCAGTGATTGGTTCAGGAGTGGTCAGTTAGACCAATCAGAGCAAGTGAGATTGGATGCTATAGCATCCACTCCAACAGACATTTGCTCTTTTGGCTGCACAAACCCTTTTCTCTCCGAAAGGCAGTGAGACAATGTGGGGAGGGAGGTCCAGGGGCTCTTGGCACCGTGAGGAGCTGTGCTTTCTGAGGACGGAGAAACCAATGGAAGGCCAAGTGGACGGATGGGTGATCCCGTGCAACATTTGGAAGCAAGCCATGACAATTCCACAGCCAGTCAGTCCCTGGGTTTTTTTTAGTTACGTGAACACATATGTGGAAGTGTATGCATAGATAAGTGGATATGCGCTGGTATAAGTCTATCAACACAAGTTTAATTGGATTTTCTGTCACTCGAAATCCAAACAGTCTTGACGCAATAGCCCCACGAGGTCAACTTGGAAGGCCATCTACTCGGGAGGGGAAGCCAAGAAAAGGAAGGGAGGAGTCACTGAGGAAGGGCATGCACAGGAAGAACTGAACCAGTCAGAGGATCACCCTTGAAGTAAGGCTCGCACAGATGTGCCCTGAAAATAAAACTCCCTTGAGCAAGACAGAATGGGGGTCGCTCCGAACCACATGGTTCCGGTTGAAGACGGTGTTGCATTGCAGCGTCCTTGTACCGGAAAAGACTCAGGAGGCCCAGATTGATTAAATTAATTGGTAGATATCCTACAATGAGCTAACCAAGCTGAGTCAATGAGAATGCATTCCAGGTCATCTACTGAAATGGTTCTGGCGAGGAGGGGAGGTGTTCTTTTCCACTGGGGTTACTGAACTGGATGAAACTTTGGAGCTCCTGGCAAATGGGTAAACTCTACAGGCCCACACTACAACCGGCTTGATGAGTGCCCCTCATTAAGTTCTTTCTCTCCCCTGCCTCATTTTTCCATTCCCCAACCTTGGCGTCCTAGGATAAGGATAATAAGCCCCACGTCCTATTTTTCCTTCAGTCTTAGGCCAGCATGAACTGTGTTTCTGCACCTCACACCCAACAGAGCTCTGACTGATACACCAGATCACGAGAGACATACCCCAAGCACTGGAAGTTACTGGAATCGTGTTCCACTGACAAAGACCCTCCTTATCATAAACAGAAACTTCTCCATGGGGGGCGGGGGTGGGGGAGGCAGAGCAGGTGCCTCGGATCCATGAGAACCCACACTCCTCCCTAATAAGAGGGGCTGGTGTTAGCCGAGAAAGGGGAGGCCCCTGGGTCTCTCCAATGAGTGTTGCTCGATCTTGCGGGGAGCAGAAACCTTGGATCATGTGAAAGGTCCCGTTTTCTTTTCTCATAAATATTGCAGGTTCCCTGCTGCATAGGTTGCTGTTAATAAATTCTACCCCACCCCCCTTTTAAGGCCCTTTTGTTATAACTCCAGCCCCCAATTCCATTAACTCTCCATGACTCGAACACTTCATTATGATATTTTTTTTTTCTTTTGCAAGCTGAGAGCAGGGTTCCTGACACCCTCCGCCAGGCAGGAGGCTGAGATCAAAATGGCCCATTAAGTTCCTGTGGCCAGTGCACAGCTGTTTTTTTTTTTTTCTTTTCCCAGTCTATTTTCTGCTGCTTTTAAAATAATGGACTCAAATGTTTCCCTCCTCGAGCAAACTCCCCCGTAGCGTGCCAAGGACAGAGCCCGAGACAGAGAAGTTAGAGTGGTCTGAAATGCAACCGGCCCTCACATCTTTAATTTCCCCCTACCACAGACGAGGTTTGACCCTCCTCAAAGCGAGGCCACTCTTTCGGGTCATTGGCTGAAATGTGCAATCCAGGCCTTTGTGGGTAATGCTTCAAAGCTCCCAGTGTTTGTCTCCAATGTACGATTACAAGATGTTGGAGAGGAGGATTCGGGCTGGGAAGGGCAACCAAACCCTTCCAGTGTCTTCCAAAGCCCAGGTCGCCCCATGCTATGGTTCCAATGTGTCATCTTGTATTCCTTGTTTCTGATGGTTTACTTGGGGAACACAAGCCAAACCACAGGGAACAAAACAATTCGTAAAATACAGACGGAGGACGCAACAAAGGCACATGACAGTTGCACATGCTTCGCACAGAAAATGCACATAAAATAGACGTGCGTCTATACGTGTGGCTAGCGCATGCCGATCTGGTCTTCGTGTGTGTCACCTCCCTGGATCGTCTCATCAACCCCACGAAGTAAGAGTGAATAGTACACCCACTTTCCAGAAGGAGAAATCAAGTCCAAGAGAGGAGAAGTTACCCAACACCACACAGATGTTACATTTCAGAGTCCGGTAGGGGCTTCGAGCACCTGCTGGAGATCGCATGGCTCGAAACATCTTCCTCGGCTGTTTCTTACATGTTCACTCGCACGGACACTAAAACACACGTGCAGCACACACGTCGTGCCTTCATTCACACCAATACCTCACACCCGGGGTCTCACCGCCCACACTGCGTACCAGGCTCACTTTGCTTTCAGCCCGGCTGTAACGCCCTCAACTCTAAATGGCATAAAAATAAGTCCTTTGATGTGAGCAATGCCTTGCCGTTTACAAAGCACTTTCATATACATTAACTCATCAGCACTGAATTCGCTGACAGGGCCAAGATGAGAAATGGACAAGGGAAGTGTAATACATCATTGGCCAAAATAATAATTTGGCCCTGCAGATAGAGATTTCCATCCAAGGATAAATTACCTCTTTTAGCCACATACAGGCAGGATCAATAGTCATATAATCTTCATACTGGAAGAGATCTGTCCTGGTCTGCTGGGGCCGCCGTAACAAAATACCAGAGACGGGCGGCTTAAACAACTGAAGTTTGTTTCTCACAGTTCTGGAGGCTGGAGGCCTGGGATCGGGGTGCCAGCATGGCTGGGTCCTGGTGACAGCCCGCCTCCTGGCTTTTGCAGACGGCCGCCTTCTCACTGCGTCCCCACACGGCAGCAAGAGAGGGAGAGAGAACACTGTAGCCCTTCCTCTCTTTAGAAGGACACAAATCCCACCACGGAGGCCCCACCCTCACGACCTCATTTAAACCTACTTGAATTCCAAAGGTCCCAACTCCCAATACCATCACAATGGGGGTTAGGGTTTCAACTTGTGAATTGGGGGGGGGGGCGGGGGGCCATAGAATTGTGACTGATTCAGGCCTCTGACTTTCCAACTGAGGAAACTGGAGAGCGCCAAGAGGCAGGACTCTTCCTCAGGTCACAAAGTCAACTAAGGGGAGAGCTGGCTGGTTGAGGAGGGCCTTCTCCATTCAGCTGGGAGGCCCGTGGTCCATGACTACAATCCTTACCACAGGACAAGTGGAGGCCAGGCTTTGCCACTGGAGGAGTCTGGGCACCGTTTTATGATTATTACTATTATCTCCCTAGTTCTCAAGTTCTTTATAACATAAAAAGTTTCAGTGTCAGGATTAGTCAGGGTCCTCCAGAGAAACAGAGCCAGTAGGATGTATCTATATTTACTTATTTATTACAGGAATCAGCTCATGCAGTTATAGAAGTTAAGAAGCTAAGAAGTCTGCCCTCTGTTGAGCTGAAGAACCAGGAAAGCCCGTGGTATCATTCGGTCTGAAAGCCCAAGAACCAGGAGGGCCAATGTCCAAGAACAGTAGAAAATGGGTGTCTTGGCTGAGGCAGAGAGACAGTAAATTCACCTTTCTTCTGCCCTTTTGTTCTTTTGGGGCCCTCCGCAGGTTGGATGGTGCCCACCCCCACTGGGGACAACCGTCTGCCTTGTCAACACCCTCACAGACACGTGCAGAAGTCATGCCCTGTCAGCCACCTGGGCATCTCTTAGCCCAGTCAGTCTGATGTGTAAAACTAGCCATCACAGGTGACGGAAAGAATTATCCATGAAAGCCTAGCTTCATGGCAAGCAGACAGGCCTATTGGATCTAAAAGCGTTCCAACGCCAGAGATATTTGGAAAATGCTGCCTTGTTCACGGTGAAAGAGGTTTCCTGGCTGCAGGACTTGTCAGTGCCTTTAAGGCACGGAAGTCACTTTTTGTTTTCTAAGATGGTGGTACGCAACATTTTCCAGATTTGTTTGACTGCGGAATGTGTTGTGCGTGCTTCTTGGGGGAATGAGAGCAGTGCAGAACCCATGTCAAAAAACATGACTCAGATGAATCATACAGCCTCTTCTACCTCTAATATTTTACAGTTTTATGATTCTGAGTATTCTATTCCCTTGACGTTTTTCCTCACTTCGCGGACACGTTGCGTTCGTTTCCTAAGACTGCCATAAAAAGTATCAAAAACTGTGTAGCTTACAACAACAGAAATTTATGGCCTCACAGTTCTGGAAGCTAGAAGCCTAAAGGGGAGGTGCCCTCAGGACCATCCTGCCTCCCGTAGGGGAGAGGCTGTTTGATACCTTTCTCTTCACTTCTGGTGGTGGTCGCTAAGTCTTGGCATTCCTTGGCTTGTCCCTCCGTCACTCTGCTTCCTGCCTCTGTCGCCATGTGGCTTTTCTGTCTCCACGTCTCTTGTCCTTTTCTTCCAAGGACACCGATCGTCTGGGATTAAGGGCCCACCTACTCCAGTATGACCTTGTCTTAATCAATTACATCTGCAAATAAGGCCACGTTCTGAGCTACCCCGGGTTGGGAATTCCCACATATCTTTTGCGGGGATGCAATTCCGCCCATGACATATTTAACACACATTCAACCCAGATCTCAACGGAGGTATGAAGAGAGGGGGGAAGAAGTCTACCCAAGTCCACAGAAATGAGGCATAACAAATCCTACAACTAATTGGACCGGCCACTGTGTAATAAATTGGTTAACAAGTGACTGGATTCCTGCTTTGCGCTACGTGATTGATCATCGAAGTCAACAGTCATAATCGTTCTTCCAGCCATTACTCCACGGCCACACCCCACCAACACGAGTGCCGTTTGCTCCAGAATCTGTTGAAAACTGGTTCAGACAAGCTACACTAGTAGATTGAAAGGACGGGGTCGGCTAGTTCAATGGTCAGTGGTATTATTCATTTTGGTAGCGCTCTATGCCAGTCAGCAAACATCAAGGCAGGCCACGTCTATGCACAGTCCAAACTGACATGTCTTTGTCTAACGATGGTGGCTTTTCTTTCTTTCTTTCTTTTTTTTTTTTTTTTTGGTCAAATTAGTGGTTGCTTTTGGTGCCTTTGATCAGCATGCTTCTGATCTCCATATTGCCCAAGCAACTGACCAGTTTGGTTCATTCACACAAACACCCAGTTAAAAATAAGTCAACCGCACGATCTGTGTGGTATTGTACAGGCAAAAGAAAATAACAAAACCCTGAATTTTACATGTGGCTTCTTTTTTCTCTCCCTCTCCCCGCTCTCAACCAGTTGTATAGACATAACCACAGGAGGACTGCCATCCCGGGGCGTGGGAGGGGAGGAAGAGAAACACACGCACGCCATTTCTCCTGGGGCATTCATGTGATCTGGAAGTTTTTCCCCCACGAAGCGAGAGCCTGACGCTTTGCGGATTCACAACACAGTTCACGTAAATAACAACGTACCGTGGGCTATGCTGTTACATAAGCCCGGACCCGGGTGATGGAGGGTGGGAGTGGGGATTAAATCAGACCGAAATCAGTTTCTCTCTCAGGCGGGGCCCAGAATTCTAGGATTCCTCAAACCTCAAAAATGGACACTGTTCTCTCAAGTCCCAGGGTGGCTGGATTCCAAGCCCCTTACAGCCAAAGACTAAAACGTGGCTTTACTTTGGAGAATTCAAATGTGGCTTCGCTTTCAAGAATTCGGCCCCAGCGTGACGGGGATCTGGTGAATCACTTAGAAAATCAAACACCGAGAGCTCTCACAGGCCAGAGCATCCTGCTGGGGCCCCGTGGCACACTGGCCTCGCCGGCCGGACTCTCCATCCCGCGGGCATCTGCCCGGCCTTCCAGGTACCGAACTTTAAGGAAAGAGGCAGTGCCCATGTTTGAGAGCCCTCTGGGCCTCTCTCTACCCCACTTCTTCCCCCCACTGCAACCTTAGGACTTAGAGACGAGGCCACAGCTGTTTATGTGCTTAACTTTCCTCAGGGTTTGTTTTTTTTTTTTTCTGGAGGCCCCGTCCCTTGCTTGGCCCGAGGAGGTGTGCTAGCCTCTCCGAACGTCCCCGTATCTGCCCGAATATGTGCCATGTACCCAACCGGGGTAGCCCAGAACACCAAGGAAATCGGAAAGACCGGCTGAAGAACGAGGGGTTTACTGAAAGTAAAATTAAATGAAAAATTCCAGCGATGACCTTGAAACTCAGCTGCAAGCTTCCTGATCAAAATGTAGCGCCTTCTGGGGTGATTTCCAGGCCAGGCTGCCTGCCAAAGGTTATGATGGATTCTAGGCTCCATATGGTGTGTCCCATATAACAGAGACCTGGCACCAACGAGTTGCAAACTCTAACCTGCAGTTCCCGGGCCCGCCCTCCTGGAGATGTGGGTCTTCAGGGGTTAGGGTGGATTGCAAGCACATCTCAGACCTTCGGTTCAGAACGAAGGTTTGCATGCGGGTATCTTAGTTCTCACATGGCCTGGTCAGAAGACCCCCAGCTTTGCGGCCACAGGTTGCTGGGTTCAAATCCTCGCCCCTTCTCTTACTGGTACGGCAGATCCGGAGAAGAGATTTAACCTCTCCGGACTTCGGTTTCTGCCTCTGCAGAAAGTGTATCAAGGCGAAGCAACAGGGTAGCAGGAAGTTTACAGATCGCTTCACTGATACGTACCGAACGCTCCAAATCTAGCGCCTATCCTGAGCATTCTATCCCCTCCGTTTTCCCCAGTGAAACATGAAGCCAGCGGTCAGTACGAGCATCCCATGCTTGGCGCTGAGGAGTCCCAAGTCAAGGGCAACCTCGGAGAAATCAAGGTTGCATTCAAGAAACCTTCCTTTAGCATTCCTTTGCGTCAAGATCCAGTCAAGGCCCTGGGGCTTTGGGAGTGGGTCAGACAGAGTCCCTGTTCTCGAGGAGTCACGGTGGAGGAGAGACAGAGAGCAGTCGGCATAATAAGGAAAACGTGTGTGTATTAACTCTGTACTGATGTATGTTTCCTACCCCCTCCCACCCCCATCCCCCCCCCACACCCCCGCCTCCTCTCTCTCTCTTTAAAATTCTGCTACACCTGTTCTGTCAAAGTCACAGCATGACCACCCCAGAGTGTGGGCAGGTGGCTGTCGCCTAGAATAAAGCACTCGAAGAGCGGAAGAGAAAAGGATCCAAGAGTACTTAAGAAGAGGGAAAGAGAGGGGCTCCTGGGCGGCTCAGTCGGTTAAGCCTCCAGCTTCAACTCGGGTCACAATCGATCTCCCGCCGTTCACGGGTTCGAGCCCCGCATCGGGCTCTGCGCTGACGGCTCAGAGCCAGGAGCTTGCTTCGGATTCTGTGTCTCCCTCTCGGTCTGCCCCCCACTCTGTTTCTTTCTCAAACATAAATAAACCTTTAAAAAAATTTAAAAATAAAAAAAAAAGAAGAGGGAAAGAGAAAGTTCATTCAGTGATCCGTCACAGAAGAGACTTTGATCACCCCCTTCCCCCAGCAGTACTCTGCACACTGTAGAGGTCAGGGGAGGTAGAAACATCTACATGGGTTTGGGGGAATCTAACCACATCTGGGATTAGATGACCCTAATTCACTAGGATGGGGGCTCCACTCACTCAGAGAAGGCCAGTGCTGGTTAGATGGCTTTAGAGGGGGGCGTTTGGTTACCCATGGCCTGAGCATGGCATCTAAGGAATCTAGAAGTTTCCGTGTGTTCCCGAGGGAAGCGCTAAGAAGCTAGGCAACCAGAAAGAGCCTGGGATCAGAAGCGGTAATGACAAGAGCCAAGGACCCATGGCAGCGTGGCATCCCGGGGACAGGCGAGGCCAGCCACCGCACAGCGGGGAAGAATGAAGAACAAGGAAAGGGGGTCCCCCTGTCACTGTGAGGGCACATCTGCTGTCCCCACACCCAGACGCCACCCTAGAAATGAGGCAGGAGAGCGGAGACATCTGGGGAAAAGAGAGTTTGAATTCTGAGTTGGCTGAATAGTTACTAAAGACATCATTACCTCTAATTGGCAAATTTAATTTTTTTTTCTGCCATTAATGGAAAGGGAGACTCGAGGGCAAAATGAAATCAGTTCAAGAAAATGAAGAAAGCCGTATTTTATGTATTAAATTCTGGGCACGTCTGAATCCCGGAGTGTGAAACTGAACCCTGCACATGAGTTCATTACCATGGGGAGCTGGGTGGAGGGGACAGGGGCCACCATCTGAGTAAATAGAGGGTTAAGTGGGAGGAGCTTGTAACCCAGGCTTGGGAGATTAGCTACAGGAAGCCTTCACGGAGGAAAAGAAGACTTTAAGTCAGTCTTGAAGCATCTCTCTCTGGGAATGAGAAGGGTTAGGGGGCAGCTGGAGAGTGAGGACAGGACCCAAGGCAAGCATGACATTGTGGACCAAAGATGGAAGGAAGCAGAAAGACGTGTGACAGAGAACCCACTTGGGAATGGACAGAGTGCAAAGTGACCTTTTTTCAACACCAGCTGATCACCTACTGTGTGCCAGGCAGGTAACAGGAGGATGCCCAGGATGGGAGAGTAAGGTAACGGGATGGGGAGGGGGCGGGAGGGTTTGGCTAGGGTCTCGGGAGGCCCCACTATGGTAGGAAATGGACCAAGCCAGAGGTGCTGTCCAAAGTCACCACAAACTCTGGGCCCGTGGCAGCCACGCGTGACGAACATCTCACACTTCCCGGTGAAATGCCTGGGTCCTCCCAGGGTGTGGACAGTTGATGAGACGGGCTGATTGGACTGAGGGATATTCCCGCCTCCCTCTGTCTGTCTGCCTGTCTCCCGTCTGTCTCTACTCATTGCTGGACTCACGCACACCCCCTGTCAAGACCAGGGCATTGGCTCTTTTCTCGATGACATCATCATCTTCTCTGGATGGGACCCCCTGCCCCCCAGGACTTCACAGTCTGCCGGGTCCTGCCCACCGCAAGGACACACAGCCCACCCCGTGCAGGTGGACACAAGGAGAACGCCCTGGGGGCTGAAGCTCGTATCCTCGCCTGCCGGCCCCTTTTCTCACCCAGTGGGAGCCCCCTTAACCGCACTACCGTTCGTCTTCAGGAGCTGAGCACAGAAGATGGGGCAGCACCGCCCACGAGGGAGCAATGGGACCTTCTGACTTGGCCCCTGACTGTAGTTTGCAACTCCGGAATTTGGATACGAATGAGAAATGATAGTGAAATCATCGTCTAACAAAATTACAAGCAAGGAGATACCTTTAATTCACCTTTAAACATCTCTCAATTGCCTTATCTCCCCATAGAGTCCAGGCACAGGGGTTAGGGATGAGGTGACGTTCGGGCACGAAATTATGACTAGCGGGAACATTTACAGCTTCTGACAGATCTGGGCACTCATCGCGGATTCCTCTCTTTCTAGTTGTGGTACTCTGGGCAAGTCATTTAACTTCTCTATAAAACAAAGATTGAGGGGCGCCCGGGTGGCTCAGTTAGTCAAGCATCTGACTCTTGGTTTCAGCTCAGGTCATGATTTTACAACCGTGAGATCGAGCTCCACGTCAGGCTCTGAGCTGGGTGGGAAGCCTGCTTGGGACTCTCTCTTGCTTTCTCTCTCTCTCCCCTTCCCCTGCTCCCTCTCTCCCTCTCTTTCTCTCGCTCTCAAAATAAACAACTTTAAAAAAAAAAAGATTGGAACATCCGATTTGTAAGGTTATTGTGAAAATTACACGTACAATAGCTTAGCACAAAGCCTGGCACATAGCTACTGATAACGATCATTGTCAACTGTGATAGTTCATTAAATGAGCCACATGTTTTTGCCACTTCTCCCATCAAGGGGTGGGCTCTGTGCCCCACCCCCTTGAATCTGGGTGGGCTTGACTTCTTCCGGCAAAAGTGAATGCAGAAATGATGCCCTCTGCCTTCCAAGGCTAGGTCATAAAAGACCATGCAGTCTCTGCCTTGTTCGCTAGATCACTGGAACGAAAAGAATAGGTCTGTCCCGAGGCCACCATGCTGTGAGGTAGCCCAAGCTACGTGAGGCTGTGCGTAAGCCATCTGTCTGGTGGAGAGTCCCAGCCAAGCTCTGGTATCAGTCACGTGATTGGAGGAGCCTCCAAATGCTTCAAGCCCCCAGCCTTTAAGAATCTCCCCGCTGCGGGGCGCCTGGGTGGCTCAGTCAGTTGAACGACCAACTTCGGCTCAGGTCATGCTCTTGCGGTTTGTGAGCTCGAGCCCCGCATGGGGCTCTGTGCTGACAGCTCGGAGCCTGGAGCCTGCTTCAGATTCTGTGCCTCCTTCTCTCTCTGCCCATCCCCCGCTTGCGCTCTGTCTCTCTCTGTCTCTCAAAAATAAATAAATAAATAAACGTAAAAAAAAAAAAGTTAAAAAAAAAAAAAAAGAATCTCCCCGCTGAACTATGGTCAGAGATCAGAGCTCTATGCTATCCATTTCCTGACCCACAGAACCCATGGGCATAATACAATGGTTCATAACTTCAGACACCGGGCTTGGGGGGGGGGGCTTATTAAACAGCAATAGAGAGCCGAAATGCCAAACATCATCACCGTCACGGCTTTTTGTTCCGGGCGCCATTCGGTAGAGAGATCCATCTGACCCATTTTCATATACCGAGTGTTTGCGCCGCGATATATTGTCGAACCCGAAAATAAGTACTCTCGAGCAAATATCGAATGGTGTTTACGATATTCAGACATTTGCAGAGCTTGCAAATGGCCGATTCAATGGTAAGCATTTGGGGCTGCAGCTGCTAACAAGGTCTTGCAGGGTTGGGTTTTGTTGTTTTTTTTTTAACAAATTATTACTATAATAACAGATTTTACAGCTAACTGCGGCACGGAATTATAACCCGTATTATGTGTTCCCCGCTTATTGCTTGAACTGACTTCTCCATTAACAAGAATGCTGCGGACTTTACAGGGGTTGTAGTGGGAATTAACAGCTATTTCCGAGGACTTTTTATCCGCAAAGGGACACGTTAGACCCGATTTTGTTCGCAAATCGAGGAGCGGCAACACTAGGCCACGCAGATGGCATGAGGAAGGGGCCAGGTATTGTCTTCCCTTCCCCCTCCCAGGACCTAGTGGCCTAGTCCGCTGCAGGTGCAGAAGGACGACATAGCCACCAAGATGTGACGCTCAGGTCTCTCTTCAAGAATTTACCGTTCAGCTGTCAGAAGTGTAGTTGGTAGACAGCCCCCCGCTGCAGCACCTCGGGGACCTATCTCAGCTTTGCAGTCAAAGTCACGTGCTTCCTGGGATGCTCCAGCCGAACACTGAGGGTGTGACACTTCTGCCGAGCCCAGGACCCCTCTCGTGGACCGCCTTTGCTCTGGCCCTCTGCACGGCAGATGCTGGGACTTTCTCCGATCTTTATTGGGGTCTGAGGCTCTTCCTACCCGATCCTGATTCTTTCCCCCTTTGTCTTTCCCGGGGGGTTAACCACCCCTAACGACTCTCTTGCATTTCTCGATCCCTCTTCACATCTGCTTCCCCGGTAAGACTCAACGAGCACAAGCAAGGTGTTCATCAAATTGACCTTGATCACATAAGAAAACATAAAGCTGTGGTTGAGAAAAGACAAGAACGAAATGGCTCCGCCGTGACCAGATCCTGGGTGGATACTGCTGGTGGACAGAGTCAGAGGTACGTCTCCTAAAATGACCGTCTGTGTTAGGTCTCTGTTGGGTTTGAGGACATTGCTACCAAGCTGCCCCTTCCATTCACATCCATACAATCATACTGGGATAAGAAGACTCCCGGGGACGGAAGCAGAAAGGCTTTGGGACAACCACCTTTGGTGGCCTCGCCAGCATCCGCCTCTCCACCCTTCTTCCTAATAGAATCTCACTGTCATCCGTGTGTCACATCCCTCCTCCACACAGCCTGGGTTCCTCCAGGCAAGGCAACACTATTCCCAGCTCCAGTGCTCGACCCAGTAAATCTAAGAGTAACTTGATTGTACCCTGAGTGATGGCCGCAGGAATGGTCACTCGATCTCTTCCGTACATCGAGATGCAAGAGAAGGTTGGCCGGAGCGTGGAGAGGGGAGCGTCCCTATGAAAGTTCTTTGATCTTCTAGCAGAGTGCCCAGAAGCAGCCTACTCTCTTATTCCTCTGAGTGAGATCATGGGCAGTCAACAGACCTGGGGCCACCGCTGTACGATGGCCGAGAAAAATCATGGAGGATGGCCCAATGGAAGCAGCTCAGAAAAGTAAAACCAGACTGTGTGGGTGGACTCAGGTCTGAAGCCACCTGCTTCTGGCTTCCAGGCGCACTTATCAATGAGCTTCCTTAAGCGTAAGCCAGTTCTCACTCAATTTTCTATATGCGTCTTTTTTTTAATGTTTTCTAAGGTTTATTTATTTTGAGAGAGAGCACGTGCACATGAGCAGGGGAGGGGCAGAAAGAGAGGGAGACAGAGAATCCCAAGCAGGCTCCGAGCTGTCAACGCAGAGCCCAACTCGGGGCTCGATCTCACGAACTGTGAGCTCATGACCTGAGCTGAAATCAAGAGCGGGATGCTCTACCAACTGAGCCCCCCAAGACCCCTCTGTGTGCATCTTACAACCTAACTGACATAGATGCGCTTTCTTCCCCTACTAGGTTGCAAAGATAAGAAGAGTATGTTCTCACAGGCTGGGGTGGTCTCTAGCAAGGTCAAGTGGCAAAAAAAAGTGCAACGGGGTCCAAAAGGAGATCACGTCATAGGGGGAGGGGGAGGGGGTCAGGCCAGTTGCCCCAGACTCAACCCAACGCCGGGGTCAGTAGGACGATGGGCTCTGGGTACCTGTGGCTGTTGCATCTAGAAACCTCTGATCTAGGGAGTGACCCTGGCAAATCTCTCTCAGGGGATCTCTCAGATGAGAATTCAAAGAGCTACATGATTGGTTGCCCCAGGACCTCTGCAGTGGATGCCTTTAATTAAGTGTGCCACGGAAGGAACACAAGGTTCCCCTCTCTCCCTGAGGAACTCAACCCTCCACATCAGGCTCCACCCTAAAAACCCAGGATAAAGTTCTGAGGAGGCCAGGAGGTGGAGTTTGGGGACAGAGAGGTGAGGGTCAGGGCTCCCACGGCTTATGCTTCCTCTCCCATTCTGTCTGCCTCCAACTCTCTGTGGCCTAAACTATCACCGAGAGATTTCTTTCTCACATTGCACGTCCCACTGTGGGTTGGTTAATTCAAGGATCTGAGAGCAAAACCAGGGAAATGCACGCTACAGAGGTCATCCTCGGCATCGGCCACAGCTGGAAACGACACGATTTGCTCAGAATAAATGAAAGTATGCTTAGCGTTTCTCTTGCCCCCTTCTTCCCAAGCCCCAGACACATAAGGGCATTCATACAGTAATTTAAAGTGGCTGTAACCCCAGAATCTGGGTTTCCTCCAGATATTGTGGAAATCCACCGTGGACATGAGTCTTCCCCGGTCCCATCTTTCATGTGCCCAATGGGAAGAAATGACATGGATGAAGCAGAAGAGAAGAGCTTGAGATCTGGAGGCCCTTAGTCTGGGGACAAGCCTGTTCTCCAGCTCACCAGTGAAAGTCTCTGACCATGTGGTGGTCTTACCTCGCTGCCCTTTGCTGCTTACCTGGAAAAAAGGGATGACCCACAACACCACATCGATGGGTCGCAAGGCCAGCACGAGATAATAATTATAAAGTTGCTTAGGGTGAAACCCGGCACATGGTAAACTTTCAGCTCATGGAAAGCTCTCATGCCCGAAAGATTCCTGGGTTCCCCTTGCACCGGCATTTATTTCCCTGATGGCTCCAGGCTCCTAGCTCTTCTCTGAGAATAGCTGTGCGGACCTCTCTTTTGGAGTAGGTCTGAGCAGGCTAGAAGAATGCTGTCCACACCCCTCAAGGGCTGGGAGGGTACAAGCGTCTGTATCCACCGCTAAAGGCTTGAGGTGGGTGAGCATTTGGTGAGTGAATGAATGAGTGGCCACGTGAAGCTTCTGTCAGCCATGAAGCGGTCCTCAGTTGTTCAACAACGGCATAGCACTTAGGGGTCTTGGGAAGGCCTGCTTCCGGCAAAAGACCAAAATCGGCATCTTAGCGACTAGGAAAAAGGCCTGGGAATTAGCAGAGGCGGCCAGTGTCTGCACTTCAGAATCATATCCCCAGGGGGATGTGCCCCAAGCAGTGGGAGGTCAGTGGGGATGCAGACCTGGCCTTGGCTCTAAGTAGCTCTGGGACCTTCAGGAAAAATCGCTGAATTTCTCCGAGAGTTTGTTTCCTTGCCTAAAAATCGGAAGATCCAGCCCCTTCTCCTCTAACCACCTCTCAGTTCTACTATCCCAGCACCAAAATGGATTCGAGCCCAGGGTAGAACGTCTTCTGGCTCAGAGCGAGGGTGGGGTGGTCCCTGTGGACAGTGTCTATACCACAGCAAGAGGCTTTCCCTCGGTACCTGCTAAGAATCAAAATAATGATGGTAATGGCACCAACTACTCACTGAATGTGTGCTGTGTGTTCTTCCCATTTTACTGATGAGAAGACTGCGGCTCCGAGAAGGTAAGTAAGTTACCCACGGCTTCATGGCCTATACGTGGTTGAGCTGGGATTCGAACCTGAGGATACTTTAGTCCCTGCGCCCTGGGTTCCCATGAGCTGTTCTCCCAGGATTGCTTAGGTCTGTTCACAAGTGGTGCAAGGTGAGGTGCTTTGAGAGAGAGGCAGAAACAGCGGAAAAGGCACAACATCCAAACCTCAGCTCTGGCCCTAACCATCCCTGGGGCTTCTGAGTCCTGCCGCTCTTGGGTCGTGGGTCTCAGTTTCCCCGTCTGCGAGCTGAGGGAATCACTCATGGAAATATCCTGGGATGTTCCTCTTCAGATTGGTGGATGGGGGGGGGGGGGCGGAATCTTAAACTGAAACTCCGAAACGAGCTTTGGAGACTATGCAAACTCGAAGAAATTGTATGAAAAGCGTGCCGTGTGGGCGCCCAGTTGATGGGGATAAGGAATTCATAGTTGACAACGTTTTTTAAAAGGAACCCTCCAGGAATCTAGCAACGGAGACACCCAACAGCTAATGAAGCCGAGGGAGGTCACTCCTGGGGTCTTGATGTCAGAGTCTTTGATGGCATCCGACATCTGGTCGTTTGGGTAGCGGGGGACAAAAAGCCAAATAGTTGGCCTCATCCAATGGTCTTCCAGTATCCAGGAACCTCCAGAATAGACAGAGATGACCTGGCACCCATGAGCTCAAGGTCCCTCCCGGCACACAGCCCCTTTCTTTCTTTCCCCAAGGAGGAACGTCTCCCTCACACTCATTCCCTTCAGAGGGAGCCAGAAACACATTGTCACCTGCAAGGCTTTGCAAGCCGATCCAGCAGGGAAATGTCAGTTGGATGAGGTGTGTGAGGGTAGAGGCTGCAGAAACAGCCAAGGCCCAGCATGTTCTCACCCAAATAAATGCTGTGTGTGTGTGTGTGTGTGTGTGTGTGTGTGTAGGTGACGGCACGTGGACATTTGCGAGTAGGGGGAAGGCAGCAGGCTATTCTGGTAAAAACACCAGATGGAGAGTCGGCCAGATGTGGGCGGGAATCCCAGCTCCTCCCCTCATCAGCTCCGTCATTTGGACAAGCTCCTAACCTCCCTGAGCCTCAGTTTCCTCCCCTGTAAGATTCCAGCAATTTCACAGTGCCGCCGTGAGGACTTAACACAATAACTCATGTACCAAAGAATCCGTGTTCGCAGCTGGCCCATAAATAGTGGCCGCTCAACATATGGGGAGTCCAGACGCCAGGGTGACCTTGGACAACCCTTTTTTTTGTTCCTTTCTGGGGCTTCATGTCTTCATCTATAAAATAGAAGCCGAGTGGCAGGGGTGCTTGATTCGTTAACTCTTCTCTTTAACTCTGGGGTCCGTCTGGGTTTTCTCTCCAAACAAAAACGCACCCAACTATTGCGAATGGAATCTGGTGCTCAAGGAGAAATCAACAAACCCCAGGACTCTAGAACCTCTATGACCCGCCCTCTTCCTGGTAAACCTTGGCTCCCCTGAACAGCAGGAAGCCAGTCACCGCACCAGCATTTCCCAGTCTCCCCTCACCTGTGCAGCACCCCGTGTCTGGTTATCTCTTGTATTATTTCTTTACGTGACGTTTTCCCCAACTCAGCCTCCTACTGTTGGCTCAAATTGCAGTTCAATCCAAAAGCAAGTTTTATGTCCATAAAGAAAAGACCAGTATCTATATTCATAAATAGACAGTCCCATGGGTCAGACGTGCAGCAAACACTGGGTGTAGGTGCTTATTAAAGGTTCTGAGCCTGAGGGCCGCCCTCCTTCTTCCTCAGAAAGACGAGGCTTGGTTTGCTAAGCGTCCAACTCTTGATTCCAGCTCAGGTCACGATCTCACGGTTCGTGAGTTCGAGCCCCACATCGGGCTCTGCGCTGACAGCTCAGAGCCTGCTTGGGATTCTCTATCTTCCTCTCTCTCTCCGCCTGCCCCCTTCTCAAAAATAAATAAGTATTAAAAACGAGAACAATGACAAGGCTCAGCAAGTAACACGAAGGGGACAGAGACACCCTAGCACCAGCTGGGGTCTTGCCCTTGTGCTGGGCAGGACCGAGAGGGAAGTGCACGAACACAGCACGGCGTTCCCCCCCGCCCTGCCGGTCCAGGTAGACGTTCCTATGCCACACGGTTGAGACGCAGGCTGTGATCACTGTGGTGGGTTTAACGGTGTCCCCCCGAAAAGAGGTGTCCAAGTTCTAACTCCCGTGCCTGCGAATGTCACCTTATGTAAATCTGAAGTAGGATCTTTGCAGGTGTAAGCATCCCAGAAGGAGATCACCCGAAACCCCATGACCAGCGTCCGAATAACACGCCAGGAGGCCATGTGAAGACAGAGACGGACTGGAATTCCTAGCCACAAGCCAAGGACGCCTGGGGCCACCAGAAGCTGGGAGAGGCGATTCCCCCCAAAGAGCCTCTGTGGGGAGTGCGGCGCTGCCGACGCCTTGATCTTAGACTTGGGGCCCCCAGAACCACGCAGGAATACATCTCTGTCGTCTCTGGCCACCCGGTTTGTGGGGACTGGTAGCAGCAGCCCTGGGGCACTAACACAACCACTGCAGCCGTTCCCAGAGGGACATCTGTCAGCACGACCTCACGAGACTTTTCTCCTCTCCCCTGAAATCGCCACTTCAGACAGACTCTTTCCTCAACGAGGACGTGTCCTTGGTTTTCCCCGGCAGGCGGGCCTGGGGTAAAGACAGCAGGACTCACTGCCTTGGAATTCTATCATCCTCCCTTCCCCCTTTCTCTCCGTCCTACCTGAAAGACGTGAAGGGGAAAAAAAAAAAAAAAAAGAAGGATGGGTTTCCATGTTGGTGAACCAAAGTGTAACTTTTGGTTGCTATTTAAAAAAAAAGACAAAAACGAATAAACCATGTTTTGTGATTTAAAAGGGGTGGGGGGGGGGGGCGGAGAACTATAATTCCAGACCGAATCAATGGTTGGAACTTTCCAGCTTAATGTGAGCCAGATTCCTGCCTCTTTGCCTTCTCTCCCTCTCTCCCGCTCCCCTTTTCTTTCTTGTACCAAAAGCTGTCTGCTAAACTTCTAAAACACCCTTTGCCTTTTTGACCCTTCAACTTGTCTTGAACTTCAGAAAAAATTGGGGAAATGGCACTGAGTGAACTATATATAAGTCCTGGGCGTGTGGAGGGGGAGGGGGGAGGGGGCCACGCGGGGGAGGAGGCTCACCATGAACTTGGGGCCTCAGATATTCTGTTGGAAAGGAAAAAAAAAAAAAAAAAAAAAACTCTTCTGTTAATGGAATTAGTAAATATTTGTTGCTCTGTTCTAGGCCGGTGCCCCAGGGGGATATCTGGAGGAAGGAAAAAAGGAGGGCAAATAAAAATAAAAGACAAGCTACTTTTCTGCTCCTTTCCCCTCTGCAAAGACACTAAACAGACAAGTCAGAGGATTAGAATGAGGCCTTGTGTGGCCGCGAGGGGCAGGAAGCTCTGCGGGGCTTTGTGGCGGGGAGGGGGCCCTGGTGGGGAAGGAGTGGACCCGCTATCTGGTAAATGGGAACACCATTCCTGCCTAATGAAATGATTGCTGGCAGAGTTCCTGAGTTATGGCGCGGCCTGTACAGTCTGTGGCCGGCTTCCTGGAGCCCAGAGACCCCAGGCGGGGGCCCGGCCTCATGCGCAGGCTGGGCGGTAAGGCAGGAACAGAGGTGACAGCATGGCCTGAAGAAATGGAGGAGGGGGGTGGGGGGCAGTGAGAAGTGTAGGGCGGAGAGGCGAACACAGGGACGGGCAGGAAGATGCCAGAGAAGGGCAGAAGGGAGGACACGGAGACCCCGAGAAAGAGGGGGTCAGGCAGAAACTCTAGCCATTGCAAGCAGGAGGAACCAGGACATGGGAGAGACACCCCTGGAGACAGGGTTGGAGACTGAAGAAACGGATGGGGACAAAGAAGCAGAGAGAGAAGAGTGGAGGCAGACAGGAGGTGGCATATCTCCACGCAGGTGGGGAGTGAGGTTCCCGTCAGCCCAGCAGACGACACCGCCCTGACGCACGGTTAGGTCCAGCATGCACCGATTTTCAACCGAAGAGCACATCCAAAGATGGCCAAATAACGAAGGGAAGGGACCCAACGCCCTTCAAGGCCACTGCAACAATTCTCAGCCTTCCCCAACTTCTAGATGTGGGGATCAACATACAGGCGGAACGTGTCCACCGCCCCTAGGTGGTTTCTGGCCATCCAACGATGCTCCAGGAAGATTTATGACTCGACTCCCACCTTTTTACGGTTGAAGAATCCGAGAATCGGGGAGACGAACTTACTGACAAGGTAACAGAGAGAGAAAGAGAAAGAGGGGGGGCGGGGGTAGCGTTGGGACTCTAGTCCGGCTTACACGAAAGCAATATGAATGCCGAAAGGAGAACGCGTTGGAGGTTACATGTTCTGAAAGCTTCATTTTGTTCAAGAGGAGGCCAGATGGATTATTAGATTGATTACAGTGGTTAGTCATGTGCAGAGGAAGAATTTAATATACACATTTCAAAAATAGGAACAAAACATACAGCTTCTAAACAAGGAGAGGCAAAAAGATGGGTACAGAGAAGGTCAAGACAATCCTATATAATCCGAGAGAGATAAAGAAAGACAGAAGCAGAGGCAAAAAGAAAAATATATATATTAGAATATGGTAAAGTAGAAATCTTTCTTTTTAATTTTTTTAAATGTTTGTTTATTTTTTGAGAGAGAGAGAGAGCACGAGCAGGAGAGGGGCAGAGAGAGGGAGACACGGAATCCGAAGCAGGCTCCAGGCTCTGAGCTGTCAGCACAGAGCCCGACGCAGGGCTCGAACCCATGAACCGTGACATCATGACCTGAGGTGAGGTCGCATGCTTAACCAACTGAGCCACCCAGGCACCCCAGTAAGTAGAAATCTTCCAATCAGGTAATAGAGATAAATCCATTAGATTACTAATCTGTAATCACATTAATCATAATGGGACTAAACTCTTCCGTTAAAAGACAGGGACCTTGGGGATGGATTATTTTTTTAAAAAAACCAGCTGTGTGCTTTTTTTCCCAAGGCATACATACGTGAACCCAACAGTAGAACATTAAAGCCTAGGAACAAAATACTCTTTAAAAAAATTTTTTTTAATGTTTATTTATTTTTTGAGAGAGACAAAGACAGAGCACAAGCTGGGGAAGGGACACAGAATCCCAAGCAGGCTCCAGGCTCTGACCTGTCAGCACAGAGCCCGACACAGGGGCCCAGACCCACGAACCACAAGATCCGGACCTGAGCCGAAGTCAGATGCTTAACCAACTGAGCCACCCAGGAGCCCCAAGAGAAAAGATATTCTAAGCAAACCCTAACAAAAAGAAAGCTGGTGTGGTGATAGGGATATCAGAGAAAATAGAGTTTGGGGCAAGCTGGCTCCCTCCGGCACCCAGGCATGGGCTTTCACTGCCCACATTCATGACGTGTCCAGGCCCGTGTGGACGCCAGGTCGGACCCACAGGAGCCTTGCAAGCAGGACTCTGGACTCAAGTTTCATGGCTGAGTTTTTACGAGGCACGCTTTGGGTAATCACTTTCTTGTGTACCCCTTGCCTTTCTGGCTTTCCATCCCGCCCTTTGAGACCTAGTTTTCATTCATGGTGTGTCACCAGAGGGGGGTGGGGGATGCAGGCAACCCACCTCGTAAAGGGTGAGTCGCAGACACAGCCTGAGGACTGGACACATGGAGAGAGAAGCGGGTGGTACAGGTTTGAGAGGTTTGGGCCAGCTTCCCCCCCACCAAGGCAATGAGACAGAGCAATTCCGTAGCAACGGAATGTACCATGCTGCCCTGACTCTCCCCCCGCCTCGCCACTTCTTCGTATTTTCTCCCTCTGAAAATGTCCAGGTTGCAGTGAATACGGGTGGCGGTTTCCTGCTTCTTGTTTTTATTAAGAGGCCAAGAGCCAAGCCTGTTGGAAACGGTAATCACTCGTGGGTTCTTGCAACGTATTCAACCAAGAGCCAAGGAATTGCCCAACTACTACCTTTCACCCCTCTGCTTCTCACTGTGCCCCAGGTGGGGTAGATAAAGCTTTGCAGGTGGCGGGGGATTGGGGGGGACTGAGCTGGGAGGGGGTCATAAAAAAAGAACTGCCCTGCTCACGTCCCAGTCACATCATACAGAGCATGGCCCTCGATGCCTCTCTTCTGCAGCCTTCCACAAGGGTCTCCCTTGGCCTGAATGGCCATTCTTGACCCCCGCCCCCCACCCCCACTCCACTTTGCTCCTTCTATGGCCCATCTTGTCCCGTCAAAAAGCCTTCCGGAACCTCCGGGTCTGAATTAAAAGCCCCATCCCTCAGAGCTCCGTGCCCATTCCCGCTAAAACCCCTATCCCTCAGCGTTGTAACTGCCGGTGACCTTGTCTCCGTCTCCCCACTCCCTTCTCCCCAAAAGATACAGCATCTTAGAAAGTGGCCAAAGCATCCCTTCTCCTTCTGTTCCTTCTACTCAACATCAGTGTAGGCACACAGACAGGGGCCCCAGATGTTGAAGGAAGGAATGCTGGAAGAAGTCTGCAATCAAGGACATTTGCCAACCCCACCAGCAGCACTAAGGACCATACCTTAAACCGTCCGCAGGGCTCTGAGGTTTCCAGAGAACGGACGCTCAGAAATAGATACCAACAAAGCCAGAAAGCAGCCTGGGAGAAGCTCCTGTTGCCCTGGTTTGCAGACAAAGTCCACAGGATCCTGGAAGTTTCCCCGGGGGGAGTCTCAGCAAAGCAAGGGTTGGCTCTGTTAGCACGACTTTGAGCTCCCTCCCCTCCACTCTGCATCAACAACCCAGCAATCCCACCTACCTCTCTCTTATGTATCAGGCTTTCTGACTGGGCTCCCTGGAAGGATGAGTCTGAGATTGAAAACCAGAATCCCTAAACTGCCAACAATCTGGCCCAATGCCCTCATTTTACAGAATGGACCACCAAACGTCCAGAGAGAGGAAGGGATTTGAGCATCTCCTCTCTGTCCCTTACAAAGGGTGAAATCTTGAACAAGTGACGTACTCTCTTTAATCTTAGTTTCCTCATTGATAGAACGGAGAGAAGAGTAGATCTACCTCCTACGGAGCTGTGGTGGGGAGCAGTCAGATGAGTTAAGTCAAGAGTATGGGCACTTAGTGAATGTTAACTGTGATGATGGTCGTGATGGTGGTGGGGGTGGTTATTATTAATTATTAGGCATTCTTATTCTCTCTCGATCCAATGTTCTTTCTCCTCCATTCAGCTGGCTCTGAGACATGCCAGGACCTCAGCCAGAGATGGAGGGAATGCCACACAACCCTCCCAGCAGCCTTGTTCTCCAACTATGGTACTCCATTAACAGCAGACCAATCTCAAGCTTGACCTTCTCCATCTCTGGGAGCCAAGCCTCAGACCAGAGACACTCAAAGAAGGAAATCTAGAAATTGTCTAGAAGTAAAGATTAAGAGAAATTTCCTACAGACCAGTTGGAGGGGCTGAACTCTCTCTTGTCAACTTGTTTCTGCCTCCCTGCCCAAGGTCTTTCTCCCAAGCCCAGACTTGCACCCTAATGTGAAGTCTCCTGTTCCATAATGAGGTGTTGCGATGGCAGGAGAAATCCCCACTGACCACCCCACCCACAGAAGGTGGGGCCAGATGAGGCACAGAAGGCCTGGAGAGCACCTTTGTTCACATGGTGACAGTTAGCCAGTCTAGTGGGACCCAAGCCTGAAACCCACTCATTTGCTCAGGCCTCAGTCCTTGCCGAGAACAAATGACCATGTGGACCACCAACCCCAGGTCTCCAAAGTAGCACCCACATCCCAGCAGCATGGGGCATAATTCTAGGTGGCAATGGAGGCGAGTTTTTTAAAAGTATATACTTGTTCTCAAGTGTTTTCAAAAGATCTATAACCAGCACATGAAGTCCTCTGGTTAACAAATTTTATAGCCCAGACAAGCATTTTTCAGTGACAAATGTGAGATGATTTACAAAGCAAGTGGATAATAGATGTGGTCATTTGCCAACATAACAAATCTGGAAATGGCTGGAAAGCTCTGTTCTCCTTCTACAGATGGAGAAACAGACATACAAGAGAGGGGAGTCATGACCCCATGTCACTTGGGCAAGAACCGAGGCTAACAGCCAGGTCTCCTAGCTGCAGTGTGGGGTCCGTCTGCCCCTATCCTGACTTCTGTGTGACTAGCTCTATTGCCTGAGGAGCCAGGCCACCAGAGAGGCACTGGGTGGTCACGGAAGTGTCTAAGATGCAGGGATTACTCTCTGGACAACACGTCTTGGCTCCTTGCCACTGGCCATCAACAGATGGAAGTGCAGATCTTAATGACCCAGTGCAAGAGCAATCCATATAGTGATGGAGAGTGGGTGTCAGGGCCACGCTGCCCGAGTTCAAGTCCATGTTCCACCATTTTTCTAACTTGTGCCTGGTGGGCAAGCCCTGTTCGTCCCGAGTCTCCACTATCCTCATCTGTGAAATGGACATAAATGCTGATAACCTCACTGGGTTTCTGTTGAGGTTTAAATGAAACAAGCTGTGAAAACCCATAGCACAAAGCCTAGCACATTATCGATGTTCAGTGTGCGCTTTGGGGGATATATGTGTATCTAGGATACTGCCCCCCGCCCTGGGAAAAAATGTTTCAGTCAGCTATTGCTGTGTAACAAACTAATTCAAAACTGAAAGACTGAAAAAAAAAAACCCAAATGATTTGTTATTTCTCATAATTCCGTGGGTCAAGAATCCAAGTAAGGCACAACTGAACAGCTCTTCAGCCCCACAAGGTATCGGCTGGGTTCACGCACTGCATTCGGCTGGTGTTCGGGCTATTCTGGAAGGTTCAGGAAGATGTTTTCCGACATCTGGTTCCCCAAGGCTTCTCCATGCAGCCTCTCATTCTCCACACAGCATCTCATCATTCCGTAATAGTGTGAGCTTCTTTTCAGCCCAATGATGGGTTTTCAGAGGGAACCCTGAAACTGCCAGCCTCTCCAGGCCTAAGCCCAGAGCTGGCAGAACATCACTTCTGCTGTGTTCTTGTTGGCCAAGGCAAGCCACCAGCCCAGCCCAGATTCAAAGTTTGGATGGAGCAGTAGGTGTGTTTAGAGGTGAAGTCCTACACGCGGGCACCTTTGGAAGCTATGTACCACAAAGAGGGTCCAGAGCCTTCTTGGTTACCCAAGTGGTCCAAGCCACTGCCCCACCCCCACCTCCAGGATCCATTCATGCTCACAGTCCTGTGAGTTCCACCATGATGCCATGCCCCCTTCAATATCTAGCTCCCCGAGCAAATTGTTCTTTGTCTAGATAACTTGTCTTTGTCCTCATAACTCAGCCATGACTGTCTCTAGGAAGTCCTGCATGATTCCCCAGATTGGTGTGCTGCTCTTGTTACTTCCCTAGCGTCTGGTACCTCTCATTCTTAAAACCCGTCACCCCTGTAAAACTGTAAATTCAATGTCTGCTGTCTTTCCAGACATGGTCCCATGAGGGCACGGATCCTGTGAACCTTGTTCATCACATCATCCCCAGCTCTTGGCTCAGGACCTAGTACCTACTAAGTACACAGAAATTGGCCAAGCACGTTAGATTCCAGCCTCACCTTCTCCCCTTTCACCCTGTGTGACCTTGGTGTGGCAGGTTCCCTAGGAAATGGAGGTGGGAGTAAGGTTTAATGAACACATTTACTGGGGATGGAAAAGAAGGAAAGCAATGGGGGTTGGGTAAAGGGAAACATCCAGTTGTGACGGTCTCAACAGAGGCTTCGGCTGACTTAAGCTTGAAGACAGGATGGTCTAAAGACGTGATGACCCTTCTCCTGGGGTCGAGGAGCCAGGCCTTCATTCCCCCGTACTGCCAGTCTTAATGTGCAGGCTGTCCCTGGAAGGGGATGTAATCATAAGCAAGGTGGATGTCTTCAGCTCAGTGCCATACCCACACAGGGCTGGGAGCTAAAGACGTTTAACTGGCAACACTCCTAGAATCTGGGGGAGGGGGGCAGGGGGGGACAGGACTTTCACTTCTGAAAGGAACCTCTGTAGCACATCATGCATCCTTGACACGTGGCCTTAATCTTTGTGCCTCTTTTCTTCATCAGTGGAATGGAGATGATGACACTCTCTTCTCAAACCCCAAGGAAGGACCCAAAATAAATCCTGGATATGAAATGGTTCAAAGAAGAAGAAGGAGAAGGAGAAGGAGAAGGAGAAGGAGAAGGAGAAGGAGAAGGAGAAGGAGAAGGAGAAGGAGGAAGAAGGAGAAGGAGGAGAAGAAGACGAAGAAAAAGAAGGAGAAGGAAGGAAAACTTGGCAGATGTCCCGAAATATCAAGAGGAGGACTTGGGGCCCTGCTCCAAGTTTGTCAAGAGTGAAACTCATGGGGCCACATCACCTCCACGGATGATTCAGATGGAACGGTCTTGTCTTAAGCAAGTTCTCAAGGCCACCGGCACCCTGTTCAGCCCATTAGAGAATGACTTGGATAAAGCCTTGGCAAGCCCTAACACCATCCTGCATGGACCTCGAGCCATTCTCCTTATCTTCAGTGATTTCCTAAGGAGAAACGACAACCCAGACTGATGTGGCCATTACACCAATATTTACATAGGTACTATTTGACCAGGGATTAATGGCTTCAGCTCCAGGCAAGAACACCAGATCCTAGGGACTTCGTGAAAGGAATGTGGACTGGGTAGAGGTTTATCTTGATGAAAAAGACCCCCCCGGTGTGACCTCAGCAGCTTTGTCATGTCTCCCACGGGCTGACAAACCACAGTAAAAGAACAGAAGCACCAGGCATCGGATTCCAGACCTGCAGGAACCAAGCCACAGCAGTGACGTTGTCCCCCAGTAACCAAGATGCCGGGAGCTGAATGAATGAATTGGCATGAACGCTGGGGCCACACCCTGGCTTGTCTATCCCGGCGGTGAAAAGAGTGAACGGTTCAGACTATGGGGCAGGGCCTGTACAGATAGAGACCAGTAAGAGGAGAAGGAGAGAGAACCACAGACAGTCTAAAAGAATGACGGAGTTGCCAGGCTCGACTCTTCCACGGATATTAGATTTTGTCCGTTGCTTACTACACACCAGGCGCGGGGCAGAGCGTTTTAAGTGCTTTCCCTTGTTTGACCCTCAAGACCACCTTTTCCCCACGTCACTGACGATGGAACAGAGGCTCTGAGAGGGGGTGTGACCTCCCCCATGACTGAGAGATTGCAAAAGGATTTGAACCCAGGCCTCCAGCATAGGCTCTTAATCACCAGGTGCATCGAGCAGTCTGGTCCATGTGAACTCAGGTTCATTCCATGTCCACTCGGACATCTGTATTCCATACCGATAATATCCCTATGTCACGGGTAGCACAGCTCTACATGTCTCCTGTTCTGTCTACACCCTCTTGCTTCTCTCCCTTCCTGCCTCCCCATTTACTGAGCTCCTATGTTATGTCGGACACTGTGAATGTAGAGAAACGTGTACCATTGGTCCTGTCCTCTGGGTCTCTCTGGAGAGACATTCTCCGAGGAAAGCCAGACACAAAAGCAAATTATTACAACGCCATGGAGCCCAAAGACAGTCCCCCCAGGAACACAGAGAAGGTAACTCACAGGCTGGAAAGGCTTCAGCAAGGGGAAGCCATTTAGACATGGACTTAATGGGGGCACCTGGGTGGCTGAGTTGGTGAAGTGTCTGTCTGTCTGACTCTTGATTGCAGCTCGGGTCATGATCTCACAGTCCGTGGCTTCTGGCCCCACACCGGGCTCGGCACTGATAGTTCAGAGCCCGCTTGGGATCCCGTCTCCCTCTTTCTCTCTCTGCCCTTCCCCCACTGGCTCTATATCTGTCTCTCAAAATAGATAAAAATAGACTAAAGAAAAAATTTTTTAACTTGGATTTGATGGCTACACAGGAGCAAAGAAGAGGGAGAGGGGCAAGGCTGGAGGAAGGCACTGCATGTGCAAAGCCACATAAGAGACAAGAGCTTGGCAGGCTGGGGCAACGGCGGGGCAGGGTGGAGGTCTAGAAGGAGAGTGAAGGGTGGCAAGGTCACAGGGGAAGCTCACCGGGGGTTTCACAGGCCACGAACGCCGTGTTGCTGTGGCCAGACTCGATCACACACAGGCACTGGGACGCCCAGCAGACATTTAAGGAAAGGGGTGAGGAGACAGATTCTGTATGTTAGAAGTATCGCTAGGTGGGTCCACGCGAGGTGGGCTGAGGACAGACCAGAGTGCTGCAGAGACTGGAGTCAGGGAAGCCAATCCAGGGATTTTGCCCAAATTGGCCCCAGCGGACTGGCTGAGGCTCTTCTGGTCCCCATGTCTCTCAGGGTTCCCAATGCCTCTGATAGACTCTTGGTCCCGGGCATCAGTGATGATGTGCCTTGCCCTCTGCAAGAATCTGCCTTGTGGTGGTCGATGTGCTTACCTGCCAAGAATGACCCAACAGTGGACCCACTTGGGCCGATCATGTCCAAGAGCTTACACCCCTCCCAGAGCCCCCCATGCATTCTAACTGGACTCTTCCCAGGCTCCCGTCTTCCCAGGTCACTTTAGTTGTACCCAAAGTCTTCACCTAAACTCAACAGGCTTTTGGCTGAGGTCTGGACACCTGTCCTTCATCCTCCTGAGCAGACCCACACGGCTGCTTCTACCCCAAGGTCCGGGAGGGCAGGGGGGAAGGACGCCGGGAACAGCTCCCCACTCCCAGGCTGGACGAAAAGACTGCTCAGCTGTTCTTAGCTCTCAATTTCTCCAGCCACCCTCTCCAGCAGAGCCCCCGTCTCCATTAATACTATTACTTGGGATGACATTTCCTCTGACTGTCGTTGTCTCTTTTTTTTCCTCCTCCTTAATTCCCTAATTTGTCCTAATATGCCCATTGCCTGCATATGAAGCCATCTGTGAAGCCGCCCCATTTCCAGGTTCCTTCCTCCCCATCAGCCAAGCCTCCGTCGCCCACAGAAATTACAGGGAGGCAGCCGCAAGCCCACAAGGGCAGGAAATAGAATTAGGGGACGTATTAATTGGGACATCAAGTCGGATTTCGTTCCAGGCACTTCCTTCCGTTAACCACTTTGAAGCTTCCCCTCCGTGGTTCTGTTTCTCATTAGATGGAGCTCTTAATGGCGAGGGGTGTTTATGCATGGCACAGAGATATCATGCCCCAGCCTTCAGACTGGCAGGCCCGGTGCATCGGAGAGGGCAAGGGGAGGAAACGGCCGGCCAAGGGGGTCAGGATGCCAAAGGGTGGAAGTGATGCTGAAAATGGGCCGGTTTTCAGGGATGCTGCGGAAAAAAAAAAAAAAAAAGAGGTGTGTTTCAGGCTGAAGAGAGAGATTCCATCAAAGTGCCGTGATTTTAAACTTTCCCTTATGTGCAGTCTCCAGGGTCTGCGAGTTCATTTGCAAAGCAAGTTCCTTTCTCCTCGTTTTTTGTTGCAGTGGTGCTTTTCCCAGACAGCCATGAATTCGCTGGCTGCTTGGGAGTCGCAGATCCCTCTGCCAACACCGAGGAAACTGGGGGAAATGAACGCATTCGGCCCGATCCGGAGAAAGGGGCCCGGGCGCCCCGTCCCTCCGTGCCTCCCCAGCTCTCGGCATCGACGACATTGCCACTCAGGGGCACCTACAGCCCCCTCGGCCCCCACCCCGCTCCGCCCAACCCGTCCAGCCCACCCCTCGGAGGTCATCCCTCTTCAAAGGTGTGGTTGGCTTGCGCCTCTGTGGAATCCCCACTCGGAGGTGTTTTTCTGCCAACACTAATTCAAGGCTGTGAGAAGAACTTATTTGCGGAAGGGTATTTGTTTTTCCACCCAGGCAGCCAAAACCACCAGCCTCCCTCGCCGGGGAGAAGAGGGAGGACAAGAACCACATCTTTCCCGTGATCCCTTGTGGC
Source organism: Panthera onca (assembly GCF_046562875.1). NCBI lineage: Eukaryota > Metazoa > Chordata > Mammalia > Carnivora > Felidae > Panthera > Panthera onca. The sequence continues at coordinate 10,894,954 of NC_138350.1, read as the reverse complement.
GGCCCCACGACACGCAGGCCTGCTAGGGGACTCCGGCCGGGTTGCCCTGAAACTCAGCCGTGGGTGCGTTCTGCCCGACCCCCCGGGACCCGGCCCCCCGGGAAGGAAACGCCCGGTGAGCTCACTGCAAGGCTGAGGTCAGGCCCCTCTGCTACCCAGCAGCTTGTCCCGGACACCCTTCGGTCCCCGTGAGCGGCCAGATGCCAGGACACAGCCACTGAGACCCCGGGCTAAAAGCAGGGATGACAAACCTCAGCCCTGAATGGACACCACATCCCACGACAGCTCCCCCCCCCCACCCCCAACCAGCTTGAAGGGACGAGGGCAGAGGTGTCCCATATTGTTTGTCTTCCCTCTTCCGCTCCTCCCCCCACCTCCCACCCCCATCTTTAAATCCCAAGGGATGAAGAAGTGGGAAGGGAAGCGAGGAAAAGAAGAGAGCTGCAGAGGGGTCCGGCTGTGGCCCCCCGCGCCCCGACCAGGAGGCCAGGAGCGTCTTCTCCCTGGGCATGCGCAGTAAGGTTGTTTGGTGGTTGGGGAAGGGGGTGGGGGGAGGGTGCCGGCCTCAAGGAGTTGGCGCTGGTTCCGGGAAAATACTGGGGAAAGGATACAGGTTCCGGGCTCTGGGAGGAACCACGGGGGCTAGAAGTTCTGCAGGAACCAGAAGAATCTCCAGAATCTGGGCGTTCCTCCATTTCTTTTCTCCCCCTCCGTTTCTCTTTCTTTTTCCCTGCCTCCCTCCCCTCTGTCTTTTACCCTTGCGCCTCTTGCCAGGCCACGTTTTCCTTCTTCCTTACCGCCCTGGTGAAGGGGAAAGCGAGATCGCCCACGGTCACCCCGGGAGCATCTTCACAACACGGCCTCTGAGACTCTGGCTCAGCCCCAGGCCCGTCCTCCCGGAGAAGACGCTGTGATTTGTCCCCTTGGCCTAGATGCCGCTCTTGGTCCAGACACCTGGTCCGAAAGGATGACTCACAGGGGACAATGGCAGGGACAGAGCAACCATCCCTGTGAATTGCGGGAAGTCAAGGGCGCCATTCGCCACGACAAGCCGCCCCACAACTGTCTCGCACGTTCAAACTCGGCCGTTTACTGCTATTTCCTCCTGGAAATCACCCTCATTCGTGTCTTCATTTGCTTTATTTACTCATTCCTTTCTTGCTTCATGCCTCAGTATTTATAGAGCATCTGCTATGTGCCCACCCTCAAGCATTCTTTTCTCTTCATTCATTTTTCCCACCGATTCAGTAACTGTTTACTCAATAAATATACCTCCGGCTGGCTTGGGGTTTACAACAGGCGGGACACACAGGCAAAGTGCTGGTTACTTACGATGTCCTCCTAGCCAAGCAATTCTAACCATGGCAGTAAACCAGAAACTTGCATTCTTGGACAGTCTTCAGACTACAATGCAAAGTTTGTCCTCCCTCCGTCCAGAAGGAGCTGGCCAGAGAAAAGGAAAGCCTTTCCCTGCTTGATCTGCCTCCTCGAGAAAGCCCCCACTGGAAGCTTTCTGTGTTGTAACATGACAGGGTCAGCAGGGTGGCTCCGAGAATCTCTTCCTACCCCGGAGTTGAAGAATGTTAGGCTGAGTCTATTCATCAGACTAATGGCAAAACCATCAGCCAACAAGAAGACAGACACATTTCAGTGGATACAAGAGACTTGCAGCAACCAGAAAGCATGATCCCCGTGGAAATGAATTAAGGGTCGAAGCTGAACAAATTCATAACTTCTTCTCAGGGGAGGGGGGGAAGGGACGTGATGCCTTCACCTCCTTGTTTCTTGAATATCTCGAGGATCTGACATTCGAAACACCAAGGCAATGACTTACATCTAATAGGTGCTCCTCAAACATGAATTGCCTCAGAGTCCTGATGGGTTTCTACCCTGACAGATCAAAACCAGACTCCCGGATGCAGAAAAACAGACTGACACCTTTTTCTTCTGCAAGCAAGATGAAGTCAACAGGACACAACTTCCAGAAAGTTATGACTGACCTGGAGTCTCCAGGCAACGGTTCATCCGGCAAACATTTGTCGAGTAGATATGACACGTTGTGCACACCGGCCACTATGCTAGGCACACTCAGCTTGAGCCAGAGAACCCCAGAATTAGTGCTTGGCCATGTATAGTGGGTTTCAAAGTCCATAAATACACCTTACAATAAAATGTCTAAAGGAAGCTGACAGAGGAGCAAAATCCATCCAAAAACTGTGCACTTTAAAGGAGAAAAAAAAAAAAATTCCATGGAGCGATGGGATTTTCAGCTGTGCTGTAGGAAAAATGACTTCCTCTCCTCCTCCCTGTCGGGCTTATTTTTTTTCCATAAACCTAAAGTCATGGCGAAGTGACAAGGCTCAGCCAACATGGCAGCAAACACATTGGTGGTTGTTCCTCGAGGAACTTTTCACTTTTAACTCTTACCTGTCCCTGCTGCTCCAGAACTGACGTGTCACTTTCCTTCTCAGGCCTCAGCGAACGAAACAGGGTAGGTATTCTAGGCTCTCCGAAGCCTGGTGGTCTTTAAGTGGGTCCCGAGGGCCAACAGGGCAATGACGAAGGAAGAATTCTAGCAGTACCCATGGTTGATTGCCTATTTATTAGAAACCCTAATCACAGTGGTTGTTTTTTGCTTGACATCTAATTTCATTCAGTGTAGGGTCCAAGGGGGCAGGAAATGCATTTGATGTGTTCCCAGAGCTTACCGTCATCGCTGGTACATGGTTAGATATTCAGTAACTCTTTGTTGCATGAATGGATCTCTATACATTAGTCTGATTCGATTCTCCCAGCAAAACCAAGTATTAGTGTCCCCATTTTCCTGGTGACAAAACAAAGTGATTTCCCTCCCCTGGTAGGTATTAACAGCCCATTTTGCAGGTCAGGAAAGTGAGGCCCAGAGAAGTGAAATAACTTCTATGACTTCTATGACTAAGGAAAATGTAGGACTAGGCGTATAAATGCTACCCTGTTGGCGGTAACGAAGACGTTGCCTCCCACCTAGAAGGGACTCAAGAAATGACTTTTCATATGTTGAAAGAATAGAAGTACAGATCTGGAATTCGAGCCATGGACCACTCCACCACACCGCACCGCCCCCCTCCTCGGGCACCATTTCTCAGGCTGATTTTTAACAACTCTGCGTCTCAATCTTAACCTGTGACTTTGCTAAGAAAGAACTCAATTATGATCCCACCGAATTGGGAGGTGAGGCTCCCTTATTAGTGCCGGCAGGCTGGCAGTGATGACCCTACGAAAGGCAAATAGAAATTCTGCTTCCCACCGTGAGCCACATGAGTGCGTATAGAACTTAAGGGATGTCTCGAGTATGGGACATGCCCACGTGGCCACGCCCACGTGGCCACACCCAGGGGTCCAAGCTCATGCAAAGCCACGGCAAATCCTTACATGCAAGGACACCGAGGACTAAACTCCCTGAGAAATAAGGGTTTGGGTCACCTTGCTGGGGGAATAACCTCAAGCAGGGAGGATAGGCCCGGAAGCACAGGAGTCAGAAAGATTATTCACAACATTACGAGTAGTTACAGAAGCCGGTTATATTTTCAGGCGTGAGATATGTATTTATGTATTTTAAAGAACTCCACTTCTCTTTCGTCTCCCTTTCCCTTCTATGGCATATGGCAGTGATTAAAATGACCATTTCCTAGGCTGCAACATATCGAAAGCCAGTCACAAAAGAACAGAAGAGTATACGGTGATCCGGGAAGCACACACTCCTGGCACATGCAGCCAGTGACAGACACAAATTATCTCCCTTCAGGGAGAAGGTAAATTTGTGTCTGTTTGTATAAGGAGGTGTGGATGTGCGGGTGTATGGAAACATACATCCACTTAAAAAGTGGGTGTATGGAAAAATTACAAGCCGGGCCAGTGAAGGGATGGACTGTATTAGTCATATCATGTTTCTGACTGCTTGGCATCCATTGTTCCTTCCTGGATGCAGTCCATCCGAGGTCAGTTTCCCTAGAAGCGGAACCTGACATCAGAAGTCTTGTGCAGGTGACATGAGGGACAGAAGCAACGTAGGAAGGAAGAAACACAGCAAAGATGGGCTGCTTTCAAATGCAGCGTAGGGAGGCACCTGGGGTTAAGCGTCCGACTTCAGCTCAGGTCATGATCTCACAGTTGATGGGTTCGAGCCCCGCAACAGGCTCTGTGCTGATGGCTCAGAGCCTGGAGCCTGCTTCAGATTCTGTGTCTCCCCCTCTCTCTCTGCCCCTCCTCTGCTCACGCTCTGTCTCTCTCTGTCTCTCAAAAATAAATAAAAATGTTAAAAATAAAAAATTCAAATGCAGTCTTGGCCCAGCTTGAGCCTGTACGGAGTTCTGGAAGAGAAACTGCAACACGGAGTCAGTCCCTCTTTGAAAAAAGGAGAAGGGCCCTTGTACCCATGAACCAGTCCAATATTTGCATCAAGCCCTACTTGCTGAGGAAAGACATAACTCCCAGGCATTGCAAATGAACCCGCAACAGCCAGGTGGGTGGGATGCTGTTTTAGTTACCAAGCACTGTGTCACAACTCATTCCAAAACCCAGCTCCTGAAAGCAATAATAAACATTTACTTTGCCTCATGGTTTTTGTGGGTCGATCATTTGGGAGCAGCTCATTGGGTGGTTCTGGCTCAGAGTCTCTCGTGAGGTTGCAGTTTTGACTGGCTGGGGCTGTGGTCTCATCCGAAGGCTAGACTGGGGCTGGAGGATGTGCCTCCCAAGTGGGGCACTCACATGACTGACAATGTGACGCTGGCTGTTGGCAGGAGGCCTCAGTTTCTCCCCGAGGGGGCCTCTCCACCTGCTGCCTGAGTGTTCTCAATACATGGCCACTACCTCCACCAGAGCCAGCAAGCTGGGGGGCGGGGGGGTCAAGGAAGATGCATAACACCTGTCATAACCTAACTCTACATGGTTTCCTCTGGCATAATCTGTTCGTCACACAAACTAGATCTGATTCAACAGAGGAGGGACCTATCACAGGTGTGAATGCCAGAAGGGAGGATAGTTCCTCACTGGGGATCATCAAGAAGGCCGGCTGCCACATGTCCAGATCTTATTTTGAAGGCTGATCTTTGCCTTGTTGTGCATTAGTGGCCAGGCAGTTCCAGGGGTCTACCTTCCACGACAGAAGTCAAGAGATACAACTGGGAAACAGTCCTGTGATCTCGGTCCAGTCAATAGGACGTCCTCTCCCAAAACTTCGCTTCCTTAGTTTATTGGTTTGCTAGGGATTACATAAACGAGATACCACAGACTGGGGAGCTTAAACAACAGAAACTTATTTTCTCACCCTTGCGGAGGCTGGAAGTCCAAGATCAAGGTGCCCTCAGGGTTGTTTTTTCTCTCTTCAGCTTGGAGATGGATGCCATATTGCTATGTTCTCATGTGGCTTTTTCTGTGTGTGTGTGTGTGTGTGTGTGTGTGTGTGTGTGTGTGTATTCCTGGTGTCTCTTTGTGTGTCCAAATCTCCTCTTCTTAAAAGGACACCAAGTCAGCTTGGACTAGGGCCCACCCTAGTGACCTCATTTTGACTAAATTACCTCTTTAAAGGGCCTATCTCCAAATACAATCATATTCTAAGGTATTGGGAATTTGGGCTTAAACACATAATCTTTAGGGTGCACAGTCCAGCCCCTAACACTTACTGAATGATGTAATTAAAAAAAAAAGGGAGAGGGGCACCTGGATGGCTCAGTCCGTTGAGCAACCGACTTCAGCTTAGGTCATGATCTCACGGTTTGGGAGTTCGAGCCCCGCGTCACGCTCTGTGCTGACAGCTCAGAGCCTGGAGCCTGCTTCGGATTCTTTGTCTCCCTTTCTCTCTGCCCCTCCCCCACTCAAGCTCTGTCTCTCCCTGTCTCAGAAATAAACATTAAAAAAAAATTTAAAAAAAAAGGCAGATAGCATTGGTATGCTATCCTGAGCCTTCCTACCATGACACTGTAGCTGTTGTCCCTGCCCTTCCCACCTCCTACAGCTTCCACGATTCATTCCCACTTTCTAAACCTAATTTGCAAAACCTCCTGCCAATTCTGAGAGATCCAGACTTTGCATCGAATAAATTAAGTTTTGCTTAAGGCAGTCATAGCGAGTTTATGTTTCTTAACAATCAAGTCCCCTGACCGGTAGTGTTTTTTCCATATTTTCTGGAACGAATATATATTTCCTTTACGCTCGGGTGGGGGCAGGGTGTGGAGAAAAGTCATTTTCAGAGCACGGAAGTACTCAAGCTAAATTAAAAATCTTCCTGAGCACGACTTTCTTCTTGCCTGAATAACATATTTCTCACCTCATCCAGACGCAGACATACACAAATCCACAAAGTTAAAAAGAAGGGGGAAGGTGTAAGACCTGTGGGTTGTTGGCAGTGAGTCAAATTACCATTCAGTCAGTCGATTGTTACCCGATACTATGCTTTTGTGGCCACTGGCAGAACGCTGCTCGTATGGACGGCTGGAGATGGAACACAAGATGCCTGGGCCACGAGATGGGTCTCTGGCGTCCACATCTACCTGTCTCTTGGAGATGCTCTAAAGACTGAGGCCAAAACATCAGTCCTCATTTACTCAGGCCCAGCTCCAGTGCTGCCCTAGTGTGTGAGCAGCTCCCATGCTGGTGTCTTTCTGGGCCTTCGATACGTGTTTCCATGCAACATGCCTCTTAAACACAGCCAGCTACTTTTGCTGGTTCTCAATAACAGAAAGCCATCTAATGGTGGAAGCAAATCTGGATCTGGTTATGGAGAGATGAGACACCGGTCTCCAACAAAGCTACATCCTAAGGGAGAGTCAAGGATATTTTCTTCTCCGCACGCGTGACTTACGCCCTCGCTCTTCATGGAGTTAACCACCCATGTAAGAAGCAACCCTTCTGTACATTGTTGCCCTTCCCTTCCCTCCCCTCCCCTTTCCTCCCCTCCCCTTCCCCACCCTCCCCTTTCCTTCTCTTCCCTTCCTTCCCCTCTCCTCCCCCTTCTTTTTCTCTTTCTTTCTTTCTTTCTTTCTTTCTTTCTTTCTTTTCTTTTTCTTTCTTTCTTTCTCTTTCTTTTTCTTTCTTTCTCTCTTTCTTTCTTTCTCTTTTTCTTTCTTTCTTTCTCTTTCTTTCTTTCTCTTTTTCTTTCTTTCTTTCTTTCTTTCTTTCTTTCTCTTTCTTTCTTTCTTTTTTCTTCTTTTCTTTTTCTTCCTTCCTCTCCCCTCCTCTCCCCTCCTCTCCCCTCCTCTCCCCTCCTCTCCCCTCCTCTCCCCTCCTCTCCTCTCCTCTCCTCCCTGACCTGCCTCAACCTTATAACATGACGTTGCCAGGCCTTCAGAGACCTCAGACCAAATGTTGCCTGAATGAATATTGAGTCTCCCATGCTCCTCCTCAGTTACTCTTTCTCCTTTCCCTTTAGTAAGCTCACAAGGGCCCCCAAGATGCAGGTGATCCTGAACCTGATAAGGAGATGTTCTTGCCTGCTGGGATTGACAGGCTGCAGAAGTCAAACATGGGGCGAAGGAAAGAGAGACAATAAGGTTCAATTTAAAGCAAAACAGAAAGAGACAGAGTCAGAGAACAGAGGGGAGGGGATAGTGAGAAAGAGAGAGAAAGAAAGATAAAACTATCCCAGGGCAACTGAAAACTGTCATCCAAACACATGAAAATGTTCCAGATAGTTTAATGATAAGCAGGAAATGGCTGAAACAACCAACAGTCATAGAAGGAGAAAATTGTAGTTAGAAGTGGGGGCAGAATGGAATTGAGCTAAGTGTCTATGTCATAAAGTTTATTATTTTATTAGTTTTAATACTTGGGTAGATAAGCTAATAGGGATAGGGTTTACTTTAAAGATCAACACCGTAGACTCTGCTGTTTATTATTTGATAGCAATGTGTCTCCAGTGAGGGGAATATTAAATCTCATAAAAAGCCATTCCTTTGGTACATCCAGACACTTTCGGCATCGCACGCACATGGATTTTCCCCTATTAGTTCACATCTCTGGCCCGGGTTTTGTTTGGATAAGACTTCTGGGGACATCTGCTCCTTGGGAATCTGTGAGTGCCATGTGAGCTCCCAGTTTGGATTCTCTGGCCAGCGGATAAAACTGGGGTCTATTTTAGCGAGAGCTGATGAAGTCTTCTGCATCCTGAGTACAGCGTATAATGCCGATGAAGACTGAGTGTGATAGATGGGGTCCCTATCACGCTGAAAATTATTCTGAGTTAAAAGAAAGAATGCACGGGGCCCCCTGGGCGGCTCTGTCAGTTAAGCGTCCAGCTCTTGAGATCAGGTCATGATCTCATGGCCTGTGAGTTTGAGCCCCAAGTTGGGCTCTTGGGATTCTGTCTCTCCCTCTCTCTCTGCCCCTCCCGTGCTCATGCTTGCTCTCCCTCTCTCCTTCTCTCTCTCTCTCAACGTAAATAAACAAACTTTAAAAAGAATGAATGCATTGGGGCGCCTGGGTGGCTCAGTCGGTGAAGCGTCCGACTTCGGCTCAGGTCGTGATCTCGCGGTCCATGAGGTTGAGCCCCGCGTCGGGCTCTGGGCTGACAGTTCAGAGCCTGGAGCCTGTTTCATATTCTGTGTCTCCCTCTCTCTCTCTGACCCTCCCCCGTTCATGCTCTGTCTCTCTCTCTCTCTGTCTCAAAAATAAATAAACGTAAAAAAAAAAAAAAAGAAAGGAAGAATGCATTGAATTTGCTTCGCACAGTGCCTGGTAAATCCTGACTAAATGCCAGCTGTATAGGGAGATGGTAAGCGTAACAGATAATTGTCGGTTCTGGAGTCAGACTTACTGGGTGGAAAGTCCCGGCTCTGATCTTCACAGGGTTTCAAACGATTTCGCTCCAAAATACTTCCTGATCCCAGAGGAAATCATAGACACCACCTTAACCAAATGACCAAAGCCAACATCACCAATCCTAGGACAAGTCTTTGTCATGTGCCTCCCACATGATGTGCTGGGAAGTACACGGCAACACTTCTATGGTGTTCCTGCCAAAAGCACATAACATAGATCTCACGCCACAAATCCAAACCCATGGACCTTCTACGAAATAACTGGCCTGTCCTTTTTCAAAGCTGTTTCTGCCACAAAACACAAAGAAAGACTAAGGAAACTCTTCCAGATTAACAGAGAGACTCCAGAGGCAACGACACATAAATACATCGAGTGGTTCAAGAATTTTTTTCTTTTCCTTCTTTTTGCCTTTGTTCTTTTCTTCTCCCCACCCCCCCTCCCCCGCCTCTCTCTGCTCTTTCTTCTTTCTTATCAGTTGCTGCGAAGGACATTATTGGGGCGATTTGTCAATTGGTGAAATACAAAGTCTGTAGACTAGATAATGATACCGTATCTGTATCAATATCTGTTACCTGATTTGAACAGCGGCACTGGGATTACAGAAGAGACTGTTCTCGTGTTTAGGAAATAAACACAAAAATACCTAGAGGTAAAAGGGAGCATTCAATGTGCAACTGAATCTCAAATGGTTCAGAAGGGAGGAAAAAAAAAGGAAGGGGAAAGAAAAAGGAATGCGAAAAAACATTAACATTTGGGTCCACTGGGGAAGGGGTAAGAAAGGGATCCTTCTCAACTTCTGGGCATGTCTGAGATGATGTCAAAACAAAAGGATGACATTAAGAAAACGATCTCAGCTCTGCCTCTTGGGAACTCTGTGTGACTTGACATCTCTCAGCCTCAGCTCAGTCATCTCAAAATGGGGACATCGGTGCTAACGTACAGGACATTTCCTTTCGGGGGACAAGGTCAAAACGGTAAAAATATTAACTCCTTAAACTGTTTCTTGGGGGAGGAGACGAGTGACACAGCCAGGGACAGGGTGGAGGTCTGGGGCACATACGATGCATGTTTCTTAGTAACCCAAACCGTGATTTTTGCATTTGGCCATGGCTATTCCCTCAAACGAGCTGTGTCAAATCAGATAGAGCAGAGGATCCTTGAAATCATGCTTCCCTTTCCAGGTTGTTGTGGGAATTGGGTGACATCATCTACAGCCAGGCCCTGTGGCAGTGACGGACGCACAGCAGGGATTCAAGTCATGATGGCAAATCCTGCTGCCCTGATTGTTGCTTTCGTTAATTGGTCTGCCTCACGCTTGTTTGATTCGTGATTCCTGGAGAGCAGGAAACTTCCAATGTGCCTCGCCACAGTGTCCTTTGCTCTTGCCTGGCGGTCAAGTGGACGTTCCTCCCAGAAGGTCAGTGTTGTTCAGCGAATGACATTCCGGCCGGGCTGCCAGCCAAATGATGCCACCCACCGGCCCCATCAGAGTTTCAGTGGGGCGGCTGTGGCAGCCAAGACCAGGGTTCAAGGCAATTTTCTTAAAGCCACACGCCTAGTGGAGGGTTCCTGGTGAGCAAATCCAAGCCAAAGTGACAGGGGAAGGTAAAGGCATGAAATGAGCGAGGCCATGACTTAGTTCTTAACCAGAACTTGGCCATTTTTTGCCTTTTATAAGAACTGCCTGTGGGTACAGCCTTCTAGCATCTTCCTCAGTTAGCTTCTCCTTAACTCTGGCCACGATAGGCACACAAACACCCCAGCTTTCTAGGCTCTGAAAATCCCTCACTCGCTAGAGTAATTCAATCCCTAATGTCTCTAGTCCCCATGTTTCCAAAAATCCTCTAAGAAAAGCCCAGTACACCATGGGTGGCAGTCAAGCCCCGGCTATCCTGAGAGAGTAGTTCCAAGATCTCAGCAAACTGGTCTTGGGCCACGGGAAATTAACATCCAATGGGAAAGGCATAGACTGGTCTGGAAGCCGAGGACCCTTCTTGAGAATCAGGACTTCTGCAAGAGCCAAGAACCCAGCATCGCTCACAAGGCATCAAAGGAAAAGCATCAGAGCATCTGGGGAAAGGAGCTGTCAACCCGGAATTTCTGGTGAAAGTGCATAAAAGTTCACCACAACCCCACACCTTGGCCGCTCCCTCTGCCTAGAACATATATTGCCACACTATTCACCTGGCTAACTATGCTTCCTCCTAAATCCCTGCTTCTTTAGGGAGAACAGTGTCTCACAGAGCCCGAAACTGGATCCCTTCCCAGTGCTAGGCACCCCTGCACCCTGTGCACCCCTGTACGACATCCCCGTCACACTTCATTGTAATGGTTTATGGAACTAATTGGATGCAGGGCACGTCAAGCCATAACGAGCATTTACTGAGCATGTGCTATGGGCCACAATGTTGTGTTTTCCGTATATTAACGCTTCCAATCTCTCAATGAACGGCTGAAGTCGGTGTTGTTATGATTATTATCCCGCTTTACATGAGGAAACTGAGGACCAATGGGGTGAAGTGACTTGACCAAAGTTACATAGACCGGAAGGGACTGAACCCAGAAGCAAGGCCTGGGCTGTCCCATTACAGTCCTGCATGAACATCTATGTTAAGGCAGCCCCAGGCAAGGTGCCCACCCTGAGAATCCGGAAGAAAACAGTGGAAGAAAAGTGGCTGAAAGACAGACCAAACAACCACACTGGGCGGTAGGCGTCTGTGCTCTTGATCAAATGTTTCCGTGTCTATCACCCTAGTCACATGAGCCCTTGGCATTGAGTGGGGCCATGTGACTAGTTCTGGCCAATGGGCTGTGAGCAGAAGCCCCGGGTGTCATATTCAGGCCACGGTATTTCACAGCCAGTAGGAGAACATTCAGACTTCTCTTGCTGTACCAGGAAAACTGACAATGTTTGAGACAGTGGCCACTCTGTCCACCCAGGGCCCTGAGCGATTGGTTCAGTAGTCTAAATATCACATAAGGCTGTGTTGTTTTAGGCCACTGGGATTTTTTTTTTTTTTAGGTCTGCCTAATCTAGCATCTATCCTATCAGACACTTGATGGAAGCAAAGCAGTGTAATTAAATGATAGCTCAATGCTTTTAATTATATTAAAGTTAATAGAATTATGCTGATATTACATTTCAAGCCCCTGAGCCCAAGCTCTGCTGTCTCTTCGTCAAAAAGGGAGATAGCAGGTTGTGCAGAGGCGTTACATACTAGCCCCAAACTCCCTCCAGCTATCAGAACAATGAAGTGAGAATGGAAATAAAAGCATTTTGTCACTGGGGATTCAGCTCTATTTACTCACAGGACGACCTAATTCACGCAGTGGCTAACATCCACAAATAGGGTTCCACGGATGAATTACAATCAAGACATCCCGGCTTCCAATATCTTGCGACCCATGCACCGAGGATGATTCCGGACACGGGTAGAAGCTGAAGGGACAGAGGACATTCCTCTCATCTTCCTTCCAGCACTTCCTCACTCTTTTCCAAAGGTTCCTTCAATGCACTCCAGAAAAACCACGCAGGCAAACTCCGATGAAGTGTTCTTATTCCAAGAATTCAAAGGGAATCACAAGAAAGAAATTTCACAAGCCTAAGCATTTCCCTGATGGCTACTCCTTCTATACTCGTGAGTTGCGGGACATCCAGTTTTCATAGTCTAGGGAGGCATCTCTTAAAGTATGATACCTGACCACCCAAATCAAAATTGTCTGGAAAGCTTGTGAAAGATAAAGATTCTCTGACCTCCTGAACCAGACTTCTCTGGGATGGGGAACCGGAATGTTCATTTTTTATCAGGTTCCTTGGGGCTTCTGGTACTATGAAAGGTTGAGAAATTCTGCCTTAAAGTAGGTTTGCTAGAAAAACAGAGAGCCAGGCCTCTGGGATATTTGTGGGAAAGCCCAGGGTCCAGCCCACCACGAGGCTATTCTGAAGATTCATAAGTTGGCTCACTGGCCTCTGAGAAGAGCCAAGGTGTCTAGCTGAAGAGGAAGGTAACCACAGACATACCAACCCTTCTCCCACTGGTCCCATCGCAGTTCCTAAAGGAGACTGCACCGTTCATCCAGTCAGCACACAGCTCTCCTTGTCTACTGGTATCGGTCCAGGAATGGACAGTTGGCTCAACTAGATGGAAGAGAAGATCTATAGTCCATGTCTGAGGGAGAAGTTTTAAGATTTTTTTTGTTCTCTTTTTCCAGATAGAACAATAAAGCATACAGAGTCACTTGGTATTGGCAGCCTTATTGAGAGAGAGAGAGAGAGAGAGAGAGAAGAAGAAGAAGGGGGAGAAGAAGAAGGGGGGAGGAGGAGGAGGAGGAGGAGGAGGAGGAGGAGGAGGAGAAGAAGAAGAAGAAGAAGAAGAAGAAGAAGAAGAAGAAAGGAAGGAGCAGGAGGAGGAGGAAGAGAAGGGAAGGATGGAAGGGTGGGAGGGAGGGAGTCTGGGGATGAAGCAAAATGAGGCCCGCAAAGCAGAAAAACAGAAAGGACCCAGACTCTTGATAATGTCATTGATCACACTGAACCTGGCACCCGTCCTTCCTCTGATCTTCCAGGTACGACAGATAAGAATTTCATGTATTAAGTCAACCTGAATCAGGGTTTCCTGTTACTTGCCACCCAGAGCGTTCTACCGGGTATTTATTATCATTGTCACCACCAGCATCACTATCGTTAAGAACTAGGGTGGGATTTGCTTTTCTCCATGAAAGGCAGGAGACTTAGCTTGTGTTTAGTCAGTACCTACAGTTGTTCCATTCTGGAAGACGGACAGGTCCAGAATCTGCACCGCAAGGGAAAGAAAAGCAGAACCCAGCCCTGCCACTGCCACGGTCGTGGGACTTAAGATGAATCCCAAGGTCCATTTGTCACCGGTATAGAATGCAGGGGTAGAATTAGAGGTCCTCTGTCTATTCCAAGGGTCTTAAATAGGGAGTCACAACAGACGGTCCACGGCCACCATTGGCGGTCATGTGGATGCACAGGAGGAGAGAGCTTCCAGATGGCTTTTGAATTGTGCATTAGCTGACAATCTTTTAAAAAGCAGATTGCTCGTGAAAATCTAAGGTTTTGAGATTCTTTTGACAAGGTGCAGGATCTATCAACACTGGACCCACATTTCCATGCGGCAACAATTGGCTAGGGGCGGGCAGCTGCTCTCTCTAATTGAGGCAAGCTTGCTGTGGCTGCCACGCTCCCCACAGCTCCCCATCAACCCTGGGCCTTATGACCAGCTGCATTTGATCATCTTACGCCCGGCTCACTTATTCACCTACATTCCCCGCCCGGCCAAAGTGGACATGGGCTTTGCAATCGCAGATTTAAGACAATCGTCCAACGTTCCTGGGATACAAATTCTCTGAAGTCCTTTACAATAGACATGTTTGTCTTCACAATGCATCCCCACAGAGAACGCCGGGGCCCAGCAGCCTTGAGAAACCACCCTGGAATATTACCCCCGACTCAGCTCACTCATGGTCTTGCTCAAGGCTCGGTTTGTTTCTAGGTTGTGTTTTCCATTTCTTCTTTGGACACTTCTATTTCTTTCCTGCTTTGAGGTCTGTTTGCCAGCTCCCGGGTGGTCAGTTCCGTGGGCTAGATGAAGCAGGATTTTCCATAATCGCCACCTCTCCTGAGCCAGTTTGGAGTTTGGGGTTTGCATCTGAGTCATTGAATTATTCGCTGCTGGGGAGCTGGCACTTTGCAAGCTCTTAGGATAAATAAACATGTCTGCCTTTCAAAGCACAGATCGCAACAAAAGTTCTGACTCCAAATACTGGCCACATATATTTTTGCCTAACCACAACAGTCTTAAATAATCGATGTGTTCTCTTTAGTTATCTGAAGCTGTAATCCACAGTAACTGAACTGTGACCTCCTACTCTTGAGTTTGGGTGACCTGGTTGAATGTGTCTGATGGCTTTCTTGGAGATTCGTGGCATATAGTCTTAAACTGGGCACTGGGACACTTTCTACACTTCCGATCTAAACTCGAACAGATCCCTTCCAGCGCTGGCCTTGGTTTTCCCCCTGTACTGGAAGGAGGGAAATGAAATTGGTAGTTTACAAAGTATGTCGCATAAAATGCTGGACCTCGTTCCAAGGGACCCTTGTAGAGGTGACTGGAAAACCTGAGAAGACCTTGCCTGAAAAGCAAAGTAACGACGATATCTGCTAATGATGAATGAATAAGTTAACCCATGTAAGAAACTTTAGTGCAGAATCCGGAATGCAGGGTGCCTTCTTGGGCCAGCATACATGTACCCTTCATGGTCATGTCTGGCTTCATCGACAGTGGTTTTCCATTTATGCGTGTGTGTATGTATTTATTAGAGCAAACATTACCAAGAACCTAGTCTGTTCCAGACACAATGCAATCTACTCAAAATGCCAAGTGTTTCTTTGAGCATGGTCCCTATTCTTAAGACCTCACAGTCTGGGAGGAACAGGCATGTAGCAAGCTAAGGACAAGAAACATTCCAGGACCTGCTACCGTCTAGGTAGAGCACAATGAGATAAGGAGGGAGAAGAGGGGGCCAAAGGTTGGCTACGAGCCACAGATTCTGGAATAGGTATTCTGCATGTATCGCCCCAGCGCCCGACGGCCCTGTGAAGTTGGAATTATTACAGTATTATACCTACTTTACAACCCAGCTTGGTCAAGAAGGAAACTAAGGCCTGGATGGCCAATTGCCTGGCAAAATCTATTGCCCCTTTCCTCTTAAGAATCCCTGATGGTTAGCAAGGCACATGGACAGAGAACAAAGACTACATTCGTTACCCACTTTCCCTTGCAGTCGGACCCGTCCCACGACTCCAATCTGACCAACGGTTATGCCCTTAAAAGGAAGGGTCATGCCTCCGCCTTCTTGTCTTCTTTCCTCTGCCTAGAATATGCAGGTGGTCACGTACCATCTTGGGTCGTGGGACAAGGGGCAAGACAGAAGGCGTCTGTGTCTCTGCACGGCCCTTACGAAGTGGAAACCACCTTGCGTGAGAGAGAAATAAACGTCTATCTCGTTTAAGCTCCGTCAAGAGGTGGATTCCGTGTCTCCGGAACACATAGTTATAAATGATTTTTTTTTCCCCTTAGGAAAGTTGTCACTTCGAAGGATTAGGGCTACAAGTATATCTTAAATGGAAGCATATCTTAGCAAGCTTTGGGCCCGATATGATTGGCGTTCAGCCAGTCTGAAGACCACAGCACCTAAGTCACCCAGGAGTGGGAGGCAGGTCCCCAGGAAGACAGCCTCTTTCCAAGCTATAAAAACCACGTTGTCAACTCAACAAGGTTTTGTAAGGCTTTTGTAGCTGTGCCACAGTGAGCCTAGGGCACAAAGAACAGAGAAGAAGAGAGCCCTGCTCAACAAACAAGAGATTTCATACACACTGCCAGTCAGGCCTCCCACCCAGCGCAATCGATTGTCCTTTGTTCACATTACTATTAACATAAATCATTATTATTGAGTGATGGCTCAACTTTGTGTATCCTCTGCCATATTATATCTTCAGTACAAGTAGATGTGGGGGATTTTTTGTTTGTTTTTACTTTAGAGAGAGAAAGAGAGCAGGGGAGAGGGGCAGAGAGAGAGAGAGAGAGAGAGAGAGAGAGAATCCTAAGCAGGCTCCAATGCCCAGCGAGGAGCCCGACACAGGGCTTGATCCCACGTCCCCGGGATCATGACCTGAGCCAAAATCAGGAGTCGGACGCTCAAGCGACTGAGCCACCCAGGCAAGGCGCCCCAGTAGACGTTCTAACCCCCATTTTACAATCGGCAAAACTGAGGCCAGAGAGATTAATTAACATTCTCAAGGTCACGGAATTTAGAAGCAAAACTAGGGATCCAAATTGTTCTGATGCCAGAGCCCTGCCTCCTTTAAAAAGGAATGTAACCCGCGAAAGATGCAACCAGCCCAAGCTGTTGGTAATTGGGCCTCTCCCAAAGCAGCTCTCTCTCCCCAGCTCTCTGCCTCCTGGACGTCGTTCAGAAACATAATGTATTTCTCACTTTGGAAGTCACCGAGTGTGTTGAGAATGGCTCATGGTCCCTCTTGTGTCTTAAAGCCAAGCAAGTCCAATCCAAATTCTTTATATTCCTGGTCTCTAGACCTTGGTGGGCCAAACCCAGTTGGCTGGGCTTGGGTCCAGATTCTGTTCTCCCAATTCTCACACCTGGCACTGTCCCACGAAGACCAAGCCCGGGATGCCTTTTTGGAGATGAGCCTATACAAAGCCCGGTGCCGCACTCCACTTCTCCCCAACCCCCCCGATCCACGATGGACCTCGCGTTGGCTTTCCCCAAGTAGCCCGAGCCCCCAACAGCAACCCTGCAGCTCTCACCCCGCTCCCCACTGCTCATCTTGTGTCTTGGCCAGTTCTCAGCCTATAACTCTTTCCAAACTCGCCAGTATAAAATAATCATGTACGTGAAGTAAAACAGGAGTCTCGTATACACACTTAATAACTCTTGCGTACTGTACGAGAGAGAATTCCATTTTACAACCCCCAGAGCCTTCCAATGGCTCTCATTTAGCTCCACATTCCTGGTGTGAGATCGAAAACTTCTCTCTCTCTCTCTGCCCCGGCCTGTTGCTGCCTTTTGAAACTGTTGTGTCTCCAGATTCCTTGGGACCATTTCATCTCCATTTCTGCTTCTAATTGGGGGATTTAAGTACTGCTGTTGAGCCCTAGAGCTAAATGTCAGGGTTTCACTTAAAATCCCACATTTGGGGAACTGAGCACGTCATACTGGGGAAAGTTCAAGTGTGAGCATGTCAAAGTAAATGGAGTTAAGTGGATCAGTTAATCCTTCCAGCCAGGAGCTCAATCGCAAGGTGAGAAGGTGGGTCCCCACCCCTGGTTTCTGAGAAGTGCCCTGCGCGAGGTTGGCCACGTCACGGGTCCTTCATGGGCCTCTTCCTTCTGTAATAGACGCCTCGCGAGGAAGTTAACCGGCAAAATTTATCACCTGATATCACATCGGATATGGTCAGACTCACCAGAAGAGCAAAAACGGTATCTAGCTCTTTAAAAAAAAAAAAAAATAGCTTTATCTTCTAACACATGAACAAACAAGGGAACCAAAGATTATGGAGAACGGGGATGGAAGAGTGCAATTAATTCGTTATATAAATGTGCACATTCACCAGGTATCCACGGTGCCGTGCTTGGCACTGGTAAGGTGCTGTGAATATCTTCGATTTCATTTCGCCCCCTAGCTTGCTGTCCTCTGGCCACCCTGCTTTGCTTCACCTTCTCTGAGTGCGCCAATTTTGTTCCCGCCTCAATGTCTTTGCGCTTGCGGATGCCCTCCTTTTTGGTCTTCAGATGTCGTCTGGGTCTGAACTCTAGTGGCTCCTTCCGGTACAGGTCTTTCTATACACACCGCTAACCTCCTGTGAGCGCCCTCACTCTGATCTCACCATTATACCACCCTCGCATCGTGTGTGTCTTTGGGAAAGCATGCTTGTCACGTGACTGCCCCCTGGTTTCCTAACCAGTATCCCCCTGTCCCGCCAACTGCCAGCTCCTTGAGGTCAGAGACCTTATCTACCAGACTTCCCTGTATCTTCAAGATCTAGAAGAGTGTCTGGCCCTAGACACATTCAATAAATACAGACAAACGAGTGAATCTATAATCAAATGAGTTTTAGAGGCACACTTTTTCTTAAAACACATCTAGCTAAATCTGTCAAGCCCAACCTTGATCGTTCCCTTCGGTTATATGAACATCCCCTGGGAATCCAATTCCTTCTGGAATAGTGTATTTCAAGTGTATGATAAACACCTAACTCTTAATTCAGAAGAAATCCTAAGGTACAAAGCGGTTACCATGACGGCAAGGATGCGCAGGTTGAGATAAGGGTTGGGGGTCCAGAGCTCCACCAATACAACCCTCCCACCAATTCCACCTAAGACATCTTCGTGGAGCCAATTTTGCTATTTGGGTTTGAAGGAAACTTTCCTTTCCTTCAGCAAGATGCTGTTACATATACCATGGACAAAAAGGGGGCTTCAGTGGTCAGGCAAGTTTGGGAAACATGTACTTATTTTTAATAAATATGTATTAAGTGGACACTACATCCCATTTGTGCTACATCCCAAATTGTGCTAGTTGCTGGGTTACAACAGAGAAAAAGGGAGGTATAATTCCTGTACTCACAGACCTCATAATCTGGGGATTAAAGACAATTCTCCTGGGTTTAAAAACACAAATTGGATTCTTTCCTCATGGATCATACGGTGCATTCGCTCTCAGATACCCTGGGACAATCCGGGTATGCGTTGTGCCCAAAGTTCCCAAGCACATCACGGGTCTAGTGTTCCACAAAGCAGGCTTTGGGAAATGTTTGTCAATACCAACTGCTTGAGCAACACCAGAGAATGACCTTGATAGCATTACCCGTTTTCAAAGCAATTCCAACACACAAAAAAAGTATATAATGCTGGATGACTCAACCCATTTGATCTCTGATGATTCATAAACCTTTTTAAGAACTTCTATGTCTTAGATCATCCTCTGGACATGGGCTGTCCACGTACTTAGAGCAAGTGGACAGAGCCATTAAAAAAGCCTGTTATCTGGCTAGTCAGCAACGGAAGGGTCCTGTTGTGCACTCAACGTCTGTTTTTAGCTTTGTCGCTTCTTACAGGAAAACGAACTTCTCAGTGTAGAAATGTCTACACAGAGACTTCAGCCGTAAAATATACACCCTCCCTGCACATCAATCAGGCAGAAAAATCCAATAGAAAAAAAAGAAAAAAAAGAGTCCCTTTCTCTTATCCCAGCCTGGGGACATAATTAGCTGTTCCTTCCTATGTATTTCCAGAACACTACGTATAACCATCTATAGCATTTATCACAGTACTTACGATTCATGACAACCACGCAGGGTTCCCTGTTTTGTGCCAGGAACTTTGCAAAACATTTTCCATATAGGACTGCTTCTTCGCCCAACACTCATAGGCGGGAGTTACTATCAACACTCCTGTTTCAAAGATGCGAAAACTGAGCCTCATAAAAGCTCAAATTACTTGCCCAAAAGAACAGGATGAGTGAATGGAAGGCGAGGATTTAAATCCAAGACTATCGGATTCCCACGTCTAACCTTTCTCCGCGTTTCCCAACTAATGGCTCAAGGATCCATCACCTCCAGTGTGGATCTTCAGTTTCTTGAGTGACAACTTTGGGATTCATGGGGCGCCGAACACGGCTCGTGGTGCCTAGTGAGAGAGAGCTCAGCAAAGCCCAATTGAATGAACTGGGGAGGCATCGGAGTACAAGGGAAAGAGCTTTGGGCTGGAAAGCCAGAAAACTGGATCCTTCTCTAGGTTTTGTAACTAATCCACTGGGTGACCTTGAGCGAGCCCCTTCCTCGTGTCTGGACCTTTGTCGTCCCACCTATCAAATGAGAAGACTGGAAGAGATGACTCCTAATACAATCCTTGCCTCTGAGGCCAAGTGACCTACGGCAGCAGCGGGTGTCACATGATTCAAAACAATACGGGAATTCTCAAGAGGATAGAGATGATGTCGTCTGTTCCTGACACCCTCAGTGCTCGGCAGTGCCTGGCACGAGTAGATGCTCAGTTAGTGCCCACCGAATGCAAGAGCAGGTGCTGACACCCACTGCGAGCTCTGCAGAGGATGAACTATAAACGCCTCGCACACCTCAAGTTCCAGAAAGAAGCACAAGCCGTTTCTTTGTAAGGGAACATGGATCCACTAGAGAACTGCAGCGCTGACCTAACCCTTCAAGAATGAACGTCGCTGGAGTCCAGCCAATGGGGGCAGACGGAAGCTGGGGTTGGGAAGCCTCCGGGCCCCCCCCTTCCCCTCCCCGCCCCACTCATGAACTTGAAATTCCCGGGTCAGATCTTTCATCACATCAGAGCACGGAGCCTCTGGAAAACATAAACGAGAGAAGTCCAAGTCTAGTGTTGCGAGGCCTTGCCCCATAGCTCACCCTCCTTGAAACATAGGAAGAAGCCATCAGGAAGCCAAGAGACGTGACATTCTAGAAACCCCTTTGCGGGAAATAAATAAATAAATGGACCGATCCAAGATGTAATCTTTTTAGTTATGAAAACATGTTTTCCTTGCTTTCTGACCCTCTCTCGCATTTGGGGGTTTGGGGAGTTGACTAGCTGCCTGGTGTCCAAGAACACTTGGAAGTTCATCACCTTGACCTTCTTGGCTGTTAAATCTTAACACTGGTTGCTGCAAAGTACTTTGGCTTCAAAAAAAGAAAAGAAACAAAAAAAGAAAAGAAAGAGATCAATCTGGTCTGTTTTGTTTTGTTTTGTTTTGTTTCAAACACGCTCATCGTTGAGCTCATACTTTGGGATTATGTGCAGGGTTTTCTCAGATAGCCTGTAGATTCCCAAACGAATAGCCTGAGTTTTCTTTTTCCTGTGGACGCTGTGGAAGTCACCTGAAAATCTGGTGATTATTTATGTTCTAGCATACTCGCAGTCAAGCCACCCAGGGCTTTATATCCACAGGAAAACTGACAAATCCAATCAACTCTCCAAGTGCAGTTCTGTAAAGTCTTATTCATTTGGATGCCATCAGTTCAGAATTTGGGGATAATTCAGACAGTCTGGATGGAAGTTTCCTTTTGCACAGCTCGACCAAAAAGAGAGTTTCTTAACAAATTGATAATGCAAAGCAGACCGTCGGAGCTGCGAAGAAACTGTCTTCGAGTTCTTCAGAATAGTATTCACTGACAGGCGATCGACGATTAATTACAAATTATTTTTACCGAATAATTAACATGGATCCCAGGCAGCTCACCATGCGGGGGGGAGAGTACAGGACAGAGGCAAAAATATATGGGCTTTCAACCCACTGGGCAGGGGCTCAGGTTCTAGCTGGGCTACTCACGAGCTTAAGTTACCGTACAAAAGCTACTTTACATCTCGGAGCCTTAATTCTGACATATGGAAAAGGTTGCAGGATGGACCTAAGAACCGGAAATCACAGAGGTAGAGACAGAGTTTCCAAAACTGCTCAGAAGGATTGTAAGTCCACAAGATGTTAACACACATTGCATGAAAATGGGATCCACGGTGGAATACGTGTGGGATAAACTAGGCCAAACAAAAGCGAATAGGTTTGCTTGCTTTTTGCTTTGTTTATTTCCAGGCCTTTTCAGAGCCTTTGCTTTAAGTTGTGAGTTTCCAAAAGGGAGGTGGACCAAGCAGTTTTTCCCAAATTTCTTTCACCAGGAATACCTTTCTGATAGAACACTTTTTGACCTCGTATAGAACTCTCTCTGAACACAGCATGCAAAATGAGGGCCTAGGATCTGTGGTTTGAGCTATGTCTCCACTCGGGGTATTGAGCCCTTATGGAGGCGTCCACACTCTATCCCCAAATCCTCTTGGGACCAAGGCCAAATCTAGAGACAGAGTCCGGGACCAAGAAACTGGATTTTTGGCCACAAAGCCGTAGTTTCACAGACTCCTCACAAACCATCCCAGAAAAAGTAACTTGCGGGAGTTTCTCAGATGTACTTAGAAGCCATTATCTATGGATGTTAGGGTCATCGGGGGTCATTGCCTCGAGGCCCTAAAAGTTTCAGAAGATTGAAGAAGGGAACTAGGAAGAGAAAGCATGGCAGAGAAACAAGGAATCTAATTCCTGGCACATGGTAAGGGCATTAAATAAAGAAGTATTTGTAACATCATTAAAATAATGAAAGAACAGAAACCACACAGAATAAATTAGGGTCTTGTGATCAGTGCTTCTTCTGGGGAACTATGGGAAATACAGGAGTCATTATCCCAAATACAGGGTCAAAGAGAAGGACATCCGCAAGGGATTGGGGGTGGGTTAAAGTGTGAATCCAAAGCACGTCAAGATTAGTCCCTATCCGAATAAGACTGAAAACGCCATTAGCGAGATAGGGTTCTAGCCCTCACGATGAACTTTACATCAGAGCATCTTGCTGAGAATTGGATGAAAATTTCAGAGAGGAAGGCGTCATTCATGCCCGTCTTCATTTATTCATGCATCCGAGCCTCGCAGGTGTTCAACACGTGGCAGCTGCTGGGAGACAGTGGTGACAAGGATGCCCAAGTCCCTTCCCTCAGGGAGCTTACCTTCTAATAGGGGAGGATGGCGGAGGCAACGGTGCTCAGCAGACTTCCGTGTTTCCCAGCCACCCTTGCGATTAGGTTGGGGTCACATGACTCGGTTCTGCTCAATGGGAACATGGGCCAAAATGGCCGGCTTTCGGGGGCCACGTGCTCCCATGGATGAGCAAGAAGATGGAGAAGGGCTTCCCACACACAGAGGACTGCGACATGAAAGAGAAATAAAAGTTTATGGAGCGAGGCACGGAGTTTCGGGGGTTTTCTCTTGTGGCAACCAGAAGCAGTTGTTCTGACTCGTAGGGAAAAACCGACAACAAGGACATAAATATATGAAGCCAGGAAGAAAAGGAAAGTAGAGAGGGGGTGGAGAGAAGGAGAGGAAGGCTGTGGCAGTCAAAATCTCCACAGGAAATGGCACCCTTGAAATATGACTACGTGAAGAAGATTTACTTACAAAGAGACTATTTACAAAGGCTTGTATGGTTGGGAACCATAAAGAATAGTACAGTAATGCAGGGCTGCAAAGAGTTGGTACCACATCTGTGCCTAGAAGGTCTCAGGGGAGGGCTGGATGGGGCCGAGGAGATCGTGTGGAGCTGGAACCCTTGAGAAGAACAGTGGTCTTCGGCTGAAGAGCACGACATCCAGGACAGGCCATCTTACCACTTTGGATCCAGGAGCTAAATAGTCTAGCCTCATTCAATTCCTTCCCTCTGACCCAACCAGGGCCAAACCCAACAGAAGCCCGTTGGCTAAACCCAACAGAAGCCAGAGGGCAAGGGAGCCCATTGATGCTGTCCATATATATCAGATTCCAGGGGCTGAGAACAGGGTGGGAAGGGTAGATTGGGTTCTGGGGGGAAAGGAGGGAAACAGAAGATATTTGGGACTGAGACACTATTTTAAAAAGAAGTAGCATGAGTCCAGGCAACGGTGGTCTTGAAGAGCAAGCAGTTCATAGAAAAGAGAAATTCCTGATGCCGGAAGTTGCTAATGACCGACGCGGTGTGGCACAAAAGCCCATCATTCAAATGTGGGCAGGGAGGGTGTGGTAGGAGGAAGGAATGATAGAAACAATGACACAGAGGCAGGATTTCACCCTGCAGCTTGGCGCAACTGGAGGGAACCCCATCTACCAGGGATGCAGACGGAGGGGGCTCCCCAGGTGGTTTATTGAGAAATAATTTCCGTATCGTAAAATTTACCCACTGAAAGTAAACAACTAAATACTTTTAGCGTATTTACAGTGTTGTGCAACCATCACCACAATCTAATTTTGAAACTGCCCTCCACCCAAAAAGAAACCCAATCTCTATTCGTAGTTACTCCTTATTCCCACTGCCAGCTCCAGGCCACCAGGAGTCTACCCTCTGTCTCTATAAATTTGCCTTTTCAGGACATTCATGTAAATGGACTCACGCAACGTATGGCCTTTTGCGTCTAGCTTCTCTGACTTAACGTAGTGTCTTTGAGGTTCACCTGGGTTGTAGCATACATCCATGCTTCATGTCTTTGTATATTACCCAAGAACATTCCATTGCCTGGCAAAACCACGTGGCTTTTCTGTTCACCAGCTGATGGACATTTGAGTCACTTGCATTTATTGACTGCTACAAGCATTCTTGTGCAAGTTATATGTGGATGCACGTTTCATTTTCCTTGGGTAAATACATGAGCGGAATTGCTGGGTCACAAGCCAAGTCCTTGTTTAACTTTCTGAGAACCTGCGGAACTGTTTACCAAAGTGGCTGAGCCATCGACTTCTTTTCCTAAGGAATTTATGGGCCGGACACACTTTATCAATGTCCACAGCTGATTGGGCAAAAGGGGAGCACATGACCCCAATGGAACCAATCAGTGTTTACTTCTCGAGATTTCAGTATTGGGGCCATGTCTGGCCATTATGCAAGGAAACAGAAGAGTCAGAGAAAAGAGAACAAGTTGATATACAGAGAGAGAGAAACCGAGGTGAGAAGCCACGTGAATCAGAAGAGATGGACAAAGTCATCTTGGGTCCTGAGTTTTGGAGATCCTGGTTCCAAGACCTTGTGACATCTGGCACAGCCCTTGCTACATTCCACATCCTTCAGTGGCCTCCAAACATGATCTTTTCTTTGCATGATTTATGGTAAACCTTACTCTCAAAAACTAAAAATTCCTTGGCTAACTCAACACACTGTGAATGGAGCAATGAATGGATAGGGGAATGGAACAGCCTTATCTCTTAAACCAAAGCAAAAAAAGAAAAAGAAAAGCATTTATATGGCACTATATAAGCATGACACGGTGACATGTCCGGGCCTTCAAGCAGCACACAGTAGGGTCATAAAGTTTTAGCAAACTGAAACAGAGGGGACAGAGAAGAACATTGAGTAGAAGATTAGGGTTTTGTTTTGTTTTGTTTTGTTTTGTTTTAATAAAAAGCCTCGTTAAAACTGTTGTTCAATGGGTGCCTGAGTGACTCAGTCAGTTAAGGTCCGACTTCGGCTCAGGTCACGATCTCACAGTGTGTGGGTTCGGAGCCCCGCGTCGGGCTCTGTGCTGACAGCTCAGAGCCTGGACTCTGCTTCGGATTCTGTGTCTCCCTCTCTCTCTGCCCCACTCCCACTGGCACTCTGTCTCTCCCTCTCTCTCAAAAATAAACAAACATTAACATTTTTTAAAATGTTGTTCAAGTAGGTCATTATACAATTTAATTTTAAAAAATAATAGTAATGTAGTGAAAACTGCCAAGATTATGGACTTAGGGCTCATAATGGTGCTGAAAGAGCGTGAAAGAAAAGATACCCCTTAAGTACTAACCATTATAATTATATGCTACTTTAAAGAACCACAGTCAATTCTCCTGCTGACTAATCTTGATTATCTGTCAAGAACTGGAGACGGAGAAGGTCGTTAAGAGCGTTGGGTGGATTGGCTAATTTCTGGGGCCTGGCTTGCAGCGTTCTTTCCTCCCACCTCCCCACCCCCCGACATCCCGGAGCCTGTCCCTGTGACAACAAGGACTTCATCACAAATCTTACAAATCTTGGCTCTCCCTAACCTTGCCTTGGAGGGAAAGGGCAAACAACAAAAGGAGAATGAATTCTCTCTCTCCAGGAGAATAACAAGTGAAAGATCATAGGGAAGGAAATCTTTCATTAAAGGATCAACAGGTTTCTTGTGATTTGGGTTTTTCCTCGCCCGGTTAGGATGTGGACAGTGTCAGGGGCTCCTGAACCATTGCATCCACACCCCCCTAGAGCAGTGCAGGGCACTCAGTAGGCATTCCATTACTATTGGCCAGATGAATGAATGAATGAATGAATGAATGAAGTCAAGTGGAAGATCCTTGACTTCCATATCTCCAGGTGGACGTGAGCTCTGAGATCTTGGCTGGAGATGGAACATAAGAAAAATATCTCGGGTCAGAAACTACGGGCTCTCTGACGAAGCGGGCAACAGCTAGGGAAGCCTCCCACGTGAGACGGAAGCTTCCGGAAGGAGTGGTGAAGCCCAGAAGTGGGGAGAACACTTCATTCAGGTTGTGCAGAGATCTTCCTTCGTTCTTCCACTGGCTGTGAAATGAGGGCCTGGTGTAGAAGAGCAGAGGTGAGTACAAAGAGGTATCTGTTCATCAGCAGAAAGGACGGACTATAAAATGGTCTTTGGTCAGACTTGGCCACGCGGGCTCGTGCATATGCTGTGGTAATTCACGACAGTCTAGCCCAGCTGTGTCCGAGGCAGGCCACATCTGTCATTTTCAAAGTTCCAGTAGCCCCATGGGGTGCCTGGGTGGCTCAGTCGGTTACAGCAGTCAGTTCAGCATCGCTCTTGGTTTCGGCTCAGGTCGTGATCTCACGGTTTCATGGGTTTGAACCCCACTGTCAGTGCAGAGGCTGCTTGGGAGTCTCTGTCTCCCTCTCTCTTTCTGCCCATCCTCCACTTACGCTCTCTCAGTCTCTCTCAAAAGAAATAAACTTATAAAAATAACTTAAAATTTTTTTAAATGATGGGAATGCAAGCTGGTGCAGCCACTCTGGAAAACAGTATGGAGGCTCCTCAAAAAACTAAAAACAGAACTACCCTTCGACCCAGCAATTGCACTACGAGGTATTTATCCAAGGGATACAGGTGTGCTGTTTCGAAGGGGCATGTGCACCCCATGTTTATAGCAGCACTATTGACAATAGCCAAAGGATGGAAAGAGCCCGAATGTCCATCGATGGATGAATGGATAAAGAAGATGTGGTATGTATATACAAAGGAGTATTACTCACCAATCAAAAAGAATGAAATCTTGCCATTTGCAACTGCGTGGATGGAACTGGAGGGTAATAAGCTGAGTGAAATTAGTCAGTCAGAGAAAGACAAAAATCATATGACTTCACTCATATGAAGACTTTAAGAGACAAAACAGATGAACATAAGGGAAGGGAAGCAAAAATCATATAAAAACAGGGAGGGTGACAAGACAGACGAGACTCATAACTATGGAGAACAAACTGAGGGTTACTGGAGGGGCTGTGGGAGGGGGGATGGGCTACATGGGGAAGGGGCACTAAGGAAGCTACTCCTGAAATCATTGTTGCACTGTATGCTAACTAATTTGGATGTAAATTAAAAAAAAATTAAAAATTAAATTTAAAAAATGTTTAATGATAAAAATAAAACAATAAAAAAGGAAAAATCGGTGAAGTTAATTTTAATAAATCTTTAATTTAACCTAATGTATTTAAAATATCATTTCGTCACGTGATCAGCATAAACATAATGAGCTACTTTATATTCTTTCCTCAGCCTTAAGCCTTCACAAGGATGTGTATTTTAAAACTAACAGTACACCTGATTTTGCTAACTTTGCATTGCAACGTTCTTGATCTTTATTTGGAATTCATAAATTTACAGGGGAAAGGGGTAGCTTCGCCAGCGAAAGTCGTTCCAAACGTACCGCAAAACCTTCCAGTTGCCGGGTTTTATCAGTTTTTAGTGTGAATTTAATCAACATTAAATAAAATTGAAAATTCAGTTCTTTCACTAGCCACTCTTCAGGCGCTCAGTAGTTTCACAGGCTGGGGGCTACCATATTGGATGGCACAGACATAGAACATTTCCAACACTCCAGAAAGTTCTGTTGGGTGAAGTGTTACTCTCAGTGTTCTAAGAGATTAACAAATGTAGAGGACAGGCATGTGTTTTTGCCCTTTCTTGTATCCCCTAGAGCCAGGATTAATACACGAGCGATGTCAACAAACGATTGTTGGAAAAATGAATGAACGGTGGTGTGTCACATCATAGAGGTTGGCGGCTTTAAAGAAAATTTCACAGAAGGGACATTTGTGATAGGTCTTCACAGGTGAATAGCAGTCCTTCAGGCAAATAAGGTAAAGACAGAGGAAGAGCCTGGAACCTAGATCCTGGGTTATAAATGGATTAATATGTTAACGGCATGGTGTTTTGTGTTCACTTGTTTTGCAAAACCAAGGTGGAATCCAACTGTTTCTGTGCTACTTTCTAGCTGTGCATCCTTGGGAAAATCACTTAACCTCTCTTAGCCTTGGTTTCCTCATCTGTAACATGGCAGTACTGATTTCAACAGGTTGATCTGAGGACTAATGAGATGCAGAGTGTATACCACAGTGCCTGGTAAATAATAAATATGTTAAGTGTCGGTCATTCCTGTGTCCAGTGTTTGGTAAGAAGTGGACTGTGGCCGGCCGCGGGGCGCTAGATGTCTGTTCTGACATCTCTCCTCTTCCTCAATGTCAGCACCCTCACTTTTAACAGGGGGGTTACATCCCAGCTAAAAGCCACTTCTCTCCGGCTTCTTACAGCTAAGAGAAGCCGTGGGACTAAGTTTAGATCAATAAAGTTTCGACAGAAGGGCTGTGTGTTATTTCCAGGAAATTCTCTTAGAGGGAAGGGGGTTTCTCTTCTGCCTTCCTCTCCCTCGCTGTTCTCCCGAATGCAAGTGATGTGCTAAGTAAGATTCACAGAGCAGGGAATTAGAAGGCACCTGAGTTCCAGACAAGCGAGCAACTCGAAGTCAGAGGAGCAGTAGGTGGGGCTTCTAGTCATTTCTGACCTCAGGACCTTGTTGGTCAAGGACCACCTCTTGGGAGTAGTGCTCTACCGTGGAGCAAAGTTTGGGGACCCCCCTTTAGGTGACCCAGAATGGAGAGTGAGATGGTTACTGGCTGAGATTCAGGTGTGCAGCAAAGACCATCTGTAAGGATGGGTGATGTTCCCCATACTTTGGGATCATTGGAGGGATGTTACCAGTTCCCACCCACCTAATGTGGAGATTCTGAAGAGGCTTTCCAGGCACAGCAGCAACTTCTCACGAGGGGCTACTCTCGTGGACAGGAACGATGCTGGGCCACTCTGGTTCTCCAGGAAGCATGGCCTGTCCAAGTCTTGGGCAATATTAGCCAAGGAAGCACTGATTTTCCAAGTCTTGGGCAATTGTTTCTCTGTTTTGTACTCTTCCCAAGTTGCGGACATCCGTGGAGTGTTTTCTCGGTTGCAAATACAGACCCCGTTTAGTTTGCTTGTGTGTGTTTTGGTCCATCTAGGAGACCCACCAAAGAGAACAAACGTCATCTAGAGGAAAGAGAAGCTTCTCCGACAGAAAATACAATGAGAGGAAAATAAAATAAATCAGGGGTGACGTGGCACCTACGGGGACGTGATCTGTCCATCACCAGAGGCCACGTGTACATGACTGGGTGGTAGGAATTCATGGAACACGGAGTAAGAGCACAGAGTAAAATCAGACCGAGCTACGCTAAACTCCTGGCTCCGCTCTCATTAGCTGTGTGACCTTAAGCGAGTTACTTCACCTTTCTGAGACTCGGTGGCCTTTTCTGCAAATTAGGAAGCATGTGATAAATAATAATTATAGCTGGGGCACCTGAGTCGATTAAGCGTCCGACTTCGGCTCAGGTCATGATCTTGCGATTCTTGAGTTCGAGCCCCACGTGGGGCTCTGTGCTGACAGCTAGGAGCCTGGAGCCTGCTTCCGATTCTGGGTCTCCCTCTCTCTCTGCCCCTCCCCCACTTGCACTCTGTGTGTGTGTGTGTGTGTGTCTCAAAAATAAATAAACATTAAAAATAATAATTATTATTATTATCAGTATAGCTTATGTGTGTTGAATGTTTACCATGTGCCATTAGCTCACTTAATTCTCAAGACAAATCTTTGAGTTCTCATCCCCATTTTGCAGAAAATCAAGGCTCAGACATGAAACAACTTGGAGCGTCTGGGTGGCTCCATTGGTTCAGCATCTGACTCTTCGTCTGGGCTCAGGCCATGATCTCAGAGTGCGTGGGATTGAGCCCCGCATCACGCTCTGCGCTGACAGTGTGGAGCCTGCTTAGGATTCTCTCCCCCTCTCTCTGCCCCTCCCTCACCTTCTCGTTCTCTGTCTCTCTCAAAATAAATAAACATTTTTTAAAAAAAGGAAAAGAAATGAAGCAACCTGTCCTGAATCATGGAGTAAATGGCAGAACCAGAAAAGGATGCCTATGCTGTCGGGGTCTGGAGAACGAGATCCTCATCGTGGGGCTAACGTAGAAAGTTGGTGTGAGAATTCAGTGAGAAGACTCGAGTCAAGTGCCACCTCCTAAGGGAAGTATTCCCCAAAAGCACACATAGCAATAATAAACAAGTGGCATTACATCAAACTGAAACTCTTCTTCACGGGAAAAGCAACAATCAACAAAATGAACATTCATCCCTATGGAATGAAGGGAAGTACGCACAAGCCATGTATCTGATGAAGGCTACTATCCAAAGTATATATAAACACCTCACTAGACATGTCTCCAAAGGCGACACATGAATGCCCAAGAGACACAGGGAAAAGGCGCTCCACATCACTCATCATCAGGCAAATGCAAATCAAAACCACAAGGGGCTATCACCTCGCACCTGGTAGAAGGGCTATTCTCAAAAAAACAAAAACTAAAAATAACGCATGCCAGCCAGGATGTGCGCCGTTGGTGGGAATGGAAATTGGCGTAGCCAGGGTGGAAAACGGTATGGGGCTTCCTCAAATAATGAAAAATAGAACCACCGGACGCTCCCCAAATTCCACATCCGGGTATTTCACAGGATCTCTAAGAGATATCTGGCCCCCCATACTCAGTGCAGCACTAGTCAAGGTGGCCAAGATACGGCAGCAATCTGAATGTCCACCGATGGGTGAGTGGATAAGGAAAAGGTAGCATACGCACACAATGGAACGTCATTCGGCCTTTAAAAAAGAGGGACGTCCTGCCACTGGCCATGACTGGATGAATCTGGAAGACGTTATGCCAAGCGAAGTAAGCCAGACGCAGGAAGACAAATACAATATGATATCGCATATATGAGGAATCTAGAAGAGTCAAACTCAGCAACAGAGAGTGGAGTGGTGGTTACCAACGGCTCCGTAGAGAGGGAAACGGGGAGGTGTTGGTCAAAGGTACAAAGTTTCAGTGAAGCAACATGAATAAATCCGAGACGCGTACAGCACGTTGTCTATAGTCAACAATGCTGTACCATAGACTTCAAAGTTTGCTGAAGGTAAATCTTGTGTTTGGATATGATTATCCTATCAGGAATGAATGAATGAATGAATGAATGAATAAATGAGGCAGGGGGAGGGGACTTTTATAGTGATGGGTAGGCTTATGGTACATATACAGGGATGATTTCACAGGTGTATGCTGATCTCATTTCGTCAAGTCGTATATACTATAAACGTACAGCTTTTTGTGTATCAGTTGCCTCAATAAAGTTGTTTGAAAGGAAAAAGATTCCAACCAGTTACACCCCAGTAAAAAGTGCTAGCTCTCAGGGTATAACATACTCCACTAAAACACATTCATAGATATACGAGTAGATTCATTAAAACACACACACACACACACACACACACACACACACACACACACACACAACATCCTCCTCCACAGCTACAGGAAAAACGAAGGTGAGCAGCGAGGAATTTTCAGATAATGAGAGCTTACCACTACAATGAAGCCATTGATAGGCAACGCTGAAAGGTCCAAGGAGGGGAGAGATTTGATGGAAATGTGATAGATGTGGGAAAAGGCCAATAAAGCCTCCATTCTTCCTGAGACCTTGGCCACCGAGGCATCAGGATGTGACCTGGGAACATCAGCTCCCAGTGGGCCACGAGGTCAGGACGGTCAGAAATACCCATGGGCCAAACTAACAGATACATGGAGAACCTGCCCCGTGAGACCGTGACAACGAACAGTTATCAAGTGTTAATGAGACGTATGGAGCTGAGCTTTGGAATCTATCGATCCCTCTTATGCCAGGTTCCCAGAAGGCATTTCCACCTGCAGCCACGTGGGTGCAACACCATTTACTCAACCACCATTTCAGGTTCCAACTTATGGACTGTAGGGAGCAGGCACGTGATCATCACCACAGTGGGACTTAGAATAGAAATGGAGCCCGGGTGGCTTAGTATGTTAAGCACCCAACTCTTGATTTCAGCTCAGGTCATGATCTCACGGCTCTTGGGATCGAACCCCACATCAGGCTCTGTGCTGACAGCACAGAGTCTGCTTGGGAGTCTCTGTCTGCCTCTCTCTCTGCCCCTCCACTGCGCTCTCTCTCTCTCTCTCTCTCTCTCTCTCTCAATAAATAAGCTTTAAAAAAAAAGAATACAAATGGAGACCGTGTCAAACCCATCTGTCAGAATTCAAAAAAACAATGAAATGAAGGTAGATTGTAAAGTATATGAATGATGAAATATCATCTACACATGAACACTATGAAAAACAAAAAAGCATCTAACCAAAGTTCTGACTATTTGGAACCTTCGATGAACTAGAATTCCTTTCTTCTTCTTCTGGGGGGGAAGAATGGATCCAAAAAATAAATGAAGCTGGATTCAGAAATTTAGTCAAGGGGCACCTGGGTGGCTCAGTCGGTTAAGCATCCAACTTTGATTCAGGTCATGATCTCACGGTCTGTGAGTTCAAGCCCCGCATTGAGATCTGTGCTGACAGCTCAGAGCCTGGAGCCTGCTTTGGATTCTGTGTCTCCCTCTCTCTCTGCCCCTCCCCTGCTCTCTCTCTCTCTCTCTCTCAAAAATAAACATTAGAAAAATCTTTTTCCAAGGTCTTTTCTAAAATATGAAATTGATTGTCAAATTGGTTTCCATACAACACCCAGTGCTCATCCCAACAGGTGCCCTCCTCAATACCCATCACCCCCCCTCCCCTCCCTCCCACCCCCCATCAACCCTCAGATTGTTCTCAGTTGTTAAGAGTCTCTTATGGTTTGGCTCCCTCCCTCTCTTTTTTTTCCTTCCCCTCCCCCATGGTCTTCTGTTAAGTTTCTCAGGATCCACTTAAGAGTGAAACCATATGGTATCTGTGTTTCTCTGTATGACTTATTTCACGTAGCATAACACTCTCCACTTCCATCCACGTTGCTACAAAAGGCCAGATTTCATTCTTTCTCATTGCCATGTAGTATTCCATTGTGTATATAAACCACAATTTCTTTATCCATTTGTCAGTTGATGGACATTTAGGCTCTTTCCATAATTTGGCTATTGTCGAAAGTGCTTCTGTAAACATTGGGGTACAAGTGCCCCGATGCATCAGCACTCCTGTGTCCCTTAGGTAAATTCCTAGCAGTGCTATTGCTGGGTCATAAGGTAGATCTCTTTTTAATTTTTTGAGGACCCTCCACCCTTTTTTCCAGAGCGGCTGCACCAGTTTGCATTCCCACCAACAGTGCAAGAGGGTTCCCGTTTCCCCACATCCTCTCCAGCATCTATAGTCTCCTGATTTGTTCATTTTGGCCACTCTGACCGGCGTGAGGTGGTATCTGAGTGTGGTTTTGATTTGTATTTCCCTGATGAGGAGCGACGTTGAGCATCTTTTCATGTGCCTGTTGGAAATTTTTTTTTAAAAAAGAAAGAAACTGAGGGACGCCTGGGTGGCTCAGTCGGTTGAGCGTCCGACTTCAGCTCAGGTCATGATCTCACGGTCCGTGCGCTCAGGCCCTGCATCGGGCTCTGTGCTGCCAGCTCAGAGACTGGAGCCTGCTTCAGATTCTGTGTCTCCCTCTCTCCCTGCCCCTCCCCTACTCGCAGTCTCTCTCTCTCTGCCTCTCAAAAATAAAGAAAACTATTTATTTAATAAATAAATGAAAGAAGAAAGAAAGAAAGAAAGAAAGAAAGAAAGAAAGAAAGAAAGAAAGAAATTGAGTCAAAAGGAGAGCTCAGAGCACATTCGACTTAACTCCCAGTGTCTTCGGTAACACTTGCATCTACATTCACTGGGCTGTGCATCCCATCTAGACAGAGGCCACATTTTTCTATCCACCGCGGCACCCTTAATCCCTAGCCAAGTGCATAGCACGCAGTAGGAGGGCAGCAAGTATTCACTGAATCAAGGCGGACACCCCCTCCCCAGCCAAGCATCTCCTAGATATTGAATCATCAAAGAAAGACTTCAGTTGTGATCGTCACTGGCCAAGGCAAGAAGGGAGACTAGTTTCAAAAGGTTTTCAGAAATGAGGTGTGGTGGATTAAGGATGGCCAAAAATTCTTGCTACCCCTCCCACTGAGAGATAAAATCTCACTCCCTTCCTCGGAATCTGTACCAAGTCTCGTGAACTTTTTGACCAATGTAGTAGGGCACTAAGAACATTCTCAAGCTTCTGAGGCTAGGTCATAGGCCACTTGTTACCTGCTTTCTTTGATCCTTCAGATGCCATAAAGAAGTTCAAGTATGCTGGGGTTTCTGTGCTAGAGAGATGCCTCTTGTAGGCAGTCTGGTAATGGTCCGAGCTGAGCCAGGCCCTCCAAGGCACCCCAGAAGTGAGTAAAACCATTCTGGACCCCGTAGACAAGGGGTCAGAACACTTTCTCTGTAACATGCCGGGTAATAAGCGTGTGTGGCCTTGCAGCTCCTAGGGTCTCTGCCACAACTAATCAACGCTGTTGCTGTAGCATGAAAACAACCACAGACCGGTATGCCCCAAAAATGGGGATGGCCGTGTTCCCATAAAACCTTATTTACAAAAACAGGTGCCAGGCTGGGTGTGCCTTGCGGGCCCCAGCTTTCTGACCCATGCCCTAGACCAGCCCAAGTGACCTCTGATAATGCCGCATGAAACAGAAGAATCGCCTGGCTGAGCCCTGCCCAAATTCCTAACCGGAAAAATCATTAAAAAATAAAACGGACCTTAAGTCGCTGAGTTCTGGGCACTGTGTGCCCAGAGCCATAGATACGTGGCACAAAAGAGGTGGAACCAGAAGTAAATTGGGAGGGTAAGGGGTGGGAAGGAGGTTGGGGTCCCTCGCATTTGGGTCCCCATAAGCACTCCGGTTCCGCGCAGGAACGAAGGGGAGGAGAAAATAAGAGCATTATGGCCCAGGACTGAAGGCTGCAGCCCAGAGAGAAGCAGAGGAGGGGGCGTGGCTATAGGACATCCTCAAGGCAAGACTCCAGGGGGCACTGTTCATGCTGTCTTCCCGTGAATGGTGCCCTTGAGAGGGGTACATTCCAGCTGCCCCAGGGTTAAGAAAGAGCAGGAGGTTAAGAAAGTGGCTTGGGGGCAGACGGACCCGGGTTTGCACCCTGGCTCCACCCCTCACCCACGGCACGATGGTGAGCAAGCTTCTAACCTCTCTGAAGCTGGCGTGCCTCACTTTTAATAGAACTCAGCTCCTAGGGACATGTAAAGATTAAATAGGGAAGTCTTCAATAAATAGAGGTTTAATAGATATGTGTATATATGCGTGTGTACATACACACACATGCATACACACACACACACACACACACACACACACACACACATTTCTCAGTAAAGGGGAAACCTACGGGTGCAATAAAAAGAAAATGCTGAATGGAGTCGAGTGTAGCTGAAGTCCAGGGTTTTCTAGGGCACGGATCCCTAAAAGTCAGCAAGCACACTCACAAACTGTGAGGCACTTTAACACATTATCTGATGTCAGTATGTTTAAGAATCACCTTGGGGTCCTTGCTGCAATGCATTTCCCCGTCTCCTTCCCACAAAAGATTCTGATTCAGCGGATCTGGGCTGGGATCCAGGGATCCAAGTTGTTAACAAGCACCCCGGGCTTTGCTGAGCCAAAAGGTCATCTGGTCACACTTGGAGAACCGTCTTTCTGCAAACCTCATGGCACAAAGAACCAGCTCAGGGTCACCCAGCCAGGTGGCGGCAGAGAAGCTGCGACGCAACGTCTGCCCCACAAAGCAGGTGCGCTGGCTGTTGCTGTTGCTTTTCTGGGTCCCCAGGCCCCTAGCAAAAAAAAAAAAAAAGAAAGAAAACAAAACAAAAAACCTGGCATGGAGTAGCCACTCTGTGACTGTGGGTTGAGAAGAACGAAGGTGAGACCTGAATACACATTCGAGTTATAAAGGGGTTTGGGAACCTTCCAACCCAACCATCCCATTGTATAGATGGACACACTGAGGTTCCCAGAGTGGGAAACCGTGGTTCCCACCCCCACCGAGAACAAAGGTCCACATCCTCAGCTCGGCACACTCCCCTCCCTTCCGCATCCCCCCACCATGTCAGACTTTGCTGAGGAAACGAGGCATGTGCTCTGGTCAGGGGTAAACTGAAGCCCAGAGTGATCAAATCCCACCTAGTTCCCGTTACACTATAAATCTCGGCATTATGTGAAACGTGGTGGGGAAGCAGAATCGTGAAAATCGTCGTGAAATCAGTCCTTTCTGGGTCTGGCGAAAATCGCTCTCAACCTGTCACTCTGTGATTCCATGTTATGGCCCCGAGATCAGTCTCAACAATCCTTTCTGTAACTCAAAAAAAAAAAAAAAAAAAAAAAAAAAAAAAAAAATATATATATATATATATATATATATATATGTATGTATGTGTGTATATATATATATATATATATATATATATGTATATATATATATATGTATGTATGTATATGGCATTGCTAATGTCCCCAGCTCCCTTTAGTGAAGGGAGCAGGTGCCAGAAGGGATAGAGGGATAACAGGAGATAACAGGATGCTGGACGTGCAAGGTGGCTGAGGCTGGCAGCACAACGTGTGATCCCCGGGTCTGTTCATTTTATCTGGACGACACTTCTTACAAACAGGGAATTAAAGATCGGAGCCTACACCCTCTAGATGTTTCTGGACAATGCTCAATCCATCCCTTTCTACACAAAAGGGTTGTTTTGTGGTCCAGCTGTGCGCGCGCACGCACACACACACACACACACAGACGCGAAGTTCATGTTATGTGTGGGACTCTCCTGTCAAGCACATATATTTGAGTCTAGCTACTGTGTAACTCTGCTAAATGGAGAAAAGCTCTCAGCCTCCATTTTTTAATCCCTAAAATGGAAATGTATATAGGTATATATATACCTATATACACATATACATACATATAAATATACACACACACACATATACTTTACACGGTTTTCATGAAGTGTCAGTAAGTATAAGGATTTTGCCAGATTCCAAGCACACACGGGACACTAAATAAACTGCAGCTGCTCACAGCAGCAATAGGGACAGAGAGCCTGGCATCAGGAAGCAGACCATTTGTGTTTATAATCATACCTCTTCCGCTTACTGGCCAGAGAACTTTGGGGAAATGACTCAGCCTCCGGGCACCTCGATTTCCTCGAATGTAAAACGCGGGCAGTAATCATAGGACCTATCTCCTAGGATGGAGAGGCTGATTCCTTTCAGGTAAAGTGCCTGGCCCGGAGTAGGTGCTCAATAAACGGTAACACGCGGCTTGGGGTTTCTGATTTAGTTCTTTTTTGAACTACCAACCTGAGGTCTACAGATTGTCCAGCAGATTTTCCACGTGGCCGGGTCGGTTCGAGAAAAGCCAACGTGGGTCATTTTGCTACAGGCCCCAAAACAACCGCTGTGTGAAAGTCAGAGGCTCAGTTCTGTCTAGAAACCAGCAACGGTGGATTTCTTTATTCTCATTTCCCGTCAGGATGCCCATAACGTTTTCTGTGTAAAGGGGGTGAAGCTGGGAGCGCTTGGCAGGAGTAACTAAGACACAAAGAGCCAAGAAGCCCGCAAGAGAACTGTCTCTCTTCCCACAGAAAAGAGGAAAACCCAGAAATCTGTCCCCAGGCCGTCCTCCAAGAACGCTAAAGCTGGAAGGGACCAGGGGCTGAACAAGCCTGGTGACTTCTAAACCTGGCTTTGATTAACAGTCACCTTGGGAAGACTCTGAAAGCTACATTCGCCGCCCGGGGCAGGGGGGTTGGAGGCTCTAATGCAATAAGGATGGGCCTGGGAATCTGCATTTTGACATCTTTTGCCACAAGTGATTCTAACATGATTTTAACAAAAGGCTCTAGGGTAGCCTTCTGGGGTCACCGATCCAGCTGAGTTGCAACCGATGGGGAAACTGAGGCTGGAGGAAAGAAACTGATTTGTCCAAGGCCAACCGGAGGCGCGGATGGGACTGCAACCCAAGCTTCTCTACACTCTACCTTATTTTTTCCACCCCTCAGGTTGGCTTTGTCACAGAAAATCCAGTGGCATCCTGCTGGGCCTCTAGCCATCACTTCCCCCACTTTTTCCAGAGGTGCGCCCCCACCCCCTATCCTTTTTCTTGCCCAAGCAGCTGTTCAGAAAATCGATAAGACCACACTGGGAAACAGAAGTGGGGATTTTTGCATATTTATAGAAGCAGCCATTAAAACTATTAACAGACCATCAACACTGAGTTGGCTGGGAGCCTTTTTTCTCTCTCTCTCTTTTTTTTTTTTTTTCTTTTGTGAATACTGGACTGACTTGAGTATCTCTGATTGCAGCTACTGATTTGGGCCCCGCTCTGGTATTTAACTCTGCATCGGCCGTGCAGCAGCTCCATTAAAAGGTCACTGGACCCATAATGGCTGGACACCACTCAGTTCTGCCAAAATCTTTAATCTCGAAAAAGCCACAAGACCAGGGCTCTTCCCCTCACCGCCCCCCCCCCCGCCCCGCCCCTGGTGCGTGAAGTTACCCAGGATTTAGGAGCAAACGGGATTAATGTTTCCAACCTTTCGGAGCTATTTGGATAAGTATGCCTGATGGTCTAGATTTCTCGACTCAGGAGACAGAGAGTTTATGTGTATATTCTTGATGGGGCAGACTTTGTCATGGCCTTCATAATGGAGGTTCCGATCGCGGCAGGAAATCAGATTGTATACAGAAACGCTGAGATGGGAAGGGTATCTGGTGACAGGCATCACTCCAAGCAAGGCTGGCGGTCCCGCAGATCGGCTGAGAGGGACAGCAGCTAAAAGCTTAGAGTGAGAGCATGACCTTTCTCTTGTCTGTTGGTTGACCTCCCCTGACACTTTGGTAATAACGTGACACTACAGATACTCAGTAGGCGTCTAGCAAAGTTCAACCGGTGTCTCTGTCCATCCAGCGGGGAACTTCCAATCCCTAAGACAGAAAAAGCAGAGGAAAGCTGGTCCTGACCCTCTACGGGATCACTCTCACTCAACACAAAGGCAGTTCCAGAATCTAAAGAGCAGTGGAGGACGCAAGGTTTTGGAGGGAGCGCCAGGTTGGCCAAACCCAAGTCCTGATTCCGTGGCAAAGCCAGACTCCAGTCAGAGGGCACCAATGGCAACGGTAGACAAGACTGAAAAAACCAAAGAGGGGCTAGGCTACGGTAGAATTCTGATTGGCCAGGCTTGGGTCATGTGACCCCTTCCTTGCCAGGGAGATTTGCATACCAAGCACACTGACTTTCTACCTTAGTCACCTTCTCAAGAGAGTCAGGACCAATGGAATGTATTGATAAAGAGATTAATAATGAGATGTATTATAGGGAATCGGCTCACAGAACCGGGGAGGCTGACCCATCCTCAGGGCTACAGGGTGAGTTGGCAAGGCGGAGACCCAGGAGAGCTGCCAGAGTTTAGTTGTAGTCTGAGTCCAAAGACCTAAGAACCAGAAGGGCTAAGGGTGTCGTTCTCCTCGCAGGATCGGCAGCCTCAACCCCCAGGAAGAGCCCATGTTTCAATTTGGGTCCAAAGGCAGGAAAAAAAGCTGATGCAGCGGTCAGGCAAAAAGAATTCTCTCTCTTTTTTTTTTAATGTTTTATTTTTATGTATTTATTTATTTATTTGAGAGAGAGAAAGAGAAAGCACACAAGCAGGGGAGGGGCGGGGGGGGGGGGGCGCACAGAGGATCCGAAGCATGCTCTGCGATGACAGGCTAACAGCAGCCAGCCCGACGTAGGGCTCGAACTCACCAACCGTGAGATCGTGACCCCAGCCGAAGTCGGAGGCTCAACCGACTGAACTACCCAGGCGCCCCAAGAAGAATTCTCTCTTACTGGGGGGGGGGGGGGGTGCATCCACATGGGTTTTTTTTATTATTATTATTCAGGCCTTCAACTGATTGGGTGAGGCCCCCCCTCCCCCTACATTCAAGAGGTCAACCTGCTTTACCCAGTCCACCGATTTAAAAGTTAATCTCATCCCAGAACAGCCTCACAGAAACATCCACAATAACGTTTGATCAACTCTCTGGGCACAGCATGGCCAGCGACACCAACATACAAAATTAACCTTCACGCTTCCTAGAAGGCCACTGGATCCATCATGGTTTGACCAGAGAAACACAACCAGTAAGAGATAACATATTAAGGGATTTGTGGCAAGGAACTGGCTTACCAGGCTGTGGGTGCTGGCTTTGCAATTCTGAAATCCCGAAGGGAAGGGCAGGCCAGCAGGAAGGATAGGCTGGAACTCTCCAGCATGAACCGAAGCTGCTGGCCACAGAGCGAGTTTCTTCATTAGAAAAGCCTTGGGGCGCCTGGGTGGCTCGGTCCGTTACGTGGCCGACTTCGGCTCGGGTCACGATCTCACAACTCGTGAGTTCGAGCCCCACATCTGACAACTCAGAGCCTGGAGCCCGCTTCCGATTCTGTGTCTCCCTCTCTCTCTCTCTGCCTCTCCCCTGCTCACGCTCTTTCTCTCTCTCAAAAATAAAAATATTAAAACATTAAAAAAAAAAAATTTTTTTTAAGTTAGTTTCTTAAAAAAATAAAAAATCTCCACTCCGTTCTTAAGAGCTTTGGTCTGATTAAGTCAGGCCTGGCCAGATCCCCTGGGATAATCTCCCCATACTTAAAGTCAACTGATTATGAATCTCAATCCCATCTACAACGTATCTGCATAGCAACCTCCAGGTTAGCGTTTCACGCCATCACTGAACACTCTGGCCCAGCCTCGTTGACAGAAAATTGACCATCACGCAGCCTGTATTTTCCAGAAGGACGGGGCAAAAGAGCCAGCGGGCAGTCAGCACACTCGACGTCCGGGAAACAGGGAGGCAGAGAGAGTGGAGAAAGGGGGGGGGGGAGGGGGGGGGATGCAGCAAGTGCCCTTCTAGAGCGGGCCAGCAGGCTGGGGAATCACTACGCCTCCTCCTCAGTGACTTTAAACGGCCGCTGTCACCTTTGGGACCGTTAGGGGTGCTACTCAGTAGCATCAGTGACCCTCTGACCTCCGTCTCTGCTGCAACGGCTCTAATTTGGGTTTTTATCATGTCTCCCTCTGGTTTGGCACCTTGCCCCCCCACCCCTCCCTTCCACGCGGCTCCAGTCAGTGCCCTGCCCGCTTCCCCTCGGTACCCCCCAGAGCTCACCTGAAACTTCGGTGACGATCCCTGCGCCTGGCTTCCTACCCCAACCGCGTCATCTCTGTCCAAGGAGGTTCTCTGGCTGGGAGCACTAGGGACATACAGGGAGCACCAGGGACCGGACGCCCCAGGGGCCTCCTTCCACCGGGGGTGGGGGGATCCAATGGATAAATCCCCCAGCTTCCTCAGCCACAGCGGAAGAAGCCTGATGTTTCCACAATGTCGCCCAGAGGCCTGAGGGAATGGAACCCCACTTGCCCCATAGCTTACCCTGTCTTCACTGGCTTTCTCCCCGCGCCCTGCCTCACTTCCTCACTCCCTCCCCGTGCTTCCTGGGGTCACATCCCAACTAGACCACTTCAACCCAAATCCTTGCCTCGGGATCTACATTTTGGAGAGCTCAAACAGAGAAACCACGAAGTCTGGTCATCCAGGAACACAATTTGGCCCACCGTATTCCTCCCTGGAAAAACCATCCTTGACCTCTGAACAGGCAGATTCCCAAGTGGGGAGTTCGGGGGTCCCGCGGACTGCTTTGGCTTCGTCTCCTGCCCTCCTACGCGTATCGTTCTCTAGGCAACTCGCAGTACCTTGAAAACACCATAATGGGTCCTGCCTCTCAGTCTTTAAACACAAGATATCATCTGCCAAGCGCTGACCCCTGGGCCCTTCAGCCTGTCAACTTCATTTCGATCTAGTGAACTCTTCTCACAGAGGATGCATTCAAAGGCTTTCCTGCCTTACAACGTCTTGTGAACACCATTTCCCACCGTGTACATCTCTCCCATCAGACAACGAGACTCCGAGAGCAATGATAGTGCCTTATTTTATCCTTAGATCATAATACAAAGACTAGCGCGTTATAGGGATTCCACGAGGCTCGTTGGATGCATCGCTAACTGAGTACGCTTACTAGCTCAGTGAGTAGTAACATCCATTTCCGCCCCTCTGCCCACAGCTTGCTTCCTAATTAAGAAAAATAAAAATATTCCATGGGGCGCCTGGGTGGCTCGGTCGGTTGGGCGTCTGACTTCGGCCTGGGTCATGATTTCGCTGTTTGTGGGTTCAAGCCCCACACCGGGCTCTGTGCTGACAGCTCAGGGCCTGGAGCCTGCTCCCACTCTCTCTGCCCCTCCCCCGCTCACGCTCTGTCGCTCTCTCCTTCAAAAAATAAATAAACATTAAAAAAATTTATGAAAAAGAAAAATATTCCAAAAGGACTCCGGATTTGACGGAATGTTGATGCATTAAATGCGTGTTTATGAGCCCCGACCATTGACTGGGATGTTCAGGTTGAATAATGATCATGGACGAGGCTTTGTAAATTGCCAAGTACCAAGAATATACTCAGAGTTGTTTTCATTTTAGATGACATCAAGGAGCAAGAAACAAGAAAAGTGAGAGAGTGTGTGCCTTGTCCAAGGTCATTCGGGAAGTAAATAGGAAAGGCGGGATTCGAGTGAAGTTTCTGACTCTCGTCCCCATATTTTCTACATACAAATGGGTCCCGTCTTAGGGCACGAAAGCCTTGAAAACAGGGCCACGGATGCAGGAACAGTAGACAAGGCAAGGCTCTCCTAGAACCCTTTGGAGACAAAGGGTCAGGGTTTAGCAAACCCGAAGAGTGGCTGCCGTTTGAGTGCCCTCGACCTGGCTCTTTGTACGCATTATCTGTAAGCTGTACGACGACAAAATTTCTGCTAAGTATTTAGCTCCAACTCACAGACGAGCACATAGAAACTCGGATTTAAGTCACTCATCTGCGAAGCATTGGAGCTCAGATCCAAACCCAGAAATGGCCAATTCCAGAGCCTACCGTCTGCTCCATCCAGCCCCTCTCAGAAAATAATAAAAGCTGACATTTTTTAAGCGGCTCCTGTGTACCAGGCACTTACTTCCGTCCTCGTAATAATCCAGGAAGGCTGCTTCGATGATAACTTCCCCAGTTTGGCTGACGAGGAGGCTGTGTTTCATGCACAGTAAGTCAGTGTTGCAAGGTCAGAGGCAGAACGATGCTGTGGCCCTTTCGGACATCAGAGGGCACTTCTTTCCATGTCTTTCCATGTCTCTGAGCTCCGATTATACATCGGAACACACAAAGAGCTCTGTAAATCTCCAGGCCCCATCTCTTAAAAGTCTGATGCAGTAAATGCCTCCACAAGGAAACAAATATGGAAACATTTAGATCGATAGAGGCGAAGAAGAGAGGGCTGTTTGGTCCAAGCTGCAGCATAACAGAGAAATCCATAAGATCCCTGCAAATGTAACGTCCATCCTCCCGTGGCCGACGAGCTGGCGATCAAGAAAGCAGAAAACTCTGACCTCAACTCTGTGTGGCCTGAAGACAGCTGAGAGAGAGAGAGAGAGAGAGAGAGAGAGAGTCACAAGAGAAAAAATAAAGTATGAGCCTCCTTTAAGGTGGGGATTTCAAAAGCAGCTCTCTTGAACTGGTGAAGTCAGAGATAGGATAGCTTCACAAATGGCTACTTGGCAGCCGTAAACTGTGATAAATTTGTTCTACATTCGTAGACGCGGAAAGACGTCCAGGGCATGGTGAAAAAAAAGCAGATTGTAAAATACCATGAACGGACTATGTATGCCCATGATAGTATATAGTATCGTTTTTATTATGCGTATATAGGAAGTATGAATATATTATGTGTGACTATAGTATGACCCTATTTGTACATGTTGCTTAAACACACCCAAACAACATAGACGGATGTCCATCAACACATTAACAGTGGTGGACCACTGGGGGATCTGTGTTTCCCTTCCTTCCTTCCACGAATATGTACTGAGCTCCCACTTTGTACCAGACACCCTCTCTCTTCCTTCAGCCTATGTTTAATTGCTTGAGAATTCTAGAAGCATGGATTTACAGGCACCTGGATTCGCAGCGAATCTGAAAATAAAACGGTCTCCTGTCAATAGCCCCAATAACCCCCGATGGCGGCGGGGGGACGCTGGTGATATTTATAAGGCGACTCGGGAGAAGAAGGAAGGTAGGAGACAGACAGCACAGCCTGAGAGAGAATCCCCGGCCCCCACCCTCTTCTCCGCCCCCACACACTAGGTTCTGGTTTTTTGTTGTTGTTTTTCGCATGCGTTTTTTTGTTTTGTTTTGTTTTGTTTTGTTTTTTGGTCGGGGGTCACCATCTGTAGATTTGCTCTGCACAAAAATAAAGCCATCCATCTCCCTTATGGTGGTGTCATGTAAGCTCAGGAAAAACCACAGTGCTCAAGGGGGGCCCTGGGTGGGAAAAACACTTATCTGCCTCAGCCGGGTTCAGAGCTCTCCCCCGAAGGCATCCTTCCCT
The DNA here is from genome assembly GCF_046562875.1 of Panthera onca. Classification (NCBI taxonomy): domain Eukaryota; kingdom Metazoa; phylum Chordata; class Mammalia; order Carnivora; family Felidae; genus Panthera; species Panthera onca. Next base: position 10,850,074 of record NC_138350.1, on the reverse strand, counting down.
AGACTCAGGGGATGGGGGTTGTTTATCCCCTGGCACACAATGAAATGTCGGGAACACATGTTCAGGGTGAGGTGGAGCCCGATGAAGGTTAAAAATGGAACAGCGGCTTTGATCCCCAGCCAACACCAATGACGCTCGGGGTTGGGGCCAGAGTGAGACGTCATGTTCCCTCGCTGTCTCCGCAGAAGGTGCAGACAGTCCCCTCCCGAACTCCAAAAGCAGACAGGGCCCCAGACTGGAAAGTGGAAGAAAGACCCCAGGCAAGAAGGGACGCCTGAGTCTCAGGGAAAAGCAGGCCTCCTATGGGCCAGCCAGGGGGGCTTTCTCTGCTTTTAATGGGGAGCCTCCACCGGGCCATTCATTATCTGATGGTACCAGGACTTGAAACAGGACCCTCCCTGGAGCGTCCACTGGAGAGGGCACAAAGTTAGCAGGCCCCGGCGTCTCAGTCTCCCTCCTGACTCATCTGTGGCCGCCATTTTGTAATCCTTTCCCTAGACTCTTTCACTGTCTGTTTATCTAGGCATTCTTCACTCCACCAGCAAATTGTGCTGAAAGTCTGGTCCGTTCCCAAACTGGGCCGGATGCTGGATATCTAACAGCGAAGAACACCCAGTCTCTCCTTCCAGGTCTTGAGGTCTGGTGGGAAAGAGAGGCACAGAAAAGACAGTTGCAACAGGATAGACTAAGTGTTCTGAGGTGGATAAGTATAGGGTGCAGGAGACCCCAATGAGGGAGGTAACCTGGGCTTGGTGGAGAAGGGCAGGAGAGGAACCCTAGAGAAAGATGGAGATATATTTTTTTTAATTTTAATGTTTATTTATTTGAGAGAGGGGGGAGGGGGAAGATAGAGAGCAAGACACAGAATCTGAAGCAGGCTCCAGGCTCCGAGCCATCAGCACAGAGCCCGATGCAGAGTTCAAACTCGCAAACCATGAGATCATGACCTGAGCCGAAGTCAGATGCCCAACCGACTAAGCCACCCAGGCTCCTGAAAGATGGAGGTATTTAAACCAAGGCCTGGGGAAGAAAAGTAAGAGCTCACGAGGTAAACAAAGTCAGGCAAAAGTGTCTCAGGTGGAGGGAACAGCATGTGCAAAAGCTCTAAAGACAGACAAAGGGCACATTGGAGTAAACGAAACGCCAGGACCCTGGGGTGAGGTGAGAAAAAATTTTTTTCTCTCTAAAGTGCAGGCTGTCTACAAAAAAATGAACTGGTCACCCCCAATTTTGGTTACCTTTACAATCAAATTGGCCAACTGCTTTCCATGGGATCGAGTGAAGAAATCATTGTTCTAATCAGAGTCAACACTCTTACTGAGCACATGCTAGGAGCCGTAACTCTTAGACACAGGATCTCATGCGTCCTCATAAAAAATTGAATAACTTGAAGGTCACAGAGGTTACTTAAGCCCATCACGTCCATATAGCAAGTTAAGCATACATGGCAGGAGGGGGCAGGATTTCAACCTGGAGCTTTGCACACCACTTACAGCATTCATTTGATCTTAGTAGAGATCGATTCCCTTATTAAGGTCCGCTTGTGAGTCAACTACTTCCCAGCTCAGAGAAGAAGACTTCCTCATCCATCCATCCATCCATCCATCCATCCACTGAATCATCCACACAATCAATCACTGCGCATTCATTGTGTACCTCCTCTGGCAGGTCGTTTACGTTGCCCCGTCTGTCTCGCCAACTGCCCCCATAATATTTTCACACTTTCAATTGTAGGAGACTCCCTTAGTCTTCCGAAACAAGACGGTACCTCAGAGATGGAACCGTTTATGGGTTTTCTCTGCAGCTCTACATAAGGTCATATTTCTAAATTCGCCCAGTTGCCTTAGCTGGTATCGTACATCGAAATCCACTAGAATATCCTACGGTCATGCAATGCTTTAAGGTCTAAGGCATCAGCATGAACTATCAGGAGTAGAAACGAACTTTGAGATTACCTAGCTCAACCTCCTGGTTTCACAAATTATAAAATAAGGTATAAAAAGAAGTCAGATTTCCCAACAGCACATGAATATTTGATACTGATGTTTGCTCATGTGACACTTGGGGCTAACGAGGCTCATCATCCGTGTCATGGTCATAGAATTCTGGGGTTAGGGAGAATTAAGTTTTCATATGGTACCGTATAAATGTGGGTCTAGCAGAATGGAGACAGCAGATGTGGTGCAGGGAGGTCCCAAGATCACTTCATACAGGACATTCCACTCATTCCCAAAGTTAAGACCTCCTCTTACAAGTTCTCTTCCCATTATACACCTTTCTTCATCGGACTCATATTTATCAAATCCTGTCTGGATGTCTGTCCTCCCCAATGGCTTATCAGCTTCCTGAGAAACCACATCTGTCTCATTTGCACTTGTACATCTACAGCCTGTCACAGTGCCGAACGTGTAGTAGGTAGTCAATAAATACGTGTAGTATGCGATCCCAACACGGCTTCGGATTACACGTGAAGGGCGTCACCCAGGAGGATTCTAGAAATTTCTTCCAGAATTCTAGATTCTAGAATTTTCTCCTAGAATTCTGGACTTTTCTCTTAGGATTCTAGATTCTAGAATTTTCTCCTAGGATTCTAGAGAAATCCTAGAATTTAGGAAAAATTCTAGAATCTTAGAATTTTTCTTCTAGAAATTTCTCCACATGTTAATATTGGTCTTTTTGTTAGTCATTAATTTTTTTCACTTTATCATGTTTCTCCTAATTAAACTGTTTGCTTCCTTTAAAAATAAAGCTAGGGGCGCCTAGGTGGCTCTGTCGGTTGGGCGTCCGACTTTGGCTCAGGTCATGATCTCGCGGTCCGTGAGTTCGAGCCCCGCGTCAGGCTCTGTGCTGACCGCTCAGAGCCTGGAGCCTGTTTCAGATTCTGTGTCTCCCTCTCTCTGACCCTCCCCCGTTCATGCTCTGTCTCTCTGTCTCAAAAATAAATAATACAAAAAAATTTTTTTTAAATAAAAATAAATAAATAAATAAATAAAAATAAAGCTAGTTCTCATTTATCTGCGGGCTTGATGGAAGGTAAACAGATAAGGAAAGACAGGTCTGGTTTCTTCACACCCTAAAATTCTGGTACAGGTGTAAGAGAAAAAGATGTCTTCTCCCTCAGTCTCCTAACTCTATGAAAGCTTCTGGGTAGAGTCATAAATCTCTCTATTGTGTTCAGTCCATTTTCTCAGGAGCAACAGGCAGAAAGATGAAATCCTGGAAGCTTCTAGAAGCAGGTATCCTAAAGCCCCAAATCTCTGTTGTGAGGGTAAGTGTTCACCAAAGAAATCTCGAAAAGGGCCAAACACAAAACAAAACAAAACAAAAAACGCCTGCACCCTCTCAGACAAGAGGCAGGATTTGAACAAACAAGGTCAGCAGCTCCAACAGAGTTGCCATTCAAAGAGTGACAGAACACGACTTTCTTTGTCTCCAAGTGACAGGTGACACCATCCCACAGGCGCCTTCCCAGCACGGAGGGCAAGCTCGTATTCATTCTCCTGTGGCAAAGCCACCACCAGCCTTTTCAAGAAAACGCAGCTTTAACACCCAAGGAATTTGGCTTTTGGGGGAAATCTCATATCCTTTGTATTGCGGGGGCCCGTGCTGGTGTGGAACCATGCCAAAGGCTACATGCGAGAAAAAGAAAAATGGGGGGGGGGGGGAATATTGGGAGTGATTCCCAAAGAAAAGGATTCCCAGCCAAATTAGGGAGACAGGAAGTTGTTGGTCTTTTGGGTGCTCCTTGGCTGGGTACATTTGGGGTTTGTACGTTTTTGAGCTTTATCTCTGCTGGGGTGCTTTGTTGGTCTGTACTCTTAATGTTCCTTCCTGGGAAGACTGGAGTCTCAGTCGCCACAGAGAACATGGCATCCCGTCCCTGACACTTACTGCTTGTGCCGCGTTAGGCAAGAAAACTGTCATCTCTTAAAGTCTTGGGTCTGTGACATGGAGATGAGAATCAGAGGAATATTCTAAAGAGTTAATGAGATAAATCATGCACAGGGTCTGATGGAAGGGAAGCAAATATCAGCTTCCTTCTCCTTTCTTCTGTCCCCTCCCCGACTCCAAATCCTTTCTTAACTACCAGGAGCAACCTGGTGAAAATAATTTTAATCAGCTGCATCTGAAACGATGAGAGAATTTTTTTTATTCTTTGCAGTGGGTGAAGACCGTAGATCTGGGAACTGAGCTATCATTCTCATTCTTGAATAATTTGGGGCACATTTTCCCTCTCTCAATATTCAAAGCAATAACAGCAATGCCACCCTATCTTTGAGAAACAGCTGTATTTGAAAATCATTCCCGGACTATCTGGAGGCATTTACAGAAAGTCTAGGAATCCTGGAAACAAAAAGGGGCCTGAAAAATAGGGGCAGAGACAGAAATTTCCACCTTATGGGAAATGTTCAGTTTTGCATAGCTGGCATATAACTGGGCAATATTAGCAATCCAAGTAGAAATAACCAAAATAAGATTAACTCCCACTTCTTAAATACGAAGTAGGTGCTGAACATTCTACTAAACACGTTATATATGTACTATCTCATGCAATTCTCAGTGCAGGCCCCTGAGAAAGTTACTGTTATGAGTGCATTTTACTGAAGAGGAAAGTGTACTTTGAAAAGGTAGCATGTGTCTCTCTAAATCAGGTTCTGGTAGGCAGTCGAAGAAACAGGGTGACAGTCTAGATCCTTCTCGCTCCAGACCCTGAGCTCTTATCCTGGGGAGTTCAGAGTCCCCGAGAGGCTGACTTTCTTTTTCCCCCTTTTGAAACTTCTATTACAAATCTCTGTCTTAATCTATCTATCCTGTGACATTCTGTTTCTATGTCTCTCAATGTGTGTCTCAGTCCTTTTGGCCTTCACTGTTACATGCGCACACACACACACACACACACACACACACACACACAGACTGCACTGACCAGCAGTCTGGCTGGTACACCTGTCCTCTGCATTTTTATGACCCCAGTCTGTAGGTCAACCTGATAAAGTACAGTAGGTGAAAACTAAACTTCCTAAAATTTCTATTAAACATTCTATATCCGAAATCTTTACGGTATCTTAAAGTCTTGGACCAAACCTTTTGGAACCTTTTCTTGGACCAAACCTTTCGGAGCTATATAAGTTATATCGGTCAGTTTTTGAGACCAGTGCACAGTTTTTTAGTCATTTTCTTACATCTTTCTCATAGATATTTGTTTTCTCTAAGAAGCAGAAGATCAGAGTTCTAGCTCTGGTACTAACCAGCTTGGAAGTTCTCGGCCCCTCCCTGGGACTCGGTTTTGTTATCTGTACAATGGGAGACCTGGATCCACTTGTCCTCCACCTCCCGCCCAGGGCTCCTCTCTGGGATCCCAGATCTTCCCTGTACACAGTCTGAAAACCACGAGATTCATCAACCCCTCGACCGCCTTCTGGTTTTACAATTCTGCAATGCTGTTACTTTATGTAAAATTAATAGTAATAAAAAGAATACTGAATATGGAAAATCTGATGCACAAAAGAAATAGTCCTAGCACATAATCCAAAACCCAAGATAAATGACATTTCGTTTCTGTATTATTCGTGCTAACATGCCTCTTGGCAGACACGGATAATTAAGGGTTTCATGGCGTGGTTTTGGTCAGCCTTCCGTAATTTGTACTTTGCGTCCACAAACTCAACCATGGAAATATCCCAGACCCTGGTCATCTGACCCCACGTCAGAATTACCGTCAGGAACTGGTGTCAGGAATTAATGGCTGGGGCACTGAGAGATGATCCCTGTTACGTAATGCCAGTATATTTTGTGCATCCAGCATGGTTCACCCGAGCATAGCTGCTGGTGCCCTCCGCAGTCTGATCATCAACCGCTAGCTTCACGCTTCGGGGGAGACGACACCTGCATTGGTTCTCCCTGATTTCATTATGCACCAGCTCATCTTCCCAAGTCAACCAGTTGCACTGGCGTCTGGCCGGAGAGTGGAAACGGTTCCGCGAACGCCTTAGGAATCGATGGATTTGCACTGGTTTAGAAGTCGAGTAGCCAGTGGCGCCCAAAGGGACGAACCAAGTCAGGGAACCAGGGAACAGAGTGCTGGTTTGATCCCTCGGGACCGGAGCGCGCTACCTTATTCCCGGGTTGGGCTGACGCGGGGGAGGAGCGATGTTCGGCCGGGGCCGTCAGGGAAAACTCGGTTGGTTACAAGTTTACATTGCGCCTGGAGATGAGGCAAGGGAACTCCAACTTGAAATCAAAATGGCAGCGTTTGCAGTAATTAATCCATTGCCAGACATATGCTGAATGTGTGTCTCGATGTGAAAACAGATGGACTAATGTGTATTGATCTCCAGCGGGTTGTTGACACTCTTTGAAACAGAGGCAATGAAAGGCATTGGGGGAGTGCTTTAAGTGGAGAGGGTTAAACCATGGGGGATTGCCACTCTGGGCCAAGGACTCTGTTGGTGAACTCTGGGCTGCCGCTGAGAACGTCACACTGAAGCCTTTCTGGGCCAACAGCGGAAATGAAGGAAAAACGGTGGGGATGGGGCGGCGGGGGCGGGGGGAGGGCTGTCTCCATCACCACCTTGCCCCCTTCTCTACTCTCACATATTTATTTGTATTCCTTCATTATCGCAGCTTCCCCGGCCTCTACGTAGATCAACAGCAGTTACACCACTCAGGTCCCAGAAGCTACTCAGATAAGATCGCAGTCCTCCTGCGGCCAATTCCACATTTCCTTTTCTTGGGGGGAGGGCGGGTGGGGGGTCTCCAACTTGTGTCTCAGTTGTGATTAGGGATCACACAATCCAGGTGCCACAATCTCCCTCCAGGCATTCCCTGTGCACCTGAACCATTTCCAAAAGCCACTTCCCTCTTCCCTGATGTCCTGGAACCCTCGACCTGCCAAAATCAAGCAGAAGCTAAAGAGAACGGGGGGAAAAGTGCCTTCAGCCCTTCTATATGTTACATCAGCACACCGTGCCTCTGGTTTAGGCTGGCTGGCTTCCAGATGCCGCGGGCTTCGGAGCCACCCGGGAGAGAGCGAGTGTCGTTGGATTAGTGCTCCCCAACTAGTAGAAAGGGAATTTACAACAGAAGGAGCTTCCGGTAGTGATATATAGAGTCCTCTGTGTGGAACTCTTTAGGGGTATTAATCTCAAATTGTTAACTATCACGGCCAAAGCAGGCTGAGGCGAGACTCTGATCATGCGGTTTCCATCCCCTCGTCCTATTTTCTTCCTGACCTCTTCCTTGATAGGGGTACAGGAAGATGGCTTCTTTAGAAATGCTTTGTCCGGGCGCCTGGGTGGCTCAGTCGGTTAAGCGTCCGACTTCAGCTCAGGGCACGATCTCGCGGTCCGTGAGTTCGAGCCCCGCGTCGGGCTCTGGGCTGATGGCTCAGAGCCTGGAGCCTGCTTCCGATTCTGTGTCTCCCTCTCTCTCTGCCCCTCCCCCGTTCATGCTCTGTCTCTCTCCGTCTCAAAAATAAATGAACGTTAAAAAAAAATTTTAAATAAATAAACAAATAGAAGTGTTTTGTCCAATGCTGTTCGCTGCCATATGGGTCAGGGGGTCTTGAAAGAAGGTCGAGGTGGGGCAGCACAGGGTACATGAGAATTAGATTGCCTACAAAAGGCGGCCAGACTATATGCATGGGTTGCATAGAGGATGGGGAGGAAATCTAAGAACTTTCCAGAATGATACTATCCCCTAACTGAACCCAAACCAGACAGTCACTTCCCCCCGCCCCCCTGCATCCCGGACCCCTAGAGTTTGCTTTATCATTCGCTAAAGAATAACCACTCAGTACTCAGGGACAAGGGTCTCTCTGGGTTTTCCTCCCTCCGCATCCCTCACTCAAGGAATTCTGCAGATAAATCACCATGTTAATCCCCTGGCCTAAGAATTATGGGCTGTAGGAAAGCAGGAGCAGACTGTTGAAATGGGGCTTGGGGACGGAAAGAAGCTCTTGATGAAAAATGAAGGGTGAACTCACGGTTGGGCCGCCCACAGTGAGGAGGGATCTTCCAGAGAGAGAAGAGGGGCGATCTTAGGGTATGGGGGACAGGAGGTGACCTGTTCCAAACAAGGGATGCTGAGCCGGCAAAGTGAGAGGGCTCAGGGAAGCAGGAACGGGCAAGAAAGAACTCATTGCTTATGGAAAAGACCAGAAAGGGAAAAGAAAGCAACGTTCCAACCATGGGTGACGCGGAGGAGACAGCCTTATTCGATCTGATAGGGCCCCTTCAGACTTACACAGTGTCTGCTCCGGGGTAAGAGGCCCCCTGGCAATTACTACAGAGGCCTTCCCCGGACCTCGTGGTCTTTCTCTACACTCTCCTCTTACCGACAACTCGGCTCGCGGACTGGGTGCCCCGTGCGGTGAGGACAGCCGTAGCTCAGATGAAGAGACATCAGAGGGGAAAGGCAGAAATCCTTCCTTCTCCACCTTTCCTGGAATTCTCCTCCCCTGCTGCAGTGCGTGTGTGTGTGTGTGTGTGTGTGTGTGTGTGTGTGTGTGTGTGTTCAGGTAATGTGAGATAGTGCAGAAACATCACCTGTCTATCGGACACTCGTTCAACTACTGAGAGGATGAGAAACGTGGGAGGGAGAGCGAGACCGAGAGGGATGACGTTAATAACGCAAGCAGAACTCTGCCTAACATCCTCCCCAACGAGCATCTTACCCCCCAGGGAGGGCAAAGGATGCTAAGGTGTAACCTCTGTTGTGCCCGCAACCTCGTCTCATTCCCCGTGTATCTCCCCGTGAGGTGTCCGTGTAATAGGTTTTCAAAGATAATTCCACCTTTAGGAGATTTTCCTCACTGACTGGAGACCAACTCCGCTGTCTACGTTTGTGTATGCGTGAAGGCGTGTCGGGTCCTGCAGCTACGCGTGGGGTAGGAAGGGGCCGACGTGTGTTGTGCACAGGCATGCACGTGCGTGGATGTTGCCCGCGCCCGGGGGACCGTGTGTGCGAATGGACTGTATCTGTGTCTGTGTGTAGGCGTGCAAGCTATCCCTAATAAACTCCCTGTGTCCTAATCTCCATCTCAGAGTCAGCCTCCAGACAGCCCAGCCTGCGATGACATGTGGGAACCGAGGCTGACATCACTGAATCAGAACATAGGATGGATATTAGGGGCCACCTGTCAGAGCCTCCCTGCCCCTTCGTTCAAATTGGTTCCTTACCATTGTTATCAGTTCAGACTCCAAAGTCACACATTTGCTTTCCAGTCCCAACTCTCGATAGCCACGTGAGCGTAGACAGGCTTCAACTGTTCTGAATCTCTTTTTTCTAGGAACTCGGATAATCACGATGCCTGCCGTCCGGGGTTATCATCAGAATCAAATGAGACAAGCCAGGCAACGCCCTCAGCCAAGGGCCCGACGCGCGGTAGTCACCGGATCCATATGAGCAGCTATCGCTAACTTCTTCTGTGCTTAGTAGGTAATTTATAGGACTGCTGGTGGAAAAAAATGTATAAGCTAGAGTTTCTCGGGAGGTTTAATTGTGTCTGATAAATTAATCACAAAAATACATGCTATTCTCATGCTCCTCTTGCCAGACTTGAGATTCCCTTAAATAGGGATTTGGGCACCAAAATCCTGGAAGCCAGACAGCAAAGGACGTCTTTGCTTTGCCAATACTGTCTGCCCCTGCTATTCTCCAGCTGAACTTTTAAGAGCTCCTGGCTAACTAGACTCCTGTCTAGTAAAATGGAGGCAGAGGAGAGAGGTGACAAAGAGACTCGGCCTTCAAATAATATCAAGTTGCAGGGTACCAGGAAGCCATTACATTGCATTGACGTTCTGTGGTGATAGCCAGCCTCCAAGATGGCCCCAAAGACCCTCGTCTTCTGGTGCTCACATATTTGTATGTCCCCCTCCCGTGTTGAACAGGACTGACCTGTGCAACCAATAGGATGTTTCAGAAACGGCAGAGTATGATTTCCAAGGATAGGTCACAAAAGTTAATACAGCTTCCTTCTCACTCTTTTCCTGAATCTTTCATTTCAAGAGAAACCAGCCACCATGTTGTGGCGACACTTGAAGCAACCCGGTGGAAAGACTCATTTGGCAAGGACCTGAAGCCTCCCACCCACAGCCCTGTGAGCAAACTACCTTGGGAGGGGATCCTCCAACCCCAGCCAAGCCTTCAGATGAGACCACAGCCCCAGCTGCCATCTTGACTATACCCTCAGGAGAGACCATGAGCCAGACCCGCCCAGCTAAGCGGCTCCCAAATTCTGGACTCATGGAAACTGTGAGATGATGAATGTTTGCTTTTTTAAGCCTCTGAGTTTCGGGAAAATCTGTTATATAGCAAAAGATAACTGACATACCATCACTTCTTTCTTAGAGAAGCTCCAATTCATGCAAATTCAGTTCTTAGTTTAAACTATATGAAGTCGCCAACATGTGACCGTGTTGACCCACACATGGTGATGACCTCTCCATTGACCTAGGGAGGGACTCAACGGTCTGGATAAATGCAGGCCTGAGTGTAGAGCGCCTGGGTCCTGTGCAAGTCAAAACATGCGGCCTTCGGCAGAAGCCGGCTGTGCTTCTGGAAGCTCATGTGCCGGGAGAGTAACACTCCTTCCAGCTCAGCTGCCTGCACATGCTGTCCTCTTGCCAGCCAGGCCTGGAGGCCAGCCAGGGACGTCAGAGACCCTCCCCGCAATTCTCCTCCTCTCTCTTGGTCACACAGGGCTGCTTTTTACAAGCCCCCAAGTTCAACGAAGCTCCAAGTCCTCCAAGGGAGCGGAAAGGCATCTTGGCGACAGACAATTAGAGAGATTGGTTCGCCAGCCCCGGACACAGCACTCCATCCAGCAAAGCCTCAAAGAGTCCCCGGTGAACCATTTGCTGGCTTTAATTTCTCAGGGGCTGCTTCAGCAGGTGGCCACTAGTAGGTCGTCAATAGGGACCTTCTGGCCGAGGACTGGGGGCTCTTTGCAAAGGTCAGATCCAGAGGCCGGAGGGCACGGCTCAAGAGGTCACGAGGTCGGGACCCGTCACTGTGACAGATGAATCCGAGCATCTCTCTCTCTCTCTCACTGGAAGGAGGGCGAGGCCTCTTGAGACAGGAGAGGTGGGAGGGGGTGGCGTTGGGGGCTCACAAAGAAAGGCGAGTCTGGTGTCTGGCCGGCACCTCTCAACTGGTCTTCATTAGGCGGGGGCCCCACAAGCCTCTCTTCTGCCGCCCTCTGTCCCTCACTGATGGGGTGCTGTCTCCAGACCTCTCAACTGTTCCTCATTAGGTGAAACAGTGCGCTTTTGTCCTGCATGAAGCCTTCTTTGTTCCCCCAGCCCAGCCAAGCTAGAAAGCCAGAAACTGATACAAAACAATGCCACTCTATCCTGAGGGGACCCCTCCCTCCTCCCTCTTCCTCCCCCTGGCCGGACAAGGAAGGGCGACTTTCCCCCAGTCACATCCCCGGGTGTCTAGCTAGCTGAGAACGTGTTTTCTGAAGCAGAAGAAACATGTCTACCAGAGACCGGTGGCTCCCAAGTGTGGACAAACGTTGGAATCACCTAGAAATCCTCAAAGAAGGCCAACGCCCAGCCCCCACACCCAGACATCCTGAGTTGCCTTGGTCTGGAGAGCAGCCCAAGCATTGGGATTTATAAAACTTCTCCAGAGGACCCGGACGGCCGGGGAAGTTTGGGAACGGCCGGCCGAGGCAGAGAACCTGAACCAGGAGGGTCATACCCGTATGGGCCGAGTACTGACCAGCCCTGTCTGAGAAAGTGATGTGGACACAGCCAATGTTAAGTTCAGAGGAGCGTTTTAATCTTGGACGTCAGCATCGGAAATCGTGCGCAAGTATCTTAAGATCCTTTGGGGGCTCTGCCGCTCTCCCTCCTCCCTGGTCCTTACCACTGTGCTCTTGAGCAACAACAACAACAAAAAAAATCCACACCCTCAAAGACAAGACGGGTGACAGAGAGACCTGGTCGGCTAGTTCCAGGCTGTCTTACCAGCTTCCGTTCCCAGCGTGATGCTGAAGGGGCTGGTCATCCAAAAGCCATTGAGTTTGGTGAGCCCGATGTGTCTCCGTTCCCACAACCTGTCTTCTAGGCTAGGATGACTGAAAGATGCGGTGTAACTTCGAGACAAAGAAAGGCTCTCATCCTGCACCACAGCCAAGGCCCCAAAACACACCCCGCTCCCACAACCTGCTTGCTAGGAAAAGCCTCACGCTTTTGTGGCCCAGGCCTGAAACATCCACGTTGCAGATTAAGATAGGCCAGAGCCTCCCAACTCTGTTTTTAAAAGGTGACGTTAGATCTTGGCGTTAGATTACACATGTCAACATATCGGATTCCTAGTAAAATCCGAATTTCAGACAAATAAGAGATCATTTTTTAGTAAAAGTATGTCCCACGCCATAGTTAGGGGGCATGCGGATACTAAAAATTCTTGGGTATGTAGCTGAAATTCAAATTTAACTGGGCATCCTGTATTTTTTCTGGCAACTCCAAAGTACGGAAGCGGTTAAGAGCCGCTTGTACGTCATCGGTGTGAATAAATTCTACTCACTCGCTCTTTGTTTGGCGTGTAGCTGACGATAGTTTCTGAAGGAATGGGAGCTTCCGATGGAGATTAGGAGGTAGGATTCTAAAGCCCCAGCAGTAACTATGGGAAAGGATGTCATGATTGACTAGTAATGTCTGCCGTGGGTCAAGGACGGAGAAGGAAGTTACGCCAGGAAGGTATTTATTTACAACCACAGGTCACATTCAGAGTGATGTGTAATTGGGGTGTTGAACTCTGGCCATTTGCCTTTTTCTTTTCCTTAATGAGAAAGAAGGGGTGGGAAAAGGGGGGTTGTCAATGTAGGGGTAGAAGAAATGGAAACGTGGCTGAGTCTTGAAAAGAAGGCAACTGTTCACTACGCAGAGACTGTGCTTTCTCTTTCTTGGTCTTCTGTGTCTTCCTCTTTCCCCAGAGCAGCTCTCCTGATGACAGGGCCCCCAGTAGGTGCTTTCGCACATGAGCACTAACCCAACACTTTGAACTAGAAGTCACAGCAATAGAACAGATTTGGATCGCCACCCTTCCTCCCCACCAGGCAGGTGGTACACAACCTGTGGTCATGCGCTGGCTAAACTGTGGGGCCTACAGAGAAAGCCCTTTGGGGCACTCCCATCATTGAGCCTTCCTGCTTGCCCAGAGATCTGGAATCGGTGCCCCGTCACCCACACACCGCCATTCGGCCGCAACTCCAAGAACCATGGCTCCTTCCGGGCTGTAGACGATGACGAGGGAGGAAGTCAAGAGCCACTCCTAATGGGAATGCCCACCTCTGTGCTCAGTCCGCATGGCAGAAGGAACCCATTCATCAAACTATGAAAACTCCCCCCGCTCGCCAGGAAGAGTGACCACAAAGTGCTTGTAAATACACGTCGTGAGGTTTAAACAATTTGCATCATGGTTTCTATTTTGTGAGGGGAGTCCATGTGAAGGCAGTGAGGGGCACGCTTTGGGTTTGTCCTGTAGACAATACATGCCCGGGTCTTACCCTGCTTCCGTATCTTCTGCCCAAGCCAACTGGCCGGCCCCATGGCCTCTCAAGACGAGAAGGGTGCCAATTCCTAACATTCTATTTTCATACTGTTTGATGATAAAAATCGCTCCAGCGGGACAAATAGCAGCGAACAAACACAGGAAGCAGCCCCCTGATTAGATAGAGACGGGGCTGCTTATGGAGTAAAAACAAAATGACTCAAATGACAAATGGGTGGACCGTGGACACTGCTGACCATCTCCTTCCTGGCCAGGCCACGAATAAATGGACAGAAGAAATCAAGGAAGAAGGTGATGCTTCGGACTAAAAGGTGGGGGGGTGGGGGTGGGGGAGGGGGGGCGAAGGGGGCTTGCCCTGCGGCTTTGCTTGGCAGGTGACTTCTCTGAGTTGCCTCTTTGGTAGAGGTCATGGGGGACGACCATCTGGTTTCCAGCCACTTCCTTTGAAAGTCTTGCTTGGGCTTGCTCCGGAGCACTTAGCCCTGAGACATAAGGTCCTTTGAAATCTGTGGTCTCAGGGCCTTCGCCAAAACTGAGCCAGTGCCTGGTTTCTCATCTCATTTCGCTCCTCACTGAGAGTCATGGGAGGTGGGGGGGGGAGGGGCCGGGTAGGGAGATAACTTTACTCTCTAGGGGATGCTTGGCTACAAATGTCTACAGACATATTTGGCTGTCCCAACTGTCAGGGGGTGTGGCTAAACATCCTATAATGCCCAATACAGTCCCTAACCACAAAGAATCACCCCGCCCCAAATATCCACAGTAGCAAAGTTGAGAAAGCCCGGTGGTCTAGGGTAAGTTCAAATATCGATACAGACGCACATATAGATATAGGGACGGAGGTGTAGACGGACGTGCCAGGTGCAGGTGTGGGTGTATGTATAGGTCCAGGCACAGGGGCAGGTGTGGTTATGGATACGAGCACGGACTTAGGCAGGCACAGACGCAGACAGAGACTGAATTCCCTCCACAAAGAAGGAAGAGGAGCAAAGCCCGAGCCTCATTTCTGACAGCGAGGTCTCTGCAGGAATAAATCACCAGAGAAATAAATGCAGACACTTCCTGATAACAACCCAGCAGCCCCAGGCCTGCTCTGAGCGTGGGCCTCACCCGGTCATCCCAACAAAGGCCCCAAGATGAGAGCCTACGTTCAAACTCCACCTCGACCACTGACTCCCCGTGTGGTCCTCGCCAGGTGCCTTACTCTCTTGAGTCTCAGCTCCATATCTACGAAGTAGGCATAATAGTTTCTACCTCCTCTGCTTGGGATAATTGTCAAGTAGGATCGCACGAGTAGGGGCCAATGCCTTGCCTGAAATTTGGCGAAACAGGGATCGTCAATAAACTGCATCTGTCATGAGTGGCTCAATCACCAGCACCTTCCGACATGAACATGAATTTCAGGTATTTCTCCTTAATACCCAAAGGGGTTTATCTGCACTGGGGAAGCATCGCTGAGGGGAGAGAGGTGCCAACCTGGCCCTGTCTCCTTGTCCTCGTTTCAGCTGGGGCCCCAAAGTAACAAGGACCAGGAACTGAGCTCATCGAGGGGTTTCTGTGACGTGCCCTCACCAAGCCCAATAAAAAAAAAAAAAAGATCTACTCCATTTCATAGAATCTTAGAAAGCATGTAAAATGAGTTTCTGGGATACGATACCTTTAGGCTATGACGCCTATGTTCTCCCCAAGCAGAGCTCAATTCCACGAGACGGTTAAGCTTCAGAGGCAAAGAATGTTGACTCACTTCATGTCCCGAAAGAAACTGTGTGGGACTCACTCACTTCACGTGGCCCAGCTAGAGACCAAATGACGATTTCTGTCACCTTCTATAATGTAAATCCCTGAACGGTCACCACACGGAAGTCAAAAGGGACGAGATGACCGCACAAGAAGGTATAATGGAATCTGTTGTTTCTGCCTGCCTCGTATGCCATGGCCGAACCTGTTTTCCAGAAGCCCTATTCCCTCCTTTGGAGGGAAACTCATTCCATGAGCTTTCGATGGGCTGAAAATCGGAAGCTATCCCAGCCTCCCGTCCATTGGCGTAGGTATGTCACCCAAACTGGGAGTTCCAGAATCCCATCCCCACGACCGATGGATCCAGTGACCTAGGGAGGCGGGGGGAGGTGGTTAACACAAACCAGCCAATCATATCCCTGGCCTGGAATTTCTACAAAGATATGAGAGAAAAGGGAGCTTTTTACTCTGGAGTTACTAAGCTGGGATAATGTAAGCTTGAAACGTCCTGTGACCATGACCCTCTGCTTCTCCCTCCTTCCCTGATGGAGGAAACTCATTCGTTGTGACAGAAAAGGATACCGATATAGAAAAAAACAGCTAATGGGGCGCCTGGGTGGCTCAGTCGGTTAAGCATCCGACTTCGGCTCAGGTCACGATCTCGCGGTCCGTGAGTTCAAGCCCCGCGTCCGGCTCTGGGCTGATGGCTCAGAGCCTGGAGCCTGCTTCCGATTCTGTGTCTCCCTCTCTCTCTGCCCCTCCCCCGTTCATGCTCTGTCTCTCTCTGTCTCAAAAATAATAAAATAAACATTTAAAAAAATTAAAAAAAAGAAAAAGAAAAAAACAGCTAAAGATTGAGAGAGAGAGACAGACAGACAGAAAGAAAGAAAGAAAGAAAGAAAGCAACTATCAGATTCTTGATGGTCCTGAAGCCAGATCTATGTCTGAACATCACAGTCAAATGAGCTAATCAATTACTTTTGTTTATTAGTCTTTTCCCCTTTAACTGGGTTTCTGCCACTTGCAACCAAAATAGTCACGGCTAATAAAGGTTAGTCTGAGAGTCCTTGAATTAAAAAGAAACAAACAAACAAACAAGCAAACAAACAAAACCCAGAGATGAACTGGAAACTGCACTTTCACTAAAAGAACAATAAAAGTCCCCAAAGGAGACCAATCCCACCCCCCCCCCCCAACCTTGCCACAGGCCAGAGCAGAGTGAAACACTTTCAACTAGGTTTTGTTAAAGGGGATAAGGAAAATGGTATAATTTGTAAAATAGTGAGTTAAAGAAAAGGATTCCAGTTTCTCTAAGTATGTTGGGACTTCTCAGAGCCTTCATTTTGTTAAGTATACAATTGGAATCTCCCAAGAGACATATAATATCCAGGGTCCTAGGAAAGAAAGAAAGAAAGAAAGAAAGAAAGAAAGAAAGAAAGAAAGAGGAAAGGAAATAGCGATGGAGGGAGGGAAGGAAGGAAGGATGAAAGAAAGAAAAGAAAGGAAGGAAGAGGGAGGGAAGGAAGGAAGCAGGGAGAAAGGAGAAAGAAAAGAAAAGAAAAGAAAAGAAAAGAAAAGAAAAGAAGGAAGGAGAAAACAAAAAGAAGAGAAAAGGAAAGAAGGAAGGAGAAAGAAAAGAGGAGAAAGAAAAGAAAAGAGGAGAAAAGAAAAAAGAAAAGGAAGGAAGAAAGAGGGAGAGAAAGGGAGAGAGAAAAAAAGAAAAGATAAAAGAAGGGAAGGGAAGGAGGGAGGGGGGAGGGAGGAAGGAAGGAAGGAAGGAAGGAAGGAAGGAAGGAAGGGAGAGGAGAGAGAGAGTGAAAGAGACAGAGAGAGAGGCAGGGAGGGAGGTTGGAAGGGAGCGGGGAGGGAGGAAGGGAGACGAAGCTTTGGACAAATTGATCCAGGTCTCGTCTGGAGGCCAGGCGAGATTCCCTTCCACGTCCCATCTCACTTCCAGCACCAAGTTCATTCCTGGCGACAAATCACGTTGCAGCCCGGGCTGACATCAGCGGGAGACAAGAGGCAAGCTAATGGCCAGGGAGTGCGTGCGGAGATATTCTCCCGCCTCTTTCCCTCCTGTTACTTCCAGGTCAACTACTCGGCGATGCCTGCGTGTCTCCCGGGTGCCGAGCCCCGAACGACAGGCCAGTGACACAGAAATCAACAAGACACAACCCTTGTGTCCCGGAAACTCTGGCCGGAGAGAGGGCCAAAGAAAGATATCCCAATACAGGGTGGATACTGTCGCGAGGGGAAGGGAAACCCCTTGGAGAGGGCGCCCAGGACACCGGGGGAAAGGGGAGGAGGGCGCTTGGAGTTTCTGAGAAAAAAGACCCAAGCCCACCCAAAGCTCTTCGAGTTTCAGACTGACAGGTCATGCCACCCGAGTGACCCTCTCGTGAATGTATCTGCCGCCGGCCCGTCTCCCGTCTGTTGGCCTTCTGAAAGCCACGTGGTTACATTTTGCTACAGAACAGCCATCCGTGGAAATAATTGACACAGATTAAGCTACGGGCTGGGTGTATAGATCACCGGCCCAGATCTAATTCCTGCCCGGTCCACTCAATTACACAGGAGCTCCTTACTGGAGAAGCAGGTGTAGTTGCTGTAAATAAATTCAACGTTGGGCATGGATGTCATTGGGTAACTGCATTTGCTATGCTTGGGTGACACATAAGGAAGCCATCAGCAGGATGACTGTTGGGTTTACAGAGACATGGCTAGCCTTTCCCGACAGCCTCGGGTCCAAGTGACCTAAGGGCGCCCTCACGAAGAAAACCAGCTCACCGCTCACTGTATTCACATGCCTCCATCTCACATTGGTAGGAAGACACGCAAGAATAAAGAAGGGATTGCCTCCGTCGGCGACGCTAGGAGATAGGCGCCGGGAGACTTACGGCGACCGAGATGAGCAAGAGGAGCAGAAGTTTAGCGCCGTTTGGAAAAACGTTTTCTCGCTGTGCAGCCCACACCAGTGACTTCACCTCTCTGAACCTTACTTTCTCTATCTGCCAGTGGGGTTATTCGTTCCTACGTCACAGAGCCAGTGTGGGTCTGCAGTAGGAGAATGAATGTAAAACCTTTCGTATTTTTCCAAGCGCAGCGCATATGTGAGTTATTATGTTGAGCAAAACTTGGGAGAGGTGGGAAGAGCGGAGAGTTTTGGCCAGATCCGGTCATGAGACCATACGAAGAAGAACCATATCAAAATTATTCTGACCAAGAACACAAACATCCAGTTGTAAGATGACTAAGTTCTGGGGATCTAACGCACAGCCCGGTGATTATAGTTAATAATACCGTACCGCGGGTCTTAAATGTTCTCAACACAAGAGGGGCGCCTGGGTGGCTCAGTCGGTTAAGCGTCCGACTTCAGCTCAGGTCACGATCTCACGGTCCGTGAGTTCGAGCCCTGCGTCGGGCTCTGGGCTGACGGCTCAGAGCCTGGAGCCTGTTTCAGATTCTGTGTCTCCCTCTCTCTGCCCCTCCCCTGTTCATGCTCTGTCTCTCTCTGTCTCAAAAATAAATAAACGTTAAAAAAAAAAAAAAATTTTTTTTGAATGTTCTCAACACAAGAAAAGTCATGGCAGTTATGTGATGTAGGTTAAGTCACTCTCCCAAGGTTTTTTGTTTTGTTTTTTTAATTTTTTAATGTTTATTTATTTTTGATAGAGAGAGACAGAGCATGAGTGGGACGGAGAAAGAGAGAGACACAGAATCCAAAGCAGGCTCCAGGCTCCGAGCCGTCAGCACAGAGCCCGACGTGGGGCTCGAACTCACGAACCGCGAGATCATGACCTGAGCTGAAGTCGGCCGCTTAACCGACTGAGCCACCCAGGCGCCCCGGCAAAGTTTTTAAACTAATCAGTAGCAAGCTAAGACGTGAGTCCTGACCGATTTGGATTTCAAATCTACGTTACAGCCTCTCTCATTTCCTTTCCTGCGTTTGATCAACTTGCCAGAATCAGAAGGGAATTCAGCCTTTAAAAATGTGGTCTATACACACAATGGAATATTACTTATTCAGCCTTAAAAGTAAAAAAAGATATCCTGCCACATGTGACCACATGGATGAACCTGGAGAACACTAGGTTAAGTGAAATAAACAAGTCACAGAAGGACAAATCCTGAATGAGTATTTACATGAGGTATTTACAACAGCCGAATTCTGGGGCACCTGGGTGGCTCAGTCAGTTGAGCGTCCAGCTCTTGATTTCGGCTCAGGTCACGGGTCTTGGGATTCAGCCCCACATTGGGCTCCACAGTGGGTTCCACGCCAGGTTGGGAGCCTGCGTGGGATTCTTTCTGTCTCCCTCCACCCCTCTCCCCCATTGACTGTCTATACATACATACATTCATACATACATACATGCATATAATAGCCAAACTCATAGAAGCCAGAAGTAGAATGATGGTTGCCTGGGGTTGGGGGATGGGAGGGAGAAAGTTGGGGTTGCTGTTCAATGGGTATAAAGCTTCAGTTATACGAGATGAATACGTTCTAGAAACCCAGGGTACAACATCGTGCCTAGAGTCATAGCCATATCATATCATACGCTTAAAATTTTGTTAAATGTCCCAAAACAGAATTTGTTCAATGTCATGCTAAATGTTCTTCCCAGAATTTAAAACAAAGGGAGGAGAATTCAGGCTCCCAAAAGACTAAAGGTGGAAGCTTCCTGACAAAACATTTAACTTTGCCAAATCTTAATACCTTCAACTGCCACGTGGGTATAAAAGAGTAGTTACCTTATAGTGTTATCTGAGAATTGAATGACGGAACCCAAAGTATTTGGCATAGTGCCTGGAACATACGAACGGCGGGAACATACAGAACATACGAACATACTAACAAATACTAATTGCATTAGTAACAATACGAATACAATACAATTAGTAACAATAACAAATACAAATACGACTACTAACACATACCAATGGCATTGGTTGTTTTTGTTTTGATTGTCAGTGGTATCGTGCTTTGACTCCGGTGCCCAGATAGGCTGCCAAGTATCACTTCCTCCCCCGGCCCCGCAGCCCCCTCCAGCCAGCTCACGCCAAACGGCCGACGTGACCCGCTTTGGAAGAAGGAATAGTCAATAAACTTCACGATCTAATAAAACATTCAAGGGGCCCTAGGGGTTTGAATACTCTTCAAACTGAAACTCATAAAAACAAGCTATTCTCTCATATCTAGCAACAGTCCAGCGGTGATGTCCTAGTTCTTAGAAAGAACAAAGCTTGAATCAAGTTTTGGCAGGTTTTCTGAACGGATCTATAGAGACGCGGCGACACATAGATAAGACGATACCACCACGGTGTAGACACGTAGATCGATAGGATGATTACCACAGCATATGACACATTCCCTTCACATTTGACTTTTTGCACCAGGATCATCAAGAGGGTAATTTTTCAGAAATACTGCAGGCCTTCATCAGTTTTCCTAAGGGCCTCTCTTAATCCTTTGATGCACAAATCATTCTCCCTTGAAGCACCTGTCTTGTCGACTGGCCTGACTACCGCATTCCCATCCATCAAACGCTTTGCCTGTAGTTAGAGCCACTCTCCAGCAAAACGTTCAGCCACTTTATGAAATCTTGCATCTTCTGCAAGATCTGCGGTTCCGCTTTGCAATCCGTGGGCATCGTATGTGCATCATTCTGTCGACAGCCCACAGCATCTGGCAACCGACGAAGGGAGCGTCCGACAAGCGGGTGGGTCGCGGTGCTCGCGGAAAGCGGGGTAGGATGTCTGGGGAGGGAACACGTGAACACACGATGAGCGGATCGGTCATTGGTTCGGTTTTTAACGTTTGTTTATTTGTTTGTTTAGAGGCAGAGAGAGAGAGGGAGGGAGAGAATCCCAAAGCGGGCTCCGCACTGTTAGCCCAGAGACTGACAGGGGGTTCGATCCCACGAATCGGAAGATCACGACCTGAGCTGAAATCAAGAGGCAGACACCTAAGTGACTGAGCCACCCAGGCACCCCCATGGCTCATTATTTTTATGTCATGACAACCATTGCTTGTCTACACAGCTCTGTGCAACAAATAGGCTCAGGCCATGACTTCCCGATTACTAGGATCCCCCAAATTCTGTTCCTAGCCCTGGAACGCGCAAGATCCTATCCAGTGTGTACGGCCCGAGCTGCATGGGGTGAGTTTCCGTCCACAAAAACAGATCTTTCTTGGCTAAATCCTGCAGATGCTTAAGCTCTCCCACTAATTTTGTATTGTTTCACATGAATTATTTAGTTCAGACTTGCTGCAATTGCGTAAATGTCAAAAAAAGCAGGTTTGGTAATGTCCTCAGTAACAACTTCTAATACAGCACAGACCATGAAACAAAGGGCATTTACAGGCACACAGCGTCCCCATGACATAAAAATTTGTTACCCAACGCCAACGCGGTCATGAGGTTGTATCTGGAAGCAAAATGCCACCTATAATATAAAAGAATTCGTAAGTGGATGGCCACTTATAAGTGAACTTCAATCCCCGGTCAAGCCCCCCTTCTGCACACAATGGACCCGTTCGGTGGGCCGGAGCAAATCGTATCACGTCTTCTGTCCTCAGTTGCCTCCCATGTAAACTGAAGACAAAATCGGGGCAAATGCAAGATTTGCACATGGGTCGCGACGACAACGGAGGTAGGAAGAAAGACGCCCGCGAGCAGAATCAGACGGTTGCCCCCCGATAGCAGTTCTCTTCTGCCGCAGCGATGGGGCAATCGTATCACATCTGGGCAGGGCCGCCAAGAACAGCTTCCCTTGCAGCTAGGTTGGCATGGTGATTGTGTCCTGACCCCCCGGGGCCGGGAAACCTACGCGCAATTCCCAGGCCACGCCCTTAGAGTGAAGGGGCATTTCCTTCCTTCGTTTTCTTTTTCTTTTGTCCACCAGCGGGACTACAGACTTGCCGGTGACCCAGACCGTGTGGCGAAATGCCTACAAAAGTGTCAAACCATGGAAACACCCTAAGCATGATGGGGAAACATAACAAAACAAAAGAAAACAAAACAAAACAAGCAGCCAGCACGGCGTCTCATGGGCAAGAGGAGTAAACGTGGACCTCGTCGAAGCTGCCTTATTCAGAGTTGCTTCTCCAGCGGCCAACTGTATCGTATCTACGATAGTGTCATTCTTCTCTTACCTGCCACGCAACTGAACATGCTCTCCTTACGCAACCCCCACGGGCAGGAGACATAAACTGGAGGCCATATCGAGGAGAAGCTAAACCTAGGGATGCTGAAGTCGGATTAACTTGCATCGAATCGAGCTCTAGCGCCTTCTGACGGACGTGATAAGTGAACATAATCCAGTGTATCTAAGCCTTGGCTTGTTAATACATAAACTGAGTATACTAAGAGCAGCCACCCCAGGGGACCGATGCAAGGTTTCCTGATATCGGGCTTTAATGGCAGAACGCGTGAGAGTAGCACTGTCACCACGGTAACAACCACGCGTTCAGTAAATGCTATTATTTTTATTATTACAGGGAAAAGGGCTTCCAGGGCTGGAAGAGGCCCCAGTGCTAAGTTCGGTTTGGGGATCTAAAGCTAAAGCAAGGCCACTGGGAATTCACTCATCCAAAGTTTTTCTCATCCACTATGTGGATTTCCTTCTGAAATGTGGACTTGCTTTCCCTTTGGCAAGTTCTAATATGGAAAAAAAAAACATTGGAAGACCATGATCTCTTAGTCAGTTTGGGTTTGGGAGATGGGTGTGGAGGGCACGTGCAGTGCCAGGCAACAGTCAGCATCCACATCTTTCCAAGAGAGCAAGGGGCTGTGCAGGGGTCCACTTGGGCCAGCAGGCACCTGCTTCAAATCGCAGGGAACTACATTTCCCAAGCTCCTTTGCCTTATGGCTTCCTGGTAAGCTCAGCCAATGGGAGGCACTGGTGGAAGACCAGTGGGGATTTCACGCTCCACACACCCACCCGACTTTGGCAGCCCCTCCATGACGCTGGTTCCACTTGGAGCTCCTGGCACCTGGGCTCTGGAAATCTAAGCTCCTCTTTTTGTCCCTTTCCGCTAAGGATAGTACTGATCTCTTGCTGTTGGTAATCTCTGAGCTGTTTGCCTCCTCGCCTCCTCCGTCACCTATGGATTCATCCCCCTGCATGAAATTCTCTCTGCTTGAAGGACCTTTAATGATGTCTGCTTTCAGTCCAGACCTTGACAGATTTGACATGGCAACTTCAGTGCCCATTACACCACCTTGTATGTGCGGGGTACTCAATTCACGTTTGTGGAATGAACGGATGCTTCGACGGGCAAGATGCTAACGTAATTCCTCTGAGCTCTGTCCTCTGCCCGCTCTGAAGACCCGTAAGGCTGAACGTGCTTCTTATGGGGCACTTGCCTCTGCTCACAAAGGCTCGCAGCTGGCTGAACCACCAAATATACCAACACGTTCATCTTTCAAAACCCCATCTTTAGTCTGGTCCCCCAAAGTAGTGAACCCCAAGCCCTCAGATCCTGAACACCCCAAAGGCAATGAAGAATTTCATCTAGAGACCTTCCTGTTATAGACGATCCAGCTGAGAGCAGGACAGATGAGGAGGACAGAAGAACAGAGGGCATAGACAAAAACGCAACTCCTCTAAGCAGCCAGCTATCTCGGGACAGCCGGGGCTCTGCTAGGGATCAGCACAGTGCTTTCAATATTTGTAAATATCTGTTTGGTCCAAGAGTTCTCTCCCATGGAAACAGCTAATAAGCCAAGCTGCCTGAGTTTACTCCTCGTGCCAAGGCACATTCCAGGGTCTGATCACATTTCTGTTTTCTTATGGAAAAGAAGACAGAAAGAGTGAGCAAGGGGTTTAGAAAGGTGACAGGGGACTCGGGATGGAAAGCAGGAAAGTTAGTCTTCCAGGTTGAGGGGGGTTTTGTCATTGAACCAGAACTAGAAAGGAAAATTAAAGTTAGCAGCAGCTTTCTGCCTAGAACAGGAACTGCCGTTTTGACCTGGGGTTCCAAATTCTTTAGGCACATTGGGCTAAGCAAGTGGCCGCTTTAGCAGGTCACCAAACAAAACCAGGAAGTGGTAAGTAGGTGGGAAGGGACCTGACGCTCTCCAAGAAAAAGAAGGATTCCCCGGCAATGTCAAGGCTACCGACCTCTACGGACCACAATTTGAGCGGTGAGGTGGTGTTTTCATCTAGGTTGTGTTTGACAGCTTAGAAACCCAGGACCCACGGGGCACGTGGGTGGCTCAGTCGGTTAAGCATCGTACTCTCGACTTCAGATCAGGTCATGATCCCAGGGACGAGGGATCGAGCCCCACATTGAGCTCAGCGCTGAGTGTAGACCCTGCTTGGGAATCTCTCTCTCCCTCTCTCTCTCTCTCTCTCTCTCTCTCTCTCTGTCCCTCCCCCACCACTCTCTCTCAAATAACATTTTAAAAATTAAAAAAAAAAAAAAAGAAGAAGCCCAAGGCCCAGGCAGTAAGGGGGTTTCCATACGGTCATAACTAACACACGTCCAAGGTAGGACATCGGTCCAACCCATGTTCCACTGAAGTATGCCACCTTCTCAAGACAACACATTTTCTCCAAATACTGAGATGTGTGCCCTGAAATTTACACTGGAGACTGTTTGACTTGCCTTATTAATTGCTTGATTTCTTTTTTTTTTTTTCATTTCTTCCAAGCCAAGAAGCCTATATCACTTTTCGTGAGGACATTATAACTCGAATCAGAGATTTTTAGCCTTGGAGGTGAATTTCAGTTTCAACTGCCTCTGTAACAATAACGTTTGCTGGGTACCAAGCACTTACTAGGTACCACGTGCACTGTTTTAAGGATTTTATCCTTTTTTATTTCATATGGTGGCCTTGTCCACAGTGTTGCCCAGAATGTTAACCCCACAATACCCCCCATGAGTTACAAACTCTATGATCCCAAAGAATTTGCAGAAATGTGGACTTCTGGATCCTTCTCAGGGAGAAGAAAAAAATCAAAATGCACATAAGGGCATGATAGACCCCGGGAAGTCCTGCAGTTACAAAAAACCACTGCATTTTTTTTTAACAGGGTGTCTCCCAAACATCTCTGTCCACGGAATCCTTATTTCCTGAGATCCGATTAGCATCCTGGCCCCATTCTGATCGCCGAGAAAGCTCGGTCTCCTATTAATATTCCCTGGAAGATGTGATTAAGACAGAGAAAGCCCCCAGCATCTCAGAAAGAGTTTTCAACAATGGGAATGCTTAATGAAGAGCTCCTTAACGCTTTCTTAACCGGAACAACGGCGGGGGGCGGGGGGGTGGCGAATTACCCGCTTTGGGAAGAGATTTAAGCTTTTCTAAATGAAGTTCGCAAGTGGCTACGCGGCATATCTTCCGAGACATCTCTAGCTCCTCGCCCTCGCCCCAGTCTGCCTCGGTGGCCTGATAATAGATATTTAAACAACTGCAAAAGTGAAGGTTGACCCTGAGCGTCCTTCCCATCCCTCCCCAAATCCGTTGGAGACATGGTCTGCAAGGAGTAAACAGGCCCATCCCTGAAGTCTCGGCCACCCCCGTGTGATATCGAACAGCTGCCCAGAGCCCCCTTCTGCAGGCCAACCCTCGGCCTGCTGCACCCGCTTCGCGCAGTAAGACTTCCTGGCGGCGACTTCTCTTTGAAGTTCAAGGGAGCACCGTGTACCGTATGTGTGGGAAGGAAGACCGAGAGTCATCCTTCACGGAGCCATCTTTCCCACGAGAACTGAATCTTTGGGGCAGAGGAGGTATGATTTAGCACCTACATAATAAAAACAATAGCAGTGGTAACCCACACGATATTTATAAAGCGCTTCCCGATGTCGAACGCGGCACCGACTCTGTCCCATCCTTGGGGCTAGAAGGTAGGAACCGTAATGGTTCCCCTTTTACAGATGGGGAGACTGGGGCGAAGGGAGGGTAAGCGACTTGCCCAAAGTCATGACGCAGCGGCTGAGGGAGTTAGGTTTTAGTTGGTTCGGGACCGACGTCTCATTTGTCAAAGCGGGGCAAGAGCAGGATTGGTTGACAACCACGGGGGAAAGACTGGGTTGTCCAAGAGTTGTCTTTACCCTGAACAGGGTAAGGGGCAGTTATGAGCCCAAAGGCCAGGCTCTGCAGGTGTAGCAGCGAAGGACAGGACCTGCAAGATGGTGCAGGAGCTCCCGGAAACAGCCCCGAAAGAGCCAGAAGCATTCTCTGTGTGTCGTCGATGCAGCGACACATCCTCCCTGAATACCAACTATGCGCTACGTGAATTCGTGGGTGCCGTCCTGCTCTCCCAAACATGTTTGTTGCACGAGACAAAAATTTTGAAAGAACTTGCCAGCCACCAAGATGATGTGGGGCAGGGGCTGCGGGGGCAGAGGGAGGGGAGGGCGCTCCGGTGACTCTGATGGTGATGCCAAATCCAAGAAATGCCTCCACCTGGGAGTTTTCTCCAGATTAACATTCCAGCAAAGCTCTTCTTGGGTGAGAGTCTGACCCTGTTCTCCCCAGAGCCTAGCGGTCTCCACATCCTAAATTCACCTCACTCAATTCCGAATATCCGGAGGGGCTACAGAAGAGAGCGCTTAAGAGATCACATGATCGAGGCTCGCGTCCCAGCTCTCCCAATAGCCCCAGTATGCCTTGGGCAAGTTACTTACCTCTGAGCCTCAGCTCACTGATCTGTAAAATGGGGACAAAGCAGAACACACCCCCCCCCCAGGGTGGCTCTGAAGACGAAATGAGCATGTCTGCGCGAGGAGCCCCCTATAAGAACACGTTGCTGTGTTCCCCCCCCCCGTGAAACTAACTTGTCCATAGGTGAAGATTTTCTGTGAATGGGGAGAAAAGGAGACAAAAGGAAACCACATGGAATAAAAAGATGAAAAGAAGCGAGGAGAGGAAAGGAGCAACCCACCCCCTGGAGGCTTTGGGGTCTGCTTCAAAACAGACACAGAGTGAAAATCTGCAAGGAAATAGAGCATCACAGTCCCCTAGCCGCTTCCCTCGGACCCTGGGCTTCCTCCTTCCCCCTCCCAACAACCATAGAAAAGCCATTTCTGGGCTGATGGTGCCCAAGAAGGGGCACTGGATGGAGAGTCAAAGACCTTGGGTAAGTTTTCTTTCCTCTGCAAGTTTCCTTAACTGAGAGACTGTTAAAAGAAGTAAGAGGAGAAAGGAAGAAGGGGAGAGGAGGAAGAAGAAGGAGGAGGAAAAGAGAAGGGAGGAAAGGTAGAAGAAAATAAGGGAGAGAAACCAAAGGAGGGAGGGAGGGAGGGAGGGAGGGGAAGAGAAGGGAGGGAGGCAGGGATGAGGAGGGAGATAAGGAAAAGGGAGGGGGTAGGGGAGGGAGGGAGGGAGGGGCCAGGGAAGGAGGAAGGAAAGGTTGATCTACAAACTGTATTGAGCCTGAAACATTCAAGAAAGGGTCAGGCCACCCAGTCCCGGCCCCCCCCGACCATTGCTTTAACCAGAGCTTCCTCCCTTTCCCTCTGATTAATGCATTCAAATCCATGCAAATCATATTATTAGAGAACAAAAATTTCCCCCAAGAAACAAATAAACAGCAGGACAACAACATGACAACTTGGAAGCTCCCTGACTCGGTCTTTCGGGGCTTCTTTTGGTTCCACACAGGGTGCATCGTGGTTAGAAGAACAAGCTTAGGAACCAGACAGACGTGGGTTCAAATCTGGGTGCAGCCGCTGAGAAGCAGGCTGACCTCGGCCAAGTCACCAACTTCACCAAATCCAGTTTTCATGTGTCCAGCAGGGGAACAGTAAGGCTACTCACTCCCGGGACTGCAGGGGGACACGAGTGAGGTAGCCCTGGGGAAGCACTAAGCACAGCACTTAGCACATGACAGGTGCTCTGTAAGCGGCGGCTGCTGTAACTGGTAAGACATTTCATACCTATCCCCAGTGTGGGGTAAAAAAGATTACACACACGCGCACACACACCCTTCCCAACTGGGCGCAAGGTCCCCCGGGGCCACCTGCCTGCAAAGCTGGCACACACAGGCACGGGACTTTGCCCCGAGGGATGTGCTGGCCAGAAGACCACCCACTAGGAACCAAGCTTCTCCTCAATGTGCCGCGTTGGTCCACTGCCGACTTTGGCCCGCTTCTCTCTTTTCTTAGACGCCGTGCGCTCTCTCGTCATACATGAAAGCGAAAAGATGTGATCCAGCATGCAAGTTTGAAGTCCTCTAGAGGATTTCAAATCACCTCCCTAACCGGAGGGTCCTCTGCTTGACGTGAGGATGGGGTGCTGGAGCCCTTTCCCACCATTGCTGAAGTCAGTACAGGGGAGGCTAGTAGGGACCAACATGCCAGAGTCCAGACAGAAAGAGGCTGAGGGAGGGAGGGACTTATCCAGGGTCCCATAAGAAGTTAGTCGAATATTCCCAAGCTGGTCACGCAGGCCACTCTAGCCCTCAGCACGGATCAGCCACTGCGAGCCAAGCCAAGTACCCCCTCCCCCACCCAACTCCCCGGAGAGCCCCGTTCTCCTAGTCCAGACCGCTCTGGTGCCATGTTCTCAGGGCCCGCCTTCCAGCCACCTGCTCTGGGAAGCCAAGGTGTTCCCCAAAGCTAGACATTTAAAACAATCTCTAAGGGTGAATATCTGAATTAACTTATGGAAACATTTCCCAAGGGGACCGCCATCCAGAACAGAAAGAAGAGAGAAGGCGATCCTGGGGGAGAAGATGGGTGGGAGGACACTCCAGGAAAGCCCGGAGGAGGGAGGAGCCCCACAGGGAAGGGGGTCCTGAGGTCAGAAGAAGGGACAGGCATCAGCCCGGCAGAGTAGCTAAAGCCGGAACCAAGGCCGACAAAGCCGGCGGTAGACGGTCCTCAGCACTCTGTGACCGCGCAGGCCTTTGCCTCCCATACAACCTGCACAGGCCGATACCCTGCTTCAGGCTATAGTGTAAATGTCTACTTGCCTGTCTCCCCACTTACCAAGTTGAGAGTTCCCCACAGCAGGCGCCGAAGCCACTAGCTCGTGGCCTGGCGGCATTGATTATGACCACAGCCGCCAGGACTGACATCTCCAAAGAGGCACCTCCCTAAATCCATTCACTAGGAAGGCACTCACTGAGACCTGCTAGGGGTTGAGTGGTGGCCTCCCAAGAAAAGGATATGGAAGGGTCTAGTCGCCGTCAGGACGACCTCATCTGGAGGCACGGTCTTCGCCGACGTGGTCAAGTTAACACGAGGCCGTGCGGGGGTGGGATCAGCTCTGATGCAATATGACTGAAAGGTATCCGCACACAAGCAGACAGACAGACAGACTCAGGGGAGAAGACCGTGCCAAGCCGGAGGCAAGAGGCTGGAGCCGTGCAGCCAAATGCCGAGCATCGCCGGCCCGGCCGAGGCTGGAAGAGGCAAGGAAGGATGGTCCTGCAGATGCCGTGATGTCAGCCTGCGGCCTCCAGAACCGGGAGAATACATTTCAGTTGTTCGAAGCCCCCCTAGGTTGTGGTTCTGTGTCACGGCAGCCCCAGAAAACTAACACGAGCCCCGAACTTTGAAAAGGAACTTCAGGTTCATTTCTAGCCCAGCATTGCCGTTCTGTGGAGGAGAACGCAGAGGAGGCCCAGAGAAAGGAAGGCACGCGCCCGAGGTCACCAAGGCTACGCGTGCCCACGCCTGGCCTCCTCTCCCAGCCCGGGGCTTGGGAGATGCTGGCTTTTTCTTGTCGTCACCAGGCCCCCGTCCATCTCAGTGCCATTATCATTTATTATTTCTGCAAGAAGGGAGAGGCTGGGGAGACTGCGCGGTTTCCAGCTCGGCCGGCGGTCTGTGTTTGCTGGCTTTGCATGAAAAGGGCCAGGCTGTTGGCTCTGCGGGGGGAACAGGCAGACTGGGGGGTGTGATGTGAGTCGTAAGTACAGTGACAAACTGCTCCGGGAATGGCCCGGGCACGGTCTAGCCAACCGGACCAGAAAACCGCAGCGCGTCGGGGGCGCCTGTAAGCGCCGTGTGGTTTCCTAATGCAGCGATCCGCCCTCTCTGCCGGGGTGCTCGTGGGTCCGGGGGGACTTTCTAAGCATCCGTACCGTTCCTTGAAGGGGAGGTAGGGTTTCTGCTTAACGGCCTCAAAGATTCCATTTTAGGACACATAATTACGGCCTTTCATGCCAGCCGTGCTTCAGAGGTGCATCCTTTTTGATGGTGCCCAAAGAGCATACGGACAACCTGGGTGAAGACAGGAGGTGGAAGCAATCAGAGCTGAGTCAGGCAGCATCTAGGGACCAGAGCCAGCGTGGACGGGACAAGAGCCATGAGTCAGCCCCTCGGAGAGAGCCTTGCTGGGGCGTGGGCTCACCGGCGAAGTGCCCACAACGGCTCCCCTCGCCTCCAGCCACGATGCCGACCTAAGGAGACAGCGTGAACCTCGGGCCTGCCCCTGTCGCCTGGTTCGAGGTATCGGGACACTGCTCCGAGCCGGGCCAACTCGGGGGAGCCCCGGCAGGCCAAAGGAATACGGCACGCTGAGGCTGGCCTTGACTTTGAAGCCAATGGGAGCCAACTTTCCATCCTGGCTCAGTCGCTAATTTGCCGGGGGACAGAGTCGGTTCACCCCTCTGAACGCCCGATTCTTTGTCTGCGAAATGGGTGAGCGATACCTTCTGGGAGGCGTTGGGACGTGCGGACCAGAAGCTTTACTGTGGGTCCCGAAGTCAGATGACGAGCAGATACAGACTCCGGCTAGCTCACTTGCCAGGTGGGGAGCCTTTGGGAAGACCCCAACCTGTCTGTGGCTCGGTCTTCTCATCCCTCGCATAGACCTGTAGTAGACACTGTGGGGTCAAGCCCGTGCCTTTGGACACCATTCCCATGCAGGCTGACCCAATGGCTTCCAACTGTGAACACCTGTGGTTCTTCGCCTGAGGGATGTCTTTGGCCCTCAGGATCCACTTGGCCGGCTCACGGGGCAGGCTGGGAATGCTAGGTTAGGGAAAGGCTCCTGGAGGAGCCCCCTCATGATGGGACTAGGGCTGACACATAAGGGCCCCAACTTCCTCCCCCCTCTGGTGAGACAACGCTGGGGCCCATTCTATGCATTCTTCCTGAAGATTCCTCTGGGGACTTCCCTCCAGTTGCCCACGGGAGGGATCCGGATATTATGGGGCCGGGGCTGTGGCTCGACCAGTTTGCTTCCTTTCCAGTGTTGCTGTCTCACTTCCTGGTGATCCTTCCAGATGCCTCACAGGTGAACCACTTACACCCCGACTCCATCCAGCGTTCGGCTCCTGTGGGATCCATCACGGCCACCGCGCACCCCGGAGAGTTAATATAAGGATCAAATGAATGAATCGAGGTCAAGTTCTCAGGACGGCATCTTCCGCACAGTCAGGTCATGATAACATCGGCTTGACTGTCACGAGGCCTGACGTGGGCTGGCACACGGCACGTATAAGGCAGCTCAGCACGGTGTCGAGGGCACGGAATAAGCCACGGCTGTGTCATCTGTCAGATGTGGAAACTGAGGCTCAGAAGGCTGAGATCACTTGCCCTGGGGTTGTATCCAGTAATGGGTGGAGTTCGAATGAAAAACCCGGATTGGCCCTGCCCCTCATGACCTCTTTATAGAGGGAAAGAGAGGGGCCCAAACCACGGCCCTCAGGGCAAAGCGGTACGTCCACCTCTGAGACTCCCTCTCCTTGGTCTGCTGAGAATCCGAGGCCCTGAAACAAAGATAGCCTTGGAGCCTCCAGCCTTGCAGATAAGGGGCATGTAGAAACAAGGCTGTGTCTCCGAGTCTTGGCCATTGACCCTTCCCACAGCTATCCATCATCTTGAACGGGGATTTTATGCACCCTCTACGCCAATCAACTCCTCAATTACCTCTCGGGAGGAGGGAGAGGCCCAGTGGCATCTGATGTCACGTTTGATTTAGGGTAAGTCACACTTAAGAGGGCATCTGAGGTTAAAGAACAGGGAATTCTGGGCCTGTTTATAAATCAACAGGCTTGAGGTTTTCACCGTTCACCTTCTAGAGCATGGAGCTAACGTTATGACTCATTGGATCATAAAAGAGATCAAATAGCTTCTTGCTAATAATTCTTTCCCTGACCCATTCTCTGGCATATTTGGTTTGTAAACAGAGTTTTAATGGCATCCCTTGGACATAATAACATCATTTCTTTATAGCACCTTGGCCGCCTAGTCACTCTTGGTTATAACCGGGTTTACATTTAAACTTCCCTCATTTGTGGGAGCTAATGTTGTTTGGTGTTTTAAGAACTACTTAAGGCCAGGGATACTGCCCTTGGAAAGGGTCAAACCAGCCCCTTTCAGAACACAGCCCTCGGGTGAGTCCGGCCCCAAAGCCACCGTCCCTCCCCACCACCCACCCCCAGGACCCTGACCTCTGAGATTCCCGATTCCTGCCCCCAGCCCGGTTCTGCAGCGAAACTCGGTCCCGCCGGGGTCCTGGGTGACCCCGAGATTGGTCTCCGCAAGTGTCGGGAATGTCAAACGAGCTCTTGGTGCCACATATTGTTTTATGGGTAAGACAGGATTGCTCATTAACTAACCATCACGCAGAGATGCTCTGGGTTTGGAGACACTAAAGGAACGGCTTGGTGACGGCAGAGCAGAGTAGAAAAAGCACGAGAAGAAAGAGTTGAGGGGCCATTAAAGGGATGGAAAATACCCTGCAGGACAGGGCTTCCTAAACTTTTATCCCTTTGGTACCACGCTACGCTTAAGCCAGATCTCAGTGCTCCTCGTTCTTATTTACTTGGTGCCCCTTTTGTTCATTTGCTTGTTGAAATTAACTCACAGGGAACACTTTTAAACGCTTGCCGTAAATAAGGGGCAACCATAAAAATCACTACGGGTCCACAATCCGTAATCCAACAGCCCAGGGCCAGACGTGTTTCAGAATTCAGAAACTTCCAGACTTTGGAAACGGAACGCGGTACACACACACACCCCCCCCAGGACTGCACCCAGGATTAAACGCATTCATACTTCTGCAGCTTAACACTCACATTAATTTGGGTTTAAAAAAGGCTATCAATAATCTCATGGCTGCTTGGGTTCATTATGGCCATCACATGATGTATGAAAAAACAATCTAGTCTCAGAGAATTATGGATTTTGGAATTTCACATAAGGGATTATAAACCTGTAAAGTGGGGGCAGAGCAGTAGGATTGCGGTCCAGCTGGCCACGTCTAAAGAAATGAGCCAGGGATGAGCATGTTAGAACATTCTAGAACCAGCCAGTGCCTGTCTTCCAGATGTACCCGGAAGCGGTGAGACAGAAACAGAAAGGCAGGAACTTGCTCAGGATGGATTTCGATGCTGTTTGATGCCGGGGAGGGACCGTCTCAGTCACATCCAGGAACGTCAGCAGCACTTACGGCACAAATGGGGCCATGCCTGCCTATGGGACAAGCTTAGTAGCACTAGCTAAATAAACATCATGGTATGAACGTTCCGACTAAAAGGGCCTTAACCAACCTTCTATTCCAGGGGTCAACAGACTTTTTCTATAAAGGACCAGAGAGCAAATGAAGCAGTTCTCAACTCTGCCCTTGCAATGCCAAAGCAACCACAGATGATCAGGAAGCCAGTGGCTGCGGCTATGTGCTAATAAAACTTTATTTGCACACACAAGCTGTGGGCCATAGCTCATGGGACCCTACTCTCACCCAGCCTTTAAGTTAACACGAGAAAATAAACCCTAGAGGAGGAGTGATGTGCTCAAGGTGAACTGGGGGCTGGGCCAAAAACAGAAGCCAGCTCTCCCTTTTATGTTGAGAGGCTGGTAGTCAGAAGAAATAAAAGGAGACGAAAATCTCAGCTGCTGTCTTCAACCCCGGGAATCATTTTAAGGGAAAGATTCTAAGAAGTCACTCCCCACATGCAAACAAGAAGCAGATTTAAAGTTGAAGACAAGACAGGTATGAATGGACATTTAGAAAAAACATACTCAGGGCCAAAGAGAAAACACATCAAAGGGCAGCTGAGCAAATCTGTGAACACTCCCCCTCAAGACATCTTGAGCAGGACAATCAAGCAATTGATCAAGCAGCCTAGAATTGTCCTACCCCGAGCAAAGGAGGTCTCAAGCTCCCTTTTGGCTCTGGACTAATCAGACCCATTGAGAGAGGGGTAAAAACCAGAGGGAATTTAGTCTAAAATACCCCAGTTTGGAGGAGATCATTTCCCCACTCCATCCAATTCAACAAACAGGTGTTGAGCTCCAATGATGTCCCAGCCACTGGACTGTCCCTGTGGAAGATGTAAACGTGTACGAAATATGGTCTCCCCATAAAAAATTTACAGTCAAGGAACAACAGGACCAGTTTCCATTCTCAGAGAATAAGGTTCTACAACGATAGAGAAAGCCTAGTTATGAAACTTTCTGAAGAGACAAGACACCCTTTGAAGGTGCCATGTTCCTGGCGAAAAGAATGGAGACAGAGGAAAGTGGGGGCAATCCAAGGTCACTCTCCGATCAGAACTACCTGGGCAAACCAGATGTTGGTAACTTCAGTGGCTCCCCCTAAAGCGTGGCTATGGCAATGGTGAAGGATGCATTATAGAGCCTCTTCTCCTGGTGTCCCAATGCCCCACACCAAGAGGTGGTGGTGACAGATATGGGATTCTCTGCCATGTCAGTCCAAGAGGCCTCCATGAGAAAGATGAGTGAGGGGTAAAGAGAGGGAGATAAGCAGATTGGCAGAACCAAAGGGGAAGAAGAAGAATAGACAAAGAGGAGGGGACAGGAAAAGAGGAAGGGGGAGAGGGAGATCAGAGGGAACCCCGAGTGGAGAGAGAGGAAGCGCTGTGCAGAATGCTGCTGCTTTGGGAAGTCATCTACTCCCTTTGGGAAGGCCCTGGAGAGCATTAAGTGGGACAGCAGGTTGATTTGACTGGTCTCATAAGACCTCTCTGTCTTCTCCAGAGAAGAAGGCAGAACATGGCCAAGCGAGAACACCCAGGGAGCTGTTGCCATCGTCTTGAGGGAAAGATCGTGGGTTCATCCAGGGCAAGGCAGATGGAGATCGAAGAGAGGGGACAGAATCCAGGAAGCACAAGAAAGTCTATCCTTGGACAGTGACGGGCCACGGGGGTCCAAAATGAGGGCAGGCTTGTGTCCATTCTTCTGGATCTGGGAACTTGATGTCTGCTGGGATGGGAAGGGCAAGGAACAAAGCCGGACTCTTTAGAAGCAAAAGGAATCCCAGGAGCAGCCTCGGATGTAGAGGAAGACACTTTAAGACGCGCCAATTCACGAGGCGCCTGGGTGGCCCCGTCGGTTGAGCGTCCGACTCTCGATTTCAGCTCAGGTCATGATCCCAGGGTTGCAGGATCAGGTCCCGTATCAGGCTCTGCACTAAGCATGGAGCCTGCTTAAGACTCTCCCTCTCTGTCTCTCTTTCTCTCTCTCAAATTAAAAGGAGGAGGAGGAGGAGGGGAAAAGCACCAATGAATGAAATCTTCCCCCAAATCCTGCACGGTCAGCATTGCCTGTGACATTTGTCCTCTTTCAGAAAGGCATAAATGGAAAGACACACGTATCTCATGCCTTCATCCTGGGGTACCACATATGGAAAGGAGGGAGGCTGTGATCTGGTCCCGGCTGTAAATGAATCCCACATCTCTTGGGCCACCAGATGGTAAACACCTGTTCCCTAGTTCTAAGGCCTGGCCTTACCAGCAGGTGAGATCCCTGAAAATAGGATCTAGAGGGGTCCCCCCTTTTATCACGCCAGGAAGAGGAAAAAGGCTGTGTTCAGGCTGCTGTGTACTGCAGCACCTGGCTGGCATTTGGGAAGATCAATCCTTCTGGAGGGAAATGAGGCAGGACAGCCAAGTTCCTAGGATTATATCCCTCGCACCTGGGAGCCTTCTGCCAAATGACCCCAGGGAAGAGTCAGTCCAATGAAAGACAGGTTCCTTCTCCAAGTGAAACTTGCTTCTGGGGCACCATGAGTCCCCTGGAGGCTGAGAGGAGTCACTCTTGAGGAGGCAGAAGCAGGGAGAGGAAACCCAACGTAACAAGGTTAATAACAGCTCACCGCGACGGCACCTTTCATCTGGAGATCTCAAAGCCGTTTACCACCACCCAATTAATTCTCTCAACACCCACTACACCACCAGCCCCCAAAGAAGATGTCATTATCATTCCTTTATGAGCAAGGCAACTGACAGGTTAGTTGGCTGGTTCAAAGCCACAAAACAGTTGTAAGGCAGAAGCCAAATTTGGGATGATTGCCCTCCTCTAATCACAAGGAGCTGGAGAGAAAAGATTCATTTGTAGGAGGGCTCTGATGATTACTCTTATTCATTCATTTATTCATTCATTCATTATTCATCTGTCCGTCCATCCATCCATCCATCCATCGATCTCCATTCATTCATTCATTCATCCATGCATCCATCCATCCTTCTATCCATCCATTCACTCATTCATCCATCCATCCATCCTTCTCTCCATCCATTCACTCATCGATCCATCCATCTCCATTCATTCATCCATCCATCCATCCATCCATCCATCCTTCTATCTATCCATTCATTCATCCATCCATCCATCCATCCATCCTTCTATCCATCCATTCACTCATCTATCCATCCATCTTCATTCATTCATTCATTCATCCATCCATCCATCCTTCTATCCATCCATTCATCCATCCATCCATCCATCCATCCTTCTATCCATCCATTCACTCATCTATCCATCCATCTTCATTCATTCATTCATCCATCCATCCATCCATCCATCCATCCTTCTATCCATCCATTCATTCATCCATCCATCCATCCATCCATCCTTCTATCCATCCATTCACTCATTCATCCATCCATCCATCCTTCTATCCATCCATTCCCTCATCCATCCATCCATCCATCTCCATTCATCCATCCATCCATCCATCCATCCTTCTATCCATCCTTCTATCCATCCATCCATCCATCTCCATTCATTCATCCATCCATCCATCCATCCTTCTATCCATCCATTCACTCCTCCATTCATCCATCCATCTCCGTTCATTTATTTATTCATTTAGCGTGCATTAATTGACATCCTGCCAGGCGCAGGCACTGCGCAAAGTGCGACCAAGACAAAGTCCTCGCCACCCATCTGGTGACTCTCCAAACCACTTTCTTTTCCATTACTGGAGGACTTTGCAGTTTACAAATACATTACCTTTTATAGATTCCATGAAATGGAGGGGGTTATTCCTATCTGATAGCTGAAGAAAGACTTGGGCACCAGGCCACATCACAGAACGAAGGTCTGGATCCAGCGTGCCTGGAGCACTTTCACACTTTGCAGCATCCTTCCTGAGCCGGTCTTCCCAGCTCCAGGGAAAATCCCTCCAGCGTCCTGATCGGGTGAAAGGCTTTGCAAATCCTCATCCAGCAGCAAAGCACCTCCACCAATGACCCGTGAGCTGGCTAATGAAATAGCCGGACGGATGAAGATACTGCAGTGCATTTTCATGGGAGCACGAGAGTAAAACTTCAGTTATGCCAGAAAGACAGCAAGTCTGATGGAGTGAACCGAGGTAGACAGAGGCGTGTATCACACTGTCCAGTAAGGCAGGAGGGCAGATGAAGTCAGGAGCTGAATCGGAAACTAGTTTTGTTTCTAATTTTGTGTCTCCTCCGATAGGAGTCAGTGATGATGGCCCCTTTATCTAAGATGCCCACCATCTTTCATAGGTGGGCCTCTTTTCCTCTGTCACTATTAAAGGACACCAAGACTGTAAATGACACAAGGGGCTTCCTGTTCACTCCAGCACCGCGTGCCAGTGAAGAGCAGGGAAGGCGTCTCCTGATGACATTTTAACTGTTCAGCAAATCATGCATCCAAAGGCAGCCATGACAACCTTCTCTGGGGAGACTGTGAGCTCCCTGGGGATGTGGCCATCTCGGTCTTACTTAGCAAACACGTTCTTTTTTTCAATATTTTTTAATTTTTGTCAATGTTTATTTTTCAGAGAGAGAGAGAAGAGAGACAGCGCATGGGTTGGGGGTGGGGGGGAGCGGGGATGGAGAGGAAGAGACACAGAACCCGAAGCAGGCTCCAGGCTCCAGGCTCCGAGCCGTCATCACCCAGCCGACATGGGGCTTGAACTCACGAACCGCAAGAACGTGATCTGAGACGAAATCGAACGCTTCGCCGACTGAGCCACCCAGGCGCCCCTAAGCAAACAGGTTCGAGTACGGTGCCTGTCACATTGGTGGAGGCACGCCACCAATATTTGTTGAGGGGAATTAGAGTCATGCATGCAAAGTCCAAATTCTCCGGGGAAAAAGGAACGCGTCTAGTGTCAGTGTCTTCATTAATGTAAGGAGTAGAGCATCCAAGAAAACTAGCAGGCTTATGCTAACCAATCAACCCATTCCCTTCCCTTAAAGAATTATAACCAGGAAGGCACTGGGTGCACAGGAGATTAAGCAAGGAGGTGCAGGTTGGGTGAAAATCGATGGCACTTGGCAGCTCCCTCCACTACAGGGAGAAATATGCTACGTGGTCATACCCTTGATGGGGTGTAATGAGCACGGCAACTGACCTCTTATGTGGCCTTTCTGCCCCAAACCCATAACCCCAGTCTAATCATGAGAAAATCATTTGAGATTCTCAACTGAGAGATATCCTCCAAACCCCAATTGAGGGAGAGTCTACGAAATCGCTGACTAGCGCTCCCTTAAACTGATAAGAACAGATACTACGCTTGATCTTGGCCAAAAGGCCGAGAAACGATGGACTGGCCCTCCTTTAAAACCATCAAGGTCATCCAAAAGAAGAGAAGTGTGGAAGACTGTCAACGGGCCTAGGGAGACATGACAACTAAATGTAATGTGTTGCCCCGGAGTTGACCCTGGGACACGAAATGGGCGTTAGGGAAAATCAGTGAATCTGAATAAAGTATGGACCTCAGTGATGATGATACACCCGTAATGGTTCACAGACTACAAGAAAGGTACTATATCAACATGAGACGGAATGTTATGAGAAAGCGGGCATGGGATATATGGCAACCCTCCATTCACAATTATCTGTTAATCTAAAACTAGTCTAGGGACGCCTGGGTGGCTCAGTCGGTTGAGCGTCTGACTCTTGATTTCGGCTCAGGTCATGATCTCACAGTTCATGGGTTCGAGCCCCACATCGGGCTCTGCGCACTGACCAGCACGGAGCCTGCTTGGGATTCTGTTTGTTTCCCTCTCTCTCTGCCCCTCCCTACTCATGCTCTGTCTCTCTCAAAGTAAATAAACTTTAAAAACAGTAAGTAAATTGGGGCGCCTGGGTGTCTCAGTCGGTTGAGCGTCCAACTTCGGCTCAGATCATGATCTCATGGTTTGTGAGTTCGAGCCCCACATGGGGCTCTGTGCTGACAGCTCGGAGCCTGCTTGAGATTCTCACTCTCCCTCTCTCTCTCTCTCTTTCTGCCCCTCCCCCCACTCGTGCGCTCTCTCTCCCTCTCTCAAGATACATAACTTTAAAAAAAAATAAATAAAACTGTTCTAAAATTAAAAGTCTATTTAAAAATAATCATCGGGACAGCTGGGTGGCTCAGTCGGTTAAGTGTCTGACTTCGGCTCAGGTCATGATCTCACCGTTCATGAGTTCGAGCCCCGCATCAGGCTCTGTGCTGATGGCTCAGAGCCTGGAGTTGCTTCGGATTCTGTGTCTCCCTCTCTCTCTGCTCCTCCCCTGCTCATGCTCTGTCTCTCTCTGTCTCTCAAAAATAAATAAACACTGGAAAAAAAATTTTTTAATAAATAAATAAATAAACGTTAACAAAAATAAATAATCATCTGTGTAACTGGACAGCATGATGAAAAGAGAAGCAGAACGATGAGAGGGATCTTTTATTATTTTCTTTTTTGGCTTTTTTAGTTCTCCCACCGAGGTTGCACCTTTCTGAGATGGGGCGGGCACAACTGTGTAAAACTTATTCATCACCCATCTATTCCACTCAGAGGTAGCTATTAAATTCACCTGCTCCCGACTTGCTTGATTTCCAGGCTCGTGGGACGGCTAAAGACACAACCGTCACCATCTTTCCCCACAGGGGCTGAACCGTATTGGGGTCAAGCCATTCCGCGGAGCCTCCACACATCCCGTATTCCCCTCCACGTACAGCCTTCAGCCCCAGCCAAGGGCCGTGCATCCGCGGGATCACGTGGGAGGACAGACCACCAGCAAGAAATGAGGCGACGTTCCCGGGAAAAGCCACCGCAACCCATCCCCTCTGCTGTCACGGCTCAAGCCTGACGTTGGGGGTATTGCCCGCCCTGGCAAATATTTTCTGAGTCCGTGATCACCGTGGCCTCTGCCAAGTAGGAAAATACGGGGAATCCTAAATTAGGCACAGCATATGTCTCCGCCTTAATAACCCTTGGCACTTTTCTGGCACCTTTCATCCAAGGCGTCTCAAAGAACTTGTCCAAACGTTACCTCATCCGGCCCACAACACCCTGGCTATTATTAAGCCCATTTAACAGATGTAGAAACAGGCGTGTAGTGAAGCCAGGTGAGCTATGAGTTGGTGGCCCCATCTCCAACTCAATGGCAGGCTCTGGGAGGAACTGAGGCCCATGAGGGGGGCATCTGTGCACTCAGTAATCAATCGTTTTTGCTTCTAATTTCCTAGCCATCTGGAGAGTGTAATAGTGTATTATATATATATACTATATATAATATATACTATAATATATACCATATATATACTATAGTATATAGTATATATATAGTGTATATATATAGTGTATATATATACACTATATATATAGTATACTATAGTATACTATATACTATATATACTGTATACTATATATATAGTGTATATATATATACACACTATATATATATACTATATACTATAGTATATATATATAGTGTAAGTATATAGTATATATATAGTGTATATATTATATACATTATATATAATATATACTATATATTATATACATTATATATAATATATGTACTATAGTATAGAATATATATAGTATATAGTATATACATTATATATTATATACTATATATACATATAATATACTGTATATTATATACTATATAATATATATACTATACTATATATACTATATATACATATGTGTATATATATGTATATTATATACATTATATATAATATATATATAGTATATATAGTATATATTATATACATTATATATAATATATATAGTATATACTATATATACTATATATATATAATAAAAGGCCACAGGGTAACAAAGGGGCTTTGGAGGCACACAGATTTGGGTTTTGTGTCTGAGGCTGGGCTGCTCATGTACTGTGTGACCATGGGGAAGCTATAGAACCACTGTGTGCCTCAGTTTCCCCAGATGTGAAACAAAGAGTAGAAATTAACCTTCTGGAGCACAGGGGCGGGGCGGGGGTGGGGGGGCGCAGTTAGCGGATAGCATCAGTACAGCCAACTGGGGACAAGAGGGAAGTGAGATTCCTGCTGGATTTCAATGTCTGGGAGCCTCACGTGAGCCTAAAGGGTGCAGCTGAGGGGCAGGGAGATACACTGTTGCTGATACAAGATCTGCGGGGTGGGGAGCTAAGCGGTAAACATGAGGAACAGAGTTGGGGGGTGGTACGGAGGACGTCAGGTAAGTTTTGATCAAGCCTCCAGCCGTTGGTAGACAGGGCGAGTCTGGGAATGATGGTGTCCCAAGACGGGCAGCTTGTTGGGAGGATAAAGCTCTTGGAGATGAAGAAGGTCTTCATTCTGTACCAATTCTCTCTCTCTCTCTCTCTCTCTTTCTGTCTCTCTCTCTCTCTCTCACACACACACACCTCTAATGCAAGGATCTGTGGGTGCTCTAGCAAATTCTGAGCATCCAAAAATAAGAGCACATGCGGAACCTTTCTCCAGAATGGACAAACGGTGGTACCCAGGGCCTGGTGCCATGTTTCCCACCCGATGGTCAGGGAGGCGCGAGGTGGGTGGGGACAAGCTCCAAGGTCAGGGAGGCGTGTGGTGGGCGGGGACATGCTCCCCTGACCACCTTAGGCAGTGAGCTTTCCACTCAGTCCCAGGGCCCATCTCTCTGCCATCTGTCTGTGCATCTGAGTGGCCTTCCTCTGGCCGTCACAGCAGCTGCCTCCCGCCTCCCTCACCCTGTTTCTGGGGAAGCCTGCAGAAAGGGAGTTCGCAGGCTCGGAGGAGCACAGAGGGAAGGGGGGAAGGCGGGAGGGAGGGAAACCCTGTACAGGTTTCAGAAGAGGCCACGGTGGAGTCCTCCCTGTCACCAACACCTCGCGGAGACTTCAATAAACGCTTCACTGAATTTCTAAAAGACGCTTCCTTCCTCTGTCCTCAGGGGCTGGCCCGGTAGATCTCCCCAGCGAGATCTGGCCCCAATGGTCCGCAGACCCTGACGTCCCGAGGGTGAAAGCAGAAAAGCCAAGTCAAGGCTGGAGGGAGTAGCGGAGGAGGAGCTGGACGGCAGGGCCAGCGGGGACCATGAAGGAGGGAGCCGGTTGGGAGAAAACTGGAAAGAAGGAGAAGCATATGGGGAGGACCCCCACAACTCGGGGTTGTTAGAACAAAACACGACCGTGCGCGCCAGCCCCTTAGCGCGGCCCGCTCACACACAGGGCCCGCTCGCCACCCGTTGGTGCCACATAAATGCTAATCACTGTTCACATCGGGAAGTCTGAGTGTCAGGGCAGCGAAACTAACCCGTAATGATACCACAACGATGGATACGTGTCAGTGTAAGTCGGTCCAAACCCACAGAATGTGCAACACCGAGAGGGGGCCCGGACGGGAACTACGGACTCTGGGTGATAACAACCTGTTAATGCAGGCTCATCGATTGCAACCAATGTGCCCCTCCGGTGGGAACGTAGATGGGGGGGGGGGGGGGGGGATATATGGGAAGTCTCTGAACTTTCTACTCAACTTTGCTGTGAAACTCAAACTGCTCTAAAATTTAGTTTATTAATTGTTTCATGTCTTTAATGTCTTTACTTATTTATTTTTGAGAGAGCGCACGAACGGGGGAGGGGCAGAGAGAGAGAGAAGGAGACACAGAATCCGAAGCAGGCTCCAGGCTCTGAGCCATCAGCCCAGAGCCCGACGCGGGGCTCGAACACACGGACCGCGAGATCGTAACCTGAGGCGAAGTGGGGCGCTTAACTGACTGGGCCACCCAGGCGCCATGACTTTATTAATTTTTTTAAAGTGGGGGCTTGAGATGGAACAGGCGGGGATCTGAGTAAGTGAGCTAGGCTGCCGTTCGTTCATTGAGCATTTCTGAATTGAAAACCAA
The DNA here is from genome assembly GCF_046562875.1 of Panthera onca. Lineage (NCBI taxonomy): Eukaryota > Metazoa > Chordata > Mammalia > Carnivora > Felidae > Panthera > Panthera onca. The sequence goes on along the minus strand of NC_138350.1, from coordinate 10,806,534 downwards.
TTTGTTAATTGAAAACCGATGTGTGCCAAGTATGATGTCAGGTGTGGATGTACATGAAGGAAACAAATGTCGGGGCTAGGGGACAGCCAGACACTCGCCCACATGCACAGATAAACCGGCAGGGTCATTTCGGAGAGGGGCAAGTCCAAGAGAGGAAATCATAGGGCGATGGGGGACCAAATGGTGGCTAGGGTGGCCGGGGAGGGCCTCTGAAAAGGTGACATTGGAGCAGAGACCTAAGTGACGGGAAGGGTGTAAAAAGGGGGGGTCTCAGGAGGTGGGGGTGACAGAGACGGAAATCCTAAGACCAGACAAGCTTGGCAGGCTGAGGGGAGGGGACCCCCGAGTAATTCCAGAGTCAGGTGCTGGTGGTAGCTACCCATGGCCCCCTGAGAAGCAGGCTGGGTCCTCTGCCGGGACTCAGGTGCAAGAGGCAGATCTGGGAGGGGGGGCTGGTGGCCTAGCGGAAAACCCTGAAGGCCAGTGACTATGTCCAAACTTGGACGCAGTGGCTTTCCGTGTGGGCAAAGGGTCTAAATGAACCTTGCTTATTGCAGAGACGGGGCCGGGGGCGTGCCTCACGCATTCCCTTTTAAAACCTTTCACAACAAAAAGCAAAGCGGGAACCCGATAAGCTGGGTACCATTTCAGACAGGACACTTGGCAGCAAAGAAGCAACAATTCTCGCCTCGCGAGCAAGGCCGCGATGTGGGGGCTCTAGGTTTGCCTGTTCACCGGGGAAAAGGGAGGCGGGGTGATAAAATACCCCGTTAAGAATGAAAAACACTTGGAGAGTAAATTCCGTCTGCAATGCTGTAATCACGTGGTGTGGACCAAGGCTAAGAAGCATCGCATAGAAACGAAAATATGTCGGGGCTTCTGGGGGTGGGGGGGGCTCAGTCGGTTGAGCCTCGGACTTCGGCTCAGGTCACGATCTCACGGTTTGTGAGTTCGAACCCCGCGTCGGGCTCTGGGCTGATGCCTCGGAGCCTGGAGCCTGCTTCCGATTCTGTGTCTCCTTCTCTCTCTGACCCTCCCCCGTTCGTGCCCTGTCTCTCTCTGTCTCAAAAATAAATAAACATTTAAAAAAAAATTTTTTTTTAAAGAGAAACGAAAATATGTTGGTCTTGGGGTGTTAGGGTTTGAACGATCTTTTTTTTTTTCCTCTTTGGAAAAAAAAAAAAAAAGAAAGAAAGAAATGAATGCTGTCACACTACCTTTCTAATTCAAAGAGGGGGAAACGTTTAAACACACTCCGGGCAAATCCACCTCTCTCCCGGAGATGCAGTTGAAGCAAGGGAGCCATTTCACAGCTTGCCTTAATTTTGTTCCATTATTTTATACCCGAAGGACGCGTTCATCATTACCTGGCTACAGAATTGAATAGGTGTGAAATCCATGCTGATAGCAATACATCACTCCCTATTGAACTTCAAAGCTGAGACCAAACTGCCTATAAAAATAGCTTTCATACCGGGCCTTAATCTCTTTCATACATTTTTTGCTTCTTTGTTTTTCTCTTTTTTTCAAGTTTTACCATCCCTTGGGTGAGTACCAGGTGATGGCTAAGCAGAACATGCCTCCCTCCTCCAAAAACGCCGGAGTTCTCAAAGCGTTAGTTTTGGTTCCTGGGGAGTCTAAGCCCGGACGGCATCAGGTAGTTTTATCAGAGCTGTGACCAGCGAGGTTCTCATGAAGAAAAAAAAAAATGCACACTCACAAAAACCACAAAGGGGCTTCTCGCTACAACTGCGTGTGCAGCGCCTGTCAACTAACCCCCTACTAAGAGCAAATCGGTGAACGTATTAGGATGAATTCCTTCAATTTCCACTGCTTTGTCCCTTCAAGTTGTGCAACAAAGAATCTAGAAAGAGCCTGGTGCGGTTAGGACCTTGATGGCAAAACTCCCTTTTTTTTTAATTTTATTTTTTAATGTTTATTTATTGTTGACAGAGAGAGAGAGAGAGAGAGGGAGGGGCAGAGAGAGAGGGAGACACAGAATCAGAAACAGGCTCCTGGCTCTGAACTGTCAGCACAGAGCCAGACATGGGGCTCGGACTCACGGACCCCGAGATCATGACCTAAGCCGAAGTCAGACGCTCAACCGACTGAGCCCCCCAGCGCCCCAAAACTCCCTTTTTGTAAATAATACGCTTTTCTGAGGATGGAGGGGTCCATTTACCACCAAGTTCTTAGTATTGCTGGTTTTTGTTGTTCACGGGACTGAATTACAGAATGTGAGCTTCTGAAACTGAAGACGTATTTCCATCAAAAGAGGAAGTCGATGTTTCCGTAATCAAATGTAGAAACAAGTTGTAAACCATGATAATAACAGTTACATACATTCAGTAGTGCTTAATATGCACCAGGCACTACTCCAAGCCCTTCCGTATTCCTTGATTTAACTCTTACGACAACCTTTGGAGGCAGACACTGTTATCTTTTTTAAAGTTGGGGAAACTGAGGCACACAGAGGCCAAACACCTTGCCCAAAGTCAAACGGCTATCAAATAGAGGGGGTGGCATTCAAACGCATGCAATCGGGCTCATATCTAATTATTCTTTTTCATTTCCAACCGCCACCATTATCCCTGATTCGGCTACCGCCAACATCACGAGTACAGATACTCTGTTATCTGTAGGTGTGTGAGATGACCCACATTTGCCTATCGGTTCCGCCCACCTCACCGGCCGCCATAGAGACGAACTGAGCAGGAATCACGTCTTCATCTCACCAGAAGAATGACACCCAAAGAGATGAGATGAAGTTGTATTCACAGCCATAGTCCTGACTTGGGAGCCTGTATTCACCACCCCTAATCCATCCCAGCATCACATGAGCATGAGCATGAGATCAACTTTATAATTAAGTTATAAGGAAATAAATCTCCATTTTCCTGGTTGGACGTGTAGAAAAGAAGTGGGCAGGCACAAAATAAATTACGCCGACTTCAAACTAAGAAAAGGAAGGGGCAGGGAAAGGATGCTTTCCCCTAGGGGCGTCCATTTCCAGGTGAGATCCAAAATGGCGGCTGTTTTTCACAAGTAAAGAGGCAGCATGCTTGCCCTTTAACTGGTCATTGCAAAGGGTCAGGAAAAAAAGGCTGAGAAGGAGGGTTGGAGACAGCCTTTATGAAGTGAGTAATGACTGCGTGGGGTGGGCAACTCCCCCAGGAAGCGGAGAAAGTTGTAACCCTGAGCATATTGGAGGAAGAGGGAGACAGGCACTTATAGGAAATAAATGATGTGTTCTTGGGGCGTGAGACAGGCTTATATGAATCGCAGAGAACTCTGCTTTCTGCAAATGCTGCTCTTATACAGCTGGGGAGGGGCTGGAGCCAAGGTGGCTGGATCAGAGGCAGGCTCCCGTCGACATCCCCTTAGTTTTGAGTCAGTGCCCACCCCCTTAAAAGCACTGTCCTCGGCAGAGATGTGCCCAAAGTACTTGGTACGGCACAAAACTCCCTTCTCCATCCAGCCTCCTTGTCCGGTGGTTTCCCCAGCGATAGGAATCCACTGCAAGTTTCCTTCTGTGCATTTCTTCGTAGTTTCTTCACCTTTTTTTCTTGCTGTACCCTCTCCCTGCCTCACCTCCACCTGCATCTGGAACTCTCTCTCTCTCTTCCGTGTGACTGGCAGAATCCCATGCCTCAGGGGGTCGCTGAGTTACTGCCACCTGTTAGAAAAAAAAAAAAAACCTTCTCCTATTTCCCTGGGCAAAGGAGGGTACCTGCTCTGCTCTTCTCTCTTGCCCCAGCGTCTGATACATCTCTCATATAGAGTTTATGTGGCTTCATACTGTACCTGCTCATTGGTCTGTCCTCCCCCAGCCGACTGAAAAATCTCAGGGCAACAATCAAGCACAGTGCGGCCAAGGACACAGCCTCTATGGTCGGCCTGCCATGTGGCCTCAAACAAGTCCCTTAATGTCGCTAAGCCTTGATTTTTCTCATCGGTAAAATGGGGAAAATAATAGCCCTTGACTTGCATGATGGTTGTGAAGCTCAAATGAGAGAACGTTATTTTAGCAAAGCATTCAGCACGTTGCCTAACTGTGATTATCACCAGTGTATTTCTAAACCCTACGTTTCGCACTGTGACAGGCCCCGGAAAAGAGTACGGAGAGCCGTTTGAAGAGCACTGATTCGGGGTTTGATTCTTGCTTTCGCCACTTAGTAGGAGGAAATAATTTGGGGAAAGTTATTTAATCTCGTTATGCCTCCATTTTCTCATCCGTGAAATGGGAAAGACAATCGCGCCTTCCTTGAGGGTTGCTATGAAAAATAAGAGTTAAGGCGTGGAATGTGCCTGGGATGGTGCGTTTCATATATAAAAGTGCTTTTTATAAATGACCAGCTATTGGCTCTGATGATGATCTCAGTACATAAAAGTTAAAGTAAAGGAAGAAAGGGCACACTCAGAGCTCCAATTGTGGAATTGATCTGCTATATCAATCCACCCCCCCACCCCCCGCCAAAGAAAAAGCTCTTAGGGATGAGGCATGTTTGAAAAACAAGGTCCAGCGAAGGGAACCTTGAAAATTGCTCACACTAGCCCAAGGTTTCCTGTTTCTCCTCCGACCCTACCCTGCTTCAGGAAGACCGACAACCAGTCTTGGAGGAGAAGAAACTTCCACGCCAGTTATCAACTCCTGTGTAACGAACGGTCCAGTAACGCAGGTCTCAGAGGAGATGGCTCATCTCTGTTCCGTGGTCATCAGTTAGATGGCACGGTTCATTTGGGGGTAGAGGACTCCCCTCCAGGATGACTCATTCACATGGCAAGGTTGTCATGGCAGCCTGGGACCTTGGGTCTCCTCCAGATACACCTCTTCGTGGACTGCTTGTGCTCCCCCACTGCCTGGCTGCCGGTTCCCAGAACAAGTATTCCAAGAGGCTCAGGAGGGAGCTGCAAGGTTCTTCTGACCTAGGCCTAGAAGTCCTAAAATAGCATTCCAGCACATTCTATCGGCCAAGCAAGTCAGTACCGTCAGGTCCGGTTCAAGAAGAGGGCAATGAGAGTCCACTTCTCAGTAAGAGTCCAAAGAAAGAGTGGCAATCACATATCTACCCCATGTTCTCTGGGTGACTGGACAAAGCCGGAGACCCCGAGAGCCCCCGGAGCCCACAAGCAGCCTGCATCCCAACCGTGCTAATACTTGTAAAGATCTCCTTTTGACGTGGGTCCCTCTGGGAAGTTCCACGCGTGCAAGCAGTAACCAGAGAATCCAAAGGAAAGTACGGGAGCGGCAGAAATGGGCAACGAGATGACAGTCCTGAGAAGAAACGAAAGGGAATGTGGACATGGAATCTGAGGGAGAGAAGGGCTTGGCACTCAGGTTGAAACTGCATCACCCGGGGGGCGCCTGGGTGGCTCAGTCGGTTGGGCGTCCGACTTCAGCTCAGGTCACGATCTCGCGGTCCGTGAGTTCGAGCCCCGCGTTGGGCTCTGGGCTGACGGCTCAGAGCCTGGAGCCTGCTTCCGATTCTGTGTCTCCCTCTCTCTCTGCCCCTCCCCCGTTCATGCTCTGTCTCTCTCTGTCTCACAAATAAATAAACGTTAAAAAAAAAAACTGCATCACCCGCATAAATGGAACTTTGACAACAACAGAGGAGAGGCAGTAATTGGACCTAAGGAGGTATCACGTATCCCCAGTGATCCGTGTGTATTTCTGAGGATATTGGTAACAGATAGTCAATTCCATGTGTATTTTTAAGGATGTTGATAGCAGTGAGGCTAAAATGTATATTCCTTGCCCTTAGGGATCTAAAATCTGACGGAAAAGACAGAAACAGAAGACATGAGAGGCTACGGAGGGCAGGGTATTGCTAGGGAAGACTGCGGACTAGGAGTTTGAAGTCTTGGGTCGGAACCCTGGTTCGTTCCTTTAATAGCTGTGTAACCTCGGGGAACGGACCCCCTCTCTGAGCTGCGGTTTCTGCGTTGAAGGCTTCCGTGAAAATGACATCCAATCATGTTCGGCAGCATGCCTCGTTAAGCACAGTGCCTTATTTAAGTAGACATCAAATGCCTCCCCTCTTGTTAACTGTAGTTATAATTAATAAAGCACCAAAATGACGCGAGGCACGCAGCCAGGAGGGCTAAAACACCAGAACGGGCTCTGGTAAGGGGGGGGTGCGGTACCTCCATCCTTGGAAAAGTCCAGGACAAGATGGGAAGCATCCACTCTGGATTCCTTTGAGGACAGTTGATGCCCTGGAGTTCGTAAGACTCCTGAAAACCAAGTGTCCTTAGACCCCGGGTTACGAATGCCTGTTGCAAGCTTCCATTAAAGATAGAGAATGGGCCACTGGACCTACCTGCTCCCCCAGACTAGATTTGGCACCCCATTCTATACCACCTAGCTCCCGCTTTCCTTGTGGCTCCTAATACGCTGTGAATATTCCATCATCATTCGTGAATTTGTTGGTTTCACGCACAACACTCCCCTGAAGGCGGAGGCCAGGCACCTCTCACTCCCCACCGTATCCCCAACACCTAGTCCCACCGCCCACAGGGCGCGTCCCCGGTATGTGGATCAGTTGAATTAATTAGAGGATGGCCGGACGGAGCTTCGAGCCGCGGGTTTGCAGGCTCCCACCCCGACCATCTGAGCAGAATTAAGAACATGAACTTGATCCCAGGCAGACGTTTCCAGACAGCCAAACATGCAGGCATAAAATCCACAGGGCCAACGCTCCGCTCCCCGGTGTCGCCCCGCGGTCCCACGGACTGCACGTGTCTTGCACATGGGAACCCCGCTGACGTCACTGGGAATTTCACGGCTGAAACGAATAAAGACGCGGCCGCAGAAGATCGTGGCGTGAAGCTGTCAAGAAGGGGTGCTTTCGTGCCTGGGAGACCAGAGAGGGTGCCTGCCCCACAACGTGGTGGGCGAGAAGCCTTCGGACTGGGGAGGGGGTGGGGGAGGCGGGCACTGGCCGCCCCCACCCGACGGCACTGAGGGTTCCGGACCGGCTGTGGCCTCTCGGCCCCACAACCCTGGAAGCTTGGGTCGCTTCCATAACAGCAGCCTGGCCCCAATTTCCAGCCGGCAGCCCCCTCCGCGGCCCTGGCCCCTGCCCTCCGCTCCCCTCCCTCCCGTCCCCAGACAAAAACAAAAGACCCATTACGAAGTTATTAGTTTCGTCTCGCATGTCCCGTGGAGGGAGACAACCACCAGCCCCGCTTTGACTTGAAATGTTTAACAGATTTGCCCACATCTAATTTCTGTCACTGTGTTTACAGTACCAGGAACCCAGAGAAGCAAGCGGTGCAGGGAAGCAGTAGGGTTGGGGTTGTGGGGGGACAGCGGAGGGGGGCAAAAAATAAATGCCAAACTCCTTCAAAGGGCGACATTCCTCCTTGCGGTTTGCAAACACTTCCTCTTTCCCCAGCCATCCTGTAATCACGCTCCAGCATTCACCAGAGCACTGTTTACATCCAACACCATTACCGGCAGGGGAGACAGGCGAAATTAAGGCCTCTGGTCTCTGTTCTCTGAGGCCCCATTATCTTTCCCCTTCCCTTTACCCCCTTTCATCAGACGCCTCCCATATATGAAGGGGTAAAAGCCTTTAATGGGATTTTGAAGATCTTAAAAGCCAGGCGGTTTGTTTAAAAAGGAAAATGACCAAGAGTGGAAGTCTAGAGCCTGGGATCCCTGCACCCACGTCTTGGAAAAGAGAACAAACTTTATTCTATGTTTCCCCATCTGCCAATTCAAGTGTTGGGTTTGGGGTTTGTCTTGGATGGGCCAGGAGACCACACAGAGGTGCCCGTGGACAGCCCCCCGCCCCCTTGCCAGCGATGCTGCGAATTCCCATCCACCGCGCCCCCCAGGCCTGGCACCTTCCCTCCACGTTCTCTCTGAGCTATCTCCAAGGCCCCAACGGGCACCAATGTCCCCATCACGGTTAGCCAAGCCGAATGGCGGCCAAGGGGACAAGCAGAAAGAAAGACAACAGTCAAGGTCAGAGGAATTATTGCACACTGGCAAACCCCAGGGAGTTTGGCTTTCTTCATTTCCCAAGGCTGGGAAAACCCCAGTCATACACGGCCACAAAGCGTGGTTGGGAGGGAGACCGGGTTTTCCAAAGCACTAGCTCTTTCCACTTGGTGTCCTCTTTCCATCGCCTTGGGCCAATTATGCATCGCTGGATCAGCACTGATCCGGCTTGGGATCCAGCCCCAATGCTTGGGGCTCTGTTGGGCCCTCGTTGTCTCGGGCAGCCACACCAGGTCGAAGACTGGTTTCTGTCGAGGCATGCTGCGTCGAAGACATCGCTGGGTTTGCGCAACTCTCGCGGTGGAGTATTAGCTTGTCCTCCTGCGTCGTCTTACGTTATTTTGCCCCCGGGTGCCATGTTGGGCTATGGAACCATTTCAGAATGGCTCACACCATGCTGGGTCTGATCAGGGGTGTTGTTGAGTCGGACTGTGAGGTAGCACTGGAGGGTGGCGTTGTGTTGGGACAGCCGTGTAGTGAGACCCTCCGGTGTTGGCCGACTCTCCCAAAGACAAACCCAACCTCTCCTCCCACCGTTGCCACACGGCCCTTCCAACACAGAAGCTATGGGCTGGCGGGAGACGTGAGACAGAACTACGTCCCCTGAAATCCCCAGAGAGACCTCGAGGTCATCAGAGCACAATTACCCAAGCTGACAGCTGGCTGGACACCAAATCCAAATCCTTGGCGCTTTTCTGCAGATGCAGGAGGGTCTTTAATTACCGAATTCTCTGGTTTCCTTCATTGCGACAGCCTCCCCTCTAAATACACAGAGCTCCTCGCCAAATCTCAAGTCTTGCCGCTCCCCTTGTGCACTTCAAAAACACTTCTTCCAGCTCGCTAGGACGTGGGGCGGAGGGGGTCCCGCCCCGAGAGCTGGAGACGACAGAACGAGACCTCTCCCTTCTTTTACGAGAACACCGCTCTCGGCCTCGGCAATCACAACAATCCTTGCTGCCTTACTGGAGCGCTCACAACGGACCAGACGCTGCACTCGGCACCGTGCGTGCCTCTTCCCCTCGCATCCCCACGACACCTCCCTGGGAGGGAAGGATGATCAGCTCTGTGTGACAGGTCCGCGCAACAGGCCGCTGGCCAAATCTCTTCCGAACAACCACGACGTCCCAGGTACCGCTCTCCGCACCGGAGTTGCAGTCGTGAGCAAAACGGATGGAAATCTCCACTAGCCTGCACACATCCCGATCTAGGGAACGGGGACACTGAGTCTCAGAGAAGTGGAGACTGTTGCACAAAGCCACCCAGCTGTGAGCGGCGAAGCTCAGACACGGACCCCGAAACCGTCTTAAACCCCAAGCCGTGGTTGTGCCGACTCCGTATACCCTACCTTCAGGAAAGTCGCTAATTCGCCCTCTCAGGACGCGCTGACTTACCCTGGTTTCCTGGGTTTTGTTTTTGCTTCCGATGTCAACTATCATCTCAGGATGCCTGTTGTCTGGCCATGGCCCATTTGATGGAAACACAAATACCAGTGTATAACCTCTGTAGGCTCGCGTGTGTGCATGGCGGGATGGGGTTGTTGAGTCCTGAAAGAGAGGGCTGATGGAAAGGAAGGGGTCGAAGTTCAACGGCTAGCTGGATTACAGCTGGCATCTCTGAGCTCTGAGGGCCATTGCCAGCATGTGAGAAGGAACAAGGGCGAGATCCTGGCTAGTGCAATCCGTTCCCAGGCCAGAGAGGACTGTTGTAATGGAAAATGCAGTCCTTTATTTTTAAACTTAGGGACAGTTTGCATTGGAGGTCAGGGCTTCCCTCCCCACCCCCCCCCCCCACCCCCCGGGACTGCAGACGAGTACGATGGGTTATATAAAGAACAAGGAATCCAAGCTTACAAGACCCGGGTCTAAGTTTCCACTGTACCTTTTCCGGAGCCGGGGCTGGTCATTCTGCCTCTCTGAGACTCAGTTTCCTCATCAGTTAAACGGAAATGTTCTTAACACCTACGTGTGAGAGCTGTACTATAGAGTGCTGCGTGAGAATATTATAAAGAGCTGCCCAAGCGTCAGATAATCCACCAGCCTGGCAGGGACCGACCGTCACATTAGGAACTACGAAACTACGAGCCCGGGAACACTGGCGGGACAGTCAAGGCCTTCACAGTGGAGAAGAAGGTCAAGATAGGAGGGAAAAGAGGAGCGCCTGGGTGGCTCAGTCAGTTTAGTGTCGGGCTCTGGATTTCTGTTCAGGTCATGATCTCACAGTTCAGGAGTTCGAGCCCCGTGTCTGGTTCTGCACCGACAGCTCGGAGCCTGCTTGGGATTCTCTCTCTCTCTTCCCCTCCCCAACTCTCTCTCTCTCTCTCTCTCTCTCTCTTTCAAAGCAAAGAAACTTTAAAAGCTAATAATAGTAAATTAATTTTAAAAACCTTAAAAAAAAAGACAGTAGGGAAAAGAAAATGGAGTTCATGTTGACATAGTTTATTTATCACAAGCCCTGGGGTTTATACGGATAGAGAGAGAAAGAGATTATTCTCTCTAGCTTACTTTATTGTAGGAATACAACACACGATACATGTAACGTACAAAATATGTGTGAATCAACTGTTTGTATTATCAGTAAGACATTTGCTCAACAGTAGGCTATCAGTAGTTAAGTTTCTCGGGAATCAAAAGTCATACTCAGACATTCAACTTCGGGGGGGGGGGAAGGTGGGCACCCCTCACCCCCACGTTGTTCAAGGGCCAGCTGTGTATTACATTTTGGGGTAACCATATTATCCCTGTTTTATGCTGCAATAATTAAGCGGCCAAGGAAGTAAAACCAGACCAAAAAATGGAACCACCGGGATTCAAATTTAGAATGGCCACTCTCCAAAACCCATATCTTTCCCCCATTCTGTCACCTCACTTGCCAGAAGAACTCCCTAAAAGAAACCTTATTCAACTGGGTTTACGTTTAAAGGCCTAACCTGTGGTAAGGACCCATCTCCTCAAAACCAACAGGCCCCAATTCTCAGCCACAGAATTTACAGGAGTCCTTAAATGGAGCTGGTTGCCTCTGTCTGGGTGGCTTCCTAGAGCCAGGCAACGAAAGAAGTGACCCCCTCCTGACCTCCCATCTCCTCCTGGCTCCTGACCCTTCCCCGCGCACAGAGACGTGTCTGCGTGTCCCACAGCAGTCTGAGGGCACAGGGCACCCCTTGCTGTCCCTAGGCTCTGTCCTCCAGTCCCTCTAGATAAGGGATGACCTTCATGGCACGATAATGCTCCGGTCTGTGTTGTGTAAATTCTGGCTCCGTTCTCCTCTCCTCCATTTATTGAAAAGACTCTCATTCAGCCCAACCTGCTTCTCCCAGACCATCTCCAGAACCATAGACTCCTGGCTTCAGTTGTCAAAATGCCACCCCCTTGGCTTAGAAGCTAAGTGATCTTGGGCGGGCCATCCAGTTGTCCCTTCTGCTCAACACGTGCCCCACCCTCCACCCAGCTGCCAAACTCTGCGAGGCATCTTCAAGTCTCCTCGCCTCTGTTTCTAGATCCAAGCCTAGCAACCCTGCCTCCCAAACATTCCTCGTATCCATTCACTTCCATCTGTACCCGCTGACACCAGCTTTCACCCTCTCCACCCCTCTCTCGGATTTGGCCTTACCTCTTTCTAGGCTTCCGTCCTCCAACCCTCCTCCCACTACAGAGAGACCAGGCTTTTAAATATGCAAGTCCATTCACCGTGGCCCCCGCCGCCACCCAGATCTCTCAGTGGCTCCCCAGTGCTACGAGGGAATGGGTCAAAGTGGCAAACTAGGTCAGCTCTGCAGTCTGGGTTCCCAGTAGCCTTAGGATCTTGGCCACATGGCCTGACTTCTCATACTTCGGTTTTGCAATCCCTACCTATATGGCTCAGTGTCATTGCAAGGATTAAATGACGCAATAAATAACAATTACTTGGAAAAGTGTCTAGTGAGAAGCAAGGACTTACTAAATACTACCTAGTTATCATTTTCGCCATGATTACTATTGTTACTGTTTGAATAAAGTCCAAAGTCCCTAGCGTGGGATCCCGGGGCTGGCAAGATGTATTTCTCACCTACCTATTCAACCTCGTCTTGCCACTGACGTTCTATGCAACAGCCAGGCCAAACGCCCACGGTCTTTGCATTCAGATCGGGGCAGTGATTTGTGCCTCAAGACGATCGTCGCACTGATGGTTACAATAATAAAAACATTTAAAGCTAAATATTCGGCAACTAAAAATGGTCAGGTAAAATCATGGCATAATCAAGAATTGCAAAAACATGTTACATTAGGACCCTAAAGGATATTTAACGTTAGGAGAAAATGCTCATGAGATAACGGTACGTGAATAATGACTTGAAATTGTATTTCTCTGCAGCATCATGTCAGCCTGAAGGAAATCAATCAACATGTTTAAGAGTGATTATCTCTTACTGTTAGATTACAGGTGATTTTTTTCTTCTTCACGTTGTGCCTATTTTCGAAATTCTATAGAGTCAGCATTACACTTTTCATAACGGGGACTTGGGGAAAGATTGGGAGAAACAGAAGGCAAACAGACAGAAAAACCAGCCTCTTTCTTGTTTCAAATTTAGTTAATTTCTAGTTAATTTCATCCAAACCTACTCCCCATCCACACATACATACAACTGCCACCCTTCTCCCTCTCTCCTCTGTCCATAAAGATATTTCACTTCTGGTCTTAAACAACTGAGCTGAAAACCTGAAGAAAACCCAATTCCCCTCCACGAGCGAAATTAGTTTGCCAGGCTCCCTGTCTTAGGATAAAAGAAATCTTAACGCGAGGGGGGAAAAAATTACAATCTGCTCCATTTTAGAATAAAATCCAAAACAGATTCAGTCGCAGGGGGCAAACGCATGTTACGTTCAGAAAACCAGAGGGAAACAAGCCACGTTAATCCCAGAATGTGGGAGTGCTGTCCCTTTTTTCTAGAAATGATTACATGGTCAACATCTTCCAGGAGCCCAGACACCCCTCACTGTGTTGTTTGGTGAGATGGTTGGATGTGTGTGTGTGTGTGTATGTGTGTGTGTAGCAGAGAAAAAGAAGAACTAAAAAGGGCCAAGTACGTTCACAATTTTGTCTTTTCAAAGCAACTTTGCTAACTCCCTGTTCTGCTTACTACGTTACGATTTCCTCCCCACCTGCTTCCTCGGTGGGAACAGTAGGTTCCCATGCCAACTGGAATAGGGAAGGGGGGGGAGGTTTGAGAGCCCACCTGATGGTTTGTCAAGATACGCACTCCAGGACCTCATTCTTTTTAAAATGTTTTTAAATGGAAAAGCTTTGCCACTTAGACAGAAAGAGGAACAAATATTTTCGCAGAGAGGCAGAGAACCTCATACGGAAGAATGCAGGGTGACATCGCCAGTGTATCATTATGAATCCCTAATGAATGAAAATATTATTCACACTTTCCTGTGATTTTATGCTTGGATGGGAAGCATTTCGAGAGAAGAAAATGAAAGAGGCACGCGCTGTGGCTGGCATTGTTACTTTGACGTTACAAATAACTGCATTTATGACGGTATTATACAGTTCATATATTTCCCTCTAATAGTGCCAATAAACAGATGACATCTTCCCAGCATCTGGTCTCTGCTTATGTTTTACGTCTTACTTTTCTCAAGGGTCTGTGTGCTCTCAAGCAAAAGAGCTAATTTTTCACAGTGTTACAAGGGACGAGAGGTTGGCTCTCTTTCTGCCTCTCGATTGCTATTTCCCTACTAATCCCCACAGAGGCAAAATGTTATTCTTTTTCCTTAAAGGGGAATGTCATGCACATGCACAGGTTACTAAAAGCTCCCATTTTTCCAGAGTTCTTAACCGGGACCCGGGTTTGGCACAGAGCAGTGCAACTTCCCTTCCTGGCAGGTCGACGAAGCCGGTATTCTGTGCCCATCGGTGGGATGAAGGGACTGAGATCCTTCGAGAGTAACAAAGACGCTCAGTATGATCCAGGACTCTGGGCCCTCAAAGCCAGGGCCCAGAAAATAACTCCTGAGCCGTGTGACCTTGCGTAAGTAACTTAACCCACCTGAATATCCGTTTTCTCATCTATAAGAGGGAAGATCGTAGTTTCGTACCACCCCTTAAGAAGTAGGATTCATTCGTGTAAATAATATTTTCGTTACAATTCATTAACTACTCAGTAGATAATATTTACTAATGCCTTGTCAGGTGGCTGGCAAGATGCTAGGCGCTGAGGGAACAGCCACGAGAATGACACGGGGCGCGCACTCACGGAGCACGCCGCCTGGTGCAAGGGGTCGGCACACAGATCGGTACAAAGGACTGTGGTTTGTTGTTTGACGTCGGTCATGTATGGTAGGCTTCAGATCCTGACCATCACCTGGCTAACAGACAAAATAATTTCAGAGTGATCTAGACAAGATCCCACCATAAATACTCCCCTCCGACGCAGAGCAAAACAGAGAACTTGCAGAAATCCGCAGAGCTCCTGCCAGGCCGTTCCAGGCAGAACTGGTAGATATGGGAATCGAACCCGCTTTTGGACTACCGCAGCAAATGATCAAAGATGATCACGGCAACAAGTTACTACTTGTGTTGATCGATACCTTGGTTTTTTATAAAGACACACCTGCAGGTCTATGCCCCAATCAGCAAAAGCGAGATGTGGGGAAGCCTTGCTAAATGACAGACGGCCAGGAAGGAAAACATGTATTTTTGAAAGGTGTATTTATTCATTTTGAGGGAAAGAGAGACAGAGAGAGAGGGTGAAGTGTAGAGAGAGCGGGCGAGAGGGAGAATCCCAAGCAGGGTTCGCGCGGTCGGTGCGGAGCCCAAACCAGAGTTCGATCTCACGGACGGTGAGATCACGGCCCGAGCCGTGACCAGGAGTCGGGAGCTTAATCGACTGAGCCACCCAGCTGCCCCAGAAAAACGTACTTTGAAGCACTCCGCGAGACTGTACTCTTCAAGATACCCTCAGATCCTGTCTGCCTTCAAGAGTCCGTGACTCCGCCAGGTCCTTAAAAGCAGAGTTTCTCAAGCTGGCCACGATTGCGGTTCTCAGGGCCAGATGATTCTGTGTTGTGGGGGCTGTCCTGCACCTGGCAGAATGTTTAGAAGCATCCGCGACCAGTATCTACTAGACGCCAGAACCATAGACCCCTCCCGCCATCATGACAGTCGATAATGTCTCCAGACATTGCCAAATGTCCCCAGGGGAGGGGGGGGACCGAAATCACGCTCAGTTAAGAACCACCTTTAGGTCTTAGGCTAAAGAACCGAAATCACGCTCAGTTAAGAACCACCGGTCTTAAGCTAAAGAAGCACTTTCATATTTGGGAGGTACCGAAGATAACTTGGGATCCACGCCGGCCTGGCCCGGTCCCGCATGAAATCTGCTTGGGATTCTGTCTCTCTGTCTCTTTCTCTCTCTCCCTCTCTCTCTCAAAATAAGTAAATAAACTTCAAAAATGGTTTTAATAAAAATTGGAAAACGAAAGATGCCCAAGCAGATACCGGCTAGGACACGCTCTGCCCTCCCAACGTTGACCAGAACTCTTGACTTCATTCAGTGACCCTCCCCTGCTCGCACTCTGTGAGTCTCTCTCTCTCTGAAAAATAAATATTCAAAAAACACTTGAAATAATAATAATAATAAGTAAAAATGGACTTGATGTGTTTTTCCTAAACATCGGTCATTTCAGCGATACCTCCAACATTTTTGCCCTACTCATCGCCTATACACTCATGTACTCCCTGTATGTTTTCCTTTTCTTGAAAAAAAAAATTTTTGTAATGTTTATTCACTCTTGAGTGACAGAGAGAGAGAGAGAGAGAGAGAGCGTGAGCCAGGGAGGGGCAGAGAAAGAGAGGGAGACACAGGATCTGAAGCGGGCTCCAGGCTCCCGACTGTCAGCACAGAGCCCGACACGGGGCTCGAACCCACGGACCTCGAGATCGTGACCTGAGCCGAGTCGCGCAAGTCACACGCTTAACCCACCGGGCCGCCCCTGCAAGGGAAACACTCTTACCGTGAGGCTCAGCGTCATTTATTTTCACGCTTCGGGGTGACCTTGGGTGAGTCGCACCCATCAGTGGTATCCACGCCATCCTTTGGAAACCAGACCAGGGCGTCTAACTCCCAGTGCCTTCTTCCACGGGACTAGCGCGTGACATCATAGAAATGACTCACATGACTTCTAAACTGAGGTTCGCAGAAATATTCGATATCATCTTCTCATCTACGGAAGGAACCTCAGTTGCCTCCTCTGTGGAATGGAAAGAACACAGCCAACCCTTAAGGTGGTTACGAGGAAACAGGGCACCTGAGTGGCTTGGCCATTAAGCATCTGACGTTGACTCCGGTCACGACTGCACAGTTCTTGAGTTTGAGTCCCACACCGGGTGAACTCGAGCCCCGCTTCGCATAAAACACGAGCCCTGGGTGAGCCCCGTTCTTTTTCTCTCTCCCTCTCCCTCTCTCTCTCTCTCTCTCTCTCTGCCCCTCGCTCGCTTGTACCCTCTCTCTCTCACACACACACACAAAACTGCTACGAGGAATTAATAGCAAACATATTTAACCTTGCTCTGATTTCCAAGGTCCTTTTTTTTTCCCCCCAACATCCTTCTTTAGACTGGATTCCCTGGAGGAAACAAGACCTTCGAGAGTCTCTGGAGATGACCTTTCAAGCCATTCTCTGCGGTGGTACAACCGCCAAACAAAACCAAACAAAAAGCCTTTGGAGTTGCTACAGACTGAATGTTTGTGTCCCCCCAAAATCCATACGTTGATGGCACTGGGGAGGCAGGGATAAGGGATCACGAGAGTGGAACCTTCACGAATGGAAGTAGAGCCTCGCAGAAGAGACCCCGCAGAGCTGCCTTGATCTTTGCACCAGGTGAGAACGCAGGGAGAAGATGGCCGTCTACGTACCTGGAAACCTCCCCGGGCACCCGGTCTGCCAGCACCTTGATCTTGGACTTCCCAGCCTCCAGAACAGTAAGAAACAAATTTCTCTTGCTTATAAGCCACCCTGAATGGACTAAGACAAGAATGCAGCACCTTTGGGTGGCTCGGTCGGTTAAGCTTCCTGCTCCTGATTTCAGCTCAGGTCACCACCTCGCGTTTGGTGGGTTCAAGCCCCGCATCGGGCTCCACGCTGACAGTGCGGAGCCCGCTTGGGATTCTCTGTCTCCCTCTCTCTCTGCCCTTGCCCCACTCTCTCTCTCTCTCTTGAAATGAATAAATAAAATTTTTAAAAAATTAGGAACAAAAAAAGAACTCAGCATCTTTTGAGCTAGATGGTCTTAGCCAATCACTTAGGACCGCTGAACCTCTGTTTCCTTGACTCTAACATGGAAATCAGAAAAGCTATCCCCCCTGCCCTTGTTATAAAACTCACAAGGAATAATGAGACTTCTTTGTAAATGGCCAGGTGAGGAATGCACACGTTGGTATTGATTTCCGAGCGACTGGAACTCTACCTTTTCATGTGCTCTTGGTTGCCCCCAGGCAGTTACTAGGGCAGCAAGAGACAGGATGATTGGGGCTCTGCCCCCGCTAAGATGAGCGGCTACAAAACAACATTTGGGAAGAGGTGCAAATGTTTGGAACTGGGGTTAACAAGTTCCTGCAAAGAAACCAGAGGGGCCGAGATTGGGGGCAAGGGGTGGGGGGCGGGAGGGGGGGAGAAGAAATGGAAGAAGGTGTCAGGAGTGAGGAAGGGGTGACTTGCCCTCTGGCATCGAGATCCTTGGCAAGCTCCGCACTTCTGAGGTTCAAGTTTGTTTATTCTTGGCAAAATGCAACCGCCTGTTTCTAAGAGAAAAGTCTTTAAAAGGCTTATAAAATCTACTCAAAAGGCTTTCTGGACATCAAATAGCTCATAAAAAGGAACATTTTGATGAGTTAAGTGTAAATGAATCAGAAACATACGGATTCCATTTTGCCTAATCTGCCCACGGATTTAGAAACGAAGGGGAAACTTCTCAAAGCCAAATTCTTCAGGGGCTTTGTAGACCCCCGAAACCTTTGAAAGCCGTTGGCAAGGTTAGGCGAGTCCCGTCCAGAACTCCGCTTTGCCCTCCTGAACTTCAGTCTCCCAGAGGGGCCCCCGCTGCAGGATTCATTCTGAGCGATAAAGGGAAGAATAGGGATAAACACAGTACATTTACTACGTGCTGGGACCTTTGCACTTCGCAGGTACCATTGGCGGGAGCCCTTCCAGGAGGGGGACACACTTCATATCATCCAAGAGGTGGGAGGGTACGGAAGACCCTCCAGGAGATGGGGTGCTAATCCTAGCTCCCCCAAGGACCGGTTTTGTGAAGGTGGCCAAGCTGATGTCCCCAGCCCTCAGTTTCCCCATCTGTAAAATGGAGCTACGCAGGACAGCTCAACGGTAGCATTGTGGCAACGGTTAAAATTGGAAAATGGTTGTGAAACCTCGTATCCAGTGCTTGGCACGTGGTAAGTACTTGGTCAAGACTCGCCCTCATAATCGTAAGCAAACTCTGAGGAAGGAGCATGCTTGCTGTCCCCATTTTAAAGGCCAAGAAACTGAGTCCAAGAATGATTCAGAGATGCACGCCTGGTCCCACGTCCGTCCCGTTATTTTGACGTCAAGTCTTACGGTCCCACGGCCCAGGGACCCTCTGCTTCACTCCCTCTACTTCCCCCCAAAGGAGTCAAGAGTCCGACAGAACTGGTCAAACTCCAGAGACCTGGCATTAACTTCCCAAGAAGGCTGGTACTGAGGGCCTCCCTCCAGCTGCATGCAGGTGGCTGGAGGGGGGCTAAGAAGGGCCCTTTTCCAGAACTTCCAAGGACTTCCCGATGCCAAGACAGAACTGGCCCCACACCCTCCATCGGAGGTGTTGAGAGATATCCCTGACTCCAAAGTTTTGTTTTCTTGCTGTGCCGGGTTAAGGGAATTACAGGGAAGAAGCTGAAGAGGAAAAGAGGGAGGGACATTTGGAAACACTCTACATTTTCCATTTACAGTCTCTCTGACGGATGCCGTGTAACGTGGCTGTAAAAATACATGAAGCGAAATCCAAGGTCGAAAAAAAGTAAATTAAATGTATGTAAATTGGCCAGGTGGATAATACTTGGCTTGTCGTGCATGGCTTTGCACATGGTTTTATCAAAGGGGGGATAATTACCGCATGTGGAAAAGAGGACATATTGCTTCCATATGAGAGATAAAGAGTGTTTTAAGTGATTAAAGAAACTTAAGGGTGTGGAATGTTCTCATAATGAGACGAACGGCTCGTGTCCCAAAACTGGAGTACTTTCCAGCAAGAAGTACAGAGGTCTTTCTAGCATCCTATAGGGAGACCCCTAAACTTCCCCGCGAGTTTGGCCAAACTTGAAAAGTGACTTCCTGACTGCTGTGTCCGGGGATTATCTGGGCAGGTCTGCATCTGGCAGAGACTACACGAAGACAAATGGCCCAGTTAACATCGGGGCAAGGGATCTGAATGGACGTTTCTCCGAAGCAGATATGCAAATGGGCAGCAAGCGTATGCAAAGATGCTCAACGTCATTGGTCACCAGGGAAATGCAAGTCAAAGTGACAATGAGACACCCCTTCCCACCGGCCAGGATGGCCACAGTCGAGAAAAGAACAAAAACCACAAGTCTCGGCGAGGATGCGGAGAGATGGAAACCCTCGTACGTTGCCGGTAGGGCCACCCTGGAAAACAGTTCGGCAGTTCCCCAAAACGTTCAACACAGAGGCCCCATGTGACCCGGCAAAGCCACGCCTGGGGACAGACCCGATAGAGTTGAAAATGCGTATCCCAACAAATACTTGCACGCAAACGTTCAGAGCAAAGAAGTTCACGGTAGCCAAAAGGTGGAAATAAGCCAGTGTTCAGCAAAAGTGGGCTCTATCCACGCCACGGAATACTACTCAGCCATAAAAAGGCACGAAGGAAGGACAGACACTTGCCACATCATGGATGGCCCCGAGAAGTATTATTCTAAATGAAAGCAGCCAGACACAGAGGGTCACGTATTTGTAGAATTCCATGCATACGAAATACCCAGAACAAGCAAATCCATAGAGACAGTGAACAAATTAGTGGTTGTCAGGGGCTGCGGGTAAGGGGTGGGGACGGGAGTGGGGCTAACAGGGAACAGGGTCTCCCCTGCGAGTGATGAAAACGCTGTGGAACCGGATGGGAGTGGGGGTTGCACGAGCCTGCAAATACACAAAACGCCCCTGAACTGCACACTTTAAATCGCTGAAGTTTATGTTATGTGAATTTCAATAAAACTTTCTTAAGAAAATACAGACTGGAGCTCATTTTCCCACCCTCCACCTGCCGGGACCACGAGCACTTGACCTTGCCTTAAAGATCCTGGCCTCCAGCTCAATGCCATTAGCTGAAGTTTCCCTGGAGGTGGCCTCCCGCACACGATCATTTTTTTCCCTTGGGGCTAAGTGGGGTGGGCCCCACTAGCGAATACCCCAACTCGGTGGGTTTTAATCGGAGGTGCCTGCAAGACGTTCGGGTTTTTGCAACCTTTCCCCCTTAAATCTATACCAGAAAAAGAATTCTGACAGAGACAGGGGGAGCGAGCTGGCCATTCAGAGCTTCGTCAAAAGCACAGTCCAGAGAGGGTCAGTAACTTGATACTTGTCACACAGCACATCAGTCACGGATCAAGAACAGCAACGTGGGTGCCTGAGGCTCCTAAGAGGCTCGCCAGGCTCCTAAGAGGCTCTCTCTCCATGGATGAGAACGCAGATGCCCCCCTCCAGCTGGGTGGTTGCCAACTCCCGAAATGACCATATGGGCACGGTACGCTTAGCGACAGGGGCCCGCATGGGGTGACTTACCAGGTCCGAGGCAGTGAACCGGCAGAGCAGAGTCCTCCAGAGGAAAGTCACCGGTTGCCTACGTGTCGCTGGCAAGCAAGAAAACGAGGGATTTCTTTTTTCATTTTTAAAATGATCTCTTTTTTTTTTTTTTTTTGAAAATATAGATCCCAGCATTTGTTCATTCAACAAATATTTACTGATTTCCTGTTGTGTGCCAGGTTCCATTCCAGAGGCCAAGAACACAAGGTCCCTGTGCACACAGAGCTTACGGTCGAATGGAAAAGAGCAGAAATTAACAAGGTGGAGAAAAACCGTAAGAATTGCAGAGTTATAAACACTAAGAAGACACTAAAATAGAGAAATGTGATAGAATGGGCAGGGGTAAGCCAATTCTGATGAAGCAGGCAAGGAGATTCTCTCTGAGGAGGGGATGCCTGAGTTGAGAACAGAAAGACCAGGAGCAAACAGCAGAAGCCTAGGGAAAGAGTGTTCCAGGCAGCACGAATAGCATGTGCAAAGGCCCTGAGGTGGGAACAAGTCTGACATGTTTGAAGAACAGGGATGCTGTGTCTAGAGTGGGACAGGCCAGCTGAACCCTGTTGGGAGATGAAGGCAGGGAGGGGTGACTTGGGGCCAAATCATTGACCTTGAATGACACTATGAAATAATCTCACCATACATGTGGTAGTGCCAATAAAGTAAAGGATCTAAAGAGAGAGAACTCATCCATAATCCCAACATCTAGAGAAAACTGACCCATGATATTTTGGTGCTTGGCCTTCCAAACAGTTTATTTCATATCCTATCATACAAATATATATATGTGTATATATATATATATATATATATATATATATATATATATGCATAAGATCAGATAATACATCCATGAAACTGGCTTTTTAATTTAACTCATTTTTTAAAAATTTTTTTAACGTTTTTATTCATTTTTGAGAGACAGAGACAGGGTATGTGCAGGGGAGGGGCAGCGAGAGATGGAGACACAGAATCCGAAGCAGGCTCCAGGCTCTGAGCTGTCAGCACAGGGCCCGACGCGGGGCTCGAACTCACAAGTGGTGAGATCATGACCTGAGCCGAAGTTGGATGTTTAACCGACTGAGCCACCCAGGCACCCCTTCATTTTATTTAATTATGTATTTATTATTTGATATGTCATAAACATCGTTCTATTTCAACCCATTTAGCTATACAGTGTCTGGGACATAGGCACTCAAAAAACATTTGTGGAAGGAAGGAAGGAAGGAAGGAAGGAAGGAAGGAAGGAAGGGAGGAAGGGAGGGAAGGAGGAAAGGAGGGAGGGAAGGAAGGAAGGAAGGGAGGAAGGAAGGAAGGGAGGGAAGGAGGGAGGGAAGGAAGGAAGGGAAGAAGGGAGGAAGGGAGGGAAGGAGGGAAAAAGGGAGGGAAGGAAGGAAGGAAGGGAGGAAGGAAGGGAGGGAAGGAGGGAGGGAGGGAGGGAGGGAAGGAAGGAAGGAAGGAAGGAAGGAAGGAAGGAAGGAAGGAAAGCAGGGAGGAAGGGAGGAAGGGAGGGAAGGAAGGAAGGAAGGAAGGAAGGAAGGAAGGAAGGAAGGGAGGGAAGGAGGGAATGAGGGAGGGAAGGAAGGAAGGAAGGAGGAAATAATTTTAGCAGCTGCTGAATCTTCCAGTGTGTGAATATAGCTAAACGTCATAACCAATCTCCTACTGCTAATGTTCGAGCTGTTTCCCGCATTTTACTGCCATCAACAATGCTGTGCTGACCACCTTTGTCCTGGGTGCGTTTCTCTGATCACGTCCTTGGGATAAACCCCCAGGAGTGGAATTTCCGAGACGGTTTGTGTGTTTTTAAGGAGCTTCCTCTCCAGAAAGATTTATCAATTTTCCCTCTCACTTGCAGTGTTCAGGAGTGTTGGGTTTCCTTCACTGACAATGATTTAAAAAAAAAAAAAAAAAGATATCTTCAAAAAAAACAAGCGTAAGACAGAGGCTTCCAGGCTGTTTATCGATCACCATTGGGTTTCGAAAAGGTCATCTTCCTTGACTCGGTCCTGTGAGCGTCTCCCACCCACAAGCTGGGAAACTGATCCTCCCTACTCCTTTCCAAAGAGAACCATCTCAGACTTGAAGAAATGAGACCAGGTGACCGGGGAAAATCTCTTCCATTTCTGTTTTTGGTGTTACTGAAAGACCCGCCCCAGAGGAGACGCTTCCTGCTCTCTGCAAAAAGATTCTCAGCCCCGACTGCCAGGCCCTTTCATAAGCCACTGGTTTTAATATTGGTTTGGCAGCTCCAATAATGATTTCTTTTTTTTTCTTTTTAAGCACAGGACTTAAGAGACTGCTCTCAGAACGTGGCCGTGAACTTGGTCATGAACCTGGCCATGAACCCACGAATCCGGTTACGAACCCGGCCTGAGCTATGGTTAACAACACTTCACACATCCCTCCCTTCTGTTAACCAAGACCCCTTCCCACGGTCATTAACTTCTATCTCTCCAACCTCCTAAGAGGAAAACCTCAAGGTCCCCCAAATTACAGAGGAAAGAAACACTGAAGGCGAAGCACGCCCCATCTACAAGCACATTGGGGGTTGACGATACTCATAAAGATGTGGGCTTGGTTGTGGGTGTTCTTTCCAATCTTTCCAGGCAGAAGAAATTCTCCTTCCCGGCTCCAAGATGAGGAAACGGCCCGGAGAGGAGCGACTTTGGCCCGGGTCGCACAGTGGTCAGCAGCGGAATTGTAACTGGAGTCAAGGCTTCCAACGTCCAGTCTGGATCCTACGAACGCGTTTACTCCCCTTGCGCTTCTGCTCGACAATGTTCCCATCAATGTGACCCCTTCTCTTTAGCATCAGGGAGCTGGGGAAGCAGAGTGCCAACACCTGCATTTTCTAGCGACATGCTAGTGACATCCTTGCTTAGGGACCTGGGCAGAGAAAACGGAAGGAAAACCCCTTCCGCCATTTTACCAACCCCATGAGCTGTGGAGACGCTACGCTCTTCCTCTGACTTTTGGGAGGAAGAGAAAGAAAATGTAAGGTGACTTCCCCACCTCTGTCGCAGACCCAGCAGACGGGAGCGTGTGGCAGTGGGTCACGGTCCGTTCCGACTCCAGGAGATGCCTCCACGCTGCCCACACCCCGCTCCGTCTCCTCTGATGCCCCGGCTACATCAAGAGCCTGGCAGACATCAGGGATCTGGAGCCAGGCTCCAACAAGCATCCCTGCTTCTTTGGGGAAAGGATGAGGGCTTGTCAATTTTAAGCCTTATCTGCAGGATTCCACAGGGTACTGCTGGGGAATCAGGGTGGGGCTGGGAGACACAGCCCCGGGACTGGGAACTGGAACCCAACGGGACCCACAGAAATGCCTAAATACTCAGACTAAACAAAAGCAACCTCCTCCTTCCTGCATTAGAAAACAAAGAAAAGAAAAGAAATGGTGGTTCCTCAGGCGGGTTTATAAAGGCAGCCCTTCAGACCCTATGGCCCATGAGTCTTAGCTATTTTTCCACAGTGGGTTGGCCTCGTCTCCCATTAATTGGCTCATCCACCATGCATTTACCTAATGTTTATTGGAATCTTCTCGAAAAGCCAGGAGCAGCCCAGTACTTGGGCCTTTGTTACTCAATGCACCTGCAACCAACTGTTGGCACGGAAGAGGCCGAACTGCCTTTTCACCCAGCTCCTCCCTCTCCAGCCCCGGAGCCCTCGCCTGGCCCTCCATGCAGCCAGCCAGCCGACCAGAAGCTGCGAAATGCCACTCGTGGGCCACCCAACGGAGAACCAAGCGACAAGAGTCCAGGTGATCCCCTCTTACCCAGACCCAAGGAGGGGCGAGTAGATCATGGGACGGTCAGGAAACGCCTTTAGCGTCTTGGGAGCGTTCCCCATCTTCCGCTGCGGGCTGCGTTTCAGATTTGGAGACCCGGATGGCTCCAGGGAGTATACGATCTAGCCACGTACCGTGACCTCAGATTCAGTCTTGTTTTATAGATGAGGGAACTCAGGTTTGGAGCAACTGAGCAGCGTACCCAAACCTCCCTGCCAGAGCCAGAATCGTAAGCCAGGCAGTCCTAAACCACATCGTCCCTTCTAGAACTATGTGATCCAATATGGTGGCCACCAGCCACAGGTGGCGATAGAATGCTTGGAAGGCGGCCGGTCTGCAGTGAGATTTCCGTAAGCGGAGAACGCACGTTGGATTTTCAAGCCTTAGTACGTTGACAAAGAACGTAAACTACCTTCTCTACGTATTTTCTTTTTCATACTGGTTTTGTGTTTTTATACCGGGTTAGAATGGTATTTGTGTTATCGTGGGTGAAACAAAATACGTTGAAAGGAAAGTCCCCAGCTCCTTCTTACGTTTTCAAGGTGGTGGCTAGAAGTTACAGCTGCACGTATGGCTCACGTATTTCTGGCGCACAGCGCTAGCGTGAACTGTTGTTACTCAAACAGCGGTCCGCGGACCAGCAGCGCTGGGGCACTGGCATCATCTGGGAGCGTTTGAGAAACGCAGGCTCTCTGACTCCATACTCTACGGGCCACGCCACTGAGCTGAAACCCCAGTACAGCTTCCTACAGGCCTGATGAGCTGAGACAAGTGTCTCGATCTAAGACTCGGTTTCCTGTGTCGCTAAAAGGTACAAACCATTACCATCATCGGACGCCTCCACAAGGCTGCTCTAAAGACGAAACACAGCGGTGCTGTGGATTTCTTTCAACCATAAGCAATAATAAGAATACTGTTGGGGCGCCTGGGTGGCTCAGTCAGTTGGGCGTCCAACTTCGGCTCAGGTCACGATCTCACGGTCCGTGAGTTCGAGCCCCGCGTCGGGCTCTGTGCTGACGGCTCAGAGCCTGGAGCCTGTTTCGGATTCTGTGTCTCCCTCTCTCTCTGACCTTCCCCCATTCATGCTCTGTCTCTCTCTGTCTCAAAAATGAATAAACGTCAAAAAAAAAATTTTTTTTAAAAGAATACTGTCATAATTCGTACTCGCTGCAAGTTTCACGCCTCAGCACTTTTCATATACTGTCCCTTTACTCCTCACCACCCCAAGAAGGTACATTATCAACCCATTTTACAGATGGGAAAAATGATGTTCAACGAGAGCAAGCTTTGAAGTGGCAGAGTGATGGTTCAGCCCAAGCCGTGTGTGAGTTGGTAATAGTCGTAACGATGAAAGCAGTCATTATCGCCACTGAGAAAGACATAGACGAACTGGAAAGAGGGCACCTTTCTGCCCTATATCCTCCACCAAGATGAAAGAATAAAAACACAGCCCTGAGTAAATAGCCACCCTCATCTGGGGACAAACTGAACGCCAGGCACTGAGCTAAGGGCTTTTCACGCTTCATTTCTATGGGTCCTCGTGAGAACCCAGAGAAGCTGATTCTAATTGTCCCCGGGGAGGTGCAGGAGGCTCCAAGAGGTGAAGACACCCACCCCAGGTCACACAGCTGATCACGGAGACCCGGGCTGGAACCCAAATGTTTAGCTGCAAAGCTCACATCCCCACTGGTCTGATCTCTACCACACTGTCCCTCCTTGGAGGCAGTCCCCCAAACTGTGTCCCATTCATAATGACAGCCGACATTTATTGAGCGCCTCCTATGGGCCGGGCTCCAATACAGGTATCCCATCTCGTTTGAACCTCCCGACAACCCAGCTAGTCTTACCCCCATTGGGGGAATGGGGAAACTGAGGCACAGAGCGACAAGGCAACTTGCCCAGGCACGTCATACCTAAGTGGTGAGGGCAGGACGGGGATCTAGGCAGTCTGGCTCCTGGCCACCCTCGAACCTCTGTGCTACCAACCCCCGATCACCCCCTACCAGAGTCACTGCTAAGGCTTTTCTAAACTCTCGCTCTCGTAGATGAGATGTAGCGGAAAGAGCCAGGTTCTAGCCCCGCCCCGCCCCACCAGGCTAAGCACTGACCCTCCGGGACCACAGGCCCTCCCGCCATTAAATGGACGTCACAATGACATCAGGGCTTTGCAACCGGCTTCTCCACCCCCCAGAATCTAGAGAGGGAGGGGGAGGCCTCCACTCCATCCAGGAGGGTCGGATCCGTTCCTGGGTCAATGTGAGACACCAAGAGAGACTTGGTGCGGAGCAGCGGAAAGACGGGCATGCGGCTCACCCAGGGGGTGGTGAGGAGGGGGGCACGTGGTGGCATCACGACAGAGGGACCAGAGGGTCCTGCGGGCAGAGCCAACAGACTGCAAACCAGACCTCTGCCTGGTGCTGCGGGTCAGCTCACCGCGTCCTCGGGCCTTCACCCAGCCAGCCCCCCTTCCCTGCCCACCGTCCCATTTCACAGATGATAAAACTGAGTCCCAGAGAAGACACAGGGCTTTTCACCCTCATCCTTCCCTGCCTCTACTGAAGCTAAGTTCGCAGGGCACCAGCCAGGTTCTCGGAGCGTGCGGGAGACCGGGGTTGGGGGGGGGGGGGGGGTTCCCTTCTGCATCCAGAGGCTCTTGAGAATATTCTCAGATGCAGAGAGATCCAAACAGGATTGCCAGCAAATCAGGGTGCCGTTTAACGTTCACGTGTCACAAGTTCACACACAGAAGACAGCTGGAGAGCCACAAGGCAATGCCAGCGTGGTATTCACGAGGTCATTACAGGACTTCTGAGAAGTAAAAGGACGTTCCAGCGTAGCTGTAGACGAGGGATGCCTTTTAAGCACAGGACAGAAGTTTAGAGTCACGTGACAGGTGTCCCCTCCTTTCAGTGCGGTGGGGAACGTTTCCGGGTGTGGATAGGTTTCGGGGGTCACCTCGAGCAGCCCCACCTGCAGGCTTCACGGACGGGACGCTTCGATGAAATAGCCCCTCGGGCATCTACTCTAAGTCATGCCCGACCGGGCAGGTAGAGAGCTTCTGGGCTCCCAGAGCATCCAGTCTACTGGAGAGCCTCCTGGGTACCACGCAGCAGAGACAACCAAGGGCGGTACCGTCGAAGAACCATACTGGGCAAGCGCAGAGGACGGAGACTGGCGAAGCAAGGAGGAGGTGACTCCTGGCCCAGAAAGGCCCCTCCCCTGCCCCCCCCCAACAAGCCAGGGGTCTCGGGGAAGCTCATTCTGTTCCCCTGATGGGCCGCGAGCTCTTGGCTTCCCGCAGCTTGACGTGCCCACCATCTGACGTCATGACAAGTCACAGCACCCAGGGGACAGGCCCTTGGGGAGGCCAACCCAGACAGTGCCGCAGCCCCATGACTCAGCGACCACCTTGCCAAGACACAGACTTCCTCCCCGGGAACCGAGACCC
Organism: Panthera onca; assembly: GCF_046562875.1. NCBI lineage: Eukaryota > Metazoa > Chordata > Mammalia > Carnivora > Felidae > Panthera > Panthera onca. The sequence goes on along the minus strand of NC_138350.1, from coordinate 10,778,455 downwards.
CCGTGTGCCCCAACGCACCCCACGTCAACAGAGTCAGAACGTATTAGAGCGAAGTTTTTGCACCCCAGAGCCTCTTGTTCGGGCAAAGCCAACTAATTCAGATTTAACCTCCCTCTTAATAGGCCGCGTTGCTGAGCTTTCTAATTAATGCCACATGTTTCCCTCAGCTGTCATCCTGAATAAATGTTTACAAAGCTATTAACGTACTGTATTTGTAAACCGGGACCGCTCGGCTTTGGGGAGTCATGTGGTATGCATTTTCTCCTCCAAGATGGAAAAGGCTTAGCAATAATAAATACATTGTTTTGCAGGGATGGGAGCAAGGCGTTGGCTGAAAAAAAAAAAAAAAGAATTTATTGCGACCTTCCTGAGACAGCGTGGCTGTGCAGACGTGAGGAATCGGAGCTTTCCCGAATTCCGAAGAGCTGCGAGGGCCGGATTTGGTCCAGGTGGGGGTTTTGGAGTAGAGAACTCCAGGGACAGAAAAAAAAAAAACAAAACAAAAAAAAACAAAAAAAAAAAACACACCAGTTTCCGATCCAGAGAACCAGGCTCTGGTTCCAGCCCCTCCTCTCACCAGCTTCGCGGTATCCGGGCAGGTCACGTTTGTCCTCGGGAACTCGGTTTTTCCATCTGGAAAATGGGCTGGTCCTAAAGGTGAAGTCCCACCGTCTCAGCATGAGACCCCAGACTCGGCTTCCTCTTCCCTCTCTGTTTCTTTCTGTCGTTAGTGATCACTCGTGCCGCGCGTACATAGCCATGCTAAGTCACTGCCCCTTTGCCCAAAGGGGTGCTCTCTCAGTCTGGCTCAGTCTATGCCAGGTTCTCTTCCAGGAGCACCCCTTCACCTCAGTTCCCTTTTTACCTGGCCGATGTGTGCGCCTGGTTCATGCCTCCACCTATGTGCCTCCCTTTCCCTTGGAAGCCTTCCTTGAACTCTCGGTTCTAGATCACAGTTCCCTCCCAAATGCCCCCACCCCACCTTGAGCATCTTCGGTCTTTGGGTCGTTCTGTCATGGCTCACTTATGGGTCCAGCCACTAGAGCGTAAGCTCCGAAGGAACAGGGGCGATGTCCATTTCATTCGACACTCTATCCCCAGTGCCTCGTGCTTTCCACCAGTGTTGCTGAGCGAACGTCACCGGAAAGGTGACCGGGGAAAGTCACCAGCACGAAGGCTAAGGCAGGGGTGGTTGAGGCACTCACCAACTGCACGGATTTGGACTCAGTCACATCCCATCTTGCTGTGCTCTCGCCATTTCTATCAGTATTCATAGTAACGGGCTCAGAGAGACTAAGCGACTTTCCCAAGATCACGCAGCTAGCCTGGGACAAGAGCTGGGATTTGAATCTAAGACCTTTAGTCTCTGAAAGCCCAGACTTTTGGGGCACCTGGGTGGCTCTGTCCGTTGAGCGTCTGACTTCGGCTCAGATCATGATCTCATAGTTCATGAGTTCGAGCCCCCTGCCGGGCTCTGTGCTGACAGCTTGGAGTCTGGATCCTGCTTCAGATTCTGTGTCTCCCTCTCTCTCTCTCTCTGCCACCCCTCCCCCAACTCGCTCTCTCTCTCTCAAAAATAACTATTTAAAAAAATGTTTTAAATAAGAAAAGAATAAAATCAAAGCCCAGACTTTTAACCCACCAATGCCCTAGCAGTGCCACCAGCCGCAGGACCGCCGCCCCCACTCCTGGCACCTCTGAGCACCCACCCAGCCGCCCAAGGCTGACACCTCGCTCAAACACATCAACCCGGAATCAAGGATGCAGCCCTGGCAGTCCTGTCTCCTCTCTCTTTCAAAGCCAGATCCCACCAGGAAGCCAGAATTATAGCTGCTGCTTCCCTACCAGCCCCTTTAGAAAAAAATCCCAGGCAAGCAATCTGATTGGCCAAACACGAATCACGGGGCTGGCGCCTCGACCAATCACCGTGGCCAGGGACAGAATGCTGGGACTGGCTGCTCCTGCCAGAGTCCCGTATCTGGAGCTGGGGAGAAGCGGTTTCCCTAAAGGACCTGCCTGGAAATGTTTCTGGAAGAGGGGGTGCTGAGCCGAGAGGAACACCTGTGGTTCACAACACGGGTCCTGCGCTCGTGCGGGGGGGTCCAGCGCCTTGTTCTGGGGTTCTTCGTGCGATGGAGAAGAAGGACGAGTCAACACACAGCTACAATTCAGTACACAGCTATTCCCACAGGAGAAAGAGGAAAACAAATTAGTTTCCGAGGGAACTTTGCAGAGCGCTGTTTGCGTGCAGGGGAGAAGGAGAGCAAAGGGAGGGTGGTCTAGGGAGCAGCAACAGACACAGCTGTGACTGGCTTGGCTCGCCGCTGTGTCACCAGTGCCCAAGACAGTGCCTGGCACACAGCAGGTGCTCAATAAATGCTTATTGGAGGCAGGCGTTAGTGAATGAGAGCAAAGCATCGTGGCTCGGGGTATGCAGGTGGCCCTGCTTCTTTGTGGGACGCAAGAGTCAGACCAGCACGAATTCAAATCTCGATGGGAGCACCTGATAGGTTGTGTAATTTGGGAAGTCACTCGGTCCATCGGAACCTCGGTTTCAGAGGCGCCTGGGGGGCTTGGTTAGCTAAGCATCAGACTTCAACTCAGGTCATGATCTCACGGTTCACGGGTTCGAGCCCCACGTCAGGCTCTGCGCTGACAGCTCAGAGCCTGGAGCCTGCTTCACATTCTGGGTCTCCCTCTCTCTCTGCCCCTTCCTCTCTCTCTCTCTCAAAAAAAATGAATAAACGTTTAAAAAAAAAAAAAAGAACCTCCGTTTCAGCCTCTAGAAGGGGAAATAACATACCTACCTCCTTCTGTGGAGAATGGAACTAAGTTCCCCAAAGCACCCAGGGTGGTGCCGGGTGCCATGACTGGCCCGTCCATCTGTATAAAAATGCCCCACTCCCTTCCCATCGGGCTATATGAGCTTAATCTTCATTAAACAGCACTTTCGCATACTCCCCCATTTCGGCTCCAGTCTCGGAGAGCAAGAAAAAAGAGAATCAGGCCCAAGATTCCTGTTAAGAGCTAGGATCCGTTACAACAAAGCACGATTTTCCTACGGACTCTCCATGGTGAATTGGAAACGGCTTTCACTGATTTCCCTCCAAACGGCAGAAACGATTGTGGCCGACCTCGTGTCTCTTCCGAGGGAGAGCTGGCCCTGCCAGGGGTATTTTGGTGCTCTGGGCTTGGCTGTCTCTAGCTTAAAAGGAGTGTGAAATACCAATCCTGTTGAAATAGCAACACTTCTAAAATTGCTGCCGATGTCCCACAGCTCAAAACCCAAAGAACGTTCCGGGTCCCCTGACGCTTTGCTCTAAGCGATACACACGCCCAGTATTTTGATCCCCGAAGCCAGGAGCCCGAGTTTTTCCCAGATATTGGCAGGCACCTAAAGGTAACAAGGCAACAGCCGGGCCAGAAAGGATGTCGAAACTATTTTGAGGGCTCTAGAAATCCACTAACATTTTTTCCTTTTTTTTTTTTTTTTTTTTCCCCAATTTTCTTGTTTATTATCCGTCCCTTCTCTCCCGCCTCCTCCAGCTCATTCTGTTCCTCTGGCTCCTCCGTCCCACCCCCTTCCACGACACCGAGAGGAAAATATTTATCCCCGCACGTGAGCGTTGGCCACACAGAGAACAAACACATCCCTCCGAGCTCCACTTTGGAGAACATCCCTCTTACGTTTTTCCTGGTCCCTCGAGGAAACAGGTCTCCCAGCCCTACTGGGTTCAGGATTCCTGCCAGGCTAGAGGCTTAACAGGTGTCCTGGCCGCATAAAGACCCCACACTTGGCCACCAGGCTTTTGATTCCCGGGTGCCCCTCAAATGTTGCCGGGGGGGGGGGGGGGGGGGGGGAGAGGGCGGGGCAGATGCCCAACGTCCTTTGCTCCAGGAACCTGAGCTGAGCTAGACAATCAGTCCCACTGGAAACAGCGCTTCCCAAACCCGGACCGGGGCTGGCCTCGTGGGCGTGCAGTGGCCGTGCACTCAGAAGGGCCCAGCGCTGGCTCGAAGGCCCTGCCCGTGGTCTTGAAATTCCAAGTGATTGGTGGACGAGAGGGCCCGCGTTTTCATTCTGCACGTTCCACGTTCCATTTTTGCACTGGGCCCACCAATTCTGTGGCCGATCCTGCCGGAGGCACGTGCCTCTCACTCCGCGGGAGATGATTTTTAGGTGCCACACAGGCAAAGCTTTCGTTAAGGTAAGTAGTCACGTGCCCCTTTCGATATGTGTAGGGACAAGCGTGGAATTAAGGCAACAGCCCCCTGGTTTTGAGGCCGCTGTGACTTAGGAGGGGGTTCAGTTTGTTTATGGAAAAAAGTGAGCCCATTGAAAGAAAAAAAATAGGAGGCGAATTAACTGCCAGATGTTACTCGAACGCGGCAAAAGAATAAAAGGGAGAGAAACCAATGAAAAAGTCAAATGTGAGAACTGCCAGCGTAGAGAAACCCCCAAGTTTTCTCGCCACCACCACTGAACTCCAGATCCAAAAATACTGCCCTCCCCAACCAGCCACAGTGCCTTGGAGTGCTTTCACCACTGATTTTCAGAAGGGACTCTGACTCGCGGTATGCCTTTGGGCAAGTGCTTTCGTCCACAGAGTCTCAGTTTGTCCATCTATAAAATGGGTCGACTCTTTCATCCTCGGAATCTTGGATTCTCCTGCGGAAAACCAATGGTTTGGAAATGCCCGTCGTCACACTGACTACCTCTGAACCACTGGAGGAGGTCACAAAAAATGCTTATCCCCAGACCCCAGCCTTAGAGATTCAGATTGAGTAGGTCCCGGGTAGAACCTGGAGATATTTTTACCATCTTCTTCAGTGATTCTGATCAGCCATCAGTTCTGAGGATCACTGCATCGAAGTATTAAAAAATCACTCATTGGGGCACCTGGGTGGCTCAGTCGGTTAAGCGTCCGACTTCGGCTCAGGTCATGATTTCACGGTTCATGGGTTCGAGCCCCACGTCGGGCTCTGTGCCGACGGCTCAGAGCCTGGAGCCTGCTTCGGATTCTGTGTCTCCCTCTCTCTCTGCCCCTCCCCTGCTCACTCTCTCTCTCTCTCTCTCTCAAAATAATAAACACTAAAAAATAAAAAATTTTGAAAAACGCTATTCATTAAAAAAAAAAAAAAATCACTCATTAATCATCCAACAAACACTTTCCAAGTATCCCCCCTGGGTCTTGCCCAGTGCAGAGAAACAGGGAATTATACAATCTCCACCGTCCAAGATTCTGCAATTTCTGGCTGCGGGAAGAACTTGAACTTGAGATAGAATCAACTTCCTGTGTGCCAACTACTACTCAGAGATCTATACGTATATTAACTGTCACAGTGGATTTTCAAAACAACGGCCACAGCATACTGCCGGGCCCATATGCCCTTCCAGAACTTTGCCACTCACCCCCCGCCCCAACCAACCGATGAAGTCTTTCTGCTCCCCTCAAAACTGGCTGGAATTGTGTGACTGCCTTGATGAATAGAAAGCAGCAGAAGGGACCTTCTGTGACCTCCAGGGGAGCTCATAAAAGGCAATGAATGTGTCTTCCACCGGGCTTTCTCTGTGTGCATGCCCATCGTGGGGACCTGGCCCTCAACTTGTCAGGAAGCCAGGTCGCCACACGGAGAAGACCCACGTGGGTGTTCTGGCCACCCGACCCAACAGAGGCCTCAAGACATAAGGGGGGCAAGCCCCCAAATGATGACAGCCCCCAGCCTCTCAGCAGGGTGACTACTGCAGTGGTCCCCAAGTGGAGCCCACGGGGTGTCCCCAGTGAGCTCTACCTGACGTCACACTGATGAGCAAAACAAATCTGACTCACCGTTTCAACCCACTAAGGTGCAGGCCTGTTGGTTATGCAGCAGCAGACGACAAGAGCCCAAGGACGTCCTACAACCCACCAGGAGATACGCAACTTTCCCCCTTTGTACCTATGGGAAAACTAAGCCACTTGTCCCACATCACACAGCTAACCATTCTGCAGCCGGAATTGGAACCAACGTCTGTCCAACCTCAGAATCTACGTTCTTTGCGGACGGGATGGTCAGCAGGTCAAGGCGAAGGGTGTGGGTTGAGATGGGAAAGAATGGAACACAGTGGAAGAGACAGGCCAAGGGATGAGCTTCAGGCGCGCCGAAATTAACAGGCAGATTCGCCATGGAAATTAAGATCCTTCAAGGCCAAACTCTCTACCTGGGTCAGCTAGGGGTGCTCCCCGCCCTACAATTACCAGAAGGGAACCCACTGCTCAGCACTCCAGACCCAGGTCTGGGTGGCTGCGAAGTATCTCATCTCTTCCTTCCCACCTCTTCCTCCAACCCGGAAGGGGTCCTGTCTTTGAAATCCTGATTTCCCCTCCTCTCCTCTGCTCCCAGATTTTCTCCTCCAAACACACAGAGCCTGAATCACACAGGTGAGTCGCCGAGGAAGCAGACACGAGGGCAGAACCCTTTGCTGCCCATGACTTTCCATGTCCGTCTCCCTCTTGCCTGAACCACGGGGCCCTTCGACAGGTTAGGGACTGAGAAAAATCGAGTTTTTAATCTTCCGGGCCATGTCGTTCTCTGGTTTTCTCTTTTTCTGGCGTCCCCTGCACCACCCTAGGGGGAGGTTTTGTGAAGATAATCATGATTTATTAAATGCCAGGCGCGGAGTTAAGTGCCTGATATACATGATGCTGTCTACTCCACGTCAAAGTGGGGCATCGTGGGGACTCTGAGCTCTGGCGCATAAACCAGGGCCACACCAGACACGCAGAAGCTAACTTTATCGACCACCTGCTGTTCTGCCAATAATAATAATTCATTGTGGTGATTCCTTAGCGCACAACCCTGTAACATGACGCCGCCTCTTTTTAGGTCCCGTGACATCCCTAATTCCAGATGAAGAAACTCAGACACTAAACCGCATTTGCCCGAGGTCACGCGACTTACAAATGGCAGAGTCAGGACTCACATTCAGGACTCCGCTCCTCTGGACGCCTCCCTGGTAAGCGGCATCGCTCCTCGCCAGCCCCCATGTGCGCCTGGGTGCCCCCTGCCCCACCCCTCTCCAGCTTCCCCTCCCATCTCCTCCTTCCAGGCAGTCGCTCTCTGCCCTTGCGACCCACGAGGACCAGAGCCTGATTCGAAGCCCTTTGCACGTCTTCGACCAACAGCCTCCTAATGCTATTACAGCTGATGGCTTTTCATTCCCGATGCCAAACCTGATTTGGAGTTCACGAGGCTGAGGGTTTCAATCCAGGCCCTGTGGACAGGCTCGGGGAGCCCTAAGTGACTGTAGCTTGCAGACAATCTAATTGTTATTGACATTTGTGTCTGATTGTTCATCAAGGAGGAGCTGTCTTGTAGGCCGAATCATTCTATTACTCGGCCCCCTGTCAGCCTCCCCACTAACGACAAGACATGTACGCACCATCCGTGGGAGGCCAATCAATTGAATATCCCTCTACATCTTTCCGAGTCGCTTTTGTGGGCTTGGGTCTGGGCGTGGCGGGGGCAGGGGGAAGCAACGGGGAGATGAAGGAGCAGAAGAGAATTTTTGTGCGTTGATTCTGAAATGGAAGCATCCCCACACACAGAAAAGAACAGATTGTATTACAAAAGATATCTATCTATCGATCTATGGATCGAGCTATCATCGAGCTATCATCGATCTATCTAAGGTATCTATCATCGATCTATCTACCTACTTATCTACCTGTTAAAACTATAACCCAAAAAGAAATACAAAATTTCCCCCCTCTTAACATATGGGAAAACTTAAGACTTAGCAAGGTAAAGCCACTTGTCCCACATCACATAGATAATCAATTCATCTATCTATCTATTTATCTATCTATCTATCTCTATAATTAGGTAGATGATAGATAGATAGATAGATAGATAGATAGACATCTTAGATGATGGATAGATAGTAGATAGATAGATAGATAGATAGACATCTTAGATGATAGATAGGTAGATATCTTAGATGATAGACAGATACCTTAGATGATAGATAGATAGATAGATAGATAGATAGATAGATAGATAGACATCTTAGATGATAGATAGATAGATAGATAGATAGATAGATAGATAGACATCTTAGATGATAGATAGATAGATAGATAGATAGATAGATATCTTAGATGATTGACAGATAGATATCTTAGATGGTAGATATCTTAGATGATAGATAGATAGATAGATAGATAGATAGATAGATAGATAGACATCTTAGATGATAGATAGATAGATAGATAGATAGATAGATAGATAATTATATCTGTATCTAAATATCCCCTACCACTTGGAAGGGTTATTATTAAGAAGTATGTCACTTATCAGTTCATTCTGCTCGGTTGAAGCCCAGCGTCCAAGGATAATGTCTAACGTCACCTTGAATGACACTGTGTCCGGTTAAGCAACCTTGATCATAATCAATCCAGTAAGCTATGACTTGCCCTGCCCGCCCCCTCCCTCAGCCAAAGCAGCTCCCTCCCAGGTAATAAATCTCTCCCTCATTTTATCGGATTCTATTTTTCTAGAACCTCCCACTTGCCAGTCTGCCCTCTGGAGTGTTATCTTGAGAAAGCCGAAACCACCAGCCCCCGCCAAGCGTTGACCGCGTCTGACTTCTAATGTTTTCACAATTTTTCCTTGAGTCCAAGAATGTGTGAGAGCCTCCCAGTGTCTGCCAGACGAAGCTCACTTTTCAAGGAGTGGCACCAGGTTTGCACTGAACCATCCACATGTCCTTGGACTCCACACAATGACCCGGTCTGGCACACCGGCTGGTCATTATGGGGATAGAACAGTGACCCTGGCCTTCTCCCTAACAGCACTGAGCTAACTTACAGACACCGGTGCTGTTCTTGGCTTGCAAAGAAAATAAAAATGGGCACAGTAAAAAAGCAATGAGGCCGACACACTCCCAGAATGACAAAAGGTAAAAGGACCGATGATACCCGGTGTTGGTGAAGGTGTCGGATGACCAGAAGACTCACATCTTGATGATGGACATCACAGGCTGAGTTGTGTCGTCGTCCCCCCACCCCCACCCCGCCACCTGCCAAGCAAAGGTTGAAGTTCTAACTCCCAGCAATCTGAATGTGACTGAATTTGGTGACAGGCTCTTTAAGGAGGTAGATGAAGGGCGCCTGGGTGGCTCAGTCAATTGAGCGTCTGACTCTTGGTTTTGGTTCAGGTCCTGATCTCGCAGTTGGTTCCTGAGTTCAAGCCCCACGTCGGCGATTCTCGCTCTCCCTCTCCCTCTGCCCCTGCCCGCTCTCGCTCTCTTGTTCTTTCTCTCCAAATAAATAAATAAACTTATAATATATATATTCTAAAGAGGTGGTTGAGTTGAAATGAGGTCACGGGAGGTGGGCTATAATGACTGGTGTCCTCATAAGAAGAGGAGGTTTGGACACAGACACCCGCAGAGGGAAGATCATGTAAAACCCCAAGGAGAAGACAGTCATCTACAAACCAGGGAGGGAGGCCCCGGGAGAAATCAACCCTGCCAACACCTTGATCTCGGACTTGGACTTGTAGCCTCCAGGGCTGTGAGACAACGCACTTTGGTTGTCGAAGCCCCCCACCCGTGGTACTTTGTTACAGCAGCCCCAGCCAATAATCCAAGGTGGGGAGGCAAAACGCTACAAACCGCTTTAAAAACAGTTTGACAGGGGCACCTGGGTGGCTCAGTCAGTGAAGCATCCGACTTCGGCTCGGGTCACAGTCCGTGAGTTCGAGCCCCGCGTCTGGGCTGACGGCTCAGAGCCTGGAGCCTGCTTCCGATTCTGTGTCTCCCTCTCTCTGCCCCTCCCCCGTTCATGCTCTGTCTCTCTCTGTCTCAAAAATAAATAAACCTTAAAAAAATAATAAAAATAAAAGAATAAATAAAAAGTTTGCCATTTATTATGAAGTTAGCCATATACTAACAATGAAACCCACAAACTCCATTGCTGGGTATTCATTCGCCCGAGGGAAACTCAAACGTATTGCCACAAAGACCTAAAAATGAATATTAATATTTCCATCGTAACCCTTTACTATCACCTACGCTATTGAAATGACCCAAACGCCCATCAGCTGATGGCTGAATAAACAGACCGCGGTATATCTGTGGGGTGGAATACGACACAGCAATAAAAAGGAACCAACCCCTGTCACATACAGAAACATGGAGAAATCTCAAAGGCATTCATTCTATTAAGTGAAAGAAGCCAGACACCAAAGACTCCGTGATACAATGTCCATTTCTACGACATCCTGGAAATGCTAAGTCTAAACAAACAGAAAACGAATCAGTGGTTCCCAGAGGCTGGAGGTGGGGGAAGGGAACCAATTAGAAAGGGACACAAGGGGGGGGTGCCTGGGCGGCTCAGTCAGTTAAGCGTCTCCCTTTGGCTCAGGTCGTGATCTCATGGTTCGTGAGTTCGAGCCCCACAGCGGGCTCTCTACTGTATACACAGAGCCCACTTCAGATCCTCTGTCGCCCCCCTCTCTCTGCCCCTCCCCTGCTTGTGTGCACGCTCTCTCTCTCTCCCCCCTCAAAAATAAATAAATAAAAACTTTAAAGAAAGGGACACAAGGAAACACTTCTGGGTGATGAAAGTGTTCTGTCTCTTGGTTGTGGCAATGGATACGTATCAAATTCATCAAACTTTATCCTAAGAAGGGTAAATTTTCTTGTATATGAATTATATTCCAATAAGTTTCCCTCTAAAAGAAATAACAGTAAGCCATCGTTCTTGGCTAAGGGGCAGTTGGTTTTTCAATTAACAATATCCAGGGAGGGGAATGTGGCTGATGGCCGCTGAGGAGGGCACCTGTTGGGATGAGCACTGGGTGTCGTATGGAAACCAATTTGGCAATAAATTACATTTAAATACTGAGAACAAACTGAGGGTTGAGGGGGGGTGGGAGGGAGGGCAGGGTGGGTGATGGGTATTGAGGAGGGCACCTTTTGGGATGAGCACTGGGTGTTGTATGGAAACCAATTTGACAGTAAATTTCATATATTAAAAAATAAAAAAAAAATAAAATTAAAAAAAATAATAATAAATAAAAAAATAAATTACATTTAAAAAATAATAATAATAATAATAATATCCAATATTGGTGAAAGTGCAGGGAGACCATTACTGCTGGGTGTGTTAAAATGCGGAATATCTTTCTGGAAAGCAAATCGGCACTTCTCTATCAAAATCTGAACTCTACATCTTTTTTTTTTAATGTTTATTTTTGAGAGAGAGAGAGAGAGAGACAGAGTGCAAGCTGGGGAGGGACAGAGAGAGAGGAAGACAGAATCGGAAGCAGGCTCCAGGCTCTGAGCTGTCAGCACAGAGCCCGACGCGGGGCTCGAACCCACAAACTGTGAGATCGTGACCTGAGCCACCCAAGTGCCCCTCTTCGTCTTGTGTGACCCAGCATCTCCACCTCTAGGACTCCATCCTGCAAAACTGCTTGCATATTTACAAGTATGCCCCCCACCATGTTGCTTACCATGGCCAACGATAAGCCACCATCCATGGGGAAAAAAAATCCATCACAAAATCAAGGAGCTCAAAGACAGACACCAGGCTGCTGGTGTCACTGTTTTCAGGGAGGTCCTGAGGGGTGGGAACTAAAAAGGAGAGCTCTGGACATTTTACTCAATATTCTTCTGTATCCTATAAATCTTTCACATGAAGAACGAATGCATACGTTGCGTCATTTTTTCAACCCCGAGCCCAGAACTCCCGTTTCAGTAAAGAATAAAATGCTTCTTGTTCCACCACCCTCTTGAAGCATAGCCCCCTCCCTGCTCTCTCGTCTTGGACATTTGCACTTCCTGTCCCAAGAAAATTCATTCGTTGAGACGGGTAGCATCCATTGACTGATGTTAGCAAACGTGAAACAAGTAAGTTGTCGGTTGTTTTGTTTTTAAGAAAAATACTAGGTTCTATTAGTACACGATGTTACCGAAATAAAGGCAGCAATACGGAGGGTCCTAAAGTCAAACAAACTGGCTGGCCTCACTCAGGCGCAGACCCAATGATCAAGAGCCTCTTTGGCTTAGCGAAGGCTTCCTCCAAATTGGCCTGACGGCGGGAACAAAATTTAGGGTGCGAAGGGGAGGGAGAAAGCACGGAGCGTTCACGTCGTGGCGGAGGGATTAGAAACACTTAGGGAAAGGGCATGGACTGATGTTACATCCTGGTTCCCCTGACCTCACGGGGTAAATAAAAAACACATCAACTTCAACTACAGTGAAAAACACCAAGTTCCCGTGAAACGCCACTAGGATCCGGGACTTTGACTTTGCAAATACCTGGTGCGCTTGCGACCCTTGGCCTCCGCGGCCACCCCAGGAGCATGTGCAGCCGGGGGCTGACCAAGTCCCCCTGGGCTCCCTCCACGTCCCCATTCCCAGAGCTGGGCAGTTGGACATTCCCATCACTGGTGAACTCCTCAACCTTGGCGAAACCAAAGATCTGCCTGAGCTCCCTGAGTCCTCGGCACAAGTTCTTGACTGACGATCCTTCCCTGGGTCCCTTTCTCCTCCCCCATGAGAGAATCACATCTCGCCTTGGGGAGGTCCCTTGAATTTTGCCAGGTGAAGGTTCTAGAACTGAGGATCTCATGGTATTGTTCCCCAGGATCGGAGCGAGAGGAGGAAAACTGAATGATGGGGGAAATACTACTCACTATGAAAGTCCCTTACAAAGAACCATCGGGCATCTTAGTGTCTGTGCCAAACCCTGTGATTATTTTCTCACTGTATTTGGGGCTGGGTGGGGGGAGGGTTCCATCAAATCAGGAGCCAGCAAAAATTTCCCCACAAAGGGTCAGAGAGTAAATGTTTCAGGTTTTGTGGGCCCTATGGTCTCTGTCACAGCTCCTCAGCTCAATCGTTATAATGCAAAAGCGGCCATAAATAATACACAAATGAATGGACGTGACCGCGTTCCAATAAAACTTTATTAGCGATGCTAACATTTGAGTTTCATATGCATTTCACGCGGGCCAAAATGCTAATCTCCCTTTGCTTTCGTTTTGTTTTTTACTGTCAACCACTGAAAAGGGCAAAAACCATTCTTCGTTCTAGAACCTTGGCAGGTAGACAGATGTATATCGATAGGGAGAAAATTGGTGGTGTCGGGCGGGGGGGAGAGGGGGCGGTTAAGCAAAAGAAATGGCTGTTGTCCATTTGGGATATTACAGTGAAAGCCCCCTGAGGGCTGTGCGCCTGATGCCTGGCACTTAGTACGGGCTAGTAAGTTTCTGTCTCCTAAGTGAACAACTAAAGGTCGAAGGAAAGGGAACTTGATTCCCATCCCAAAAACATTAGCAACACTTCTTTCTCCAAGCTATGAGTGTTCTAGAAGAAAGGTAGAGGACAGGTGTCAAAAACTGGGAGGCTTAAGCAGGATTAAGAAAAAGAAGGAGCCTTGCTGGTAGTCTGTCGGATAGAGGTTCATTGCAACATCGGAGCTCAAATGCAGTGTCAGACCAAGATGAAAGTCTGGAAAAATTATCACAGAAGGAAGGACATGTTTAGATTTGTCTTACCAAAAGAAGTCCAAGTGGAGGGGAGAGAAAGGGAAAGAAATCAAAGGAAATAAGGTCCCAAATTATATTGGTTGGGTATTGAAGCCCAACTACAAGCGGCTTAAATCCTTCAGATTTCACCTTTTCTCGCATAAAGAATCCCTGAAGGGGGTGATCAGGAACGATATGGCAATTCCAGCAAGCTCTCAGGGAGGCAGAGGTAAGCTCCTTCTATCTTTCTCCACCATAACTGAGTGACCTCATGGTTTAAGGTAGCTGCCGGAGGTCCAGCCATCACATCAGTATTCCACACTGCGGTACAGAAATTAGTCAGGAGAGGACAAAAAAGGTGCATTCGCAGCTGAGTCCCTTGTGTGAATCCGTTTTCCCAAGGCACCATGCACATTTCCACTTACCTACCAACGGTCAAAACTTAGTCATACAAACATAATGAGCGACAAGGCAAGTTCAGAAACAGAGCTTTTTAACTGGTGTGTGGCCATTACCATGAGATTGGGGTCTATTTCTATGGAAATAGGAGAGAAAGGATTTTGTTGTTGTTTTTTTTTTAATTTTTTTTTTAACGTTTATTTATTTTTGAGACAGAGAGAGACAGAGCATGAACGGGGGAGGGTCAGAGAGAGAGGGAGACACAGAATCTGAAACAGGCTCCAGGCTCTGAGCTGTCAGCACAGAGCCCGACGCAGGGCTGGAACTCACATACCACGAGATCGTGACCTGAGCCGAAGTCGGACGCTTAACCGACTGAGCCACCCAGGCGCCCCTAAGAGAAAGGATTTTGTAAAGGCAACTAGCCACATCTTCCTTAGCAATTCAGGGTAGTTTTGGTAATTCATTGATAAATCATGTCTAATAAAGCGTTCTAAAATACACAGGGCCACTGGAGCACAGACACTGGGAGACCTAACCCAGAGGTTGACAAACTTCGCCTTCAAAGGGCCAGATAATACATTTTTGAAGCTTTGCATGGTCTCTGTCTCGGCTAGTCAACTCTGGCTACTGTATCACAAAAACAGCTACAGGGAACATATATTCGAAGGGCAGAGTTGTGTTTTAATAAACCTTTACTTGCAAAAGCAGATGGTGGACAGGATTCGGCACACGGGTCATGGTTTGCTGCCCCCGGATGTAAGCACGCGTGAGAGGTGAGTTAGATGCCACCGGAGGGATGCTTTTATTAACAGGACGCATGAAGGACGATCAGAAGTTCATTCCGGAGAAAGGAGCGGGCTGGCATAGTGTGCCAGACAAGGGGTACATCATTGCAAAGATGGGGTTACGAGACAGAGTCAAGCGTGTTCAGAGAATTTGAAGGAATCCAGATAGGATGGAGTGAAACCAGCACGGAGACTGGCAGGAGGCGGAAGTCAGGGGCTCCTTAGGGGTCTGTACTTTGTCATCGGGGCAACCTAGAGTGACCAGGCGTTTTTAATAAGGAAGGGACATGATTACAGGTGCATATTTTAAGTTCACCCTGACTGTTGGGCAGGGTGATAGTATCGGATAGGTCAAGAGTAGAGGTCAGGGGCACCTGGGTGGCTCAACGGGTTGAGCGTCCGACCTCGGCCCCGGTCACGATCTCGCGGTCCGTGAGTTCGAGCCCCACGTCAGGCTCTGTGCCGACAGCTCAGAGCCTGGAGCCTGCTTCGGATTCTGTGTCTCCCCCTCTCTCTCTGCCCCTCCCCTGCTCACACTTTCTCTCTCTCGAAAATAAATGAATATTAAAAAGAGAGAGAGAGAGAGAGAGAGAGAGAAAGAGTAGAGGTGAGACATTCATCAGATTCTTTCCTAGAATCCCTCAAAGAATTCAAAAAACAGTTTACTTACATTTATTGGTTTATCCCAAAGGACACACCCCGGGAACAGCTAAGTAGAAGAGACACCTTAGGGGAAGGTTTGGGGTGGGGATGGGGGTCCGTGGAGCTTCCACGCTGTTTCTGTTTCTTCCACCCTCCCCAGCATCCTGATGTGTTCCCCAATCCAGAAGCTTTCAGAACCCTATTGTTGAGGGATTTTTATGGAGGATTCATCACAAAGGCAGCATGGATTAACCCGCCGGCCATGAGCGATTAACTCAATCTCTAGCCCCTCTTCCCTCCCCAGAGGTCGGAGGGGGGCTGAACTTCCCGACCCTAAAATCATACCTCGGTCTTTCTGGTGACCATCCCCCATTCTAGAAGCTTCCCCAGCCACCCGCCATCTCACCAGAAAGACAATCACCATACGGGAAACTCCAAGGGTTTTAGGAGCTGTGTGCCAAGCACCAGGGACAAAGACCAAATATTTATTTTTTTGGGATACCAGAGTTGGCAAAACACAGACAACCGAGGACATCTCATTAACTTTTGTCGGGAGGGCAAATCGGTACAACCACCTTGGAAACTGGAAGTTTCTACTAAAGCTGCCTGTACTCCTACCCCGGGAGCCAACACTTGCAAGACGCACGTGGTCACCAAAAGACAATCCATCATCCATAGGCGCCCTGTATGCAGTCGCCAAAAATGGGAAATAATCCAAAACGCCCAGCCATGGGGAGACGGATAAATAGCGTTGTCCTGCAACCATGTCGTCAAAGACAGCCCGGAGCAGGACAGGTCCACAGCCGCGGGCTGTAACATAGCCGGATTTCACAAACGCAGGCCGAAGGAAGGAAGCCAGACACGAGAGAGCGCAATCCGTTCTGCCATGAGGCAGATGCGCTCCTATCTCGAGATCACTGCCCTGTGCAAAGTTGCTCCATGAGACCCCCAGGGCTTCGGGAGACAACGGGGTCGGGGGACGACACGCGAACATTCTGTCGGTGACACGTTAAAAAAAAAAAAAGGCAAAACTAATGAAAAGGGTAGCGTGGTCGTACGCGCACTGAGCAGGGACCCACAGGAATATTGCAATACAGGGGGCACTCGAGAAGAGTCTCGCGCTTTGCCCATGGAAGCAGCGGGAGAAGGGCTGCAGCCGTGAGGTCTGGCGCAGGGGCGGAGGAGGGGGGTGTCTGAGATGAGAAAGTCGGAACGCCAGGTGCGGACGGGTAGGGGGCAGATGCTGGAGACCCACCATACGGTTCAACCGGCTGCTGTCGTCTACAGCAAAACCACGGGCAAGCCGATGCAAAATTTGCCTTACGACGTCCCCGTCATTCCCGGATGGATCAGTCACGGAACACACTCGCATCTTCAGACTCCGCGCTGTGGCCAAACGGCCTCTACACCCTGGAGGATTCCATGGTATAGAAGTTTCAGAACCACATGGAGCCCTGTCTGGGTGTAAGAAGTCAGGAGGGCGGTTGCCCTTGGGTGGGGAAAGGTGATGGCCGACAGGGGCAACCAGGGTGCCCCCAGGGGGCTGGGAATGTCGCGTTTCTGGGGGCACGGCTCACAGGCTGGTTTTCTTTGGTGGAAACGTGGAAATTACCATCAGGGCGTTTTGCTCTGCGTGCGTCAAACTGCAAGCAGACGTTTACTGGGAATGAATGAACGCAATGATAAAAACAGCATCTAAAAGAAAACAGAGCAGCAGCAAAGAAAATCGTCAGGAAGTCGCTTTTGCCTTCTAGATGCAAAGAGAAGGCTGGCCTCGACCGGGTGTCAGCAGAACGGACAGAAGAACTACCTAGAATCTCGAGTGCCGTGGCTGCATGGACAGGAGGGAAAAAGGGAAGGGAGAGAGTCCAGGGTAACTTCCCAGCTCCTCTCTGGGGCGTGGGATTGGACAGACGGCAAGAAGGGAGGCTCCCATTTCAGAAGAACTCCTCTGTCCAGTTTCCCCGCAACTCTGGACAGAATCGGCCAACTGGGGACCGAGTTCGTTACCTTGCTAGCAAACATCCAGATCCTTCTTTCACTGGGTCGGTGGGGTCTGTCTCCCTTCTTGAAACAGAAGGATGAAAGGATGATGAGCCAATGTGTTCTTACCGTCGGACCTTCATGATTTCACTGAGCAAGGGTGACAGTAAGAGCACCCGGGCTTTACTGGGACCTCGGGGTGGGGCCTCCAGAACAGAAGGAAATGTTCCTAACTATGCCGAAATTCCAGGCAAAACGACATCCATCTGTATTTCCTTCTCCGCCTTCAAAAGGCCATCGGCCACCCCTTACCCACCCCCACAGAGGAAGTAAGTTGGCCGGTAATGTTTTTAAGTCGGAGGCTTACTGGGGGGCGGGGCGCCTGGGTGGCTCAGTCGGTTGAGCGTCCGACTTCGGCTCAGGTCATGATCTCCCAGTCCGTGGGTTCAAGCCCCGCGTCGGGCTCTGTGCCGACAGCTCAGAGCCTGGAACCTGCTTCGGATTCTGCGTCTCCCTCTCTCTCTGCCCCTCCCCTGCTTGTACTCTGTCTCTCTGTCAAAAATAAACATTAAAAAAAAAAACAACTTCTTTTTAAGTCCGAGTCTTAACAGAGGAAGCCAGGAAACACAAACTCAGTCCATTTCATGGTTTGTGATGGCTTCCTGCTCCATGGTTTTGAGTTTAGAAAGAGCTCTTCTTTTTTCAATTAATTTTTAATACCATCTGCTGTCTTCCCCCCCCCCCCCCCATGGAGAAAACCTGTGAAGATCTCAGGTCAGCCTCTCACAGTTGTCCTCTTTATGGGAAGAATCAACGAATTTGTAGTTAACGTGCCATGGGCATCCAAATTCACTCTCATCTGGGGCACTTTGAATCTGAGTAACCAAATCGCAAACCCCTCGAGGCCCCGGGCTTATCTTCTTTATCTCTTGTAAAGGGCTGAACAGACTGTAGGTATTCAACAAGTAATAAATAACGCTGTATTATATATCAATAGCATGTGCAGTCTGGTCGGGAAAAGCCGATTCTGATAAAATCACGGCCCGAGCATCACCCGAGCCTTGGATTTCATCCAAATGTGACCTCGTGGGAAGATTTTTTTGAAAGCCAAGAGGAGGCATGTGTGTGTTTCCTCCATCCATATTGGTGCCATCCATTCAGGGTAAGAAAATATAAGAGTTTCCAGTCACAGCAGAAGGATCTTTTGTCTTCCTACAGATTGCCCCCGACTCCCCAGGTTTGACAATTAATGGACCTTCAGTTAATATCTATTGAGTGAGGGGGCGCCTGGGTGGCCCAGTCGGTTAAGCGTCCAACTTCGGCTCAGGTCACGATCTCACGGTTCGTGGGTTCGAGGCCCGCGTCGGGCTCTGTGCTGACAGCTCGGAGCCTGGAGCCCGCTTCGGATTCTGTGTCCCCTTCTCTCTCTCTCTCTCTCTCTCTCTCTCTCTCTCTCAAAAATAAATAAGCTTAAAAAAAATCTATTGAGTAAGAACAATTACCAGAGTTAACGAAGCGCTCACTCTGTGTTAAGCCCTATGACAATTCTTTTTTTTTTTTTTTTTTTTTTTTTTGACAATTCTTTATTTACCTGGGATATCTCATTCGACTATCCTATCCGGTAAGTTCTACTACTCGTCCTACTTTACAGATGGGAAAACAGAGGCTCAGAGAAGTGTAGTTTAATCACTTGCTCAAAATCACGCAGCTGGGGAGTGGGAGAGCGGGATTTAACTCTGGCTCAGAAGTTAAATCTCCACTGTACAACTACCTAGAAATCAAACGCCTCATCAATTGACTATGCTGACCTTTGTGCCTGAATTTAGGCCAAAAAAAAAAAAAAAAAGGAAGAAGTTCGATTCAGACTCAAGGCAGACATAAATAAATAAAAACCTTACCAACTGATTCTTGAGTGGTCAAGCCTCAGAGAACCTGGTGGACGCTGCGTATATATCTCTGTTGATTTGCCCTGAACATAACCAGTTCCTTAATGTCCCAGAAACTCGGAATTGAACAGAAAATTTCAGAGACCATTCAGTCCAGCTTCTTACCCAATAGAAAACTCCCTTCCAGGAAATCACGCAGCCTCTGCTTACATGCCTCCGGGGACGGGAGGCTCACTACTGCAAGTACCTGGAGCGGTTCGAAGGGGCGGGTTGCCCTTCCTTCACCTTTTGGAACTAAGAAGAAAAAAACAGGAGGCCTCGTCCCTGGTGCTTCACAAGAAATACAGATGTGTCTGCGCAAGTCAACACTGTGATGTCTGCCCTAAAGAGATGAAATGATACCGGAACTCACGGAGGTTCCCTGCCAAGCCAGTCTCCGAGGGCTACTCCCAGCCCCATAATGCCCCGAATCTACCAGAGCAGAGGATTGCCGCGTGCCGTGGGGTGTTCTGGGAGGCAGAACCTCCAGCGTGCTAAGAAAATACCCCGGCGGCTCCATAAATACTAGCCGCCTGCTGTTGAAACACACAATTGCTTTTCGGCTTTGGTGAAGGAATTCTGTGGTCGGAACCAGCCCCAAGAGAGCTCGGGGCTCCGTTCCGCCAGGACTTCGTTCCAGGCCTTCCAGCCTTCTACCCACCTCAAGCCCAATGCCCGGATCACTGCACCCCAAGAGCACACGACCACGAGGGGCTGAGCCAACGCTCCAACACAACACAAGCGTGTGGTGGCCACGCCCGTGCCTTCCCAGGGCGGCGCCCCGACGGAATCCAGGACAGAAAATGAGAGGTCTGTGCCTGCACGCATGCAACCATCACCCCTGCAGCGAGAGGCACAGAGCGGGTCCCACCCAGCATCTTCTCCCCAGCCGTTTGGAGCCGAGTAATTTTTTCCAAGACCCCGATCCTGAAGGGTCTATCCTTCCTGCAGGCAAATAACTAAGGCGACTCCCCAAAGGAGCATTCCGTACCGGGCCCCCCCCCTTGCACCTTGAAAAGATGTGCCTTTTGCAAAAGGGTGGCCCTGACCCGGGCACCTGCCCAGGTCTCTCGAATGCTAGCTCAGGGACTGAGCCGACAGCCCTGATCCTTGGCGAGTTCTGTGAACGCCCGGCAGAGCCACTCACGAGCCCCGAAAAAATGTGCTTGTTACTTATCTATAACACACCTCTCCTCACTCGCATGTGAGATTCCTGCTTCCAGAGGCCGCGTCGCTGTCACTGTCATTTCCCCACGCCCGGGACAGCGCCTGGCTCTCGGGTGCCAGATAGATACTTGAATGAAGGGACGAAGGCACAAGCCAGCCTCACTTTAGTGATCCGCACAACTAAGATTCCGGTCTCCACTAGGTGCTTGCTATAAAGATTAAATAGAGAAGCCTGTGTGTGCTAAAGCATTTAGTATGGGGCCTGGTGTATCATTTGGCAAATGATGCAGTTGGCAAATAGGTGCTGTTTACAATGGGGGCGCCTGGGTGGCTCAGTCGGTTGAGCGTCCGACTTCGGCTCGGGTCATGATCTCGCGGTTCGTGAGTTCGAGCCCCGCCTCGGGCCCTGGGCTGACAGCTCGGAGCCTGGAACCTGTCTCAGATTCTGTCTCCCTCTCTCTGTGCCCCTCCCCTGCTTGCACCCACTCTCTGTCTCTCTCAAAATAAATAAACTTAAAACCGACCAAAAAAAAAAATTGTAAAGAGAGTAGATCTCCAATGCTACCACCGCACATCCGAAAGGTCGTTAGATGAGGGGATGAAGTGCTAACTGCCTTCTTGTGGGCATCGTTTGGCCACACATACATGCACCGAATCATCACACGGTACACCTTCCGTGTGTACACGTGCTACGTCAACAAGATCTCAGTAAAGCTTGAAAAACAACGATAAGATACAGTGCAAGGAAACCAGCGACACCCAGCGCACAGACCCACACGCACGGACAGACGATCGGACAGACACAGACAGAGAGACACAGACGCACGGACGCGCACGCACAGAGACACGCGGGCCGCGGTGGATTCCATGGCAACAGTGGCCGTGTTCCCTTCCACGCGGCCCAAAGCCTCCCCTCAGGACCCCAGCGCCTCCCCCATTGCCCCCCCACCCCCCCAATCCCTATGTGCCGAGAAGAGCCAGCCGTGCAGCGCGATTGGCCGAGCCCCCTTCAGTGGTTTTACTTTTCCGAGTGTGGTTTTGAGGCAACATGGGAAGTAATAAGAGGAAATAATTCTGTTCATTGTTGAACAACCAGAGGATACCGTGGCAATGTGTATAACAGATGTGTGTGCAGGGAGAGGGTGTCTATACGTGCTTGTGTGCTCGGGGCTGTCTCCAAAGATGGGGAATTCGAATCGGCGTTTGTATTTTTTTTTTTTTTTTAAAGGCAAGGAAGCAGAGGAGAGCTTGAACCCACACCAGGGGCGTAAGAAGTGGGAAGGCCCCGAAATACACGGTTGCCTTACCCGCAGACTGGTTTCTCCCGAGAAGAATCCCGGGATGCGTGCTGATGTTAATTCCTCGAATGTATATAATATCACGGAGTTGGGTTTTTTTCTCTCCCTGGCCCCAAAAGCAGGTTAGATAACTTTGGACAAAGCGAAAATCCCTTCATGGAGGCGCGATGCAGAGGCAACTGGGGTTCGGGCCACCTTTGGTTCGTGAATGTGATCTGAGAACCGTCCTGGCTTCCTATAAAATCCCACGCGCGGGTCCCCTTAATGAGAACGCCCGCCCCCACCCCTGCCCTGTGCGTTTTTCCAGCTCTTAGATCTTAAGTCAAGGATGCTTTGCTTTATGTCTGGGGTTTCAGCTGAGGCCTCTCTGAAGAAGTCTCTTCCAGGAGCCAAGGTCACGTCCTGTCTTCCTTAAGAAGCCAACAGCTTCCTCTGGTCCCCAGGCATAAGCTTAACCCAAGATCACAACTGGCCACATGTGAGCTGAATCCAGCCCCAAGATCTGTTTTGCTTGGCTCGCAGAGTGTTGGCTCAAATGATGTATTTTTTTAAAAATTTTGAAACCATTTGCCAACCTTTAAAAATCAGAAGCTTTCACATAAAAATTCTAATTGTTCAGCTTTTCTTGCAAACCCGAAAGTTCTGGAAACGCTGCCTACATTCCTAAACGGTCATAATCTGCTAGAGCTGAGTGGCAGGTGGTCCCTTGAGGGGAGACACTGTGATTTTGCCACAGTCCCCGCCTATTGTCTGTTGTCTCCCTAGACTGTGCTCAGCGTCACTGGCTCTTCAGCAGTGAGACCTCACTGTTATTTTACTCGTAGAAGAATTAAAGGGACAGTAAAATAGGCCTTGTACCCACGGCTGTTTCTAAAAATAGAGAAACAAGGGCGCCTGGGTGCCTCAGCCAGTTGAGCCTCCAACTTTGGCTCAGGCCATGATCTCGCAGTTCGTGGGTTCGAGCCCCGCGTCGGGCTCCGTGCTGACGGCTCAGAGCCTGGAGCCTGCTTCGGATTCTGTCTCTCCCTCTTTCTCTCCGCCCCTCCCTTCCTCTCACTCTATCTCTCTCTTAAAAATAAACATTAAAAAAAATTAAAAGAGGAGAAACAAAGGATCGTCATGGTGTAATCTTGAAATAAAAGCTAATACTTGGGATAGTCTAAGAGCATGGCATGAATTAATGAATTACATCCTGACAACAACTCATGACAGTTGGTAATGTGATTGTAATTCTGATTAATTTTGCTGTCGTTAGTCCCGTGTTAGAGAAAGGGAAAGTGAGACACAGAGAAATTAAGGTCAACACAGAAGTCCCATCTTGTTCAGGGAACTCGGGATACATTTCTCCATGGAAACGAAACCTGTCCTATGTACCACCTTAAACACCGTCTATGTGTCCCTGCAGATCCCCCCCTCTCTCCTCCCCACCCTACTCTCTGCCTCTGAGGCTGATCCTTATGGTCTGTCAGGTGCCTTCTTTGGGTTCCTGTTGAACTTGGCCAACAGGGCACAAGAGGAAATGTGAGTGGAAGTGAAAACAGGGTATATAGTCCCCAGCCCCCTCCCTGGGGGGGGGGGTCACTGCACCCCCACAGCCGGCTGAGTCCCTCCACCCAAGGTCAGGGCTCCTGTCCAGCCCCTCTCCACACCCCTGCTGTCCTCAGGTACGTCTCTTCCCACCTAGGAGAGGTGAGCGCTCCCTCACTACTAGCCGACGGGTGCGATTCCTCGTGGCTTCCCTCTGCCTCCTCAGTTTCCCTACATCTCAGTTTCCCAGACACCTGCAACCAGTCCCTCGAGCAACTTCCTACCCAAAGACCTCCTTGGAGAATGTCATCGGTTTCCTGCCAAGAACCCCAAGTGCGTCCTTGAACAGCTTCATTCACCTGCACTGCCGCCCAGCCCTAGGAGATCGTCGAGTTAATTTGCACAAGAGGAGCCCAGTGACTTTATCAGGGCTCTCAGACAACTCTGTTCCCTACTACTAGGACTGACAAGACCATCTCTGATACAAAAAAAAAAAAAAAAAAAGCAACGTCTGGAATCATGTCCTTGGGTCGAAAGACTGCATGGAGTAAAGAAAAGAGCACTGAAAAAGAAAGGAAAGGAAAGGAAAGGAAAGGAAAGGAAAGAAAGAAAGAAAGAAAGAAAGAAAGAAAGAAAGAAAGAAAAGGAAAAGAGAAAGAAAGAAAAGAAAGAAAGAAAGAAAGAAAGAAAGAAAGAGAAAAGAAAGAAAAGGAGAAAGAAAGAAAAGAAAGAAAGAAAGAGAGAAAGAGAAAGAAAAGAAAAAGAAAAGAAAAAAAGAAAGAAAAAGGAAGGAAGGAAGGAAGGAAGGAAGGAAGGAAGGGAGGGAGGGAGGGAGGAGGGAGGAAGAAGGAAGGAAGGAAAGAAGGAAGGAAGGACGGACTGGAACAGGAGCCAGGAGTCCTGGATTCTGGGCAGAATGCCCCCCTTCGGAAAGACAGTCTCTGCATAAACAGGAGAAAAACAGCTGGGCTCTCACCAAATGCAATCGTGCAAAGTATTGTGGCCACGGATGGGGTCTTTCCGAGCCCCACAGGGGAAGGAGAGCCCATGCCCAGCTTTTTCTCTTTCTGTTTCCCTATTCGACGCCCATCCCCACCGCCTCTTAAGCCTTGGATAAATCCTTTTTCCCCCTCCAAAAAATTTCACAGTTGTGCGTCTATAATAGCATAAATGTTTGCTTCTCAACAAAACTTAATTTAAACACTCTCTCTGTGGGCAAGGAATGCTTCTTTTCGCAGAAAAATCAATCAGTGTTGTTAATAAGCAATGTACGTGTTATTTAGCAGCAGGGACGGGGGGATCTTAAAAGTACCACCAGGTCACTTGTCACTTCTATGGTTCTGGATAATCCCAGCATCCCCCAGACCAGGCCCCACCCACCAGTCTCTGAGAGCTAATCACATGGTCAAGCAAAGGGTAAAATCAGAAACGTCCATGGGGCGCCTGGGTGGCTCAGTCGGTTAAGCGTCCGACTTCCACTCGGGCCATGACCTCACAGCTCGTGAGTTCGGGCCCCGCCTCGGGCTCTGTGATGACAGCTCGAAGCCTGGAGCCTGCTTCCGAGTCTGTGTCTCCCTCTCTCTCTCTGCTCCTCCCCTACTCGTACTCTTCCTCTCTCTTTCTCTCTCTCAAAAATAAACATAAAAAAGAAAAAAAGAATCGGACGCTTCACTGACTGAGCCACCCAAGTGCCCCTAGGATAAAATTCAACTTATGAGACACAGTAAGAGATTAGCAACAACAATAATAACATAGAACAATTCTAACAATATGCCATCATAAAAGTACGTGAATGTGGTCTCTCCCAATTTCTCGTGCTGTGCTCCTTCCTGTGATGATGTGAGATGACAAAACACAGCCGGGACAAGATGAAGGGCAGTGGACGATACAGGCATGTGACGAGGGGTTAGGCTACTACTGGCCTGACCAGATGTCAGAAGGAGGCTCATCGGCTTCCAGACCACAGCTGACGAGCAGGTTCGAAACGGCAGGAAGCGGGAACCGTGGATGGGGGGCGGGGGGCAAGGGGCTATTATACATAGACGATGGGTGATTAATAAAGAGATGACGGATGGATGGATTGTCCAAGACTGACAGTAAAGGTTCAATCACCAGTGAGAAGTCAACCCCCATAACCCAATCTAGAGAAGTCACCAGGGCCCTGAGCCACTCACGTTTCATAAAGACACATCGCCTTCATTAATTACTATATGCTGTGCCCTGAAGGTGTCCGGGTTTTCGGCCCTAAGACCACTTTTATCCCGGTCGTACAGATGAGAAACCCGAGGCTTTAAGGAGCAAAGTGACTCACTCCCGGTACAGAGTTCATAGGACTCAGTGACTCACATAACCGAGAGGTGGACCCAGGCCCGTGGGAGCCACGGGAGGCGTCCCGTGCCCCCAGAGGGCAGGTACATAAAGAAATGGAAAGGGTTGAGGAGGGAAGGGACTCATCAAACCACACGGGACCCAATGGGCACAGGTAATTAAGATGGAATGAAGGCAGGGAGGCTAGAACAATGGGGTGCATTCTCCACCCCTTGGGGCACAGTGGTTGCCATGGAGACGGAGGGGAGTGACGGGACAAGAGATCAAAGGCCTGCCCCTGATTTGCTCCTGCCTTGGGAGTTGAAGGTTCAATTGTTGTAGCAACTGGAGAACCAGAGAACGCGGTCAGCTGTCTTGGTGGGACAAGGAACAGTCCCTTAGTGTCTGCTTCTGAAGCTGGGACAGAGGACAGGGTCGAAAGAAGGTACCGGTGTCCTTTCACAATGACTTCTATTGCCTTTCTTCTCTTTACACCGAGCTCGTGGGCAAAAGCTCAAACAATAGATACAGACCAGGTATGCATTAAAGGGAAAATTCTGCCCATCCTTATTGAAGCCTCTGATAATTGACCCTTTCTGGACAGACACGCAAGAAATTGAAAGTCTGGGTTGCTCCTTGGGAGAAGAGGTGGGTGCCTCTGGACAGGGGAACGAGGGAGTCTTTGCTGTATATCCTTGTACACTTCCTGGTTTATTTTGTAATTTAAAATATAATAAATAAACTTAAAATAAAAGTAACAGGGTTTTAAACTAAGATGATAGGCATAAAATTTATCTCTTCAGTATGTGGCTGTGTCTCTTGTAGACTTTTTCTCTTTGCATTTAGAAATAGGGAGTTGTAGGGGCGCCTGGGTGGCTCAGTCGGTTAAGCATCCGACTTCGGCTCAGGTCACGATCTCACGTTTCATGAGTTCGAGCCCCACGTCGGGCTCTGTGCTGACAGCTCGGAGCCTGGAGCCTGCTTCCGATTCTGTCTCCCTCTCTCTCTGTCCCTCTCCCACTCGCGCTCGTGCTCTCTCTCTCTCTCTCTCTCTCTCTCTCAAGAGTAAGTAAACGTTAAAAAAAACTTTAATAAAAACATTAAAAAATGAAGGAGAGGATTGACACATCACTGTTCCAACTTCAGGCTTCTGCCTGTGTCGTCCCAAACTGGAAGGGGGTGGGGGAGCTCCCTGGGGACTTCGACAGGAAGCCGACTCAGACTGTGAGCATTGGGACAACTGAACCAGGCAGGCTGTGACCCGATGGGCGGATGCAAGAACTCTGTCCCCGCATTCCCTGACCCCCCAATCCAGGCTCTCCCCTTCGCCTTCATTTCGCCTTCGGTCCCAAGGCGAAATCGCTAATACCCTTACCTCTCAAAAGGACTCCTGCGTGTTTACCCGCCAGGCTATTCCCTGAGTAGTGAGTGAACAACTTCAGATACACTAGCCTGCTGCCTGGCACAGAGGATCTAAGCACCCAGAAAATAGCCAAGATCAAAGTCATTACCATTATCGTGTTATTGCTTCCTCGAGGATAACTACTGGTTAAGTCCCTTCTCCAGCCACTCATTCAACACGCGTTGAACGCCTACCACATGCCCTGCAGCAGCCCACCTTGGGGAAAGAGGAAGGCACACACCAAAGAAGAATCTTGAGCCAGCCTTGGCTCCAAAGCCCAGGACTTCACTCTAAATCTCTGCTCTGGGTCTGCACCCTACTCAGCATGGCTCTTTCTGAAAAGGAAAGAAAACACAATGACCTAGAGTCCAAAGTCATCGAGGTTGAGTCCAGAACATGAGGCCATAATGTTTGCTTCCAGAGCTCTGTGGGTTGTGCCCAGTGGGACATTTCACGAGAAACTTTAAGGTGGGGCCCGGGAGGACTTCCAGAAGGCATTCCACCATGGGAAAATCAGTGTGGGTCTAGGCTCACGTTAAATTTTTTTTACAGTAGTAGCAATAATGATAATGATATTAGCTACCAGCGATTAAGGGTTTGCTATACTCCAGACTCTGTGCCAAGAGCTTTGCGTGCATTAGCTCATTTCTGCTTCACAATAACCCAAGCGATATGAAGTGTTAAGATCTAGAGTATCCAGATAAGCCATCGGAGGCTCAGAGAGGTCAAGAGGCCTGCCCAAGGTCACACAGCCTCGTAAACGGGCACACCGGGATTCTGACTTCAAAGCTCATGTTCCAGAACTCTCCACCACCCCCACAAGCGAAAGGCAAAAGGTTCTTAAACGTGGGGAGGATTTGGACTACCCTAAGAACGACTCAAACCTGGGGCTCGCTTCTCTGTGCCCCTACAACGGCCGCCACAAAGAACATTTGCAGGAGGGGCAGAAGAACGGAAAGCCAACAGAGAAAAAGCTTAGTGGTCAACTCAACTCCGGGTGAGCTCCGGGGCTGTGCACACAAGGCTTCAGAGAAGGGGGTGCAGAAACCCGAATCACTGCGCACACGGCCCAGAAGACAATGAATGACATTGTAGGCTGGGGCAGCTGAACCTGAGAACCCTGGGGACCCAGCCACATCTCTCTAATCGGATCAGAAAACCACATTCCTTTAGCTCCTTCAGGTTGCTGTGAATTCCTCCGGCTTATTAAGCAGGTACGACCCATCTTTTTGATGTAAAAACAACAGGCCGGGTGCCAGGCCAGGCAGAGACCTCGGAGAAAATACGAAGCCAGCAACGCAACGCCTAGCACCTCTAACACACATCTGGAAAGCATTTGCTATTGATATGAAATGGATGTGTGGATAACACATATGCGAATTTATGAATCTGGTGTGTTCATCACAAAGGCCACAGTGAGAAAGGGTCCTTCTTGTCCCCAAGTCGGCCGCCAGGACGAGTTTTCGGACGACTTTGAGGTTGACTTATCCCAAGCCGCGTTTCTTGGAAAACGGCATTCTGTGTTCCGTTTGTTGGACAACTGCAGCTCTCGCTGAAAACTAAGGAAGGAGATGTCGGGGATGGTCTTAAAATACGGAGTGATGCCTGAGAATTCAGCTTAGGTGGGTGCAAAGTGTCCCTTAGAACCGCATTAAGCATTGCAATTCAAGGGACCTGCTTGGCAAACGCAAGCAGTCGGAGGCGAGAGGGTGAATACGATCATCGTGACGATGCCCAAAATTGACTTTGGGAAGGTGGTAGGAGCAGAGGGATGGGAAGTCATTCTTCAGAATAATAAAACCGCTGCACAGTGAGGCCACGTAACCGACACATCTGTTAAGAAACCTTGAACAAAGCAAACTCACGGTCCCAAGGCCAGACGTGGGTTTTGTTTTTTTTTGTTTTTTTTTTTTTTTTTAATTTTTCTTAACGTTTATTTATTTTTGAGACAGAGAGAGACAGAGCATGAACGGGGGAGGGTCAGAGAGAGGGAGACACAGAATCTGAAACAGGCTCCAGGCTCTGAGCTGTCAGCACAGAGCCCGACACGGGGCTCGAACTCACGGACTGTGAGATCATGACCTGAGCCGAAGTCGGACGCTTAACCGACTGAGCCACCCAGGCGCCCCCAGACGTGGGTTTTTTAATCAAATCGCTTCTCCCGTGTTCCTTGGTGTCTTTCTAGGCTGAGAAGCGGGAAGGAGCTGATTGTCTGAGGAAGGCTGGGTACTGCTTCCGTCATGACGGGCCAGGTTATGAAGCAGTAAGAGACAGCCCCCGGATCCCCGTGGATTAAATCATTGGTGGTTTGTTTCACGCGTTACCTGTGTTCTCTCTGGGACTCAGCTGGGAACTCTGCCTGGCATCATCCACAGTCGGGGACCCAAGCTGAGACAGGAAGTGGGAAAGTAGAGGCCACTGCCAAACACATCGCGGGTCCCCATGGCGAATGTCCTCTTGCACACCAGCTCTCAGAGCTTCCATCCATCAGTGATGGGGATCACAGCCACTTGCTTTCCAGCGGCCAATGCGCGTCCATGGCCACTTTAAGAGACCAGGACTCCAGGGGCACCTGGGCGGCTCAGTCCGTTGAGCGTCCGACTTCGGCTCAGGTCATGATCTCGCGGTTCGTGAGTTCGAGCCCCGCATCGGGCTCTGTGCTGACGGCTCAGAGCCTGGAGCCTGTTTCGGATTCTCTGTCTCCCTCTCTCTCTGCCCCTCCCCCAGTCACACTCTGTCTCTCTCCTTCAAAAATAAATAAACGTTAAAAAAAATTTTTTTTTAAAAGAGACCGGGAATCCATCCCAAGTGCCCAAGAAGGGACACAATGAGACATAATTGCTAGACAACACTAATTGAAAAAAATATTTATATTTTCTGGGCGCCTGGGTGGCTCAGTCCGTTAAGTGTCCGACTTCAGCTCAGGTCACGATCTCACAGTTCCTGCACTGGAGCTCTGCCTCAGGCTGTCTACTGTCAGCACAGAGCCTGCTTCGGATCCTGTCCCCCCTCCCTCTGCCCTTCCCCAGCTCGTGTGCTCTCTCGCGCGCTCTCTCTCTCTCAAAAGTAGGTAAACATTTAAAAAATTATTTTCCAAGGAGATAAACTGGTCAGACCATAAAGAGAAGACTGCTTAGCCCTTACAGGATGTTTTACAGTTTACAAACCACTTTTTGCTGATATCACATTTTAAACCCCAAAGCAATACATCTCAACGTGGCATTTTGTTTGTTTAAAGGAACGAAACTTCACGAAAATAGCTCAATGAAAAGAAGTTTATTTTATAGAACTAGCCTACGACCCAGCAATTACACTAGTAGGCATTTATCCACAGGATACAGGTGTGCTGCTTCAAAGGGACACATGCACCCCCATGTTTATAGCAGCCCTATCGACAATAGCCAAAGTATGGAAAGAGCCCGAATGTCCATCGATGGATGAATGGATAGAGAAGATGTGGTATCTGTACACAATGGAGTATCACTCGGCAATGGAAAAGAATGAAATCGTGCCATTGGCAACTACGTGGATGGAACTGGAGGCTATCATGCTAAGTGAAATTAGTCGGTCAGAGAAAGAAATATCGTATGACGTCACTCATAGGAGGGCTTTAAAATACAAAACAGACGAACATAAGGGAAGGGAAGCAAAAATAATATGAAAACAGGGAGGGGGACAAAACATAAAAGACTCTTAGGGGCGCCTGGGTGGCTCAGTCGGTTAAGCGGCCGACTTCGGCTCAGGTCACGATCTCGCGGTCCGTGAGTTCGAGCCCCGCGTCGGGCTCTGGGCTGATGGCTCAGAGCCTGGAGCCTGCTTCCGATTCTGTGTCTCCCTCTGTCTCTGCCCCTCCCCTGTTCATGCTCTGTCTCTCTGTCTCAAAAATAAATAAAAAACGTTAAAAAAAAATTTAAAAAAAAAAAAGACTCTTAAATACAGAGAACAAACAGAGGGTTGCTAGAGGGGTTGTGGGAGGGGGGATGGGCTAAATGGGGAAGGGACGCTAAGGAAGCTACTCCTGAAATCATTGTTGCACTACATGCTGACTAACTTGGATGTGAATGTAAAAAATAATTGAATAAATAATAATAACAAGTTTATTTTATTCATTCAAGAAATATACTATAAGCACCTACTATGTGCCAATGATTGTTCCAGGTGCTGGGGACATAGTCACAAGCAAGACAGATTAAGGTTCTGTACTCTTCTGTACTCTTAATCTGTACAGGTTAAGGTTATGTTCTAGTGAGGGAGGCAGAGAATAAACCACCCACTAAATAAATATAGAATATCATTGTGATGGACAGACTTTAAGTTACCCCTTCCGTGATTCTGGCCGCCCGGTATTCACAGCTTTGTGTAATCCCCATCTTGCCTTTAGGGTCAGTAGGACTTATGACCTGTTTCTACCCAATACAATATGGCGGCTGTGGTGGAATGTCATTTCTGTGACTTTATGTAAGGTTCCGTCTTGCCGGCCACTCTCTCTAAAGACCTTTCTTGCTGAGTTGATGAAGTAAAGGCAGCCATGTGGACAGTCTCTAGGAATTTCTAGGAACTGGGAGTGGCCTCCAGTTGGCAGTGAGTAAGAAGCCAAGGCCCTCACTCCTCTGCAAAGCAGAGAAACAAGATGTGGATGGAAGGTTATTTCATGGGGGTGTCCAGAGATGACCTCTCTGGGTGGGTGACATCTGAGCAGAGGCCATTAAGAAGCTACTTGGAAAGGCGGAGGGAACCGTGTTAGAAGGAAAGAGAATGGCAAGGGCATGGCTTCCTGAAGGAAGGGAGGAGTCTGGCATATTTGAGAAAAAGCGAGGAGACAAGTGTGGCTGAAACCAGTGGTCGAGGAAAGAGTAGAAGGAGCCATGGAGTCAACGGTCAGATTACCCCGCGCCCTGAGGTTCACGTCAAGGACTTGGGATTTTACGTTAAGTTGACGGGAAAGCAGTTGAAAGTACATGATTGGATCTGTTTTGAAAGAAACTTCTCTGGCCGCTGTGTTGAGAAAGGAATGGCGGGGGGTGGGGGAGGCGGGGAACGGAAGGCATGGAGACCGGAGAGGAGGCCGTGGTCACCGTCTTCGGGAAATGTCGGTGGCTTCGACGAGAAGCCAAGATGGACATGGAGAGAGGCCAGAAGATTCGGGACTTTTTCTACAGGATTCAATGCAGAGTGCAGCCTAAAGACAGGGGTATTCTCGGACATCTCGTGGAAACTGCGGGCAGGACATGTAGCGGGGCTTTGGGGAATACTGGGGGACCCGTGGCCAGTTTGTGACTAGTAATAAAGCTGCTGTGAACACGTGTGCAAGCCTCTGTGCACACACATGCCTTTGTCTCTCTTGGGTAGATCCCTAGGAGCAGAGTGACCGGGTCCTAATGCAGGTGTATGCTTCAGAAACTGCCAGCTGGCTTTGCAAAGAGGTTGTACCGTTTTACTTTCCTTACGGCAGCGTAGGAAAGTTCCAGGTCCTCCACATCTTCACCAACAGCTGGTGCGGTTGGTATTTTCACTCGTCCAAATTTAGAGAGACAAGATACAGCCGATGGAGTAGGGGGGTGGGGGAGAGGGCACTGGAGCTGCCATCCCAGAAGCCCCGGGTCACCGTGAGCAGGAGGGTTAGGTATCTGTTGAATTTAAGGATACCTAACATGGTGTATCAGGGCAACACGAGCTGCTGTAACAAATACAGCAAAACTTTCTAGTGGCTCGACCCAATGGAAATTTCTTTTTTATTGCTTTTTTCTAATGTTTATTTATTTTTGAGAGAGAGCGAGAGACGGAGCGCGAGTGGGAGAGGGGCAGAGAGGGGGAGACACAGAATCGGAAGCGGGCTCCAGGCTCCGAGCTGTCGGCACACAGCCCGACGCGGGGCTCGAACCCGCGAACCGTGAGATGGTGACCTGAGCTGAAGTCGGACGCTTAACCGAGGGAGCCACCCAGGCGCCCCGGAAATTTATTTTTTATGTAGGTCCGGGGGTATTCCCCGCCATGATGACTCAGAGACCCAGACAGGTTACATCTTGTGGGTCACCTCCCCCTCCCCTGGGGACCTCAAGGTCCTCGGCAGCCGATGGCCAAAGGGGAAAGAGAACGTCAAAGAATCCCACTGCTTTTTAAAATCCCCGGCCCAGGAGGGACACACTCATGTTGCACGGGCAGGATCAGTCACATGGCCCTACCAGGCTGCGGGGAGCCCCGGACAACTGTCCCTGCCTGTGCAGTCACCTCCAACTGACATATCCTTGCTAAGGGAACGGCGAGAGGTCACAGATTTTTGTCAGACGCCCGGCCAACTCTGCCACACCCCGGTTTGTGGCACACCTGTAAACCCAGATGCCGACCTCAGCCCCGGCAGAGTCGAGGAACCGTCCTCCCTGACTTCCCGGTCCCCCAGAAGCGGAGCCCAGCCGGGTGCAGCCGGACAGTGCAAAATGCCAGCACAGCTTTCCCGCTGCTCCATTCTGAGGTCGGCCCAGCCACTCCCACTGGCTCCCCCAAAGACCTCTCAGGCCTCCCAAACAGTTCTAGGGGCTTAACCACAACAATTTTACTACTTTTGCGGAACCGGCTCTCGGGGCCAAAATTCTGTTAGCGTTTTCTGTTCACAGGAAAGTGGGTGGGTTTACATCAAGTCCCTACACGGCTGGGAATGAATGCATGTTTTGGGGAAGAGCTCATGGGGGCGGCGGGGGCGGGGGGGAGGCCTTCCCGAGGCAGGGATTTCCAGATCCCCTGAACATGCAACGCTGACTAATAACAAAAATATGGCCCTGCACTGGGCTAAGCACTCGAGACGCGTCTTTGTTCTGACTCACAATGTTGCTGCACTGTTAACCCATTTTCATTGACGGGGGGAACCGGCAAAGCCCCCTCGGCCAGGAGCAGGGCCGGGATTCGACCCAAAGCCCCCTCTCGCTTCCCCATACGACGACGCTTTCTCTAAGTTAACCACGCGTT
This sequence comes from Panthera onca, assembly GCF_046562875.1. Classification (NCBI taxonomy): domain Eukaryota; kingdom Metazoa; phylum Chordata; class Mammalia; order Carnivora; family Felidae; genus Panthera; species Panthera onca. Next base: position 10,744,536 of record NC_138350.1, on the reverse strand, counting down.
GGGGCATTTTGTCATCCCACTCTGAGGACATCGCAAAACTCCCTGTTTGCCAACAAGCTTTCCAGGCCCTTTGGGAAACTGGAATGTCCTCCTTCACTCTCTTTGGTCAATACTACACCTGTAAGGGGGAAGGGGATACTGGATAAGGCCCCATAAGCAGTGGGGGTGGGGGTGGCAGAGCTGGGGATAGGAATGGACTGCAATCCCCTTGGGTGATAACCCAAATGGGTCTCAGGCATGAAGAATCCTTCTGGATCCTCAGACCCTGGCCTCCTCGATGGAAGAAGTCTGGGACACTGGTGGCTACTGCTGAACGTGTCCCAGAGGAGGACATCTGAATTCACCGAAGGAAAACGCAGTCCCTGTGAATGTCTCTTCCCCAAGAGGTGCCACTGGCTCTTTAAAACCCCAAGAGTCAAAGGAAAAACAGTCACTCCGATGCCTCATTCAGCTGTTCTCAAAGCCCATTCGATGGTAAGAACCATGCATTTCAAGAACTGTATGGGTTTCGCGGTCCCCACCACCCGACATGTTTCCTTCAACGATGGAGGCGCTTGACAAGGAAAAAGTGTCCCTTGTAGGAGTAGGAACTCAGCAGCCAGCCGGGGACCCACGGCCCCTGTGCAGAAGATAGGAGCACCTACTGGTTTTGAGGACCTATTGTGTTTCAGACTCTATGTCTGATGTTTTCCATGCATTCATTCCTTGAAAACTCCAATGTCATTGTGAATTAAGTACCATTATTGAAACGACCTTAAAATTGAAGAAACTGATGCTCTGGGAGGTAAAGGGACATGCTCAAGGTCACACAGAATTCACTAGGATATGAAATGAAACCTTCCTATAGCCAAAACTCTGCTACTCGGGTTTACAACTGAGTGGCTGGAATCTTCTTTAAGTCTCTGGATTCCTTCCCTGTACCCGAAAAGTGGTTCGGAAGGAGGAGGCATTCTGCGATTACCCAGGGGAGGAAATCGCGGCAGACGTCGAAGCCAAAGCCAGCAGGTGGCATGGCTGCTGTCACGCCTTCCTTCCATGCACGTGGCAGACATTACTAATCTACCACCAAGGGCGTCTCAGATGAGTTCAGTCTGAGCCTGGCATCTTTCCCAACCCAGGTGAGAATCCCCCCTAACATTTGATCACAGCTGGCTTTCGTGTTCTTGAAAAGTCGGCCACGAGGCTCGCTGTTGTCCCTTTGAAGGTAATGTCTCTTATTTCCTGACGGCTTTTATGATATTCTCGTTGTCTTTGGTCGTGAGAAGTTTCACTATGGCGTGCCTAATGCGGTTTCTTGGGTTTCATGCGCTTTGGTTTCCCAGAGCTTCTCAAATGGGCTTACTGTCCTCAGCTTTGGAAAACACAGTTCTTCAAAGGTTGCTTCTGTCCCATTCTGTCTCTTCTCTCTTCTACAAGTCCAACGGTACGTATCTTAGACCTCTCCACTGTGTCCTTATGAATCTTACGCCCTTCTCTGTGTTATTCACCGCCATTTTTCTCTGCTCCAATCCCGCGTATTTATTTTCTACTGAGCTTTTGTTCAGTTTACTAATCTTCTCCTCTGCTAAGTCTAATCAGCTATTAAAACCATTTATGCAGGGGCGCCTGGCTGGCTCCATCGGTTAAGCATCCAACTCTCGATTTCGGCCCAGGTCACGATCTCACAGCTCGTGGGATCGAGCTCCACATCAGACCCTGAGCTGACAGCGTGGAGCCTGCTTAGGATTCTCTCCCCCTCTCTCTGCCCCTCTTCGGCTTGTGTGCACAAGCCCTCCCTCTCCCTCTCTCTCTCTCTCTCTCTCAAAATAAATAAACATTTTTTTTAAAAAAGAACCATATGTGCAATTAATATTTCAGAGATTTTTTTTCAGGTCCCAAATTCAATCTGTGCTGGTGCATTCCAGTTTCTATACGTAGCTGTTTCATGGTTTTCTGTCCAGCTTTTATCGTGTTTTTGGAGGAAGGGTAATTTCAATACAAACTACGCTGGACTTGCCTTTGGCACTGAAGTCGGTTCCTGTGCCTGGTTCAAACCGCTCTAGCGGTTATAAGCCCAGACTCGGGGGCCACACCCCCTAGATTCTGCCACCTCTGACCCCTTCCAGCCCTGGGTCTCGGATTAATCGTTTAACCTCTCTATGCCTCAGTTTCCTCATCTGCAAAACCGGAAGCAAAACACTTCCTGAGTTGTGAGGTTCAAATAAGACACTATATTTAAGGCACATAGAGCATTGTCTAATACCCGGTAAGTGTTTATATATGCTGTTCTTATTATCTTTATTCAACACATGGGAAAACCAAGACCCAACCTGATCCGTGGCAACTTAGTAGCAGAAGCAAACACACAGGTCTTCCGACTTTCGGTCCAAAGCCTACAGGAAAATATTGGCACGGAGATAATTAGCCGGTAAGAATGTTAATTCCCTGGAGCACCCATCAATATCGTTAATATCAAGTAGTTATCCTCTCCGCTGGCCTTTCTCCAAGAGAGTAGGAAACCGACCATATGGAAAATCAGGCGGGATCGTGTTGCTGGAGAAGGGATCAAGCCAAAGCCTGGAGCAGAGGAGTTAGGACCGTGGTCAGACTCCGATTAGCCGGGCATAACCAAAGGCAGTCTTGACGTATCTATTTTGCCCCAGCCTGCACTGGGAAAGAGTTCACGTCCTCAGATTTTTTTTTTTTTTTTTTTTTTTTTTCAGTTTACACTTAAGCCTCAGCTTGGACCTGAAACATTGGAAGAAAGAGGGGCCCGGGGGGCCCCGGTGATTTTGCAGCCCCCAAGTGCCCAGTTCCCAAAGTCCTCTGAAAGGGGAAGAAAGTCATCCTCTAAGACGGTCCACACCGCCACCTCCCATCTGAGTCCACTGCCCTGCCCGCCAGCAGGGGAAGTAGGAGGCCTCCCGGCCAGAAACTCCAAGCGTGTCAATGCTGTTCTGGCACCACCCGTGGCTCACTCTGTGGTCCTGGGGAAATGATGGAACTTCTCAGCACACCCATGCCTCTATTGCCAGAACAGAGACAATAAAATCCACTTCCCAGAGAGCCAGGGGAATTAATTACTTGAGCGTTTAGTAAGTGCTTTGAAGATGAAATGTGTAAAGTGTTCATTTTTTCCCTCCCTTGCCCTCAGGTTTTCCTAAGCAGGACAAGAAGTCACCGAGAGCCAAGTCCACGGCTTGCATGGAACGTTCAGGACATTTCCTGAGGGCACAAGCAGCATATTAACTCTTACGTGCGTCCTGGCCTGTGCAACAGTAGGGATAAAATGAGTTTGCACAAACTCGCAGCTGGGCTGAATTCCCCTCCGAGAATGGGTCAGAAACTCTCACAGAGCCGCTCCCGTACGTTCATTTATCTGTTCAACAAATGTGTATCCAACACCTTCTGTATGCTGGGATTCTCTGGAGCACTAAGAATACACCAATAAACAAGACAGCAAAAAACTCTTCATTCTAGAATTTCTATTCTGCTGGAGGGTCCAATTGGCGGGGTGAGGACAGTATACACACTAAACAAGATGGACAAGCATTATCTAGAGAAGGTGAGACAGTGTAAAGTACCAAGGAGGAAAGTAAGTGACAGTGGTAGACAGAAGTCACCATCTGATGAACAGAGGACAAGGAGGATGACATCTGAGTAAAAAGTTGGAGGGAGGGAGGGACCAAGTGGACGTGTAAGGGTAGAGTATTCCAGGGAGAGGGAACATCATGCATAAAGGTCCTGGGGCAGGAGTTTATCTAGAGCACAGCATGGAGGCCAGTGTGGCTGGGATGGAGAAAACTGAGAAGAGAAAGGGAGATGAAGACAAGCGGGCAGTGTGGGGCGGCAGGGGGTGGGGGGGAGGGAGTGGCGGCGGGGGGCGAGTCATGGAAGGCTTGATGGGTCATGAATACTTTGGCTTTTATGTGAGTGTTGTATAAATCCACTGGAGATGGATGGATGTTTGGATAGATGGGTGGGTGGGTGGATGGATGGATGGATGGGATGGATGGATGGATGGATGGGATGGATGGATGGATGGATGAATGGATGGAATGGATGGGATGGATGGGATGGATGGGATGGATGGGATGGATGGGATGGATGGGATGGATGGGATGGGTGGGATGGATGGGATGGATGGGTGGGTGGGTGGGTGGATGGATGGATGGATGGATGAATGGATGGGATGGATGGGATGGATGGGATGGATGGGACGGATGGGTGGATGGATGGGTGGATGGATGGATGGGATGGATGGGATGGATGGGATGGATGGGTGGGTGGGTGGGTGCGTGGGTGGATGGATGCATGGATGGGATGGATGGATGGATGGATGGATGGGACGGATGGGTGGATGGATGGATGGGATGGATGGGATGGATGGGATGGATGGGATGGATGGGATGGATGGGTGGGTGGGTGGATGGATGCATGGGTGGATGGATGCATGGGTGGATGGATGGATGGGTTTGCCACAGAAGTCAAGATTCTTGGTTGCAAACAACTGACACTAAAAGAGGCAGAAAATAAATGTCTGGGATACTGTACAAGAAAGATTTGAACAGAGAAATGACACGAACCTCCTCACACTGATGCACTTGGGGTCTTCTGTTTGGCCCTCCAGATGCACTCTCCACCCTTCTCCAACCTGCTCTGCAACTGAGAAGCTGACCTGTGCAAGCTAACTCGCTATCTTCTCTTGCACTGGCAGGAGATCAGAGGGAGGGAGGAGTGTGCTGACGAGGTATTTATCCTCCTGTCTCCTTCCTGCCAGGTCGCCTTAGGTTGACTGTGTCCCTCTACCTAAGCCCACAGCTGCTATCAGGAGGCCTCACCACATAATCTTCGGATCCTGAAAACCACTCCCTCCCCTCATCCCTCAGGCCAAGGCCTCCTTTTCCTAAACCTGGCGCACACTTCCATTCATTGTTCCTTTGTGAAACTCCGCTCAGATTCCCAGACTTAACGACAGCATCTGTTTTTGCCGTTTCCTGCTGCTTTGCATATGTTTAGTGCCTAGCTCGGTGTTATGTTAGAAGGATGGCCGGGTCAGTGATGGATGGGTAGATGTTCTGAATGGATGGATGGATACGTGGATGGATGCATGGATTTGACAGGATGGTCAGTAGTCTTGGTTCCAAGCAACTAACTCCAACTGAAGCAGAAAATATATGTTTGGAATGCTGGATCGCTCGTAGGATCTGCAGGGATAGTGGGTAAGACACAAGGGAGGCTGGCAGGCTAAAACCCCAAACAATGCTTCAGCACAGCAATAGCCAAGTCAGAATGTTCCAGCTCTCACCATCACCAGCGGTGCCATCGCCCCTGGAGTCAACGCGAAGCAGGGTCAATGCTGTTCCAAAATCCTGTCCTGGGCAGGAACGTCTAATGAGCACGACAGTCATCACTTGACAGTCATCCCCCCTAGCTTCTGGGGGATGGCGAGAAGGAATCTGTCCCCCTTGACTTACGTAGACGGAGATGGGGACTACATCCCTCCTATTTTGGGACTTCTCCCAAATAAAAAATACCTTTAGAGGGGTGCCTGGGTGGCTCAGTCGGTCGGGTGTCCGACTTCAGCTCAGGCACGATCTCGCGGTCTGTGAGTTCGAGCCCCACGTCGGGCTCTGGGCTGATGGCTCAGAGCCTGGAGCCTCCTTCCCATTCTGTGTCTCCCTCTCTCTCTGCCCCTCCCCCGTTCATGCTCTGTGTCTCTCTGTCTCAAAAATAAATAAACATTAAAAAAAATTTTTTTTTAAATACCTTTAGATGTGGAATAGCAAAAAAACAAAACAAAACAAAACAAATAAGAAATGCACAATGCAGTGAAGAAATAACTAGTCCTGAACAGGGACCCCCCAAAAGCACCCTTAATGAGTGATTTTGTGAAAAAATAGCTCCGGAAAAAGATACGAGACTATAAGGCTGGTCCCTGCCCTCAGCAGAGTTTCTTACTGGTAGACGAGGAAGAGTAAAGACACAAGAAATCAGCATTAGAGATCTAAATAATCCTGGGAAGGCAGAGTTTCCAAAAATGGACATCCATTTAACCAGCACCTTCTGATACTCTGTTAAGGGACGAAAGGCTGCATGGTCAACTTTGCATCCTTGACACGTCCCTTTGTAGAGATTCATATTAAACATTGGTACACGTCCCTTTGTAGAGATTCATATTAAACATTGGTACACATAGTGTAGGTAAACAATGCTACACTAATGTAAACATTGGTACACTTTTCAGACTCTGAAAAGGTCTGTAGGAAAAAAACAAAACCTGCTAGATTTTTTTAATTCCAAATTTATTCACTGTGGAATCATTTTTCATGTAACAGTCCCCATCCTTAGTGATCTGTGAAAGGAAAGTTGTTATCAGATGTTGGGAGAATATGGGAATACTATGGATGGGGTGGAGCCCTATTAGAGAAAACTTCATTATCAGAATACGATCTCTCATTTATTTTTATCCCGAACAGACTTGGGTTGATAAAGACACTCATATTTGAAATATCAAGAGAGAAACCAAGAGATTCTGGAATGGAGATATGTGAGGTAACCCTCACCTCCCTCCTTGGCCGTAGATGGTCATCGTGGTTAGTGGTGAATTCTTGTAGTTTGGGGACAGACAGATCCTTAAAGCCACTCTGTTCGTTCTGTAAAACTCAGGCAACAGAGAACCAACAGGAGTTCAGGCCAACTGCTCACGGAATCTCAGCTTATTTGAACTGATAGAACATTCTAGACATGACCAGAGCATCTCAAAACCAGAGCCCTGTAGGATTTTAGAGTTCTGTCAGTGCTGAGGTCTGACTGTCCCACTGCTAAAGAACGGTGACTTCAACAAAATTCAACAGGGTTCCTTGGCTATAGGATTCAGATCTGGGAGCTTTTCATACACCGATGATCTTTCACAAACTTCAGTGGGGAAAGCGCAAATGCGCTGTGTCCCCAACACAGATCACCAACCCTCCTCCTTTCTTTTTAATGGAGTATCTATCAGAAGAACCAGTCCATAGAATACACTTCAGAAAATGAGTGGTGGCCCAATCCCCTCACTTTATGGATGGACAAACTGAGACCCAGGGAGGGGATGGGAACCTTCATACATCAAACAGAGAGAGAGCTAGAATTCCAGAATCCCATCTCTTTCCACCACATTGGCTGTTGCCCAATGGCCTTGGAGCTCGGCTCCAAGAAATGAAAGATAAAAAAGGGTATCTTTTTTTTTTCACTCAGTGCTTATAGACTAAATGCCTGACAAGTGTGTATATATATATATATATGTATATATATATATATATATACATTTTTTTTTTCCCCTGAAAGACCATGGAATTTGGAAAAGTCACCAACCATTGTTTCCAACCCCACAGAGAAGAAAAAAAGAAATGGTTGCAAGCCAGTGGCTACTGAGGTCACACAAGCATGGACCCCCACGTGCATGGGATGATTAGAATTTTACAGAGTTTGGAGACAACCCCTTTCTCAAGGCCAGTGCCTTGGGCTCAGAGCCTCGGCACCTCTCTCCTGGGCCACTGCGGTGGGCCCCAAGTGATCAACACCACCCAAGCCCAAGAGGTGTGGCTGGAATTCAGATCTGGCGACGCCGTTCTGTGTTCCCTCCAAAGCAAACTCCAAGCTCCCCACTGAAGAATCTGGACCTAACACAGATTTCAAGCCACACCTCCCAGTGCTTGTCCCCTCCTGCCCAACGCTCAGACTTCTCCCATCTGCTGCACTCCGTCCACATTCAAACCCTATTTGAGATGCTTTCTCCTCCCTTCAGGCTCCCCATTGTCAATGGCTTGGCCCATAGGAACGTCTATATTGCATTCATTCCCTCATGAATCTGGGGGCTCACTAAATACCTGCTGTGTGCCGGTGACACTTCCAGGGGTCAGAAATACAGAGAATAAGAGTAATGAGGTCCCCAAGCTCACAGAATTTTAAATCTACTAGAGGGAAGAAGGTGAATCAACAGGTAAGCAATTAAATAAGCTGTATCAATCTCAAAAAAAAAAAAAAAAGAACAAAAACAGGGGCGTCTGGGTGGCTCAGACTCTTGGTTTCGGCTCGCGTCGTGATGTCACATTTCGTGAGTTCGAGCCCCGTGCTGGGCTGGCAGTGCAGAGCCTGCTTGGGATTCTCTCTCTCCCTCTCCCTCTGCCCCTCCCCCGCTCGCTCTCTCTGTCTCTCTCAAAATGAATAAACTGTAGAAATTGTTTAAAATAAAAAACAATAGAGCAAACCAAAAACAACCCCAGTAATGACGCTTACATATAAAATCACGCGTGTACAAAAAGCACCATTAGCTGCCTCTTCTCCGCCTCCCACGGGAGCGCCTACAACACAGAGTAGCAGGCTGGGCATTGGAAGGAGCTGATTTGGGGGCCAGACTCTGGGACCGGCTGGCAGCAGAGCCTGGGGCGCGTCCCCGGGCTCCTCTGATGCCCTCATTCATCCCCCCAGGGCGGAAGATATCAAGGTTAACAATGCGGTCACTGAACTTGGGGCTGGGGTGCAGCCGGGGGCAGAGATCATAATTATTAAGCTCTGCCTGATGCCGGGATGAAAGCTAGAACCGGCCACAGCCAGTGGCTGCAGAAGACCTGGGGAGCCCTCTGCATGAAAGGGGGCCTACAAAGCCAAGCTGTGATTAATCAGCACTATCATTAGCCTCAGATTAGCAGCTTGCTGGGCCTTCACCCGGAGGACTGCTCACAAAAGTGCCCTCCACCGCACCCTGAAGAAAGTCTCATGGTCGTAACCCCAAATAGCTCCAGCCCACGTCCAGCATTCAGACTCCTCTGGACCAGCAGGAGTAGATACCTCCTAAGAGCCCAGCACTTCCCCGGGATGGTGTCTAAGGTCCCGTCGGGAGTCACAACCCTGAAGGTTCGGTGCTATTGTCCCAGACTTGACTTACAGGTCAAGACACTGAGGCCCGGGGCAGGGGGGGAGGGCACCTGGGTGGCTCAGTCCGTTAAGCGACCGACTTCGGCTCAGGTCAGGATCTCACAGTCCGTGAGTTCGGGCCCCGCGTCGGGCTCTGCGCTGACCGCTCAGAGCCTGGAGCCTGCTTCGGATTCTGTGTCTCCCTCTCTCTCTGCCCCTCCCCTGCTCGCGCTCTGTCTCTCTCTCTTTCCAAAAATAATGAAGACACATTTAAAAAAAAAACTTTAAAAAAAGATTAAGAGCATGAGAAAAATGCTTTCTCTTAATTTCCCCTGCTTAAATTGCATCCAGCTAAGGACGCTTTGCCATGGCTTTAGCAATTCATTCATTCATTCATTCATTCATTCAAGGTTTTCTGAGCACCTACAATGTGTCCAGGGCTGCTGTAGGCCCTGGAGATAAAGTCAAGAGCAAGATGGATCTGTGGGCAGACTGTCCCGGCTTCCTTCAGATTCTCCAAGAGTGTGTGGACACAAAGCTGTGAGGCTCTGATATTACAAGGCGGAAAAACACTGCATCTTGAAGCATGTCTTAAGAGTACTGTTTCTGGCCGCTGTTTTTCCTTGATTGAATGCGGCTTAATAGTTCCTCTGCCCCATGCGCTAAGCAGTGTGTTTAGGCGAAGTCACATAAATTCCTCTTGACACACAGGCATTATGGGTCCCTGGGCCGCCCTCCTCCTGCCTCTATTTCTCCATCTATAAAATGGGATAATGACAACCCCCCAAAAGGAGAGCAGCAGCAGATTAACGAGAGGAAGAGATCAAGGTGCTTTGAACTTCCTGGAAAAAAGGGCGGGGCCAGGAGCTGGGGGGTGGGGGGGGCGGGGCTGGGATGTGGCCGCGGCCCCCAGAGAATGTGGAGCCCAGGAAGCCCGAAAGGACACTCGGGTCCCCTGGGGCGAAGCCTGAGCGGGCGTTGGAAAGGGGCAAGGTCCCAGGGTTACAGACCGAAGAGGGAGAAAGGGCGACGCACGTGCATTTGCCTCCGGGTCACTGGTTCCAACGCAGCCTGGCAGATCTCAACCGAAAGTTACTGCCATCTGTTCTGTGACCTCAATGCACTGGCTACCGTGCACGCTGCAAGTGGCAGCCCCAGCGGGCAGGCTGGCACTGACCAAGGCTGAAAATGGGTCACTCCCAAGAGCCTCGAGGACTGGCCTGGGCCCTGGGCTGGGGCAGGGGGTGAGCAGGGAGGGGCCTGGAACTGGCCTCCTCAAGCGCTAGCGGGAAGAGCGGTGTGGGCGGTGAACGCCGCGCCCACCAGGTCCCAGCAAACCATGCCCTGCCACGTCCCCACTCCCGGGAACTGGACGTCGCACGGAGCGCGCAGGGGCACGTGGTCAATTTCCCAGGATAATAAAAGCTGCTTGTTAAGAACCTACAGCGGGCTCATCACCTGTGTCACTGCACGAATCCTCAGCCCCAATCCAGGAGCTATGTACTTTTAATTTCTACCTCCAGAGGAAGAAACTGAGGCTCAGGGAGGCACGGGTATTACCCAAAGTCCAGTGATGGGCCAGGATTTGAACTCAAGAAGTTTTGTGGGGCGTCGGGGTGGCTCCGTCGGTTAAGCATGTGACTGGGGCTCGAGTCAGGATCTCACGGTTCGTGGGTTCGGGCCTCGTGTCGGGCTCTGTGCTGACAGCTCAGGGCCTGGAGCCTGCTTCGGATTCTGTGTCTCGCTCTCTCTCTAACCCTCCCCCACCCTCTCTCTCTCTCTCTCTCTCTCTGTCTGTCTCTCAAAAATAAACAATAAACATGTAAAAAATTTTTCAAAAAAGAAACCCTTAAAAAAAAAAGTTGCTGTTTGATGGGTATGGAGTTTCGGTTTGAGATGAAGAAAAAGGTCTGGGGATGAATGGTTGTACCACAATGCGAATGCACCCTCAAAATGTAGTTAAAATAGTAAATTTTGTTATGTAAATGTCACCAGACTATAATTAATGAAAGACATCATTCTTGAAGGAAAAGGAGTATAAAGGGTATATCGCAGCAAATTCACTTGTAGCAGTGTTAACCAGCAAGTACAAACAATACCCGTGACCCCCTCCGTGGGGCAACAGCCATATGGAAAGTGTTCATGCACGCGAAAAGCTATACAGCAGAGAAAACCCAGTGGGTCTGCGTTACTGACATGGAAAAGTCTCTTAGGAATACTGGTGAGCAAAAGAGAAGAAAAGAGAACCCGTCGCAGACTTCTGCATCCAGTATGAGTCCACTTACACAAAAATACTAACACCCCCCACCCCCCGAAAACGTATCGCTTTTGTCGTTGTTGTTTGTGAACCTGGATGCAGTCAGCTCTGTTTGTTTTGAAGACATAAATTCGTTCCAATGGGATTGATACATTTGGGAACAATCTGAGCCTAAGCAAATTTTGTGTTTGCTCATGCATGATTTCATCCACCCAAAACACGGGGGTCATTGCAGAAAATTGCACCCAGCTGAACTGACCACACAGGAATACACAAAACAAACCCCCCTCCGTCGGGCACCAGCTGCCTCGGAGCATCCGTGGGTGCTGGGCCACACCCCTCCCCACCTGGTTTACAGTGTTCCGATTTCAGACCAATCTCCTATCACTTCCGGAGAGTTGACAAGCTCCGAGACTTCTGATGCCACCTCCACAAGAAAAGTTCCAGACTTCTCCAAAGTCGCATGACATACTTCTTGTGTTATTTATCTATTTCTTAACCACGGAATGTAGAAAATGGGGGTATTGTTTTTATTAGGTTCCTTTTGTGTGTGTGTGTCACTGAAGTTGTTTTTTGTTTGTTTGGTTTTTTTTTGAGTATTGCCCTTCACCCTACTTTTCTCCTAAGCCCTGTTTTTACTGTGCCATTTTGCCTACTGCGGTGATTTGAAGAATGCAGATATCACAAAAAAAAAAAAGAAAATCCACATGTAACTTCTGACTCCCCAAACACTTCCCTGCGAATAGCCTCTGACCAAAAGCCTTACTGATAACATAACCAGTTGGTTAACACGTATTTTGTATGTTATGGGTATTATATGCCATAGTCTTATAATAAAGTAAGCTAGAGAAAAGAAAAAAAAGAGTGCAGATGTCACAGTATAGCAGAATTGACTGCACACGTGGGATTTGTTTCTAAAGATACACACACACACACATCTATATGCATAGATGTGTGTGTATGTGGGTGGATAGATAAACAGAATCAAGCCCGATAAACGGATGGCAGTTACTTTGTCATTGGCATGGGGGGAGGGGGGTGGTTGGAGAAGGTCCTAGCTAACAGGACTTCAGTCTTATCTGTACAGATTTAACTTTTCATGAGAGGGCTATTAATAATTTGATATTTGTACATACGGTGAAATTTATGTCATATACCCGAAACTAACATATTGTTGCCAATTAGACCTCAACAAAAATTCAATTAATCAATTAATTGAAAAGAAGTGTTATGAATTTCATCAATTATGCAGCTAAATTTTTCATATTAAGAAAAGGATCCACGGTTTCCATACCTCAGTTCGTAGCCCCGTTATCCACAACAGCCAAGAGGTGAAAGGAACCCAAAGATCGATGGATGGATAAAATAGATAAACAAAATGTAGTACATCCATACACTAGAAGAGTATTTAGCCTTTAAGAAGGAAATCCGGGAGTGCCGGGGTGGCTCAGTCGGTTGGTTAGGTGTCCAACTTCGGCTCAGGTCATGATCTCAACAGTTCGCCAGTTCAAGCCCCGCGTCGGGCTCTGTGCTGACAGCTGGGAGCCTGGAGCCTGCTTCGGATTCTGTGTCTCCCTCTCTCTCTGCCCCTCCCCTGCTCACGCTCTGTGTGTGTGTGTGTGTGTGTGTGTGTGTGTGTGTTTCAAAAATAAATAAATATTAAAAAAAAAAAAAAGAAGAAGGAAACCCTATCCTACACGATGATGTGGATGAAACTTAAGGACATTGTGCTCAGTGAAATAAACCGGTCACAAAAAGAGAAATATTGCTGGGGTCCACTTCTCTGAGGTACCTGGAGTAGTCCGGTTCATAGACACAGAAGGTAGAATGATGGCCCCTGGGGCCTGGATGGGGGTGGGGGGGTGGGGAGCAGAGGAAGAGGGAGTCACTCTTACTCAACGGGTGCGATTTCAGTACTGCAAGTTTTGCAGGCCGGTTGTACAAATCCACTGGACGACTAGGGGAATAGATGCCACACTCCTGAACTGTCCATGTGACCACGGGTAGGACGGTGAATTTCACATTTGGTGATTTTTACCGAAATTTAAAAATAATAAATAAAAAGGAAGATCCACAGTAACAAACACGCCACATGAAAAGTTACTTTCATAAAGCAGCGCGCACACACACACACACACACACACACACACACACAGATATATGGACCGGCCCCATTTGCCATAGCTTCTGCAGCAGCACTTGACCCTGGCTCATCAGCCCGGAGGGTTGGTTGGTTGATTGATTGGTCAAGGCACGATGCCCCACCCAGAGGCTTAATATGAGACCAGAGTCAGGAGGGCGCCATAAATAACATGTTAACCACACGACTCTGCAGGGCCAGGCGTCCGGCCGGGGACCGCGAGGCTTTGTCCCTCCAAAGTCTCTGCGAAACCCGAGCCTGCCTGTCCTCGACTAAGAAAGTGGCCCCCCCCCAAATCTACGAGCGGAATACGCCAGCGGGAGAAGCGTGGGGCCCAAGGGTCAGCCGGGGCCCAGCAGACCCCGCTCAGCACCGGCGGGTCACCCAGTGGCCCTGCCAGCTGCTCTGGGGGGCGGGGGGTGGGGAGGGGAGGGAGACCCAGGGATGAAATACCACGCCTGTGTGCGTGTGTGCCTGCCGCAGAGCGTGAGGACAATTTTGGCAGGCCTGTGTGGGAAGCTTGCGGAACACCTGCCTCGGGGGTGCATGAGGGCAGACCCTCCGCAGGGGCCCCCGCTTCCCCGGGGGCCCTGAGTAATCCTCAGACGTGCCCTGGGCCCCAGCCACCGCTTTCAGCGGCAATCAGAGTAATGGCCCGCATCTGCCACACTGATGAGTGGGTGGGTTTCCAAGCACTTAGGCTTCCAGAATCTCCGAGCCACGGGGGAAAGGAAAGGCAGCCCCAGCCCCACCGAGGAGACTTTTGGGAAGCACCACCTCCAGGCTCAGAAACGCCTGCCTGGTTCTCACTAGGTTCTGCGGGCACGGCCTTCTCCAGGAAGCCTCCCCAACCCCGGCGCTCCCACCTCTGCTCCCGAAAGAGGCCGAAAGAAGCCCTTCCATTCGTATGTTCGGGCCCAGCACGCTGCCTGGCGAAGAGGGAGGCTGGTTAAGGCCAGCAAAACGGGACAGGAAAGAAGAGGAGGGCTTCTCCGTGTGCAGCCGCTGAGCTGGGGGTCGAGAGGGCTCACTGTTCCCCAGGCTGCTTGCCCTTTCTTGAGAATCTGATTTAAAAGCGAAGAACAGAAAACCAAACACAGAAACAAAACACAAAAAACTCCGACCCATCTCCTTAAATGCACACGCCCAAATACAGAAACAAAACTCTCAGGGGCTGCCCTCCCAAAGTTAAGAATAGAGTTACGACAGGGGCACCTGGGTGGTTCAGTCGGTGAAGTGTGCAACTTCGGCTCAGGTCACGATCGCACTTTTCGTGGGTTCGAGCCCCGCGTCGGGCTTTGCGCTGACCGCCTGGAGCCTGGAGCCTGCTTCGGATTCTGTGTCTCCCTCTCTCTCTCTCTGCCCCTCCCCTGCACGCGCGCTCTCTCCCTCTCTCTCTCTCTCAAAAATAAAACTAAAAAAATTAAAAAACAAATAAGAATAGAGTTACCACAGGACCTAGCAACACAGCTAGCAACACACCGAAGAGAAACGAAAACGTGCATCCACGCAAAAACTTGTGTAGGAATGTTCATAGCCGCACTGATCATCAGAGCCAAAACAGTGGGGACCAGCCACTGTCCAGAGGCATGGACCAACAAAACGTGGTCTGTCCCTGCAATGGAATATTACTCGGCCACAAAAAGAAATAAAGTCCTGATATGTGCTATAATGTGGATGAACCCCAAAGCATGATGGTAAGTGAAAGATGCCTATCAAAAGAGGCCACAAAGCATATGATCCCAACAGGCAAACCCTTGCAGATAAAAGCAAACCGGTGACTGCCAGGGGCTGGGGAGAGGGCGGGATGCGGACTAAATGCTTCACGGGTACGAGGTTTCCTCTCGGGGTGATGAGAATGTTCTGGAACTAGGCAGAGGTCAGGGTAGCACAACGCACCGCATTGTGAATGCACTAAATGCCACTGAATCGTTTGCTGGAAAATAGCGACTTTTATGTGATGCGAATCTTACCTTGATTTTAAAAAGTTCCAAGAACTTGGGGCCCCTGGGTGGCTCAGATGGTTAAGCATCTGACTTCGGTGCAGGTCATGATCTCGCGGTTTGCGAGTTCGACCCCCACGTCGGGCTCTGTGCTGACAGCTAGAGGCTAGAGCCTGGAGCCTGGAGCCTGGATCCTACTTCAGATTCTGTGTCTCCCTCTCTCTGCCCCTCCCATGCTCATGCTCTGTCTCTCTCTGTCTCTCAATAATAAATAAACATTAAAAAATTAAAAAACCAAAAAAGTTCCGAGAACTTCAAGTTCATTCCTAGGCCCCCCCTCTTCCTAGACCCTCAAATGAAGAACCCCAAAGAACATCATTCGGGTCTTTCATGGTTGGGGAAATTTAAGGCCCAGACGGGAAACAGAAGATGCTTTTGCTCTTAGATCTGGAGCTAGAGCCAGGGTTCCGGACTCCCTGTCCAGTGCTCTTTTGACATCTCTCCAGGGTGCTCCTGGGACCTCGTTCTGCCCCCAGCCAGCCGTGCGCCCTGCATAAGTTATCTCTCTTAGAGCCTCAGTTTCTCTATACACAGAATCGGAGTTTAGGGCAAGACAGATTCCCAGAGCATATGATGTATGGTCATATCTGCCATACATCAGATGGGATGTTAATGTAAAAAATAGTTAATTTTTATTCTAACAGTTGTTTTTTTAACAGGTTATTTTAGCAATTTACAGGGGCCCCTGGGTGGCTCAGTCGGTGAAGTGACCAACTGTTGATTCCGGCTCAGGTCTTGACCTCACGGTTCGTGAGCTCGAGCCCCGCATCCGGCTCTGTGCTGCGGGTGCAAAACCTGCTTGGGATTCTCCCTCCCTCTCTCTCTGCCCCTCCATGCACTCTCAAATAAAAAAAAATAAATAAACTTAAAAAAAAATACAATTTGCAAATCAAACCGTGAGCAATACAGACTCCAGGATGTATACACAAATGTGCTCCTTTTTTAAAACGCTTCACAAATGTGTGTCTTCCTCCAAAAAAAAAAATTTATTTATTTTTATTTTTTTTGCATTTGCCACACAAAAGCTAGAGGGCTCAGACTCGTCGGCATCCTTTATTGGTGAGGAAACTCATACGTGCCAGCCTTAAAATAGATGTTTATTTTTTTTTTTCAAGTGAGTCATTTTAGAGGAAAATATTAAGAGAATAATCCTACAGGTGGTGTAATCATGGGGAAAAAAGGCCAAGAAAAAACATGACTAGCCGGAGTTCAAGACTTGCTGAACAGCAGCTGTGACGTTCTGCGACCCGGCGACAAACTCTGGGCTTCCCCTGCTCCTAGCACGGTTATTTAGGATTCCAGCCTAAAATGCACCAGTCGGGATTGGCAACGAGACAGGTGTGGCCTTGAGAGGCCCTCTCTCTTGGAAACACGCAGACTTTGCTCTGCAAATGGCCCCACAATCCACATTATGGTCGCCAGCAGCCCTGGGGTCCATCGCTGGCCTGCCTACCTCCCCACGGCCCTCACCTCTTCCCGGGTCCCCCCTGCCCCTCAGGACACCTATACCACAAAGCCACCCGGCAAGGCCAAGTTCTGGCTGGCTGCCCTTCAGACACGGGAGTTTAAGAGGACGGTGTAGGTGTATCCTCTCTGGGGGAAGTGTCTACACTTAAACCGTGCCGAAAAAAAGGCTTTAATTGAAGCCCGGGGGCATACCTCTGTGGTGGCTGGAATTTGAGGCCATGTGACAGGTGGCAGGGGGAGACATTTCTGCGCTGTGGGGGCCTTGCCAACATCTTCCAAGCACACCCCCTGAGGCAGCTGCCGGCTTGTCCCACATTTGGAAAAGCACGTGGTTCTTTTCCTAAGCAAGTTCCTTTCGGGGGTGGACAAGTTCAGCCTGGCTGAGCTGGCTGACAGCTTCCAACACCACTGAGCCACCCCCTCCCCTCGCCGGGGGAAGCCAAGCCACCTTGCCACCCACCCCCTTTCCTTCTCAAGTTTAGCCAAGCACGTGATGTAGCTGGGGAAAACACACACACACACACACACACACACACACACACACACACACACACACACAAAATCCCCAGATTTTGGAGCCAGACAGACCTGAGTCCGGCTCTTCGGCTTAGCGTGTGGCCATGGCTGTGGCCCCTCCCCTTTCTGAGAGCGAAGGCGCCTCACCCCCAGCCCGGCCTGAGTAACTCCAACCTCGCAGAGTTACGGTTGGGCATGGCCGTGACCTAAGCCCATCACAGTTGACACATAGTAGGTGCTCAATAAATAGGAACTCGTCTTTGAAGGAAAGCACGATTCTTCTTTTCGCCAGGCCCCCATCAACCCATGGCGTGGGAACTAACACACGAACACCGCCGACAGAATACAATCGTGTGCGTGTGTGTGTGTGTGTGTGTGTGTGTGTGTGTGTTTGGAGGTGGTAAGAGACAGAAAAACGGGTGGGCCGGGAAAGAGAAGCAAACATCTCTCCGAATACTGAAGCCAGACAAAGGGTATTACTTCCTCCGGAAACGGAATTACAAAGCACACAGGACCTGGGAGAACAGCCTGGGGCCCAGATCATTCTTTCTTCCGTGTGCCCCTCCCCGCCCCTACCCGGGACCAGAAGCTAGAGGGCATTTCTGTGTGCCTCCTCTCGATTCCGTTTGTCAAGAGCCCAAGTGAGAGGCAGGAGTGAGGACACCCTTGGAACAGGCTGTCGGATTTAGCCAAGCAACTGGTCGCCCCATCGCTAATTAAGTTAATCCGATGGGTTTGTCTTTTCCTTTCTTGCCTGATTTCCTCCCTCGGAATCGGCAGGGACACCAGAGAGAAAAGTGCATGGTCACCGGCCAAGCAGGCCTTCCCTTCAGCTGACAAAATGCATTAACGCCACCGAGGAGGGAAACTTGCCTCCCCGTGCAACACAAGTAATAAAAAAACGTACTTTGCTTTCAGCTGACCGTACAGAGCGTGTACCAGGGTAAACAGATCCCCTTTCTGCGGCTTTCCGCTCCTTCTCCCACCATCGCCCCCCCCTTCCTCCTCCGCTTCCCATGTTTGGGCAGTTTTGATATGTCATAACATTGTGTCTGTTTATCTGAAATATTTCCACTCAAAACCCTTGTTTCTTCCACCCCACTGACATGTTGATATAGCTCCTGACAGCTGAGTGACGAGGATTGAAATAAAATGTAAAGTAAACACATTTGCATACAGTGTATCCACAGCCTGGGTCTGAGGAAGCAGAGGAAATAAGGAGATTGAAATCGGGGATTGCTTATCTCCCATCACCCCCGCCTTCGGGGGTCCCCCCCCACACACACACACACCCTTTCTGTTTTTCCAGCTCTCTGCTCCTGGAATGCCTTAGGAGTTCAAGGCCCGGCCCACCAAGGCTGGAAAAACTTCCTGTACGCTTTCTGCCTGATCTTCTCCCCTCCTCGGCTTGGTGCACTTGAAGGCCTGATTTTCTAGGCAAATGTCTTCTCCCGCATTTTTTTGGAGATAGGTTGGCTTTAGCCCACATGAATCCACACAAATGAGCTGTGCTGTGTGTCTGGATGGAGCCCGTCCCTTCTGCGAGGCTGTTTCTCTGAAAGAAAGGGGTTTCACTACAAGAGATCTCCCGGGGCACCTCTGAACTTGATTTTCTGGGTATGCTTTCTCAGATACTCACGAGCACCTATATGACCTATCACACAGCAAGTTTTCCTTCTTAACTCCCCAGTGTCCTTGGGAAATGGAACTCTAGCTACCCCCTCACTCGCTCTCTTTTTTCCATGAAAGAATCCTAAAGGCCCACGCAGAGATCCGGCCCGTGCCTGCAAGGTGTGCCCGCAGCAGACATGGCTAATTGATCACCGAGCTCTTTTCCTCACGAAGCCTCTTACAGCCTCAGGATCCTACTCGACATCGCCCTCCAAGTACCTATAAATTGATTAGCGTTGGCTCTCGGGGTGCCATGTTTCCAGCCTGTCACCTAACCTAGCAGTGCTCAAAGTGGGGTCCCTGGGGCAATCCCATAGCATGGGCATCAACTGGGGACTTGTTAGAAATGCGAATTCTCGGGGTGACGAATTCTCAGGTCTCACCCCACACCTACCGAATCGGAAACCTGCGGGTGTGGCCAGTGGGGCCCGCTTGCCCTGGGTCACGAGAGCCACCGTGGGAATATTTACACCACGGAAACTGGCCACAGATCAGGTCCTCTCCCCCCAACCCGTGCCCACCCCGGAGGGCCTGTGGTTAGCGACATTTACCATGCTGGGTGGGGCCCACCAGTTTGTGCTTTCAGATGCTTTCCAAGTGACTGAAGCATGCAAAGGTTTAAGAACCCCTGCTCTGAGTAAAATCAGGGATTCTCAGTCAGAATGATCTGGGGAGTCTTTTTGTTTTTTGTTTTAACATTGATTCATTTTTGAGATAGAGAGAGACAGACAGAGCATGAGAGGGGGAGGGGCAGAGAGAGAGGGAGACACAGAATCCGAAGCAGGCTCCAGGCTCTGAGCTGTCAACCCAGAGCCTGATGTGGGGCTCGAACTCACAAACCGTGAGATCATGACCTGAGCCAAAGTCGGACACTCAACCGACTGAGCCACCCCGGCACCCCATCTGGTGAGTTTTTGAAGCATGCTGATGTTAGGGCCTCATCGCAGACCGATAAAGTCCGAATCTCTGGGGTAGGACCTGTGAGTACTTTTCAAAGCTCCTTGGGGATTTCTAATGAGCCGTGAAGTTTGTGATCCACCAGAAGCTGTGATCTAGAGCTTTAACAGGTGCCCACAACCCCTAGGCATCTTGCTAAAAGGCAGATTCGGATTCCCAGGCGGCCAGTGCTACTGGCCATGAGTAGCATTTACACTGTCCCCTCCTCAAATTCAGTCACCCTCTCTCTTGGATCTCCTCCCCCCCACCTGCAGACCCACCTTCAACATTTGCCCTTGTCCTTGTGGGACACCAACAGACTCATCTACCCACCACAGGGCCGCATCTCAAAAGGGGTATTTGCATGGCCTGTAAAGAAAAGTAGGATCAAGGCACAGCATTTGCCTATAAAAGCCCAAAGGCGGCAAAAGGGCTGAAATATGTTTGCATACAGTTGGCCGGCCTTTGCCTGGACCCAAACTGCCCTCCAGGCGGGCAGTTTGCTCGGAGGTTGGTGGCCCTGGGTTGGGGCAGGTGGCCAGCCTGTGAAGGCACAGCCTGGTCAACGATGCTTCTGGCCCTCCCCTCACCAGCAGGGCCAGGTTGCAAGGAATCCTTCCCACGTTCTCGCCCTTTCTCTAGGGACCGGCTTGCAACAGCTCCTCCTACATTCACACCCCCCCGCCAGAAACCTCTCTCCCGGGGCAGGTGCGTGAGGGCAGCCTCAGACCCCGTGAACACCACCAGATGGGAAAGCAGAGAAGAGAGACCTACAGATGCATCGCAAATTCATTTCATCACGGGATCAGGGGTGCTGTCACACCTCCTGGTCTTTTCCCATGTTGTTCCCTGAAACCAAGTTGGCTACCCTGTTCGTCATCCTGGCCGTCGTCACGAACCGAGACGTGAACTGGGGACCTAGATGTGCCACGGACAGCGCTGAGGATTTTGCCTGATTCCCTCCCAACCACACCACGAGGTGTTATTGTTAACCTTTTTGTAACAGATCAGGAAACAGAGAGTCGAAAAGAGAAGGTGGCTTGCCCGGGGCCACACCACTTACAAATGGCAGAGCCGGGATTGGAACTCAGACCAACTGGAGTCAAGAGCCGGGGGGAGGGACAGAGAGAGAGAGAGAGAGAGAGAGAGAGAGAGAATCCCAAGCAGGCTCTACACTGTCAGCGCAGAGCCCAATGTAGGACCCTAACTCGCGAACTGTGAGATCATGACCTGAGTCGAAGTCGGGTGCTTAACCGACTGAGCCACCCAGGCGCCCCAGGGTTACCCACTCTTAAATGCACGGGCCATCCTATGTGTTGGCACGGCACGCCGCACCTCCTGTGCTACCTGACTTTGCACCTCAGGGCCTTTGCACTTGCTGCTCCTTCTACCTAGAATGCTCTTCTCCAGAGAGTCTTAGGCCTACACCTCAATCAAGTCTGTGTTAATTTCCCATGCCTGCTCTGGCTCGAAACAACACAACTTTATTCTCTCACAGTCCTGGCGATCAGAAGTCAAGAATGGATTGTCCAGGCGGTATTTCTTCTAGAAGCTCCAGGGTGCAATCTGTTTGACCGAAGCCTTTTCCAGCTTCTACGGGCTGCCTGCTCTCCTGGGCTCACGGACCTGCATCACCACGACCTCTGCCTCTGTCACCACATCTCCCCTGATTCTGACCCACCCTGTCCCCCCTTCTTGTAAGCAACTTCCGATGACATTGCTCCCCTCCTTATGATCCAGGGTGATCTCCCCCCATTTAAGGCCCTTAACTTAATCACGCCTGCAAAGCCCTTTGTTGTCCTGGAAGGGAACACGGTCACAGATCCCAGGGATGAGGACCTGGATATTTTTTCAGGGCCATCACTGTACCTACCAGAAGATGCCTGTATCTGATCCGAACCAGCATCCTCCCTCCGTCTCTCGTTCTTCACTCCTCGTATGCTCCAGAGCACCTGGCACCTTGCGGGCATCCTGGAGCTCTGCCTACCTGCTTAGCGTCAGTCTCCCTCCTCCCTCGCAAGAAGGGATGCCAGGAGGCAGAGACCTTGACTCTCCGTCATTGTTGACCCCCCAAGTGCTTAGAACAATGCAGGCACACAGCAGGCGCCCAGTAAAGGCTTGCAAGTGACTGATGGCTCTGTCTGGCAGGGGTAGGGGGTGAGGGAGTCCATGAGTGAACATTAACTAGAAGAATCTACCCTTCAGCCCCACTCTCCTGCACCCTGGGGGAAAAAGACAGAATCCAGGCCTCCGTGCACGCCTGCCTCCCACATCTGCACGCAAATCCACATGCTGAAATCCACACAGCTGAGGAGTGTCCCAACACCCTGGGGGCTCTTGAGGGGGAAACTATAAACAGGCAGAGGAAAATGGGGTGTTGGTGACGTCACTCCCTCCCCGAGTGAGCCTGCCTTGACTGGGCGGCTCTGTCCGGGCCCCGAGTTGTTTCCCAGCCTTGTCAAACAGCCTGGTGATTTAGCAAGAAAGCAAGGTCTCCCCATGTTTATCTGCACACCTCCCGGGCGTCTGTGTCCCAGCACATGAGAGGAAATGAAAGTCTTCCAGGAGGGGTGACATGATTTTCTTTTTTCGGCCCTCAAATCCCTACCAACCTAATTCCACCGCCCTCCACCCCAGCGCTGGTCCTTGAAAATACGACTGGCGAAAAGTGAGAGGAGAAGGAAGAATTTAAATCTGACTCTTCCGTTTCTCTGATCGAAACACTTCCATGGCTCCCATTTTCCGGCCTTTGTCCCTTACCGGTTGTGCAGCTTTGGGCAAGTTGCTTAACCTCTCTGTGCCTCAGTTTCCTTAATTAGGATGTGTGGATGATAACAGTAACCAATTTCTTTCTTTTTTAACTTTTTTAAATGTTTATTCATTTTTGAGAGACAGAGACAGAGCGTGGGGGGTGGGGAGCGAGGAGGGGAAGAGAGAGAGGAAGACACAGAATGCGAAGCAGGCTCTGAGCTGTTGGCACAGAGCCCGATGTGGGGCTCGAACTCACAAGCCGCGAGATCATGACCTGAGCTGAAGTCGGATGCTTAACTGACTGAGCCACCCAGGCGCCCCACATAGTAACCAATTTCACAAAGCTGTTATGAGAACGGAGTCACTTGATACATTTAGCACAGTGCCTGGCACAGACAAGGTTCAAAACCTGGGGGAAACAGTGTAACAGGTGCTCAAACAATTAAACATAAAATTGTCACATGGCCCACAAAGCCCACCCACCGGTACACGCCCAAGAGCAATGAAAACATATCCCCACGCGTTGTACACGACTGTTCGTGGCAGCGTTTTTTCTCGGAGACAAAACGTGGGGACAAACCAACGTCAATGGATGCACGGATACACAAATCGGGGTTCGTCCACAGAATGAAATATTATCTATCCATAAAAAAGGAACATGCTCCGACATGGATGAACCTTGAAAACGCGATGCTAAGTGAGAGAAGCCAGGCACAAGTGGTCGCGTACGATTCCACTTACATGGAATGCTGGAGACAGGGAAATCTATAGAGGCAGAAAGCAGATTTGTGGTGGCCTAGGGCTGCGGGCAGGGGAAATAGGGAGTGATTACTCACTTGGGCATGGGGTGTTCTTCTGGGATAACGAAGAAGTTTGGACCCTACAGAGAGGTGATGGATGAACCACCGTGTGCATGCCACTGGATTGTCTACTTTAAAATGGTAAATCGTGGGGCGCCTGGGTGGCGCAGTCGGTTGAGCATCCGACTTCGGCTCAGGTCACGATCTCGCGGTCAGTGAGTTCGAGCCCCGCGTCGGGCTCTGGGCTGACGGCTCGGAGCCTGGAGCCTGTTTCCGATTCTGTGTCTCCCTCTCTCTCTGCCCCTCCCCCGTTCATGCTCTGTCTCTCTCTGTCTCAAAAATAAATAAACGTTAAAAAAATAAAATAAAAAATAAATAAAATGGTAAATCGCCATGTTAGGTGAATTTCACTTGAATTTCAAAAAGTCAGCTCTCATAGGTAGTGTTCAAGAACTGCCCCTCCCTCGTCCAAGTTCTGGCGGTTCCCGATCTCCCCATTCACATCTCCCATGGCTACCCTCACCTCTATGCTTCAGACACTTTAAGTTACAAGAGGAAATGGTCATTATGGTGGCCCTCTCCCTTCCTAATAACACCGGTTCTACAAAGTCTGTGTCGTGTATTCTCAATACGAGTAAGCCAGCTTTATTTAGTTTGTATTTGCTTATATATTTTTATATACCATTCTGTATACTCCTCATTTAGATGTGCTTCTTATGGACACGCTTCGTTAGATTTGAACCAAAAAATGTAAATGGTCCTAACACAGCCGCCATGGCTGAGACTTTCCAAACGTCAGGCTATGTGCTGAGTGGATTCTACCATTATTCTCAGCAAAGGAGTCTCAGAGATGTTGAGCAACTCACCAGAGGTCACGTAGCTAGTAAGTAGAGGAGGCTGGATTTGAACCCATGACTGATAGATACCAGAACCCAAATTTCTAACTACTGTGCTGTTACTTCTCCCAACCCACCGTATTTTTCATGACTATCCCTTTGCTTAAGGTATTCCTTTGACCCAAGATCTCTCAACCTCAGCACTATTGACATTTTGGTCAATGGTGATCATTGATATTGATATTTGATCATTGATAATTATCGATAATTGATCATTCTAATGACTACTGAGGATTCTTCATTGTGAGGCTTGTCTTGTTCATTATAGGGTATTTAAGAGCATCCCTGGCCTCTACCCACTAGATGTCAAGAGTACCCTCGGCTGTAACAACCAAAACTGTCTCCAGACACAGCCAAATGTTACTTAGAGGGGTGGAGCGGCCGTTGCCATCCGCTAGGTGCTGAACCAGAGAAAACTATTCTTCAAAGAAAGAACAAGAAAAAACAAACAGATGTACAGAGAGAAACAAAGATCAGATGCCGTATGATCCTACAGAGACAGAGAAAGTAACATCTAATCCTGGCCTTACAGTTCCCCATTCTTATCCCTTCCAATGACAGCCTCATCTTGCTACAAACTCATTAGTTTACGGGGGGAGGGGGGGGTTGTTTCTTAAATATTTATTTATGTTTGGGAGAGTGCAAGCAGGGGAGGGGCAGAGAGGGGGACAGGGGATCCAAAGTGGGCTCTGTGCCGACAGCAGTGAACCTGATGTGGGACTCGAACCCACGAACCGTGAGATCTGACCTGAGCCAAAGTCGGACACCGACTGAGCCACCAGGTGCCCTTAGAGGGTTTTATTTTTTACAAACAAGAAACCTCAATGAAGATGTTAAGGACTATTTCTGGAGTAGGGTGCCATAGCTTTATGTCTGCCCAGGGATCTTTTCCTTCCCATTTTTTCTGGCTCTCTGACCATGGAATGGGCACATTCCATATGCCTGGTCTACATAGAACTCCATGCCATGAGACTGACTGGATGAAGAAGGTCACATGACCAAAACTGGGGCCAATCAGAGCCTTTCCCTGGGACTCATATATTGTTGCTGGGAGGAAGGCTCTTTCTCTTCCCACATGGATCAAGGATCAAGATGCTGTTTGAAGATGCTCGAGGGGCGCCTGGGTGGCGCAGTCGGTTAAGCATCCGACTTCAGCCAGGTCACGATCTCACGGTCCGTGAGTTCGAGCCCCGCATCAGGCTCTGGGCTGATGGCTCAGAGCCTGGAGCCTGTTTCAGATTCTGTGTCTCCCTCTCTCTCTGCCCCTCCCCCGTTCATGCTCTGTCTCTCTCTGTCCCAAAAATAAATAAACGTTGAAGATGCTCGAAACCATTTCTTCCAGAACATGGGTGGTGTCTACTGTGGGGGCCTGAGATAATAATTCAGACAGAGGCAAATGGAAGAGAGAGAGGAAGAGGGGGAGAGGGAACAAGAAAAGGAGGCAATGAATCCTGATTTCAGTCTCAGGCCCTGATTCCTGTCTTTCTTTTTTCTATCATGTAAGGGGCCCTACTCTCCTTTCAAGGTGTGTAAGCAGTTTTCAGACATAAGCTGGCGGGATCCGCATTTCTACCGATGGCGTGCAACTGAAATAACTTGATTTTGTGCCTCCTTGTCTCCCTTTAAGTGCCTTGAAGACAAGGACCAAGTCCCATTCATCACTACATCCCAAGGGATAGCGCATAGGAGTCGCCAGTTAGCGTTATCGAGTGAAATTTCTGGAGTCAAGGTGATGCTCAACATTCAATGTAGCAGGTCACCTCACACTTTCATGAGAGCGTCTCTGACACCATGATGGAAACTATAGTGTTCAGTGTTTCGGAGAGGGTGCCCTTGAATCAGCCAGATGTGAGTTTGGAAGCCCTTCTCCGCTCCGACTTTCGATAATTGATCGAAATCGATAATTCTAGGCCTTGGGTAAGTTACATAGCCTCCATTTCTTCATCTGTAAAGTGGGGGTATTAACAGTACCTCCCCCATACGACTGTCGTGAAGATAAAATGATATGGTAAATGGAAAGTACTTTGGACAGTGCCTTACCCAGTGCACTTAATGCACGTTAGATCGTATTATTACTCTTACTATATGACTATTCTTTTAATCATTGAAAAAATATCCTGGCTTCTTCTTTTTTTTTTTTTTAATGTTTATTTCTGAGAGAGAGTGAGTAGGGAGGGGCAGAGAGAGGGGGAGACAGAGAATCCCCCAAGCAGGCTCCACGCTGTCAGCACTCAAACTCACAAACCGTGAGTTCATGACCCGAGCCGAGCTCAAATCAGATGCTCAACCGACTGAACCACCCGGGTGCCCCATGGCTTTTTCAATTCGTGAGATCTGCACCTGAGCTTCAGGGAGACTTTGGGCCACGAATATTGCATGAAATTTGGAGAGCGGGTGCATATGGTGGCATCACTGAGAGAGGAGGGGAGTTCACAGAGCTACTGTCCAATTCTCCAAGGGCATCCAGGATCTTCAATGCTGCTGAGCACTCTCAAAATATCCATCTGTACCTGATCCAGAAATCCCACTTCTGGGTATATGCCCCCCAAAGAACTGAAAGCAGGAACCCAAAACAGGTATTTGCACACGAATGTTTACAGCAGCATGACTCACGATGACCCACAGGGGGAAAACAACCCAAACGTTCACAGACAGATGAATAGATCAACGACCCGTGGTGTTTATATACAGCAGAACGGTATACACACACAGAGCAAGGGAATTCTGGCACCTGCTACGTGCATGGGCCCCAAAGACACCAGGCTACACGAAACCGGCCAGCCACAGAAGGACAAGCATCAGATGATTCCACAGATATGGGGGACCTAGTGCCATCAGACTCACGGGGACAAAGTGGAAGGAAAGGCCGTGGTTACCAGGGGGGCCGGGGAGGGAGAATGGGGAATTAGCATTCGGTGGGTACAGAGTCTCGGTTTGGGAAGACGAAAAAGTCCTGGAGACGGAGGGCGGTGACGGCCGCCAACGATGGGAATGAGGCCACGGCTCTGAACACTTAAAAATAATGGAAATGATCGATTTTGTGTTACGTATGTAGCTTACCATGGGTTTCTTTTTTTTTTTTTTTCTTAAGTGAAAAAAAAAATAAAAAAACAAAGTCCACCCAGGCACGCGTTCTAACACCAAAGGCCCTGACTCCGGGCCGTGTGCACGGATCACCCAGCGATCAGGGCGGAGGGAAAGAACCAAACAAAGTTTCCCCTTGGTTGTTGGCCCCGCAGATCCGGGTCCTCCAAGAGCGTGCTGGGTTCAGCCAAGCCCCAAACGCGTTTGGCCCGCGGCACATCATTCCGGCTGTAATGAAATTACGTGTGTGCGCTTACAGGGAAAGGGAGTGGGTATGGTTTCAATTTCTTTACGCTCAGCCCCTCCGAAGGCAGTAGGGCCGCTGCCGTTTGATGTCGGAGGAGCCCTCGCAGGAGGCTTGGGTCTCGTTGGTAACAAAAAACCAAGGTTAGCTCAGACTAAATTGTCTTGAAAGTCGGAGCGGAGAAGGGCTTCCAAGTAGGCATGAAATAAGGATCTGGTTCCTGGGACCCAGGGGCTTCCCACAGAATTCAGAAACTCAAGATGTGCTCCCAAACATCCCAGGAGCGTTGTGGTGGAGGGTAATTTAGGAAGAGAGCCTAGGGAGGAAAGAGCCTTCTCGAAGGCCGACTAGGATGCCAGGAACTTGAGAGATATTCCTGCAATGAAAATCGCCCATTTTTCTGATGAGGAAACCAGGCTCAGAGAAGTCAATCAGATGGATTAAAATGTCAAGTGGAGGGGGAAAAAATACACACACACACACACACACACACACACACACCAAGGGGAGGTGCTTGGCTTGAGCTCACAGTCTTTCCATTTGAACACCTGTTGCAGTTACTATGGATGAATACCAAATTGCCATTGCCCTGAAACCTGGGATGGAAAACAGCCACCACATCACGATGCTCCCAGATCCTTTGAATCAGAAATTTAGAAAAGCTGAGGCCTGAACCGCCGGTATCTCAGAACGCGACCTGATTTGGAAACAGCCTTCACGGAGGTACTCGGGCTAACAAGAGTTCCTCAGGGGCACGCAGTCCAATAGGACTGATGTCCTTATCAAAAGAGGCATGTGAGGGGAGCCTGGGTGGCTCAGTCGGTTGAGCGTCTGACTTCGGCTCAGGTCCTGATCTCACAGTCCGTGAGTTCGAGCCCCGCGTCAGGCTCTGGGCTGATGGCTCAGAGCCTGGAGCCTGCTTCCGATTCCGTGTCTCCCTCTCTCTCTGACCCTCCCTCGTTCATGCTCTGTCTCTCTCTGTCTCAAAAATAAATAAACGTTTAAAAAAAAAAAAAAGAGAGGCATGTGGACACCCACTCACACAGTGTGAAGCGAAGGGACAAAAAGGCCGTGGAAACATGGGGAGATTCGGTGATGCATCTGCAAAGCCAAGGAAGGCCGAAGAGTCGCGACAAACGACCCGAAGCTAGGAAGAGGCAAGGGGGGGGATTCTTTCCGTACAGGTCTTGGAAGGAACACGGCCGGGCCCGCATCCTGATCTTGGACTTCTGGCCTCCGGAACCATGAGACCACAAAATCCCATTGTTTCAAGCACCCGCTTTGTGGGATTTTGTTCTGGTAACCCTGGAAATCTCACACCCTAACCACAACAGAGGTCAAGGACAAAGCTGAGTATTGGGGTACCAGGTCGCCATACCCCTTCGAGTTCCACTCTTCTTTAATCGGCTTTCCGTGTGGCATTTCTGCATGTGATTTTATTTGAAAGGAGGTTTCCACGGCTATAAGAGGGCTTTCGTTTACGAGATGGCGGGTGGAAACTGAGGTCCAGAGAGAAGTCGGATTTGCCCAAGGTCGCCAATGACTCAGCCACAGTCCTAAGACAAGAAAGCAAGTTTTCCGGCCGCCTTTCCTCTTTTCTTTCCAGCCACTGCTCATTGCGGGGCCAGGCCCGGCCAGCACAGATATGCAGGCACATGAAGGTCAACCGTGCTCTCCACGTTGGGCCTCCTTTCTCCGGTCGGGCCCCCTTCTCGTCGGTGCTAGAGAAACGGAGATGGTGCCCTCAAGGCGTCAAGCACCCAGGTTCCAAGGCCAGCCAGGCAGGAGGGCTGGGTTGGCCCCCGCCCCCCACCCCGGCCCCAGCAGTGACCTTTCCAGAGGTGAGGGCGGGCGGGAGCTGGCAGAGCAGGCCCGGGGCACAGGGTTAGACCCTGATAGCCCGAGATCAAAGTGGCCCAGCAGCGGTGTCAGCTGAGAGGCAGCCAAGACAAGCGATGCGGGCGGCTTTATCTCCCCGCTGGCCCAGAGCTGGGGCCGGGAAAGCAGCTCGGTTCCCGGAAACTATTTCTGGCCGGGCAGGAGGTTGCTGCTGGTGCCCTGGCTCGTTCCAGGTCGGCTCGGGGGTCTGTCTCCTGCCCGCTCACGCCCCACGCGCGGTTTCCTTCCACCGCCACACGTTCGGGGTTTTCTCCTGCTCTCTGATCCAGAACCTTCCACCGTCATAGATGCATGTGCGCACACACACACAATAAAGATTGTTCCTGGGGGACGCCTGGGGGGCTCGGTCGAGTAAGCATCTGACTTCGGCTCGGATCATGATCTCACG
Source organism: Panthera onca (assembly GCF_046562875.1). NCBI lineage: Eukaryota > Metazoa > Chordata > Mammalia > Carnivora > Felidae > Panthera > Panthera onca. The sequence goes on along the minus strand of NC_138350.1, from coordinate 10,714,607 downwards.
GTTCATGGGTTCGAGCCCCGCGTCAGGCTCTGTGCAGACAGCTTAGAGCCTGGAGCCTGCCTCGGATTCTGTGTCTCCCTCTCTCTCTGCCCCTCCCCTCCTTGTGCGCTGTCTCTGTCTCTCAAAAATAAATATTAAAAAATATATATATATATTTTAAAAACAGATTGTTCCTGCCCTCCCCCTGCTCTCTGTGTCTCCCCCTTTCACACACCACGGACGGAGGATGGCCTCGCCCCTCCTCACCTCCCCACCAATACACGCACACAGCTGCCTCTTCTGGCGGGAGCTTCTCCGTTCTCAGACGCACAGTGTCCCTCCACCTCCCCCGACACACACGTGCATCCATGCACACACACGCACACACACGCACACACTCACACCTGCCCAGGTTCTCATCTCCAAGCTGTCTTAAACCAGAATCCAGAGACAACTGCCAATTAAAACAATAAATCCCCCCTGCCTTCCTTTCAGCTTTTATGAACTCGGGGACCGTTTCCACCAGCTGGTGCCAGGACCTTTTGGGGGGGGGGGGGGGCGTCCTTCAAGGTGCTGACCCCCTCGTTTGCAGCTGGAAGAAACCCAGCCAATGCTCTGGCTCCAGCTGTGGCCTCTGTTGGCTGGGCAGCGGGCCAGTTCCAAACATGTCGATTGTAGGACTTTGGAAGGAATGGGGGCGGGGGGGGGGGGGGGGAGAGGGATCTACCCTCTCAATAGATTATCTGGCAGATTCCAGAAGCTTCCACGCGCCAAAAGCCTGAATTTCCCTCTTACCCTTGAACTTACACCTGATCTCTTGTCCAGACTGGCTTCAGGGAGAGGGAGAGGGACATCGATATAGGTGTCACTTTCGGCAGACTTTAGAATTTCATCCAGGGGCCCGTGGGTGGCTCAGTGGGTTAAGCATCTGACTTCAACTCAGGTCACGATCTCACGGTTCGTGAGTTCAAGCCCCCCTTCCCCACCCCACCCCACCCCCCCATCAGGTTCTCCGGTGTCAATACAGAGCCGACTTTGGATCCTCTGTCTCCCTCTCGCTGACCCTTCCCCACTCATTCTTTCTCTCTCTCTCTCTCTCAAAAATAAATAAACTTTAAAAAAAAAAAAAAAAAAGAATTTCATCCAAACAGCTGGGCTGGCAGGGATGGGGAAGGGGTGGGGAGGAGGTGGGGATGGGACAGGAGAGGAAAGATGGCTCTCAGGAAGCCACACCATTGCCCAGAAGCAAAGGGAAGGAAAAATCGTTTAGTAAGCTCCTGCCGGGTACTGGGGTGCCTACTTCCTTTCTGCGCTGGGAGATGTCCACAGCTCCTAGCTCGGCACCTGACACATAATAATCACTGCGTACCTCGCAGCTCTGTTTCTCTTTTTTGGCCACCAGGGAACTTGTCCGCAAGGGATAGCCCATCATGTAAATGAGGGCGGTGAAGCTGGGAGGGCCACTCAATGCCAGAGTCTCCCCGCTCCTCCCGCCCGCCAGGTAGCAGGGAGGCTGAGCGGAGAAAACTGGTGTCACATCTTTTGGCTCCTTCCACACACAATAATGCAAGATCTTGGTTCCAGAAATGTGTTTTTTCTAGTGTCTCTCGGGCCTGAATCAAAATTTCTGAGTATTATGTCTGAGAGGGCTCATGCAAACCTTATAACCCCACCACTTGTGTTCTAGAGTGAAAGCAATCTACACCTGGTGGGGAGGACGGAGAGGCTGTACTTTTTCTCTCCCTGCAGCCCTGCATCAGCAGCATTTCTTATCGGGGCGCCAGCTTCTCAAAGGTGCTTTGGGAAAACCAATGACCTTTTATGGGATATAGTCTTAGTGAAGCTGTGAATCATGACATCACCGCCAAAGGGCAGGCTTATGGCCCAAGCTCAGCCCATCAGATGCTGCCTCCCAGGAATCTGCATTTGAAGCAAGGACTGAAGGTTTGCAGCATATTCTGGCCTGCGGCTGAGTGCATGAATTCTTACTACCCAGCTCCCCCTGCTCCTGTTTTTTGAGAGACCTTGTTCTTGTATTCTACGGGCTCGCGCATATCCTTCCAGCAAATTCCTTCTTTGCATAAGTTAACAAAAGTCACTTTCTGTTGCATGCAATCGGAGATTTGCAAGCTTCATAGGTTAAAAGCGGGCAAATATATCGGCAGTACCATATTACAGGTGTCCAGATCCCAATTCTACCTCATGGGAGGGTGTCTCATACTAACCAGGAATTTTCTGGACACACCAGCTGGGTGTCCGACAGTGTAACTCGATTCTGACCCTGTCTGCCTGGAGATAGCATCAGATCCCACAGGTTGAGGGCACAGTCCCACAGGACTGCCCACCTCCCTTCCCCCACCCAACACACACACACACACACACACACACACACACACACACTTCAAGATGCAGGTTGCAAGCCCAGGTTACTGCCCGTACTTCTGATCGACCAGCTAGAGCGGCTCTCAAAACTCAGGAAACCCATTGCCTCATTAGGCTACCAGTTTATTATACAAGGACAGAACTCAGGAACAGCCAGACGGAAGAGATACAGACAGAAAGGTGTGGGCAGAGGGTGTGGAGCGTCTACGAGCCCTCGGAGGGCACCATTCTCGCCAAATCTCCACATGGTCACTGACCTGGAAGCTCTCAGTAGCCTGTCCCTTTGGGGTTTTAAGGAGGCTTACTTACATCATCAGCCACTGGCTGATGTTCTGGTCTCCAAGCCGCTCCCCTCCCTGGAGGTCACGGGGGTAAGGCTGAAAGTTCCAGCCCTCTGAACCCATGGGTGGGTCCCCTGGCCTCCAGTCCCCATCCTTAGAGCTCCCAAAAGTCACCTTTGTTGCTCTCATCAGTTAGGAAATGCCAAGGGTTACAGTAGCTCTGTGACAGAAACAGGGACAAGGACCAGATTCTGATTGTAAATTACAATACTGTCATCACCGACGCTTCCCCTTGCCCCACTGGGTCCCCATTGTCACTGGTGATAGGTAGCCCTCCTGTCCAAGATCTTGGTCGCAACCTGGGGAAAGTAATGACTTCTGTTAACTCCAAAGTCCAGAGGAGCGGATCCTCTCTAGTCCCCAGCAGAGCCAGATCGGTACATTCAGACGACGCCATGCAGAACGTCTCATTTAGTGGACTTTCGTCCACACAGGCTCTTCCCTTCAGAGGCTTGAAGCTAACATCCTACCGATTTAGCAACCTCAGCCGAAAATGTGTTTCCGTGCCCTAACCATCCCGTTTAAGAATCTCAGAAATGAGTCCCGTTGTCCTGGCTTGGATCACATGGCCGTCCGTGAATCAATCATCACTTTGGCCAGGCGTCACAACGCTCGGATCGGTCAGGCTTTGGTCAGGTGCTTGCCCCTGGACCTTGGGGATCAGGGTCCAGACTTACCCTCATGATATGGACACACGCCAAGAAGCAGAGCATAGAAGCAGTCCCCAAAGGGGAAACTGGGATGAGTTCCATAAATGGGGGACCTTAAGCAGGGGAAACCGCCCACTGTCTACGCCCTGCTGGTTCACAGCGGCAAAGAAGCAAGGTTCCAGGTATGGAGCTGCGTACCTACAGATCACACACCACTTTCCAGACCTTGGGCAAATGGTGATCTCACTGAATATCAGTTTTCTCATCTGTAAGGTGGATAGAAAACAAGTATCAGCTCAGATGTCAAAGATTGGAAAGAATGCCAATATAATAGGACATCCGTCACAGAGAAGGTGGTTAAGTACGGTAGATGTTGCTAAATCCACGGTCTCGATGCCCATAAATCAAATTCGTGGCTTCCAGAGCCGACTCTCTTGTCTTCCTCTGTCCTATTTCTTCCTCATTGATATGTTGCTTTGCGCTCTTTTTTTCCCTTGCATAGATTAAATACACACACGCACACACACACACATGCACGCACACACACACAGAATCCAGCCCTAATAACAGCCCTAGTTCCTCCCGTAAACTAGAGGAGGAAAATTCATTTATATTTAACTGTGAGCAACCAGAGGCTAGTGTAGTGGAAAATATGTAAAAGGCTTGAAGGGGAAAGAGGATATTAAAATTGTAATTTTCCCAATCATATCGAGACATCTCTTTCAGCCCTAATGACAGGATGCTCAGCACATCTGTCAAAAACCGTGCTACGTCTCCCAGCAAAAACCAAATAAATTGAGTTTCTGCTCAGTGACAGCATAAGCCGAGGCTGCTGTCGGCCCTGTTCTAATTTTCTTCCCCCTCTTTTTTTTTTTTTCTCTCCAAGGCCAAGGCATTTTTTGGTTACTGTCTTTGTGGGATCTGCTCCTGTTTTCCCCTTTTGTTCCTCCTTCCACAAGAGTTGGCCAGGACCTCAGTCTGCGTGTCCCAGAAAAGTGCACAGCGAAGCTGCCCCGGTGCCCCCACAGAGGCCCCCGGATGCAGCGTAAGGGCTACTGATCAAGCCCTGAGGGTCTGACCTGGACGCTGACTCCCTTAGCAGTGGCCCTGTCGCCTGCTTTTGCAAGCGGCCGATGCTGGAGGCCACGATTGGTTACGCAGAGGAATTCTGCGTATTCTGCATCCTACATGGTATGTGATTGAACTGACGTTGGCCAGCGGTGGGCCAAGGGCTGATAACATCTACAACCAGCAGGCGGGGGAAAGAATAGTGCAATTTCAGGTACATATCTAGGCGTTTCCTGAGACCTCAAAAGCTGAGCTTGGAGGTCCACCCGATGATGATGTCTAGATGCAAGCTGGTTCTTCGAGCCCCACTTATGGGAGACCGGCATCATCGGGGGGCACGTGGCTGAATTTATGGGTGGAGCTCTACCATGCTGATGCCCGGTTCACCTCAAGGTGTGGCTCTCCTTCCTGCCTCACAGGACAACATGAGAGCACCCGCCTCAGCGACAGGGGACAGCGAAGCCTGGAGACGTGATTAACACCCGGAAAGCTCACGTCCTTGAATGGATGGGGCACTGGAGAGTGGAAAATCTGAAAGCAAGTCAGAGGAACTTCGATCGATTAGACCCAAGGAAGAGATAGCAGAGGAACTTAAAATATTTTCCAAGCCAGTGGTGGCAAGAGATGGGCCTGGAGAGGGAGACACGGGTCAGACCTGGAAGGATTTGGACATTACCTTGCGCACACATGGAAGCCATTGCAGGGCTTAGAGCCAGAGAGTCAGATTTGCATTTCAGAAGACCAGTCACTCAGTGGATGAAGAATGTGTGTGTGTGTTGGGGGGGGGGGGGGGGGGGCAGTGCAGGGAAGCATGGAAATAACCAGCCAATCAGAAGGTTCCTTGGAAATCCAGGTAAGAGAGGGAGGTGGCCTGAACCAAGATACTGGGTGAAGAATGGAGACGAGTCAACAGCTCCAAGAATGGTTCAAGAAACAGGATTAGAAAGGTAGGCAGTTTCATGCTGGGGAGGCAAGGAGCGAACGCTTGGGAAGAGCTAGTCTAGACTCTCTCCCTCCCTTTAGTTCATCTCACTCTAGGGTCTATTGAAATCTATTTTTCTTCTTCCTCTTTGTAAATTCTCATGGACCTACGGTGTCTCTAGGTCACTGGCCGGGCGCATATTGCTTGAGGCGATAGACTCTGAAGTCAGACTGACTGGGTGTGGTTCTACTACCCAGGGTCTCATTGATGATCTACTTAGTAGGTGGGAAGAATTACAGTGATGAGCGTTCAAAGCCTCTAGAGCATTTAACAACTCAATGTCCTGATCCAAATAAGAAAGGAAATGATGTGAATGTAGCTCACGGCCATTGAGTCAGGAGAGCTTAGCTGTGATCAAGAGCCATCGGTCTATGTAGAGGAAAGAAAAAATCCCTTTCGGGATCCCAGAGCTTGCAGTTAATATTGAAGAGCCAAGGACGGTCCTGGGCCTTCTAGAAAAAGGCACCCTTATTTGCCAGTGTGTCCTCAAATACCAGCTGATCAACAGCGCAAGCTGCTAGGTTTGCTCCTCTGGGGACCTTATCCAGATTGTTCTAAGGCTCAGCAGGGCAGGAACTGAAAGAGCACCTTGGCTGGTAAATTCATCTTCCTAGGGTCTTGTGAGAACCCACCACTCAACCCAGATCACAAATGAAAACATTCCACATGGACACTGACCACCTCCCACGAGTAGGATGACTGGCCATCCCCATTCATCAGGAACTTCCAGTGCTAAAACAGGCCAAGTCCCAGGCGAACCAGGATGAGTTGGCCACCCTGCCCCCGCGCCCCACTTTGAGCTCATGTCGCCATTTTGAACGGTATCCCTTTCAACGGTGATTTCGGAAAACCTATCGGCCAATCTGGGGTCAACCTTGTTGGGAAGGAAAGTAAATCAGTTTGCTCAATCACATCCATTCTATCCGTCCTTTCCAACGGAAAGGACTTCGTGTAGCTACGGTGGTGAGCGCCAGCTCTGAGGCACATGTGGTGGGTTTAAATCCTAGCTCTCTTCTATAAAATGGGAACGCTCATAATTCATGCCTCGTGTAAGAAACGGTGTGGAAAGCCAGAGTCTGCCTTGGTAGTAAGTGTTCAAATCCGTGAGCTGTTATGATGAGTATTTTCCATCTCACCCCGCCCCAACCCCAGTCCTCTCGATCCGAAAGCTACTTAGAGCTTTTCATCTTTGTCTCGACCTTTCCCATTTCGCCTAACGCTTTGAGGACAAGGTGCCTTAACTGACAGCATCCATTTACAAAGTTCCTTTGCAAATTTGCAACTGAGAAGATTTGGAGAACCTTTGACCAAGCGGGATGGAATAAGAAAGAACACCTATCAATCCTGTCTTTCCTTAAGAAGGGATGGGTCAACCCCAGGGGAAGGGAGTTTTCTAAGAGCCAGAAGATGTTTGTTAACTGAGATAATAATGTACACAGAGACTTTAAGCTGTGGTCAAAACTCTTGCTTACACAACTGCAGGAGGCCCTCCCAGCTGGTCTACTCCTTCTGTCTTTTCACCCCCAGCACGTATTTTCCCCACCTGGCAGCCAGAGGGAATCTTTTTAAAAAGGCAAGACAGTTTGGGGTGCCTGGGTGGCTCAGGCGGTTGAGCGTCCGACTTCGGCTAAAGTCAGGATCTCGCAGTTCATGAGTTCAAGCCCCACGTCCGGCTCTGTGCTGACAGCTCAGAGCCTGGAGCCTGTTTCAGATTCTCTCTCTCTCTCTCTCTCTCTCTCTCTCTCTCTCTCTCTCTCTGTCTCTCTCTGTCTCACACACCACACACACACAAAAATAAAAAATAAACCTCAAAAAATTTTAGGAAAAAAGAATTTAATAAGACGGCACTTCCTGCCTCCCAGTATCTCTAGCCCCTTGCTTGTTTTAGGTGTCCCGGTTTCTGGCACCCGCTGATAGAATATTCACTCGTTTCTTGTCTATTCCTCCTCAAAGCAATGGAGGCCCTTTGCCCGGCTCCTTGGGGTGTGCCAGCACCTATGATGGCACCTGGAAGGAGGCAACGCTCCGTATACGCTGAATAAATGCCTGAATGAAATGCCTGAATGAATGCCTGAGTCTGATGTTGACCCTGACAGTAAGAGCTCAGCCGAACGGAGGAGCCGGGGCCCTGTGCTAAGCCATTTACCTCCATCCTCTTGGCCTCCCAAGAAGACAATTGCTCTCTTCGCGACTGGGAAAAACCGTAGCTCAGGAAGATTAAGGGATTTATCCGGTGACAAATGTCAAGACTGGGAGAGTCCAACCCACTTCTTTTGGGGCCAAAACTCAAAAACATTTCCACCTTGCCCGAGGGCAAGGAGGGTCTAGAAGAGGAAGCCGGCTGGAGAAGACTATGTCAGACCATCACCTGGGCTGCCCTAACCGCAGACATAAAGACCCAAGTACCAGCAGATCTGCAAGCATCAGGCTCTCTATGAAACTTCGAGCCAGCCCCCCGCCCCAGCCGTGGGGCTCTGTGCTGACAGTTCGGAGCCTGGAGCCTGCTTCCTATTCTGTGTCTCCTTCTCTCTCTGCCCCTCCCCTGTCCGCGCTCTGTCTCTCTCTGCCTTTCAAAAATGAATAAATGTTAAAAAAAAAAATTTTTTTTGAAATAGTTCATGTCTGACAATCAGGTTCGATATATGGGGGGGGGTGGGGAATGTCAAAATGTTTGCAATTATTCATAGATGATCAGTCAGTGAATGAGCATTCAAGAAGCAAGAGGCATCTAGGGGCGCCTGGGTGGCTTAGTGGGTTGAGCGTCCGACTTCGGATCAGGTCGTGATCTCAAGGTTCGTGAGTTCAAGCCCCACAGGCTCTGTGTCAGCTCGGAGCCTGCAGCCCGCTTCGGATTCTGTGTCTCCCTCTCTCTCTCTCTCTGCCCCTTCCCCACTCGCACTCTGTCTCTCTCTCAAAAATTAAAAAAAAAAAAAAGAAGAAGAAGAAGCATGAGGCATCTCAACTGTCGCCACAGTAGGGGACCAAGAGGGAGGTGGGGAGTGTTCTAGTTCCCTGCAGGGTTCAATCACGTACGGTGTAACCCTGGCCACGTTATTTGAACGCACTGAACCTTAGTCGGCCCATCTGAAAAGCAGAGATAATTATACCTCTTTGAAAATGCCGTTATTACGAGGAACACAAGAGACATTGTATATAAAGAGATCTAACGCAGCGGCCAGGGCACAAGAGCTCGGAGGAAAGATGCTAGTTTCATATCCGCATCTCTCTCCCCTGTCCCCACCCACTTTTAGGGACCCTCGCACATGCCTGGGTAATTCTGACTTCCAGACGGACTGGGTGAAGTGCTCTGAGCAAGAAACTTGACCACCAACTATTGAATCTTATGTCAAGGGAAACTCACAAAGGAGGTATTTTTATCTCCCCGTTACAGAGAGAAAAACCAAAGTACAGAGAGAAGAAGCAACTTGGTGAAGAAGCCTCCTAGTTCTTGTCTTGTTTGTCTCCTAGAGACAGATGGATTCCAACTGGGGAAATCCAGGAAGGCTACTTGGAGGAGCTGGTAATCTTCAGAGTCTAATTTTCACAGTACGAACATCCGTTTCCTCTCATACCTAACTCGGCATCCCAGGAGTAGGAGTCTGCATCCTGGATTCCATAACCCAGACAGGTTTGCCACTGTCTTCCCGGCTTTGGCTTTAGCCAAAGTGGGCATCGATCGGCAAAGATGCCCCTCTTCTAAACACAAGGCAACCATTCAGATTCACAAAGGACATCCATCCAACGCCACCCGTCCCCTTCCCAGAATGTTCCCACATCTAAAGAGATTTGAGAAAGACCTCGCTCAAAGACTCTGAGAATCCCCCCCCTCCCCCATCAGACCTACTTTTTGTCACTCGGTGACAGGGCTAAAAGGGGAGGGCGGGGGGGGGGGGAGGGGAGGGCAGCGTACGAATTCAGCAAATACTAAGACATAGACCTCAGGACGGACGGCCCACCATGCTATCATGAAAAACTATCTGTGTTCTGGCTATTTACAATTACCTATTTGTTTGGGAAAGATTTCTTCTCTTCCTTCCACGTCTCCTAAGCTGTGTGTACGGTGAAAATGTTGGGGCTGGGCAGCCTTGGTTTTTTTTGTTTTTTTTTTTCCCCCCCTCGGCTGTGTTTATCCACCCAAGAAAGTATTTTAAGTACTTTGTTTCCATTATGCTATTCTGAGCCCATTACTTGGTGGGGTGATTAAAGATTGCTTTTGGCAAGAGAAGAGAAGACAAAGTGTTTGTTACTTCCATGACTGTTAGCCTTTTCCAGGCAGCCTTCAAAGGGAAAACCATAAACATATGGGACACAAAATACATATTGGCTTCGTAATGGGAGCCCTGGAGAATGTCTGGCCCTTCACCTTTGCCTGGAATCTGAGTAGCTGTAGCTGGGACAGGCAGCAAGAGAAGGACTCTTTCTAGGGCCTCTTGGAGGCTACCGACTTCTGGGTTCTTCTCTCTTCCTCTTCATCTGGGTGTGCACTGATCCTTTCGCTTGGCTCGGATCTCCCTCGCGAGCTTCCCCATCCTTTCCATCGGTATTTGGACGCAGCCCCGGAGGAGACAGGTGAGGTCTCGACCCTCGTGGGGCTGGAGTCTTCGAGCGTGGCACACAAACATTAACGATGCCGCAGGTATGTTTCGGGGCAGTGAGTTTCGTGGTGGAGAAGTACAGGACGTGTCATGGGCACGGGAGTAAAAATCTGAATTTTTCCTAGGGTCTGGGAGAACAGGGAGGACTTCCCCAGATGTGTGAAATCTGAAAGATAAGCAGGCACTCGGTAGGAAGGGGTCTTCTAAGCAAAGGCTGTCAGGGGAGGAGAGAACAGGGTTTATTCAAAGAAGGGAATGAGGGGGTGGGTGGTGGCCGGAATCCAGAGAACAAGGTCAAGAGTACCCAGAGATGGAAACAGGAGGTCAGGGAGTTCGGGACCCCCCACCGCCCAAGTATAATCGCAGAGTAGGTGTTAAATGCAACTCAGTGAAACTTGGGAGTGAAAGGTAGGTCACCACTTACAGGGGCCAATCTCTGCCTTCTTAACAGCTGGATGGCCCTGGCGCAGGACACTTCACTGCTGTAGGCCTCCATTTCTTCATCTGTCAAATGGGTATCTTGAGCCCTACCCCGCGGGGCCTGCGGTACATAGCTGGAACTCAGTAAACGTCAGCTTCCTTACTTCCTTCCCAATCATCTGTCATGAGTTCAACTTCCCTTCCTTCACTTAGCATCTTGGCAGACCCGTGCGAAGCCAAAAAGGCCCCATCGCCATCTCTGATCAATCGCTCCTCTGAATGAATGCCCAAGACCTGTCAGTCCCCTGGCCAGGGGACCTCGCGGCTTTGCAAGCTTGTTGCAATCACCCATCCTCCAGCCCACCAGTCAGATGCAGTCCCTTTTGAAGTCCGCAGCTATCTCTCCGGGGGATCTTGGGGACATTAGCATCTGCCTGGGCTATCTCCCAGACTATTGTGACCAGCAGATGAGATAAAGGGTGGGTGAGGTCCCAGAGGCTCGTAAAAGCCCAAGATTCCTGTTCCCCTCCCTCGGCTGGGGAGGAAACCTGCATCGGTCCAGATAGGGTTACGAGATGCACAGAGGCGTTTTCCCCAAACGCATTTAACTCGACGGCCCCTTGGATTCAACAAGGCACCTGCAAGTTCAGGCATGTCCCGGGCGCTTAAATCGTCTGGGAATCTCTCTCTTCTGGAGCCAAGTGGGCAGTTTCAGAAACTCCAACAGCTCAGGCAGAGCACAACTCCACTCACTTCCTCTGCTCCCAGACCCCCTGAGTGCCGGCGCCGTGCCTGGTGCCTTTCAACACCCCTCGCCATCCGCGTGTCCCCGTAACTCTGTAAAAGAGAGTGGCTTTTCCATGTTTACAGATTCCATCAACTGAGAAGTAATTTGCCCAAAGTCTCCGGAAGTGAAAGGGCAGAACTCTGGATTCTGGACACACGCACAGCTCTTTGCTCTTTCCTGGTGACTTGGCGTGAGTCGCCTCCCTCCACTCCAAGAATGAGTTTACCTGGTCCCCGAGGACTCATTCTAAGGATGCTCAGCGGCCCCCACTCCATGGGGTGGGGCGGGCCTTGTTTTGAACGTGTTTCCTCACATAATGAATTGGAGAATGCTACAGAATGGCCCTTGGTATCATCTCCCCCATTCCATAGAGCAGGAAACTGAGGCTCACCCAGGGTAAATCTGCACGCCAGGCAGGCTGGGTATACTCCAAGAGTATACTCCAAGAGTTGGGTATACTCCTTCTCGAAGCCAAAGTCTTTCAAAGTGGCCACACCATTCTGTGTTCCCACCAGCAGGTTTTGGGCCTTCCGGCTGCCCCACGTCTTTGTCTGCCCTTGGACTGGTCATGCTTTTCAATTTTAGCCATCGTGGGGGGGTGAATAGTGGTATCTCGTTGTGATTTTCATTTTCCCGATGACTTTTGGTGTTGAGTACTTTCTAAAGGACTTTTTGACTGCTCACATATCTTCTGAGGAGTGCTTGTTAAAATCTTTTGCCCATTTTTAAGTTGGGTCCTTTGCCTTCTTATTAGTGAGTGATGGGACTTTTTTCAATATTCTGGATATGGGGGCACCTGGGTGGCTCAGTCCGTTAAGCGTACCACTTCGGCTCAGGTTGTGACCTCCAGGTTTATGAGTTCGAGCCCCACGTCGCGCTCTGTGCTGACAGCTCGGAGCCTGGAGCTTGCTTTGGATTCTGTCTCCTTCTCTTTCTCTCTCTCTGTCCCTCCCCTGCTTGTGCTCCATCACTCTCTCTCTCAAAAATAAATGAACATTAAAAAAATTTTGTTTTAATATTCTGGATACATGTCCTTTGTCACCACAGGGACATTTTTATTATTTTTTTAAGTTTTTATTTTAATTCCTGTTACTTAACATACAGTGTTACATTAGTTACAGGGGTATGATATACTGATTCAACCCTTCCATACATCACACTTCTCAACAAGGTCTTTCAAGGAGTGGAAGAATTACAGTCTTGATGAAGTCCCATTGATCATTTATTTGTATTTTACGGCTTACATGCTTTTTGCGTCCTAAGATATCTGTGCCTACACCGACGTCATGAAGATTTCCCTGCGTGCTTTCTTCTGGAAATTACACAGTTGGAGCTCTTAGGCTTAGTTTCTTCTTAGTCTTTCTTTTCGTTCACCTTAGGTTAAAAACTTACACATACAGGGGCGCCTGGGTGGCTCAGTCGGTTGGGCGTCCGACTTCAGCTCAGGTCACGATCTCACGGTCCGTGAGTTTGAGCCCCGCGTCGGGCTCTGGGCTGATGGCTCAGAGCCTGGAGCCTGCTTCCGATTCTGTGTCTCCCTCTATCTCTGACCCTCCCCGATTCATGCTCTGTCTCTCTCTGTCTCAAAAATAAATTTAAAAAATTAAAAAAAACAAAAAACAAAAAACTTACACATACACTTAACCATCCATCTCAGCAATTCCGCTCTCAGATACCAACCCAAGAAAAAATCATACGCCTGCAAAGTCTTACACTTGGATGTTCGTATCTGCATTATTCACAATCGGCAAAAACTGGGAACGACCCAAATCACCATCCACAGGTCAACGGATATACCGCAGCCCTTCCATATAATGGAATGCCAACCATCAAAAAAAGGAACTCGCCATCAATCTATGTGACAATGTGAATGGATCTCAAAAACACAATGCTGAGCAAAAGAAGCTAGACATAAAGGAGTTCACACTGGATGATGCCACTAACTGAAACTCTAGAAATGACCAAGCGCATCCACAGTGACAGCAAATCAGCGGTCGCCCGGGCCCTGACTGTATAGATGGAGGTGGGCAGGTGACGGGAAGGGCGGGAGGGAGCTCTGCAATGATGCATGTTCCGTATCTTGATTGTGTCGGTGGTTACACGGACGCATACATTTACCACAACTCGTTGAACCGCACACTTGAACTGGGTGCGTGTGGGTGTGTATACATTATACCTCAATAAAAGGGACTTTACAAAAAATAGAATAAGAACAAAACAGAGGCTAGTGAAGAGTGCGTCCAGGTTGGGGACAGGGAGGAGTGTTAGGCCACTGAGTCATCTAGGTGGGAGGCGAAGGTGGCTTGGTCCAAGGAGGAGGAAGCCAACAGTTGGATTTGCTGTTGTGATTATTATCCTGACGGTCATCCTATCGCTTTCCTGCCGTGTCCTTCCAGGGGCCAGGGGCAACCTCTCATCTGTACACGAGTGGCCCATTTCCCCTCCCTCCACCACCTGCATTTCTCTCTGATGGGTCATCCTTCAAGGTTGACCATCCAGTCATCCCACGGGCTGGACATTGCCGACAGCTGACGGACACACTCGGAAAACCATGCCATGGTCAAGATAACTCTAAGAGCACCTGTGATACAACCCCCTCCCGGGCCCCCAGGCCCCTGCCCTCCTTTCCCAATGTCCTCTAGAGCCCAGGTCCAATACGTTGGCAGTAGCTGATGCTATCTGAGAGTGAGACACCCCCTTAGGGAACTACGTTTGTGTCCCTGGGCTTCTGTAACAAGGTTCCACAAACTGGGGGCCCAGAACGGCAGGAATGTATTCTTCTCACACGGTCCTGGAGACAAGGAGTCAGAAATCAAGGTCTCAACGGGGTTGGCTCCTTTTTGGAAGCTGTGAGGGAGAATCCGTTCCATGCCTCTCTCTTAGCTTCTGGTGCTTCCTGGCGATCCTTGGCCCTCCTTGGCCTTGTAACTGTATCCCTTTGCTTCACAGGGTGTTCTCCTTATGGGTGCCTATGTTCCTTTCTCTCTTCTTATAAGGACACCAGTCGTTGGATTAAGACCCACCCCAACCCAGTATGACCTCGCCTTAACTCGATTACATCTGCAAAGACCCTACTTCCAAAGAAGATCACATTCACAGGTATCTGGGTTAGTTAGCACTTGAACATATCTTTCCTAGGGACATGCAATTCAACTTAGCACAGAGACCTTACGTTCCTCTAACAACAAATAACGCAGATCACAAGGAAGCTCCGAAGGGCCAGCTGGCTGGGGAAGAGAGTGGCATTGGGACCCCGGATTAGGAACAATGGAGAAGCTGGGGTCACACCTTGAATATGCCACTGACTTGCTGTTCAATGGCTCTCAATCCCTTCCCTCTCTCTGGAACTTGATTTCACCATTTTGTAGCAATTTTCTTTAAGTGTATTTCTTTATTTTGAGAGAGAAAGCATGCCCGTGCACATGCGAGAGAGAGAGAGAGAGAGAGAGGAAGAGAGAGAATCCCAAGCAGGCTCCACGCTGACAGCACAGAGCTGGACGCAGAGCTCAGTCTCACAAACCGTTAGATCAGAACCTGGGCAGAAATCCGGAGTCAGATGCTTAGCCACTGAGCCAGCCAGGTGCCCCCGATTTCACCGTTGTTTCTAATGGATCTGTGGATCCCTGGTTGACTTGCCGGACTCTTTGGGAAGCAAGGGATATGGTTAGCATTTATCGAGCACCTACAGCATACCATGGTAAGCACCGTGAGCATCTCATCTCGTTGAAACCTCAAATGACTGTAGGGGCGAACGACTTCATACAAATGATGATAATGAGGTCCAGAGAGCTCGGTAACTGGAGTCCCCCACATCCAGCCAACCCCCGAGTACTTAACAGTCTGCCTGCTCTGCTCCACTTTCTACTACAAGCTGTCATTCCTTACTTGGATTCACAAATGGCCTGCGGTCTTTACCCTCACCCCAAATTTAGCTCTGAGGCAGAAAGACATTTTTGTTGCCGAAACTCCCTCGCAAAACATTCCTCAATGGCTCCCTATTACCCTCAGAAAAAAGCCCAAATTCCCCCCAACAAGGCCAAGCAGGCCCCACCTGATCTGAGCCCAGCCAAATTCCAACCCCATCTCTCCCTGCTCCCTTCCCCAGGAGAATACCCGCTCATCCTGCAGAATCTGGCTTAAGTGCCACTTCCTCCAGGAAGTCTTCTTTGCCTGCCCCTTAGGCGTGAGTCAGGTCACCCCGTTCAGTACTCTGAAAACACTCTATTTCATCATTGGTTTTGTTGCCTGTTACCTTGTCTCCTACACCATGGTTCCTACTTGTAAATATCAAATGCCACCTTTTGCCAGATTTGACACCCCAAATGTCCTACGTGTCAAATGCCACACAACCACCAGTACAAGGAGGAAAGCTGGAGTGGGAAGCCACGGCTGGCTGACTCCAGGGTCTGTGTTCTTTGTACTGGCCCACACGGATACTGGTGAAGGCACAAGAGCCTATTGGGAAAAGCAGTCTGGGCCCAAGCATACAGGGATCTGGTCTGACAACATGCCTCCCCTTTCCCTTCCCACATCCATGGCAGACATGACTAATGGATCACAGCACTCCTTCTCCCGGATCTCAGGTTCAGGAGGGCCCCAGCCAGTTGATCCAAAGCAGCATCTGACACGAAGTCTATATGCCCATGTGATCTGTTGTCCAACACCCCTATTTGGCAGGCAAGGAAAACGGGGGCAGACAGCACTGGCTGTCCCCATACCTAGGCAAGTCCGTGTGGAGGCAGGGACGGGATCTCTCCTCTCCCACTTCGGGGCTGTCCTCCTACCCCCACGGGCGTCTGGAGATCAGCCCCTCATGCTGTGTCATCAACCTATCCTCTGGATGTCTTGAGAAAAAAGCATTCCTGTGAAATCGGGGCCAGGTGTCGCACGCAAGGTTCTGAGGACAAGAACAGTCGGGGATGACCCGGGAGACTGCCTTTGCTTTCCTTTGCTTTTCTTAAGGTGCCCAGAGGTAACTCCCGGCCTCTGCCTCCTTCCTGCGTGTCTAACCAGCCACCTGCTTGCCACGAGCTCATCGCCCACCACAGCGACCCAGCACGTGGGCACATGGCTGCAAGCCCCTGGAGACGAGCAGAATTTCCAGACCCGAGAAATGAAAAGACTTTCCAGGACACGCAATGCACAACGGCCCGTTAAAAAAATAAATAAAGATATCTTTCATTTAAAAAAATTTTTTTTAACGTTTATTTATTATTGAGAGAGAGAGAGAGAGAGAGAGAGACACAGAGCATGAGCAGGGGAGGGGCAGAGAGAGGGGGAGACACAGAATCCGAAGCAGGCTCCGAGCTGTCAGCACAGAGCCCGACGCGGGGCTCGAACCCACGAACCGTGAGATCGTGACCTGGGCCGAGGTCGGTCGCTCAACCAAGAGAGCCACCCAGCTGCCCCTAACGTTCTCGTCTCCCGTGACCAGCCAGGACATTGCTCAAAGCTCAGAAATCACCACTGGTCCATTCCTATTAGCTAAACTCCAGATTTCATTGAAATTTCACCCATTTTTCTGTTCCAGGATCCAGTCCAGGCTACCCTGTGGCCTGGAACACTTTCCCTTTCTGACAAATACCTTCCCTGAAGTTCTCCCTTTTTTTCTGGTAGCTGATCTCCACCCCACCCCCACCCCCACCCCCACCCCCACTCAGAAACGGATGTTGGCTTATTGTTCTACTCTGCTCTGGCTCACTGTACAGATGAGAGTTGGGGGAAGCTTTGCCTAATGATTTCTAATACTGTAAACAACCCTTCCTCACCGTGTTCATTTTTCCTCTGTTTTAAAGTCTAGTTCACATCATCAAAATGGCCACTGGCACTTCCTGGAATATTTGGCAGACTGTTTTACTGTATTTCTTTCAAACAAAACAAAAAAAAAAAAAGTTCTATTTTTTTTTCCCAGCACCCCCCCCCCACCCCAAACTTCGTTTGTTCTTTTATGACTAAGGATATTTATCTCCTGCCTGCTTTAGAAGTTTATGGGCTGCTTTTCCTTTGAATTCCAGGCCAAGGTCAGTAGCCTTTGGGTTGTGATGTCACAGCGTGTTACCTTGGTTACCTCTATGACATCATCGGACAAACCTGGGGCCCTGGGGGGGGGGGGCAGGGCGGGGGAGAGGGTCTCTGAAACAATCCCTTTCATCTACAGTCCGCGAGGAAATTGCTACTGCTTTTGGAAAATGTTTGGAGAAGTTGGGAGAAGCTAAAGAGTAGAATTAATAAGATTTACTATCCCCTTCCCCCCTGCTTCCAAATGCCACAGACCCCTAAAAGTCAGGCCACAATCAAAGGCTGCAGACTTTTGAAGGGAGGAAGCCGGAGGAACAAATGCATTCCTAGAAACCAGAACACCACGTCCGTAAAAAGACCGTCAGTAAAGCCACGAGAAGAAACACGCGCGCGTGCACACCCACCCTATCGACCCAACTACCTATAGATGGGATGGATCGCACGAGGCGTCCCTCCGTCTTTAATCTAATCTAATCTGTCTCTCTCTCCGCGTAAAAGCCAAAGCGAAGCGCAAGCACGAGCCAGGAATGTTTGGTTTAAAGGCTTTTTCTTAATAAAAGTAGAAAAGAAAACAGAACCAAAGCAGAGTGAACACTCCGTTTTCATGCCATTAAAACGGCATCTTGAAAACTGTTCATCTTTTTTTTTTTTTTTTTTTTTTTCCCTAGGGGTCAGGGGAAGGGGGAAAAAAAAATGTGGTTTTATTGTGAACATGTGTCGAGAGGACCCCGCCACAGAAACTCGGTGCCCACAGTAAGTATGTCTGCGTAGTAATTAACGTGCGAGCAGAGACACGAGTGTTGCCAAAAAGCCATGGTCAGCACGGGATACACGATGCGGGTGGACAATCCAGGTTCCCCAACGTGGGGTCCGTGGAGCGTGCACGTGGGTCGCGCAGCGTTTTGTGGTCCCAAGACCCAGCCGGCGAGAGTGGCTCCCCGACGGGATTATACCTAAAACGCAGTTTCCAAATGTTCCTTCCTGGCAAATCTTTTGAGGAAACTCTATGCAGAAGGAATGTCAAGCCATCTGTACTTAGATCTCAGAGAAAAGGATGGAAGGCTGGGGGCCAGTTTTTATGTGGTCTCTCCGAGAGCCCCCCATGTAATTCCCCGTCCTGGCTGGCAAGGGCCTGCTCCGTCACGTGGCCTCGGGTCATCGATCCCTGCGCTCGCTTTCTGCCAGGGTCTCCGGTGACACTGTGGAGGTGCCAAGTTCCCCTTGGAAACTTTACTGCAGCAGCTGTGAAGGCAGGCACAGAGGCCTCCAGACGGTCCCGGGGGCCAGGCCCGGGCTCCGAGCTCGGGGAGATGCCGTTTCTGGAGGTTTCTGCTTTGTTATGAGGCCTGGGGGTCTTATTAAGAAGCAGAACGGTGCGCGGTCTGCGGGCCCCCGGACTGCGTGGCGGAGGACCTTTGCGTTGCCAGGAAAGCGCAAGAAGACGAAGCGAATCCGCTCCCTCCAAGGCCGTTCCTTTCAACTTTTCGGAGGAGCCCCGGGGAGGTGCCTGCGTCGCCGTGGGGCGCGTAGCCCCATCCGGCTCTGATGTTGCAAACGGGGTTGAGTCTGTCTCCGGTTTTCTACACTGGTGTGGGCCTGCTCGTGTAGGAACACGCTGCCGCACGCCCGTGGGTCTTTTGCCTGCGTTTGCAAGCACGTCACGCCTCTCTGTGCATGTGACGGAGGGGGGGCGGGACGGGGGGGGGGGGGGGTGAACTGCCTCCGAGGCTGTTGCTGTGAGCTTTTCACACGCGTGGGGGCATTTGTAACTTGTCGTATGCTGCAAAATATCCTGTGTTCATTATACCTGACACTCTCTTTTCCAACCAACAGGCTCTCTCTGCAGACCCCCTCCGCTCTTTGTCACCCAAATCCGCTCTTAGGGTGTTTGCAAAGCGAAACACATCATAAATCTCAAGACGGGCTGGAACCTGGAGACTTGTAAAAAGAGAGAGAGAAGAAAGGGGGGAGGCGGGGGCCGGGAAGGAAGGTGGCCAAGAGGGGCATTTTGATGAACTCTCTGCCCTGGAATGAAGCACTTCCCCATGACTCCGACTTAGAAGCAGTTTTCTCTTGGCACTAGGTGGGATCGATCCCCGTGTCTGGGGTTTCTGTTCTCTCTCCCCTTCGCCACGCTCGCAGTGAAGAACAGATGTGCTCGGCTTTATAAATGCTGACCAGCTGGGAAGGCTGCAGCAAACATCCACACAGCTTTTCCCAAATGCTGATGCCTGAGGAGGCCTCTGGGAGGAAGACTGGGGGTCTCTCAGACACATCTTGTGGCCTGCCTGCTTCCAGAAACTTCCGTGGGGTTCCCTGAAAGGGAAGCGCTAAAGAAAACACGGAATCCCCGGAGCCTTTGCTTTGGGCACCCCACGTGGCTGTGCTGCTGTTTGTAAAGACCCGAAGCGCCCGACGGGTAATAATCCAGGGCCCTCCGGGCTGAGATGGGGCTGGTGCGCGTGTTGAGGACTCAGGACAGAGGGCTAAGGCTGAGCTTTTCCTTTAAAAAACGTAAAGAGGCAAACGCTGATTGTCGCACTCGGCAATTATTTGCTCCCCCCTCCAGAAGATTAAAGGGGCCATTTGTTTTCCTAAGTCTCAACCTGGCCTATGGGTCCATTTCATGTGTCAGTTTCTAGTTCGCTCTCCTCCGAAAGGGCTGCCTGGAGAACACAAAGGCAGGAAACTCAATTGAACACAGGCCCGGTGACATCTCTGTTTGGGGTGTGTGTGTATGTGTGAGAGAGACAGAGAGAGTGTGTGTGTTTGTATAGAGGCTGACAACGTGTTCTCCACAATCAGATCACTGCTCAGTAGACTTATTGTTCACAGCTTTAGAAACAGCTGGGGGGGACTGTGTAAGAATCATTTAAACAGAGCTGCTCATAAACCGTCCACTCCAGGGCTTGGGAAGGGGGTCAAACCTGCGCCATCGGGATTTTTCTTTTTTGAAGACAGTCTTCTCTGATTCTCCAAATGTGTTCGTTGAATATGTGCCTCCTCCTCGATGCACACACAACTTTCAGTTCAGGTGTAACATACATACAGCAAAGCACATACAGCGTTAAGTGTACCCAGAATCTAGATTTAAAACAAAAACAAAAACAAAAAAAGCAAGCGGGGCACCTGGGTGGCTCAGTCAGTTAAGCATCTGAGTCTTGGTTTCAGCTCAGGTCATGATCTCATGTTCACGGTTCGTGAGTTCGAGCCCTGGGTCTGTCTCCACACTGAGAACGCAGAGCCTGCTTGGGATTCTCTTGTCTCCCTATCCCTCTGCCTCTCTCCAGCTCGCTATCTCTCTCTCTCAAGATAAATAAATCAACTTTAAAATAAATAAAATAAAAAAGCAATGTCCCGGAAGGTCTCAGGCTCTGTCTGTCCCGCTTCCCCAAAGGGCAACCACTATCCTGTTCGGCTTTGCTGGTTTTTGTACTTTACATAAATGGAATCACACAGTATCTCTCTTCAGTATCTGGCATCTTCTGTGCAAAAGTAAGTGTGTGAGGGGCACCTGGGTGGCTCAGTCGGTTAAGCATCCAACTTCGGCTCGGGCCGTGATCTCATGAATCATGGGTTTGAGCCCCGCATCGGGCTCTGTGCCGACAGCTCAGAGCCTGGAGCCTGCTTCAGATTCTGTGTCTCCCTCTCTCTCTCCCCTCTCCCACTCACGCTCTGTCTCTCTCTGTCTCTCAAAGGTAAATAAACATTGAAAGACAGTTAAAAAAAAAAAAAGTCAGTGGTGAGATTCTATCATGTTGTTCTGTGCATTTGTAGATCACTGGTGTTTAGCAGGGGTGAGGGTGAATTTCACGCCCCCAGGGAACTCCGGGCACCGTCTAGGGACATTTTCAGTGGTTGCTCCCGGCTGCAGTGCCTCTGATGGGTCCAAGTCAGGGATATTGTCGCTCAACACCCTACAATGCACAGGCCAGCCCACCCCGCAGGGAATCAAGTGGCCCAGGATGTCCATGGTGCCGAGGTGGAAAACGCTCGTCTGGAACACTTGTTCTCATGGTTGTGCTTTGACTCTTCTGGAACACCATTTTTATCGTTTCCTGGATACTCCTGCAGGCCCAGCAGAGTTAGCCTAAACCAAACTTCAAGTTCAAAGCTTTGACTCAGAGACAAGTTTATTGACCTCTAGAGTTTTATCACCGAGCAGGAGGCAGGGAGGGAAGCAAAGGGAGAGGGGGTGGAGACGAGGAAGACAGAAGGGGGCAGAGAAGGGTCGTCCCTAAGGATTTCTTAATCTTGTCTGGTGACGAATTCAACCCCAGAAGGTCCTAGCAAGTCACCCATGCTTCTTTGGCAAACAGAGGAAGGAAATGACAAGAAAAAAAAAATCTCTCTTACGAACAGAGCCACACCGATGCGCACAGATGTAAACAGACAACCACACAAGTCCAAACATATACCCCCCACGGCTCTGAACACACACACGCACACACGCACGCACGGAGGCACATACACACTCACCACCAGGCCCACACCTGAGAGAGGACAAAAGAGAGACCGATGTTGTTCTTAAAGAGACTTCTGTCCAAGTCTGGCTACTTAAAGAAACAGTTACGATGACTCCAATCAGCCAGGGCAGAGACCACATCTGTCTTGTTCATCACTACATATATATACATATATGTATACACATACATATATACCATATACACATACGTATACACCATATACATATACACATACACAAGCTAGGGGTTCAACCTCAGCACCACTGCTTTTCTGAACCACACAATTGGGGGTTTTTTTGGTTTTTTGTTTTTTTGACGTCTATTTATTTTTGAGAGATAGAGACAAAGCGTGAGCCGGGGAGGGGCAGAGAGAGAGGGAGACACGGAATCCGAAGCAGGCTCCGGGCTCCGGGCTGTCGGCACAGAGCCCGGCGCGGGGCTCAAACCCACAAACCGCGAGATCGTGACGGGACCCGAAGTCAGACGCTTAACCGACTGAGCCACCCGGGCACCCCTGAACCACACAACCCTTTATTACAGGGGCTTTCCCATGCATTGTGGGATGCCGGCCAGCATCTCCGGCCTCTACAAATCCGATGCACCCCGTGTCGTGACAACTGAAGTCATCTCTACATATTGCCCAGCGTCCCTTGGGGACACTGCCTGCAGGTCAAGAACGCACTGGTCTAGGCCAGTGCTGGGCCCACAGAAGCGGTCCCTGAATGAAATACTTGTTGACTAAACGAGCGAGCCTCTCACATGCTTTCCCGAAAACGAATGGACCCTCAGGGGGACTCACCTGATTCCCCCCTCTGGCATCCACACAGAACAAAAGTTAAAAACACAGACACAGATGGCCCCGGGCTCCCTCCCTACACCAGGGATCCCAGTGCCCGAGGCTCAGGCCTAGGCAGGGTCGCGAGGGGTGCTGCGGGGCTGGGGGCTGTCATACCATCATGACAGCTCTTGAAGGAGCAGGTCCCCAGAGAGACGCCTACACCACATGTGCTCTGCCGCTTGATTGAGGGCCATTAATGCACTTTTCCGGACTCTGATTGGGTTTTAATTGTGTTTGGAACATTGTGCTCCCCACGCACCAGCTGACTTGGCGGCCACGTTCAGAGGCGTTTCTACCTTTCCCCTTCTGTTTTCTCTCCAGGGTGAGTGGGCAGCAGTCTGGACCAGAAAGTGCATCTCCCGAGGCTTCTTTCAAGCCCTACCCCTCCTGAGTCTGCATGGGTCTGTGGACGGGCTGGGAGGCGGGATTTCAGACCTACTCAGGCTTAGGCTTGGTGCCCACAAAATGGTCATAATGAACCTAGATCTGGTTCTAAGAGCCACAGCAAAACGTGGCCACACGGCTTCAGCTGTCACCCAGGTCACGATCTCTGGGGCTGCAGGGCAAAGAAACACACGGGACCGTGGTCCAATTCAAAAGTCTCCTATGACATTGTACTCAAAAGCAGAATCCTCAAGGAGGGGTCTCCTCTTGGGAAAGGGACGTCAAATCAAGTAGTCGCATGGGCCACCAAAGAAATGACCGCTGGAAGAATCTAACTCAGGCCATTCTCGGCCAGCCCTACATCTAGCAGACCTGTGCGTCCTGACAACAGGGGCCAGGGGCTGAGTGAAAAGCCCAGTCCAGCATGGCAGAGGCTGGGTGTAGCTCCCAAACCAAGAGCCCAGTTCAAAACGGGAAAGAGTGGAGGGCGGGGTTTGGAGACACTAAGAGACGGGTGAGGCACACGGGAAGTCAGAGCGAGGGGGGGTCAGGGGTAGGGGGGAGTGGAGACAATGCCCCGAAACAGGTCTAGCTGTTGGTGACAACGTTCTAGAGGCTATGACTAAGCCACCGGTTCACCGATCCAAACACCCATCCCCAACATCCTTCTCCCTTTCCTGCCCCCCTGAGAAAAAGAAAAGATTCACCTTCCCGGCCTGTTTGCAGTTAGAGTCGGCCACGTGGCACAGCTGGGGCCCGTAAAACGTAAGCCGGCTTTTGATTTCTTATCAAAGAGAAAGCTCCAGAGGAAGGAGAGCCTTCCTTCTGGCGCCAGTCCTTTCCCCTTCCGGTCTTAATGCAGCCGTGATGCCTGGAGCCGAAGCAGCCATCTTCGAACACGAGGAAGACAGGCCTAAGAAGAAAATGTCAAAATGCTAAGGAGGGATGACCTCATGGGGCAGCTGGGTCAAAGTCAGCACCTCTGATCACTCATCGTGTGAGAGAAACAAACCCTTCGTTGTTGCAACCACCGTCAGTCGGGCTTGCTGTGCTAATGAAGGTCCTCTGAAGGGATTCATATTTCTGTCTCGCCAGGCAGAGTAGTTGACAGGCGGGGATGACCTTCATCTGAGGAGCGGTGGGCGGGACACCAATCCCACCTGATAAAGTGTTGGCAACCCGACTCAGCCACAAGAAGAGTTTATGAACAATTCAGCGGTTCACCTGCTGGGGATGTATCAGCTAAACCGTGGCGCTTCCCGCGAACGGGCCCCCAACCCTCCCAACCGGAAAATTAGGATGTAGAGAAAACTCACTCGCTGACACGGAGGAGACCGTGCTGTGTTGTTCAGATTTTTTGAAAGCACGTTATCAAACAGCACGGAAAGAGATACCTAGAAGGACGTTCACTGGAGAGTCAGCAGGGGTGGCAGTTTTGGGTTTTGTTGTTACTGTGCTTGTCAGTGATTATTTAAATGGTCTACGAGTATATACAATCTTGGCTACTGAAAACAGTCACCGACCGCATGTGCAAGATGATATTTTTGCTGCGATTTTCCGTTTAAAAGGCATTTACTCTACACGGAAGACTGGAAAGACATGTGGTAAAATGCGAATAGTTAGCCCCATGTGGGGGGATTACAGGTGATTTTCATTTTCTTCTTCCTCCTTATCTGCCTTTTCCCCGTTTTCCGATAATGAATATATATCACTTGTTTAATTTTTCAAGTTCTGTTTTTGAAGAGCTGCTCGGCTCATTATGTTTGCCAAAGCCTCAAAACCTCCGCTGGGAAATATTTTAATCCAATCAAGATCTTCTTGTCCCGGCAACAAACTCAGGGACTGTGTGCCGGGATTTTAAGTATCTGGGAGGAGGTGAAATTAGGAGATGGTTGGTTGAGTCCCCAGTTTCTGGTCACTGTCAACTTTACGAAGCTGGTGGCCTCCAGAACTCCCTAAACAGTTGAATCCAACCAATTCGTGTTGCCTTTAAACCCCAAAGCAAAAGAGAGGGTGATAAGAGGGAAATCCCACCTTCTGATAGCAAAGATAAGAAATTCTCCTTCCCTTCTCCTTGTAGATAAATCATGCTGACCCACCCTCCACAGAAGTCTTGGAAGAAGAGCCATAAAAATATGGCAGGACCAAAGCATTTGCAGAAGGATGACGGGATGACATAAAGACAGAAAAATCTACGATCAATTTAGCAGAGGTGGCTATCAGTTTGGGGGCCCTCCAGAGTTCAAGCATGCCCATAAAAGAACTCAACAACGCAATGACTCCCCTGGGAGAAAGAGATCTCCCTCCAAATCCAACCTGTCACCTAACAGCGGTAAGCAGGAATGCCCCGTGGGAGCAGGAATTGGTTTCTCTGCGTCCGAAGGAGCCAGAGATGGAAAGAGACAGGCCAGGACTGGACGGAGGGGCCTTCTCTGATGATTTAGGGCTCCGGATCTTCCAAAACAAAGTCCCTCTGGTGCCCCAGGGGTCCTGGAAAAGTCAGCCCAGAGAGGGACAGGCATGGAAAACAAAACTCCCTGGGTTGGGGGGAGGGGGTGAGGGAATGTCGGGGGTCCCAGTTGCTGCTGTCTACTAGAACTAACACACAGGCCCCGAACATGCGTGACCTCTGGTTCACATCAGCGCTGCTGATCAAAAGGAGGCAACTCACTCCACCCTGCCCAGGCCTCCCCATCCGGGGAGAATTCAAAGCTACTGGCTCCGTGGCTGGTGTGGCTTCCATTAACCCAGAGGCTGGCGCTGCGGACTTCTCGAAAAGTTGAATATCAAACAGAATGAATCACGAGAAACCAATAGCTTGGGCCAGCCCAGTGACCTTTAAAGCAAGATAGTATTACTCAAAACGAACATAGTTGTGGAACCCTTGAGACAGGCAGTATCCGTCCAAGGGCCCTTCCATTCGGCCTGCAGAAAACAATCTACAGAGTCTTGGGAGGTAGGCTCTCGTCACCCCTTCCCCTGCTTCCTCCAGCCCCACCTGCACGGCCAAGCACAGATCTTTCCCCAGATAAACAGCAAGGATGTTGCCACTCTGGGGGCGGGGGCTGTAACTGCTTAGGTGAACATTTTCCATAATGAGTTGCTCGCAGGCCCAAGTATTTACAGCATGGAGACCAAGGACATGTGCATCTTGGTTTCCTGCCCACTGCTACGGGCACAGTGACCATCGACACCCCCTCCCCAGCGTCCACCGCGGTTCTGAAATGTAATTGACAATCCAAGAGAGCATGTGCGTGTGCGCGCGCGTGTGCACGCGCGCGCACGCACACACGTGCCACACCCCCACCCCCCGCCTTTTTTTTTTTTTTTAATATTCAGCTTCTTGCATCACCCGAAGTTTTGCGTGGAAATAGATACCGGGTATTTTGAGATCTAGACGGAATCCTCACTTGAAGAGATCAGATCGGTTTCAGGCAGTGCCTGGGTTCAGCGAGAGGCCAGTCTAGCCAGAAACGTAAACCATTTCCAGCCAGGGCTAGGTGAATACTCACCAGACAGACATATCGGCCCCACGGAGACTCAGCTCGAACTCACACGCTGGAGCCTGCACCTCGCACGCACACGCGCGCGCGCACACACACACACGCACACACGCACGCACACATTCATTTTGTGCTTAGCTGTCATAAAACTTAAGACACTTATATGAGGGTGAAAGGTCAGGAGGGGGGAAACATTATTTTCTGTTATTAATTACACCTTATCCATTCTACAGGTGCTGCGCTCATCTTAGATAAAGTTACAGTTCTGTTTTACGAGGAAGCCTCTGGGATCGTGTAAAGGGGGATTTGGGACTGAGACAAAGGAAATCGCAGGGGGGGGAGGGGGCTCATTCGTTCTCCTGCTCAGAAGCCTCAGAAGCCGAGCCAGTCTCCTTCTAGGGCCACTTCCAGGACTAAATCTGCACATTCTTGGAATAGCTCACTCTGCAAATGCTAAATGAACCTGGTCCCCAAATCAGCTCAGCCCCGGAGGGAGGCAGCGGGCTGGGGGCTTCCTGAAGGAGAGGAGAAGGAGGTGAAGGGGAGAGGGAGAGAGGGAGGGTGGGGTGAACGTGCCAGCCAGGCGGCTGTTGGGTTCAAAGGCAGAGGTGAGGCCAGCCAAGGAGCGGGGACCTGAAAGGTCAAGTCCACATCCGGGTCACCCTTGCGGCGCGCTGGGGGTGTGGGGGGGGGGGGGAATTCTTTCTTCTCGTGGGCACGGGGGTGGCGGGGGAGGGGGCGCGTGCTGGGTGGTGGGGCAGAGGGAGGGCCTCAGGGCCGGGCAGGAGGGATCCTACACCCCCTTCACCCTTGGCTGAGTGGAAGAGAAAACTAATCTACCACAGGAAAGGAGGAACCAGGATTCCACGGAGGTGGTGACAAAATGGCAAGATAAGAAGGAGGCTCTCTGGGTCGCCTGGGTGGCTGGCTGAGTCCGACTTCGGCTCAGGTCATGATCTCACGGTTGGTGAGTTCGAGCCCCGCGTGGGGCTCTCTGCTCTCAGTGCAGAGCCTGCTTTAGATCCTCTGTCCCCCTCTCTGCTCAGATCTCTCTGCTCCTCCCCCCCCTTGCTCTCTCTCTCTCTCTCTCTCTCAAAATAAACATTAAAAAAAAAGAAGAAGAAGAAGAAGAAGAGGAAGAAAGAGCCTGTCTGGCTACCAGGATGAAATGATGGAGCACCAGGAAAAGACCCAGCAGGACAAAACCTGCATTGAAATCCTGGCTCCAGCTGTTTCCTTGGGCCAGGCGCTGTTCTCTCTGAGCCTCAGTTTCTCCCATGTGGAAAATAGGAGACAAGCCATCCATGGTGGCACAGACACCATTGTGGCCACTGATAGCAATGATTACGTTAAAACGGCTGGGATACTCATCAGGAGAATGCATCCTTCTGTGATGCTTAAGATAACATAATGGGAAGCGCATCAGAGCCATAAATCACCGTGCAGATATAATTTATTGTTATTAATATGATCTGCCCTGTCCTTCCCCAGCCCCCTGGGCTGCCAGGAGAGTCTGTGCTCTGTCATCGTGCACTTGAAGACAGGTTGTTTCGTCCCTTCTCTCTTCTCGTTTCTAATCACAATGTTCTAATTCTCCAGCTGAGGTGGAATTCAATTCTCGGCCGGAGCTCGATGCCATATATTACCCCCTGTCCGGGACAGCAATCTGGCTTCTGTCTTCTAGACACTGTAGAACTGCCATGTGCCCGTGGTTACTAGGCACCAGGCGCTGGGCTCTCAGAGCCTTAGCACTGGGGATCACGCTTAGGGCCCTGGGAGGTGTCCCTATCATCCCATGTCCCAGACTAGTTTCAAGGAATGCAGCCTGATTTCATCCCACGGGTGCCTCTGCCGAATCAACACGCTCCTCTGCCCCCTGAGCACTGAGCACCATTCCGTAGGGTCTTTGGACGCCTCCGTCAGGCAGCCCCCGGATGTTACTAGAAGGTTCAAGACCTGGGGGGCCTTGGAGGAGCATGCCCTGCTGTCTTTGGTTCAGTTGAGCCCTGGCCAACCCTCAGTTGTGATCGCAACGAAACGCAAGAGGGAGAAGAGGAGGAGGAGGGAGAGAGGGAGGAGGCAGCCTCCTTGGAGTGTCTCTATCTGCCCATCAGAATGTTTCCTGGGGGTTTGGCCAGGAATTCAGGCCTGTGGGCCCTACCGGGAGTCCTGCCAATGAATCCAGGGCCCTGGTTCCCTTTGATGTTCTCCATGGACCATCCCTCCCCTGACGCAATCCAGCCCCGCAGCGCTGATGCCTCGTTTGCGATATCCCAGCAGTGTCTCTGAGGGTGCCGGGGGCTAGAGGGGGACTTCGAGAATCCCATGTTCTGGGGGACAAAAAAAAAGGTCCGTATCCCCATGTTTCAAGCATCTGCCCCCTCGTTCCCCATTTCTTACTCTTGTGAGACCGTGTCTTTGTTCTTCTGTTTCTCTTTGCACATGTATTCCAGTAGGTCTGACCCGCTCCTGTTTCCTCCCTCTCGGTTTCTGACTCTCCCTCATTTCCCGGTCTCTCCCTTTCTCCCCTGCTGTCCCTTTGCTGTCCCAGACTCTTAACCCCTGGGTTTCTTCCTCTCCTCTCTGTCCAGCTCCCTGAAGCTCTCTGTCCCTCCCTCTGCCTCACTCCCTCCTTCCTTCCTTTCTCTCTCTGTCTCCTTCTGTTTCTCTTTGGGCTCCTCCTACCCCACCTCTGCCTCTCTTTCTCTGGTCAGTCTGGTCCCTTCTCTGTCCCCCAGGGCACCAGGAAAGCCCATCCCCTCCCCCCCCAGAACAGTTCAGCAGGGGTGACAGCAGCAGCCATGCACACGTGGTTTGGGTTGGTGCAATTCATCCCAACCCAGAGCTCACCCCAGGCACCCAGGTTTGGGTGACCTTGTCCAAAGCCTCAGTCGTCTTCTCTCCACCAATAAGAATGCATCTGGGCTTACAGAGGACCAAGGTCATTCCCAGTATCTGAACACACTGCTGGGAGAGAAAACATCTAATGAGGATTCTGGGGAAGTTTGATACGTGGGCGTGAGCAGCCTCCACTGTCCCCGAGAACCTTCCAGACGTGCTAATCAACTTCCAATTCACTATTCCAACATTGCTGGGAGCTGCGGAGCCCAGGCTTGCAAACTGGCTCTTAAACGATCGTCTTTCCGCCGGTTACCACAGCCCAACATGTTCCTTTGGCTAAACCTTGGAGCTCGTCTACACTTTGAAACTTTAGGAACCAAACGTATCCACACACACGGGGGACCAGGGTCTCCCTGCCCCAGCATGGCCACCGCCCCCAACACACACACACACACACACACACACACACAGCTCTCTGCTGAGTGTTGACCAGGAACACAGTGAGTGCTGAGCCATCCATTAACCCTTCCTTGAGCTTATACTTCTCAACAGTCCAGCGAATCTTATTTATTCTATTATTATAAACTGAAATTCAGATCAATACAGTGACTTATCCAAGGTAACACGGCCAGTATGAAGAGCGCCCTGCTGAGTATCCTGTTCACTTGTAGGAAAGGCAGAATAGGAAACTTCCGTGAATTTCCATTCGGGGGGGCCCCCCCCCCATCAGATCCCCGGTTTCACTGATTTGCATTAGAACTGAGTTTTGTTTCCACGCCAAGCACATTCATTCATTTCCGCCTCCAGAACCCATAGCAGTGCAGAAATTGAATTTCTTTTCTCTAGAAAACCACTTTTCTTTTTTTTTTTTGGCTTGGAAATACGGTTTTCTCCTCCATTTAGGGGCAGGACGCATTCCGGATATTTAGCTTTTGGAAGGCAAATTTGGCATCCGGGATTGTTTTCTGCCTTGTTAAACTTTTCAGAAACTGTATCACTTTTAAACAGCCTGTGGGGGCTCTCCCCCCACCCCCAAGCCCCCCTCCAAAAGACCCTCTCTATCAGCCCACACGTTCCCTCATCACATCTGTCAGAGGCTGAAGCCAAAACACGTCCCAGGAAAAGCCAGAGAGGAAGAGGCGGGGCAGCGAGAGAGATGTCTAATCATCACAAAACCTTTGAAAAGTATCTTGAGCAAATCGAGTTTGTCTAAAATGCATCCAGCATTTAACATTTAATAGGAGCTCATCAACTTAACGCACCACATGCCCTGGGTAAATGGATCCTTCCCCTTTAAGGGCCTGTTGATGTTCCGTGAAGGAGAAAAACAGTTGTTATGATTCAGAATCTCAGGATGAACCCAATTAATCAATGCTGAGATGATTTGAATCATGTGGCAAATGCTTGGTCACCTCTCTGATATCCTATCCCCAGCCCTCGGAAGACGCAGACATGATTGATGTCACCTGTGACCACCGCGTCTCCAGGCAAGACCCCCCCCAAACCCCGCAGACAGAGAAACAAATTAGATCCAAAGGCCAGGGATCAGTTTCAGAGGGGACAGGCCCCCGGCGGGGGAGGGGGTGCCTGGCCTGGCCTGTCTGTCACAGGCGGGCAGAAGATAGAGGCCAGACCATATGGAGGCTAGGAGAGAAGGGACCCTCAAGGATGGGCCAGGCCGGGCCTCCACCAAGTCTCAAAGGGCTCGGCTGGCTGGGCCCTGAGCACGCCCGCATCGTTGAGGGTTTCGGGTTTTTTTTTTTTGTTAATTTTTTTTTTTTAGCATAAAAATAATTGCTCAAGCTTCCCCTGCCTCTTAGGGTTACAGTCAGACGTGTCTGCCCTGGGCCTTGGCTGGGAGGAAACGGATCTGGGAGGGAGGCGGTGGGAGAGGAGTGTTAATCAGAGTTACTTTGATTGCTTTCAATGTCTCTGCCTGTTACACACACACACACACACTATCGCCTTTTCTCTGGAAGCCTCTGTGACTGCCCACCCTGATATCAACCCCCCCGCAACACATTTTCTATCAGCCTCCCTTGAAGAAGCTCCCCCGTCCCCGCGGGAGAAAATGGCAGGTGGGGTAGGAGCCTCGTCCGCATTCCCGGTTTCCCAGAACACACGCTCAGCCTCCGCCTGGGCACCATCCCTGCTTATGCTGTCTTTACCCGCCTCCAAGTAGTTGCTGGAGCTTACCAACCACACAGTGGGTCCAACTGTCTCCTTCCTGCTTCCTCCTTCCCCTATCTCCTTACTCACTTTGTCCTTCCCTCTCCTCTCTTTTGTCTTTTTTCCCCACCTTCCCCTCCAGCCACCCTGCTTTCCTCCATTCATTCAACCCACATTTCCAGAGCTCCTCAGGCACCTCCCTCCAGGGGCTTCCACGAAAGATGAGATAAGCCGCCACCTCCTCGGGAGTCTCCCCAGAATGAGAAAACGGAGCTTTTCCCCATTTCCTCAACGTTTCTCACCCACATCCAGGTCTGCGATGCTGCTGAAAGGTCAGTGCCCTCCCTCCTGTCTCACAATTCCCTGCCTCAGAGCCTTTGCTAACACCAGGCTTCCACCAGGAGCGCCGACCGGAACCCTGGAGGCTAACCCACCATCATACCCAGCCCTGGGATGCCTCCCCAGGATGTCTTCCGGAACCACCCAGAAGATGGAATCGCCATCACCTCCTGTTAAGTCTCTGGAACTACAAGACCACAGGACCCACGCTTACTTTGTGCCTGCAGTCTCCCCTGTACCTGGCACACAGTAGGTGCTCCCAACATGACGGATAACCGAACGAGGAATGCTGTACTGACCCTCTTCATTCCCCAACGGGCTCGTTTGGAAAAAAATATATATGTGTGTGTGTGTGTGTGTGTATGTATATATATACATGTGTATATACACACACACACACACATATATATATACACATGTATATATATACATGTGTATACATATATGTATGTATCTCCCCTGGCTTCCTTCCAGAAAGGTTTTCAGATTGTTTACGATGCAGATTGTTGGCCTCCAAAGGGGTGGATTCAGGAGCACAGGGGTGTGGTCCTAGAACCTGCAGTTCAGAAACCCTCCCAGGCATGCGTGCCTCAGGCTATTCTTTGAGAAGCTCTATGGCGGCTGGCAATGGGGAGCCAAGGAAGGTGTGAGAGTAAGAGCATGACTTTACCAGTTCGGGGCTGACGGAGGGCTGCAGTCTGGAAGATGACATAGAGGACCCAGGGGTGGTGGGAGAGATGCATTAGGAGACAGCATGAGGGAAGATCCAGAAACCTCTGGTGAGCTTAGAGGCTGAATCTTCTTAGAAGGGGTTTTGGGGGGGGCGGTTAGAGCGTGTTTATTTGGGGGTATTTCAGGGAGGCTTTCTGGGCTTCACCACTTCATGCAAGGAGGGGCCACTAACAGCTACAAACTGGCAGGTCACAAGGGCTGGAATGTGTGTGAGGAAGGAGTCTGGGAAAGAAAGATATGCCCCCTTTCCTTCTTTTATTTCCTCCCCTCTCCATTTCCGAAAGCCTCTCAGCAGGCCCCCAAACCTCCAATTCCAGCGGCACCCCCCCCACCCCCCAGCCCAACCCGCAGGGTCTGGAGGGACCAGACTCCCCGCCCCTACCCTCCCAGGGTGCCCGCAACGGCATCTGGCCACGGACCCTGGGCTCTGGCCGGCGGCATCTGTTTGCAACGTTTGACTCAGTAGTTTTATTTCTGCTCAGCGGTATAATATAAACTATCTTGTTACACGGCAGGCAGGCTGGGCACAGAGCCGGGCGGCTCTGCAATCCTGCAGCAGGACCAAAGCAGAGCTTAAATGAACTGGTGGGCTCGGGCAGGGAAGGCCCTGTCTGCAGTCAGGAAATGGCTGCTTTTCGGGAAAGTTCTTCCCGGCCTGGGTCTCTGCCGTCAGAGTCCCAGGGCAACTCCGGACTGACCCCTGGAATCTACGCCACCCACGACACCCTCGCGTGTGCGTGCGTGCGTGCGTGCTCACGGGCGCACGCGCGCACCACATCTTGTCCGTTTCTGGAGGCTGCAGGGGTAGGTGAGGGCTGTTTGCTCCAAGGATGGACGCTGGGTAAAAGCTTGCATTCTGGAGACAGCCTGTCTGGGTGTC
Organism: Panthera onca; assembly: GCF_046562875.1. Classification (NCBI taxonomy): domain Eukaryota; kingdom Metazoa; phylum Chordata; class Mammalia; order Carnivora; family Felidae; genus Panthera; species Panthera onca. The sequence goes on along the minus strand of NC_138350.1, from coordinate 10,681,233 downwards.
AAGTCTTGCCATATGATTTTCCCCGCGCCGCCCCCCCCCCCCCCCCCCCACTGGCCTCAGTCTCTTCATCGGTACAACGGGATTCGCAGTCATTCCCCACCCCCACGTCCCAGGGCTGTTTTCAGCCTTCGGTGAGGTTTCCATCTGGGCAAAGCGCACACAGCACATCACCCTGTGTGTGGTGCACAGGCTCAATAAACACTCGCTGTTATTACAGTCACTGGGATGTTTGAAATGACATGAAAAAGACCAGGGGCGCCTGGGGGGCTCAGTCGGCTGAGCGTCCGACTTCGGCTCGGGTCATGATCTCGTAGTTTGTGAGTTCGAGCCCTGCGTCGGGCTCTGAGCTGTGCTGACAGCTCGGAGCCTGGAGCCTGCTTCCGGCTCTGTGTCTCCCTCTCTCTCTGCCCCTCCCCTGCTCGCACTGTCTCTCTCTCTCTCTCTCTTTCTCTCAAAAATAAATAAAAACGGTAAAAAATTTAAAAAAAGAAAGAAAGAAAGAAATGAAAACGACCAGCTGGTATTGGGAGCAGGTATTGTCATCACCCTCTGCCCGGATCACCGTGTATCCTCCCCGGACACAGACGCAAAAACGAAAGGAGACCACACCTCTTGGCCCCCTCCCCACAGATCCCCTTTGGGGTAGACGCTGGGGTCCCCAACTTGGCAATGGAGACAGGCAGGCCCCTGTGTCCGACTCCCCGAAAGACACAGATACGGATGGGGACCCATTCTGAGACTTAACGAAGGGACAGGACCCCCGGCCCTCTGCTTTCTCATATCAGCGGTCGAGGGTGAGGAAAGGGCAGAGTCTAAATTCGGAGAGGCCTGACTTGTCCCAAGTTCACCTGCACGAAGATGGGTGGTCTTGGCCCCGACCACAGAGAGGGGCTGGACATCCCTCCCGTGCCACAGACCCTGCATTTGGACATTCCCAAAGTCAGAGGGGTAGTGCCTATGTCCTAGACGCTGAGGGACGGTCCCAGTGCCCAAACCCCTGCCCCCACCCCCCCTCCCGGGTCTTCCACCCCCACTCTCTCCCCTCCCCCCCCCACTCTGGTCACCCGGTCCACCCTGGCACCCCCACCTCAAGGGGGAGCCTGAGAGGATCCTCTCCACTTTCTCCTCTCTCTTTCCATCTTGAACGCCCAGCCCAGCACTCCCGAGCACGTGGTAGGTGCTCAAGCGATGTTGAATCCATGTGGCACACACGAGCGTGCTACGGTGAGTGTGAATGGCGGACTCGCATGAGGGCGTGCGCACATGTGGTGAGGGTGTGTGTATCTAGGAGAGGCTGTGTGACCCCGTGCGCGCACACACGTGCGCGCACACACACACACACACGCGTGTCCCTGCAGCTGGACGTGAATTCTGAGTGCCCAGGGAGCGGCTGTGCGAAGCCCCTTACACTGGGGCCCGAGAGGCACCGGTCTCCGGACCCAGGACCCATCAAGCGGGGTCTGTCAAGCACTCAGATAATCTCAGATCCCTGCTCTGAAATGAATTTACATTGATTTAGTTTTCTGTCCACCGTCGGCCACAAATCATATTGACTGCTTCTCCGTCTCATCCATCTCTGCTCCTTTACTCGCTCTCTCTCTCTCCGTCTCTTCCTCTGCCTGTCTCTCTCTCTCTCTCTAGGTCTGTCTGTTTCTCTCTGTCTCCCTATCAGTTCCGGGTCCTTTTCTCCCCTTCGATTTTCTTTCTCTCCCCCTCCCGTGGTTCTGCCGTCTTCTCTGACTCTCTGGGTCTGTCTTCCGGTCTCTCCTTCTCTGCGGATTTCCCCGTCTCTGTTTCCTATCTCCCTGTATCTCTCCGTGTTTCTCCCTCCAACCGCCGACCTCCAAAACTACCTCCATCTCTCCTTTTTGTGTGTTCTCTCTCCATCTCAGGCAGTCTGTCTCCCAACCTCTGTCTGGGTCTCTGTGTGCGCCTATCTCTCGGGATCTCCCTCCCCGCCCCCTGTGCCTCCCGGCAGCCGGCTCCAAGCATGGGCCTGGGGATCGTCACTCAGCGGCCCTGCCTGATGCAGCGCAAGCCCCTTTGTTCGCAGCTCCCTCCCCTGCACTGCCCGCCCTCCTGGACTGCTCTCTCTTCCTCCTTCCCAGGCCTGAGAGCTTAGGCACGTCTCTCCGGCCCATAATGTGGAAAAATGTGCACCCGCCCCGCGTGCACGGGGTGAGGATGAACTTCAGAGCTGGACCACCCCCACGCAACCCCCTGGGGCCATCGGGGAGACACCCCCATGGCCACGTCCACCACCCCACAGTCCCAGGCCCCTGCTGCTCAAAGCTCCACTGGGCAGCCTGCAGTGTGGATGAGGTCAAGTTCACGGCCATCATCGGAGGGCCCTCTCTGGCTCTGGAAAACAGTCAAACCTCGGATTGCAAGTACCTTGTTCCGCGAGTGTTCCGCGAGACGAGCAAACATTTCTGATCAATTTTAACTTGATAAACGAGCGAAGCCTCACCGCATGAGCCGCCCAAGGTCACATGATCGCAACCGAGCCAATGATTCTTGAAATTCGCTTTGATAGGAGAGCGCGCTGGGTTACAAGCATGTTTCTGGAACGAATCATGCTCGCCAACCAAAGTTTCACTTAATGCAAAGCGCCTCCTCCAACTCTAATTGGGGGGACAATGGTTGACCCCGCTCTCTGCCCCTTGATTCCACACCCAGCCGAGTGCCCAGCTCCCAATGTAGTTGATGCATTGACTGAAGTCCACAGCAGGTCTCCTGAGACACTCCTCCCAGCTGGGGCCTTCAGGCCACCTCCACCTGCTGCCTTGGGCACCAGCCCCCTCTGGGCATCCTTTAATCACCCTCCCATTTCTGGAGCACAGAAGGAAAAGGCGCAATTTCCGTAGTGAAAAGTTCTGTTTCCGCCCTCCCCAGAGTCACTAGGAAGAGAAACATCTCAATAAATCAGTCCCAAGACATTCATCTGCCCATTTCTGGAGCTATTGATCACAGCACAGACGATACCAGTCCGTCCAGTCGTTGCAGGAACAATCCACTTCCTGGGACTCTGGCTTTGGTGTCTGTGATCGTGTCAAGGATGGTCCAGCTCCGTGCCAGATTTAGGACAAGGAGATACAGTATGGTAAATTGCAACATGGCTGGCTTATGGTGGGGGCTAAAGAAGGTGTAGCCCTTAAGTGACAGTAATAGGGGCGCCTGGGTGGCTCAGTCGGTTGAGCGTCTGACTTTGGCTCAGGTCACGATCTCACGGTTTGTGGGTTCGAGCCCCGCGTCGGGCTCTGTGCTGACAGCTCGGAGCCTGGAGCCTCTTTGGATTCTCTGTCTCCCTCTCTCTCTGCCCCTCCCCTGCTCACACTGGGTCTTTCTCTCTTTGTCAAAAATAAATAAACGTTAAAAAAAAATTAGAGCAGTAATAATCATAATGAAGAAGAAGGAGAAGAAAAAGGAGGAGGGGAAAAGAAGGAGAAGAAGAGGAAGAAGGAGAAGAAGGAGGAGGAGGAGGAGGAGGGGGAAAAGAAAAATGGAGAAGGAGAAAAAGAAAATGAAGAGGAGGAAGAGGAATTAGGAGCAGGAGGAGGAGGGTGGTTGAGTGGGGGTGTGCCACGTCTATGTGGGTCTACGAGCTAACTTGCTACTTGCTACGGGACTGCAGGTCACGTTCCACCCCTCCCCAGGCCTCAGTTTCCCCATTTGGAAGATCGCTAGAATGACTGCCCTGAGGTCCTCTCATTCTGTTTTGTGGCCTGTATCAGAGGCAGTCGGAAGTGACTGCCATTAGCAGGTGCCAAATTTACAAGAAGGGAGAGCCCACTGAGAGCCTCCCCGCCCCCCCATCCCCCTAGAAAGGTCTGTACCCGCTACTTTCCTGGTTCTTTGACTCTGAACAAATGTCTTAACCTCTCTGTGTCCTTTAAAGGAAATAACTGAATGTCCCTATCTCCAGGGCTGTTCACATACAAAGAGAACTATGGAGGGATGCCTGGGTGGCTCAGTCAGTTAAGCAACTGACTTCAGCTCAGGTCATGATCCCACGGTTCATGGGTTCAAGATGATCTCATGGTTCGTGGGTTTGAGCCCCGCGTCGGGCTCTGTGCTGACAGCTCGGAGCCTGGAGCCTGCTTCAGATTCTGGGTCTCCCTCTCTCTCTCTGCCCCTCCCCCACTCACACTGTCTCTCTCTCTCTCCCTCTGTCTCAAAAATAAACAAATATTTTAAAAATATTTTTAAAAAAAGAACTATGTATCATGGGTAGCACCGTGACTGTTATTACTTTTTAAGCTTCTTTGAGAGAGAAAGAAAGCACCTGTGGGGGAAGGGCAGAGAGAGAGAGAGAGAGAGAGAGAGAGAGGAGAGAGAGAGAATCCCAAGCAGGCTCTGCACTGTCAGCGGAGAGCCCAATGTGGGGTTCGAACTCACGAACCCCGAGATCATGACCGAGCCGAAGTCAGACGCTTAACCGACTGAGCCACCCAGGCTCCCCTATTATTTTTATTCTTATTAGCAACACCTGATCTGCCCCCCACCACCTCCACTTTCAAGGCCTCCCTCCCAGATGCACCCTGGATCTACTCCCCAACCAGGTCAGCCCATGGACTAAGAGGAGGTAGGCTCTTTCAGGAGATGGAGAGTGGACAGCCCTTAGCTTGTAGACTGCCTAGCTGCCCAGAGCCAAGGCTATGCACCCCAGTGGTGGCCGCCTTTGAAGCCACCGCCTTACATAACTCCTTGCCCCCCCCCCCCCACATCTTCCTGTTTGTCCCCAGAGTGACCCTGGGGAAGAAAACACAGCCCAGGGTCAGTTAGCCTGGGATTTCTTTCACATGACTCAGAATAATGTTGGGGAAAATTCTCCAAAGGCATGAACAGTGGAGGGTAGGGGTGCCTGTGCCTGCATTCAAAACCTGACACCAGCTCTTCCCTGCTGTGTGAATTGGGGGCGACTCCTCTGTGCCTTGATTTTCCTCTCCCTCGTGTGGAAAGTACATAATTCATAAGGGCGCTATAAAAGAGACTTGTGGGAAAATAAATGAGTGGAAGGCTTAGAACAGTAGCTGGCACATAATAGCTGCTTAGCGAAGGCAGCTGTTGTAAGAATTTAATGGTGTTACATTAAGTCATAACTAATAATTATTGTCAAAAAAGGGCTTTGCTCCAAATGAGATTTGAATTCCAACAAGGTGGCTGAGAAACTGACCTCATGGCTCAGCCTCAGGTTCCCTCGCTTGAAAAATGACCATAATACCTCCCTCGCCAGGAAAATGGCAAAAGTTGAATGAGGAAATCCATGGAAAGGAAATTGACGTCACAGGAGCCCCAAACCTTTCCCGTCTCCACCACCTTCGAAAGACTCCCAATACGGATCAGGGAATGCGCGCGCGCAAACACACACACACGCGCGCGCGCACACACACACACACAATCATGAAAACGGGCCATGGAGGGAGGCCATTATTCGGATGTTTCACCTCCCCTCCCCCAATTCGCCCTCCGAAACTGTCTGAAGGCTTCTGCTGAAAAGCTCGGATCCACCCGAACCGCCCCCGCCTCCCCCTCGCGGGTGTAGACCGAGATTCGCGGGGACAGGAGAGAGGAAGAATGTTTGCGCAGCCTTCAAACGACTTGGCAGGCCACAAGAGGGAAAAGGCCGCTCCGGGAAGAGTTCAAATTGAAATTACACGGAGGGAAGAACGTGCAGATCAGCTCTGAAGCTCATAAAAAAAAAAAAAAAAAAAGCGAGGTGATTGAGAAGAACAAACACGCCTCCAGAAGGAAAATGGAAAAGTTCGTAAACTGCGCTCTTCAAAGCCCGGCCGGGCTGCGGGGGAGGGGCCGGGCAGTGGCCGCGGGGCAAGGCCGCGGCCCCCCCGGGGGCTGTTCCCATTCGAGTTTGGAAGGGAAAAACTCACCCGGCCTCCAGCTCCTCTACCCCGGGAGGTGAGCGCCTCCCCGCCCTCTCGCCCCCCTCCCTCCTCCGGGAATTTAAGGAGGTCGGGAGAGTGGTTCAGGCTCCGGCAGAAGCGGGGGCCTGGGGTCTGGGGAGGACCTACCCATTGGAATGTCCCGGGCAGAGCCCTAGTAAAAGCTGAGTCCTGAAAGGTAGGCAGGAGCTAGATCATTGGCTCATTGGATCCTATGCTGGAGGTCGGGCATTGTTTGCGTTTTACGCAAAAAAAAAAAAAAGAAAAAAAAAAAAAAACCACTTGGAAAGCCTACGGAACCCTCCAGACTAGGATCAAGCTCTCCTGCCGCGGATTCTCTCTACATCACAGTTGCCTCCACTTGGGAGAAGGCCCAGGTCGCCTAAGCCCCACGCGGTGCACCCTGCGCCCCACAAGGTCCAGGCGGACCGGCCCCTGCTTCCCAAGTCAGCCCTCAGGCTCAGCAACTCATTAGCCATACAGACACCCAATCACTCCAGGCGCTTTGGAGAAAAGCCTGCACGTGAACCTTATGGCCGTGCCACCCCAAGTGGACTATTCTCCTAAAAGATATACGACCCCACCACCCCCAATACCCGCAGCCCCGAGCCAGCGTGCGCCCCCACCTACCTCTCTCGCTCGGGCTTCGTGGTCCCCACCAGAGAGGAACTTTCTATGAGCTGCTGACCTGAGTAACGCTGGAAATTGGTCCTGACGCCGGACTGTGCAGCTTCCTAGGAGTTTCTACCAGCCTCTAGGCTCATCCGAGTCTCAGTGATCCCCCAAGACTGGGGAAATCGAGGCTCTCACAAAGGTTAGGGTGCCCCCAAAGGCAGGCTGTCCAGCAGAGATGGAGTTGGGCTGAACTCAGGGTTTACAGGCTCCAGATGGGGTGGGCACATCCTGAGGCTCCTCTCCGACCTCCTCGAATTGGGTCGTGCCCAGTGGTTCATCCTGCCGAGAAGGGCAGCTGCTGACCCAGGAGGCCCTGTCGGGGAGAGGGCTGCAGATTCCCCTCACCCTCATCTTCACCGGGCTGGGGCCAGTTTCCCCCACCCGCACTCCTCGCTCTCTCCTCCCCCTCTGTTCCTCCCAGCCCCCACTGAGCTTCTTCGAATTTCTTGGCCAAAACCTTGAAACTAACAGGGAAATTCAAACCTCATTCCAAAGCCTCTGCCTGTATCCATTGTATCACTGGTTCTCAACCTTGGTGATCATTACAGCCACCTGGAAGGCCTGTTAGAACCAGATTTCCGGGCCCCACCCCAGAGATCCGATTCAATAGGTCAGCGAGGGGGCCGGAGAATTTGCATTTTCTTAACAGGTTCCCCGGGGCGCGCTTTGCTGGTGCGGCCGATTCCGGAATACATTTTGAGAACCCGCGCTCTACCTGTTGGGTTGCTGCGAAGTTCCTCCCATTCCTAACGTCTACATATTTTGCTTACGCCCAGACTAAAAGCCCCTTAAATGCAAGGATGCCGGGCTTCTCTGTATATCCCGCCCCCCCCCCGCCCCCCGCACCTACCACAAGGCTTTGCATAGAGTAAGGGCCTTCTGAGTATTTGGGCTTAATCATGAATGCCAAATAAGTCACCCATTACACATGTTTGGGGTGTGCCTGACACCTTTCTGAGGGCACTGGAAGTAGCAGTTTGTTTAATACGAGCGTGACCAGATGCCAAAACAGAGCCTCAGGATGGGGATGCCAGGCACTGAGATGGAGAGAGACACCAGACTCAGGGAAAGTCTCGGTGGGGAAGCCAAGTGCCGCCCAGTGCTCGGCAACCACAGCCTTCTCTACTCTGGGGCTACCCGTCTTAAAGGGACAGTCAGGGAAGGCTGGGCTCTCTAGGAGGCAATAGTAGAAAAGACAAGACCCGCAACTCCAGGCTTCCCACAATCTGGAATGTGCACCCCCAGCACCCAATTTGCACCTGCTTGGACCAGCCCATCTGTGCATCCCGAGGCTGGGAGAGACCCGGCGCCCCCAGAGCCACACCGTCTGCACTGGAGTTGCCCAGAATCTTTCTGAAAGGTCCAGAAACTCTTACCAGGGCTTAGGGGTTTCAGATTCCAGAGGATTCCCCAATTTGGGTCAAGAGGGATACCCATCCAGTCAGTGGGGGTGGGGTGCAGGATCTCCCAAGTGCAGCCACAGTTTCACTGGAGACTGTCAGCCAGGTAACACAGGATGAGGGAAAGGGGGTCCCTTGGAGAGCTGAGGATACCGGCCATCTTACACCTCCCGGGGGGGGGGGGGGGCGGGGGCGGGGCCCAGCTTCTGTGTTCAAACTGTATTCCGTCCCTGAGTTCTGCACACAGCTCGGCGTTCCTGGGCCACGTCGTAAAAAAATTTACAAGACTATGTTAAACTGGCAGTAAAAACAATTAACTTTAATGGTACCTCGGGTGGGTGGCTGGGTGGGTCAGAGGGAGGGCCCCTGCTTCCTCCTCTCCCAACTGGGAAGCCAGAAGCCAAAGAGCGGCCTGCTGTCAGGCAAGCCTTTGGGTTCAGAGGTTCAAGGTGAAATCCCGAAGACGGCTGAGCACGGGGGGCCACCGGGGAAGAGTTCAAGTTCCACTTGATGGTGGCCAGCTGAGTAACCTCGGAGAAGAAGCCTCTTAACCACTCTGAGACTCACTATTCGCATCTAGTAAATGGAAATCTATTAAATGGGAAAGTGTAAAAAAAAAAAAGAAAAGGGGCGCCTGGGTGGCGCAGTCGGTTAAGCGTCCGACTTCAGCCAGGTCACGATCTCACTGTCCGTGAGTTCGAGCCCCGCGTCAGGCTCTGGGCTGATGGCTCGGAGCCTGGAGCCTGTTTCCGATTCTGTGTCTCCCTCTCTCTCTGCCCCTCCCCCGTTCATGTTCTGTCTCTCTCTGTCCCAAAAATAAATAAAAAACGTTGAAAAAAAAAAAAAATTAAAAAAAAATTAAAAAAAAAAAAAGAAAAAAGAAAAAACCTATTAAAATGGGAATCCGTAAAAAAAAAAAAAAAACCTCCTTCTCAGGATTGTGAGGTTTGCAAATGATAGTTATTTTGTAAGCCTGGTAGGTAGATACACATTTATTAAGCATGTTTGTTTAATAAATGATGAATGTTAGTTTCTGGAGGACTAGGGCTCCCCAGCTGTAAAATGAAATGCAAAGGCCAGGCTATTGCAGAGGCTGAAGCCCCCTTGTTCAGAACCCTGATGTAGCCAGCATCACTTACATGTAGGTTTCCTGCTGAAATTGACCTCCTTGTCCAGCCAGTGACCCTGGAAGTGACCCCATGCTCAGGCAGCCTGGAGCCCCAGGCTTTGAAACTGACCTGGATTTCGGGACAACTGGCGAGGAAATGAGAGTGGCCAGGGGGTGGGGACAGGGCCCACCGGATTCAAGAGGTTAGACCGTGTGACCTGGTCCAGTCCGGAAAGGCCTAATTCTGCAGGTCCCTACGACCTGGAGACAATTAACCATCCACTGCAGGGAAACCTCCGTCTGTTTGTGTGTGGCCCTCTCGGCCAACCAGGATTTGGGAGAGATGCCCCCGCCTGGGGACTGCCCACAGGAGGAAACCACCCTTTGACCTGTCTCTCTGCCTTGGGCAGTCGGTGGGGAAATGGGAGGGGGGAATGTCCTCACGGCTCCACCCTCCTCTCCCAGGGACCTGTTCTACAGGGGAGGCTGTTCCTGCCTGAGATCCACACCCCTTGCTAGGACCTCTTCAGGCACTGTGCGGCCTCTGGGGCTGCCCCTCTCTGGGCCAGCCACCCAGAGGCACGTCACCAGACCCCCTGAGCCCTGGAAGGGAGCCGCTGCCATCGGGCTGAAGGAACCCAGCCCAGCATGCATCCTGCCATCAACTCAGTGCCCGATCCTCTCTATTCTACACCCTCACCCCCAGCAGGCATTTTTCCCTGTTCATTTCAGGCAGTTAAACAAAGTTTTAAGGGGCACCTGGGTGACTCAACTGGTTAAGCATCTGACTTCAGCTCGGGGCATGATCTCATGGTTTGTGAGTTCGAGCCCCCCGTCCGGGTCTGTGCTGACAGCTCAGAGCCTGGAGCCTGTTTTGGATTCTGTGTCTCCCTCTCTCTCTGCCCCTCCCCTGCTCATGCTCTCCGCCACCCACCCCACCCCCCCGTCTTTCAAAACATGAATAAAAACTTAATAAAACAAACAAACACACAAAGTTTTAAAAGCTGTTGGGGGGTGGGGGGCGCCTGGGTGGCTCAGTCAGTTGAGTGTCCGACTTCTGCTCGCGTCATGATCTCACGGTTCATGAGTTCCAGCCCCACATGGGGCTCTGTGCTGACAGCTCGGAGCCTGGAGCCCGCTTCGGATTCTGTGTCTCCCTCTCTCTCTCTCCCCCTCCCCCACTCTTGCCCGCACGCTCTCTCTCTCTCTCAAAAATAAATAAGCATTAAAAGAAAGTTTTTTAAAAAAATAATAATAATAAAAAGCTGGGATGATGATGCAGGATAAGGTGATGTGATGGCTAATTTTTTGACGGGACTAAGGGATGCCCAGGCGGTTGGGAAAACTTGATTTCTTGGTGTATCTATGAGGGCATTTCCAGAAGAGGTTAACATTTGGACCGGTGGACTGGCTAAATAAGATACTCCTCACCAGTGTGGGTGGGCATCGTGCGATCCGTCGAGGGCCCCCCATCAAACAAAAAGGAAGAGGAAGGACAAATTTGCTCTCTGCTTGAGCTAGGATCGCTGCTTCTGGTGTTCGGGCCTTGGGGCTCTGACGGGGGGTTACGTCATCGGGCCCCCATCTGTAGACCCTCAGACTTGGACTGAATGACACCATCCGGTTTTCTAGGTTTCCGACTTGCAAATGGAGGACTCCAGGACTTCTGAGCCCCCGTAATCACATGAGCCACTTTCTATAATGCATCTCGGTGCCGTGATGCAAGGAGTCGATCCCAGGCTGAAGGAAGAGGCCGTGTGGGGTTGTTCCAATCAACTGTCCCCGCTCAGCCCAGCCTGTGAGCCACCCAGCCCCGGTGCCAGACACGTGAATGAGCCGGCCAACTGTTCCAGTCGCTCTTGGCCATTCAGGTCTTCCAAGCTGAGGTCTCAGACATGATGGAGCAGAGGATGATGGGGCAGAAGGTATCCCTTCTCTACCCTATCCAAATTCCTGACCCACGGAATTTGTGAGCATAAGAAATGAGTGGTCTTGAGGCCACTGAGTCCGAGGTGGCTGGTCCCGGAGCAGCAGATAACCACCACAGGGACCTTCACCCATCCGAGCCTCGCTTTCCCCATCTGCAAAATGCGGATAAGAACGCTTTCAGGGGTGATCCTGGAAGGGGAATGTGCTCACACAAATAGCAAATGATGAGGCACGGCCCCCCCGCGCCCCCGGATTCAAGAGGCTAGACCCCGCTGTGCGGCTCACAGAGAGCTGGGCACCCCGAGATTCTCAATGCCCGGACCACCTCCTGCACCTCCCCATAGCCAGAGAAACTCGACCGACGTTTCATCCAGATCTCATGTCCAAAAGGAAACCCCCGCACTGCATTGCACCCTGCCGCTATCAATTTCCCTTCGCATTCCCATCGAAGAATTAGTTTCCAGACAGCAAAGCCTGCCAACAGCAGAAATAAATCACAACTGGGAAGTACGTGAACATTATCCAAAGAGGAACAATTTAGCAAACATTTCTCCCCCTTCCAAACCAATAACAATTCAATTATTTGGCTGTCACTGGGAATGATGAAGCACCATGTGGCATTCCTGGGTGGGAAGGGGGAAGGCTTTGGAAAAGGACGCGAAAAGCAGCCAGGAGGACACAGAATCACAAAAAGGAACAAAAGGGGGGGGTGCCCCTCTCTGAAACTGGGAGAAGGAACAACACTGGTCATCCTCATGGTCATTGGCATAACACTTGGTTGCATGATGCTCTCACATCCGTGATGGTGTTGACCCTCTTGAGAAACAGGGATGCTGTCCGAGATGCTGTCCTCCACCCACACGGAAGAGAGAAACATTCAGGGGGCACCTGGGTGGCTCAGTCGCGTGAACGTCTGACCTTGGCTCGTGTCATGCTCTCGAGGTTCGTGAGTTCGAGCCCCACATCAGGCTCACTGCCGTCAGCCCGTCAGCGCAGAGCCCGCTGCAGATCCCCAGTCCCCCTTTCTCGGTCCCCTTCCCTGCCTGTGCTCTCCCCACCCCCCCAAAAAAATTTTTTTTAAAGGAAGCAAAGCATTCAGGTGTGACGGAAGGAGGGCCTTTAAGTGCACTGGGGAGGAAAACAAGAGTTTTTCATAGGGGAATAACATGACCTACAGGAAACCACAGGGAGGCTCACAGTCTCCAAGTAGGCAACGAGGGCGGCTGTCCAGTTAGAAAGAAGCAGGCAGACCGGAGGCAGAGTTTGAAGGACCGCTTGGCCGAATCAGGCGAGAGTTTGGCTTCCAGCACACAGAGCAGGTGAGAGATAGAAGCCAATGTGTGGGGCCAGGCAGGGCTCTCCGCAGGAGGTGAGGTCCTTCCCTGAAAGTTGTCATGCCAGACAAAGAAGTCGCCAAAGGAGAGCGCTAAGAGTTTTGCTGGGGACCTCCGAAATGCCAGCTCTCGTGGAGAGGCCGGTGGGCTGTGAGATGAATGTTTAAGCCCGGAAAAGGAGATGAGGCGGGAGCTAGCAACTTGGCAAATAGCTGTCACAGAAAGTCGTAGAACCACGGTGGGGGGGGGGAGGGACATCTAATAAAAACACACTAATGAGAAGAGAACTGGAAAATGCCAATGTGGGGAGATCCAGGAGGCCGAGGGGTATCCAAAAGACACAGAGAGAGGTGGGGAGGAAACAGTGACACGGAAGGGGGGGTCCCCAAGGCTGCCTTGAAAGGAGCACAAGGGAATTTGGGCGGCTGTTGGAAACAGGAATCCCGATCTTTGTGACAGTGACATGACCGTTTGCATCCATCAAACTCATAGAAACATACACACGAAAAAGATGAATTTTGCTGTATATAAAATTATCCCACCGGGGGCACCTGGGTGGCTCGGTCAGTTGTGTCCGACTCTTTTTTTTTTTTTTTTTTAAGGTTTATATATTTTTGAGAGAGAGAGAGAGAGGGAGAGACAGAATGTGAGCAGGGGAGGGGCAGAGAGAGAGGGAGACACAGAATCCGAAACGGGCTCCGGGCTCTGAGCTGTCAGCACGGAGCCCAACGTGGGGCTCGAACCCGCGAACTGTGAGATCATGACCTGAGCCAAAGTCAGACGGCCAGACACCCCTTGAGTGTTCGGCTCTTGATGTTGGCTCGGGTCATGATCTCACAGTATGTTTGTTTGAGCCCCGCTTTGGGCCCTTCATTGACAGTTCCTGTGGGATTCTCTCTCTCTCTCTCTCCCTCTCTCTCTGTCCCTCCGCCGCTCACTCACTCTCATTCTCTCTCTCTCACTCTCAAAATAAATAGACTTTTTTAAAATTTTTCAAAAGGCAAAATTATCACTCCATTTAAACAAAAAAAGTTCATCCGAGAAAAGGTGAAGCAAAAAAGATCATCAGAAACCGTGATCCACCCCTTACCAGCTGAGCGACCTTGAGCAAGCTCATCCCTGGACCTCAGTCTCTGCATCTGTAAAGCGGGCATCGTGTTCTCCAGAGCTGTTTGCAAAGATTCTGAGACGGCGTGCGTCCAGCGATTCCCAGGGCGCCTGGCTTAGGTAAGTGCCCTGCAACTCCCAATGCCTCCTTCCCGTCTACTCCTGAAAAAACAGATTCCATCAGGCACCCTGCAAACCGTCGAATCTGTATCCCAGTCTTAGGAATTAACAGGCTACAGAACAATCAACGAGGCCAACCACAGCCGCCGCACAGCGTGCCTTCCGAGCGCCCGGCTCTGTGCTGACCTTGTTCCCTGCGCTACCTCGTGCACCCTCCCCGTCAGGCCGTGAGGCGGGTCACTACCGCCAACCTCAAAGCCTCTATGCTCTCAGATTCCCGTGACGGCGCGTCACAAAACCAGTCTCAGCTGTCACTTCCGGTCCCCTAGGAGAGGCCACAGGTTGCCCAAGAGACGGCAAGAACTGAAGGCTATCCTGGTCAAAGACACAGAGTCCCGTCCCTTGGATGGAGCCTGGAAAAAGAAACTTCTGCTGCTGTCCCCAGTGACCTGTCGGGACTGGAGCGCATCAGGTTCTCACTCTGATGTCCCCGGCTGGACTCATCAGTCCTGCAAAAGGCAGGTGCATAGTGGTCAAGAGCGTGGCATCTAGGGGCGCCCGGGTGGCTCAGTCGGTTAAGCGGTTAAGCGTCCGACTCTTGATTTCCGCTCAGGTCATGACCTCACGGTTTGTAAGGTCAAGCCCTCCATTGGGCTTTGCTGACAGTGCGGAGCCTGCTTGGGATTCTCTGTCTCCCTCTCCCTCTGCCCCTCCCCCACTCGCTCCCTATCTCTGGCTCAAAATAAATAAATAAACATTAAAAAAAAAAAAAAAAAAAAGAGGATGGGATCTAGAACTGCCAGTCTGCCTGGGTTCAAAGCCCAGCTTTGCCGGGGCGCCTGGGTCCCTCAGTCGGTTAAGCGTCTGACTTCGGCTCAGGTCACGATCTCACGGTCCGTGAGTAGGGCTCTGGGCTGATGGCTCGGAGCCTGGAGCCTGCTTCCGATTCTGTGTCTCCCTCTCTCTCTGACCCACCCCCCCCCCCCCCCGTTCATGCTCTGTCTATCTCTGTCTCAAAAATAAATAAACTTAAAAAAAAAAAAAAGCCCAGCTTTGCCATTTATTAGCACGCACGACTCTAGGAAAGTTATAGAATGTCTCAGAGCCTCATTTTCCCCATCTGTAAAACGGGGAGAGGACCACACCTCCCTCATAGGGCTGACCTCAAGGTAAAGCTCTTCGTATTTGTAAGATGCTTAGACCCTTATAGCCACGGCTATGAGGTGAGCCTGCCTGCTTTTCCCGTAATGAGATCCTCTCTGGGACTCAGATTCCCCGGAGGAGAGGAGACGAAGGAAGGAAGATGGAAGTGAACTTCCGTAGGGCAAGAAACACGGGTAGGATACACACCGCGGTGAAGAACAGGGAGATCTGCAGCCTCAGAATTAGCCTGGGGGGGCGGCAAGAGGGACCCTGCTCCGGACCTGAGAGGGGTCTCCACAGGTTTCTTCCCACCTGCCGTCTTTCTTGCACATCTGTCCCGAGGGGTTCGCACAGCCAGAGGTAGGAGGTCCCCGCACCTCCGTCCTCTACCAGCAGCGCGGGACAGGCTCCAAAGGGACTCGCTCGTTTTGTAGTTCGAACTTGATCGGCTGCTGGCAATTTCATAAGGTTCAACCTCATCTCGTGTGGGAACTAAAAACAAAAAAAAATAAGTAGGTTTGTTAGGATGTGAAATGTGTCCAACTCCCCGAAATTCCTGCGTGGGAGCCCTGACCCCCACCCCCCACCCCAGGATGTGGCTGTATTTGGACGCAGGGTATTTAAAGAGGTGATTACGTTAGAGGGGTTCTTTAGGGTGGCCTCATCCAATCTGGCTAGTGTCCTTACAAGAAAAGAATAGGGCACATTAGGGATGCCAGGACACGTGTGCGTAGAAGAACAGCCATGTGAAGAGAAACAAGAAGGTGGCCACCTGCGACCCAAGGAGAGAAGCCTCGGAGGAAACTGACCGTCCCAGCACCTTGACCTTGGACTTCTAGCCTCCAGAATTGTGAGCAAACAAATTTCTGTTGTTTAAGCCACTCAGTTTGTACCATTTTGTTATGACCGCCCAAGCTCTCTCATACATTTTTTTTTTTTAATTTTTTTTTTTTCAACGTTTTTTATTTATTTTTGGGACAGAGGGAGACAGAGCATGAACGGGGGAGGGGCAGAGAGAGAGGGAGACACAGAATCGGAAACAGGCTCCAGGCTCCGAGCCATCAGCCCAGAGCCTGACGCGGGGCTCGAACTCACAGACCGCGAGATCGTGACCTGGCTGAAGTCGGACGCTTAACCGACTGCGCCACCCAGGCGCCCCTCTCATACATTTTTTTAAGTTTATTTCTTTATCTTGAAAGAGAGAGAGAGAGAATGAGCAGGGGAGGGGCAGAGAGAGAGGGGGGCAGAGGATCCGAAGTGGGTTCTGCACTGACAGCAGAGAGCCTGATGCGGGGCTGGAATTCACGAGCCAGGCCAAATGGCCTCCTAAGACCTCCTGTTCCTCGTGGCCCCTCTGGCCTCCCGGTCCCTTCACAATCCCACGCAGCCATGTGGAATATTGGCCCATCTCACATAAGGGAGACACTAGCCGGGACTCACCTTCAGTCACACAGAGCGTGGGGAACGTGGCTTGGTGTCCGTGCCCGTCTTGTCACGGGCAAGTTCAAACCCAGAGAGCAGCTTCGCAACCTCCCGTGGTCTCGCTTTCCTTCACCTAGCACATCGTCGGTAGCCAGGAAACGGTTTGCCCCAGCCCGCCGAGCCTCGGGTTTCCCTCCTGCCTTTACCGTTTCCTTGGTGACTGGCCTTGGGCAAGTTAAATCTCTGAACCTCTATGTCCTGATCAGGACAGAAGGCCCAGAATACCTACCTCTCAGAACTCCAGGGAAGTTAGAAGCTGAAAATAGCAAGAGCCTATCACAGGCCATGACACGTGGAAAGCATTCGATGAATTATGAATTCCGCTATCTCCTCATTTTACTTTTATTCTATGATTGAAAAAAAAATTTAATGTTTATTTATTTTTGAGAGAGAGAGAGAGACAGAGAGAGACAGAGCATGAGCGGGGGAGGGGCAGAGAGAGAGGGAGACACAGACTCCGAAGCAGGCTCCGAGCTGTCAGCACAGAGCCCGACGCGGGGCTCGAACCCACGAACTGCGAGACCACGACCTGAGCCAGAGTTGGACCCTCAACCGACTGAGCCACCCAGGCGCCCCCAATAAACACTACCTTCAAAATGAGACTCCTGATAAAAAGGGGCTGGAGAATGCCCCGGAGACATACACCCTCCAAATTCCTCTCCAAGTGCGACAGCCACACACTTGAGCCTATCGGGGCGCTGACAGGTGGAGAGAGTGTTTCGGGGAGGATTTGGTGGGCCCGCCACCGTTCCAAGAAATTCCCGGTGCACCTACTGAAATGCACCCAAGAGTTGCCCTTCTCTGCAGAAAACAGTCTCAAGGTCACTGGCTGTGTCCCCGATGGCAGGCTCGAAAGGGACGGGGGATGGGGCCAAGTCTATGCCTGCATCACGCACAACTGTGCTCGACCTTCTCCGCTCTGCCCGCTCCCCAGACACCCGACCGCTGAAGATTCATCACCAGGCTCTTGCCCTCCTGGCTGATCGGACTCGGCTGATGGAAGGCACTGGCTACGGACAGGAGGGAGGGCGGATTGAAAGATCATGTCAGGGTATCTAGTCCCTACTCCTCCCCAAACATCACCCTCCACGACAGTGGTTCGTGCGGACAGCCCGTCTCCGTGGTTCCAACCCTCTCTGGCTCTGTGCACCTCCCCCCACCCCCCACCCCCGGCCCCTGCAGCCCTGAGGGGGATAACGGCTCCCACGGTTGCTGGCCCCAGAGAACTCCAGTGTCCCTTGCTGGGTCCCTTAACCCTACTCGCCCCCTTGTAAGTAGCCCTTACAGTTAACTCTTCCTGGTCGAATAGTCAGACTATTTCCTGCCAAGAGATTCCCTGATCTAAAGCCCAAGGTGGAACCCGAAAGAAAAGATCCTGGTTTCTCATTCCCTCTCTCCCAAACCAGTTTCGGGCCAAGGCGAGGGAGAAGAAGTCGAAGATTTCGCACGGCCTCAGAGGCCACCTCTCTCTCTTCACGCAAGCTCGGACCACTGGACAGAGTCTATTGTCTACCCAGAGACACCTTGGTTCAAATCCTGGCTCTGTCACAGCCTGGCTGCGAAGGCTTGGCCCAACTGCTCGACCTTCCCGAGCCTTAATGTGTACATTAAGATCTGTACAATCCCATCTATACAATGGGATCTGTACCTCACAGGATTGTTGAGCGGGCAGGACGACGGACGGAAAGCGATCACACAGTACCTCGAACCATAGTAGAGGCTCTGTCAACTCTTGTTCCCCTCCCCGATCTCACGTCCCACTTCCGTTCCCTAAATTCTGTCCTTGACTCAATGAGGAAGAAGGCCAGGGGAAAATGTAACAATCGCCACACCAACATGTGAGGATCGCTTCGTGATTCCCAAAGAACTTCCACGGCTCTCGGTTCCCTCCTTCCGGCCAGTGGAAATTCTTACAGGGGAAAGGGCATGGCTTTCGAATGTCCCCCGCCAACGGGACCTGGAGAAGAAGCCGTCAACACATGGACCCAAAGGGGAGACAAATCAGGGTTTCTAGAAGCAAGAAAACCCCAGTTTTCCACCACATCCGTTTCTGACCCCCCTGCAGCCAACAGCCCTGAATGGAATGGCTTCTCGATACTATAAATTCAACCTGAGACTCGCGAAGGGTCCCTGAAGGTCACGAAGCCTTCCTCGCGGTGGCTCCTGTGGACCACGTGACCAACTTCCACTTCTGGTCTACCCGAAAGCCACTCTCATTGTCACATCTCCATGACTCAGCGGGAGGTTAAATTTCCAAACGGGCTCTTGAGTCAGGGGCCGTAGAGGCCTCTGTACCCGGCTCTCTTCGTTTGCAGCTCAGGGAACCCTGGCCCCCGAGAGGCTGGGGGACTTTCCCCAGATCACACAGGAGAGCACACAGGAAGAAGAGAGACTGAACCCAGACCCCATGCCTAACCTCTCCCTCTCCTCCCTTTAAGCATTTGCCCTCCAGGAGGCCCCAGTTCTGATTCTGCACCTCTCGCCGGGGGTGCCTCGGTTTCCCCCACCTGGCCGCCGAAGTTGATCATCCCTCCCCCACTTTCTCCCCTCCCCCCAAGGTGTGCCGGGAGCACTAATGAGTTAACGAGTCTAAGAGCCTGCAGAACCTCGAATGAGATATAATTACAGAGAATTACCATCCTCAGCCTCCTGGGAAAGATTTTGTCAGGGAGTAGGTAAATAAATCATATCCTGTGGTTCTCGCTTCCCCACGGGCTGCTTAACGCTCCCAGAGAATGTTCTCCAGTGGTTGAGGTGTCGGGACTCCCTTTGCCGGCCCGGCCTCCCGCAATTTGGGGCTCCCTCCCCCGTCTCCAGAGGCTCCCCGGGCTGCCCTGGGCCTGGAAACACATCTCTGGAATCTGATTCTTCTCGGGGTGGGTCCAGAGCCCCGGTTTCCAGCCCATGTGGGACCCCCCCCCAACCCCTCACCGTGCTCAGCCCCAGCCCCAGGTGAGCGGGTTTCTAAGAGTTAACCACCCTCTACAGAATTCCTGGGCGAATACCATGCAGGCTCCCAGATTTATTGCTTTTTAATGTCTCCCGTGTGGTTGCATTAGCTTTCCCTTCTGATACTCTATCTTTTCCATCTGACTTCTCCTCGCCCATACTCCGTAACCCCAGGTTACACATTCTCCCATTAGCTCCCGCGCTGAGGTCTGGGCAGAAGAAGTCACCAGGCTCCCCGCCCCCCCCGCCCCGCTACCCCCACGTTGAAATATTTACTTCGATCTTCCTCATCTTTTCCTGAGCAGCTCTCTGCCTCTCTCATTTGCTCCTACAGCTGCCAGCCTCCTCTCTCCGGCTTCCGAGAACTTCTCCATAAGCCCTCGATACTTGTTACGTTGGCCTCTAACGGCATTGACTCATCACGCCCCTCCCCTGCCAGGAACCCCTTTCCCTTTGTTTCTGCCCTGAGCTACTGTCCCTAACGCGGCTCCCAAGGCCGGCCGTGGCACGCCACCCCCCCCTTCCCACCCCACCCCCACGCAGACCCTTTCACCACCTGCCTTCCCTGAAGAGCGGTGTCCTGATGGCAAAGCCCGGCAGTCCACAGGCTGCTGGCAGAATTGTCTGATGGACGAGACACGGCGTCTGCAGCCAAGCTGGCCGCGTTCAAATCCTGGCCCTGGCCCTTTCTCGCCTTGTGACCTTGGGCAAGTTACTCAACCTCTCTGTGCTTTGGTTTCCTGATCTGTAAACCGGGGAGATGACAGCACCAACTTCCCTGGTGGTGGAACTGAGGGACGTTGGGATGAGACTCATAATACGTGTCAAGTGTTGAACACGACACGGGATAAGCGTTGGATACATATTAACCCTCATTATCTGCCAGCCGGCCAGGCAC
This sequence comes from Panthera onca, assembly GCF_046562875.1. Lineage (NCBI taxonomy): Eukaryota > Metazoa > Chordata > Mammalia > Carnivora > Felidae > Panthera > Panthera onca. The sequence goes on along the minus strand of NC_138350.1, from coordinate 10,661,188 downwards.
TCACACCCTGACCCTCCCTGGCTGGTACCATCAATGGCAATGGATGGCAATTTGCCATCCCCTGAACACTTCCATGCCCCTGTCCATCTTTCCGTGTGTTTCTGGGTGCCACCCCCTCTGTCCTGAAGATCTCCCCTCCCCGCTACATGCCTCTTGGTTGGATTCGACTTGTCTGTATGGCCCGGTTTAAAAACAATTTAAAAAAAATTTTTTTAATGTTTATTTATTTTTGAGAGCGAGAGAGACAGAGCATGAGTGGGGGAGGGGCAGAGAGAGAGAGGGAGACACAGGATCCCAAGCAGCCCAGAGCCTGACGCGGGGCTCGAACTCACAGACGGCAAGATCATGACCTGAGCTGAAGTCGGCGGCTTAACCGACGGAGCCACCCAGGGGCCCCTTACAAAATTTTTTTTTAATGTTTATTTATTTTTGAGAGACAGAGAGACGGAGTGCAAGCGGGGGAGGGGCAGAGAGAGAGGGGGACACAGAATCAGAAGCAGGCTCCAGGCTCTGAGCCGTCAGCCCAGAGCCCGACGCGGGGCTCGAACTCACGGACCGCGAGATCGTGGCCTGAGCCGAAGTCGGACGCTTAACCGACTGAGCCACCCAGGCACCCCCCAAATTTTTTTTTTTATTATATTTATTTATTTATTTATTTTTTATTTTTTTTTTTTTAACGTTTATTTATTTTTGAGACAGAGAGAGACAAAGCATGAACAGGGGAGGGTCAGAGAGAGGGAGACACAGAATCTGAAACAGGCTCCAGGCTCTGAGCTGTCAGCACAGAGCCCGACGCGGGGCTCGAACTCACGGACCGCGAGATCATGACCTGGGCCGAAGTCGGCCGCTTCACTGACTGAGCCACCCAGGCGCCCCCCAAATTTTTTTTTTAAATAGAAGTCTTCCCTGGCATCGTATGGAGACTCCAAGGGCCTGGCGCGTCCTTGAAGGAGTCAATGATGAATGCAGCCAACCCACTCTTATTTCGTGCTCAACCTCCATCCTGTCACCCCTGTGGACATGCTGATGTATACAGATGTTTCTTCATTTGTTTCACGTTCTTGTTCTCTCTTTCATACGCTAAAAGCTGTTCATCTTAGACCGAAAAGTATCTGTAGCCTGGAGAAATCACACTCAACCCATTCATTCATTGACCCACTCACAAACTGTATTGAGTAGCTACTATGCGCCTGGAAAGGGGCTGTCCTAGGGACAGGGGATACACACTGAAACCAGACAGAAGGTTCCTGACCTCACCGGGTTTTAGGGAGGAAGACAGATAACAACTGCATGATCACATAAAGTACAACTCTGATAAGGGCCCTGAAGGAGAAACACGGGGCTGTAGAGGGTGTACGTCAGGGGGTTCACACCTAATCTGAAGGGTCAAGAAAGGCTTTTCAAGAGAAGTAAACTTTGAGCTGAGATCTGAAGCATGAATGACAGTCACTCAGGTGATAAGGAGGCAGTATCCTGAGTCCAGTGGTACAGAGAGCATGGGAAGAATGACTATGAAAAAAACCCACAAAAATAAAACGGGGCGCCTGGGTGGCTCAGTCGGTTGAGCGTCCGACTTCCGCTCAGGTCATGGTCTCGCCGTTCGTGAGTTTGAGCCCCGTGTCGGACTCTGTGCTGACAGCTCAGATCCTAGAGCCTGCTTCGGAGTCTGTGTCTCCCTCTCTGTCTCTGTCCCTCCCCTGCTCACGCTCTGTCTCTCTCTCTCTCTCAAAAATAAACATTAAAAAAAAATTTTTTTTTAAAGCAAGATGTCTTGTATCAGTCAGCTACTGCTGTGAAACAAACAACCACCACGCCTCAGCAGCAGCAACAGGAAGCATTTGTTTCTCATATGTTCCCAGGTTGGTTCCCAGGTTGGCTGGGCTCAATGGCAAGGAGCCTGCTTCAGATTCTCTCTCACTCCCTCTCTCTCTGCCCCTGCCCTGCTTGTGCTCTCTCTCTGTCTGTCTCTCTCTCTCTTTCTCAAAATAAGTAAATAAACTTAACAAAAAAAAAAAGCAAACAAACATGAACTGCCAAGACACGAGGCAAAGAGCACGGAGACAGCAGTGTGAAGGTTTGGGTTCAATCGTTCAATCTGCCACAATGCAAGAGCAGAGGAAAAATGGCCAAGGACTCGAGACCAATGGAATCGGAGAAGAGGGCCGAACCAGACCTTGCAGCACCTCACGGGTCTATTTAAAATTTTCTGGCCCCTCCCTGAAGGGCGACGGGGAGTTCTTAAAGATCTATAGCGAGGTGCCGAACGACGATTCGGTCTGGATTCTAAAATCGTCCTCTGGGTGCTGTAGGAGAGAGAGCACGGCAGACAACAGTAAGAAATAATAAAAATTCCCCATACCGTATAGCTTTAGTTCTGTACGTGTTTCAGTGTGTGTGTGTGTGTGTGTGTGTGTGTGTGTGCAAGTGTTTATGCCTGCACACTTACATGCCCAGCTCTTCCCTGGAGAATGTGGCACCCTAGGATTTATCTTTCCACCCATCTGAAGATCAGCCTGTTCATATATCAACTAGAACAACAATACTGTTGATCCATTTCTCAAGCTCCCAGAAGTTCACACTTTTCCAGCATGGAGAACAGGACGATTCCGGCATGTTTCACAAATGGCAATGAATTTCACTCCCAGGAGGCTTTCCTTCCCTTATCGCTGTCACTGCCAGCGTAACCATCCAGCTTCCAAACGTGCTGTGCTTTAAAGTTTGCCGAGGATTTGGGGACACCTGGGTGGCTCAGTCAGTTAAGCATCTGACTTCGGCTCAGGTCACAATCTCGCGGTGCGTGAGTTCGAGCCCCGCGTCGGGCTCTGTGCTGACAGCTCAGAGCCTGGAGCCTGCTTTGATTCTGTGTCTCCCTCTTTCTCTGGCCCTTCCCCTCTCGAGCTCTGTCTGTCTGTCTGTCTGTCTCTCTCTCTCACACAAATAAATAAACATTAAAACATTTAAAAATAATAATAAAGTTTGCTGAGGATTTCATCCATGGGCCCCCAGGAAATAGAGCAGGAAGCTTCAGCCCCTGGATAAGTACAAAGGGATGGAGAGGTTGTCTGGCTGACTTTATTCACAAACGTCAGGAACAGCGGAGTCCGAGGCCAGTTTTTTTGCGTTCAAACCCCATAGCTGGCTTCTCTGCCTGCTTGCCTGTCACAAGACTCCAATCAGTAAGTCCAGCCAATGTTCTGTTTTCTAAAATTGTTTGATGAGCTGGGACAGTGACTAAACTAAGAGGTAGGTTCAGAAAGGAGTCCTGGAACTTCTCCAAACACCATTGAACCTCCTTTGCCTCCAAACATTCCTGAAAGTCACTGGCTGCCCTCAGTCAAGGGAAACATCCATCTTAAGGGTAATCAGCCAGAAAAACCTGTTTGCCAGCACAATTTCACAATTTTTCACAAAGACACAGAGAGAGAGGGGCCATGTGATCTGAACAGCGATCAGCCGATCAGCCCGAAGAGCAAGGACTACAGACTGACCCTCTCTCTTCTGTGACCATGAAACCACAGATCCACGGCTCAGGTCTGCACCGGGGCCACCGTGGGGGAGATCAAACGCACGCTTACTTAGTCGCTTAGTGGCACACGAGAAACAAGGGAGAAACAAGGCCAGCCCAGCAGGACTGCAAGTTTGCAAAGCTGGGGTGAAAATTCAAGCAGCTTCTCTCGTCAGCCTTTTTGAATGGGAGGGGAAGATTTACTGCGGGGGGGGGGGGGGGGGGGCATGGGGGGCGGCTGACAGCCTTTTACAGCCATTGCAAATGGATTGGAGACAGCAGAGGAGTGGACTGAGCTGACCACGGAGGGACCGTGGAAGGCTCATTTTAAGACCCAGCCAACATCACGGACACCATAAAGTGGCACAGCTTGCCAGAGAAGAGCACGAAGGAGTCAGCTGGAACCTTCGAGGGCCAATGCGCTTATAACACACACGGCCAAACTGCTGAGGGTTTCAAGATGTAAATGTTTTCAACACACTTGCTCAGCCGGGCAGTTTCTGTCCATTTAGCAAGATCGGCTAGCAGTGTAGGCAAAAGTCTTGAGGTCCGGTTGATGGGGTAGTGCATTTATTATTGATAAAGGCCAAGGAAAAATGGCTTGTGTCTGGGTAACACCTGGCCCAACAGATTCACTGTGTATGCAGAGGATATTTGCAATTTACCCCTGGCTGCCACGGGCTGCCATTTCCCTGCGGAGCATCCATTTTTTTCTGATTTAGTCTCTCTTTTTTTCTACGGCGATGATTTCTTAAGTGTCAATTTCAATATGAATTATTATTAAACATACACTCCATGTATATAAATTCATAATAAAAAAATCATCCTTTAGGGCGCCTGGGTGCCCCGTCAGTTGGAGCATCCCACTCTTGATTTCGGCTCAGGTTAGGATCCCAGGGTCGTGGCAAGGAGTCCCACATCAGGCTCTGTACCGCGCATGGAGTCTGCTTAAGATTCTCTCTCTCTTTCTCTCCTTCTGTCCTTCTCTTCAGCTCATACTCTCTGCACCCCCCCCCCCCGCCCAAACAACCCATCCTTTATATAAAACAGACGCTTAACCGACTGAGCCACCCAGGTGCCCCTTAAATAATGTATTTCAAAAACAATAAAAGACAGGAATGCATCAGGGAAACTACATATGTAGTATATATACACATACATATACACATACATGTACACATACATATACGCACACACACATCTGCATATAATGTAAATAATGTAGATAGATCTAAAGATCTATCTGCATTACGATAGTAATGTATATACAGATAGCATATATTATATATGCTATATATAATATACACTATATATTACTATAACTAGAAGGATACATACATATTAATGTATATATCTTAACGTAACTAGACAGATACACGTTGATATCGGTGATCACTTATGAGGAATGGAAATGGGAAAGTTTGGAGAGAGGATGACTCATCATTTACCATTTTCTACCTCTTAGATTTGATGGCCTGTACATATAGGACGTAGTTAAGAGAAAACGGTATTTTTGATGAACTCTATGCCGGCGGAGGGAGGGAGGAAAGTGATCGTTGTTGGAATTGTGACCAAGCTATTCTGCACATTGTACACTATAGAGTGTATTTACCTTTTTTTAAAATCAGAAAACAACATGTGCTAATTTGCTTACCAGTGGCTAATACACGTATATGTCGCACAATCCCAAAAAGCTTACAGTTGAAAGTAGGTTCCCCTTCCAGCTCTGGTTTCCAAGCTCAGCTCCCCGTGGGAAACCAGTATCTCCAGATAAATATTTGTGTGAAAATAACAGCTTGGGTTCCCTGCTCCCCCTCCTCCCCAGAACATGGGTCCAGAGTGTGAGCTTGAGAAATACTGTGATTAGACAGATATATGAAAAGGGGTGTATCTGTGGCGTGGGGAGGAAGAGAAGAAGAGAAGGAGTACATTATACTTTAAATATTTCAAGGTAGGGGGCGCCTGGGTGGCTCAGTCGGTTAAGCTTCCGACTTCGGCTCAGGTCACCATCTCACGGTTCTTGAGTTCGAGCCCCGCGTCGGGCTCTGTGCCGACAGCTCAGAGCCTGGAGCCCGCTTCGGATTCTGTGTCTCCCTCTCTCTCTCTGTTCCTCCCCTGCTCACACTCTGTCTCTCTCTCCTTCAAAAAGAAATAAAGATTTAAAAAAATTAAAAAAATAAATAATACTTCAAGGTAGCCCAGACCTGCAGATGTGCACACGGTGGCGGGGGGGTGGGGGGGGGGGGCAGGGAGGGGACAGCCCAACCCTTGGCACCCACCAGCTCTATGCCCAACGCTGCAGGGATCATCACCCTCTGCATTGCCCGCCCCCCAGGGTTTGCCCCCCCCCCACATTGCTCTGGAACCCAGGACAAAGGCAAGCTGAGCTGATCCCAGAAGAATGGGGGGGGTGGGGAAGGGATGGGGTGATTCCCTGGCACCCCACCCTCTCCCCCTGCTGTTGTGTTTTTTTTTTCTTCCTTCCCCCCTCTATAAACAAGTGATTAATGCCTTGCAAAGAGGACACACCTCCCCCCGCAGCAAGCTAGCCCTGCCAGATTCCCCAGCCTTAATTCCGCTGTTAACACTCCTCAGGCAGAGGGGTGAAAAATAAGTAAATCCCCTCCTTCACCAAGCAGACCTGCGGGCAATGTGGTTTGTTTAAAGTCTCTCTGCTGAGCTATGGACCTGCCTCCCGTTTGCTCTGAGGGAGTGAAGATTTTAAAATTAAAAATCAAACACACACGCGGACGCCTTTCTCTAACACAGTCTCCAGTTTGTAAAGCCTAATTGCAGAGGACCCTCCCCACATGGACCCAGCTTTGGCGGAATCTTCCTTTCATTCTCCCACCCGGCATCAGTGAACTGTGGGGAGATCGGATGGATGAACACTGTCCGGGTTTCTACGGGCTCCTTTTTGTCTTAGTTTGCGAGAGACATCCTGGCTGATTTAAGAAAGGAATCCCTGATAAAGCGGTTCTCGCCCCTGGACTGGGCAGGCGGGCCACCGAACACTCAGGAGGAACTTGCACGCGCATCTATTTCTTAATGCCATCCGGTTTAATTTCCACGCAAGCGCAGTTCGACAACATACAATCTGTCAAGTGGGCAGAAGCGGTACGTAATTTGGAAACGCAAAAACATAGAGAAACTGGAAAGTTCTTCTTAAACCTTCGTTTGTCGTGATGTGGCGTCTTCCAAAGAAATCCGGGAGTATCCCGTCTAATAGATGAAGAAAGAAATGAAAGGCGCAAAATCTCACCATCTTTCAACCCCCTAACGGCACGGTGGATCCGTCTAGAAAATGGTCATCAGAAGCTTCCAACAAAGGGAGAAGAAAAGGGAGTAAGAGCACACATCTCCTGAGGGAAGTACACGCGGCCGTCTGTCCAGGGGGCTCGCCCAAAGCATCAACGCTGAATCCTCAAACATCCCCTTTCTAACCACAAGGTTGCAGGAAATACAGGGGACAGAGACACAAACAGTGGACACCACAGGGATGCAAACAGAAAGAGCCAGAATGATTGCGTTATTTCAATTTAAAAATTTCTGAAGGGGGAAATAAAGGGGGGGGTGGGGATGGTGGATGTAAGAGATTCAAAATCAAACACAGTGCAGATACCTTGTCCTCGTTGTAAAACAAACCAACTGGAATGAAATCATAAGAAGAATGAAGACAATCGGGAAACATTGAGTCCTAACCGAGTATTTCATAAGCATGTGCTATCATTGTCTTTTGGGGGGGGGTGGAATAACAGTATTGTGGTTGTCTTTTTTTTTTATGTTCCTCCGCATGAGCGGGGGTGGGGGGGGGAGGCAGAGAGAGAGAGGGAGACACAGAATCCGAAGCAGGCTCCAGGCTCCGAGCGGTCAGCCCAGAGCCCGACGCGGGGCTCGAACCCACGAGCCGCGAGATGGTGACCTGAGCTGAAGTCGGACGCTCAACCAACTGAGCCACCCAGGCGCCCCTGTGGTTGTCTTTTTTTAAATGTATTCTCATCTTATGGAGATACATACCGAAATATCTACCAATGAAATGATATGGTGTCCAGATTTGCGTTAAAGTGACCCATTGTAGCAATCAATGAAACAAGACCGGCCACCAGTTGATAATTATTGAACTTAGGTGGCCGGTATATGGGATTGCACTTTGCCAGTCTCTCTATTTTTTGTACGTTGGAAATGTTTCATTAAAAAGGGTGGGCGGGGGGGGTTGCCTGGGTGGCTCAGTCCCTTAAGCATCTGGCTCTTGGTTTCGGCTCAGGTCATGACCTCACAGTGCTTGAGATCCAGCCTCGAATTGGGCTGTGTGCACTGACAGTGGGGAGCCTGCTTGGGATTCTCTCTGTCTCTCTCTCTCTCTCTCTCGAAAATAAATAAATAAACTTAAAAAAGAAAAAAAAAAAAAAAGAAAACTTTGGAGATTGTTAGCATAGACCTTGAAAATCAGCAGATACTTCAACTCCATTCTGGACCAAAATACCAAGTAGCAGGTTGGCTGAGGAGGAAGAGAAGAAATCTAGTTCTTGGGCGCTAACTCTATGCCAGGCATTAGAATAAATTCTCTTTCATGAACAATCTTGGCTTTCCTGTTCAGCAGCTGTGGGATAATTCATATGATTGGTTTGACCATTATAAGATCATTTTACAGATAAGGAAACTGAGGCTCAGGGAACCAAAGTGACTTGCCATATGGTGCCAAGACCAGAAAAAGAGCCGCTGGTGAGCTAAGGCATCTAGTTACTCATTTTTTTCTTTGTGACCTTGAACGAGTACTTGTCCTCTCCTCCCTGGGTCTCAGTTTCTCTAGTTGTAAGACCAGGCTAATGAGTCATAAAAGGAAATTTTACTCTTAGGTTTTCTTCTGCCAGTCTTCCATTTCCTTCTCATTTCTTCCTTTATTTATTTTTTTTCAAGTTTATTTTGAGAGAGAGAGAGAGAGAGAGAAACACCATGAACAGGGGAGGGAGAGAGAAAGAATCCAAAGCAGGGGCTCAAACTCACAAACGGTGAGATCATGACCTGAGCAGAAATCAAGAGTAGGACGCCTAACCGACTGAGCCACCCAGGCGCCCTACTGCTTCCTTCCGTCTTCCCAGGAAGGTGTCACAGGCGGCCTGGTGTAGGAAAAAGGAAAACTGGGTCCTGGGTTCCAATTCGTATTCTGCCTTGTGCTATGAGAAGAGTTCGTTTTGAACAAAGGCTTCAAATCAAACAGAGAAGAAAATGGCAACCGCCTCTGAGCCCTGCTGGAGGGGTCAGGACAGCGGACAGAGTGGCCGGCTCAGGGTCCAGGGCGTGACAGGTGCTCCAGTAAGGATAGATCTCCGTCATCCCCACAGCTTGTTCCCACCTCCCCGAGGTGGTGGCTGAAAAGGCACTTTCTCAGTGAGGCCTTCTCTGACCGCCTCTTGAAATGAACCCCCATTCGTAACCCCCTTCTTCCTGATGTTTCGTTTCCCATATGACTCCTCACCATCAAACATTTTTCCACCTGTTTATTGTCATTCAGTCCCCCGCTCAAACGTCCTTGGGGACAGTCGTTTTTAGGTGTTTGGCTCACTGCTAACTCCCTAGCCTGAGACATCTATTAGGCCCTCGGTAGGCCTTTGTGGAAAGAATGAATGAGTGAGCTAATGAATGAATGAACATTGGATCTGGCAATGGCAGCTTGAAGACAGGCAAAGAACTTGGTCTTACACCAAGTAGCTGGTCCATCAGTGCTTTTGTACTTGTTTCGTTGGGAACATAGAATCCCCTGAGATTACTCTGTTCACCTTTAAGCACCCAATTTAACCTGCGAACGTTCTGACAGTGTCCAGCTTTCTTAATTCTGGCTCTCCCTTAAATCGGCCTCCAAGTGCTCGTCCCAGGAGCTCGGAGTTCTTGAAGCTCTATTTCACCAAGGGCAGTGAGTGCCACTATCCTCGGGGGCCGTTTGCAACTTGCCTTCCCTGAGCACAGATGTTTGACTCTGCTTTGTTTCAAGACAGATAAATGGTTCAGCTCCCTAACTTAATCTTTACGAAGGGTTTACCCACTGCTGAGGTGGGACTTGCCCACGGATCCTCTGGGGGCACAGGAGCTGCAAATGTGCGCGGTGTTATCAGAGAGAAGGAGGCAGGCAAGGATCCTTTTATTCAGGTGGGGAAACTGAGGTTCTAGAGGGGCCAGAGCCGTGCTGAACGTCACCTCAGAGGAGAACCCAGGGCAGGAGGGTGGGCGCCCTGGGATGGGAGTATTGATAAGCACTCTCAGAAGACGTTTCCCTCCTGAGATACCCTCTCTGAGCCAAAACTGCCCCAGGCCAGACCTCGCTCCCTCCTGGGCCCACTGAGAAACATCCCTGGAAAAGGTGATCAGGGCTTTTTCCCTCCTCCCTGCTCCACATACCAACAGGTTGTGCTACCTTTCAAAACTGGACCTTGTTTCCCATGGGACCCTTCCTCCGTCCCTACGGAGACCAAGAGCCCAATTCATTCCATCCACACCTCAGAGATTCTTGCTCCTTGCCCTAATGTCCTCCAACAGGCTCCTATAGGAACGCGGGAGCCCATGGATCGAATTCTGGGGTCCGTGAACTTGGGCCTTCACTCAACTCTCATTTTTGCTCAACTCGAAGCGAAATCAGGATTTCTTTCCATTAGAAACGTAGGTGACCACACCCAGGAGGATTGGCAGTGGCCGGGACTTGGTCACCAAGAAAACCACAGGTATTTTCATACCGATGTTATTACAGGTGCAATGGGAAATGTCGTCTTGCTCATCCTGACTCGCGAAGGGCAATACCATAGCCATCGGTAGATTGCACAATTGGACGTACTCATTAGGCGCCTACGTGTTACGACGCTCTTAGGTTTAATATTGCTTTTGTTTCAAAACTGTGATTCTATGCCTCTTGAAAATCTTATTCTGAGAAGGCATCCGTAGGCTTCGCCAGATTGCCTCGAGGGGTCCGTGGCCCCACCAGGTGGCCAAGTCCTTCCTGGCGTTGGAACCAATGAAACAAAGCCTTGACCGTGATTGAGCAGAAGGCGGCCGCGGAGCCCTGAAACCCAAAATGATTGTTAGTGCCGCTGTGCTCTTGAAAAAGTTCCAGGAAAGCACATTGTGCAAGCTCCCTGAAACACCAAAGGGGTACGTACGTAGGAGCTGAACGTGGCTTTGGACGGCTCTGAATCACAGAGCAAGAAAACAGTTCTTCCAGACCCTCCCGTGGAGTCCAGTCCGAGGCTGGTGCTCATCGGACCTTCTGACCGCAGTCCCGCATCATCGTCAAGGCCACAGCAGGCCTCTGGCCGGGAGCCTCCTAACATTGCCTTGATTTCCCTGCTTATCGCCTTCAGCTTCCCTTCTGCTGCTGGGAGGTGAGACGGGCGCTCATTTACCCCAGCTGGATGAGGATTTCGTTTCCGACAAATTGGCTGTTGTGCAAAAGTGAGCCGGTTATGAAAATACACATTGAGGAAATAATTGTGCCGTCGGCACCAAGGTCTGTAAAGCGTGAGTGCGCTTGTGTCACGATGCCCCCTCCCACCTCCAGTTTCACCAGTAAGGGAACTGAGGCCAGATACTCACCCCAGAGCCTGTGCCTTCCCAGGCAAAGTGCAGGGCCTTCCCCTGTGGCTTCTCTGGCAGCTGGGGCCTGCACTCTGCCCCCTCCTCGGCCCTCCTAGACCTCTGTGGGGCCAGGGGTAGAAAGCCAGGGACTCAAAGTTCCCAGCATGGGTGTCAAACATGCCTTCTGAGTGTCCTGGCTCCAGGGTCCCCCGTCCTGAAGGGCCCGGTTGAGTGGGGCTTTCATTAGCCTCTGAGAGGTGGCAACAAGTTTCAAGGGCAGGACGCCTGCTGCCCACTGCTCCCACTTCTGCAGACCAGGCAGAGTGCTGGAAAGACTGGGAGCAAGATTCCAGAGGCATCTGGATATTATCAGTCACTCAACTGTCTGGCCAGTGGCGTGGGGTGGGGCTGGTGGCAGGGGGCAGACACTGGCTGAAGGGTGGAGTCAGAAATCCCACACAGATTCCCGGGACCAGACCCAGCTCCTGGGGAGGGTGGAGGGCGGTCATGATGCGCTGGCTGCAACCCCCACCCCCACCCCCACCCCCAGCCTTCATTAGGCGGCAGGACCAAAGGCAGCTGAAAGTCAATGATGGTATTTGTCTGACAGAGGAAATGGGGAGGGAGGGGCTGGTGGGCAGCCGAGGCAGCCAGACTACTCCACTGGGCAGCACTTGAGGACGGCAACAGGGGGCGGAGGGGGGGTGGGGGCAAAGCTCGCCCTCTGGTCCACTTGAGGATTCCTGCTTCAAAACTAGCCCTGATGGCTTCCAGACAAGTCGGCACCAAGGGTCACTTCTGGAGGCTGTAAGTGTTGTTGATGGCAGCTGTAGGGACAGGTGTAAATCTGTCCATGCATTCCTTCCCACTACCCCTCCCAGCTTTCTGCACCTGAAGCAGGTCCCATTACTGCAAGCCCGCTCAAGAGGCCTAAACACACACACACACACACACACACACACACACACACACACATGAATGTGCATGCTCACAGTTAATGCTTGGCCTGCCGTGTGGGTACATTTTTTTTAAAGCTCCCTTACAGCAAACTCTGTCAGCTGTTTGTTAAAGCAAAGCAAACAGGAGCCTTTGCAACAAAAAAGAAAAAAAAGGCAAGGCAAGGAAAGGAAGGAAAAAGGGGGGGGGGGGAGAAATCCTTTTCGTTGCTGCCATGAAAATGTTCTTTAAAAAAACCCCACTGGGGCAGACCAGGAGGCCAGTAAGGGAAGAGGCAGGGTACGCGGAAGAGGAACTCTGGCTTCCTTGCTCGGCTTGGAGTGATCGGTCGGGGAAGAGACCTTCACCTTAACCAGCTTCCTCTCTAGCAGGAACCCGTCTCCTCCTCTCTCACCAGCCTCCCACCCCATGAGCAACGATCTGCCTTCCCACGAATAACGGGGGCTCCTCCCCGCCATCCCACCGGACGGCAGCCCATCCCTCTCCAGAGGGGGCCTCTAGGACGCGCGCTGGTCCCCCTCTCCGGCTCGCCAAATGCACTCTGAGAATCTGTAGGGGGACTGGGGAGGGTCGAGAGTGGGGGATGCTTCCTCTTCTTGGCCAACTAGACCCCACCAACCAAACCCTCCTCCTTGTGGGTTTGAGCAGCCGCGTGCTGGGGAGGAGAGGGGCTTCTATGCCAGGCCACTGGCAAAACAGGGAAACGCAGCGCCTTCCCCGCACCCCGCGGGCTCCCAGGCTCTCGGCCCGCTCTCCCCACCCCCACCGCGAAGGCCTCGTAGGGGGCCCCTGGAAACCCCTAATGAAGGATAACGCATCTGCTACGTTGCTGGTATCTGGTGCTTTGGGAGGTTTCGAAAAACCATATTCCCCGCGGGCTGGAGGCTAGCTACTTCGGGAACTGGTCACTCAGAACAGCTCCATGGTGATTTAATGCAGGCATTTATACTGGGCTCGATTATCTCCAAACGTTAAGTAATAGAGCCCGAGGGCGGCCGGGGCGTGGCGGGGCCTTGTGCGTGCGGGCCCCCCGGCCCCCAGCCGCCTCTCCAGTCGCCCCGGGGCCATGCCTCCCCCGTGCGCCTCCCGTGGCCCCCACATTTCGCCAGAAGGAGGCTTCTGTCTCCCCGTCTCTGTTTATCTCTGCGCCTCGCCCTGTCTCTGCACTTGGTGTCCACTCTCTGCTTTTCCCCCCTCTGCTCTCTCACCCACCTCGACCCCCGCTCCCCCGCGTCGCCCTGTGTCCTGCCCTTCGCCCCTCACTGCCTCTCTCTGCCTTCACCTCCGCGCCCCTCCCCACCCCTCCGGGTGTATATGGGGCTCTGTCCATCTCTCCGTGTCTGCCCGTCTTTCTCTTTTCCTGTTTGTCCCTCCCTCCTTCTCTCCCCGACTCCCCCCTGTCGTCGTCCTTCTCCATCACTCCTCTCTCCTCCCCACCCCGCCCACCCCGCCCCAAGTCCTCAGGCCGGTCTGCAGCCCCTGCCGAGGTTTGCAGGGCCCCAGAGGACTGGGGAAGGGGACGGTGGGCTCCTGTTACTGATTAGAAGTCTGGGCCTGGGAGGGGAGACCTCAGCCACACGCAGCGGCACCCAGGGCCAAGAGGCCTTCAGGGCCACCCCCCCCCCCCCCCCGGGGGCCTGAAACCCCTCCGCGGGCAACCGGGCCTCAGTGACAGAGCGCAAGGCACCCAAGAATGATCCTGCGTTCTCCACGAACTCCTTTTCCTCAGTGGATCTGAGAAACTTTCCCTCACTTCCGGAGGTGGAGAAGATCCGGGGGACTCGGGCTGGGGTGGGGTGGAAACGGCTCCGGATTTGAATTCAGGACACCGGGTCTCTAAGCCCAGCTGGGACCCTAACTCTGATCTCTGGGCCGCTTACGGGTTTGAGATCCTGGGATTTGGGAAAAGGGCCCACAGGGGCATGCAGTGTTGAATGGGAAGCTTGAGGAAGCATCTCACCTCAGCGTCAAGAGCCAGAAATGGGGCTTCCTCTGGCTGCGCTGGGAACAGAACTGGGCCAGAGTCATACTAATAGAGAGACCGGACTTAATAGACGCTAGGTAGTCGTCTAAGACGATCTATGTATGTAGATATATACCTCGAGATACTCTAAATATATATATAGTATATACTTTGAGTAAATGTATATGATTTATACTAAGTGTATACGAAAAGTAGATGAGATAGAGACTGGACACAGAGAGTGGAAGGTGCCCAAACAGCGAATGTTTAATGAGCACTTACTATGTGCCAAGGTGGAGCTGAGAAATGTCCACCCCTGATCTCATTTACCCCCGGCCGTGTCCTTTGTGGCAGGAGGCAGCTGAGGCTTAGAAGGACCGAGGGACCCATCCGAAGTTCTAAGGCTCAGAGAGGCCACCTCTCAAAGGTCAGTAGGAGGTATGTGAACCCACGGTGGGAATGAGCCCGCTGAACCTGACTGCGGGGTCCGCCAATGTACCAAGGCCAGCAGCAGCAACCTCCCCAGGGGAGCAGGCGGCGATAGGCGGAACCTGTCCTGCGCTCACGCTCAGCAAACGTGCACCTGCTGGCTGGGACCTGGCTTGTCCTCACCTACAGCAGGACCCACCCACACTGCCAGCCGTGCTCCATCAGGCTGTGGGTGGCATGGCGGGGGTCATGGCAGTCGGTGGCTCCATTCCTAGTGTGGGGAGCGTTTCATCTCCTGTGTGCGTGGACGTGGGTAAAAGTGCGCCGAGAGGTGGCGAGGGAAAGGCGGCCAACGTTCGCCTTGACTCCGCCCCCCTGCCCCCAACCAGTAATGCAGCCCCGCCGCTAACCGATCCAATCCATCCAATCGCCATTCCTCCTCCTCTAACCGCGTACTTCGTCTCATCTCCAACCCGAAAGGAGCGGGGAAACTGAGGCCTAAAGCGGTTGGCGCCAAGCGCGTGCGCGGGAAGCTGGCCAAGTTGCCGCATGCCCGCCAGGCAGGGACACGGCGAGCGGAAACCACAGTCCCGGGGCCTCCAGAGAGACGCGGGGAGCGTGGCCAAGCGCGGCGCAGGCACCTCTGGGCCTTGAGCGAAGCCTAAGTCGGCCAAGTCGGCAAAAGAAGAAAGAAAAATCGCGGTTAGGGGCTGCTGTTGGGAAGCCGTGCATTCACCAAAAGCATCCGCCGGGGTCTAGGACTTCATGGATGCGGCTTGGGAATGGGGCCGGGCGGTGGGCACAGCCGGGAGGGCATGGAATCGAAATGGATTTGCTTCCGCAGCTCGGATCCTGGCGGTAGGCGGCAGATGGACGTCGTGACTTCAGCCTGAGTCCGGATTCCATGCGCAATTGAGAGAGAGAGAGAGAGAGAGAGAGAGAGAGAGTCCAAAGCAGAGACGCGGCTAGAAAGACAGAGAGAAGGGAGAGAAATGCAGAGTTCAGGAGAGGCTTGAGCCTTAGCGCCACGCTGGAGGAGGCAACGTGGTCCTGATGACCCTCGCTCTGTCCGGAAACATCCTGGGCCAGGCCAGGCCAGGAGGACAAATGATCCGGACACCCAATGCCTCCCTAGAGGATAGAATCCTCAGCCTCGCCTCCCCTTTGCTGTGTACCGCCAGGAAAATCACTTCACTTCTCTGAGCCCTGAACGCCATACCTTTAGTTCAGGAAGCTGGCACAGGGCGCACAAAGACCTTGAAATAATTGCGTTTACTGTTTGTTCTTCCCCTCTGCTCCCTCCAACGGAACTGCTTTGGACGAAAACCCCCTGAGCTGCCCTGCCTGGGCTGACAGGGTATGACTGGAGATGCCAGAGGAAGAATGCACACAGCAAGCGCCCAATCATTCCTCTTGTTTTGCGGGTCTGCGCTAACTGTCCCTCATAGGCGGACACAGGTGATTGGTGAACAAACCCTTTCAAAACCGCGCGGAGGGCTCCCGGAACCGCCGTTAAGAGCCTGGCTGCAAGGTGTCGCAGGACGAAGAGTCCGTGTCCCCAGCAAAACACTGCAGGCCTCAGGGATCCAAAGCCGGTGCTCATTTCCACCTCGTCTCCCTAAGTCAACGATTCGCAGCATCCCCAGCGCTGTCCCCAAACCACCCAGCTCCAGATCCTGCTGGGCTGAGCCTGGGGCTTTAGAGGGAAACGTCCCGGGCGGAGATCCTGGCGAGAGGCGCTGCGCCGAGGGAGGGAAAGCAGGAAACCCGAAACCCGAGCAAAGTTGAGGGAGCCGGAGAGAAGGCGAAGGCCCCGACGGAAACGGGGGGAAAAAGACAAGCAAGAGGAGAGACACAGAGACAGGGAAGCAGACGGCGGAAGCGAGAGCCCGCGGGAGTGCGCGAACCCGCTCCGGGCGCAAGGCGCCGGGCGCTGGACGGCCAGAGGCGCCCCAGCTCTGTTCCCCACCGCGCCCCACCCGGCCCAAGGGGAGCTCCCCACCGACCAATTTGGCTTGCACAAAACCCGCGCCCCAGGGGGCTTTGCCTGGCCGCTGGGGCTTGATTCATTTCTTGACTAATTAACTGGAAGCTAGGTCGCCTCTTCTTTCGGGGCCCAATTAATTCGCCGCGGGCGGTGGGGCGGGGGCCGTGAGGCCTAGGCGCCCGCCTGGAGCCCCTTTGTGAAGGGCCGTCTGGACCATATTGATTCTACACACACACACACACACACACACACACACGCACACGCACACACCCTCACCCTCCTTCCTACGTATAAAAAAAAAAAAAAAGTCTTGAAAGCGCTGGATTGCCAGAGTTTAAGAAGGATTGTCAGCCTGTCACTCCCTCCTCCCCCCACCCCGCCCAACCAATTGCATTTGCTTCCAGCAGGAAGGGACCGACGGGCTAGGGCAGTTTCCAGATCTGCCTGGGCGAGGGTTAAATGGAATTTCTCCCCATAAAGGGCAAAAAAGGAAAGGAGATAGATGGCCACTGTGCACCTACTGTGTGTGCGCGCGCGGGGCGCCTACTGCCTCCCCGTTAAAAGCCAAAAAATGAACCAGAGAATCCCCAGGTGGAATCCCAGCTCCCCAAGAGACGAACGAGCTGTGAAACCCGGGGCAAGTCTTTATATCTCCCTGCATGACTCAGTTTCCTCCTCTCTGGAGACTGGAGCTCACTGGGAAGACACCTGCCTCCTCCGATTGTTGTATTTGATGAGCTGATGGGCGGAAACGTTCTTAGAACATTACCATTCACTTGAGCCTTTCACAAATGTTGTCTTCGGTAAAGGGCATTTCATAAAAACCCCGTTTCGAAGATGAGGAGGGAACCCGGGGCTAAGGAGCGCAGACCCGTTGCCGTAGCGATCCTGGTGTTTGACTCCAAGGCCAAGATGCTGGCGGACGAAACCTACCAGCGGGGCTTTTCGAGGGCTAGGCGGGGCTGGGTGCCAGTGGAGAGCGCTCTCCCTGCCTGGTGGACCCAGAGGCTCACTCGGGTGGGACTGGAGGCTTCTTCCCGCCCACCTTACCCCCATCCCGGCTGCGGAAGAGTGAGAAAGTCCAAATCCCGAAAGCTCTAGTTGGAAGCCAGCGCTCAGCAGCGAGGGTGATTTCCCAGCGCTTGTGGGGACCTCATCGATTGTATTGACCTCAACGGTGGGTCAGCTTGTCTCCATCATCGATCAACCGAACGAAGTCTGGGACTGAACTAGAGACGAAAGAAAATCACAGCCGCTGTCTTTGTAAAGCTAGTGGAAAGTGGCCCTGGGGCGCCAGAACGCCCGGGTGACCCATGCCCGCCGCACCCTCACGCAGCGCGTCGGGAAAACGAGCTTCTCACCTCACTCCTCTTTACTCGATCATGGTGTCATTTTTTAGTTCTGTTCTATATTTAAAACCCAAAAACAAACAAACAAGGATTCGTTTATTCAATCAACAAACACTGGATGAACGCCGGGCGCGTGCCAGACTGCGCTGGTCACTGGGCTACTAATGAGGGAAGAGGTCTGCAAAGAAACAGAAAATCCTGGCGGGGGGGGGGGAGGCGTTGTAAAGGCTTCTTCGCTGTCACTTTTAGCACTGTGACCTTGGGCCAGACTCTCTCCCACAGTCCCTATCCGTGAAGAGTGACACAGCACTGCCCAGTCCTAGGCAAGGTGTAGGCGCTGTCTGAAAGAAACGGATGGGAGAGTCTGGGGGTTAGATCTTTCAGTACAGCCCGGAGCTCAGGGCTTCAGGGAGCAGATCTGGGAAAGCAGATCTGATTCCTGAAAACTGCCTGGCACCTGCGACGACCTCGAGGGCCCTTTGGCATTTTCAGGGCTCCCAGACGCTGCTGCCTCTTCCCAGGATCGGAAAAACCACCTGGCCCGACCTCCCCCAGCACGCAGAAAAGCTGGGGCTGGACTGAGTTTGGCCTTCCTGCCTGAGATGTTGAATGTAGAAGCCTTCTCCCACCCCGCCCTTCCTGGGCCTCGATTTTCCTCCTCTCTGAAATGGAAATGTATATATATTCTACTCACCGCAGTGGATAGAGTTCACGACAATAAGCATCAAGCCAGCCGGGACCCAGGGTCTCCAGGGCTTAGCAGACTGCGTGGACAGAGAAAGCCCCCCAGTCAATATTTGTGGAATGACCTAGTGGATGTGTCTATCCATTGGACCAAACTTTTCTTCTCATTACCACATTTTCACTGTTTCACCTTACATATCAGAATCCGTTTGGGGGGCAACTAATCAGTTTGATGCCGGTTTTTAAAAAGTGCACTTTGGGAATAGTCATTTGTTTTCAAAAGCGCGGAGAAGCCCCGTTAGTCCCTCTCTCCCTTTCTTCATTGACTTTTATTCCTGTATGGAAAGATTATGTACTGGGCACCTACCAATTGCCAAGCACTGTGATGGGAGTCAGAGAAAGGATGAGTCAGTCCTCTCCTTCCCTTCCAGGAACTTGGAAAATAAAGACCTAATATTAGACACGCCTAGCTGGACCATGTAGCCAATATACCTCTTTGGTTATGGCTGATTTTCCACCCCCAGCCCCCCCTCCCCCCACTTTCTGGCTCTTTAAGTAACTTTTGACCAGATCATAAAGTCTAACGCAGTGCCTGGCACACAGTAAGAGCTCACCAGGCGCTGGGTGAATTTCTGCGCAAGAGACCTCCCGCACCTTCAGGGACACTTCCAAATGAGGGCTCCTTTTGACTGGGGTGCACTCCAACCCTGACATTCCCAATTACAGGTACAATTCAGGCTGGTAAGACCAGCCACGCCGATTTCCATCGAGCCTATCTGGAGGGGGCCGGTGAGAACCGGACTGGCCTTTGCACGAGGGGGTGCGGGACCATGAGGTTCCGCAAACCGTGTTCCCTTTTTGCAACTCCACATGCACCTGGCTGTCCTCCTTTGCAGACCACTCTCCCCAGACACACACACACACATACACACGCGCGCGCGCGCGCGCGCGCGCGTGGCGCCTAGGAAACGAGGCGTTAGTTTGCCCTGAGAACCCTCTTCCCCCACATCCCGGCTCTAGCCCAGCCTCTCTGGATCCACCTTCCAGGTTTGGCAGACCGTGAGTGCCCCCTCTCCCGCCCCAGCCTCCAGGAACAGCTTTGGCCTCCCGGTGCCTCCGGAACTGCCACTGCGGAAGCTCAAAACTGAGGTCCCAACCCCGCGCGGCGGCGGGGCGCTCGGAGGGCGGAGGTCCGCCCGCCGCGTCTCCGCCGAGCGCCATCCAGCGGCGAGACGCCAGGGGCACCCTTCGCAGAGGTCGCTGGAGAGCTTCTCCAGAAGCGAGGAGCGCAGGTTTCCAAGCGAGCGGCAGTCCCTTTCCCCACCCCCACCTGCCCCCCCCCCCCCAAATTAGGGCCCATCTATCTCCCACGCCTCCCCGCGTACTGCCCGCGCTGCTTCAGGCTGATTCGGGTTCACCCAGCGTTCAACACCACCCTCCCCCTTTTATTTATGCCCAACATATGCACTGGGCTGGGAATTTTTTAAAGGCGGACGAAAAGAAAAGAAAGAAGAAAGAATTTAAAAAAAAAAAAAAAAAAAAAAAAAAAGGTGTTTGCACCACCACTGCCCGGAAAACTTTCCGGTGGCGGCTGGGGGGTTTCAGCCCGGGCTGGGTGACGCTTGCTCTCCCTTCGCCGCGGGACGGACGTGTTAAGTCCTGCCTCCCTAATTCTACACCTATGACCTTATCCCGGCTGGAGTCAGGCGCTTTGACTCCGTGCCCTTGCGTGCAACCGAGACTGGGGAACCTCCTCCCCGCGAGATCCCCGTGGGCATCAATCCCCCGAGATGGGGGCTCCGGAGGGAGCAACGTAGCGCGCACCGAACCTTAAATGCAGAGGGAGGGACAGACCATTCTTCATACGCCCGGGATGTTATCGCTAATTTTTTGGAAAACTGCCTGTGTATACACATATTACATGTATTATGGAGAAGGTTAGTGCAAGACGAAGCACACCGAACAGCAGTTGTGGAGGTGGGGGGCCTGTGCTCCGACTGCCTGGTAATTTGTAACAGGCAGACTTTCTTGCTGGGAGAGAAAAGGAGTAACTGTGTAGCTGAAAAACAAATTGAACTCCGTCTGCATTGATCCAATGGGAGTCTGCCCGTGGGGTGTGATTGCAATGCATTTTTAAATCTGAGATTTAATTTCATATTTGGGGCTGCCTGGAATGTCCACACGTACACATCATCCCCGCATAGGATGTGTTAGAACCACACATGCATATTCTATTATGTTTAAATAAGGCAACGGAATATAGCCTCTGAGTGGGACCCACACGTGGCTTCCCAAGCATTAAGGAGATCTAAAAATGAACCCTAGAAAAGTATGTGACTCTGTTCTCAGAAAGCTAGGCCCCTCCTCTCCTCCAGATTCAGTTTGGGGCGATCTTCTGATATCCCAAATAAGAGGGATTTCCTTCGCCCCTTACCCCTCCTGAACCTGATCTCTACGACCAAAAAGAGTTTATAGTAAGTCAGCTCCAATATCCCTGTTACAGAAATCTGTCTCATTCCCTAAAAATTAAAAGTATCATAACCCACCCTCAGAAGGCGTTTCAAGGGCCCCAACAATTCTCGAATTCTAGATGGAGAAATGAAATAGAGGCGCCTGTCCTGGTTAATCCCGGCATTAAGACACGGACATAAAAGTGAGTCCAACATCATATTTTAACTTGTCTAATAGAAAACTCCTAACTTGACCCCACCGTTCTTCCTCCTCCCCACTTTGCTCTAAAGTACTAGAATCTTGCCGGGGGTGGGGTGGGGGTGAAATGAAGTCGCTTGGAAAGGGAAGGAAGGAAAGAAAGAAAGAAAGAAAGAAAGAAAGAAAGAAAGAAAGAAAAACCCAAGGCATTATTTACACCTGCAAACCTGGATGGCTGCATTCGGCCCCAATTGGCTTAATTGTAAATCTTTTCCTCATGGCCCCAATTCCTGGACAGAGCGTCTGGGTTTAATAATGCGCCCCGGCACCCCAGCAGGGCCGAGCTGGAAAGAGAGAATCCCCCCGCCCCACCCCCACTCAGCTCAGAGGTAATTAGAGCACCACGACCCCCCACCCCCAAACTACCCAAACCCTGCTTGAGGTACCAGAAGACCAGAGTCAGACATGTGGGGAACTCATATTTGACCGTCTGAAGACCAGAGCAGCTATTTCAAAAGCAACTGTACCCCTCCAAGTCAGAAGTGGGAGGCAGCGCACCCGCCTCTGGCTCCCGGCCCTCGCCCCCAGCGCCCCCAGCGCCCCCAGCGCCTTTGGCTTGCAGGGGGGCGAGTGGGAAAGAGAGGCGTCTGCACTCGGATCCAGACACGGCCTCAAACTCCCTCGGCTGGCAGTGTAGGGCTGACCTGTTTATAGAACTCGCTGCTAAGAAAACATGTAAAAACACACCCCAGCGGTGGGAGAGGAGAACGTTCCCTCGCACCCCACCCTCCTCCCTTTGTACGCGAAGATTCTCTCCCGGCTCTGCTCGGCGGCCTCCGAGCCCTGCTTTTCTCCCCGGGAGGCTATCTCCTCGCAGTGGTTTTTCCATCACTTTGAGAGCCGGAGAGCGCTGCGTTTCTCCTCTATTTTTGGTAACCCCTGCACCCCCAGCACTTAAGGTCTTTAGTATCCACCCCGGATTTGTCCTTTGCAAGCAGGGGGGTGGGGGTGGGAGTCAATGCTGGAAAAGGACAACTCGGAGCTGGTGGGGGGCGGGGGGGGGGTGGGGGGAGAAGGAGGGCTCCTCACGGAACCCTTGTAACCCTAGTTTGAGCTACGGGAAGAGGGCCTGCGTTCCGCGGACGGGGCCGGCGCGCTTTCTGCACTCGCGCGGGGGAGCCCGCCTCGCCTCGCCTCGCCTCGCCTCGCCTCGCCCCGCCCCGGTAGCTGCGGAGGGAAAGCAGGTAACCAGCGCCGGGAGCCAGTGCGCGCGGGTCGCGCGTTCCCGGGCCGGCGGGACCTCCTGGCGACAGGAGATCGGGGTAGGCCGGCCTGCCCGGGACCTCTTGGCTCCCCGGCGGGCCGGTGCGGCGTTCCGGGGGGCGGGAGGGGGCAGACCCGAGTCTCGACCCTTCCACCCCAGGGTGCGGGTGTAATCCGAGGCAGCGAGTGTCTCCTCGGGTTCCGTGCTGGGCGAGGCCTGGAGCCGCACGGAACGCGTCCAGCTTCCGCATTTGGAACCGGGGTAAGGCGGCTGCGGCGCGAGGCGAAGCACCCCGGGGGCCGGACCCCATCGTCCACAGGACCTGGATGGGGAGCTCTGGGCTGTCGCTGCCTCACGCTCCTTCCTGGGGGCCGCAAGTTTTCCTTTTCCAGGGGAAAGGAGGAAAGGACGTTTCCAGGAGAGGTTCCCAGATCGAGAAGGCCGCTGCTCTCTGCCCGCGCGCCTGCCAGGGTTTTTAATATTTGGCTTGGAGATGAAATGCACTGAGGTCTGGGCACCAGAAAAAAAGCAGGTCTTGGGGAAAGCGCTTTGACAATTGCAAACATTTTCTTTCTCTTTCTATTTTTGTGTGTGTGTCTTTGCCTCTGTCTTCCTCCTCTTAAAAATAAATAAAAAGGTAAAAGGAAAAGAGAGAGAAACTTCTCCAGCTCTCGGTTATTTATTCAAACCCCAAGCTGGAGCCTTGGAAAGGCTTCTGGGGTCTCTAAGGTCACAAGTGTCACCCAAACCTTGGGCTCAGGTTGGGAGAGAGAGAACAGTCCCTCCAGCTCTGCTGCACACCCCCCCCCCCCCCATCGCTCCCTGGATGTTCTATGAGACTCAGGCAGGATTTGTTATGTACTATTTGAAGGCTGGGAAGATTAGTTTGCAGGCAAGGCAGCGACTTAAAGGCACATTGTTGAGGCCTCAAGTTTGTTTCAGCGACACAGAGGAGAAGGCTACCCAGATTGTCAGGTAATTAAGACTGACACTGAGGTTCAGCGACCCCCGCCCCCTTTTCTGAGTGGCCACGGCGCGGGGTCAGCGATCACAGAGACGGAGCTGGGGCTTGGTTCCAAACTGTGAGGAGTGAGTTGGGCCAGAGCGTTTCCCTGGGCGTGAGGCAGCTAGCTGCTCAGGGACAGACCAGGCCTGGAGTCACCATCCTGAACCTAAGACTCACACCCTAGCCTTGGCCACCGGTTTCCAAGTCCCCCACCTGCCAGGCGAGGGAGCCGGAGAAGCAGGTGAAATCACTCCCCCGCCACCCTCTGTCCCAGACCCACAAGAGGTTATATTTCCCATAGGATTGTTCAAGGCAGATAGGGTTTTAGCAGCTTTCAATGTGACAGTAAAACGTGTGAGCCTTCCAGGCTCACACCCCTCCAGTCCTTGGAAACTTGTGCCCACCTAGGAAAGACCAATCCCTCCCCAAAGCCATAGCTCTCCCAGGGACAGCTACATTTTGGGGCTCCAATGGATAGGAAAGACAGTGTGTTATCTCCTAATGGGTTGGGGAGAATGAAAACATGACTTTCAGAACATAGGCCAACTGGATGGCTCACAAGGAGCAGCTACTAGAAGAAAATGGAGAGGAAACACGCGCGCGCGCGCGCACACACACACACACACACACACACACACTTCTGCACCCACTCTTCTCTTTCATTTATCTCTTGCCTTCCCTCTCTGCTCTGATCCTCTTTAATTGAAACCCAGTACGGGAAATAGTAATGGATATTGTGCTCAAATTGAGAAAACGTGTCTGTAGCTCTAAGGGGACAGTTAGTTCAGCAGAATTGGAGGAGCCCATCTTTCTTGGCCCCGTCAGCCTTCCTGACAGTGGCGGCCATTTAATTAGCCATGCCCCCTCGCTTACACATCCCCCTGTTCCCTCTGCCCCGTCTGCTCTCAGAGGGCGAGACCCCACCGCCCCCAAGCCACTGGCACCAGACGGCCCCCGCCAGTAATAGTGGGAAGGAGCAGAAGCGGGAAACCGTGGAAAACCAAGCTCTCCCGTCCAGATGAA
This sequence comes from Panthera onca, assembly GCF_046562875.1. Classification (NCBI taxonomy): domain Eukaryota; kingdom Metazoa; phylum Chordata; class Mammalia; order Carnivora; family Felidae; genus Panthera; species Panthera onca. Next base: position 10,636,812 of record NC_138350.1, on the reverse strand, counting down.
GCCTCCCATCTGCCGGTGGGGACTGGAGAACGTACCGTTGTCTTTTTCCTCCACCTTTTTAGAGTATTCTGTCCCTCAGACCCCCCCCCCCAAGCCAAATTCCTGGCATGAACTGCTGAGGGACCATTTGCCCGCTTACCTGTCTGGACTGAAAATCTGGAAAGAGGATGTTGAATAAAGAAAGGTGTTGGGTGGTCACAGGTGCCTGAGGCCCAAGCCAGCTCTGGCCTGCGTCTCGCTGATTCTGGGTCAGATAAGACGAGAGGAAAAATTCCCTGCCCTCTTCCTCCTGAATTCATTGCTGCTGGCCTAAGAAACGTCCATTACATTATCTGTTTTTTTTTTTTCTTTAAGTAATTGGGTAAAACACACAAAGGGAACATTGAAGATGTAGATTGGTTTGAAATTAGGAAACCACAATTAGTTCCTTTTCCTGTGAGAGAGAGAGGGAGGAAAAAACCCTTCACAGATGTATAAAAGGCACTCTCCCCCCCCCCACACCCACTTCATCCCCCCCTCCCTTGTTTCCCTTCCAACTTATCTAAATCCCTAGCCATGTACAAATTTGCCATTTTCCAGGGTGACCGGCTTTGATGGAAGGTAGGTGCTAATAAGAATAATGCAGAGGGTGAAATCTTTCCATTTTGTTTCAGCCAAAACCATATTTACATTAAAAGGAGATATGATGAGCAGGGATTACGTGAATAACGGATGATGCTCTAGAAACAGCATGAACCAACTGGCACCAAAGTGAGCCTCCGAACTAAAAATACCGTTTCCCCAAGCTAGACAACTTTGACAACCTTTTCACACACACACACACACACACACACACACACACACACACTTCAGACTCTTGCACTGAATCGCCCTGATCAATAATTTAGAGGGCTGTCAGAGGACAGGGAAATGTGCCTTACGGGAAGGCCTTTGCTGCTAGGGCAAGGCAGAGGTAGGAGCTGGGGCTTTAGGGCAGAGGGGCCTCCCCTCACCCGGGACTCCTGCTTTCCAAAGGAGATAGAAAGGGAGGGAGAGAGATCCTCTGAGTGGGGGGGGAGGAGACTTGGGTGATCCTTCCAACCTACACAGATGGGTCCAACCCTATTTCTCTCAGGACACTGTGTCTTCTTCCTGGCCAAGGGCATGGCGGGGGGGGGGGGGCTGTCTGCTTGAACCCCAAGAAGAACTTCCAGCCTGTTTGGGTCACTGGCAAAGATAAAGATGAAGTGGGCGCAAGAGGGAACACAGGGGCAATCCAGAAACACAGAAAAGCAGGAGAGAATTCAGAGAGGGCCAAAAAAAAGTCAGAGAAAACAGAAAGGAAGAAAGAAGATGAAGAAAGGATGGAAAAGAGAGCAAATCAGAAGCAGAAGGAACAAGAGAAGTTAACGGCTGGTGGGGGCGGGGGGGGGCGGGTAGAGACAGACGGGAAGGAGAACTAGAAACAGAACAAGACAGAGACAAGGGAGAGGAGAGAAAAGTTCAAAGAAACAGAGCCAAAAAGATTATACAGGTCTACAGTCACAGTCCTGAAGGATGAACAGAGACCGGGACCTCAACCAACCAACCAAGCGGCCAACAAACAAAAACAAAAAAGAAACAAAAGATGGGTGTCCTGTCTGGTCCAACCTAGAGGCTTGTGCCTGCCCCCAGAGGGAGGAAAGATAGGGAGGCTGATTCCCGACTCCTGGCCAGGGAGGAACTGAGCTCTTAAAGCAAGCTTTGGGGAGGGGGTGGGTGGGTGAAGCGACCGTCAAGCTCCAGGAGGAACATCTAGCTTCCGTGGTCTGTGCTGAGGTCCTCTAGTGGGTTCAGAGCTGTATATGGCAGAGTCAGGGTTTGGGGCAGCACAGGAGTGCTGAGGTGGGGAGGAGGTTGCTGGCAGCATTTTGCAGGACTCACAAACACTAAGCTAGGCACTCCGGAGACAGCTGATTCCCTGGGATCTCTGGCAGGAAAATCAAGTCCCCAGTTAGCAGAATGGGGCGGCCAAAGAGGGTGGGAGCCCTATAGCCACATACAGTGGGTTTCAAAGCTTGTCAATTTCAAAAGCAAAAACAAAAACAAAAAGGCCAGATCCTAGGGGGGGGGGGCGGGGCACTGGACAGAAACAGGGAGAAACAGGGAGCCATCTCTACGCTGCCAGGCGATCAGAGAACCCCTCCCCAGTAAAAGTTTCTGCGTTGACCTGACCACTATAGGAAACTTCTTAATTAGGCCTCAGACCCCTAGAGAAACACGGATGTCTTTATGTCAACAGAGTTTCCAATTTACCGACACCTCGGACTGAAAAAAGCTGGGCGGCAAAGGGGGGGGGGGTGAAAGTTTAAGAGGGAATAAGCGTGTAATAGTCCCTCGCCAGACCTCACACATGCTGAAGAGAGTATTTACAGCAAACTTGCCAAAGTAAACCACCCCGCCTACCCACCAACCTTTCCCCCTCCCTCCCCCCTTTTTTGTAAACTTCAGATAAACACCATTCGGTCACAAAAGGGTCGGTTTGTCCCTTTTATAGTTGGAGGCAGGCAGTGCCATAGGGAAAAAGTAGGATCAACCAGAGGCTTCCCGGGGCGATTCTTTGGGAAGGCTAACTTCTCTGCCGCATCGGTGGCCCGGACTATGAAGATAGGTGCTTTGGTTTCGCATTTGTGTGCGCCTACACGAAATTTGTTCTGAGGCTCCTCTGCCCCTTCCCCGCTTTACCATCTACACACACACACACACACACACACACACACAGACACACACACACACACACACACACAGCTTCTCCTTAAACGCTGCAGGCATTACAGATAGACAGAGGTGGGTTTTGTTTTTTAAATTAAAAAAAAAAAAATCAGGCCTGCAATTAAGTGAAAACTCTTTTTTGCAAAAAGGTGCAGGACTATCTGGGGGTGACCAGAAGTTCTGTGGGTCCTCTCCGAACTTTGCAAGCCCCCCCCCCCTTCTCCGACATTTAAAACACCACTTTCCAGACTCTACCGAAGGCCAGGCTCCTTCAATGTTTCCCGTATGTCTTTTGTTGAGTGTGAGGCGGGGGGAGAGACAGAGAGAGAGAGAGAGAGAGAGACTATCGTGGGGGTCTGCAGAGAGAGAGAGAGAGAAGGCCGTGTAGACCCCGCGTCTGGAGCCTAAAGCCGTGGGTCCGGGGGTGCGCTAGCCTTGTGGGTTCCCCCCGCTGCCAGGCCTGGCACAAATCTTCGGAACGCGCTGGCCAATGTTTAACCCGAATGCGGTGGCCACCAGGCCGCTTTTGTTTGTTCGCAAATTAATCACCCAGCGCACGGCCGGCGCCAGAGTGGGTTTATCACCCACCGGGAGGGGGGCGCGACGGCCCAGCAGAGACAGAGGAGTTCGCACCTTCCCGCTTTTGATCCCGAGTTACCGCGGCCTCCCAGCAGAATACGAGCCTCCCGGGGCCGAGTCTGGGAGGTCAGTCATAATTGGCGGAAGTTTGCAGACCATTAGCAAGATGTCGACATTTTCGATCCAGAACCCCGCAAACTTTCCTCTCTCCCCCCCCCACCCCCAACCCTTGTGAGCAAGAATGGGGGACGGGTTATGGAGCGGTAACAGGGGTGACCCCAGGGTTAAGTCAGAACTACGGGCAAAATACAGGCATTGGAGGGAGGGGGCCATGTGAGGGCCAGAAATCCCGCTCGGTCCACGCAGGGGCCAGAGGCAAGTCGAGATATTTACGAGTGAAATTAGCAAGCTCCCTTCCCAAGTCCAAAACAGAAAGGAGGCCAAGAAAGCGGAGGACCTAGTGAAACATCTCTCTCCCGTGCATCTGGTCGCTTGAGGGCACCGAGACAGTGAGGAGTGGGGGGGAGGGGGTGTCAGTCGCATTGTGGCTGCAGAACTACTTTCTACGTGGAGCGGCCGGGCAGAGATTGGCTGGCGAGTGCAGGCAAAACCAGATCGCGGGGATTTGGGGCCGCTCCTGAAAGCGCCGCCGAGCTGCCCCGGGCTCAGGAGGCGAGCCATGTGGGGGAGGGGGTGGGCTTGGGCCTCCAGAGACTCGTGAAACCCTGCAGTGACCTCGGTGGAAGGCGTAAGGAGGGGTAGGCCCGGCCTCTCGCACCCTCCAGGATCGGGCCGCGAGGGACGCGGGGAGGGGGCGTCTGACACCCCAGGGCCCTGCCGCCTCTCTCTTCTCTCTCCCTCTTTCTCTCTTCTCCACCACCGGCACAGAGACACCAGAGAAAGACAGGCCGAAAGGGAAAGAAGGGGGTGAGATGGCGAGCCAGACGGAGTTCGAAGAACCACTCCATTCTCTCTGGTGACTTCAGGGAATTCTCAGCGCTGGCGCCAAGCGCTCTTAACCATGTGCGTCAAAAATGCGAGGCTGGAGAAGCTTGTCGCCTCTAAAGTTCCGCCCCTATCTCGAGGCCGTTGGCCCACAATAGAAGTGCATTTCACCCTCCACTTGCTCCCATTTCGGAGTCTGGGAGCTGGGGGCGTGGGGATGTACAGGGCGGACTAAGAGAGGACCGCGCTGGCTGCCTACACACAGACACACACATCCCAAGCCTTGGGTTTCTTAGCCCCCTAGGCCTTGAAATCAAACCTTTCTCCGCTCCTTTACACTCAAGGAAGCTCTCCACCCAGAAAGGGTAAAAGAACATTCTACCCAAGATTTCCATCCATCCAGGCAGGGACGGCCCAACTCCCTGCCCGGGCACCCCAGAAGCGAGAAATGTGGGTTTGGGGAAGCCTCTGATCCAGACAGGGAACCTGTGGTAACATACCAATTCCGACGCCTCCCTCCCCTTCACCCCCGCTGAGCACCCCCCCCCCCCCACACCCTACCTGAACTGGAACCAGTCACCTCGCCTCTGGGGTGGGGGCGTATCGCGGTTTGTTTTACAAATTCACCCCCGACTTCTGGTGAGATAAGTCCCCGGGTGGAGAAAGGACTGAGGCACTGGAGAGATAAGTGCAATGTCCCGAGAAGATACAAGGAGGGCGCGCCTCCCCCTACCAGCTCTCCCAGGGCCGCCGAGGTGAGGGCAGAGGTTCGGCCGGGGCAGGCCCAGAACCTAGTCCCTCGCCGCGCTCCTTCCGTCCCGATCTCCATTCTCTCCTCTACCCTCACGCACACATTCAGGTGGAACTCGGGGAGCCCGGATTCGGATAGAAGACGAGATCTTAAAAGGGCTGGCAAATGCATTTCAAAAAAATCCCCGAGTCCGCCTCCCGGGGTGAGCGCAACCGGGGCCGGAGGCGCAGGCTGTGTACGTGTTTGCGTGTACGTGTTTTCGCGCGGGTGGCTCGGTCCCGGGGTGCCCGCGCGTGTCCGCGCGCGGGAGCGGCGGGGCGCTTGGGTCCCCGCCCACGGCCTCGGGTGGGGCCCGGGGGAGAGGGAGCCCCCGCACGCGTGTGCCCGGGAGCCCGCGAGCCCAGGAGCCGGGAGCCCGGCGCCGAGAGCCACCCGAGCTCGGGAGCCCTTCGGCGGCGGCCGGGCGGAGCTGGGCTCCACGTGGGGCCGGGGAGCGCGCAAGCCCGGAGTCTCGGCGCTCGCCTCTCCGCCGCTGCCGCCTTTTGTTGCGGCCGGCGGCCGAACGGCAGCTCGCCGGGGGCTCGGCCGTCCGCCTGGCCCTCCCGGGGCCGCGGCGAGAGGGCGAGCCGCAGAGGGAAACGGCCGCGGCGGCCGGCGAGGAGAGGCGAGCCGAGCGCGCGAGAGGCGAGCGCCCCTGCCCGGCGCCCGGCGCGCTCTCCGCCTTCCTGGCCCGGCTCGCTCGTTCCCTCCTCCTCCCCCTTCCTCCCCGGGCCCTGCCTCCTCCCTCGATCCGGGGCTGGATGACTGAGGCATTTCAGACGTGGGCTGAGCCAGCGCGAGCGAGCGAGCTCAGGGGCTGCAGCGATCTCTCGATAAGCCACCTAGAGGCGACTCTGTGCGCGCTCCCCAGTGGCTCCCCGCCCTCCCTCTGATCATGTTGACATATTCACAGGACAGGCAGTAGTACCGATGCGGCGCTGCGACGTTACAGTTTCCGACACCTTCTTTTTATAACTCGGCTCTATCCCCCAGCACTCGACCTGTGAAAACCACGCCTATGCAGCAACACAATTGGTCCGAAAGCGTCAAAGAGCCAATCAAGAGGCCTCCGGCTCCCCGCAGCCCACAGCACAGCCCGACCTTCTAGAGCCGCCGTGCAGACGCCCGGGGAATTCTAGAGGCGGAGGAGGGTGGCGCGGAGCTCTCGCTCGCTCGCTCTCGCTCCCTCCCTTTCCTCGCGCTCCCTCTCCCGCTCCGTCCCTCTCTCCCCGTCTCCTGTCTCTCCCTCTCTCTCCCTCTCTCTCTCCCCCTCTCCCCTGTTCATTCCCCCCACTCAATCCTCCCTGCCCTGCGCGTCTGGACGCAGATTTAGGAAGCGATTTCGCTCACGTTTTAGGACAAGGAAGACAGGCGCGGGAGAGGAGCGCCGCGGGACTCGGATTGCAACCCAGGACACCCTCCGGAGGCTCGGAGCAGAGGAAGGAGGAGGAGGGCGGACGGAAGCCAGTTTGCAGTTCAAGTTTTGATAGCGCTGGTAGAAGAGAGCTTGAATCAGAGATTTTTTTTTTTTTTTTTTTTTAAAGGCGAGAGACTTTTCCGCTCTCTCGCTCGCTGGCGGAGCCGGGTCTAGCGCTACAGCAGACGCCTCCAGCGAGAGAGAGGGAGAGGAAGAGAGACAGGGGGGCGGGGAAGAAGGAGAAGAGAAGGTAAAAAGTCTCTCGGAGCTGAGTCGTCCGCAATCGCAACAAAGAACCGGGGGCCGGGGAGCGATTCCTGGGACCGGGGGCTGAAGTGTCGATTCGGCTAAGCGGCGGGGCTCGGGCGCCAGTGAGACCCTGCTCGCTGCTCTCGCCTGTGAAACCGACTTCCAGGAGCGGCTTTTTAAAAAACGCAAGGCACAAGGACAGTCACCCCAGCGACTATGTCTCCTGATTTCTCGCCTTGCCCTCTTTAAAAGAGGCACTCCCCCTTCCCCAAAAGACACTTCCCCCCCTTCCCTAGGGTGCTTTAGTTGTGATCCCCCCCCCTTTTTTTTTTCTTTCTTTCTTTTTTTCTTTCTCAAACTATGTGCTGCTGTTAAAAACCAAAACAAAACCAAACAGCAGCTGCGGACTTGTCCCCGGCTGGAGCCCAGCGCCCCGCCCGGAGTGGATGAGCCTCTCCATGAGAGATCCGGTCATTCCTGGGACAAGCATGGCCTACCATCCGTTCCTACCTCACCGGGCGCCGGACTTCGCCATGAGCGCGGTGCTGGGTCACCAGCCGCCCTTCTTCCCCGCGCTGACGCTGCCTCCCAACGGCGCGGCGGCGCTCTCGCTGCCGGGCGCCCTGGCCAAGCCGATCATGGATCAATTGGTGGGGGCGGCCGAGACCGGCATCCCTTTCTCGTCCCTGGGGCCCCAGGCGCATCTGAGGCCTCTGAAGACCATGGAGCCCGAAGAAGAGGTGGAGGATGACCCCAAGGTGCACCTCGAGGCCAAAGAACTTTGGGATCAGTTCCACAAGCGGGGCACCGAGATGGTCATTACCAAGTCGGGAAGGTAAGCACGCAGCAGGGCCCCCTCCCCCAAGCTAATGGAGGTGTTTTCTTCTCCCCCCACCTTGCCTTTATCTCTCTCTGTTCCCAGAATACCCGGTTTGCCAGTTACTCGGGCTTAGGCAAAACTTGGTTCCCCTGGAACCAGGTACAGACATTCCCCGGCCCCTGCCCCACGGGTGGGAAATTTCGGCTTACCTGGCCCTTTGCAGCCCTAGTTCCTCCCACCTCGGTCGGCACCCTGGATTCCCTACAGGCTAGATAGGATTTTTCCAAGGCACTCAGACATCTCCTGCAGGAAGAAAGAAAACCACCCCATGGCAGGAAGTTCGCTGTTCAAACCTTTCTGGAACATCCTTATGTCTTTGTTGATGTTCTGGGTTTTGTTTGTTTCATTTTGTTCCCAGAGAGAAAAACTTCACTGCCCTTTTCTTTTGTGTGGTAGTGGGAGACCCCGAAGCTGGCTCTCCATTTGCCCTTTCTGCTCTCCAGCCTAGCCTCTGGGTCTGCAGGGGGGCCTGCGCTGGCCTCCGGCAGGGTCACAGAGAAATGGAAGGGCATTTGGGTTTGTTTGTCTACACTGCTTCACGTGTCCGTAATCCGAGGGAGAGTTTAGGCAATTTTGGATAATTAAGATGATGTTTGCAGATCCAAGGCCCCTGGAGAGACACATGCTGCTTTTTTCTATATTACCGACCATATTTTATATAACGAAAAGGTCCTTGCCTGACCGAAACCTGCCTGTCCCTTAAAATCAATGATTTTTTTTTTTTTATGGCATTGAAGTCCATCAAGGCATAGTGTTGGAATAATAGAAATAAACTCCCTCTCTTGAGGGATGTCTCCAGCTTTCGGTATCTTTCCTAGCAAAATGAGGCCAAAGCTGGGCATAAAAATTCTCTAAACCTAGAAGACATTACCTCGGTTTCACAGCGAAGTGCTTCCTTTCGAGTCAGGACCGTGGGTTGCCACCGCTTCTGGGAAATAAGAAGCTGTTGGTGGTACAGCCTTGCCTTTCGGGACGGGCCCGAGCCAGGGGAGAAATGTGGTTAGCAGCATGCCAGGCAGATTGGTTCTCAGGCCCAGAAGTCCACCCCAAACTAGAGAATTCGTTTTGAGAACTCACTGAAGGCCGGTTTCATTTCCCCCAGAGGCGGGTTCGCTGCTCCGTAGCAGGGAAGCTGGACGTTTATTTCCTTGATAAATTTAACTTTTTCTCAGCAGTGGCGAATTCTAGCCTTGACTGACCCCACTTTAAGTAAAATCCTACCCCTAGCTGTTTAGAAGTAGGCACTCTGGGGACAGGGGGGAAAGGCCAGAATTTCTCTGTAAAGAGGGCCATCTGTGAAGTCCGACAAGAGGAAAAAATTGTGGAGAGATTATTAGACGCTGTAGAGAAAGGGAGTGCCATAATTCACTTGTTTTGAACCTTGAGACATTTCGCCGTGGAGAAATTGAGGGTACGTAACACTTCTGTCGTGGAAGGATATGATATTGCCCTCAGTGGCCTTCCTCTGAAACAGAAACTCCTCAGTCAATCACGGCAGAAAGTTTTGAATTTGATTGAAATATTTTAGGGTAAACAGGGACTCAAACCCAAGAGCCTGAGCCATTTCTTTTTCTCTTCCCTTGCTGTTGTAGGCGAATGTTTCCTCCATTTAAAGTAAGATGTTCTGGGCTGGATAAAAAAGCCAAATATATTCTATTGATGGACATTATAGCTGCTGATGACTGTCGATATAAATTCCATAATTCTCGGTGGATGGTGGCTGGTAAGGCTGACCCTGAAATGCCAAAGAGAATGTACATTCACCCAGACAGCCCGGCTACCGGGGAACAGTGGATGTCCAAAGTTGTCACTTTCCACAAACTGAAACTCACCAACAACATTTCGGACAAACACGGATTTGTAAGTTTCGCCGCTCAGTAAAATTTTCTCTTTCTTCACCTTAGCCAAGGCAGCGCTTCCCCTGTCCTTGTAAAATCACAGGTTTCTGCTCAGACTTCTCCCTCGCCCTCTGTTGCTAAGTGTAGCAAAAGTTGTTCGATCGGAAACAGAGCCAGAGAGAGGATTCCGGGGTGTTTCTCTTTGGATAATGGAAGGCCTGGCGCTCTAAAAGAAACGAGGGCGAGAACACTCACCACTCGCGTTCTGTGGCAACTCCAGGTCTTGGTGAACGCCTGACTGTGAAGTTAAAAACCAATTGTGAAGCTACAAAATCAATTTTAAAGTTATGTGTCTGCCAGGAATTTGTTTTGAGCTATCATACTTCTGTTTGGAAACGAGCCTTATTATTTCTTGGGCGGGGGGTTAAGGTTCAGAGCCCTGGCTACGTTGGTTAAAAGCGTGTGAGTACATTTTTGGAAAGATTTTTTTTTTTTTTTTTTCTCCTGCGAGAAAAAGAAACTCGGGCTTAGGTGAAAGTCAGGTTTGCTAGAAATGAGACGGAGCTCTCCAGGATAAAAATGATGTGCATGTTGGAGGTGTATGCATGGAGTCGGTGGGAGAGTCCTTAGAAACTTTGAGGAGACCGGAATTGCTTGTAAAAGTCAAGCCAAACACCTTTTGCCCCCTGCCCCTCCCCCTCCCCAACATTTCAATAAAATAAACCGAGTGATAAGCGAGGAATCAGCAGAAAGATTAGGCCCAGGAAGATGTGAATGACGCGGAAATATCTTCAGCGGGCAGGAATTGCATTTGAAGCCTTTGATTTGATTAAGGCATAAATATTCCTCTCTAGAGTTCAACCTTGCAGGGCTTTAAGTGGATTGGGCTTGTCAATTAGTGGGCGCTTAAAGGACTGAATCATTTTGTAAATTAAAATGCATGTTTTTCTCTATCTTTTAAGACTTTGGCCTTCCCAAGTGATCACGCAACGTGGCAGGGGAATTATAGTTTTGGTACTCAGGTAGGCTAGGGTTCAAGGTACGAACGGACCTTAGATGGTGAGGGTGGGGGGGACCCTTTGGAAACCGAGGAGCAGTTTGGATTCTCCAGAAGATAACATGTGTGGAGCGGAGTGTGCCCAAAGAGGTGCTCCGAGGAGAGGAGGTGGGCTCCAGACGAGCTTGGTACCCTTCGGTGGGGTAGATGTCAGCCTGGCAGGGGTCCTAAGGCCCCGTTTGTCTCACTAACCCTTTTTTTTTTTCTTTTTTTTGCTGTGTCTCCCCTCTCCCCTGCGCCCCCCCCCCCCCGCCCCCCGCAGACCATATTGAACTCCATGCACAAATATCAGCCACGGTTCCACATTGTGAGGGCCAATGACATCTTGAAACTTCCTTATAGTACATTTCGGACATACTTGTTCCCCGAGACTGAGTTCATCGCCGTGACAGCATACCAGAATGACAAGGTAACCAAAAGGCGCTTTTTCTTTTCCACGGCGACATTTCCCCCCTCACCTTTAAGCTGCCTGGGGAAGACACTGAGGGATTTACAAAAGAATTGGGACGGGAGAGGCTCAGTTTTCTTCTGTGATTTGAGCTTCAGGGGAGCTTTTGGGGGGGAAGGGGCTCTGAGCGCGTCCAAGAGGCAGGGAACGCACAAAACAAAACAAAAACTTGACCAGCTAGGACTCCAACGCGGAGTGAAAACATGCCAAACTAACTTTGCTAGTGAGCAGCTCCTGTAACCGTGTTGCCACCGGCTTCCCCACTCCTGGCTTTTTCTTGTTTGTTTTGAGGCTCAGCTTCCTCTCCTTCTGGAAGAAGCATCAAAAACCAGGTTCCAGGTTCTAAAGGCACCAGCTAAAAAGTTAAGGCAAAAGCCATTTGGGATATCCTGGGAGGAGAATCCCATTGGAGAACAGATTTTCTCCCCTAGCCAGAAACCCTGAGTAGCTGGTCTGGTTTTTATTACCTTTTATGCTGCTGTGTTTTTTATGGTGTGTGTGTGTGTGTGTGTGTGTGTGTGTGTGTGTGGTTGGAAAAACCTCCTCTGATCACAGGGTCATGCTAATCGATTTGTCTGAGGCTTTTGAGATGAGATGACCAAACTCATCCCTTCATTTGAGGGTTGTTTTTTTTTTCTCCCTTGGGCCTGAAGCCCAGATTAGAAGTACCCCCAAATGGACCAGTAGGCAGCACCTGGTATGTCAAGTTATGCTGGCCTGAAGGTCATGGGCATGTGCACTGAGAGACCCGGGGAAAGTGAAGCTTGCTGATTCCCCAGCTCCCAGCTTGACTGTCAGCAGGCTTTTCTGGGGGTGCGAGCAGCAGAGGACCCCTGCTCTTCTGAGCCCTGTTTCCTTTTGCATTTGAATACGTTGTCCCCACGGGTGGGTGCTCTGACTTTCTAGATCTCTTTTTTTTTTTTCCTCTAAGGGAAGGGATTTGAAAGATTACATACTATGGCATTTTGCCCCAGCGTGCAAATGCACGCTCCCTCTAGACCCAGAATCCTGTGAATCTGAGTTGTTAAAGTAATAATAAAACATTGCATTTTTGATGGGACAAAGAGGCCACAGGCCTTCTCCAACCTAAGGGGGGGTGACAGAGCATATAAATGAAAACAAATGTTTCCAGTGGTCATTCAGTCCTTTGACATCTGTAATTGTCAATATTGTAATTCCTCAACCCTCCTCCCCCGCACCGACCCCAACCCAGCAAAAAAAAAAAAAAAAAAAAAAAAAAAATCAAACCCACTCTGGCACAAGAGCAGCGAAACCCCATAAATCATTTTATTAGATTCACAGAAAAGTTTGGAGTGTATGCTCTGTGTGTGTGTGTGTGTGTGTGTGTGTGTGTGTGTGTGTGTTTGGGGGCAGGATTTACGCCGTATTTTATGATTAATTGCACTGTATGAAAAAAAACAAAATGAAAGCATAATTTTAAGATCTACAGGTTGTCTCTTTTGACAACTTTGACAGTCTTTCCATTTCTAAACCCAAGCTCTCAAGGCTGCCTGCAGAACAGAATGAGGCATTTCCCAGACGGTATAATTTCAGTCTGGAATCCCTGCTGTGGCTTCCTATGGGAGGTGTAAGCCATGGTGTAGATCCTTGATTTTTCTCCGGGTCCCGTCCACCCTTACAACCGTTATTCCTCTCCCTTTCTCTTTAACCTGGCATATACGAATGACTTCTTTTGGCGGTCCAATTTCTAGTAGACTGAGTTGGGGGGGCGGGAACTCCCCCCGAAACATTCTAGAAAATGAAGCCAATGTCTCTTTCTTGCTTGTGTCTCCTCCTCTAGATAACTCAGTTAAAAATAGACAACAACCCTTTTGCAAAAGGTTTCCGGGACACTGGAAATGGCAGGAGAGAAAAAAGGTGAGTGGAGACCCTTAACCACTATTTTCTCAGGTAATTTGGAGAATTATTTTCCTTGGACCCAAGTCTCAACTGTTAGAAGCGGGATGCAGGCACTTATATTAAGAAGGTGTGTGTGTGTGTGTGTTGGGGGGGGGGTGGTGGAAAAGAATTGACCGCCTCTCTGCTACCTGCTTGCAAGGACATGAACTAGGCCCACACCACACGGTCTCTGGAAGAAAAGTGTCAGGGATAACAGATCATATACAGTCGCCTATTCATTCCTAATGAAGTTCATCCCAGCCAGGTCCCAGGAAAGGACTAAACCATTCACAAAATGCTTTGGAATTTTTGCAATCTTGTCTTGCAAATACGGTCCGACAGAACTGAGGCCCCTTGAGAAATCTAGGATGCTCTCCTTCATGGGTATACATATCATTTTGCATTAAGCAGACAGCTGGATAGTATATGGAAGCAGCTCTCCCCTCCCCCACCCGCTTTCAAAGAATTTCCAAAATCCAGAAGATCAGCCCAGATTTTTAACCTCTCCCCTTGCGGGGTGGGGGTGGGGGGGTAAGCGTTAAAAAATAATTTCCAGCATCCACATAGATTTTTTTTCTCCCCCTCCGGTTACGATGGGTATGTCGGTAACACAATTAAAGTGCACCATGAAATAAGCAAGTTGGCAACCGCGGTCTTAGCAACCAGTGGGGAGTTTGGAGGCTGTGTGTGTTCACCAGCTGGGGCACCCAGTTCACCCTCCTTCTATAAGGCCGGCCGTTCAGCTGTCTGTGGCCCGTGCTCTTGCCCTAATGAACTGCTGATCTTGAGTGGAGCTGAAGCCTTCTTCCTCCAACAACCTCCTCCCCTCCGTGCCACACTCAGGCCTCCTTACAGGCTCCAGAACAATGCTCGGGTCTCTGCCTCGGGGCAAGCAGGTTTCAGAGAAACCGTGGGTGGTGGGCAGGGTGAGGTGTGCCCAGTGCGCCTCTTTGGAGAGGGTGAGGCGGACAAAGAGGGGAAATGTCTGTTCCGCTCTGTGACGCTGGGTGTGGGCTTCTGGCACAGAAAACAGCTCACCCTGCAGTCTATGAGGGTGTTCGATGACAGACAGAAGAAGGAGAATGGGACCTCAGATGAGTCCTCAAGCGAACAGGCAGCCTTTAACTGCTTTGCTCAGTCCTCGTCTCCAGCTGTCTCCACCGTAGGGACATCGAACCTCAAAGGTAGGACCTGATCGCCTCCAGATTCTCCACTCCAGGTTTGGGGGTGGGGGGGGCGGCTGGGAGATTTGGGGGGTGGGGGTATCCACCAGGGACCCTGCCCTTCAAAAACTTCAGATGCTTCTTCAAGTCCCTAAGCAGGAGCCACAGTTCAAAGAGGGTGGCCAGGTGTGTCCCCGTCCCTCAGGTGTATAAAGGAGAACTCCGAACCCCCTTCCTGCAAACCTTGGTTTGGCTGAGGCCGGGGTGGCTGTTCCTTCTCGGTGGGGCCATCTTTGAAAACTTGCGCGGAGCACGTCTCTGTCTCTGTCTCTCTCCCTCAACTCTCTCCAAGCTAGCAACTGCTGACTTTTTACTGTCTTTGAGCTCTAGATTAAAATGTATTTGGCCTGAGGCGGGGGGGGGGGGGGGGGGGGGGGAGGGTGGGGCAGGGAGGGGATTCTCTGCCACCTGGAACAGGGACAGTGGCTGAGAAAACGTCCAGCTTTAGGGCCAACAATGGGAAAACAGCACTGGGGAAGCAGAGGAGGCCCTGGGGATCCAAGTAGGGAGGGTAGGGGAAAGAGAGAGAGAGAGAGCGCAGACAAGATGCTTCAAATCCCCAGTTAGTTCCTGTGTTTAAAGAACAAGAACTATTTATTTGGAAAGACACACACACTCTCTCAACGGGAAGAAACCTGTTTTTAAGTGAATTAAAATGAAAGTCCATTATGACTTCAGTCCATTTAAACTTTAAACATAAAATAGGATCCCTTTTTCTTTTCCTTTTTTTTTTTTTTCCTGGGGGGAGACCCACAGAGGGTGTGGTGAAAGAATCTGTGATTGTCCCAGGGTGGGTGAGCGGGCTGCCCCCATCAGTCTGCAGGGACAGGGGCAACAGAAGGTTCCAGTTGAATGTGTGTGTGTGGAGGGAGGGTGTGGATTTCTGCCACTGCTACCAGGGCAGGGTTCAAACGGATCCTTCTGGAAGAATTCACAAATTTCTGGAAGGTGCCAATCTTGGACACTCACTGCACAAAGACTCTGGATAGTAACTAGGAGGTGTTCCTGAAGTGAGTTTTAGGGTACGTTTAATTCTGTTTCTAAAAAGTGAAGGCAGTGAACTGGGGAAAGGCGAGTAAAGGCTTTGACAGGGTAGGAGCTCAACGGACGATTGCAAAAAATAGTAAAAGTCCACTAGCGGTTGGGGGAGGGGGAGTTCTGTGGGGAAGGGGTTCAGTTCTATGTAAATATTGTAAATTGAGGGTTAGCTTAGTGAATCATCCCAGTAAAGTTGTGAGGTGTCATTACTCCCACTTTGCGGATGAGAAAACTGAGGCCCGGAGAGGTTAAGGGGCCGGCCGGGGACCACACAGCTAGTACATGGCCGAGCTGGGATTCAGACCAGGCAACTGGAGTTCCCCGCTGGCCCAGATTGGAGCTCACGCCCTTCCGCTTGGCTTTTGTGCCCCTCCTATGGTAGATCTGTGTCCCAGCGAGGGGGAGAGCGACGCCGAGGCCGACAGCAAAGAGGAGCACGGCCCGGAGGCCTGCGACGCGGCCAAGATCACCACCACCACGTCGGAGGAGCCGTGCCGCGACAAGGGCAGCCCCGCGGTCAAGGCGCACCTCTTCGCCGCCGAGCCGGGCGGCCGGCCCCGGGACAGCGGGCGGCTGGACAAGGCGTCGCCCGACTCGCGCCACAGCCCGGCCACCATCTCGTCCAGCACCCGCGGCCTGGGCGCCGAGGAGCGCCGGAGCCCGGGCCGCGAGGGCGCGGCCACGTCCAAGGCCGAGGAGGCGCGCGCGCTGCCGGGCAAGGAGGCCTTCGCGCCGCTCACGGTGCAGACGGACGCGGCCGCCGCGCACCTGGGCCAGGGCCCCCTGCCGGGCCTCGGCTTCGCCCCCGGGCTGGCGGGTCAGCAGTTCTTCAACGGGCACCCGCTCTTCCTGCACCCCGGCCAGTTCGCCATGGGGGGCGCCTTCTCCAGCATGGCGGCCGGCATGGGGCCCCTGCTGGCCACCGTGTCCGGGGCCTCCACCGGCGTCTCGGGCCTGGATTCCACCGCCATGGCCTCCGCGGCCGCGGCGCAGGGACTGTCGGGGGCGTCGGCGGCCACCCTGCCCTTCCACCTCCAGCAGCACGTCCTGGCCTCACAGGTAATTAGGGGTCATCCACCGGGCTCTCCAGACCCTCCCTCGGGGTCGCTCTGCTTACCCCGCCCTGCGTGCAATGCCAGACCCCCACCAGTCCCCCTGGCCTAGGAGCCCTAATAATAATAATTAATAATAATAATAATAATAATTGCTAGGTCGAGGTTTATCTCACTGACTCAGCATAACCTGACACTCCCTCCCCCCCCCAAAAAAAAACTTCAAATTTTTTTCTAAGTTAAGGGCTGTTTCTAGTAGAGTAGGTAAGCAGTAATCATGCTTAATGGCTCTATCTGGCACTTCGGTTGTGCTCGGTCTGTTCTGCTGTTGTCACCTCCCCTTTATAGACGAAGTGGCAGAGGCCCAGAGATGTTGAGTCACTTATCCAAAGTCACACAGCCTGTAAGTGGTGGGGCAGAGGCGCTGACTTCAGGACCTTCTTCAGGGTCTATGATGTCGGCTTCAGAGCTCTAAGGCCTCTCCAATGGCTCATAGCCAACCGCCCCGCCAGGGATCACACAAGGGGGAGACCACGGCCTGGGGAGGGGCAGGGACTGCTTTTGGGTGGGAGTTGAGCCTTCTGCCTTTCCTTCCAGTGGGAAGCTTGTCCCCTGTCCCTCACCCCAAGCAGGCCAGCCTGTCCCCCAAAGGGTTAATGGTTTGTGCCTGTGTGGGAAATGTCAGAGGATAGGGGCAGACTTCTTCGGCTGGCTGTGGCAGGCCTGGCGGCCTCTTATACGGGTCAGACAGCTGTGCTGGGGTGCAGGGCAGCTGGGGAGAAGTCGGGCCCGCTGGAAATGCTCTGAACCCAGCGAGAAAGGTTCTGTGGGGTTTTCTGCACGCCCTTGCCTTTGTTTTGTCTGAGTACATTCGTCTCCCTTCTCTGAGCCAAGAGGCAGGGTTTGCTCCCCTCTGGTGGGGGGGGGGGGGGGAGGGGAGGAGGGAACTGAGAACAGGGCTGGCTTCTGGCCCTTCCCCTTGCTCCCCTCTCCTTCTGGAGACCCTGTCCTGGAGGGGCTGCCTGGGCAAACAGGTAGGTGGTCAGGGTACCTACCCCAAGGCAAAGGACAGAGAGAACTGGCCCAGGCCAGGGGGCCTGAGTTTTAAATTCAGCTTCTGGAACTTGAAGCTGAGTGGCTTCCTGTACCTGTGGGGCCTACCTCAGTTTCTCTACCTGTAATACCAATGTATCAGGCCAGATGATTTCTTTGTCTCCGTTTAGAGCAAACACCTTTCGCTCCCCCCACCCCCAATTGCCTTTAGCAAATGTATGTCCCATAATTTATACCCTCTGCTACCTTTGTGGCTGGACTAGCCTGCAGCCCCATTTATCAGGTGCACCGACTGACCCCAGTGGGAGAATTTCTAACAGTTCTGTTGGTCAGGTGCCCCATGTAGCGCGTTGCGGGCCTTAGCCCATTCACTATGCAAAGTCCCAGTAAGGGTACGAACTATCTCGTATATCCCTGGGTTTTGTTGTTGTTGTTGTTGTTGTTTTTCCTCCGTAAGAAAGCTGGGGCACAGGGAGTAAAGTGGATCTAGAGAAGGAAAGCTGAGTGCCCCAGCCCCAGAGATTAATGACTTGCCCAAGGCCCCAAGGTTGGGGGGAGGGGGCGGGTGGTCGGCCGAGGTTGGCTCCTCCCCGCTGCGCAGGCCCTGCGGGCCGATTCACCGCCTGCGTTTCTCTTTCTCCCCGCAGGGCCTGGCCATGTCGCCTTTCGGAAGCCTGTTCCCTTACCCCTACACGTACATGGCCGCGGCGGCGGCCGCGTCTTCGGCCGCGGCCTCCAGCTCGGTGCACCGACACCCCTTCCTCAACCTGAACACCATGCGCCCGAGGCTGCGCTACAGCCCCTACTCCATCCCCATGCCGGTCCCGGACAGCAGCGGCCTGCTCACCACCGCCCTGCCGTCCATGGCCGCGGCCGCGGGGCCCCTGGACGCCAAAGCCGCCGCGCTGGCCGCCAGCCCGGCCTCGGTGGCCGTGGACTCAGGCTCGGAACTCAACAGCCGCTCCTCCACGCTTTCCTCCAGCTCTGTGTCCTTGTCGCCCAAACTCTGCCCGGAGAAGGAGGCGGCCACCAGCGAACTGCAGAGCATTCAGCGGTTGGTCAGCGGCTTGGAGGCCAAGCCGGACAGGTCCCGCAGCGGGTCCCCGTAAAGCCCTCCCTAGAAAAAAATCTCTTCATTCCAGTCTCCAGTCTGCAGTGCACTTTGTTGGATGTAAAATAAACCACGGGCGCGCCGTGGGGTTGGCCCTTTGTGCAGTCCTGTCTGGGAAGGGGTGCCGGACTCCTCGAGAATGTGCTAGAAACAGGCCCTGTCTTCTTGGCGTGGTTTATATATCCAGGATCTGACTCAGATTCTGGGGCCCAGAAATGTCTGTTGCCTTGAGCTGTTGGGGTAGGAGTTAAACCATTTATAGCCACAGCACCTCCCGCCACAAGGCTGGTCTGGTTGCTGTGGGGAGAAATAAAGGTAGCCAGGCCCACCAGGAGGGGAGGTGTTGAAAGGCTTCTCCCCCAGTGCAGATTTATATATATATATTTTTTCCTTCACCGTGTCAAGTAGAAACAAAAACAAAATTAAAAAAAAATATACTGGGGACAAATGAATACATTAACATGATTCTGTTTGTGAACATTAAAACTTTATAGTGACTTGCATATCAGTTCTAAATAAATGACTGAGCAGCATTGTTTGGGGAAGGAAGTCCTTGCCATCCTTCTTTGGTCTCTATTAAGGAAATCTGTGTCTTTTTAATATTCTTGTGATGTTTTAAGAGCCGCTATAGGTCTCTTTTTGCATGATCCACAGTAATGTATTTGTGGTTTTTATTTGAATGCTTGCTTTTAGAGAGAAAAGAACATGAACCCATACTTCCCCCCCCCCCCCCCCATTCTCTACCCTCCAATCGGCAATCCCAAGGGGGGGAGGATTTAAAGGGAAGGGGTAGGGAGAACACACACACACAAAGTGAATTTATTTTATCTCATCTTTGTAGCAGGATTTATGTCTCAGTTAATTCTCTTTCCTCTATATGCAATAACAAGGTTTTAAGAAAAATAATAAAGAAGAAGTGAGACTATTAGACAAAGTATTTATGTAATTATTTGATAACTCTTGTAAATAGGTGCAATATGAATGCTCGGAAAATTAAACTTTAATTTATTGACGTTGTACATAGGTCTATGTAAATAGGATCGCAGCCGCCTGGTTTTGTGTTCTTGTTTTCCTTTCGTCAATTTTATTTCAAGGCCACAGGATCGCTTTTAAAACTAGAAAACACACTTTCTGCACCGACACCAACAGACTTTCAAAAGAGCTGTCTGAAAAAAAAAAGTTTTTTCTTTTTTAGTGTCCAAGAATGGGGGGGGGGGGGGAAGCACCATTGTCTATTTCACCCCAAACTGGGGAGGTGTGCAACTTACCTTAAGTTCCTTAAAATATAACACCCTAAGAGTGTTTCTGAGATTGCTTGGGGAGGGGGGGTGGGGGGGGGACCGGGAGTGCAGAGGCTGTGGATTGATTTTCTAATTTTTCTTTTGTATTTGTATTTGCTAGTCTGATTTCTTCAAAACGAAGTGGGATTGACTACTGTCTTCAATATTGATGGTGTTTTGAATTGGTGCCTATGAGTCAGGTGCTGAGGGATGGTTTAAAGACAAAAATTCATGAAGGTATATTTTGTGTTATAATTGTTGATGAGTTCTTTGGTTTTCTGTATTTCTTCCCCTCTCTTTAAAAACAGCATTGAAATTTCAATAAATTTTTATTGAAATGTCCCTGGGCCTCGTGTGAAGTGCTTTCTTTAGAAAACTTTGCTGCAAACGGAGGCTTCTGTCCCCTCTTGCTTCCTCAATCCCCTTCCCTTCGCCTTTAAGTAATTAAGACCGCCCCCACGGAACCCAAATGAGCTGTCACTCAAGTTCCAAAGCTAAAAACAAAAGTCCCTTACTGGGGCGAAGGGAGCCGCTCCGATCTGAAATTACTTTTCCTTTAAATTAGGGAGCAAAACGAGAGACGGGAAGAGAAGACTGATTAGAATCGGGTTGAATTGCAATTTCAGATACTTAAGTTTTAATGGAAAAAGAATGCTCCCCTCCCCAAGTCCGTGGTTCCCACACGAGTCCGACCAAAAATACGGTCGAGGACTGCGAACGTTTTCGTTTTAGGCTCGCTCTCCCTTTTCACGTCCATCCGGAAAATGCAAGTCAAAACTATCTCCTTGCATCAGTGTGCAAAAAAAAAAAAAAAAAAAAAAAAAAAGGCGAGATCTCGCCGCCAGACCAGGCTGGGCAAGGCAGCGACCCTCCCGGGTGGTGGGAGACCTGGCAGGGCCCCAACGTCCCCCGTGTCTCTGCTGGGACCCTGCTGACCCAGGGCTCCCCAACGTGCGTGCGGAATGCGGCCAGCTCCGCGCAAACTTAGCTGTGTCACGCGAGGGGGAGGCAGGTTTTCACCGCCAGGGAAAGGTAATTCGAGGGCGCATAGTTGACCCCCTCCCAGGGAAAAGTCACCCAGGAGGCTGACACCCTCCTCCGGCCCTCCCCTCCAGCCAGCCTCCAGGCTGTTTGGGGAGTTGCCTTTTGAAGTTCAATTTATTTTTGAAACATTCAATAAAAAATAGCGAGGCCGTGACAGCCTTTTGGTCTCCTAGTGTCCCCACCCCCACCCTCGCCGTGGAGGTGTATTTGTGCGGGGGGGGGGGGGGGGAGGGGGGCGGGCAAGGGAAGGTTCTCGAGGCCTTTTCTTGCCCTGGGGGCCGTGACGTGAGGACCCAGCCGGAGCCTGCCTGGCGGCTGCCTCCCTCCCCCTCCCTGGAGCCCGCCAGCCCGGCCCCAAGTCCCTGTCACCTTCGGGCCTCTTGAATGGCCGGCAAGGAGGATCCCTCTCCCCTCCCTCCTCCCGGACTTGGAAGGGGATCGAGGTCGGGACCTTTGGGGGGGGGCGGTGGGGGGAGTGGCAAGCTCCTTGCATCTCCAGCCAGGCACGTGGGGCGCCACACACCCTCTCCAGTGCTGTCTTCCCGGGTGAGAGGGCAAACGACCGGGGGTGGGGGGGGGGGGGCTTGTCGGGCCTGGGGACCTTTGGGGCGCTGGCTCCCCGCAAGGCTGGGAGATTTGCGGGGTGCGCGCCCACCGGGGCCGGCTTTTGGCCCAAGGATTCGGCGCGGAGCCCGCGCCCCTGGAAGGTGGCAGTGGGCAGGGTGTGCCCCGTGCGCTCTCCCTCCCGAGTCGGGGAGCAAAGAGCCTCGGCCTCGGAGGGGGAAGGAATGCTTTTCTTTCTCAGCTCCCATCTGCTCCCCCCGCCCCAAGACTCTCGGACAGTGCTCAGACGTGTGGCCGGCCTCTCCCACCGCTCGCCCCCCCCCCCCCCACCCCTTAATCTCCTGTGTATCTTATTTGTATGTAGTGATGTTAATGAGTAACTCTGGTGGCGCTGATGGACGGGGGGTGAACCGCTCGCAATCTCTCTGGGTTTCGTGGCCTATTACTCACCTGGCGCCGGTCGCAATCTCGCCGCGGGCTTTATGGTGGCGGCGGCCGCCGCGGAGGCCACTCGGGGCCGGCGCCTTCGGCTTTTTTTTTCCGGGCTTCGAGTGCCACCTATCTGTCTGGCCCACGAATGCGCCCCGGTCGCCGCGGCTTGCTGGGCACCCCAGCGCCTCCCGGGTTCCGGAACTCGGGCGTTTCACCTTTGCCCCTTCGCAGCCTCGCCACCCCGGCCTGTGCTCCCCTCCTTCTCTGACCACCCCCCCCCCACCTCCCCACGTCCCAGCGTCAGAAGAAGCAGTGAGTGGTCGCTTTCCTGGGTATCACTTTCACTCCTCTTTGGGCCTCAGATGAGAAAAACAGTCCTTCCCGTCTCTGGGTTTCCAAAGACAGTCAGGAAATCCAGCGAGGGGACCCTGCTCATCGTTTTCTGGCCAAGCGCCCTCCTGCTTGGCGTGGACATCTCCAGCAGTTTTCCCCGACCCAGCCGGGCGGGGGATAACCTGAGTTCTTAGTGGGCAGATGGAGAGAGGAAGGATTCCCTCCTCCCCCAAATTACATAATTTAAAATGTAGCCTGGATGCGACCTCCCTTTGCCTGGATGCGCCCTCTCTCTCTCATTCTTACTTAGAACTCTGGAATGTTTCGGTCTTTACCCTGGCCGCGTCTACAGGGACAAAGGCCGCGCGGCTCCAGGGAGCAGCAGTCCGTCTCGGCGGGGGTCAGAGCTGCGGCAGCCGGCAGGGCCGAGCGACTTCGTGATTTGTAAATTTAAGGTGACAAATGCGGGTGCCGGCCGGAGCCCTGCGGCCCCCGCCGCTTGGGGAGGTCGGCTCCAAGCCTGGCTGCGCCCTGGCGTCTGAGACCGGCGGAGGGGCGGGGTGGGGTCGCCTTTTGCTGTGCTTTGAGCCGCGGGTAAAGGCGTCCGGGTTCCTGCTGACCTCCCGGCGCTAATTGCAGGGGCCGAAGGGCGCGCTCCGGCAGAGGCAGGGGTCACGACCTGTGCGCTCCCTCCTCCCGCTCCCTCCTCCCGGGTCCCGCCAGCCCGAAGGAGCGGGGCGTGTGCACGCGGGCGTGCGTGCATGAGTGAGTGAGTGAGCGTGCGTGCGCGCGCGCGTGCAGGGCCCCCCTCTGGATCTGCGCCGTCCTGGAAACCCACTCCTTCCTTGTGGGGAAAGTTCTCGGCCCTTAGGCCCTCCAAAAAATTCCATCCGAGAAGGAAAACCCTTGTTGTGACCTTTCCCCTAAACCAGCACACGGGCAGCCGCCTTCGGGCGCTGCAAGAGGTTTGACACGCTTCGCGTCCGCGCGCTTTCTGCCTCGCTGGTTTCCAAATTCGACCTCACGGCAACCGGCCAAGAGAGAGGCTGCTGGGTGTGGGTGCCAGGCCGGGACGTGGGCTCCTCTGTACGTGGCCTCGGATGTGCGGACCTGCGGGTAGCGCTTTGGGTGTGTGAGTTCTGAGGCGCGCGTGTGCGTGTACTTGCTCGTGCCCGGTCAGCAGACGTCTCTTCCAATTTAGATTTCGAGGTGCACGCGCAAGACAGTTCCGGATGCAGATGCATTTGGTTGTTTTACAATCAAGATGCGTATAATCAAGATGTATATGTTGCAGATGTCGGCGTTCAAAGTACACGGAACGATAATAAAAGGAGCTGGCATGCAAGGGGCACGTGCGCGTGCCAGGCGCTCCGTTAAGCACCCCACCCAAGTGAGCGCACCATTAACCCCTATGCGGTGGGTATGATTTTTATCCCTGTTTGACAGAGGAGGAAACTGAGGCACACGACAGTTAAGTCACTTAACCAAGATCACCTGGGACACTGGAGCCGGAATTCCAGTCGAAGGGGACGCCAGAACCCACTTCAATCCCTCTTCCTAATTCAGGTGGAGGCGTATGTACGTACCTATGGTGCACGTGTCCCCGGCTGCAGAGAAATCTATGGGCGTGTTCCGGGTTTTCGTGTGTCTCACGCGCCCTTTGGAGGAGAGAACATTTTCATTTCTCTGGGCATCGGTCTAGCAGTGGGAAAAGTGCAGCTTCTTTTAGGTGTTCAATTCCCCCGCCCTCTCTCCCCGAAGGAGCCGTCCGGGCGAAGACAAAAGGCTGGATGAAGCGAGGGGTGCACCGGGGACAAAACCCCATTTAAAAATGCCTGTGGCGGGGCCCAGGGGCAGAAACCGCGTTCTCATTCTGATCTGAGTTGAGAGCCAGAGGGAATGACAGCGGGGCCGGCCTGTGCCGGGCCAGGCAGGGTGACCCCCGCTGACTCCAGAGTGTCGCCTCCCTGCGGGGTGGGAGAGGGACACTCGGGCTTGGGGTGTCTTGGGCGCCTCGACTCCAGGCCTCGGATCCTCCCTCTCTTCCTACATTCGCTGCGCTCCATCCGCCCAGGCGCCAAGGCCCGGGACTGCGTGCAGGTGGGGACCGCGGGCACCAGCACCATTTGTTTCTTTCCACCCTGCCCAGCCTCCCGGAACCTAAGCGAACTCAGTCGTCCCTGCCCTCTTCCGCTCAACTCTCTGGCCTCAGCTGGGAGCTCAGCTCGTGGGGAGAAAGATTCTGCGGTGAAGCGGGAGAAGGGGTGTTTAGTGCACAGCCCTGCTTAGCAAAAGGGGTGCCTGGTTATGGCGCGGCGCGGCCCAGCTTCCTGCAGCTTGGGCATCCGCAGGCCCCACGCACCTGGAGAGCCAAGGCCGGGTGGGCTGCAGGCCGGGCAGGGGTGAAACGACACATCGCTGGAGTAGGGACTGGCCACCCCTCTTCTCTGCCCCAAGACGCAAAGCGCTTCCTGCCGGGCAGCTGAGATGAAGTCAGGCTGCCTTTGCGTCTTGCTTGGATCGAGCAGCTTCGGCTCCGTCCCTGGAATGGGAGGCGCGTGGGGGCTTAGTGAGGGGACATTGGGACCATCCCGAGCTGTCCGGGTCTCCACCCCACCCCAGCCCCAGTCCAAAGTCCCCAGTCAGCCGGTCTCTTTGAGCTTTTGAAATGCGATCTCCCGAGCCACTTCGGTTTCCCGCTAATGACCCCGGCTCTGGTTTCGGGCTGGGGAATTGCACTTGGTGGGGGGGGGTGGGGGGGGGAGGATTGCTCCCCCAGGCCCGCGCCAGCCAACTCTTGCCGAGGCGCTCTTCCTGCCGGCGCGGTGCGCCCCTGCCCCCTCAAGGTCCCCAAAGCGTCCTGGATACCCAAGCACGGAACTGACACTCGCTCGCCTGACTTCCTTTCGGCCACTTTGGCGGTGCGGTTCGCCCCCGGCCCGGGTGTCGGCATCTTTAACTCACTTCCGCGGCGGTAGCTCGGGGAGAGGGCCGGCTGTTTGGGGGCGTGACTTCGTCGCACCCCCCACCCCCCTACCCCGTCGCCCGGTCCCCCAATCCTTCCAACACAGGCTTGGAAGCGAGGTGTGAGCCTGTTATGGGAGCCAGCCGAACAGTGGACCCATCATCCCGGGTCACCACCCGGCCTACCCCGTGGCGCCCACTCTCCCCAAGGCCAGCACCGGTTAGCTAATTGGGTATTTATTCTCTAGGGTGGGCGCTCTTCAAGGAAGCCAGAGCTCACGACTTCAGGGAAGCCGCAGAAATCACAGAAGTTTGTTCCTGTGCATATATTGGGATTTGGGGGCACGGGAGCCCTGCGATTTTGCCCAGAGTCTTGGAGACGCGTGAGCCCAACCAAATGAAGAACCCCTCGCTGCCCTGGGGACAAAAAGAAATGAGAGGAAGTTTTAGGGTGGTCCCTGGGGACTCTTGTCTTGGCCAGGTCAACCTTAGCTTAAGGGACTAATTCCATCTTTCTAACCTTCTAGAAGGACACTCTTTCCTTGCTAATTTTGAAGCTAAGCCTCCAGACCCCCAGGGCCCCAGGCATTGTCTAATTAGTTGACTAGTTAATGATATTAACTCATCAACCAAATGATTATGAACAATCATTATCACCCCTAATGAATTCTGTGTTAATTTCCTGTTGCTAGGCTTACCCTCACTCGACTAACACAGGCAATAAAAGGAAACCACTTTTCATAAAACAATTAGTTTTTATTACATTCCTCCCACCTCAAGATCTGGGGTGAGGGGAGCTGTAGGGGGGGTCCCCTTTGCGGAGAGACTCCTGGGGTCCAGGCGGGGGGGCTCCCTGGCCTCTACACCCCTTCACCGGCCCCCTCCGCATACACCACGGTGATATGGTGATATACCGGCAGGTTTAACCTTTGTTAGAATCTTCAGGAGGATTTACTTAGTTTTTTTTCATTAAAGTCACATCTGGTGGACTCCGGGGTTTGGATTTTGTACTATAGATGTGTATGTGTTGGAGGGGGATCCTTTGGGGTCTGAGGGCCACCTGAACCTTTTTCTCAGGGCAGAAATTAACAAGGCGAATGCTGGGACCTGGTTTAGGGCTGATAATTCTTTTTACCTTTACTGCCCAGCGGAGCTCAGCACAAGGTAGACACCTACCCAACTCCTGTGTCTGGGTCAAGTCTAAACATGTTCAGGGATCCCACTGCTTTGGATACGTTTTACAAAGCCCTCTGCATCTCTGTTAGGCTTCCCTCTTTGAGTTCTTTCACTTGTTATTCAGGCAGACACCCCGACAGCACTGGAACATTCGCAAGCACTCAAAGGAACACCCTACGCATTGCAGACTATTCAAGGGGAGAGGGCAGGGTCCCTCTTTCCTCCCCTCTGATAAAATAGGGTCCCAGGGGAAGCCCCTCATCACCCCACGTCCTGCCTAAATAAATCCTCTTTGGTCGTCCTTGGCCACTTGGGGATGGATTTCTTCCTGGCGTCAAGGCAAGGTTGATTTCAAACACGACGATGTAAGATTTAAGCTGAGCCTCCCTACCTCTCCCCCCCCCCCAGCTCCACCCCCCCCCCCCCCCAAATCAGCAGATCTTCCGACAACCACCACTTCCAATCAACAGTAATGCGAGGTTCCTCCCAGGGGAAGAAAAGAAAAAAACAACAAAAAAAAAAAACAAGCTACCTGTTTTGCAGAGCTCCGAGAAGGGAGGATCCATCCGTAAAAGCTGCTTCCCCCAACTTCCTCCCGCGCCTTTGCTTGGCCGTTCCTTTGCCGCCATCTGCTGGTCTCATGGAGAAGTGCATGCCCTTTCCAAGATTTCTGGGAGGCTTGTCATCCATCCATCCATCCGTCTGTCCATCCAGCAAATAATGGTGGCCAAGACACCGTCTCTGTTCTCATGAGACTCGTATTCCAGGAAAGCAAGCTTCATGGCCGTCCTTTGAAAGTAAGCTACAGAGAGAGTAAGATGTTAGAGGTAAGACCTGGAAGTTGGAGGCAGAGATATGGAACTAGCATATTGAGTCTGTCATCGACTCGCTGGGTGTCTCTGGGCCAGGTGACTTAACTTTCCCGGGTCTCAATTCTGCCTAAAGTAAACCTGGAATGACGGTACTCACAGGCAGGTGTGCTATACAGAGCAGAGGACAAAGAACACTTTTATTTGCAAAGTACCAGCTCCATCGACACCATCTGCCCTGTTTGGAATTACGTGACTACGCTTCCATGAAAGCAGAGTTTGCTTACGGTAGCTTTCCCCTCCTCCGGATCGTTCTGGAACACTGCTTCCTTACCTCTACGACGCTATCTCCAGCAATGCAATCCAACCAGTATTTAGTGAGTGGGGATTCTGGGTATGGGCTTCAAAGAGTCCAAGAAGAAGGAGAGGAGGTTGGTCTTCAGGCTCCCCCCGCCCCGCTTTCTGGACCCTCCTGCCAGTCACACAGGGGCTGAGAGCAGTCGCCATTGACGATGCCAGTCCCAGCTCCTGCTGCCCTCCAGCCCACACTCATGTCACGACCCTCATCACCTTCAGCTTCAGAGACTCCCAGGCCTGGCCCACAGCATCAAGAGGCAGGTCTGGTCTCACCCTGCTCATTTCTCCAACTTCCTTCGCCCTGCTCTTTAAAGTCAAGCGAGGGGCGCCTGGGTGGCTCAGTCAGTTGAGCGTCTGACTCTTGATTTCAGCTCAGGTCATGATCTCAGGGTCGTGGGATCCAGTCCCGCGTTGGGCTCCACACTGAGCATGTAACCGGCTCAGGATTCTCTCTCTTTCTCTCTCTCTCCCTCTGCTTCTCTCTCTCTCTCAAAAATAAAATAAAATAAAACAAAACAAAACAAAATGAAGTTATTTTGGCCAAGTCACCGGACGCCTTCTACCCAACTCAAGGTCTTTGAATGTGTTGTTCCTTAATAGGGAATTATCTGGTTCACTACTGACATTTTGAACACGATAATTCTCTGTGGCGGGCAGCTGTCCTGGGCATTGTAGGGTGGTGAGCAGCCTCCCTGGCCTCCCCCCCCACTAGATGCTAATAGGATATCCTCCAGTGGTCCCAGTCAAAAATGTCTCCAGATATCGCTGAGTGTCCCGCGGAGGGGGGCTGGTAGGGGGGACATCACCGCTGACTGAAAACCACTGGCTGGGCCCGAATGCCTTTGCTGTCTTTCTCCTTGGTTTCATTGCCGTGCCTAGATCCATGCCACTTCTTCCATAAAGCCCTTCCTGACCTTCCAGACCAGATTAGGTTCCCCTCTTAGGGGTTCTCAGAGCCCCTAATGTCTCCTCCACGGAGCAGAAAACAGTTGTACATAGAGAACGGTTTTTCATATTTGCCTCCCCTGAGAGAAGGAAAGCGACCCCAAGGGTCTTATTCACTGAGCTTCTCAGCGGGAGGAGACCGTGCAAACAAGAGGCGATTAATAAAGGCTTCTGGGACAGTTATGTGCTACTGATTAGGGCTGGCCTGGAAGTTTGTTTTAGCGGAGTTTCATCTGCTGGACACTTTTAGGGCAGCTGGGACCCTTTCCACCTGTCACTCCAGCCCCTCTCTGATGTCCTTCAAGGCTTCGATGGCCTAAAGCAGATGTCAACAAATGCCCACGAACTAGGGCCTGCGGGCGTCCAATCCAGCCTGCCACCTGTTTTCACAGGGCCTGTGAGCCTGGAAAGGTCATTACATTTTTAAATGGTTAGAAAAAAAAAAAAATCAAAAGATGTATATGACCTGTGAAAATGACTTGCTGTCCCAATTTTAGTGTTCATAAATAAAGTTTTATTGGCATCCAATCACACCCATTCACGTACACAGTAACCATGGCTGCTTTCTCTCTACAGTGCCAGAGCAAGTGATATGATCGGCAGAATCCGAAATATTTAATGTTTTAAACACATTTTTGCGGAACACATCTTCCCCACCCCACGTCTAAAGGAAGGCATGGTTAGTGCCCCCGGTTTGCCACAGATCCCGAGAAAGGCTGGAGCCCGGTTTCTGTTTTACATGAAGGAGGAACCAGAAGGGCAGACCAGCGGCCCCGTTTCTTGAAGGCTGGACTCCAAACGGGTTAAGTGAAGCTCATAAGAATCATTGAAAAGTTGCTCTGAAATGCAAACAGGCCCCAGCACATGAAGACACCCAGCACTTAGTAGGGCCTCAAGAAAATGGCCGTTCGCTCGCCAGAGGTCACTTCGGAGGGCAGGAGCCCAGGATCTTGGAGAAGAGGCAAGTTTCCGTTGAAAGTACCTCCATGGGAGGGGGGATGGGCTAACCGGGTGATGGGCATTAGGTGGGGCCCTTGGGATGAGCTCCGGGCATTATATGGAATTGATAAATCACTGAATTCTATTCCTGAAATCATTATTGCACTGTACGTTAACTGACTTGGATTTAAATTAAAATCAATCAATCAAATATATAAAAAAAATTTTTTAAAGAAAAGGAAAAAAAAACATTGCAGGAGTCGTCGGAAGACAGGGACTGAATGGCATGGTTGCAGACTCGAAGTGAAAGCGGCTTTGTTGTAGACCCCACTTTTTTTTTTTAATATTTATTTTTAAGAGAGAGAGAGAGAGAGAGACAGAGCATGAGCAGGGGAGGGGCAGAGAGCGAGGGAGGCACGGACTCCAAAGCGGGCTCCAGGCTCTGAGCCATCAGCACAGAGCCCGATGCGGGGCTGAAACCCACAAACCGCGAGATCACGACTCCAGCTGAAGTCGGACGCTTAACACAGACTGAGCCGCCCAGGCGCCCTAGACCCTGCTCTTAGTGAAATAAAAACGGTGCAGAGAGCTGCCGGGGTGACTTCTTTGGGACTCGCTTTTCTTTTCGCTGAAAGGAGGAGACTTAAAGTCTTGTCTATTCCTTGGCTAATGCTTTAGCAACTTAAAACACAGCAGAGGCCGCAACAGTGTTCTTCTTTTTAAAAAAAAATGTTTGTAATGCTTATTTATTCATTCTGAGAGACAGAGAAAGAGCTCAAGCAGGGGAGAGGGACAGAGAGAGAGAGAGAGAGGGAATCCCAAGCAGGCTCCACAGGGCTAGACGTGGGGTTTGAACTCTGGAACTGTGAGATCATGACCTGAGCTGAAACCGAGAGTTCAACACTTAACTGACTGAGCCACCCAGGTGCACTGACAATTTTCTTCTAAAAATTTTTTTTTCTTCCTTTTTTCCTTCCTTCCTTCCTTCCTTCCTTCCTTCCTTCCTTCCTTCCTCTCTCTCTTTCCCTTCTCCCTTCCTCCCTCCCTCTTTCTCTCTTTCTTTGTACCCTCTCTCCTTCTCTCCTTCCCTCCCTATGCCAGATAACAGCCTTCACCCCAAGGGGCAGAGGACGATATTGGAGCACAGAGAATATAAGAGATTCGCCCAAGAGTCTGTACCCAAGGCAGGACTTGGTCACAAAGCTTGGGGCTTCCCCTTCTGTGCCCTGTCTCTAAGGATACCCTGCCTCCCTCTCGGCTTTGGCTCACGTGAGGGTCTCCTTATTTATGACGCGAAGCCCCAGGATTTACAGAACCCAAATTCAAGCTGAAAATGCAGGCAATTACCCAGATAATTTAGGTAAACGTTGGGGTGGTGTTGTGAGTGTTTTAACATCCACGTCTGAATTATTGGAGTAATTGTCTCCACTCTGACTTCTCATTGTGAGGTTGAAGAGGCCGTTCTCCACCCCCCCGGCCCCGACAGCCCCTGTTTGTTTTGTCCGGGTTGAACAAGGCCGGTAGCTAAGGAGAGGGGGCTGAACAAAACTCCAGGAGAGAGAGGCAGCCGGACAAACTCTGGAGGGCCAAGCCAATTTGTGTTTGAGGTCAATAACCTTTGTGTTTCCATAAAAACCCCATCCAGGAGGCACACTCAAGCCCTCGACGGTCGACTCTGTGAACAACACTCCCAGGGCAGGAAACATCAAAGAAGCCGCGGCCTGCGCGTGTTTAAAAAAAAAAAAATTAGACAATGAAGGGAGAATTTTCTTAAAAACTGAAATCAGGTCTATACTTTCTTAGATAAAAAGAGTGAAGGTTGGAGCCAGATACCTACGATCTCTCCTCACTGCCCTCCACCCACACACCCATGCTTCCAATTTTCTTCTGAGCCTGAAAAAAAAAAAAAAAAAAAAGCTTAAGCTTCTGGAAACCTACACTTCCCTCCTCTTGAAACAGGGCTGATAATGACCCTTGCTTTATAGGGCTGTTGGAGGATAATATAGATCCAGAACAGAGCCTGGGGCTGGCCCACCGTACGTCTGATGTGCACCTGCTATTATTATTGTTATTATATTATTATTATTGATGGGGTCTGAGGTCCCATCGGCGAAAGTGGACGTAATCACACGCCTTTCCAGAAACAAGGCAGCCACTACCCCAGACCTCCCAGCCAGTTTCTTTCCTGGTCAGCATACCACGACGATACAGGAAGGCCTGTGCCCCCACTGACGCCCGAACAATGGGAAATCCGTGCGTTAAAGTTTTATAGGCTGCGGTAGCCCAGTTCAAACGGAACAGGCTCCGGAGAAAAGCAAACTGGTGGCCAATGACACCAAGTAGAACCAGGAGCCCGTGGTTAGAGATAAGGAAATGGAGACCCAGAAGGGTCAAGGCTGCGCGTCAGGACCAGAGGGCTCGGCAAGGCGGTGAAAACAAGGCCGACTCAGCAAGCACAGGGGGGAATGAGAGTGAGGAACGTGAATGAAAACATTTGCTTGATGACAAAACCAAGCCCTCCTGGCCACGCCAACCTTCCGTTCCGAACAGACACTCTTACCCCACTCGTGCACTAGACTCACCTTGGTGATCTTTGAAAGGATCCACCCCCAGGCTGGTTGGATCCGGGGTTGGGGGATCGGCGTTGGCTTCAGGATTTTCTTGAAAGTTCTCCAAGTCAGGGGCGCCTGGGTGGCTCAGCCGGTCGAGCGTCCGGCTTCGGCTCAGGTCATGATCTCGCGGTTCGTGGGTTCGAGTCCCGTGTCGGGCTCTGGGCTGACAGCTCAGAGCCTGCTTAGGATCCTCTCTCTCCCTCTCTCTCTGCCCCTCCCCCACTCGTGTGTGTGTGTGTGTGTGTGTGTGTGTGTGTGCTCTTTCTCTCTCTCTCGCTATCAAAACTAAACAGACATTTAAAAAGTTAAAAAAAGAAAAGAACAAGAAAAAAGACCTGAGCCCCTAGCCCTAACGTGTATTAGTTTTCTTCCCTGGGCTCTATGTTCAGTGGGGCCCTGATGCCCTGATGCAGACTTTGCTGATGATATGTCGATGTACATTTTTCTAGAAAGATGACCCATGGTTTTCATCAAACTCTGAAAGTAAGTGGATAGCTATGCCCTTCTGCCCAAGAGTTTAAAAGTCACTGCTCCAAAATGAAGTCAAACCAAGTATATTCTAGGAAGGAGACTGGGGAGGGCTCAGACTATGTCTCATGCCACCAAATCTTCTGCCATCACGTCCAACACTGGGCCCAAACTGCTCAAGGCCATGGACTTCACTCCTTTGATTCTCTTGGCCCCGTGCCTCCTTGAAGCCTCTCAGTTCCCTTGATCCCATGGCCCCTGCTTCTCCCCTACATCTCTGGCCATCTTCCTACTCAGTACACGGGCAGGTCTTTCTCCTTGCCCGTCCGTTGTACGATGCAGCCCTCAGTTTCCATCCTCGGCCCCCCTCTGCCTTTCGGTAAACATGTTCTCCTTATTCCCAGGGCTCTCTAGTCATCAGCACATTCGCCATTTCAAAGCTGGTCCCTCTCGGGACAGATCTTTCTTCTCAACTGAGCTCCAGGCTCATGGACCTATGGTCGTCTTTACTTAGATATTTCAATCATATCTTAACGGCAGTATGTTCAACCAGAATCCAATATCCCTGCTCCCCCCTGCCCAAACTGAGCACTTCTGTCTCTGTATTTCCTGTATCGTTGACTGATACGCATCCTTCCAGCCCTCTGACAGCTATCTACCGATCCCCTTCTCTGTGCCAGGCGTTATGCTAAGCGTCAGGAACACGGAGATGCCCAGAGGAGATAGAGCTCTGCCCTCATGGAATTTACAGCCTACGGAAGAAGACAGTCATTGCACAAGAAAACACGCAGACGGATGTAAACTCACATAGGCCAAGAGCTTCTCTGAAAGAAGAGAATGAGGTTCCAGGTCGAGGCACAACAGACCGATTCACGGTCCCGCTGGGGACAAATGTGTCCCTGAGAAATCCAAGAAGAACATGGACATTTCAGGAGGATGTGGGAAGGTTTCCCTCAAGAAGTCAGTAGGGCTGGGGCACGAATAACAAACTGGGGTAACCAAGTGATGAGTAGAGGCGTGTTGAAGGGATGAATTGTAAGACGGTCAGCGGATTCCCAAGGAAAGCTGGGCAGCAGCCTATCCCATCAATGCATCCTGGAGGGATACAGATCTCTTCAAGGAAAATGAGAGATCAAATGTTGGCCCAGCCCAGAATGGAGAGAATGAATCAGGCTGCAGTCAAACAGATGGAATTATTGTTCTTATTGTTATTACTATTACTGTTATTATTTACAGTAGGCTTCATGCCCAACGTGGAGCCCAATGTGGGGCTTGAACTCAGGACCCTGAGATCAAATTCCAGAGCTGAGATCAAGAATCAGATGCTTAACGGACTGAACCCCCTGGCGCCCCTAGATGGGATTATTATAGCCACAAAAGGAATGAAATTAAGTTCATTTCTTTATTGGTTCAGTAAGTATTTATTGAGTGTCTATTTACTATAAGCCCTTCCCTGTTCAGTCATGGCCAGACCATACACACTGATGGAGCTCAATGTCTCTTCAGTTCCTGCTTGCGGGAAGGAATGTCACCTCCCTGGAAATTCTTGATCTTTCTAAAGCCACAAACACATCTGCTAGATTGGTGGATGGATTCTTCAGACGAATGCTTCTAAGTGAATACGGTGAAGTACGTAGGATTTCAAAGGAAGCCAAGTATATTGAAATACACTTCTTAATAGCTTCGTTATTTGGACTTGGAAGATATCTCCAAGGTGAAGGTGAGGCCCCGGGCTGCCACACCCGTGACCCTCGCGGTACATCTAAACCTGACTCCATGTTCCGAGGGTGTGATTACCAGACTCCTTCATTCATTCAACTTGCTGAATGGATCCCACCTTCCCCAAGAGTGTCTTCTTTTTCCTCTTCTTTCTTTTTCTTTGTTTTTAAATTGAAGCTTATTTATTTATTTTGAGAAAGACAGAGAGAGAGAGAGAGCACGGGGCAGAGAGAGAGGGAGGGAGAGAGAGAATCCCAAGCAGGCTCCACACCATCAGCACAGAGCCCCACATGGGGCTCGAAGCCACGAACCGCAAGATCACGACCTGAGCTGAAATCAAAGAGTCAGACACTCAGCCACCTGAGCCACCCAGGCACCTCAATGAAAGGACCACTCTCAGCTCGCAGGCCATAGCAACATAGGTGGCGTTTTGGGGCGCCTCGGGAGGCTCAGTCGGTCAAGCGTCCGACTTCGGCTCAGGTCAGGATCTCGCGGTTCCTGGGTTTGAGCCCCGCGTCGGGCTCTGTGCTGTCAGCCCAAGATTCAGAGCCCAAGGCAAGACTCAGGCAGCCCGAGCAGCCTGATTCAGAGCCACCGCCCTCCCCCGCGACCCTGCGTCTCACCATCGGACAGAATTCCCGGGCTGATCTTCACAGACAATGTGAAGTACGACGGAAGGCGGTGGGAAGAAGGAGCCGCCCGGTCGTACAGAAGAGACCAGAACCTACCGAGTGTTGAGCTATGGGAGGCATCTTCAAGGAAGCCCTTCTTTCCTTGGAACCTCCATATTTGTCCCCGTGAAACGGGCGCGTTGGACCAGTGGGGTTCTCGAAGCTCTTGGCGACCGTGTCCCCATGAGATCCAAGGCCAAGCGTCTTGCCCATGTCGGTCAGTTGCTTCTTCTAGAAGATTCGTTCTATTTCGCCCCAAACTCTTGTCTCCCCAATGGAGTGCCGTGATTCATTGGCGGTGGGCCATGAGAGCTCCAACAAAAAAAGGAAGGCACGCGTTTATAGCCAAGGAGCCCCGTAACTATCATGTGCTCTTTCCTCTCGACTTCAAAAACACCCCCGTTCCATTTCCTTTCCGTGGCGGCATTCATTTTACGAGCTCGGCAAGGACAAGTGTCCCCTCCCTCATCAGGAATGCCAGGCCCGGCTTTGTTGTTGAATGTCAGGATTGGCGCCCGCAGATGGGGGCGTCTCTGGCAGGAGGTTTAATGAGTTTTCCGTCTCCAGGGTGGTGGGTGCTTCCTTGATTCCACACCCTCTCTCTCCCGGGCTGGGATTGTGCGCTCGGCCGCCAGGCGGGCCGAGAACAATCCGTCCTTTCTGCGCTGACATCAGTTAATGGGAGTGGGGAGGAAGTGCACGAGAGCAGGGGCGGGGGGGGGGGGGTGCAGATCCTGTCGACTCTGGGAAGGCCACAGAGGCTGGCATTACAATGTCAGCCCCCCCACCCCTCCCCCCCATCAGGGGCTTGTGTTCAGTCCCTTTTCTGCGGGTCAGGAGAGAGGGCTGGCTGGGCAGAAATGGGGTAAGAATGCAGGGCTCTTGACGACGTCTTCAGACAGACCTCTGAGTCTTCCGAGGTGCATGAAAGGCAAGTGGGAAGTGTGGTGGGAGCTCTGGGCCTCTCCTCGGGGCTGCTGCGGAGGAGAGAGGGCGTGAGGTGTTGACGGGGACACCTGTTCTGTTTCAAGGAAGAAACACAGGATCTGAAGCAGGTTTCAGGCTCTGAGCTGTCAGCACAGAGCCCGACGCGGGGCTCGAACCCGCGGACCATGAGATCATGACCTGATCTGAAGTCGGATGCTTAACCGACTGAGCCACCCGGGTGCCCCCAAGATGGGACCTTTAGCTAACCATGGTCTGTATCTGGGGCAGGGGGGGGATGTGGCAGTCACAGTATGCCCCCCGCCCCCCCCCTCCAGCCAGCATCAGAACGAGAGCAAAGGCAGTGAGCTCCTGGCTCAGGGGGGCAGTTTAGAGCCTGTGTTCTCATCGGGGCGAAGAAGGATTTGAGATGGGGTGGGGTGGGGTGGGGTGGGGGGCAAGCATCTTACTCTGCTTATGTAGAAAGCACAGGTGCGCATCGTGTCCTAGAACAGCATCCATGATATTAAAACGTCATTGGAAATGAGAAAAAAATAACAACTTTAGGGGAAAAAAAGTCTGAAAAAGCTCCCGAGGGGGTACAAAAAAATGCAAAGTCTGGGAAACAATGGCCTGGAATGTCTAGATTCTGCCAGAGAGTCGGCATTCAACACATAGTTTTGTAGCTTCCTAGCTGTGTGTCCTAGAGCCAGTAACCTAGCCTCTCTGAGCTCAGTGTTTTCCTTCAACGCATCTAGAGTCACTAGCAGCTAGCAAGTATTTGGTCCCTGTTTGTCATTGTCATTATCGACAATGCATAGGGATCTGTCACCTTCTCTGTCTTCTGGGATTTGCATGTAAGAGGACGCAAAGTGCTTAGACCCACTCACCTTGAATCCCAGGTCATCAGCCCAGAGCTCAGTTCTCAGGCCTCACCGAAAAGATGCCGTCAGGGGACGACTGGCTCATTCAGGTGTTAATACCAGGTGTGTTGAGCTCCAGGGACTCAGAGATGAGGAGCACAGCGGCTGCCATTCTGACCTGTGCCCTGTCCCTCCTACTGGAAAGGCCATCCTGGGAACACGCAGTTCTGTCCGTTACCGATCAGTTTATTCCGACAGTCATTATCTTTAGAAATTATGCCCGGTTTCCAACATATTCTGGCAAGGCTCTTGGGCCTCCTTGGCTGGGACGGGGATCTGAGAGAGGCTTCGATTTGCCTGGGGGCCGACTGTATGCGGAGCACCTTCGAAATTTTCCCACAGACGTCTCAGCACTTCTTGTCCGGGGTACCTTCCCTGGGGAGTTGCAGATGAGGAAACGGGCTTGGAAAGTCGTGTGCAGCCCCTGGCCGCTCAGCCAGTCAGGGCGAATGGGGTTTGAACTCGGATTTGCTTGATTCCAAGGCTCCCTACATGATGGTGCCAGGCACGGACAGGCTCCAAATGAAACAGAATGAAAGAAATGACAGTACCTCCCTTTTATCCACCGCAAGAGTCTCCAGACCTCCGTGTCTTCAGACATTATGTCGTGCTGGGTATCGAGTATTGTGTTGGTTAACTATCATGATGAGCCTTTTGCTTTCATTTTTCAGATGGGGAAACTGAGGCTCAGGCGAATTGAAGTCCCACAATAATAGGGAGGTGGGAAGGATGGGGTTTGAATCCAGCCCTAACGCCTGAGGGCAGACTTCTGACCGCTTCCTGTTCGTTCTGTGAACTTGAACGAAACGCTTCACCCCTCTGGGGCTCAGTTTCCTCGTCAGGAAAACGGGGATGATCATACTGGTCCCAAGGAGTGGTCGTGAAGGCAAAAGGAGGACGTGTGTGCAAAGCACTCATGAGAGGTCCATCCCAGGGGACAGAGGTCCCCTTCTGTTGGCATTACTTGGACCTGAGTCACGGTCAGTTGAGAGGGTGCAGGGGGCTGGGGAGGGGCCTCCAGACTCTTGGGACATCCACGCATCCCTCACGTTCCGACCGTCACGGTGCAGGGTGACCACATTTGGGAGAGTCCAACATTGCCGAGTCCTGCACAAAGGGTTTTCACACTGAAGTCAAATTTCATTCATTCACTCATTCACTTATTTGCCCATTCATTCATTCATTCATTCCCTCATAGATGCACACACTCAGCCATTCTCATATTCATCCACTGATTTATTCTGCAATAGTCCATAAACTGTCTTCATGACCTCGTACATGACATGCGGTTGCTGAGGACTCGTAGCCGAGACCAAGGTAGCCAAGGTCACGGCTGGCAGGGCAGAGGGGGCAGGGAGAGTAAACTACCAAGTGAAAAATGCACCTGATAAACACAGACAGTGGTAAGTGCTACGCAGAACATAAACAGGGTGACCTGAGAGTGACAGGGAGGGGCCGATCTCATGGGAGGCCTTCCAGGAGATGACATTTAAGGTGACAACTCAAGACAAAAGACAGCCAGGGGAAGGGCTCAGATCAAAGTCTCTAGGCTCTCTGACCCCCCTCCCAGTCACTTCGCTGCTAGTTGTCATTGAAATGTAATTCAGGATCTTTCTTTTTTCTTTTTTAATCTAAAAATTAAAGAAGATTTAGGGGCGCCTGGGGGGCTCAGTCGGTTAAGCGTCAGACTTCAGCTCAGGTCATGATCTCTCGGTTCGTGGGTTCAAGCCCCATGTCGGGCTCTGTGCTGACAGCTCAGAGCCTGGAGCCTGCTTCGGATTCTGTGTCTCCCTCTCTCTCTGCCCCTCCCCCCCCGAATAAATAAACATTTAAAAAATATATTAAAAAAGATTAAGGAAAATAATGCACCGAAAAGAAAATAGGCACCAAAACGTGCTTAGCACAAGCCAGGGCATAGTTTATTTTTAGTAAAATTGTTATTGTTTTGCAACTGAATTGCTTTCTTTAGACTACTAGACACATTTTTTCCAGTCCACCCGGGCAACGGCAACGCGCCTCCCGCTTCATTTAACACTTGCAAAGTCGGGCAACACGCAGCTTTTTGTGTCCCCCATTATATCCATATGAATAGGTATTAACTTCCCAATTAATTCACGAGTTTTCCCTCTTTAAACCCCAGTGAGCCTCATCTTGGCAATCCCATCTCCTGGATTCCTCCAGGATCAATTCCAAGAGGGAGGAATTGGGAGGGCAGGAGGCGAGATAAGCCTTTTTTTTAAGGTTTATGATACATTTCACCCAAACGACCTTCAGGAATTCACCCTCCTGAAGGAGGAGGGTGTCCAAAGAGAACTTTCTCCCTTCGTGTTTGTGAAGACTTCCCTCCCATCCCAGTGGGCCAGCTGGGGAGGACTTAACTGGGGCTAACGATCTCTGTCTCTGTGAGCCCAGGTGACGCCAGGGGGTCCGGTCTCCCAGCTGCGGAGGGAGACCTTCCTCGACCTTGAATGCAACCTGCTGTCTTTGAAAACAAGGGTGGGATGGCTTTGTTACTGACTGACTTGGGGACAAAGCCTCAGAGTCTTAGAAAAACAGAGGTAAGAGACACAGTTTACTAGTTTACTAACTAGTTTATTCACCTACTGCCTCGTGCCTTCCAGAATTTTAAAAGAGGAGAAGACAAACATTCGTTCATTCATTCTGGTTGTCTCGTGCCATCTCAAACCACCTTCAGGTCTAATGATGGGAGGAACGGACTCACCAAAATAGGAGATAGGTCAAACGCCACTAAGCAAAAGGTCTTTTATAGGGAAGAACTGGGGGGAAATGGAATTTAGGGGATAAGGGCCTTTTCTAATTTGATTTGGAAAATCTGGAACATATGCGAATATAATGAACTCCCCCCACCCACCCCCATGCGTAGCAACTAGTTCCAACAATTATCATAACTTTGCACGGAGTCCTTTCTAGCAGTCTGACTTTTGGGGCGACCCTCGCCCCACATGTTAAAATGCACCCGTGTTACATAATAAATACAATTTTCGGTGGTTCATTGAGTTGAGCTTTGGCGAGTGGGCATAAAGTTACATTTTGCCCACACTGAAGCTTTCATCCGTTTTAATTTGGACAAGTATTCACAGTGTGTCCGGTGGTTAGACCAGCCCTGTTTCAGATATGCCAAACGATACCTGGATCAACAAAAAGGGTGTCCTCACTAATTAAAAACCTTTCACCACAATGGAAATTTAGGTCCAAGGGGCCTGGAGGAGGAATTGTCAAAGATTCAGCCCAGATTTTCCCCTCCCGATGAAAAAAAAATCACGGAAGGGATATTTTTTATGTTCGCTATCCTATCTTGAGCACTGTGCCACGAGTTACGCCACAGTCCTTGCTGTCACTGTTTTCTAAATGGGATGACAATTGCACCATATCTCCTGCTAGTGGGTTACTCCTACTCTTCCTATCGTTTTCGTTGTTTTTATTAATGAGCCAACGTCGCTATTATTATTCGTGTTTTTTTAGTAGGGAAACGCAGGCTCAGAGAGTGAAAGTAACTCCCCTAAGGTCACACAGCACCTGCTGGAGTCTGAATTCAAACTGGTCTTACCCACTAGCCGATAGGCTCTCTTGTGATCTCTGCAGTCAAAAACCCAGCCTCCGGGTTCAGAATTTTGTCTCTTCCACTTGCAGATAAACCTGTCATTCATTTCACCTTCTCTGGGTTTTTGTGTTCTTTTCGTTAAACAGAGATAATAGTAATCCCTACTTACGCATGGCCCAGAGGCTTGCCACGGGTCAGGGCCTGTGTGAAGAAACCCTTTCTGATCAGTAATGTCTCCCCCTAGAGGTTAGTTATTCTTTGATCTCTGTTGCTGTTTTCACAAGGAAGGTCAGAAATTGACCAGAAAGGGAGAAAGCCAGAGAAAAGAGAGTATGTGAATGCTACCTAGGTGACACTCTGAAGTGTGATACCAGCACCTGACCCACTCTCTGGCACATGGTTCATGCTCAATAGATATTTACAGAGGGGAAAAAAATGACTTCCTAAATGCAAGCACAAGTCTGTCACCTGAGAATCCTGGCGGGGGGCGGGGGAGAGCGGGGGGGGGGGGGGGGGGACGGTCACTGGTTGGGTTTTGGGGGGAGGGAGGGTCTAAATTCCCATGAATGGGGGGCCACCTACTTTCTGGGTTCTGAGAGCGGGCATCTTCCTGGCGAGAGAATAACATGCCTTTCCGAGGTCTTCAAAGGGTCTGTGACGCGCACAGTTGTGGGCTGAAGCCATTCCAGCCCCATTTTCCTACAGGATTTGCCTCCTGGCCAACTTTTTCTCAAAGTGCAAAGTGATAAGAGCAGTAGAACGGGGTTTAAGAAGTAAATGCCCCTATACGCACACGTGGGTATGGAACCAGATAGCTGTGCGTGTCTGTGGGGGTGTACCTGCATGTATCTTTGCTTCTCAGACCTCATCCACCCACTCGGCGATGAGAATATCCAAATATTACACATCAATTTCACTTCTTGCCAAAAAACAATCACACTGCGACAGCCCAAGACAGATTGGCCCGCAAACAATTTTACCAAAAGTCGGGGGCTCGCTTTTCCACTTGCTCCTCCCGCCCTTGCATTCAGAAATGAGAACGGTCGCTGACCCAGAGTCCGTAGGATTTTGAAATTTACAATTTTTGTTTTACTCAGTGTGTTTCCCATGTGGCTAACTAGATTCCGCACCCATCAAGCCATCATTTTAAGCACCATGTAACAGTCCACTGCCTTATGTAATAACTCACTTAATACGGGGGTGGTTGTGAGATGGAATAAGAAAAGAGCTTGGAACGGGGTCTGGCACACATTAACCGCTCCCTAAATAATGTTACCTTAATTTCACAAGGGTATGGAACCCAGCCATCTGCATTTTGTAGGTGGGAAAACTAAGGCACAGAGAGGTTAGGTAGCTTGTCCTGGGTCACACAGCTAGCGAGGAGCGAAGCCCAAGAAATGAGCCAGTTAGCCATTTCTGAACTCCTGGCTCTCCCATCTGGCCCACCTCTCACCTTAGGGCAGGACTCCTTACAGTACAAAGAACCTAGCCTTTGATGTGCTAATCCCATTTGTTGCATGGAGATCAGGAGGGGATACTTGGATTTTTTTATGTAGTCCCTGACTCCAAGATGCCTCTAGAGATTAGCGAGATTAGCTATTTAATTGTATTGTTGGGTTAGATGATTGCTTTGCAAGGTCAAGACTCTTCGACTCACCCTGATGGTTTTATGACTTCAGGCAACAACTAGACTTTTCAGTTTGAATCTCCCGTTCTTCCTTTTTTTTTTAATTTTAAATTTTCATTATTTATTTATATAATATAATTTACTGTCAGATTGGTTTCCATACAACACCCAGTGCTCATCCCAACAGGTGCCCTCCTCCATGCCCATCACCCACTTTCCCTTCTCCCCCATCCCCCATCAACCCTCTGTTCTCAGTATCCAAGAGTCTCTTATGGTTTGCCTCCCTCCCTCTCTTTTTTCCCCCTTCCCCTCCCCCATGGTCTTCTGTTAAGTTTCTCAGGATCCACATATGAGTGAAAACATATGATACCTGTCTTTCTCTGCCTGACTTCTTTCACTTAGCATAATACCCTCCGGTTCCATCCACGTTGCTACAAATGGCCAGATTTCATTCTTTCTCATTGCCAAGTAGTATTCCATTGTGTATATAAACCACATCTTCTTTATCCATTCGTCGGTTGATGGACATTTAGGCTCTTTCCGTAATCTGGCTACTGTTGAGAGCGCTGCTCTAAACGTTGGGGTACACGTGCCCCGATGCATCAGCCCTCCTGTATCCCTGGGGTAAATTCCTAGCAGTGCTATTCCTGGGTCACAGGGTACATTTATTTTTAATTTTTTGAGGAACCTCCACACTGTTTTCCGGGGCGGCTGCACCAGTTTGCATTCCCACCAGCAGTGCAAGAGGGTTCCCGTTTCTCACATCTTCTCCAGCATCTATAGTCTCCTGATTTGTTCATTTTAGCCACTCTGACTGGCGTGAGGTGGTATCTCAGTGTGGTTTTGATGTGTATTTTCCCGATGAGGAGGGACGTTGAGCACCTTTTCAAGTGTCTGTTGGCCACCCAGTTCTTCTTCTTTAAAATGGGTACCTTCTTGGGGCGCCTGGGTGGCTCAGTCGGTTGAGCGTCTGACTTCGGCTCAGGTCATGATCTCACGGCTCGTGGGTTTGAGCCCCGCGTGGGGCTCTGTGCTGACAGCTCAGAGCCTGGAGCCTGTTTCAGATTCTGTGTCTCCCTCTCTCTCTCTGCCCCTCCCCCGCTCATGCTCTGTCTCTCTGTGTCTCAAAAATAAATAAACGTTAAAAAAGATTAAACTGGGTACTTTCTTCCCAGAGGGTCCTTGCCCTGGCCCCACCTACCTGGCTCTGGTCCCCTGTCCCCTCCCCCTTCGCCCATCCAGCACCCCAAATTCAAATTCACATCCCAGAAAATCCATTCCTGCTTCCCTTTCTCCTTCCTGCCTACAAGGGCTCCCCATAATCTCCAGGAGTCAATTACCCACTTTCCTCATCTATACATACACTGAAGATATTAATACTCTCCCGGGGCAGGAGTTTCAATGAGGATAAAGTGATCAAATATATTGAAAGAACAATGTGTTGCACAGAATTACCACTCAAAGGAAATGCGGGGTTGCCATCCGTGATTTTGGTTGTTGTTAGTGGGGGGGTGGGGGGTGGGGGTGGGGTTGAACGGGCCATCCGAGAATCGAATTTTCCAGGAGACCACAAGATGGCCCTCCCGAGAGGCACGTCTTCGGTAAAGGCCAGCCTTGTTCATCTACGCCTTTCCTTCCCTAAGAAATAATACCCTGCTTAGGATTCTGGAACCCTCCCCCCTCCTCCCAGCCTCTCAGGGGCTCTGCCCCTCAGGACTGGGCATCTCTTGAGAAATGTTCCAGGTCTCTTTGGTTTCTCTCGATTTCTCCCCGGACGCACATTTTCTGGGTGTGGACAGGAGACTATCTGATTTGGGTTGTTTTCCGATCTCTAGTATGTGCATATGCTGAGAGGGAGAGAGGGCTCCAGATAGCTAATCTCGGCCTCTCACCAACCCTTTCAGAGACAGAATCAAGATAGAATCAGAGAATCAGCCAGTTGTCCCAAACCTCAAAAGCCAGTTAAGCTGTGCTCGTGGAGACAAGCACCAACTAGCTCTTATTTTGGGTGTTCCCAGCATTCCGGCCGATAAGGGGCTGAGAAGCCTAAATGGCCTGCCCGGGGGGCCATGTGGGTAGAAGATGTAACAGGGATCACCTCTTACAAGAG
This sequence comes from Panthera onca, assembly GCF_046562875.1. Taxonomy (NCBI): domain Eukaryota; kingdom Metazoa; phylum Chordata; class Mammalia; order Carnivora; family Felidae; genus Panthera; species Panthera onca. Next base: position 10,593,044 of record NC_138350.1, on the reverse strand, counting down.
CAGGTACTGGGCATTTTCCAGAACTCTCCAGCTTCCTTTGTCTCTCTATACTTTCACAACAGCCTGCCAGGGCTGACAATAGACCCATTTGACAGAGGGAGATACTGAGGTTCAGAGAGGTTAGGTAACATACCCAAGGACACCCAGAACTTCCCCAATGGTTCCAACTTCTGGTCCTTAATGTTCTTTGTGACACCTCCCCTCCCCATCCCCAAACTGTCCTCTACTTAAAATCTGGGGTTGAGGGGCACCTGGGTGGCTCAGTCGGTTGAGCGTCCAACTTCGGCTCAGGTCATGGTCTCACAGCTCGGCTCGTGAGTTCGAGCCCCACATGGGGCTCTGTGCTGACAGCTCAGAAGCCTGGAGCCTGCTTCCGATTCTGTGTCTCCCTCTCTCTCTGCCTCTCCCACTCATGCTCTGTCTCTCTCTCTCCTTCTAAAATAATAAATAAACATCCAAAAATGTAAAAAATCTGCTGTTAGATGCCTGGACTTTCAGGAAAGATCTGTTCACCTTTTGCTGGTTCTAAACTAAAACCGGTCCCAAGCTATTTGCGGGTGACAAGGACTTCGGGGACCGTGGTATTTTCCCCGGCCTCTTTGGCAGTGGCATCTGGTCAAAGGTTCTGGAGAGATCTCCAGGAGAAGGCTTGAAGGGTAAGGTCCCTGGTGGTTCATGTGCACCGATGATGGCTTACATTGGACAAATCCAACTTGAGACCCACCCCGAAGCAGTTTGCTTGAGAAATATGGATGCACACCTTTCTTCTTTTGCTACCGAGGACGTATCCCACAGCAAAACCCTCTGGATCTTTTTCTTACACGGTAACGCGGTCAATTTTGCCACGATCAGCACGTGAATGAATGAGCCATGGATTCAGGGCCCGGTGGAGAAAAACCACAGAAGTATAGCTCCGTATTTTTCTTGGAAATCAGTTACAAGCAGCCATTAGAGTTAATATGTGTGCGTGTTGTCACTGAATTATTCAAGGATTGATTTCCTTAGCTGTGGCCGAAAGACTTTTTGAAAGATAAGTAAATCATCTTTAGAGGTTTGTTTATCTTTGTTTTGCATTTCGCTTGAATGCATTCTTTTGTTTGGCCATTTAAAGATTTTTCCCATAATTGGACATTTTCCAAATTATATCTATCTCTCTCTCTATATATACATATATATATTTTTTTTTCCAGAGAGGGAGAGCACGAGCGGGAGGAGGGAGAGAGAGAGAGAGAGAGAGAGGAGACAGAATCCCAAGCAGGCTCCATGCTGTCAGTGAAAAGCCCTCTGTGGGGCTCGAACCCACGAACCTCGAGATCATGACCTGAGCCCAGATCATGAGTCAGACGCTTAGCCGGCTGAGCCACCCAGGCACCCCGCAAATTTTATCCTTCACTGCAAAAGCAATAAAGTGTCTTGTTGTTAAAACTCTTGCACATTTCAGTGTCCTAAGAATAACAGTGCTGTATGTGTTGAAGAAGATCTTTTTCAAATTGGGGTGAATTATCTCGAATGTAAAATTCTGCGAATGTTTAAACACCTTCAAGGCTCCAGACGTGCAAACAGAAGAGAGGCCTAGACCCTTCTCGGGGCATTTGAGGCTTCCGCTTTTGTCTCTGTAATCCACATGCCCATCACTTTCACTTGTGTGTGTGTGTGTGTGCGTGTGTGTGTGTTTTAACTCCTGTTCATCAAGTGCCTACTATGTGCCAGGGACTAAGTGCTTCCTCACATAGTTCATCTTTCTTACAAGCCCAGGAAGTAGGTATTGGTATTGCCTCCCATTATACAGAGTGGGAAACTGAGGTTTAAAGAGGTGAAGGTTTTCTCGAGACGCCTGAGCGACAAAGTGGCCTATCTAGGATCTGAGCACCCCGCCTCGCCTCCTAACTTACCTGTTCAGGCCAGGGTTTGTCAGTCCTGGCACTCTGAGCATTTTGGACCAGATCATTCTCTGTGTGGGGCTGTCTTGGGCATTGTAGGATGTTGAGCGGTGCCCATGGCCTCCGCCCACCAGATGCCAGCGGTAACACCCTCTTCCCTCATTTGTCAGAGCCGAAAACGTGTCCAGACACAGCCAAATGTCCCCTGGGATGGCGGCGGTGGGGGCTAGAGTCCTTCTGCGCCAAAAAAAAAAAAAAAAAAGAAAGAAAGAAAAGAAAAAAAAGAAAACTCAGAACTGCTGCTGTGGGCTGAGATCTCATTCCCAAGGTGCCGTGTGTGATCCCAACGTTCTCGGCTGGGATGAACCAACCACTGGTTGAATCTGGAGCCAGTTCATGAGCTGGAACCCTGTCAACATTTTATTTCCCTTTCACCTTCTCCAGGAACTCCGGATCCACGGATGGCTGGGCTCCCTCTTACTTATAAGGCAGCAAAACACGTTTGTCTTATTTTCATGCTTCCTACACTGACTCCATGTCTCTGGGTTTAAGGTCAAGTTGTGGCCTTGTCTGGCCCCTCCCCCCCCCCCGCCCCCCCTTGGCTCATTCGGACGGGCAAGGGACCTTCGATTCTTATCTTTCTAACACATCTTTGATCCCAAAGCCAAGGACAGGGCTTGGCACAGAATAGGTATAAATACCTGTCTGGCAAAGGGAAAGAAAAATACACGGGAGTAGCCAGTGAGGACATCTGGGCAAGGAGGGTCAGGGAACAGGGAGTTTTCTCTTTCGCCTGTATATTTTAGTGTGTTCTTTGAATTAAAAAAAAAAAAAAACAAGTATTTTTATAACCTAAAACAAACAAACAATAATATTCAGTAAGGCTGAATACACAGTATGCAACCAAATTAATTTTTTTTCTTTCCTTTTTTATTTTTAATTTTTTTTTTTAACGTTTATTTATTTTTGAGACAGAGAGAGACAGAGCATGAACGGGGGAGGGGCAGAGAGAGAGGGAGACACAGAATCGGAAGCAGGCTCCAGGCTCTGAGCCGTCAGCCCAGAGCCCAATGCGGGGCTCGAACTCACGGACTCACAGACCGTGAGATAGTGACCTGAGCTGAAGTCGGACGCTTAACTGACTGAGCCACCCAGGCGCCCCCCAAATTAATTTTTAAAAGACTATATACTCTCTCAAAAATAAATAAATGTAAAAAAAAAAAAGGGGGCACCTGGGAGGCTCAGTCCGTTAAGCGTCCGACTTCGGCTCAGGTCATGATCTCACGGTTCGTGAGTTCGAGCCCCGCGTCGGGCTCTGGGCTGACAGCTCAGAGCCCGGAGCCTGCTTCGGATTCTGTGTCTCCTTCTCTCTCTGTCCCTCCCCACTCGTGCCCTGTCTCTCTTTCAAAAATAAATAAATGTAAAAAAAAAAAAAAATTTAAAGTCTAGCCACACAAAGACGTGGGGGAAAAATACAGCCAAATGTCGCCAGGGGTTGTTCCTGGGTAAGATTCGGGGAAGGCTGTGTGGCCCCAGGCTCAGAGCCGAGGCTCTGAGACTTTATAGAAGTACACGTGCACTCCTCGAGCAGAACTCCCGGAGAACGCCCCAACTGTCAAAAATCTCACATGAGTTCATGTTTTGTCTTTGGGGTCAACGTGGTGATATTTTCTTTCCCTGGTTGTTAGTGTGGTGACGAATCTGCTGTCCCCCATTCGTCAACCCTGGTGGAGCCCCCTGGGGCCCCAGAGAAGCAGCCAGGGGATTGGACATTAAGAGCGGACGCATCAAACACCAGAGCCCCGTCGGTCAAGTCCGGATGGCTTTGCTCAACCACCAGCGGAGCCCCACCGAGATCTGAGCTTTTGGCCCCTTTACAGGTGGGAAAACAGGATGAACGTGGCAAGGAGACGGCCAAGGCCACGAGCTGGTAGAACAGCACCAGGGTGTAAACCCAGTTTAGTTATATTCAAGACACCTTCAGGAAACAACACGGCCTGCCCCAGATCATGCAGAACTTTGCCGCTACTCAAAGTGTGGTCCGCGGACCGGCAGGCGAGCTCCTCCTGCCCCTGTGGAGTCTGTAAACGTGTGAATTCTCAACCTGCTTTCCTGTGAATTCTCAACTCTCTTCCTTTGCCATATCCCCTTCTTCCACGTCTACTTGCATGGCCTTAAACCAGGCCTCTGTCATCACTTAGCAGCATTTAATCTGCTTCCTCTTGCTCCTAAACCAATCTGACACCCCTTGCTCTATATCCTGCCTTGGCTCCCCATTGCCTGTGCATCAAACACTTCCTGCTCTGGGCCCTGCCTTCTGGGCTCTCGTCTCTCGTGTCACTCCTTCACTACAGCCCATAGTCCATGGTCCAGCCTTATCAAACGATCTGCCCACTCTGTCACGCACCCTGTCCCTGAGACTTTGTACCTTCTGTTCTCCCTGCCTGCAACATGCTCAATTTTCTCTCTCCTCGGATTCAGCGCACTGGCTCTTTTTTTCTCATTTGGCTGCCTCTTCTTCAAGGTAGTGTCCCAGCCCTTTGAACTTGCCCGGCATAAGTGCCATCACGGGACACTGTGGTGCCTCCCCTGTTGACTGTCAGCCCCTCCGGATGCTAAACTCCTTGAGGACAGAAATAGTAGCTTCCTCGTTCATGGGGCTTCTTACAGGGACTCCGCAGTGCTGTTTCTGGTAGCTGGCAATGAGTGGGAAAGCCCCACATGCGAAACACCTTTCTGGGGGTGTCGCAGGCACCATCATGCTCCACGGGATGCTTCAAGTCTTTTCACGAGTTTTGTTTTGTTTTGGGGTTTGTTCTGTGAAACATAGCTGCTTGGGATTCGCACGCTTGAACCGATATTTACAAAGTGAGCATCGGTGTTAGCAGCACGCGGGACCCAGCACCCCAAATTTCCCCCAGGACCCCTCTTCCCCCCCTGCAAGGAACAACTACTCTGGCTTTTGAGATGATCATTTTCTTGCTTTTCTCCGTAATTTGAACTCCCGTGTAAGGGTCCCCAAGCATATGGCTTAATGGAGCTTCCTTGGCTTTTGAGTTTCCTGCGCGTGGAATCGGGCCCCGTGAGTTTCTTGGGTCTGGCTTCTCCCCTGCGACATGCCGCCTGTGAGATCCCCCCGCGTGGTTGCAGGTGGCCGGACGTCCCCTCTTCCCTTTGGGCGTAGAAACTCATTGTGTGGACGTGCTTCCCTTCATCCGTTCCTCCGTCGCTGGGCATCTGGTCTGTTTCGCGTTTGGAGCCTTCATGCACGTTATGTGGGAACGACCTTCTTGGCTGTGTCCCCTGGTGCATGTGGCCCTGAGTTTCTCCAGGAAACAACCCAGGATGAGGCGTTGGGAGGCAGGGTGACCTATCTACTCAACACACCGCCCTCTGAAGTGGCCGTACTGCCTTTGCCCTTGGTGTCCTGGGGGGGAATTAGAGGTACAGGCGTCTTCTTCTATAGCCTATCTCAACCTCTCAAAACAGGTACCTTAGAAGAGGACTTCTAGTCCGTAATCTCAGGTTGACCGAGGGTCTCTCCACGAACATGCGAAGCAGGTAAGAGAATGCAGGCAGGAACTGAACGGTCCCCAGTCCCCAGCGGAGCGAGGCTGACACAGCATATGGGCTCCTGCGGGGACTCAGCCAAGAAGCATCTTCCTTGCTGAGATCCCTCAACCCCCCCCCCCCCCCCCCCCCCGGGTAGCTCAAGAAAGGGAGAACAGAGGCTCTCCTGGGTAGCTGGGTGGGCAGGACCAGGGCCTGGTGATCACCGTTGGTGTCTACTTTTTCCAAAAACAGGGAACTCACTGCCTCTCTGAGTTGTATTTTATCATTTTTCCCCCAAAGGACATACCTGTGTGGCCCCTTCGAATTGTGAGGATGCTTTTTGCCACCTCAGGCAGAAAAAAATCAGAATTCTAGACGCATAAAAAGGAAAATAAAAATGATCACCGTTTAGAGATATATGTGTGTGTGTGGGGGGGGGGGGGGAGGTGAGAGCATTGAAGATCTACTCACTTAGCAACTCCGAAGTATTCAAGACACGATCGTGAGCTATGGTCACCATTCTGTGCGTTTCATCTTGTAACCGGAAGTTTGTGCCCTTTGACCAGTATGTCCGCATTTCCCCTTCCCCCCGCCCCTGGTAACCACCCCTCTACTCTCTGTTTCTATCGTGGGGTTTTTTGTTTTTTTTTTTTTTGACCTTTCTTGTACATTCCATTTCTAAGTGAGATCATATAGTGTTTTTCTTTTTCTCTCTGCCTTGCTTCATTTAGCACAATGCCCTCAAGGTCCATCCACCCTTGTGGCAAAGGGCAGACTGTCCTTCTTTTTGGACGGCTACATTGTGTTCCATTGTATGTAAATACATTTCCTTTATCCATTCATCTGTTAATGGTGGACACTTGAGTTGTTTCCGTATCTTGGGAACGGTAATGCTACATGCAGTAGACTGGGGTGCAGCTCTGTATGGGAGACAGTGACTTCTTTTCCTTCAGACACCTACCCAGAAGTGGGATTGCTGAATCTTATGGTAGTTCTTGTCTTAATTAAAAAAAAAAATTTGTTTTAATGTTTATTTATTTTTGAAAGAGAGACAGAGCACAAGCGGGGGAGGGGAAGAGAGAGAGGGAGACGCAGAATCCGAAGCAGGCTCCGGGCTCTGAGCTGTCAGCACAGAGCCCGACGGGGGGCTCGAACTCACGGACCGCGAGATCATGACCTGAGCCGAAGTCGGTCGCTTAACCGGCTGAGCCACCCAGGCAACGGATCTTTTCCAAACTTTTTGAGGAAGCTTGACACTCTTTTCCTTGGTGGCTGCACCAATCTGCATTCCCACCAAGAGGGCAGGAGGGTTTTCTTTATTCCTCACTCTCGCGACACTTGCTTTTATCTTTGGCAACAGGTGTCCTAGCAACTATGAAGAGACATCTCACTGTGGTTTTGATTTGCAATTCCCTGATGATGAGTGATGTTGAGCACCTTTCCATGGACCCACTGGCCCTGGTCAAGTCTTCTTTGGAAAGCTGCGGATGTGAGTCTTCTGCCCATTTTAAAATCGGATTATGTATTTATTTGTATTGAGTTGCAGGAGGGTTTTTTTTGTTTTTTTGTTTGTTTGTTTTTTTTTGGTATATTTTGGATATTAACCTCTTCTTAGATGTATGGTCTGCAAATACTTTGTCCCATTCCATAGGCTGTCTCTTCAACTTTGTTGAGTTTTTTTTCCAAATAAAAAGCCAAAATTGACCTCAAAAGTAACCACTGTTTCTACCTGGTAAATTTCCTACACTACCCCTTAAGAATTCACATCTATGCGTGCGCACGCATGGAATTTTGCATGCAAGACATTGTACATTTGCTGACTCATAATGATAATAATTCAATAATATATTGTCTTCTCTTTACCTCAGTGTTACGATCAAGGCTCTCTATATCCTGCTTAGCGTCCTTGATATGAATACTCTCTAGTGTGTCTAATCAGCTCCTTTGGATTGGTTTTCCCCTATCGTTGGACTCAATTCTTCTGTTTTTGCTGCCACTATAAACCACATCGCACTGAACATCCTTGTGCCATAGACTTTTGCGTCTAGGTTCCAGGAGCTTCTTGCGCGTAAACAGACCGATTTTCCGAAGTGCGAAAACTTTTCCATCAAAATGTTCCATGCGGGCTTCATTTTTAGTTTTTACTGGGGTAGTTTTTAGTCAGCTTTATTGAGATTAATTGACACGTCCCACTGAATTAGTTGCAGTGAATTAGTCCAACACAGCATAATGGTTGGACACGTGTCTATACAGTGACATAGTTACCGCAGGAAGCCTAGTTACCATCCATCGCTTGGCACAGTTACAATTGTGTGTGTGTGTGTGCGCGTGCGCGCGAGGAGGACTTTTAAGCTCTCTCTTCGCAACTTTTCAAATATGACTGTACAATATGGTCAACTATGGTCCGTGCTTGTCTGTTTTTTAACAACTATTTGTTGTTTGGGGATCCTTACGCTTTCTCTGCAGTGCTTGAGATCATTTCGCTTCATTTTTACAATAATGCCACGGGGGTAGTCGCTGTCATTACCTATATTTTAAAGATGAAGGAGCTTAGAAAGGTTAGACTTGATCCAAAGTCAGTCATCCTTACCTAATTCCAGAAGTCTGAGGCCCTTAAACGGCTGGGTTTGCTTAAAGCAAGAGGCAGCTGCAAATCTCCTTGTCTCACCAAAGCAGGCAAACGCAAAGCTGGTTAGATCATGGAGGTTCCCCCAAAGGGGGGCGCCTACAATTCGGGTTGGGGGGCGGGGAGGAGGTATGCAGTTTCTGCTGGAGCTCTGCTGCCCCCTGGTGGCAACGCCCTTTCATTGCTCACCGGGTCAGCCCCCTGGCAGGGGCCGGTTGTCTTTGAGGTCACAACCTTCAGGCAACAAATTATCTAAATATTTTCAAGGACCCCGAACTCAGAATCACACGCACTGTCAGCCCAAGCTTTGCAACGCGGTGATTATCCTCACGACTTGGAGAAGCAATTAGGGCTCAGAGAGGTTAACCCAAGATCGTGTGGCTCGCCGATGCCAGATGTCAAACTCCATTGGAAAGGAGTCCAGCCCCTGAGGTTGGCCTACAAGGAGCAGTCGACAAATTAGAGCTATCTAATCTGATCGTCCAGGTAGTACAAAAGAGTCAGGGTCCTGGAGTCAGGTCCTGGCTCTTAAAGTGACAGGATGCGGGCACGTCCCTTGGCTCTCCGGGACTCTTATTTCCTCCGGGGTCAGAAACATTCTTTCAAGAGCTCCTTACTGATCCGTAACCAGTGATCCTGGCCCTGAACCAGATGCTGAGCCTCCCAGGTTCCTTCCCTTCTAAAGTGGGGACAAAAAAAAAAAAACAAACAAAAAACAAAAAAAACAAAAAACAAACCACCAGCTTTTCACTCTCATCACGAGGCAGCAAATAGGCTGGTGTCCGCGCGAGTGACAGTTTTGTTGATCATACGGGTAGATGAGGCCCGGTTTCGGCAATCCGGAAGCTCGAGCTCTCCCGAGGAAGTGAAAAGAGTCACACTGATGACTAATGGCATTCGTCGCATGCTTCATATCTGCCAAGCATTCGTACAAACGCTCAAAAATACCAACTCATTTGAGGCTCTCACCGCGACCTTAGGAGGGAGGCTGTTTTATTGGGTGTTACGGGGGATGAGGCGGGCACGTGGCCCACATCTGGCCAATCACCTCTTCCCATTTCCGGGCCTCAATGATTGGCTGGAGTGAGGCGGGGGGCGGGCATAAAACCCAAGCCTAACCAATCAGATTCTTCCCTGGCATTGTGGCTCGAAATGCTGGAGGGAAAAAAGGTTTCTCTTAGTTCCGGGGAGCTGGGGTGATATCAGCCTGAAGCTGTCTGGGGCCTTGCAGTGCCCGGGAGGAGAACAGCTAAAGCACACGGCAATGACACCAATGCAGAGATTAAGAGAGGTAGGAAGGAGTTGAGACTGGCTAATGTTGTTTGGATCTGTGTTTACTTTTTTCTCTTCCCAGTGCGAACCAGTGAATTCCATCCCCCCCTCCCCGCCCCGTTTTTGTTTGCTTTTGAGAGAGAGAGAGAGCATGAGAAGAGGAGAGGCAGAGAGCCGGAGGGATGCGGGGAACGGGGACACCACGCTGACCACAGGTGCGTATTCATTCAGGCTCCAAGATCTCTGAGAAAACTCGAGATCATAAGCGGATTTCGTGCTGACAGCAGTGAGCCTGACGCGGGGCTCAAAGTCACTAACTGTGAGATCACGATCTGAGCCGAAGGCCAGTGCTCAACCGACTGAGCCACCCGGGCGCCCCCTCCTTGTTTCTTAAGCTAGTTTGTGAAGATTCTGTCGTTGACAACCCGAAAGGGTCCTCAACAATGTACGTACAGAAATAATATTGTTTGGCAACTTATTATCAATATAATTATGTGATCAGTATTCCAACACTGATCATTATGGCTGCTTATATGGTGGCATGGTCTTTGTGATGAGCTGAAATTTTGTGTCCCTTCCCACACCCCCAGTACGAGTTCTGAAGCCCTAACACCTAAGGTGATGGTTATTGGGGGGTGACTAGGTTTAGATGAGGTATGAGGATAGGACCTTTAGGATGAGGACCACCTCCTTGCAAGAAGAAGGCGGAGCTCTCTCTCTCTCTCTCCCCATGCACACGCACCCAGAATCATGTGCATGGAGGTGCCCATCTACAAGCCAGGAGGAAGGCCAAGTTCTTAATCTTCTGGCCCCTTGAGCTTGGACTCACCAGCCTCCAGAACTTCAAGAAAGAAATGCCACCCGGTCTAGGGTATTTTGCTATGACAGCCTGAGCTGACTCTTCAAGACTCAACTGCCGTCCTCCCTGTGAATGCTTTTTGGATTCCTCCCAAGTGCAAGGAGCCGCTTAATAATGAATGCAGCTGACATCATTATCATGTTTCTTATTCTTTTTTTTTTTTAAGTGATTTCCCTTTTTTTTTAATGTTTATTATTTTTGAGGGCGAGACAGAGTATGAGCGGGGGAGGGGCTGAGAGAGGGAGACACAGAATCCGAAATAGGTTCCAGGCTCCGAGCCGTCAGCCCAGAGCCAGACCCCGGGGCTCGAACCCTTGAACCACACTATCACGACCTGAGCCGAAGTCGGACCCTTAACTGACTGAGCCAGCCAGGCGCCCCTGTTTCGTATTCTTTAGAGTTGTAAAGTCAGGTCTGTCTTAACTTTCTGTCTTCTTGTTTTTCCTCCCCCCACCTCCCGACCCGGGGCGCCCTCCCCTCCCCCATCTATAGGGGGACCGCGTTGCCCTTGTAAAGAGCAGCAGCGTTCAGATCAGACAGGAACGTGTTCACCTCCCACCCTTTTTACTTGATAGTTCGTTGACCTAGGTCACATCACTGGCCTCTCTGAACCTCCGTTTTCTCATCCATACATTGGGCATGATAACGATACAGGCTAAATTGTGGCACCTGGAAATTCTCCATCATTGTTCGCGAATTCTTCAATAATACTCTACCTCGTGAGGGTGTTTTGGGGGCGGTATTGGGGGCTGTGACCAGGGTTCAATGGAGGGGGTGGGTTGGAGGAAATACTGTGCTTGAATTTCCCATCATAAACCTCAATCTAGGTTCATTCCATGTGTATCAGCGGCTCAATGTAAGCAGCTATGTATCCCTAGGGAGAGGGGTGCCTGGGTGGCTCAGTTGGTTAAGCTTCCGACTTCAGCTCCAGTGAGTTCGAGCCCTACGTCGGGCTCTGTGCTGACAGCTCAGAGCCTGGAGACTGCTTTGGATTCTGTCTCTCTCTCTCTCTGCCCCTCCCCTGCTCACATTCTGCCTCTTTCTCTCTCAAAAATAAATAAACATCAAAAAAAAAAATATTCCCAGGGAGGAAGGAGTTCCCATAAAACCCTAGGCTGTCAAGAAACTTCCCACCCTCAGTGTGGCCCATCCCCACAATCTTGGGCCTCTCCCTGGAGCACAACGGTGGGAGGCAGGACATGAAGGAGCCCCCTTGTGGAGGGACACTTTGCAAGGTGCTCCATGCTGGGTCCTTATTTGGGAAAGTAAAGGTCTTAATAAAGTGAAATTGCAAGCATGCTGAATGAATTTGGGGGACTCTCCTTCAGGTGCCCCGGCGCTGACAGCCGCTACATAATTTTGGTTCTTCCCGGCCTTGTCTTGGGTAGGTGTTCCTTATCCAAAGCACGGGGATTCTGCAGCGAGAGACGTGGGTAGAGATTCTGGCTTCTCCCCTTCCTAGCCATGTGACTTGGGTCAAATCATCTCACGTCTTCAAGTCTTACTTACCCTGCATCATAACAAGGATCCCTGCCTTACGTGGCTGTTGGTTGAACATTACATTAGACAGTCTCTTTGCCACATGCTTTGACATCTTATGTTCCGGGCATCTATGGCTTTGGGGCAAAGGTTGACATTAAGTGCCTTCTGGTGGGAATGCAAGCTGGTGCAGGCACTCTGGAAAACAGTATGGAGGTTCCTCAACAAATTAAAAATAGAACTGCCCTACAGCAATGACACTACTCGGTATTTGTCCAAGGGATACAGGTGTGCTGTTTCGAAGGGGCATGTGCACCCCATGTTTATAGCAGCACTTTCAACAATAGCCAAAGTATGGAAAGAGCCCAAATGTCCATCGATGGATGAATGGATAAAGATGTGCTATATATACACAATGGAGTATTACTCAGCAATCAAAAAGAATGAAATCTTGCCATTGGCAACTACGTGGATGGAACTGAAGGGTATTATGCTGAGTGAAATTAGCCAGAGAAAGACAAAAATCATATGACTTCACTCATATGAGGAATTTAAGATACCATAAGGGAAGGGAAGCAAAAAGAATATGAAAGCAGGGAGGGGGACAAAATGTAAGAGACTCTTAAATATAGAGGGCAAACTGAGAGTTGCCGGAGGGGCTGTGGGGGGGGGGGGGATGGGCTAATTGGACAAGGGGCATCCAGGAGGACACTTGTTGGGATGAGCACTGGGTGTTCTATGTAGGGGTGAGTCCCTGGAATCTACTCCTGAAATCATTGTTGCACTATATGCTAACGAATTTGGATGTAAGTTTAAACACACACACACACACACACACACACACACACACACACACACATTTAGTGCCTTAAAGCAGCAATGCTTAATTCGCTCAGGCTGGTGCCTTAACTAAAGCCATTGGCCAACACCCCTACCTGTGTCCTCTCTGTGTCTTGGGCTTCCTTACAACATGGCAGCTGCTTTTTTTTAAATTTTTAATTTTTTATTATTTTTAATGTTTATTTTTGAGAGAGAGAGAGAGAGCAGGGGAGGGGCAGAGAGAGAGGGAGACACAATCCGAAGCAGGCTCCAGGCTCCCAGCTGTCAGCACAGAGCCCGACGCGGGGCTCGAATGCACGAACCGCGAGATCGTGACCTGAGCCGAAGTCGGACGCTTAACCGATGCCCCACAGCTGGGTTTTAATAGCGAGTGTCCCGAAAGAGAGAAAGCCCAAGCAGAAACCATCTCGTCTTTAGTGAGCAGCCACAGAAGTCTGCTCAGGTTCAAGGGGAGGGGAAACAGTTCTACCTCTTGATGGCGGGGTGCTAAGGCTCTGGAAGAGTGTGGGACCATAAATATCACCATGGCCTTTGGGGGAAAGTACCAAGGGCCCTGCCTAGTGAGTGCTAAAGAAAGAGCAAGTCCTAAGATATCTCTCTCTCTCTCTCTCTCTCTCTGAGCCTTCCATATACATTTTCTAATCTGAGACAGGAATACATAACGCTTATTTTGGGAAGAAGTTGAAAAAACTACAAAGGCTGTATGGAAAGTTCCTGGTATGTAGTAGGTGTTCAATAAACAGCTCATTATAATTACAACTCCTATTTCTTGAGCTGCTGTCAGGGAAGAGACACCACCTCCTGAGCACTTCGTGGTGTTTTGTTCCCTTCAGTCCTCATAACACCCCCTATCATGCAGGTGGTGTTATTATTTCTATTTTATGTTTTCTTTTATTTATCTATCTATTTATGTATTAATTTGGGGGGGAGGGGCAGAGAGAGAGAGAGAGAGAGAGAGAGAGAGAGAGAGAGAGATTCCCAAGCAGGCTCTGGGCTGTCAGCGCAGAGCCCCCCTGGGACTCGATCCCAAGAATCGTGAGCTCACGACCTGAGCCGAGATCAAGAGGGGACTGAGCCACTCAGGGGCCCCTTATTATTTCTATTTTAGAGATGAGGGGACTGTGCTCAGAGAGGGTAAACAACTCCCTCACTGTCACACAGCTTGTCAGTAGGACTTGCACGATTCACACCCAGGCAGTGTGGCTCCCGCTTTCAAATATAACGCTGCACCCTCCCTTTCACGGCAGTGATTGTCCCCTCAGCACAGAGGCCTAGTGTGACCCAGCGGAAAACACTAAATCCACGGAGCCAGCCAACAAAAGCCACTGTAGAGAAGGTGATGAAACGCCAAAGGCCGAAACTCGATGGGCACCTGGTGCCAGGGAGGTGAAGCCTGAGGTTTAACTGTTTGTGCCTCCCAAAGGCATGATGAACAGGGCTCACAGATGACACCTTGACCCACCCCTCCTGCCAAGGCACCTACTGTAAAGCCCTAAAAATTAAAAGCTGGTGAGAGACAAAAGCTTGCTTCAAAGGGGTGGGGGCTTTTCCATTGCAGCCGAGGGTTGGACCAGGTGGAAACCAAGCAATCAGAAGAAGAAAGAGCTTTCTAATGGTTGCAGCCTCAAGAACTGAAAATGGACTTCCTTGATAGATAATGAGCTCCCTGTCACTGGAGGCATTCAAGGACTTATAGTGAATCATGTAGATTTATTACATTATTTTGTTGAGGTGAAGCCTGCATTGGAAGAGAGGCCCCTTTCAAGGGTGGTCTTCTAAGATTTTTTTTTTTTCTCCCCAAAGAAGAAAAACCCCAAGTGCTGGGTGGATTCAGATGAAAATCCTAGAGGACCTCTGTAGTCAGGATTCGGGCTGAGTCACAGTGAAAGGGGAGGAAATAGAGCCAGCGTTGTTCTACTTTGGACAGCAAGCTAGCATATGCCTGTCAGCCCGGGGGGTGGGGAGCTCACCGAAATTTATTTCATTTGGAACTTTGTAGCTTACTATAGTTAACAAAGTTCACTTTGTTCTCAAAAGAGCAGCTAAAAAAACTCATGTGGAAGGGGATTTCTTTTCTCCATGTTTCATGCAATAGGTCACCGTATGATGCATCCTTGTCGCCCCCTGCACTTCTTCATGGCACTTAACACATCAATTAAATAACTGTGCAAATAGAGTAAAACCTTGGTTCGTGGGTTCGGGGCTCTGTGTTGATACCTCAGAGCCTGGAGCCTGCATCGGATTCTGTGTCTCCCTCTCTCTCTGCCCCTCCCCCGCTTGTTCTCTCTCTCTCTCTCTCTCTCCTTCAAAAATAAATAAACATTAAAAAAATAAATAATCAAAACACTTGTATATGAAAGCGAATTTCCCTGTAGGGAATAATGGAAACTCAGATGATTCATTCCACAACCCCAAAATATTCATATAAAAATGATGACAATACTGTAATATAATACATATAAAATGTATATACAATGTATATGTACATATACATTGTATATATGTATATACATATAAAATGTATATATGATATAATACATATAAAAATGATTCCAATACTGTAATATAATACAGAATAATAAATAAAATACAACATTAAAGAAAAAGAGACAAATTCACGTGCACTTAACTTTGAAAACCATCAAGGTTGGCGTGAGGGAGACGAGAGAGGAGGATTATTGTGCAGGACGACTTTCACGATCACTAACGGAATCACTGCTGTCTCCTGGCTCAGTGGAATCTTTTTCTGCACGGGGGCCCTTGTATATGCTCGCACGGATGTTGACTACAGTTCCATATCAATAAACTGGTCATATACCGTATTCAATGTAACAGGTAATAAGGTGGCGGAGGAAAGGGTCTATATCTGCAGGCAGCCTGGCCTAGAATGAAGCAGAGCGTTCCTAAGCTTCCTCTTGTCTGCAAAAGCAAAGGACTGTCCGTAGGTGCTTTGAAGGGACAAAAAATTGCACCAGTGCCAGTTGTGGGCACCTTCCAACGTTCTCAAACATCACTGATTTCTGCCAAACACCGCGGTCTGAGACTGAGCATCCGAGAATGACAGACGATCGCCCTCTATCCCTCAGCGAGAGAGAAAGAGAGACAGAGGAGAGAGAGAATCCAAGGTTTTACCGTGTGTACTTGGTGGGCCCTCCTTGTCTTGGGAGGAGGCTCCCTGAGGGTAGGCTCCCCTGGATCACCCTACTTTCTAAATCAGGGTCTGGCACATAGCAGGTGCTCAGTGAATACTTGCCAAATAAAGAGAAAGGACAACTGGAGACCAAGGATAAGCAAGCAGCTGGATGTCCCTGGCAACTGTCAAATGCTGGTGACTTGGCAATACAAGAGTTTGTTTTACCTGCTTCCCCCGACTTTGGCGGGATGACCCCAGGGCTCCCTGCCATTGGCCGAGTGGATGGCTCAAGGGAGCCCTGGCCACTTCCTGGCCCAGCCCCACTAGCCCTTGAAGATGTCCCTTCCTAGTGTCTGTGTAGCTATGACTTTGTCCTGCCAGGAAGTTTGAGCTTTTATTACACAGATAATTTTGCCTTGGTTTTATTATGAAAATAATATGAACTTATTACAAAGGTGCAAAGGCAAAAGTATATGCAGAACAAACAGTCTCCAAACCCTCTCCTACAATCTCACTCGGTAGCTTTCTTCGTCTTTTATGTACTTTTTAAAAAAGAAACCATTAGATAAATGCTCACCTTATTTTCTTGCAACTTTCTTCTCTTCCCTTAATGATGTATCATGGACATCTTTCTACAACAGCACATTGAAACACCCACTGAGCATTTCCTTTTTTTAATTTTTTTAATTTTTTTAAATGTGTATTTATTTTAGAGAGAGAGAGAGAATGAGACAGGGACAGAGACAGAGAGACAGAGCGTGAACAGGGGAGGAACAGAGAGAGAGGGAGACACAGAATCGAAAGCAGGCTCCAGGCCCCGAGCTGTCAGCACAGCGCCCGATGCGGAGCTCGAACCCACGATCTGCAAGATCATGACCTGAGCCGAAGTTGGACGCTGCACCGACTGAGCCACCCAGGCGCCCCTGAGTGTTTCCTAATGTAGCTGTGCCATAATTTATTTTACAAATCCCCAGTTGGTGGGCTTTGAGGTTGTTCTCATTTTTCATTGGTTATAAACAATGCTGCCCCCTACAGCATCGCGTGTGTGGAGAAGTGTTTCCGAAGGATGGATTCTTTGGAGTAATGGGTATGTAATTTTAAGTAAGTTACTTGTGTCACAAGTAACATATCCTTTCTCTGTAAGTTCTGAGCCATATTTAGGCATCTGGGTTGTTTCACTGATTGCCCTTGGATTCTGATGTCAGTAGCAAATGCTATGGGTGCCTCACTGTGTCGCCTCAGTACTCCCTGATCTGTGCTTGCTGGAGAGATATGCCTGCAAGGACTTTCCATCTGAGGGTTTTCTCTGAAAGGCTCAGTCCATGTTCATGCCTCAAGTGTTGGGGAGCTGACTCCCTGGAGAGTAGCCCCTGGTCAATGACAAACAAGAGTTAGAGTATAAATACCCCAACTTCCTCCCCCCGTAGGTGGCCAACTCTGATGTACCTTCTATGATGTCTCTTAGCGGTCCTGCCAGGATTCTACAGGAGCACCCACAGTAAACACCTGCTCCTTAACACACCCTGTTTGGGGTTCCCTCCCTTCCCTCCTTCACTTCCCTACTCCCTACACATGCTTCCTGGGTTACCTCTCAAATAAGCCACTTGCCTTCACAACCTCGTCTCGGGAGCTGCTTCTGGGAAAGCCCAACCCGAGACAATTCTCTTCCTGGAGAGTTGAACTTCTTCTCCCCTAGCACATGGGGGAGGTGGGTGTGTGTCCTCCTCTGCCTCCCCGTGCTTCGTCCTGACTCACCCCCAACGCCAATGTGCAGATCCCGGCGGTGTTGAGGCTTCTAGAATGTAGCAGAGAGAACATAAGCCTACGTCAGCAGTCCCAGACTCCCAATTCTTGCTCCTCGACCATCCGCTGACTGATCTGGGGCATCCTGCTTATTTACTCTGAGCCTTAGTTTTCTCACCCTCTCGTAGAGGGCAGTTGGGAGGTGAGCATAATAAGTTTGTCTAAAGCTGTGCTTTTATTTGCCATTAAATGGAATGAAAAATTCAGTTCTCCAGCCTCAAGCGACACATGTGGCCAGTGGCTACAGCAGGGGGCGACTCAGGTACCGAACATTCCTATCCTTGCCGGGAGTTTTGCTGGACGTTGCTGATGGAGAGCCATGATGTTTGACCTCGCGAAGGTCATTCACCACCTTGAGAATGACGGGACCTTCTCCCTGAAGACACGTTCTCCCTCTCTCCTTTCTTGCAACGACACGATTTTGTCTGGTTCCACGAGGTTTACGAACAGTAAGGGGTTCATTCAGACCCCCCGAAACAGTGTATGCTGTCGGTACTATATAAATGTCCTGCGACGCGAGGCCCTTTGGGAAGGGTGGTCTTCCTTGACCCTCCCAACAATCCACGGAGTTCAGGTCTGTTCTTACGTGCCTTTGACAGGTGAGGAGAGAGACTCAGAAAGCCTCAGTGACTTGCCCAAGGTCACACAGCGCCTACGGGAAGAGTAAGGAGGTGAAACAAAGTGCGTCTGATGCAAGAGCCCAGGCCCTTCGCGGTCTGCCAGGACAGCAAAAGTGAGGAGAGCACTTCTGGCTGTGGCTCAGGAGACCCCAGACCCCCGGTAGGACCCTGTGCCCGCAACCAAGGAGCCTGGCGGGGGGCAGTCTCCGGACCGTGGCACCCAGCCCACCAGAACCTGCACTGGAGCCTTCCCGCCTCTCTGTCCCGGGGGGGGCTGAGGCAGGGAGCACACGCTTGCTCTCCCCTGCCAGGACCCACCCCTGCTCAGGAAGCTTCCCAAGCCAGGCTGTGCTTTGGCCTTTATGGATTGGTCGTTTTCCTCTGCTCCCTCTGACGCTCAAGATGCCTCTTAAGGACCTTCATTTCACTCACGTTCTTGCTTTTTACTTCTCCAGCTTAGTAAATCGTTTATGGCATTTTAGCAGTCTAGGGCAATGAAAGCATTTTTTAAAACCTTTTTTAATTAAAAAAAAAATTTGTATGTTTATTTATTTTTGAGAGAGAGGGAGAGGAGAGAGAGAACAAGCAGGGGAGGGGCAGAGAGAGAGGGAGACACAGAATCAGAAGCAGGCTCCAGGCTCTGAGCTGTCAGCACAGAGCCCGACACGGGACTCGAACTCATGAGCTGTGAGATCACGACCTGAGCCGAAGTCGGACGCTTAACCGACTGAGCCACGCAGTGGCTGAGCCGGGAACTGAAAGCATTAAAAAAAAAAACCAAAAACCAAAAACCAAAACAACTTGTTAATATGGAAAATTTCAAACACGAAAGTAGAGACAATGGTCTTATGAGACTCCATCCGCCCACATGTCATAAATGATTCATTCATGGCCAGTCTCGTGATGACCTGTGGCGCCACCGAAACGAAGCCCCATCCAGATTATTCTGAAGCAGACCGAAGCAGATACTAAACCTCTACAGTGACTACTAATAATCGTGGGCACTTTTTTTCCCCAGCAGCTGGCGGAGAAGGGGGAGAAGCTAGAGCTGCCCCCCCCCCCCCGCCCCCCAGCCGGGAATAACCAGGAATGAGCCAGAAGGCTGCCATCTCTAGGGGCTGGGAGTGCCTGGAACTGAGAAG
The DNA here is from genome assembly GCF_046562875.1 of Panthera onca. Classification (NCBI taxonomy): domain Eukaryota; kingdom Metazoa; phylum Chordata; class Mammalia; order Carnivora; family Felidae; genus Panthera; species Panthera onca. The sequence goes on along the minus strand of NC_138350.1, from coordinate 10,573,838 downwards.
TTTCCAGAGTCAAACACACAGATCTCAGGGCAGCCGTGGCCTGGGGCTGAGCAGACACCACTGGCCTTTAGGTCTTTGATGTCCAGCCCCTCTTTCCTCACCTGAGGCTTTGGCACTTGCTGTCACAGCCTTGACACAGTCACCGGGCCACGAACTGCAAGAACCCAGACTTTCTGTTTGTGACTCCCCCGCCCTCTCCGCCCCGTGATGTTGAAATTTGTTGCTTTGTGTCCTGTCCCGACCGTGGGTGTAATTATTGCCGGGGGACCAGCAATTAACCTTGCACAGCGTGACCGATGACCAGGAGGCGCTTTCTCTGGCTGGGTATCCTGTGGCGGGGGGTGGGGGGGGGGGGGACACTTGCCGAGTTCCAGCGGAAGCACTTGGAATGTCTGCTCCGAGACGAGGGGGCGGCAGGCAGGGGACACTGGGGCATGAAGGGGTCAATGGGACCCACGGGCCCCATCGGAATTGGAACGTGGTGGGTGTTGCTGACCTGGGTGAGGGGGGAAAACATCCCCATTTGTACGTGGGACGCTGGGTCCAGCTAGAAAATGTGCCCTTCCTCTTGGTCTCTTGGTAAGTGCTTTGCTCGCAAACACACGTGTCCCTGTCACAGAGTAAACGTGCATATTTCATTTTCTTTTTCCTTATTAAATTTTATTTCAATCCAAGTTGGCTAACATATAGTGTCTTTTTCTTTGTTTGGAAGTATAACTTATATGCAGTAAAATGCTCAAATGCTACATGAGCACCCGGGGGACTTTCCCCAAGTATACACCCGTGTAAACACCACCAGGCTTAGTTCCTGCACCCTCCGTGGCTCCCATAAACTTCCTTCCGGTCCATTCTCGCCCCACAAAGGCGACCACTATTCTGACTTCTATCGCCATCGATTCGTTTGTCTATTTTTGAAGTTCGCACAAATGGAACCACACAGGATGTCCTCTTTTGTGTCTGGTTTCTTTCAGTCACATTATGTCTGTGAATTCGTTCATAGTTTCGCATTTAGCTGGAGTTTGCGCTTTTTCGTGGCTGTGTAGTAATCTATTTCGCGAGTGTACCGTATCTACTTATCCACTCTGGTTTTTTTAAGTTTATTTATTTATTTTGAGAGAGAGAGAGAGCATGCATGAGTGTGAGGTGGGGAAAGGGCAGAGAGAGAGAGGGAGGGAGACAGAGAGAGAGAGAGAGAGAGAGAGAATCCCAAGCAGGCTCCACACTTTCAGCGCAGAGCTCGACTCGGGAGTTCGAACCCACGAACCGTGAGATCATGACCTGAGCCGGAATCAAGAGTCAGACGCTCCACTGACCGAGCCTCACCCAGGCGTTCCTCCATTCTGTTCCTAATGGACATTTAATTTATTTCCAGTCTGGGCTTAGGGCACCTACATCTGTAAATATTCTTGTGCCTGTCTTTTGGTGTCCCTAAGCACTCAGTTTTGGGGAAAGCATACCTCGAGGAGTGGGATCTTTAGGTCGGGGGAACATACATAGGTTCAGCTTTATTAGACTCTGCTAAGAGTGGCTTTCCAAAGTGATAGCATCTATCTACATTCCCAAAGTGATGTGTGAGAGTCTGAGTTGCTCTACGACCTTACCAGTTTGTAGTGCCGACAGTCTGCTTAGTCTTATTTATTCTGCCCGGGGGCTGGGGTGGGGGAGGCCCATGGCGTGAAAATTAAAACAAATGTGCCGTAGAGTCTGACCGAGAAAAATTTTCAATGCACTGCCCTCACACCTCCAGGGACATTTTTGGTTCAAGCTTTCTTCCTCTCCCCACGGTTGGCCTCCAAAGTTTGACAATCAGCGGAAGGGAGTTGAAATTGGAGGTCAAGAGAGACTAGAAAGATTTAGATCCTTGAAAAGGCTGCAGAAGACAAATGAGACCCCACACTTGCAGTCAGGCTCCCAGTGGCTCCCACCCAGTGGCGTTGGTCCTGGCTCCTGAGACCAGCTAAAATCCAAGCCTCTCCGCGTGAACAGAAATCCCCGTGGTAGCCTGAGATTCCCAGATTCCTGTAGGAAGCCCAGAGTCTTTGCGGTCCAGTCCTGCACAGACTTGCCTTCAAAGCACTAGCAATCTGGCAGGAATGTCGAGTTCTGATGGCTACTCTGAACCGAAGAAGCATCTACTGTGGTGAGAAGTACACGCGCGTGTACGAGACACGATAGTGACCTCTCTGTCCGCAGCCTTGGTCTAGGCAAGGTCACCAAAATACGAGCTGGGCTGGTTTCCATGAACATGGAATACCTTCCAGTATCTTGTAATTCTACCTTCAGTGGGTAGGCATTCTGGAAATATTTATATTATAAGGGTTGCAGAGCAATCCATGCTTAAATCTCCCTAACCTCTGACTCCTTCACATTTCACTGGACAGCAACTATGAACATTGAACTTGGCCTGAGCTACATCAGACACGTCAAGTTCTTTTTATGATTGATGTTGCTGTTGTTGTTGTTGTTATTGCTGTTTTAATTTTTATAGTGTTATTTTGAGGGGAAATACATTTGCAACAAACTGGAGAATTTGAGATGTGGAATGGTTAGAATTTCCAACAATTCTTAAAATTCTTTTTTAATGCTTATTTATTTTTGAGAGCGAAAGACTGAGAGAGAGAGAGAGAGAGAGAGAGAGAGAGAGAGCACGAGTGCGGGGGAGAAGCAGAAAGAGAGGGAGACGCGGAATCAGAAGCAGGCTCCAGGCTCCGAGCTGTCAGCACAGAGCCCGATGCAGGGCTCGAACCCACAAGATGTGAGATCATGACCTGAGCTGAAGTCAGATGCCCAACCTGAGAGCCACTCAGGTGCCCCAGAATTTCCAACAATGCTCATTAGAATGTCAGGGATACATTACTGAGCTCCTACAGAGAGCGAATAGTGAATAGTAACTATGTCATTTCTTTCTGACCTGATTCATGTATATTTATAATGTACATATGTATACATATATTACATATATAATGTATTTAGGTTTTTACCTGATTCTTCATACATATGTATAAATGTGTAAGTATATGTAAAGAATATATGTACATATACATGAAGAATTAAGTCAGGAATTAAATACAGTTCACAAATATGTATACACATATGGATATATATAATTTGTTTATGTATATCTGTGATAATGTAATTGTTTTTTTTTTTTTTGTTTTTTTTTCAGAGAGAGCAGGAGAGAGGGTCAGAGGGAGAGACAATCCCTGTGCACTCAGCATGGAGCCCGACATGGGGCTCGATCTCACGACCCTGGGATCATGACCTGAGCTGAAATCAAGAGTTAGACGCTCAACCAACTGAGCCACCCAGGCGCCCCATAATGTGACACATGGCAGCCATGTGTTGATTGAAGGAACAGGTTAACACTCTCTCGCTCTCTCTCTTTTTTTCATGTTTATTTATTTTAGAGAGAGAGAGAGAGACAGAGAGTGTGAGAGTACGAGCAGGGAGAGGGACAGAGAGAGAGGGAGACACAGAATCCGAAGCGGGATCCAGGTTCTGGGCTCTAAGCTGTCAGCACAGAGCCCGACGCGGAGCTCAAACCCACGAACCGCGAGATCATGACCTGAACCGAAGTTGGATGCTAACTGACTGAGCCACCCAGGAGCCCCAACACTCTCTTTCAAAAGTCTAGAAGATGAGGCGCCTGGGTAGCTCAGTTGGTTAAGCATCTGACTTCGGCTCAGGTCATGATCTCACGGTTCGTGGGTTCGAGCCCCGCGTCGGGCTCTGTGCTGATGGCCCAAAGCCTGGAGCCTGCTTCGGATTCTGGGTCTCCCTCTCTCTCTCTCTGCGCCCCCCACTCAGGCTCTGTGTCTCTCCGTCTCTCAAAAATGAATAAGCATTAAAAAATTTTTTTGAAGTAAAAACAAAGAAATATTTTAACAGTCTAGACGATGCTCCGTTGGCCTCTGAAACGAGCCTGAGGAGCCAGTGCTGTCTCCTCCACGGTCAAAGTCCTGGTTCCAAGGGGCAGTGTAATATTGCGGTTGGGGAGCACCACGATGTGACGGACGCGTTGATTAGCTGTGGACTACCGGGGCTCTCGGAGCCTCTGTGGCCCTTTTCGTAAAATGGGACCAGTAATACTTGGCTCTTGGGATTTCTGTGCACGTCACACAAGAAGTTACGTGCAAGGCCTTTAGCGCACTGAACAGGTGAGGAGTATGGAGGGGAGTCTCCGTGGTGTTCAACATGGGTCACCGACCCTTCATTTCCCACTCAGGCTGCTGCATGGGAGCAAGATGGGGCATGCTTCTGGGGGGCGGGGCTCGAGAGCCCTGGGGGGAAGTCATACCGGGATGGTGGCCTGTGAAACCTGACAAAGGTATCCCAGGGGCCGCTGCGTCCTTTCCCCGCTGCCTGGGGTCTGGGGGGTGGGCAATGTGGGGAGGGAGGGACGACTCATCGAGAAAGATCAAACCTTCCTGTTTGTGCACACGTTTGCTTCCTTCCTGCGTGATGTAACCTCAGGGGGCCGCAAGACTCTTCATTATACTTAATATCAGGGGGCATTGAACTAGGCTGTACAATAGCACGCTGGGAATTACCGTGAAATGGCAGGTTATCAGTAAATAATGATCCCTTCTCTTGTCTCTGGAAGTCAACAGGTCCCTACAGGGATTATCATCGCATGCCTTCTCTTGACCTCCTCGGGGGACCACAGCCCAGAGCTGAATTCTTTCAATCTTTACATCCACGCAGGGTCCCTGTTGTTTTGCCTGACCTTCTGGAATCACTCGGGAACTGTCTGAAGACACAAACCATTCCTGGGCGACTCAGTTGGTTAAGCGTCCGAACTGGGCTCAGGTCAGGCTCTCACGGTTCGTGGGTTCGAGCCCCGCCTCGGGCTCTGTGCCGCCGGCTCAGAGCCCGGAGCCTGCTTCGGATTCTGTGTCTCACCCTCTCTCTCTGCCCCTCCCCTGCTCGCTCCGTCTCTCTCAAAATAAATAAATATACATAAAAAAAAAGAAAATTTCACGTATAGTAGTCCCCCTTAGCCCCAGTGGATGCCTGAAACCACAGAAACCAAGTCCTATATAACACTGTTTTTCTCATATATATGCATCCCTATGATAGAGTTGCATAGAGTCAAAAATGGAGCAGGGGTTTCCAGGAGCTGGGGGTGGGGGGTGGGGTGGGGAGTTCGTGTTAATGGGTGAGAAGTTTGAGTTTTATTTTTTTATCTTTTTTAAAAAGTTTACTTATTTATTTCGAGAAAGAAAGAGAGGCAGAGAGAGAGAGAGGGGGAGAGAGAGAGAATCCCAAGCAGGCTCCACGCTGCCAGCACAGGGCCCGACGCGGGGCTCAAGCTCGCGACCCACGAGATCGTGACCTGAGCCAAAACCAAGAGTCAGATGCTTAACCGACTGGGGCACCCAGGTGCCCCAGAAGTTTGGGTTTTAGGAGATAACACAATGAGGTGGACGTACTTAACGCCGTTTAGCTGTACAATGGAAAGTGGTCAATTTTATGTGATAGGCAGTTCACCACAATTCTTTATTTTTTTTTTTAATGCTTATTTATTTTTGAGAGAGTCAGAGAGCGAGTGGGGTGAGGGGCAGAGAGAGAAGGAGACACAGAATCCGAAGCAGGCTCCGGGCTCCCAGCCATCAGCACAGAGCCCGACGCGGGGCTCGAACCCACGAACGGCAAGATCATGCCCTGAGCCGAAGTCAGATGCTTAACCGGCTGAGCCACCCAGGCGCCCCATCACCACAATTCTTCAAAAAATAAAAATAAAATAAAAGAAGCCACGGACCAATGCTTCTAATAAAAAAACAAAATCAGTGACCTACAGAAGCAGACAGAGGATGCCAGAGAAATGGCCATGTAGAGAAGACATTTTTGTCACTGATTTGAATGAAAGATTTTCAAGGCTGGAAAAATTTCAAGCAGGTGTAACAAGTGATAAGTTGTCACCAGAAAGTTCTGGACTGGCTGAACCCAAGACACTTCGAGTCCCTTTGGCAGTCTGAGGAAGTTCAGATTTTACTTTGGAATAATATTTTTCAATACATAGTGGGGAGGTCACTTAACGTTAAAAAATATCATCCACAAAATTTTAAATGCAGGGGGGCTCCTGGCTGGCTCAGTGGGCGGAGCATGGAACTCTTGATCCCGGGGTTGTGAGTTCGAGCCCCGTGTTGGGTGTAGAGCTTACTTTAAAAAATTTTTGTAAATGTAGTCATCAAAATTAAAAGAAACTCTGTGGGCAGAAGTACGTGAGAGAGGAAGAAAAACACCCATGTTTATTAGGACTTACTATGTGCCAGAACTTTCCATGTATGTTCACAATATCCTTTTAAACAAGAGGAAATTACCATTGCGATCATTATTATTGTCACCCTCTTTGTATAAATAAGGAAACCAAAGACAGGGGTGCATTCAGTAGGGCTCTTCGGAAGGACAGCGTAAAGCACGATAGGTTGGGAAAGGAACACGAGTGTGAAACAGGACCCGAGGAAGAATACGACAGACTGTTGCCAGACACCTGTGAGTAAACACACCCCCGATGACGTTTCTGAAAATGTCATACTAGAGCTAAGGGGAACCTTGAGAACATCTAGCCCCCCACCCCAACATATTTGCAAGTGGAGACACTGAGGCTCAGGGTCACATCACAGATGAGTGGCCCAGTCCGGGCTAATGTTTGTCTCAGAAGCTTTTCCTTCAGGGACCGGCTTCATTACAGCCGAAACACCTGCTTGGGTTTATCCTTCAGTGGGGACTTCTGAGGCTGCGACGTGTTTCCAACAACAACTGCCCCTGTGCGAATGTCTGTCGTCCCGCCAGCGACAGTGAGATCTGGGTACGCAGGGGCCTGGAGGGGAGGGGTCAGCCTTCTCGCTTTCATAGCTGGGGAGGGAGAAGGGAGGCGGGCAAGGCTCACAAGCATCGTAAGCCATGGACTTCATTTCCTCCCAAATAATTCTCTCAAGCTGTATAAACTTTCTGCCTGAAAAATAAATGACTCCCCCTCCCCCCCCCCCGCCACCTTAAAATAAACGTTTACGCCATCCCCTTGCCTTCATTCACTGCCTAGGAATGAAGCTCCCCCATTACTATGCCCAGAAGCTTCCAACCACAGCCTGCAACCTTATATTTTGTTCCATGACCCTCCGCCACAGCCGTCCTTCAATCACGTCTCCCAAGTAGCCACGGAAGAAGAAAAGGACACGCGTGTGAAATACACGCCGGTCGATTTGTGTGAAATCAGGGGCTTGTCCTCAGGAGTCCTAAAGCTGAGGCACATTTCACACTCGACAGGAAACATTCAAGAGGAAGGTAGGTGGGTATCGACATCTCTCATAGGACCGGCCGTCTGTTGGGTGATCCCTCGACTGGAGGTTCAAGTAGGGGGCACTAAATGACATGAGTGAGATGAGAAACACCTGTGGGTGTCCATTGCTAACTGAGTCGCTACTATGTGGAGGGTGAGGGACAGTTCGGTGAGAAAGTCGCTGCCACGTTGTCCGCGCCATCATGGCGACCCAGCCTTGTGCTCACGGAGCATCGCCGTGACAAAGATTCCCCTGAGAGGAGTCCTCTCTCTTGCACAAAGTCTCACTGCATTTCCTCCTCCCCAGCGCCTTTGAGGGAGGTGGTGGCATTCTCGTTGTGACTGCCCACCATTTTTGCAGGGGAGGAAAAGAAAATCCCGATGGGTGGTTTTATGTTAAGAAATTGGTATTGCTTTATTTGGCACCTCTTCTGAATCGTTTGTTGGTAGCCGAGTGTTCAGAGAAGAACAGGGTTCCATCCTTCACAAAGCTAACATGAAGGGGACCTTAACTTTTTCATTCATTTACTTAGTTCTAATTCGCTTATTCGGTACGTCTGTAGCGTGGTTTTTCTTTCCAGGCGATGGGCTCATTATTTATTTGTCTCGTCTCATATTTCCTTCTTTCCTTCCTTCCTTCCTTCCCACCCCCCCTCCCTTCTTCCCTCTTTTCTTTCCAAATCCCAGGATTCTTAACCCAATGTGCTTGACTTCCAAAAACTCCCTTGGGAATGCTCAGATGTATCCTCCAAAGCTCTCTTAGCCCCACTGGTTTGAGCAACCCCTTGGTTCAGACTCCCTCAGCCACAGACCCTGAAACAAGGATTCACATGCACAAGTTCATCTGGGAGGCATTCCTAGGAAACACCAATGGGACGTTGGGAAAGTACAACAGGGAAGGAACTCAATAGATGATGCATAGTCATGTGAGCTCCCTCAGGGACAGCTGGGGCTCCGTCCCACTGGGGGCTCTGGGAGACAGAGTGGAGCCCTGAGTTGTCTCAGGTGAGGACAGAGGAAGTGAGGACATTATCCTCAATGCTCTACTGTCACTGGTCGAGGACTGCTTCTAGAGACATCAGTCCACTGGCTGTTCTGTCTTTTTGCAAAAACCGAGTATGTCACTGTTCGTAATAAAAGGAACCTTCCTGTAGAGAGTCAGGGGAGTTGGTGCCTGGCAGTGTCAGTGAGTGGGTAGGGTTACGAAAGGCCAGCAGTAGCCCCCGCGACACACGCCAAGAGCCATTTCTGGACGCGCTAAAAGTCTGCAAGGAGGGGGAGGCGCTCCTGCCTAGGATCGGAGCGCTCCGTGCAGCTGTGAGGTCCCTTCGTTCTGGATTCTGCCCTCAGCATCCCTCTGAACTAGGGCCCACAGATGCCTTCTGTACTTCCACGTCCCCCGAACTCCTCTGTCACCCGGCTGGCCCTCCTCACTGTTGGCGTGAGCACCCATGGTTGTCCTGATGTCACACATTCCACTCGGCCCCCCTACTTCTGTCCCTGACGCAGGCCTCATGCTCTAGAGCAGCGTGGGACCTGCAGCAACTCCTTGATCATAGCAACCCATCTACGGACTACAGTGATTGACCCAAGGGGTGGACACTCGACCCAACGGGGCCACTCAGAGCTATTCCCGGGGACTCCGTGCAGACACCAAGAGACCGGAGGTCTCCATTGACTGTGGTTGTAAAGTTAGCAGATGCCAAATTGGAGGTGCATAGAGCCGTGCTTACTTACCCCTCCGTCACCACCTTGGAAGACGGCGACGATGAGCCTCCTCCCCACCCCCGCCCCCCAACCCCCTCCCCGGGAGAAGCGAAGCTACAAGAGAAGGAGAGAGATCCTCCTGTCAATAGTCGAATCTCTGGATCTGCTGTTGGACACGAGCTCTCACTTCAAACTTTCCGGCCACACAAGTCCTCATTCCCACGCTTGCCCGAGCTGATCTGTATTGGATTTCTTTCCCTTCTATACTGACGAGTAGAGACTCAAGGAAAATGCCATCTTCTCTTTTCTCCTCTACAACAGAGGTATCTTGCCCCCAGTTATGTAATTATTTCATATTTGCCACCTAGCAGAGGGACGTGGGCCACTAGGGACATCAGTCTTTTTTTTTTTTCCCCACTGCTCTCTCTCTTTCTTGGGACACAGTGGCTCAGAGGGAAAGGAACACGGACTCAGGGAGTGGGTAAGCCTCCTTCGTGTTGGCAAAGGAACTTATTTCGCTTCGTGTAAATCTGAATTCTCTTGCCTCCCTTCCCATCTCCAGGTCTATCAGATGTGATTGTACGTACCTGAGGCTCATTTCTAAAAATAATTATTACAGGGGCACCTGGGTGGCTCAGTCGGTTGGGCGTCTGACTTCAGCTTGGGTCATGATCTCACAGTCGGTGAGTTCAAACCCCGCATCGGGCTCCGTGCCAACAGCCCAGAGCCTGGAGCCTGCTCCGGATTCTGTGTCTCCTCCTCTCTCTGCCCCTCCCCTGCTCATGCTCTGTCTCTCTCAATAATAAATAAACGTTAAAAAAAAAATTTTTTAATGTCTTTTTGCAGTTCGTGTTATTTTAATCAGAATGCACAAAATGGCCCCACGTGGTATGTAGGTGACATGTCAATTAAATCTCTTTCAATCGGTAATAGTTTTCTCTCCTCTTCTCTTTTTTAATAGCATGTATGGCTTGGGGCGCCTGGGTGGGTGGCTCAGTCAGTTAAGTATCCGACTCTTGGTTTAGGCTCAGGTCATGATTTCATGGTTGGTGAGTTCAAGACCTGTGTCGGGCTTTGTACTGCCAGTGTGGAGCCTGCTTGGGATTCTCTCTCTCTCTCTGTCTCTCTGTCTCTCTGTCCCTCCCCTGCTCACACACACACTCTCTTAAAATAAAGAAATAAACTTAAAAAAATAAAGTTAACATCATGCATGTTTTTATGTATTTTTAGTTTTATGTATTTTTTAAATTTTTTAAAACGTTAATTTATTTCTTAATTTTTTTTTGAGAGAGAGACAGAGTGTGAACAGGGGAGGGGCAGAGAGAGAGAGAGGGAGACACAGAATCCGAAGCAGGCTCCAGGCTCTGAGCTGTCAGCACGGAGCCTGATGTGGGGCTCGAACTGTGAGATCATGACCTGAGGTTGAAGTTGGATGCTTACCCGACTGAGCCCCCCAGACGCCCCTATTTTATTTATTTATTTATTTATTTATTTATTCATTTATTTATTTTTATTTTTGAGACAGAGAGAGACAGAGCACGAACGGGGGAGGGTCAGAGAGAGGGAGACACAGAATCTGAAACAGGCTCCAGGCTCCGAGCTGTCAGCACAGAGCCCGACGCGGGGCTCGAACTCACGGACCGCGAGATCGTGACCCGAGCTGAAGTCGGCCGCTTAACTGACTGAGCCACCCAGGCGCCCCCATTTTAAAGTGACTTTGTTGATGTGTGATTGCCAGGTAAGAGCTGTACATATTTTACGTATACAACTCGACACGCTTGGGAATAAGTATCCACTCACGAGACTGTCACTACGAACAAGGCCAAGGACATCTTCACCACCTCCCAAAGTTTCCTCCCACCCCCTTTATTATTATTATTATTTTTATGTAGATGTAGTAATAACAGTTAAATTAAGATCCACCCTCTTCGCAAAGTGAAGGTATACAATTACAGTATTGTTAACCACAGTCACCATACTGTGTCTGGCATCTCCAGAACTTACTCATCGTGCATAACTGAAACGTTGTACCTTTTTAGAAAAATATTTGTTTTAAGCGTATTTATTTATTTTGAGAGAGAGAGACAGAGAGACAGGGAGGGAGGAACGGAGAAAGAGGGAGAGAGAGAGAATCCTAAGCAAGCTCCGCACGGTCAACGCAGAGCCCTACTCGGGGATCGATCTCACAAACCATGAGATCAGGACCTGAGTCAAAATCAAGAGTCGGACGCTTAACAGACTGAACCACCCAGACACCTGGTAACTTTGTACCTTTGACCATCACCCTCCCATTTGCCCTCTCCCCAGCCCCTGGCGACAACCATTCTACTCTCTGCCTCAATGAGTCTATTTAAAAAAATTGTCTTAACGTTTATTTATTTCTGAGACAGAGGGAGACAGAGCATGAGTGGGGGAGGGGCAGAGAGAGAGGGAGACACAGAATCAGAAGCAGGCTCCAGGCTCTGAGCTGTCAGCGCAGAGCCTGAGGTGGGGCTCGATCTCACTAGCCATGAGATCATGAGCTGAGCCGACGTCGGCCGCTCAACCGACAGAGCCATCCAGGCACCCCTCAATGAGTCTATTTCAGATTCTACATATCGGTGAGATCATACAGATCATGAACCTATCGGTCCACCCGTGTTGTGGCAAGTAGTGGGATTTCTTTCTTTTTAAAAGCTGAAAAATATTCTCTTGCTACTCTTCTGTTGGTGGACATTAGGTGGTTTCCTCATCTTGGCAATCATCAATATGACTGAGATGAACATGTGAGTGTAGGTATCTCTTTGAGATCCTGATTTCAATTCCTTACCCAGCAGTGGGATTGCTGGATCATAGGATAGTTTTATTTTTAATTTTTTGAGGAACCTCCATACTGTTTTCCCTAATGGCTGTAACGATGTCCATTCCTATCAATAGTGTGCCAGGGCTCTCTGTCTCCATATCCTCACTGACATTTATTATCTTGCTTTTTTTTTAAAAGAATAAATAGCCATCCAGGGGTGCCTGGGTGGCTCAATCAGTTGAGCATCTGACTTCAGCTCAGGTCACGATCTTGAGGTTTGTGGGTTCAAGCTCCACGTCAGGCTCTGTGCTTATAGCTTGGAACCTGCTTTGGATTCTGTCTCCCTCTCTCTGCCCCTCCCCCCCTCAAAAATAAATAAACATCTAGGGGCGCCTGGGTGGCTCGGTCGGTTAAGCGTCCGACTTCGGCTCAGGTCATGATCTCACCGTCCGTGAGTTCGAGCCCCGCGTCGGGCTCTGTGCTGACCACTCAGAGCTGGAGCCTGTTTCAGATTCTGTGTTTCCCTCTCTCTCTGCCCCTCCCCTGTTCATGCTCTGTCTCTCTGTCTCAAAAATAAATAAACGTTAAAAAAAATTAAAAAAAAATAAATAAACATCTAAAAAATAGCCATCTTAACAAGTATGAGGTGATAGCTCATTGTGGTTTTCATCTGCATTTCCCTGATGATTTGTGATGCTGAACACTTTTCCATATAAATGTTGGCTATTTTTATGTCTTTTTTTTGAAGAATGTCTATTCAGATGCTCTGCTCATTTTTTGATTGGGTCATTATTATTACTACTACCATTTGCTATTGAGTTAAGCAAGAAAAAGAAATAAAAAGCGTCCAAATCAGAAAGAAAGAAGCAAAATTATCTCTGTTTATAGATGACATGACCTTGTATGCAGAAACCCTAAAGATTCTGCCAAAAAAGATACTTGTAGAATTAATTCACAAATTCAATAAAGTTGTAGGATATAAAATCAATATACAAAAATCAGCTGTGTCTCTAATAAATGGAAAGATGTCCTACGTTCATGAATTAGAAGACTTGATATTGTTAAAATGTCCATATTGCCAAAAACATTTACAAAATTCAACACCGTACCCATTGAAATCCTAATTGCATTTTTCGCAGTAACAGGAAAAAAATCCCCAACTTCATCTGGAACCACAAAATATCTTGGGAAAGAAAAAAGATGAAAGTATCATGCTTCCTGATTTCAAGATATATTACAAAGCTACAGCGATTAAAATAGTATGGTACTGGTATAAAGACAGACATATAGACTGATAGAACAGAATACAGAGCCCGGAATTAAGCCAACGCTTACGTGGTCAATAGATCTTACGTAAGTGTTCCAAGAATACACAATGGGGAAAGGCTAGTCTCTTCAGCAAATGGTGTTGAGAAAACTGGATGGCCATGTGCAAAAAAAAAAATGAAATTGAACCCTACCTTACCCTATACAGAAACATTTAGTATAACTTCCTTCACTGCAAAAGGTAGTCTTTGCTTTAAAAAATCTACCTGAAGACAAAAAGATCATAAAAAACTATTAAGCTCTTAGAGTCATTTTATTTTTTATTTTATTTTATTTTATTTTATTTTATTTTATTTCTTAAAAGTGTGTTTATTTATTTACTTGGTATTTATTTTTGAGAGAGAGAGACAGAACAAGCATGAGTGAGGGAGGGGCAGAGAGAGAGGAAGACAGAGAATCCAAAGCAGGCTCCGTGCTGTCAGCACAGAGCCTTCCTTGGGGCTGGAACTCACAAACTGTGAGATCATGACCTGAGCTGAAATCGAAAGTCAGACACTTAACCCACTGAGCTATGCAGACTCCCCTCGTGGAGTGAGTGAGTGATTTGTTTGTTTGTTTGTTTATATACAAAAAATTTAATTTATTATTATTATTTTTAAAATTTTATTTATTTATTTTTAAATTTACAGCCATGTTAGTCAGCATGTAGTGCAACAATGATTCCAGGAGTAGATTCCTTAGTGCCCCTTCCCCATTTAGCCCATCCCCCCTCCCACAGCCCCTCCAGTAACCCTCAGTTTGTTCTCTATATTTAAGAGTCTCTTCTGTTTTGTCCCCCTCCCTGTTTTTATATGATTTTTGTTTCTCTTCCCTTATGTTCGTCTGTTTTGTCTGTTTAAGTCCTCATATGAGTGAAGTCATAGGATTTTTGTCTTTCTCTGACTAATTTCACTTAGCATGATACCCTCCAGTTCCATCCACATAGTTGCAAATGGCAGGATTTCATTCTTTTTGATTGCCTAGTAATACTCCATTATATATATGTATGCGTTGTGTATATATCTTTATCCATTCATCCATCGATGGACATTTGGGCTCTTTCCATACTTTGGCTATTGTCGATAGCGCTGCTATAAACATGGGGTGCACATGCCCCTTCGAAACAGCACACCTGTATCCCATGGATAGATACCTAGTAGTGCAATTGCCAGGTTGTCGGGTAGTTCTATTTTTATTTTTTTGAGGAACTTCCATACTGTTTTCTAGAGTGGCTGCACCAGTTTGCATTCCCACCAGCAGTGCAAAAGGGTTCCTCTTTCTCTTGGAGTCATTTTAAAAATAAATGTCAATTTTTGACATTTTGAATCCTTCACATGAAAGATGAAGTTAGGGAATATAGTATTCCCATTTTCCCTGTTCTCTTCCTGACTTATTAGTTTTATTGCTTGTTTTATATTGCCTATGTTTTTAAGTTTACTTATGTATTTTGAGAGAGACGGGAAGAGTGTGAGTGGGGGAAGGACAGAGAGAGACAGAGAGAGGGACAATACCAAGCAGGCTCCCCGAGGCCAGAGCACAGAGCCCAACGTGGGGCTCAAACTCACAAAAGCATGACATCATGACCTGAGCTGAAATCAAGAGTCGGAAGCTTAACTGACTGAGCCACCCAGGTGCCCCTGCCAATGTTTTTAACACTAACATTCTATTTTATAAGCATGATCTTCATGTTCTTTAATCTTAGTTTTGTATTTATGTTTTTCATTTTTTTTTAACCTTCACGTATTTTTGAAGGAGAGAGAGCATGTGTGAGCAGAGGAGGGGAGGATAGAGAGGGAGACACAGAATCCGAAGCGGGCTCCAGGTTCCAGGCTCCGAGCTGTCAGCACAGAGCCTGACGCGGGGCCCGAACTCCTGAGCCGTGAGATTGTGACCTGAGCCAAAGTCAGACAGTTAAGTGACTGAGCCACCCAGGCGCCCCGGGTTTTGTATTTAATGTTTATTTATTTTTGCGACAGAGAGAGACAGAGCATGAATGGGGGAGGGTCAGAGAGAGAGGGAGACACAGAATCCGAAGCAGGCTCCAGGCTCTGAAATGTCGGCACAGAGCCTGACGCGGGGCTCAAATTCACGGACCGTGAGGTCATGACCTGAGCCGAAGTCGGACGCTTAACCGACTGAGCCACCCAGGCGCCCCCCGAGTTTTGTATTTAAATGGACACAGCTCTCAGGGTGCCTGGGTGGCTCAGTCAATTAAGCCTCTGACTCTTGATTTTCGGCTCGGGTCATGATCTTCTGGTTTGTGAGCTCATGTCCAGTGTCGGGCTCTGTGCTGATAGTGTGGAGCCTGCTTGGGATCCTCTCTTCCTCTCTCTTTGCCCCTCCCCTGCCACCGTCTCTCAAAATAAATAAATAAACTTTAAAAAATGAAACACCGAAATAAAAGCAAACTAAATGGACACAGTTCTCACCATTAGTTTTTTCCTCCATATCCAAATTCATTGTTTTGATTTATATTTGTCTGAATTTAGTCCTACATTTCTCATGGCATGTATGTATTAATTTATTAAAAGATTTCCACTGATTCACCATTGCAAAGAAAGTTGCGGTGAACCATTCTGTGTCTGGTGGTGTGTGTATTTTTTGGTGGATGTATATGAAGTTTCGGGATGATGAATCTTAAAGGCGAAGTTGCTAGGTCAAAGAGATTAATCCTTAAAATTTTTATAGATTCTGCCAAACCATTCACCAAAAATTGTATTCCCATCGGCACTGGTGACAGCCAGTCTCCCTCGAGGCTCACTAACACTGGTTATCATCAATAGTCAAGTTCGTTAGCCCGAGAGGTAGCTTACATCTTAGTTTTTTTTTTAATTTTTTTTAAATGTCTTTATTTATTTTTGAAGGAGAGAGAGAGACAGAGCATGAGCGGGGGAGGGGCAGAGAGAGAGGGAGACACAGAATCCGAAGCAGGCTCCAGGCTCTGAGCTGTCATCACGGAGCCCGATGCGGGTCTCGAACTCATGAACTGTGAGATCGTGACCTGAGCCTACCTGAGCCGAAGTCGGACGCTCAACCGGCTGAGCCACCCAGGCGCCCCGCCTACATCCTAGTTAACAGCATGGTGTCTAGAGACAGATTCCCTAGGTTCAGATCCCAGCTCTGTCATGTGTTAGATGTGTCACCTTAGGCTCAGTTCGCTTATGAGTAAAATGGGATAATAAGAGAACCCGGATCATAGAGTTGTACAGACTAAGTCAGTCCTCGTTTTCAGTGCCAAGCACTTAGAATAATGCCTAGCTCTGTGATACAAATAATGTCTTTGCTGTTAATATCATAGAGCCCGAAAGAGCATCTTACCATTCAATGTACATTTTATAGCCATTAGTGAAATGAAGGCAAGGCTCTAATAATCAAAAATGGAGATGTTATCTTGGCGAAAATCAGAATGTCCAGTCTTGGAAAGAAAAAAAAAAACAACACACGGCAACAACCAGGACCCTGTGAAAATACGCATCGGAAAAACCTCGGCGACTGGAAGCGACAGCATGACAGCGGGTGATCTCTTTGGGGGGAGCGGGGGGACGTGGCCTTTCCTCCTCATGCTACAAGGCAAGTACCTAGAATCCGACAGCTAAGAGGAAGTTCAGAGTCGGCTGTCCGGCTGTCCGTTTCCCTGCCTGGGGGCTGAGGGTGGGGTGTGGGTGGCTGGCCAGCCCTAGGAGTGAGAAGCTGTTTCAGTCTGTGGGTGCCCCCCACTGCCGCCCCCAAGTAAAAAGCTGGTTGTTTCTGGGTCATAATTTCGCAGGTGTGAGAAATGGGGGTGGGGGTGGGCGAGGCAGGAGAATCAGCCTGTGTCTCCACCTGGTTTAGTGCCCGCACTGGGCAACGCTGCCTCTCTTAAAGACGGCCCACTGCCCTGGGCCCGCACACCCACCTGGGGGGGCATCCCCACTCGGGTCGAGAAAACTCCTCTGACACGCGCTCTATAAAAGGGCACTAATAAGAGTTAGAAGTCTCTCTACCAGCCCGGAGGGCTGTTCTCATCTGTCCATAGAGACAGGGAACACCAGACTCACCCCTTCCCAGAACATTCTGGAAGGTTTCTCCCGCAGCTCAGGCCATGGAAATAAATTGGGGCATCCTTCGCGCTCCTCCTCATTTCGATGCTGCCTTTCCTTTCCTTTTTCTTTTTCTCTGTGGACATTTTAGTCACAAATCACTGCACAATGTAACAGCCGAACACGAGGTCATATTGCAATGCACGTAGCTTCGCATCTGGCAGTGAGTTTGGGCACGATAAATATTTGTCAGGCGTTGCTGAATTGGCACGGAGATTTAAAGAGACAGCTAAATAAATAGCAATTGATCTTTGCCCTCCAAATTATCCAAACCCTCCCTTACAATCCGGATTCTAGCTGAATCCCTGTGTGATGTCAGGCAGGTGGCTTAGCCTTTCTGGAGGCGGCCTCTTCACGTAGGGGGAATCCAGATACATTTACTTCCCAGGCTTGCTGTAGGGATTAATTGGCAAACACGTATACAGTTTTTTATTTTTTATTTTTGGCACGGTGCATAGCACACATCAGACACCAGATACATGACCGTGTTAATTACCAATTATTGAGTGATTCTGAGTTGTCATGTAATTTACACATACCGTGTCACTGAATCGTCGACGCGAGACAGGAGTAGCGATTTTCCTTTCAGCTCCGCTGGGTCCCAGGGAAAGCAAGGACTCACAGAGAACGAATAATTTGTTACGATCACACACGGAGCTGGAGCAAGGCCAGGATGAGTCAGTCTATCTGTATGGATCCAGAAGTTCTAATAAATAGGGTCCTACCTCCTTTCCAGCTCTTGGCTCCTGGGATCCCCTCACCCTTCAGCCACGGTTTGGCCCAAGCAGGGATATCTGTTGGTCAAATAGAATCTAATCTCTTAAAAAAACAAACAAAAAAAACCCCCAGAAACCCTGCCTCCCTGCTCTGTCACTCAGCAGCCCTCAGGGGTTACAAATGCTACACAATGAATTCACACAGAAGTTTCTATATGACTTTTTTTTAAAATTTTTCTAACAAGGTGTGGGGTATACTGACAGCCAGACTCCACGATTGGCCAGGGGTTGGTTACTGCCGCATAAAACCAAATTGTGACACTTACAGCTTAACTGGTGTTTCTTTTCTTGAAGTCTTGCTGAGCCTAGAGGGAGGTTTTCAGAGGGAGGGAAGGCCCAGCCTGGAGGGATTATTTAGCAAAACCAGCACGGCGACAAATCCAGACGCTTGGATGTGCCTGGGTTTTGAGAGCCTTCTCCTTTTGTTTATTGACTCCGAATCTTTCCAATCATTATCAAATCTCATTAGGTTGAACTGTAGGAAATCGCAGGCTTCAGGGAAAAGCCACCGGGGGCCTTCAGCTGCCTATCATCTCATTAGCATAAACTCAGGTCTGGCTGAATAACCCCTGAGGTGACAAGGGTTTTTAGGAGCTCTGTGCCAGGATCCACGGGAAAAAAAACAAATATATATCCCTTGTATCGCAACATCACATTGACAGTTGACTGTTTTTAACCTACAAAACTGGCCAAGTTTGTATTTGTGCGGTAGGTCTGCTGGGAGAAAAAAAAAGAAGAAGGCTTCTTTCCTAAAAATACATCTAACACCAATGTTTGGGAGCTTATAACGGCTGGTGCTGTGCTAGGCAAGTCACAGGCACCCGCTTGTATCATGGGTCACATCATCAGTCCAATGACCCATAGGGATCATGCGTTATTAATAACCCCATTTTCCTGAGGTCCAGAGAGGCTGAGTTTCTCGCCCAAGGTCATCCAGCTGTCTGAACCCAGAGACACCGCTCATGAGCCCCAAGCACACTTCAGTCTCCCTCCACAGCGATCCTGGCTTCGTAGCATCCTGCAAATTCAACACTGGACCTGTTAGGTCCACTGCTTGTCTGGAAGTTTCTCAACAACACAGGCTCTGCCTTATTTACCTGTGAATTTTCCACGTAACACCTAACACTTTAGCAGATGTCCCACTGGTGTCTCCCTGCTAATTCCATGAGGCATCCAGGGTAGATTGGTATGAGTTAAACACGGGGAAAACAATGATGACTATTGATCTTGGGACGTTCAGTGCTCAGATATTTGAGCAAAGCTCTAAATGATCCTCATTGCTTGCCTGCTGTCAACATACCTGTTCGAGACCTGCCCCTTACTGCTAAGAGACGGTGTCTCAGAGTGGCAAGTGTCCTCATCTGAAGGAAAAAGGGGGAGAGG
Source organism: Panthera onca (assembly GCF_046562875.1). Taxonomy (NCBI): domain Eukaryota; kingdom Metazoa; phylum Chordata; class Mammalia; order Carnivora; family Felidae; genus Panthera; species Panthera onca. The sequence continues at coordinate 10,554,524 of NC_138350.1, read as the reverse complement.
TTAAGGATTTCCTCCCTTAGGAATTGTTGGAAGAGGCAGATGGGAATAATTTATGTTAAGCTAAATGAGAATCACATATTAAACAGAGCATTGAACCCAGACAGACTCTCAATTTTCCTAAATTCTTTTTTTTTTAATTTTTTTAATGTTTTATTCATTTTTGAGACAGAGAGAGACAGGGCGTGAGCAGGGGAGGGACAGAGAGAGAGAGCCAGACACAGAATCTGAAGCAGGCTCCAGGCTCTGAACTGTCAGCACAGAGCCCGACGCGGGGCTTGAACCCATGAACCGCGAGATCAAGACCTGAGCCGGTCAGACGCTCAGCCGACTGAGCCACCCAGGCGCCCCTAAATTCTTTTTTTAAGCTCATTTATTTTGAGAGAGAGAGATAGAGAGCACAAGGAGAGGGGAAACAGAGAGAGAGAGGGAGAGAGAGAGAATCCTAAGCAGGCTCCACACTGTCAGTGCAGAGCCCCGTGAGGGGCTCAAACTCACAAAACCATGAGATCACGACCTGAGGCGAAATCAAGAGTCGGATGCTTAACCGACTGGGCCACCCAGGTGCCCCTCGATTTTCCTATATTCTTATTATTTTATATATTCCTCTTACTTTATACATTATATGTTACTTATAGTGTCTGCGTGTAGCATGTGTTTAAACATGAATGTTTGAGAAATGATTCGATATTTCTGTAGGAAGGTATTTCTTGCACGTCAGATAGATGGTTTCAAAGGTGCACGCGTTGGGTCAGTTTATTTCACAAACTCATGTAATAAATACTTAACGAGTGCCTGCTATGTGCCAGGCACATGAGTGCTGAAAATATAGCACGAAGCAAAAAGGCAAACGTCCCTCCCCCTCACGGAGCCACCAGTGAAACCCACATTTGGGCAAATTTCAAAGTCACAGTTGCGGCTTACTCGATTTACGTTGCGTTTCCTCCCGTTTTGCCCAGGAGGATGGTCCCTCACCACTTGGGAAAATCTGTTGAAACAGAGTTTTGGAGATTGCAGGGAAACAGGAAAGAAGATGGGCGGGTTGGGGGAGGGAGCTGTCTCTTTTCTTTCCCATCCTGATGCTTGCGGCACTGTTTCTAGCCCCCCCCGCCTTTTGTTTTAACCTTATGGATATGTTACTTCACTAATTTTTTTTTTTAATGTACACCGACATAAGAGATTGCCTGATTTCCAATCTCAGTCTGTCACTTTCCAACTCCAGGAGCGTAAGAAATTTACATCATCCCGCCTGACACTCGGCTTTCGAATCTATACAATGGGGATAAATAAGTATTTCTCTGAAAAGGCTTATGTGATACTTAAGCGAAATGATGTGTGTAAAATGCTCTCCGTGGTATATCGCCACATGGCGAGCCCCCAGGACAGGTTAGCTCTGAGTCCCGTCATCCAAGTGCCGGCTGAAACATCATTCTCTTGACTTCTCTGCTCACCTCCATCCCGATTCCATTCCCACCAATATCCTGCGTATGTAGCCATTCGTTTAACGTCTGCTTTTTTTTTTTTTTTTTCAACGTTTTTTATTTATTTTTGGGACAGAGAGAGACAGAGCATGAACGGGGGAGGGGCAGAGAGAGAGGGAGACACAGAATCAGAAACAGGCTCCAGGCTCCGAGCCATCAGCCCAGAGCCTGACGCGGGGCTCGAACTCACGGACCGCGAGATCGTGACCTGGCTGAAGTCGGACGCTTAACCGACTGCGCCACCCAGGCGCCCCTAACGTCTGCTTTTCAATGAGACAGAAGACCCCGGGAGGGAAGAGATCAGGTCTGTTGGTGTCCTGCCATATCCCCAAGGCCCCAGGGAAGGTGAATCCTTTCCAAGACGGAGATAACTGAGGCTTGGGGGAGGAGGGGCGCGGGGTGGAACTGGTTCATCAATGAAAGAGACCAGAGTCAAAGCTGGGGTGACCAGTTGTCCCGTTTTGCCACAGATCGCATTTTCCCCACCTACTGATTTCCCAATGCTACAAGCAGATGAGTCCCTGGCGAACATAGGTGAGTTCGTCGCCCTATTTGTTTTTTTTTTTTTTTTAATTTTTTTAATGTTTTTATTTATTTTTGAGACAGAGAGAGACAGAGCATGAGCAGGGGAGAGGCAGAGAGAGAGGGAGACACAGAATCGGAAGCAGGCTCCAGGCTCTGAGCTGTCAGCACAGAGCCCGATGGGGGGCTCGAACTCAAGGACTGTGAGATCATGACCTGAGCTGAAGTCGGAGGCTTAACCGACTGAGCCACCCAGGCGCCCCTCATCGCCCTATTTCAAACCTACGTGTGATCCGAATGCCTGGGACTAGAGCCCCATGCCTTGCTGTAGTCTAGAGCTGTTGCTATCGGGACAACTGAAAAAAAAAAAAAAAAAAAGGTTGACTTTGGCTTAGCCAGAGAATGGGAGGTTACACTGGATAATAAGGGGACGCCTTGAGAAAACAGAAGCAGAGGAGAAAATGGGTAAGCATTTCTCAAGGAACAGTATGGCCCTGGCGGCTTCTGAAACGCCAAGCCAGTTTCCAGCCAACAGGCCTAAGGATGAGTGGACTCATGTGTGGGAGGGGCTTTGATGTTCTTGGAGCCGAGGTCCTCAGGAAGGCCAAGTTGGCTGGCTACCTCCATACATCCTGACTTCTTTATTATGTTATTTACGATCTCTCTGCTGAGATTATGATCCTTGGCAAACACGGGGAGGGCCAGGTGTCTGCTTATATTGGAATAGTCTTGTAGCCCAGATTCGGGGCAGAGGTAAACAAATTCAAGCCATAAAGAAAAGTCTGAAAGAGAAAAGCAGATCAAACAGGTAAACAATAATTCTAACAACAGAAAGGCCATCCCGAAGAGAGAAGGTCTCTTGACATGCTGGTGAATATTCTTGCAGAGTTCTCTTCTCTGCCCCCTCCCTCCCCCCGCCTCTGTCTCTCCCTACACCTCCCCTCCCCCGACCTCTTTCATTCTCTTTCTTCCCCAACACACACAAATTTTAATGACCACATAGTATTGCATTGAAGAGAAGATAGACCATCACTGATTTGGTTGGTTTTCTCTGTTGGATTTTTGGATTGTTTCTAATATTTCTCTGTTACCAAAAAAATGCAACGCTGAACATTTTTGCCTATAACATTGTCCTTAACTCGCAAAATTATCCCCTTGTGGAAACTTAGCGGGTAAATTTCACGGTTGCCCATGCTTCTAAGAAAGATTCGTCCCAATGTGTACACCCACTATTGATGTTTGAATGGGTTCATTTATTTATACTTTGAACATCACTAGGCTGTGAAGAAGTATTTTGCCTTTGCCATTTGAAAAGGCAACACATTAAATCTCTTTGTTGTTCCCTTTCGGGAACACAAGTTTCTGACTTGTGCGTGACCTAAGGACTTTGTAGGTGGCCGAATGGAATATCCGTGCTCCGTTCGCTTCAAATAGCCTCTTCGTATATTTCAAATTCAAGAGAGGCAGATTTTGTGCCTATTTTATTTTGTGTCATCTCAAGAAAGTCATTCCTTTTTAGGGTCTTAATTTACTCACCTCTATAATGAAAGATTTAGACTAGATTATCCAGGCCCTGTTATTCCACATGCAATGGAGTTGTTCTCTCCTGAAGTTCATTGCTGGAGATCTCCCAGAAATTGGTTGGAACTGAACTGGGAAGAAGTCTATTTGCATATGGCAGGGACGGTGGTCAGGACATTACTGAAGTTAATTAGACAATGAAGGAGAAGATCCATTTGTTCACGTGCCTGAGTGGAAGATGTGACCCGAAGCAGGTATGTCTCAGGGACAATCAAATTCACAAAGTCTATACCTATCATCCCTGTCTGCCCCTTGGCTTTTATGTTTAGCCAGATTTCAACACACAGCTTGTTTACCAGCTGCTTCTGTGCTCACGCCTCGTAACCTCACCATCGGAGAGAGGCTGAGACTCACTCTCTGTTGGTTCCTAGCTGAAAAATCCTGGGAGGGGGCTCTAATTGTTAGCCAAGCTTGGGTCTAGTGTCTATCTCCAAAGGACTAGAAAATTACGGCCCCGGGGCGCCTGGGTGGCTCAGTCGGTTAAGCGGTCGACTTCGGCTCAGGTCATGATCTCATGGTCCGTGAGTTTGAGCCCTGCGTCGGGCTCTGTGCTGACAGCTCAGAGCCTGGAGCCTGTTTTGGATTCTGTGTCTCCCTTTCTCTGACCCTCCCCTGTTCATGCTCTGTCTCTCTCTGTCTCAAAAATAAATAAACGTTAAAAAAAAAATTTAAAAAAAAAAAGAAAATTACGGCCCCATGATTGGCTCATCCTGTAACAGATGTCGTATTGGTTAGCTATTGTTAACAGTCATGCTGTGTAACAAACTATCCCCAAACTCAGTGATACAAGTGTCATACCTCAGTGCATAGGAATGGCTGTTTCCTCATATTCTTGCCAACAGAGAGTTTTATCATTCTTTTTATCCTTGCTGATATACGTGGGGGAAATTTCACTGCTATCCTACTTAAAACTTCTTTCGTCATTAAAAAAAATGTTTTTTAATGTTTATTTATTTTTGAGAGAGAGAGAGAGAGACAGAGCATGAACAGAGGAGGGGCAGAGAGAGAGGAGACACAGAACTCGAATCAGGCTCCAGGCTCCGAGCTGTCAGCACAGAACCCCACACGGGGCTTGAACTCGCGAACCGTGAGATCATGACCTGAGCCGAAGTCAGATGCTTAACCGATTGAGCCACTCAGGTGCCCCTCTTTTGTTATTTTTGATCTAATCTTCCGTTTTTATTAACAGTCACTTGTATTCCTATTTCGGTCAATCACATATTCATGCTGTGCAAAGCAATGATCATTTATTCTCATAAATTTATCATTCAGAAGAGTCTCATTTGAGTGGTTCTGCTCAGGTTCAGTGAGGGTGACACATTCCACCTCCCCAGGGACAGCGCTCAGGATCCTTCCAGCTCTCACCCTGTGAATCTCTTCAACTGGCTGTCCATCTGTTTTACTTATCAAATCCTTTATTAGAGAATAAACTAGTATATATATAAACCAATGTTTTTCTGAGTTCTATAAGTTGTGCTAGCAAATGTGGAATCTAAGCGGGAGGTTCATAGGAATGTCTGTGGGACAGAAGTCATGGGTGGCTTGGGGACCTATCACTTGCAATGGACATCTCAAGTTTTTTTGGGGGGGGGTGGGTGTGCAGTCTCATGGGACCGGGCCCTGAAGCAGTGGGGTCTGCTTTAATTTCATCGGGCGTCCAAACGGGATTAAATTGTAGGACATTCAGTGGATGCCGCAAAGACGTGCCCAGGGTGGGGAAACCCCCCACATCTGGTGTGAGTGGTGCCCTGAGAGTGGTCGTGGTGCAAGAGTTGAGGAAAATAGGCACACGGTCTTCCATTTGGTGGGCTAGTGTCCTAATCTCTTCTTCTCATAAGGATGCCATCAGATTGGATTAGGGGGTCCACCCTATTGACCTCATTTTCACTGAATCACCTCTTTAGGGATATTATCGCCAAAGCCAGTCACATTCTGAGGTATTGGGGGTCAGGGCTTGAATCTATGAATTTTGGGAGACACAATTCAGCCCATGGCACCAGCCTTGCTCAAAGCTCTTGGCGGTAGGGGACCCTGGGTGGCTCAGTCGGTTGAGCGTCCGGCTCTTGACTTCGGCTCAGGTCATGATCCCAGGGTCATGGGATCGAGACCCACGTGGGGCCTGACCCACGCATGCCCGTGGAGCCTTCTTAGGATTCTCTGTCTCTCTCCCACTCTGTCTATCACCCACTCAAGCTTCCTCTCTCTCTTAAAAAAACAAAACAAAACAAAAACTCTTAGTTGTAGATACAGAGTAGAGGGTAAATAACAGTATCCCTGCTCACCTCCCACCAAGCTTGGTCCCCAATAACCCACCATGGTCCTAACAAATGACAAATGTTCCTTCTCTCTCCATTTCACCCACCAGCGCCTGCGGCCCACACAGGCAGATCTCCAAGCTGGCGACTTTTAAACCTTTCCAAAAATCACTTTATCATTTGTTGTGTGATTACAAAATTAATAATACTTGTTATATAATGTAAAAATTCGATCAAAAATCTGTCACATGGAACGTACCCTCACCTCTACCCTGTGATATGCCACTGTTGGGGTTTGGTGGCTCTGTCTCCAGATTGTCTATGTGTCTAACAATCCACAGACCATAAAACAGTGTCATTCGGAGATCAGGAATTCAGGCAGGGCGGTCAGATCTCCTCTTGGTCCTGCTACTTGGCTCTCCCAGCTTGAGCGAGGTAGTGAACAAATCCATGTGTGTTGAAACTGTGCCTCAGTTTCCTCAAGGGAAACAAAAGCAAAAATGAACTACTGGGACCTCATCAAAATAAAAAGCTTCTGCACAGCGAAGGAAACAATCAGCAAAACTAAAAGGCAATCGATGGAATGGGAGAAGATATTTGCAAACGACATTTTGGATAAAGGGTTAGTATCCAAAATCTATAAAAAACTTACCAAACTCAACACCCCCCCCCCAAAAAAATAGTCCAGTGAAGAAATGGGCAAAAGATATGAATAGACACTTCTCCAAAGAAGACATCCAGATGGCCAACCGACACATGAAAAAAGCTCAACATCACTCATCATCAGGGAAATACAAATCAAAACCACAATGAGATACGACCTCACACCTGTCAGAATGGCTAACATTAGCGACTCAGGCAACAACAGATGTTGGCGAGGATGCGGAGAAAGAGGATCTCTTTTGCACTGTTGGTGGGAATGCAAGCTGGTGCAGCCACTCTGGAAAACAGTATGGAAGTTCCTCAAAAAACTAAAAATAGAACTACCCTACAACCCAGCAATTACACTATTAGGCATTTATCCATGGGATACAGTTGTGCTGTTTCTAAGGGACACGTGCATCCCAATGTTTATAGCAGCACTATTGACAATAGCCAAAGGATGGAAAGAGCCCAAATGTCCATCAATGGATGAATGGATAAAGAAAATGTGATATGTGTACACACACACACACACACACACACACACACACACACACAATGGAGTATTATTCGGCAATCAAAAAGAATGAAATCTTGCCATTTGCAACTATGTGGATGGAACTGGAGGGTATCATGCTGAGTGAAATCAGAGACAGACAAAAATCCTATGACTTCACTCATAGGAGGACTTTAAGAGACAAAACAGACGAACATAAGGGAGGGGAAACAAAAATAATATAAAAACAGGGAGGGGGACAAAACAGAAGAGACTCATCACCTGTCCCAGGTGTCATCCTCTCCAGCACTGGCGATTGCTTCTCGTTCTCATGACGGCCATTCTAACGGGTGTGGGGTGGTACCTCCTTTTGCTTTGGCTTTGCACTTCCCTGACGACTAGTGGTGTTGACCACCTTGTCCACACATGCTTCGGGTGCTGTGGCGGGTTTGGACATCTGCCCTGAACCAGCTTGGACATTTGCGAGGCCGCCATGACTGCAGGAATCCTGCCTTTAGTCACACGCCCACACGACTTGACGTGGCAATCGTTGCTTCTGTTCTGCCATCAGGATACTCTTAATCTTTTCTTCCAGGCGGCTCAGCAACCTAAAAGAATTATGAAGCAACCTGCCGTTGGAACAGCACGTACTTAATCTGATATCCCATCACGATAGATTAACACCTTTACTTATCTGAAGCCATAAACAGCCTCTTAATAACCTGTCTCTGTGGCAGGTTCCTCAGACCATTCTCTGCCTTCACACGACCTTCACCCCTCACTGACTCTGTGCCCAAAGTTTCTTCCTACAAGAACGCGGGTCACGGGATTTAGGCTCCACCCTCGTTCAATAAGAGCCCAAAGTAACTTGATTCCAGCTGCAAAGATCCCACTTCCAAAAACAAGGTCACATTCAGGTTCGGAGTTGGGCGTGAATTTTTGGAGGACCCCGTTCAACTCAGTGCAGTAGCCACCAAAATGAGGCTTGAAAAGTGTTCGCAGTTCATTAAGGGAAACAACCAGGCTGTAAAAGACACGACAGATGGGGCGCCTGGGTGGCGCAGTCGGTTAAGCGTCCGACTTCAGCCAGGTCACGATCTCGCGGTCCGTGAGTTCGAGCCCCGCGTCAGGCTCTGGGCTGATGGCTCGGAGCCTGGAGCCTGTTTCCGATTCTGTGTCTCCCTCTCTCTCTGCCCCTCCCCCGTTCATGCTCTGTCTCTCTCTGTCCCAAAAATAAATTAAAAAAAAAAAAAAAAAAAAAAAAGACACGACAGAATCTTTGTAGACAGAAAACATGGCAGGTGTGGCTGTGCGTGCTGCCTGCCCTTTCCTCCCCACCTCGATGTCCTGTGCTCCTAACCCAAGCAAGACCTTCGTGAGATCATAAAAAACGCAGGGTCTTCTTTAGTCCTCAAGAAGTCACCGCACTAAAAGCGGTAGGAAGTCCTTTGATAAAAATGGATGATGTAACCTAGGAAATAACTGATTCTGATGGGGGAGGCGTGGGTCTGCTCACAAGAGAGAGCACAGTGGAAATTCTAAGGCATTAAAAGTGACAGAAATATTGACGGGTAGTTAAAAAGAAGAAGAAGAAGAAGATGAGGGGCGCCTGGGTGGCTCAGTCGGTTAAGCGTCCGACTTTGGCTCAGGCCATGATCTGACGGATTGTGGGTTCGAGCCCCATGTCCGGCTCTGTGCTGACAGCTCGGAGCCTGGAACCTGCTTTGGATGTTGTGTCTTCCTCTCTCGCCGCCCCTCCCCTCCTCACACACACACTCCCTCTCTCTCTCTCAAAAATAAATAAACATTAAAAAAAAAAAAAAAAAGATGAGGTGGGAAGCTACTTAAACATCTCTGGAAGGTGTAAGCAGGGGTGACCGGGACTGTCACTGCATCCGTGGCCTGAGGCCAGCACTGCAAGGCTGAGCTACCTGACTTTTGGGGCTCCCCCTCCCTTCGTGTGGAGCCCAGCTGGGCCACGGCGACCGGAGCCTTCAGGAGTGGCTGCCAAGGTTCTGTCACTTTGTGGTTCCCCGGCGGCAGAAGGGGAGATTCCGGAGCGAACTCAGCTCCCCCAGTGGAGGCAGGAAGGAGAAACACACAGTTACAGGCCAAGCCGCTGAGTTTTTAAACCCAAATCTTGTTTCCGCCTCGGCCTTTAGCAAACAAGCCGGCTTAACTTCTGAAAGGCACGCAGGTGCCCACGCATGGGCACGGGGACACGCGGGGCCTGGGTGAGGACCACGGGCTCAGCCCAGCGCCCGGCGATGCTCCTGGGCCTGTCCGTGGCGGGGGTGGGGGGGGGTGGGAGGTGGGGGGGGTGGGGGATGGGGGTGGGGGGGACTGGGGTTCCCCGGGGGTTTCCAGTCCCCGAAGAGCCACTGGGTAATTATCCCCGTGAGCAAATCCCTCAAACAACCTCTACGTTCTAGTTTCTTCACCTGGGAAACGCCGAGACGGTAACATCTTCCCCACTGGGTTTTACAAGACGTCCTCAGCCAACAGTTACCAATTAGCTTCAGTTGCTTCGAGCAAAGTTGGTCTTTATGCAAATAACTGAGCAAGATGCAAATCACTGGGATTTCGGAGCAAAGGGCTCAGACTGGCAACCCGCAGGTGCGAGGTGAGGCCGCTACCCGCTCACTGTGTCACCCAACGCACCCGGTCTCTGGGCTTGAGCTTGTCACTGCCCGCCGGCTCTGGGCACCTGCGGAGGCTTCCTCACTGGGCTCCGCGAGGCGCTCACTTCAGAAGGGAAGGCACGGGGGAAGAAGTCATCTCTATCCAGACTCGAAAACGGTTCCTTTTTTTTTTTTTGTATTAAGTCTATTTATTTGGAGAGAGAGAGAGAGAGAGAGAGAGAGAGAATCCCAAGCAGGCTCCGCACTGTCAGCCCGGAGCCCGACGTGGGGCTCGAACTCACCAACCGTGAGACCGTGACCTGGGCCGAAACCGAGAGTTGGAGGTTTAACCGACGGAGCCGGCTCCGTTTTAAAAAGCTTCTATTTATTTATTTATTTATTTGACAAACGTATTTAAGGGTTTTGTTTTCTTTTTCCAAATTTTTATTTAGTTTCTAAACGAACCTATCGTGTGGTATTGGTTTCAGGGGTAGAACTCAGTGGTTCATCGCTGACGTACAACGCTCAGTGCTCATCACGATAAGTGCCTCCTTAGTGCCCAGCACCCATCTGGCCCATCCCCTGCCCACCTCCCCCCCATCAACCCTCAGTTTGTTCTCTGTCGTTAAGAGGCTCATGGTGTGCAGGGCGCCTGGGTGGCTCGGCTGCTTAAGCGTCCGCCTCTTGATTTCGGCTCAGGCCTTGATCTCACGGTTTGTGAGGTCCAGCCCCCTGTGGGGCTCCACGCTGACAGTGGGGAGCCTGCTTGGGATTCTCTCTCTCTTCCTCTCTCTCTGCCCCTACCCCACTCACATGCTCTCTCTCTCTCTCAAAATAAGCTTAAAAAAGTCTCATGGTTTGCTTCCCTCTCCGTTACAAAATGTTGAAGATTCTTGTAGTCTCACATGCCATCGCAAGAATTAACACAGGGAGATGCCCTGTCCCCTTGGCCCAGTTTCCCCCAATGGTGCCATCTTGCACAACGACAGCACAACATCACGGCCAAGGGACCGACTCGGACCCAACGCCCCGACCTTCATTTCCCTTCCGCCACATTCACCTTCGCTCATCCATGAACTGCGTGGATTTACTTGGCTGTGGTTTTACCACCCGTGGGTCTGCGCGACCACCCCGTCAAGCTACAGAACATCCATCTCGAGGATCCCGCCTGCCACCCTTCCACGGCCGTGGGCATCTTCCTCCCTCCCTCCCTCCTACCCCAACCCCCGGCAACACCCATCCGTTCTCCATCTCTGCAATTTTGTCATTTCAGGAACGTTACGCCAATGGAATCCTGCAGAGTGGAAGCTTCTGAGGTGGGCTTTGTTTTTCACGCCACAGAATTCCGTTGCGCTCCATCCGGGTCATTGTTCCTTTTTATTCCTGAGTGGTATGCCAGCCGCTCTTGCTTTAGCTACGGCGCGGGTTGGTCTTGTTTGAGAAATTTCATTGGAACAAAGATTTCCTCTGCTTCAAGAGAACGGTTTGACAACTATTCACAAAGATAAGGATTAGACTGGAAGGTTCGAAGATCCCGGTGGTGCCGTCGATACATGGAAACTGGACGTCGAAATTTCTGATTCATATGGCTGCTCTCATTTAGCAGTGACGCAACTCTCCAGATTCCCAGGATCATAATTTTACCCAATCTCTGGAGAGAAATGAGAGACAGAGAGAGAGAGAGAGAGAGAGAATTTATTCCCCAGGAAGAACTCAGGAGGTCTGTGTATTTCAGATGTAGGAGGGAAACCACCTTTGGTTATCTCTGTAAGGGTGACTTTGATGTCCCTTCTTCTTTATTTCTATCACCTGATTTTCTTTTCTCTCAAGTTCCCATGTCCTACACCTCAAAGAAAAGTTGACTTTTCAGAGACAGAGATGCACTTCAGGTCCCGCTTTCCCAGCAAGGGAATAAAAGCTGCTGTTTATTTCGGATAGAAAACCAGAAAGATGTTTTCTTTTCAGAGACAGACACGGGGGCTTTTGGTTAATCGCTCGAGAGAATTACTGAGGAAATGATGAACAATAAAAAGAAAACCCCAAAGCACTGCTGGGGCTGGGCTCCTCTTCCATTACTGTCCCGAGCATTTACCGAGCTGTTCAAGGTCTCTGTGCGTGAAGGTTTAGCCCCTAACTGTGCAAACACGTGGACGTGTGGCCCCTCAGGGAAAGGGGAGGGTGTCTCAAAAGCCAAGTTCATCAATATGCACTTTGTAACACCTCATTCCCACACATTGTTTGGAACCATTAGAGCTGCCTTTTGGGACATGAATTATGGTTTAAATGGAGCGCTAGGGGGAAGACGGATATGTTCCCGTCGGGCAAGATTTCTGCCCACCAGTCCCACTCCATTTCCTGGGTAACTCCAGCTCTGTGTCTGGCCTGCCCTCTCCGTGGCTACCGTCTCCCCTTGCCTTCCTTCAAATGTCCCGGAAGGCACATTTGAAAGCAATTGTCGAATAGTCCAGAGCTCAGAGATGCCTGCTTCCCATTTAGACAGTCCACGATAGCTTCTTAAAAGACTGATTTTCACTGGAAGCTTTTTATTGCTCGAAACATCCCCACTCGGCGAACAACGAGCTGGTCTTACAGATAGAAAGACTCAGGCCACAGCCCTTACCATTTCTGACTTGTGCAATTGCGCAACTTGGCCCCATCTCTAACTTGTGCAATTTCAAGACTCGATTTCGAGTTTTAAAACAGGAGACGGTGTATTTGTGCCACGGACGTATGAAAAAAATACAGTCAAGAGCAGAGTAAAAACTAAAACCACTCGGGGCGCCTGGGTGGCTCAGTTGGTTAAGCGTCTGACTCTTGATCTTGGCTCAGGTCATGATCCCACGGTTTGTGAGATCGAGCCTCGTGTCAGGCTCTACACGAACAGCATGGAGCCTGCTTGGGACTCTGTCTCTCCCTCTCTCTCTCTCTCTCTGCCCCTCCCACGCTCGTGCTCTCTCTCTCTCTCTCTCTCTTTCAAAATAAATAAACATTAAGAAAATAAAACCACTTGAATTCCATCAGTGCAAGTGTAACACAGTTAAATTTTGGTGAGTTTTCTTACCCACTTGTTAACAAAGACTTATAAAAAAAAAAGTGAAATCATGCCGTAATGCTGTCTTGTAACCTCTGTGATCTATACAAAAATAACATTTCACTCTTGCCTTATCAGTGAATAGGCTTTCTCAACATCGTTTTATTTTTATTTATTTAATTAATTTTTAAAAAATGTTTATTTATTTTTTGAGACAGAGAGAGAGAGACAGAGCATGAACGGGGGAGGGGCAGAGAGAGAGGGAGACACAGAATCCGAAGCAGGTTCCAGGCTCCGAGCGGTCAGCACAGAGCCCCACGCGGGGCTCGAACTCAGGGACCGCGAGGTCGTGACCTGAGCCGAAGTCGGATGCTCAACCGACTGAGCCACCAGGGGCCCCAAGATTTTGCTCCTTTTTATGGCTAAATAATATAATTGGACGGCCTATATCTTCTTCAATTAGCGTTTTCATTGGCTTTGGGTAAATACCCAGCAGTAGAATAACCGGATCCTAGGGTAGCTCTTTTTTTTTTTTTTTAATCCTAGGGTAGTTCTGTTTTTATTTTTTTCAGGAACCCCCCATGCTGTTTTCCACAGGGGCTGTACCAGTCTGCAGCCCCACCAACCGTACCCGAGGGGTCCTTTCTCTTCACATCCTCGCTAACGCTCGTGGCGAAACCAGGAAGCTTTAACCACCACATGCTCCAGAGCCAGGGGGCTCCGCCGAAAAGGGAGGGAAGCAGGTAAAAACCTGAGAGGCTGTCCGTTTCCCAAGACAGGGTTTCAGCCCGGTTGTGGGAACGGCTCTTCGTGTGTGGCAAGCACACGTCGAGCACGCACCGTTGTGTTTGGCGCTTTGCTTTGCCCAAGAAGCCAGGGGTGGCAGGGAGGTTAACACCACGCCAGTGGAGGACGAGAGGGGGTAGACACACGTCTCCAGCAGGAGGAAACTTCTCTACAATTCTCCAAAGGCAGCAGAAGGGTTGCGGCCTGGGATAAGTAACTCGTGAAAACCCTCTTTTTCTTTGTCTCGTTCTCTTCCTCCCTCACCCGCTTCCGAAGATAACCCGCCGACCTACCTTTGTTTTGGGGCCTATTACGTCTTTGCCTGGCGATCCGCTTTCCAGAAAACCCAGCCTAACACAGGGCACGTGCGGGGAATTCATCCTCAGAGGACCTGGGCTAAGACCCAGCCCCGTGCCTCCGAATTCTGACGGACACCATCGATGGGGAGGAGCCACATCAGTTTCGGGGACACCACGTGGGGGGTGCTGTGAACTCCTGTAGTTGTCACTTTCGGGGCCTGCAAACTCGATGTCCGCTGCATAATCTCCGGACATGGGTAGAGCCAAGAGACTCCAATTTCTCTGCCACGAGATCTGCTCTCGAGAATTCATCGGAGCATGAACTAACTTCGGAATTGATTTCTGGAATTCAGACGAGCAAGAAGGAGTTTCTGCTGAGTAAAGCCCCCGACATTGGTAGCTTTATGCTTTCTCAAGAGTCCTCATAACAAACTCGGCTTTCGGTGATATGGCCTCGGAGCTGTGTGCAACGAGGACTGTTGACGTTTGGGGCTGGGTAGTTCTTGGAGGTGGGGACTGTCTTGTGAATTTTATGGCGCTGAGCAGCATCCTTGGCCTCTACCCACTAGGTCCCAGTACTCACTCAGTCGTGACAGTTAAATGTCCTCGGAGGGGAGGGCCTGGCCGGCTCGGTCAGCGGAGCGAGCCACCCTTGATCTCGGGGTCGCGAGTTCGAGCCCCTCGTTGGGTGTAGAGGTTACCAAAAAAAAAAAAAAAAAGAGAGAGAGAGAGAGTTGTCTTCAGATGTGCCTCAGGGGGCCAACTTACCCTTGATCAAGACCCTCTGTGTGCGGGTCTGTATAATTGTTTTATTTTGTTATTTATTACTAATTATTATGTAGCAGTTAGCTTCATTGTTAGTCTTACGTATTCAGACGTTTATGGAATTCTTTATTTGACGTCTGTCTCCCTTGCTAGAATATCAGCTCTGTGTTGGCAGGGACCAATTTTTTTTCTGCAGGGTGTGGGGACGACAGCACCGTGAAGCAGATCGCTGTTCCTGGGCTTAACCTCAACTGGAATTCTCTAACGTTTTGTTTCGTTTCAATTTTTTTTCTCCAATGTAACCAACATTCCTTCGATTCTGTCTTCCTTTATTTAGTTAGACTGTACAGAAGAGTCTTTGATTGTCTCAACATTTTATCTGATCAGTGTTCATCTTGTCTAAATCCGCCCGCACCCTCTGTCTGCCGCTGTCTCACCGCCTCTCTAGAACATGCCACAAACTGCCAACTGTAGTTCTTTGGGGGCAGCGGGTTGGCGAAGACAGGAGATTTTAAGATTCCTGCGCTTTTCTCGACATGATGTATTTCTGTATGTTTCAGCTCTTTACAAGAAGCCTGTATTACTTTTTAGATTTTTTAAATGTTTATTTATGTAGGGACAGAGCGTGAGCTGGGGAGGAGCAGAGAGAGAGGGAGACCCAGAATCTGAAGCGGGCCCCAGGCTCCGAGCCGTCAGCACAGAGCCCGACGCGGGGCTCGAACTCACGAACCGCGAGATCATGATCTGAGCCGAAGTCAGACGCGTAACCGACTGAGCCACCCAGGCGCCCCAATTTTTAAACAAGAAATAGGCATAATAAGGATATATTTTTCAGAGACAAGACAGAGACACCAATGCTCACGTCTGTCTAAACCTTTCATAAGGAACACTAAGCGAAGAAGCCATTGAGCCAGGAAGTAAAATATCTTTGGTTTGTTTGTCTTAAATGCTCTTTCTTTCTTTCTTTCTTTTTTATTTCCCCCGGGAGATTTATTTATTTATTTTTTTAACGTTTTCTTACTGGAGTCTAGCTGACGCGCAACATAAGTGAGACATCTTTTAAGCAGACGGTACTTTAGGCAAACGCGGACGGCCCCGTGTGCGTGTGCACATGCCTGCGCGTGGTTGCACACGCACGTGAGCGTGCGTGTTTTTACACATGTGGTTCTAATCGTCGTCTCTTGCTTCCCGTTGAAGCCATTCCAGCTGGGGAGTCACCCGGCGACTCAGGACAGACTAAACAGGATATGAAAGGGATAATCATTAGCATCTTCAGACTGTGCGGGCGAAAGTTGAAACGAAAGAGATTGTTTTATTTTTAAGGAACCGGAGTTTCTGAAACAAGCTACTGTAACAACCTGACGGCTGGAAGCGATGAGTCGCTGTTGCCTAAGAAGCTGACGGGCGTAAGGGCGTCACCCGCACCACCGTGTTGGACGCGGATGTCATGTACAGTTTTGAGCGCTTACTCGATGGCAGGCCCTGTGTGCTGAGTGACCCCCGTCTTCATCCATGACTCTTTAAAACCTGGGAACACTCCTGGAGGGAGGTGCCAGGACATTGCCCATGTTCCAGACACGGAGACGTCGGGTAACTGGCCCAAAGCCGCACAGCTAGGAGTTGGCATCCAAAGGCCAACCCCAAGGCCACCTCCAGGCACGCGGGGGCCCCAGAAGGCTGAGCAAAATCACGAGAGGAGAAGGAGGCTGGTTGCAGCCGAGCGCCTAGGTGCCGGACTCTGGGCTAGGCACTTCGCAGCACTGCTGCCTCTTCCTGGCTGTGTGACCTTCAGTAGGTATCTTAACCTCTCTGAGCCTACTCTCCTTACCTGGTCAACCCAGATAATACTACCCATCTCTCAGAGTTGTGGGGAATACTAAGTGAGGCAACAGCATAAAGTATTCACAACATGCCTGGTGAATAGTAACTGGCCAAAACATAGTTAAGTATTACTATTATTATTAAAAATATTTTTTTAAATATTTATTTACTTTTTTAAATTTTTTGTAACGTGTTATTTATTTTTGACACAGAGAGAGACAGAGCATGAACGGGGGAGGGGCAGAGAGAGAGGGAGACACAGAATCGGAAGCAGGCTCCAGGCTCTGAGCCGTCAGCCCAGAGCCCGACGCGGGGCTCGAACTCATGGAACGCGAGATCGTGACCTGAGCCGAAGTCGGCCGCTTAACCGACTGAGCCACCCAGGCGCCCCTTTAATATTTAATTTTGAGAGACAGAGACAGAGCATGAGTGGGGGAGGGGCAGAGAGAGAGGGAGACGGAATCCGAAGCAGGCGCCAGGCTCCGAGCCGTTAGCACAGAGCCCGACGCGGGGCTCGAACCCACGAACCGTGAGATCACGACCTGAGCCGAAATCAAAAGTCAGACCCTCAACCGACTGAACCACCCAGGCGCCCCAACCTTTTTATTTTGGAATACTTTTAGATCTACAGAAAAGTCGCAAAGATAGCACAGAGAGGTCCCATACCTCACACGCTGCTCCCCCGTGATTAACATCTTGGAATACTTTGTCTCAAGCCCATACTTGGCTCAGATTTCTTTAGCTTTTCTGTGACACCCTTTTTCTGTCCCAGGATCCCATTAGGATCCCACATTGCGTTAGAGGTTGCGTCTCCTCAGGCTCCACACGGCTGTGACAGTTTCCCAGACGTTCCTTCTTTTGGCGAACTTGACAGCTCTGAGAAGTCCCAGTCGGGTCTTTCATAAAACGTGCCTCCATGAGCATTGTTTTTTCCGGATGTTTTTCTCACGATTGGGCCGGGGTTACGACTTTGGGGGACAAAGATCACAGGGCCCCAGTGACCTTCTCATCACGTCACACCAGGGGGCGCCTTTCATCCCACGGTCTTTGCTCAGACCACACTTACGGGATGGGTGTTATATTTCCACGGCCTCGACAGCGGAGTATCTACATAAGTTAATTGGAATTCTTCGACGTGGGAGATCTGTCTCTGTCTTCCCCCTGGCGTGTGACTTTTCTTCTGTGTCTCCTGGGGTTGGGTACGGAAGTCTGTTAGAAGGTGTGGCATCCTCCTTCCTGGTGAGCACCATCCTTCGGAAAGCGTCTCCAGAGACCTTGAGCAACAGACTCAGCTTGACATTGGAGGAGGCAGAACTCTGGCCACAGGTCAGGAGAGCTGGATTCCAGCTCTGGTCCTGCCACTGCCCACGGACGTCTTGGTCCGTCACTTCCCTCTCTGGGTGTGTTCTAACTACTACCGGGGTGTGTGAAGCAGCCCAATGCTTTAGTGGCTTCAAACACGATTTTATCTTACTCCCAATTTCGTGGGTCGGGAATTCCAGAAGGGTTACGCGGGGAGTTCTTGCTCGGAATCTCTCACGGGGTTGCAGTTAGATGCTGATGGAAGCCACAGGTATATGGCGGTACAGTTGGGTTGGGCATCCAAGATGGCTCCCGCGCAAGGTTGGCTGGCTGCCAGCGGCCCAGCTGGGATGCAGCCAGAGGGTCTACATGGGATCTGACTGGCACGGAGGTCTCAGGGAAATTGTGGTTCAGGGTCCAAGTAAGAATGTTCTAGCAAACAAGGTGGGAGGTGCTTCGACTTTTAACCCAGACTCAAAAAACCACATAGCCTCACTTTCACCAAATTCTATTGGTTTTAAGCAAGTCCCTAAATTCAGCCCAGATTCAAAGGGACTATAGACCCCATTTCTTTTTCAAAACCTCTATAGGGTATCAATTTCCTCACTTGGGGGGCGCCTGGGTGGCTCAGTCGGCTGAGCATCCGACTTCGGCTCAGGTCATGATCTCGCAGTCCGTGAGTTCGAGCCCCATGTCGGGCTCTGTGCTGACAGCTCAGAGCCCGGAGCCTGCTTCGGATTCCGTGTCTCCCTCCCTCTCTGCTCCTCCCCTGCTCATGCTCTGTCTCTCTCTCAGAAATAAATAAACATTAAAAAAAAATTTTTTTTTTTAAATTTCCCCATTTGAAAACCAGGGATATGGCTCAACTAAGTGATTCCTAAAGACTCAACTGGCCCCACCATTAAGATCCTGCTATTGAGATGAAAACCTCACATTCTTACAGCCAATCTCAGGTGATGGACGTTCAATGCATTTACTCTTCTCATTGATCTTCTCGGTGCCAGGCCCCAGGTCTAGCCTGGGGACAGAGTGGGGAGTGGTGTGATCTCCCAAACAGGGAGGTGGGACGGTACAGTAGCCAGGGGCGCGCACTGTGGGGCCACACCACCTGGGTCAAAGGTTGGCTCCGTCATTCGCTTAGAGGTGTGACCCCGGGCAAGTAACCTGACGGCACAGTGCCTTGGTTTCCTCCTCTATGAACCAAGGGCGCTAATATCTACCTCGTCAGGCTGAGTAAGATAACAAGTGATAACACCAAGTGCTTAACACAGCATAAGTACTTAGCAAATAGTGGCTTAGACTTTTGCCATCTAAGGGTCTGAACTTCACTGGTGTTCTCTGCCCCTTTTATGGAGGAGGAAGTAGACACCGTGGGCCGGTGACCAGTCTGAGGTCAGACCAGATGTTCAGGCACCAGGGCCTGTGTGTCCTTCTCGAGGTGGCACGACTCGGCAAAGGGAAGTGCAGGAAGCAGTCGCCCTAGGAACCCCCAAGGGGCCTGTCATTTGACGCAGCAGACCTTTTATTTATTCACGGCCACGCTTCTTTAGGAATGTACACGGAGGTAGCAATGTTTGGAAAGTAAGACTTTTTAGGAACTGGCCAAGTTGATTAACCTTGTCCTCTGCACTTGTACTTGGCAGAAAAGCCGATTCTCTTTTCCCTGGGATGCAGAAAGAAAGAAAGAAAGAAAGAAAGAAAGAAAGAAAAGGAAAGGAAAGGAAAGGAAAGGAAAGGAAAGGAAAGGAAAGGAAAGGAAAGGAAAGGAAAAGGAAGGAAAACAGAAAGAAAGAAAAGAAAATTTCCGAGGATGGAGGTCTCAAGGGCACCATCTACTGAGAGAAACTGGCAAAAACTGTAGAAATGGTGATTTCTTGGGCATGTTGGTTATTTCTCAGCTCAAGAAACCATCAGCTAAAGTCAGGACCTCCACACCTGGCCTGATGGAGAGACAGCATTTCCACTCGGGCCCTCCAGCTGTCTGGGCTCAGGGATATTTGTTAATAATAATAATTAGTATTCTATTAACATGTTGGAGAATTGAATATTCTAGCAATGTGCATTTTCTAATTTAATCTTTTTTAAAATGTTTATTTATCGATTTATTTTTATGTTTATTTACTATTTGGAGAGAGACGGAGGGCGCGAGGAGGGAGGGGACAGAGAGAGGGAGACCCAGAATCCGAAGCAGGCTCCAGGGTCTGAGCTGTCAGCAGGAACCCAACGTGGGGCTCAAACCCACGAACTGTGAGATCATGACCTGAGCCGAAGTCGGACACCCAACTAATTGAGCCACCCAGGCGACCCCCCCCAACCTTATTTAATCTTTACAGTAGTGAGTGCTAATATTCCCCCATTATATAGACAGGGGCACTGAGCTAGAGTCACTTGGCCTTACAGACATATATCCATATTAGTCCGACTCAACGTTTCTCAACTGGATTTTGTTCCAGAAGCATTCATTCACTTGCCTTATATGGGTCTCTCTTTCTCTCTCTCTCTTTTTTTTTCTCTCTCTTATATGGGTCTCTCTCTCTCTCTCTCTTTTTTTGCCAGATTAGAGGGCACCTGGGGGTCTCTAGATAGATAGGGCATCCGGAGGTCTCGAACCAAGTTGTTTTTCACTATTGTATCAGGATAACAGACACAAAAGAAGTCCTCGTTATATGTAACTCAAAACTCATTGTTTCTCGACTTCTGCGAAGAAATTTAGAGAAAATTCGGAAGTTACCTTGGACAGGTAGAGCCAATTGTTTTCCTCTACTCGATGGGCTTTTAAAATAGCAAAAGATAATGGCGATTCACAATTGGTAGGACAATAAGGAAATATGGATTAGTGAGATTCACTCATCATCCCCAATCTCCAGGGAGCCAAGGATTCTAAGTATATTGTTTTCCACGCCTCTCACACGCTGTGAACTTCGGCTGGGTGGTATTTTTCAGGTCACTTCCGGTTGGCCACGCAGCCATTTGCAGGAAAGTGCAGGTCCATGGTGATTAGTTAGCAGAAACTCCTAGAAGCGGGATTTCCAGGTCAAAGGGAATTGCTTGACTTGTCGCGCCTTTGCAAGGCACACAATTAGCATGAGGAAGAAAAATGACTTTGCCAGAGAAGCTTGGGCAATAGAAGACACTTAGGAAGCGGCTTCAAATATGAAGATGTCGATTCGGGGAACAGGCACTCAAGAAGCAATCATGCAGAGCAAAGAACGACTCACTTTGGAGGCTAGAAGTTTTCCTAAGAATAATTACAGTTTGCCACGTCCAAACTCACCGGCTTCTCCAAGAGGATTTGGGACCGCTTGCGGTGAAAGAGGCAACCTCACGGGGTCAAAAGCCCTTCCCGGGAGAGCAGCAAGGCAACAGACAAGTTGCAAAATCGCTTTTCAAAAGCACTCAACACCCAGCTCGGAATGAAAAATCTCTTTTAAAGTTCAGGCAAGCTTCGGCCACTAGAGGGCACTAACAATACACATTTCCAGCCGGTGCCGGCCCCGCAGTCATTGGGGGGTGGGGTCTGTCCAGTGCGGTCCTATCTCCCAGAGGTACAAAGGGCATGGCCCAGAGTCTCCAGAAGGGCTGCTGGGAGGGACCCTCCAACCTCCAAAGTCTGAGAACTTTAACATTCGACGAAACAGCCGCTGATTGCAACCACGAGAGGAGGTCAAGGGCATAAAGGCGGAAAAGGCCAAGACCGCTCAAAGCGATCATGCTTTGCGTGGCTTCGTGTTGTTTTGTTTTGTTTGGCTGTTTGTGATTATTTTTTTTTCCCCCACTTCTGACCAATCGGGTTCACCCTTGGGTGACATGGCACGCATCCCCTTCTTCTCTCTGCTTCGTTGGCCTCCGAGGAGACACTCTGGGTTTTTATTTCCCTCCTAAAGGGAATTTAGTAA
The DNA here is from genome assembly GCF_046562875.1 of Panthera onca. Lineage (NCBI taxonomy): Eukaryota > Metazoa > Chordata > Mammalia > Carnivora > Felidae > Panthera > Panthera onca. Next base: position 10,533,029 of record NC_138350.1, on the reverse strand, counting down.
CACTGACAGCCCAATATGCCGCCACGTATCCTGGAACCTGTAGCTGGTGTAGTCCGTAATTATTAACAGTTAATATAAAACAGCAGCCCGTGTTTCCGGGGCAGCCCCGTGATGTTGCTCCTTGTCTGAGCTCCGGAAAGCAATTAAGTCCCCAAAACGTGGCCTTGTTCATCGCCACTCATAAAAGCCTGTCTCGCACCTCTTGACGAGCGCGCACCCTGCTTTCTTCTAGGAGGGCAGAAACACACCCCCGCCTTTATCCTGTGCCTCCGACAAGAGCAGGCTGCCTCCGGGCGGAGTCTAGGTTTTCCTACGGACAAGTCTGCAGCCTCGACGGCAGCCTTTCGAGAGAATTCCGTCTCCCCAGCAAGCAGAGGGGAGAGGGAAACACCAGTCATTGGCTTTCAATGGCTTTCGAGGCCTTTTAAAGTGTATATTGCGTTTTTTTCCGGTGTATAATACGTATTTTTTGATGGAGATATGACTGCTGTATAACATTGGGTCAGTTTCAGATGTGCGACACAGCGATTCGATACGTGTGCATTGCAAAATGATCAGAACCGTAAGCTTAGTAAACAATCTCACATAGTTACAATGTTTTTCTTGCCGTGAGAACTTTTAAGATCTCCTCTCTCAGCAGCTTTCAGAGACACAAGACAGTGTTGTTAACTATAGCGAATGGTGTGCGCGTATCTCCGGGACTTAACTTTTCTTACAACTGGGTTTGTACCTTTTGGCCCCCTTCACCCGCCAATCTGTTCCCTGTATCTATGACTTTGGTTTGAGATCACACGGTTTTTGTCTTTCCCCTGGCTGACTTATTTCCCTTAATAATGCCTGTCTTTGTTGTTGCAAACGTCAGGATTTCTTTCTAGTTTTCTTTCTTTCTTTCTTTCTTTCTTTCTTTCTTTTAACGTTTACTTATCTTGAAAGAAAGAGAGAGAGCACGCGAGCGGGGTAGGGGCAGAGAGAGGAAGAGAGAGAATCCCAAGCAGGCCCTGTGCTGTCGGCACAAAGCCCGATGCGGGGCTTAATCTCACAACCACAAGATCACGACCCGAGCCGAAATCAGGAGTCAGACGCTTGACCGACTGAGCCACCCAGGTGCCCCTCATTTTATTTCTTAATCAAAAAGGTGCTTCGAATTCTAGTATTTCCCCCCAAGTTAGACCTAAAGAGGAGGAACAAATAAAGGAGACTGAATAACACCACATCCAGAAACCCGCTTCTCCCTGCCTCCGCCTGACCTCAAAGCCCTGTCTTCTTCTTAATGGTCCCCTCATCTATCCCCAACGTTGGTGGGTTTGAGCCCCGCATCGGGCTCTGTGCTGATGGCTCCGAGCCTGGAGCCTGCTTCAGATCCTGTGTCTCCTTCTCTCTCTGTCCCTCCCCTGCTCGTGCTCTATCTCTCTCTCCTTCAAAAATAAATAAACACTAAAATAATAATTAAAAAAGATCTTTCTCCCCTGCTGCTGCTTCTTGCTTGAATGTTTATGCACCCAAATGCTGGGTTATTTAAGCCAGGAGCAAAGCTCTCGTACTGCGCCTGGCGGGAGACTTCTGAGAGAGAGTTTGACGGAGACCATCTTCAGAAAGCCAGCGTGCAAACTTTGGGGTTGCCAGGCGGTGCCTGAGACCCCATTAGAGCACAGAGGGAAACACATTTAATCAAAGAGCCTTCGCCCACACCCTCCCCTTCTTCCCGCGCCCGGTGTTTTGAATCCGCTGAGTGTTATGTCAATGTCGGTTCCTAAGTCTGTGCTTTGTCGGAGGGGTTCAAAGGCATTGGCTGATATTTGGATGTAGTCTAACCCAATGGAATGTCTTGATGGTGTCTCTCAGAAACACGCTCCCCTATGAGGCAACAGGTCAAGGGTGGAAAGATCCAAGACCGCCCGGATCCTTCGGGGGAGCTTTGTTCAGAGGGTTTGGGCCTCACAACCCCTGGCCTGAGGAAGTCATTTTTGTGGGGCTGGCTTCTCTCCCACTCCTTCTTGGATGCACTTGTGTGGTTAAATCTTCCAAGAAAACTGGTCTCAGAGACTCAGAACTGGATAGTGAAAACTCCCAGCAGAGAAGTTCCCAAGTGACGGGCTACACAGCATTTTACCATGAATTTAAAAGTTTCTGTCGATTCAGCTGCCGACGTCTAGAATTGAATGCCCGCAAGTCTGCGGGGCCCCTGGTAAGCATGATACAAGGAAAGGCTATCCAATTCTTCATAAGGTCACGTAGATGTTTAAAGTTACAGATGAGTAAACAGACCTCAGATGCAAGCATAGAGTCTAGAAGGCTGGAATGGCTTGCCCTGGGCCACTTCGTAATTGCCCCTGATCATGGTGGAGATCGTGATGGTGACGGTGGGGGCGGGGGTGGTGATAAGGGGAGTGGGGATGGGGTGGAGGTGAGGGCGGTAGGGGTGGGGTGGGGTGGCGGCGATGGTGGAGAAAGGAGCCGAGATCCCAGATCTGAGTGTTCCTAGCACCTAACTCTTGGCACTCTAGCCTGTTGTCTTTCGGCAAAGGATGTTGGCGGTCGAAGTTCACTCACGAAAGAGAGTGCACAGTGGTGGAGCTTTCATATTTAATGTATCAGGTGCATTGTATTTCTTCTCATGAAAATAGCAAACACTTATGAAAGCAAATATGGAAAAGATAGCAAAATTTAAAGAGGTTGAGGCAAGCATACCCGGGAGGCGAGGTTTCAAGACGTTATTTGCTTCTGGTTTTTAACGTTGGTTTTGTATGAACATTTTACCACATGTAGATTTTATCTTTGCAGATGGGGGGAGAAAAAATTTAGGATGTCAATAAAAGCTCTCATATATACATATATATACACACACATATATATATACACATATACACACACATATATGTACATATATATACATATATACACCCACACACACATATATACATATATGTACATATATATTTGTACATATATACATATATGTGAATAAAAGCTCTCATATATACATATACATACACACATATATACACATATACACACATATATACATATATGAACATATATATTTGTACATATATACATATATGTCAATAAAAGCTCTCATATATACATATATATACACATATACACACATATATATACATATATGTACATATATATTTGTACATATATACATATATGTCAATAAAAGCTCTCATATATACATATATACACATATACACATATATACATATATGTACATATATATTTGTACATATATATGCATATATGTACATATATATTTGTACATATATATGCATATATGTACATATATATGTGTGTATATGTGTGTGTGTGTGTATCTGTATATGTATAATCACACTGATATTGCAGATGTGAAAATGGAGTCTAAGTAACTTGCCCCAACATCCTACAGCAAATAATTGGCAGAGTCAGGATTTGAACTCGGGTCTCTCTGACCCCAAAGCTATGCTTGTCTCCAATATACGATGCTGTGTCCTGAAGATGGCCGTTAGGATTGTCATGAAAGTGCCATCCCCAGGGACGATGCCTCAAGCAGCCTTTATAAACCGATCCTCTGATGGTTTTTATAATTCAAGCTTCTCTTTTTTCATTTTTTGTAAACGTTTTGTTATTTATTTTTGGGAGACAGAGTGCAAGCAGGGGAGAAGCAGACAGAGAGGGAGACACAGAATCCGAAGCAGGCTCCGGGCTCTGAGCTGTCAGCACGGAGCCTGACGCGGGGCTCGAACTGCGAGATCATGACCTGAGGTCGAAGTCGGATGCTTACCCGACTGAGCCACCCAGGCGCCCCCCATCACTTGACATTTTATCTAACGATATTTAGAATTTTTGATTCTTATAAAATTATCCAAATTTGAGGTACCCTTTTTCAGTTCAACATCATCTCTGAATAAGGCTCATTGTTAGTAACGAAATGGACAGAGGGGGTCCAAGGACAAAGCTTTGAGACGATGTTTTCCCACCGTAAGCTCCCGGGATGTCTCATTCCACGAGACATCACAAGAAAAAGGGCACAGAGCACTTCAGACCTTTAGTCCATTTCTATCCAGGCACCAAAACATGCTGTTTCTGAGGCACTGGGGGTCCCCCGGGTCCAAGGAGACTGGGACACGGGGATTCAGCTGGTGGTTTGCCCTAGGTCGGGTTTGGAGACTGCTCCCCAGTCTCCCTCGCCCAGAGGCACCCTTATGGAAAAGTCTTGGGTAGATAGTAGCCTTCTGGAAGGAGTTTCCTCATCATTTCTCTCTCTCATTCTTGGGACACACTGTCCATCACTCCGCGGGAGCCAATGCCCGGGCCCAAGGTGACTTTGGCCCGCTGAAAACTGCCATCCTTTCCCACCCAAATTTCACGTCGAAGGATTCTTGGCTCGGAGATGAAGGGCGGGTGTGTGTGTCTGTGTGAGTCGATTCTTCCGGCCCCTACAACACGCTCACCCACCCCACTTCTCTTTGCTTTGACAGAAAGAAAATTCGCCCAAATATCAGAGAAGCCAAGCTGGCAATGCTATTCTCCAGGACGTCTTTGTTTTATTTAAGGTTTAAATCAGAAGGGATCACACAGGCTTTAAGACCCCCTGGCTGGCTTTAAAAAAATTTTTTTTAAGTAAAAGATCAAAGATTCAGGTCCTCAGGGGGAAAAGATGGGAGGGAAGAAAAATGGCAGAGCATGGAGAGAAATGTTCGGATGGCTTAGAAGGCAGGCCAGCTTAATACCTTCTTTTACTGTTATTGTTTTTTCCCCCTTGTAGACCTCAAATGTCGCCTCATCATTATCTCATAATTGCAACGTTTGGAAAGTACATCGCAACAGTTTATAAATCGCTGGTGCATATATATTTTCTGTCCTCTCCCTCCTCCTCCTCCTCCTCCTCCTCCCCTTCTCTTCCACTCTGTCTCTCCATCTCTCTTTCTATCCCTCCGTCTCTCTCTCGGCGTTTAGACCCTGGCAGTAAGCTTTCAAAGGACAGGAGGGACTTTTTACAGATGAAGAAGGTGAGGCTGGGCCAAAGAAAGAGATGTGGCCCCCAGCTAGTGGAAGGGAGAGCCGGGCTTTGCGGGCTCACATGCTAACCTTTTCTCTCCGCTCTACCAAATTAAGTCTTCAGGACAGAATTCTAGAACCTCCGGGCAGTGGGTGGGTGAGGGGATCAGCTGCTTATTGAGACGAAGACACTCACGGAAGGGAAGCCCGAGCGTCTCTCTGCTGGAGTTAATTCTTAATCAAAGGCGCTGTCCGTTATCCACACCCCCCCCCCCTCCACGAGCCAGCCCCCCGGAGACAGGGATATGATTTTATTTTGTTGTCTTTGTCTGTTTGTCTGACCTGCTTATCTCTCCTGCTTTTAAGTGAGCTCCCGAATGCGCGTATTCAAGGCGATCGGCAGACTTGGGGACATCCCCTGTCATTAGTTAATGCTTTAGAGAGGGTCTCCGGTCCAGCTCACGGTGCACAGGTCCTTTGCACCATACATCACCGACTGCCAACAGGCCTGACCCGGCGCTCTTGCTTCCCTCGCCTGAGTCTGCCCCCGAACGGGCTGCAGATCGGAGGGGCTGGAGACGACTTTAATTTAAGGACGAGCCCCCCTTGCGCAGCCAAAGGAAATGGCATGTCAGCCGCGTCAAAAATAGATACTGTTGTGCAGATATATGGACGGGGGGGTGGACGCCTCCTTTGCCATTCATTACCTGGATTGCCTTTAAATGTCAAAACAAATCCTTCTCCGGTCCTTCTCCAAAACTTAAATCATCAAGAGAGACAGGGTCAGCCTCTGCAGTTTGGAATGCTGGAAGAGAGGGGGTGGGGGGACGGCGGGGCGGTGGCTGGTGAAGGCGGCCTGTGCACGTGGGGGTCTGGCCGTGCGGGGCCGGGGCCAGGATGTTCCGGGCGCGCTTCTGAAAGGGGGTGCAGGTTAATTCTGCAACGCCAGGCGAGTGCATCTCCCAGCGTGCGGATGTCGATGCAGATTTTGTGTCCCGGCGCCCCCCCCCCCCCCCCCACCGGGCTGTGTCTGCAAATTACCAGCCGACGTGCACATCCCTGGCAAGGAGAAGCCTCACACAAATGCACCCCGAAATCACACCAGCTTGGCGACAGTCGATGGCGGTTTGGGGCGAGGCATCGGACACTCCTCTCGTTTAATCACGGAAAATCGCTACGAGGTGGACTGTCCCCAGCCACAGACAAGACGACTGAAGCTTGACAGGCTGGGGTACTCACTCGAGGATGCGCAAGGCTCCAGAGCTCGCCGTCGCAGCCCCCTCCTTGGGCAGGTGACCGGCAGACCGTAGCACACGAGGAGGGAGCTACAATGCTTGGCTTACGTTGGCACGGATGCTGTCAGGAACAAACAGATTGTAATAAGTAATTTATACCGATTGGAAGGGAAATCAGTGCATCAGTGGATGCACAGTGGTCAGGAAGCGGGGAGTCACAGCCAGACTCCCCGGTTTTGACTCCTTCAACTTCGGCTCAGGTCATGCTCTCACAGTCAGCGAGTTCGAGCCCCGCGTGGGGCTCCGTGCCGACAGCTCGGAGCCTGGAGCCTGCTTCGGATTCTGTGTCTCCCTCTCTCTCTCTCTCTCTCTCTCTGCCCCTGCTTGTACTCTGTCTCCCTCTCTCTCAAAAATAAATGCACTTAAAAAAAAAAATAAAAAAGTAAAGGAGTTACTCCTCATCGAGCACCTTGAAACCCGTTGACCTCTGAACAAACTGGGATTTGAACCCCGCGGGTCCACTTATGCATGGATTTTTTTTTTTCCCCCACAAATACAGTACAGGGCTGTCAATGTATTTTCTCTGCCTTATGATTTTCTTTTTTTTTTTTTATTTTTTTAAATGTTTATTTATTTTTGAGAGAGAGAGAGACAGAGCGCAGTGGAGGAAGGGCAGAGAGAGAGGGAGACACAGAATCCAAAGCATTTTCCAGGCTCTGAGCTGTCAGCCCAGAGCCCGACGCGGGGCTCGAACTCACGAACCGTGAGATCATGACCCAAGCTGAAGTCGGACGCTTAACCGACGGAGCCACCCAGGCGCCCCTGCCTTATGATTTTCTTAATAACATTTGCTTTTCTCTAGCCTACTTTGTTGTAACAATACGGTATATAATGCATATAAAAACAAAATTTGTGTTAATGGTTTTTGTTACCAGTAAGGCTTTAGGTCAACGGTAGGCTATGAGTAGTTAAGTTTTTGCGGGAGTCAGAAGTTATGCACAGGTTTCCCACTGCGTGGGGGGAGGGGGGTGCGAGGGTCCATGTTCTTAACCCCTTTGCTGTTGGAGGGTCAGCCGCCTCGTCCAGCACCGTCTTAAACTTTCAATAAACATTAGCTGCTATTAAGCACATATGTATCTAGTTTATTCTGGTTCTAGTCCTTTTAGCTAAATAACCTTACGGCTTTCCTGTTAAAGGATTCCAAACTGTTAAGACTTTACTGAGAACGTGGAGACATCAAATAGATAGAGGGATAGAGAATATACTTTACAGCATTTACTGTTGAAAGGCACTGCTATGTCCTGGGCCGTACATGTGAATAAGAAAAGACCAGTGTTTTTCAAGGTGTAACTACAGATGTAACTATAATCATAAATATATTCCTAAAATTATTTATTTATTTATTTATTTATTTATTTTGAGAAAGAGAGAGAGCATGAGCGGGAGAAGGGCAGAGGAAGAGAGGGAGAGAGAGAATCCCAAGTAGGCACCACTCTGCGCGGGCAGAGTCCCACGAGGGGTTTGATTCCATAAACTTTGAGATCATGACCTGAGCCGGAACCAAGAGCTGGACACTTAACTGACTGAGCCACCCAGGCGCCCCTCAACATCTTTTTAAAGATATCTTAAAATATGTAATAGAGGGGCGCCTGGGTGGCTCAGTCGGTTAAGCGTCAACTTCGGCTCAGGTCACGATCTCGCAGTCAGTGGGTTCGAGCCCCGCGTCGGGCTCTGTGCTGACCGCTCGGAGCCTGGAGCCTGCTTTGGAGTCTGCGTCTCCCTCTCTCTCTGCCCTTCCCCCTGCTCTCGCTCTCTGTCTCAAAGATAAACTTTAACAAAAATTGGAGAAAAAAGAGTGAGCCTGAAATTAAGCTTATTTGAAATTAATTAATTAAAATATGGAATAGATCCTCGAGGTGAAAATGACCCAAATGTCCATCAACTGGCATATGCATGCAGCAAATGTGGGACGTCCGTACTACAGAATTCTACTCAGCGATAAAAAAAGGACGGAGCACTGATTCGTGCTACATGGAGGGATCTGCAAAACTTTATGCCGAGCGAAAGGGGCCAATAGCAGAAGGCTGCGTGCTGTGTGATTCCGTCTACGTACGACGTCTGGGGAAGGCAAATCCACCAGAGGCGAAAGCGGATTAGCACTTGCCTGGGTCTGGGGCCGGAATGGAGGGCGTCTGCAAATGGGCTCCGGGGCCTAAAATTGGATCGTAGTGAAGTTTGCGCGGCTCCGTAGATTTACCGAGATATTACTGAATTACGGGTTTAAAATACGTACGTTTTATGGCAAACCAACCTTTTAAAAACCCAGTAAAAGCTCAGCTACTGCCATTCCATCTTTGTGACTGTACTTCTTATGTTCCTAACGATTGTCTCTGCTTAAATATCCTTTCTCCATTACGTATTTTTAATTATTATTTAAATACGATAACGCTTCTGCATGGTGGCAGTGAAAAAAAAAAAATTCCAGACTCTGCAGAAGCGTAAAATAAAAAAGGCAAATTCATTTTTTTCCTGTCTTTTCTCCCCAACTGCCTTACTCATAGGTGGCTGTATACACTTCCAGACTTTTTTCTGGAACTATATATGACAAACAGTATACATACGCACAATATACGATGTGCATGTGTGTGTATAAGGCACACACGCGCATGTATGTGAGTGAGACAGAGATGTTATTTCCGTAATGTTCACAGAAGTGTGCTCATAGTATACATAGCTCTCGGCCGCTGGAGGTCCGATCTTATCCCATAGGCAATCTTGGTACAGACACTCTTCTATGCGAACCCACCCCTGCTCCGTCTTGGGTACCGGCCCTGCCTGGAGTCCGACATAGCTCCTTAAGTCCACACAGTTCTCATTTCTCTGTCTTGAAGTTCAGGATCACCAGGCTGTGCGTATGATCGCCTGGGACAAGCTTGGAATACCCCCGGGGCACCAAGCTGGGTGCCCGTAGAGAGTGCTGGCCTGCTCCTCCCCAGTCTGTCAGAGATTCGGGACCGCGGAGGCTTTCGCAGCCAGCCTGCAGGTCAGTGTTTCTCAGCCTCGGTACTATTGACACTCGGGGCTGGATCGTTCTCTGTTGGGGGGTGGGGGGCTGTCCCGTGCATCGTGGGGTATTTTATTTTTAATTTTTTTTTCAACGTTTTTTAATTTATTTTGGGGACAGAGAGAGACAGAGCATGAACGGGGGAGGGGCAGAGAGAGAGGGAGACACAGAATCGGAAGCAGGCTCCAGGCTCCGAGCCGTCAGCCCAGAGCCCGACGCGGGGCTCGAACTCACGGACCGCGAGATGGTGACCTGAGCTGAAGTCGGACGCTTAACCGACTGCGCCACCCAGGCGCCCCTCGTGGGGTATTTTAGCAGCATCCCCGGCCTCTATCCCCCCGATGCCAGTAGCACCCCACAATACTCCCCCAACCCCTCTGGTTGGTGGCAACCAAAAATATCTCCAGACATAGCCCAGGCGTCCCTGGGGGGATAAGGTCTCCCCAGCTGACCTTCAGAAAACATGTTCACATCACGTGGCCCGCGGAATCTGGTTCGCAGAGGGGAACGTCCTCCTAAGGAAATATTTGTATTTTTACTCAGGACAAAGTCATTTCCTGTTGACAGATCCATTAGTGACCGGAGTGTGTCATAAAGTGTGTATTATAAAAACACCAGAGTGTCTTAAAAAGAAAACCGATCTTTCGCGTGTGCCTATGAAAGCATTATCTGTTTTTCGGTTTTAAAAATGGAACGTTACAGCTACGCGTGATTTATACAATTCCAGAAAGTTTCTGGAATTCCCATCCCCTTGGAGAACCATTAACGTCTAGTCTATAGGGTTCCACACGCACGGGCACACGAACGTGCATGCGTGCAACCATATGTGTCCCTATTTAAACAAAAGCTTACTACACACATTCTTTTCCCTTTTTTTCTTTTTTTAATCTTTATTTATTTTTGAGAGAGAGAGAGAGAGACAGAGTGAGAGCTGGGGAGGAACAGAGAGAGAGGGAGACGCAGAATCCGAAGCAGGCTCCAGCCTCTGGAGCTGTCAGCGCAGAGCCCGACGCGGGGCTCGAACCCACAGACCGTGAGATCGTGACCCGAGCCGAAGTCGGACACTCGACCGACTGAGCCCCCCAGGCACCCCTTCTTTTTCTTTTTTTAAAAGTAAGCTCTATGCCCAGCGTGGGACTCAGACTCATGACCCTGAGATCGAGAGTCTCATGCTCTACCGACTGAGTCAGCCAGGCGCCCCTACTCGACACATTCTTTAGCAGCCTTCTCCCCCTGTACGATCAGGGCATTGGGCGTATTAGTCAGCTCTTGCCATGGTAACGCTGCGTAGCAAAACCGCCCCAACGCTCAGTGGCTTAAAACAACCATCCCTCCTTGTCAAGGTCACAGGTCTGGGGCTCAGCTGAGCCAGGCAATTCCCTCCGCACAGTGTTCTGTTTCCACATAGCTTCCTGGCCAATATTTGTACCCACAGAATCTCCCTTCAGAGCCAAGTCACGGGACATTGGGCAAGTTCCTTCCTCCACGTCCCCGTGCCTCAGATTCCTCGTTTGACAAAACGGGTAATAACCGTATCTACCTTGCAGAGCAGTTGGGAGACGCAGAGGTGATTTACCGCAGTCACCAGCCCACGGTGCCGACTCAAACACTGCAGGCCTTGTAGTGATTTGGGGGTGATGCAAACGCGCCTGGCCCTGGCCGCAGTTTCCGTCATCAGGCAGCTCTGTCCCTGGGGTTTGTCACCTCAGTTTTCTTGTCTGTGCAACGGGAACACCATCCTCTGCCCGGCTTCTCTCCTGAGATGGATCAAGACGTTGCGTGGGACCTTGCCACCCCTCCACGAGCACGGCGAATGATCGTGCGTGCCGTTGTTCGCGCACACAGTCCGACAGGTGAAATCCCGGCCAGAATGATCCTCGCGAGCTGGGCGGCTGGAAAATGAGGCACGCGGTCTGGAGGGGGAGACGTGGCTTTCGCAGCCAAAGGCAGGAAACAAAGACCAGCAGCGAAGCGTACTGGCCGATTGCGTCAAGATCCAGGAAGACGTTAGAAGGTTCTAGAAGGCATACCGACTGGACCATCTGAGAGGGCACACGCGTCCAGCTGCGGCAACAGGCGTGTTCAAGGGAAGCTTGGGCCGGGGGGGTGGGGGGAAGATGATGGAGGGAAGAGGGGAGGAGGGTCAATGACAAGCTCTGCTTCTGTGGGTCCGTGGCTTCTGTGAGCCCAGCTCCAAACACCTGCTGGGGAGCCTGGGCGGCTGTTGGCCGGCATCTGGGAAGCAGAGCTACAAACAGAACCGAGGGCAATGTCACATCTCTGTGTTTGTCACCGCGTCGAACCGAGATGACCCTCCGAGGATATTGGCTGTGCTTCTAATCTGAACAAATCCCACTTTTGGCCAGCTAACGTCTGGACCCAAACACGAAGGTGGGGGGGGGGGGTGCTGCTCCCAGAAACCTCGTTCCCACTTAACCAGGTCCACACTCAACAGCCGGCAGGCAGTCCAAACGCGAACCTGCCAATTCTGTCACGGAGCATCCTCTCGGGGACCCCCTCCCTGCACGATGCTGAGTTTATCCAGAGGACGTAAAGCCCCGTTCGCGTCTTCGGTCCGCAAACTGGCAGGAGAGGCAAGACAGAGACACACGGACCATTAAGAGACCTCAGGCAGACACAGTCCGCATCCCCGCTGAGGGCCCGCAGCCCCGCGGTATGAAACGGAGGGACTTGCGATTTCTCCACAGTTTTATGATCTTCCGCAAAGGCGGGGAAAAGTGAGACTTGATGGTTGGCAGAGACTGGCCTTCCCACATGTGGTACGTTGAGCTGTTGTCTGCTCCCGGTAACCTCCCTTTGCTACACCCACACCCTCTGCCGTGCGACTTTGAAGGACGCCCCAACTGGGGTGGAGGGAGTCTGTTTCCCTGACCCGCTGACGTCAGCCTTGCCATGTGACTGGCTCCAGCCAATGAAATGTTAGTGAACGTAGTATGACTAGAAGCATTCCATTCACCGTGTTAGGGACGTGTCTTGACGAATCACTGGCGGGTGAAGGATGACAGATAAATCAGGGCTGACCCCAACTCACAGCTCGACGCGGAGGCCTCCCCGCTGAGCCCGCTTTGGCTCAGCAGAATTAAAGTCAACTCACAGATGCTTAAGCAAGAAATAAACACCGTTGGTCAAGCCACGGAATCTTGGGAGAATTTTTTTTAATGTTTATTCAGTTTTGAGAGAAAGAAAGACAGCACGAGCAAGGGAGGGGCAGAGAGAGAGGGAGACACAGAATCTGAAGCGGGCTCCAGGCTCGGAGCTGTCGACACAGAGCCCGACGCGGGGCTCGAACTCACGGACCGTGAGGTCATGACCTGAGCCGAAGTCGGACGCTCAACCCACTGAGCCACGCAGGCGCCCTGAATCTTGGGAGAATTTGTTACGCAGCATTCTTGCGGTGGTAACTCATGTAACCCCTACCGTGTAACTCAGAGATTGACTTGGAAAAACTTGAGATCTACCAAAATGTCATGATCTCCACCTAAGGGACTTCACACACAGAATGTGACGGCTCAGGGGGTAGCAGATAGAAATCGATGGTGTATCGATAACCACCATCCATTCGTTATGAGGGTGATTGAGTGAGCTGTGGGCAGAGGTCCGCACCTTGAAACCAAATCACCCTGCTTGCTGTGTGGGAGCCGTGCCTATGCGGGGCCTGTGTATAAATGCCTCCTTCCCTCCAGATAGTCTAGCTCCTGACCCAAAGTTTTCTTCAAGATATTTATTGTTCATTTGCGTGATGTTTATCGTAGAAAATTGGGGAATACGATGAAGCCATAACAACCGTTTAAATAATCGAATCCCACTACCCAGACAGAGCCTCTGCAAGCTTGTTGATGTACAACTATTTACGTACGTTTTCTATCCAAGTTGGGAGAGCACAGTGTATCCTGTTTTATAACTCACCGCCTACTTGCACACGGACTACGTATATTCGCGTTTAGTGGTAGTTTTCTAACACGTGAAACGTGGCGACATAATCTAATTGGCTTTCTGTTGCTGAATGTTCGGGGTATTTCCGGTTCCTTACATCACAAGTTACACCGCCATGAACATCTTGCAACTCAATATCAGTACAGAGTTCTCACTGTTTCTTTCACCGGGATCGCGGAGCAGTCCCTTTGCTCCCCACTGTCCCATCGTTGCCCAACTCTATTGTTCTCATCCCAGAAACCCCAGAAGAAAGTGAGTCAAGGAGCCAGGTATACTCTCAAGTGGAAACCCCAACTCCCCACCCCCCCACCCCCAGCTGAAAGGGAAAACCCTCGATAAAGTGGTCAGATAACCTTGGAGCTGCCCGCCCCATCCTCCCCGAAGACGTCTCCCGGCGTGGTGACTTCATGAGCCACGGTGCACCGTCCAGAGTCGGGGATGATGTCACCTGAACTCTGGGATGTATTTATGGCTTCGTGCCTGCAGCTACCTCTGGCTTCTTCTCTTTGGGTAAATACATCAAGGGGCCATCGCGGTAAAGCTGGCGAGTGTGGGCTGAGTGGTTTACGGTCATGCCTGGGCTGGAAGGCGTGTCTGCAGGGCTGCTTGGCAGATCCCTAGGTGTGAGTTTCTGAGATGCTGAGCCCTGGATCCCCAAACCGGGATGTCATGAAGCCTGCTTTGGTCTCTTTCAGGATATTTGCTTTCCCTTCGCTTCCAGCCCCTGTCCGCAATGTCAGCACAGGCCCCCGCCCTACCTCCCTCAACCCAACACATCTTTTCTTTCTTGAGTAGTAGCCAGAGAAAGAAGCCAAAGAAAGAAGTGTCCATCGCCACCCCCCCCACCGCCCCCGACAGAATTTAAAAGCCATTCAGCTCACACGTCAACGACGCTGACCTTTTGGCTGGATGAGTCTAACAACTGAATGTGACCTCTTAGGCAGCTTGGGGGATAGCGGGGAGGGGTTCTTGGGAGATGGGGGAGAGAAAGACGGGAGGGGGAGGCCTCAGGAAGGAGCAACTCCTCTGGGAAGATGTCGTGCCCCCCCCCCGCCCCACCCCCCGCCGCCTCCCAGGTTGCATTAGGTCTTTCTTCTCTGTGCTCACCTCTGCCCAAGCATCTGTCGCCCTGTGAAATGACACCCCGTGAGCTGCTTGACGGTGGGGAGCCGTGGGCCTGGCCCATAACAGGTCCTCAGTTAAATGCTTTTTCAAAAAGTGAATTCGCGAATAAATGAGTACAAAGTCCTCTTCTAGCGCTGGAGTCGCTCGGTCTTCTATTTCGTTTGGCCCTCGTGCCCTTTCCGGTCATTCAACTAGGTTACCGTGCTGAATACTCATTCAGTTACCGTTCAGTAAAAATTCATTGGGTACCCACTGTGTGCTTCCCACCGGGTTTGATTCTGGCCAAGATGTGAATGGCAGTTTCCAAGCTGAGTCAGGGGGAAAAACCTGAACAGGCAATTGCCGTCTTGCCAGGGGTGTACCACACGGGGAGAGAACTTTACCCGGTAGGGGCGCAGGAAAAGGGGGGCCCTGCTTCACACGCTGGGGTCCCAGAAGGCTTCTAGGGAGAAAAGAAAAGATTGGGGCTTCTGGCAGACTTGTTCGAGGGAACGCCTTCAAATCACCTGTCTGGTTCGATTGTCAACGCGTGGAACTCCTTGGCCACCGAACAGATCCCACGATATTGCTGATGATGGTGCTCCTCCATTGGAGTTACTGCCGTATGACAAAGCCAAGGTTGGCAAGGTTGTGGAGCACCGGGAACACCGGCCACGGTTTACGGCAGGATAAAATGGCACAGTTGTGTTGGCCGGTAAACGAGCCAGAGTCAGTTGAAAGATGCACAGGCATCTCAGCCCAGCAACCCAACACCTGCTACGGTCTCCGGAGCAACTCTTACACACGTGCACAGAAAGCCATGCACAAGCACATTCATTGCAGCGTTGTTCGTGATGCTAAAAACCTGGAAACTACCAGTGCGCCTATCAACAGGAAAAACGAATGAATACATTTAGGTGCCTTCAGTCCATGAATGCTCTACAACAGTTAAACACAACCAATGAAGAAATGCACAGGTCAGGGGCGCCTGGGTAGCTCACTCGGTTGAGCGTCCAACTTCGGCTCAGGTCACGATCTCGCGGTTCGTGGGTTCGAGCCTCGCGTCGGGCTCTGTGCGGACAGCTCGGAGCCCGGAGCCTGCTTCGGATTCTGTGTCTCCCTCTGTCTCTGCCCTTCCTTCACTCATGCTTGTTCTCTCTCTCTCTCTCTCTCTCTCCCTCAAAAATAAACATTAAAAGAAATTTTTAAAAAATGACAACATAGGGATGCCTGGGTGGCTCAGTCGGTTAAGCGTCAACTCTTGATTTCAGCTCAGGTCGTGATCTCACGGTTCGTGAGTTCAAGCCTTGCATTGGGCTCTGTGCTGATGGTGCAGAGCCTGCTTGGGATTCTGTCTCCCTCACTCTGCGCCCTTTCCCTGCTTGTGTGTGCTCGCTCTCTCTCTTTCTCTCTCTGTCAAAATAAAAAGAAAGAAAAAAAGAAACGCATAGGTCAACATAGATCGATCTCAAAAACACAATGCCGTGCAAAATTTGCGCGAGGATATGCACGGTATAGTACTGTTCACATGAACTTTTAAAATGTGTGAAACAGGGGCGCCTGGGTGGCTCTGTCGGTTGAGCCTCCGACTTCGGCTCAGGTCACGATCTCGCGGTTTGGGAGTTCGAGCCCCGCGTCGGGCTCTGTGCCGACAGCTCGGAGCCTGGAGCCTGCTTCGGATGCTGTGTCTCCTCCTCTCTCGGCCCCTCCCCTGCTCATGCTCTGTCTCTCTATGTCTCTCAAAAACGAAATAAATGTAAAAAAATGTTTTTAAACATGTGAAACAATACCAGATGTTACCATATATTATTTAAGGACACATACATGACTAAATGGTCAAAGCGTAAAGACCCGCATGTAAATGCTAAATTTCAAAATCAGGAAGGTGTGTCCCTCGGAGAGGGAGGGAAAGGGACGAAAAGAGGGAGGGGTACTTAGAGGAAACAGTCTCTGGAAGTTTCCATTTCCTAAGCGGGGTGCCGAGTACACAGGTGTTTATAACATTATTCTCCATTCTTCCGTGTGCCTGAAATATTTCAAGAGGCAAATAAAAAAGGCGCCACCGCACGAACGATGCCCTTTCCTCCTCAGAAAACCCTGTGGCAGGAAGCGTCGAGCGCCCCTCCCAGCCCCTCCCCCCCCCCCCACGTCTCTGTAATCTTGGACTTGGGGAATGAGGTTCCCAACATTGAGGGGAAATAATAATATGGCTGCCGGTAAGTTCTCCTCGTCTTCGTGTGGATCACCCCCGAATCATCATAGCAGCACCGTGAGGCGGTGAAGATTGCTGTCCCACTTCACGGACCCAGCAGTTGAGGCTCAGAGAGGGGGACAGCTTGCAGATGTCACCCGGTCTCAGAGGGCAGCGGGTTTGCCCTCGTGACCCAGAGCTTCTCTGCCAGGGGGGCACAGAGCGCGGAGGGTCACCTCCGCAGCCGTACTCCTGGGTTGAACTCCCAGCTCTAGGGGCCTATGCAAGCTCACCTCTCTGTGCCTCAGTTTCTTCACCTGTAAAATGGGGTTGCTTATGGTAACGTCCTCGCGAGATGGTCACGAGGGTTAAAAAAAATTCTGGGCACTCAGACTCATGCGTGGCACATGATAAGGTCTGCAAAAGTGCCCACTGATGCCATCTGTTATCGTACCTGAACACTAGTCTGCGAAGGACGTCTGGAAGGCAGACCCAGGTGAACCTTCGGGCCACGATATGATCAGCGTTGCTGGGGGCTTGGTGTTGGTCAAGGTGCTGGTTGCTCAGCTTAGGGGGTGAAGAGACACATCTCAAAGGGGCACGGATTTGGCCAGCAGATGAGAAAGGGTCGGCGATGGATTGGTGGGCCAACGCTCCCCGCCTCCTTTCGCTTTTCTGGGTTTCCCTCCTCATCACTCACGGGCTCTATAAACAGATTTCCCGGTAATCGATTCCCTTCCCTTTGATGTCTCCCCATCCGTTCTCTCCCTCACTCTAGCCTGTTCCCCTTCCTCCCTGAGGAGGACCTTGTGACGGCAACAAGTCCCAATCGGACGGGGCGGAGGTGCGGGGACGAACAGCGCTGTAGTCGATCGAACCCAGCTTTTCTGAACACCTCCTGGGTGCCTTCAAAGAACTCGGTTTAGGGAGGGCAGGCCACGAGGTATAGAAAGGAGAAAGTCTGCCCAGCTGAGCTGAAAATCAGGTCTGGCCGGAGTGTATCTGGGAAGCTCCGTCGTCTTTCTGAGCCTCACTTTTCTTATCTGTCCAGTGGGGATAATGAGAATGCCGTCCCCACAGGTCCGCGGGAGAGTAAGTGACACTCTGCACGTGAAGCACAAAGCAGGTGCTCAGCTAACGGCAGTTTCATGCTTCGGTTCTTGTCACTGTTGTGACGGGGACAAAGAGACTTGCGTGAAGTCCAGCACGTTGTCTAGAAGACCCGGGGGGCGGGGGGGTGCAGGGGGGATGCCGCAGCCATCTGTGGAGATGAGGAACCTGGGAGAGATCCAGGTCTGGGGAGAAGAAAGCCAGTTCCATTTGGAACGCGTTGAGTTTGAGGTGTGGCTGAGCTGGTCATTGTCCAGGAGGCATCTGGCGGGACAGGGCTGGAGTCTCGGGGCTCAGATCCTGCTACGGTCCTAATTCCTGGGATCTCGGCTCGCACCTTTCACGGTGACTCAGAAACCTGCTCGGAGAAGCTTGTATCCCCTGAGATTCAGGGGGCGGGGGGGTAGGAGGAATGTTTGTCCCTGGCCTCCTGTCACCGTGCATGCACACAAACACACATCTCTGAGCCAAGCTCAAAAGAAAGAAACTTGTTCAGAGAAATGGCCAACTATTAGGGCGCCTGGTGGCTCAGTCAGTTGAACATCCGACTTCGGCGCGGGTCATGATCTCGCGGTTCGTGGGTTCGAGCCCCGCGTCGGGCTCTATGCTGACGGCTCGGAGCCTGGAGCCTGCTTCGGATTCTGTGTCTCCCTCCCTCTCTGCCCCCACCCCCACCCCAAGCGCTCTGTCTCTCCCTCAAGAATAAATAAACGTTAAATTTTTAAAAAAAGAAAGAAAGAAAAGAAAATGGCCAGCTATAATCGCCTCTTCCCCGGAAAACAAAATCTCGCCCCTACCCCGGAGGAGAGAAGGAGCAGAAGTGATGTTTCCGGGAGATCCTGTTTTTGAAGATCTTAGTGAGATATTTATCCCACCGCGGTGACCCACTGCCGGCAGAGGAGTCAGAAGAGCGGGGTGGTCTCCGGTGGGCCAGCCCCTTGACCCAGAGTCTCCTTGACCCACAAGAAGGATGTCGCTGGAGGGAAGACTGGACTCCAAGCCCCTCTTACCCAAGCCTGCGGGTGTAACCACTTATCTGGATATGTGCTCATCACCTCCACCAGCTAAAAGCTACCACAAAGCTCATACACAGAGTTTAGAAAAACTCTTTCTTTTGTTTTTATGAGAGAGGGAGAAAAAGAGAAGAAAAACACTTTATTTTTTTATGAGCGAAGGAGAAAAAGAGAGAAAGAGAGAGAGAGCAGGGGAAGGGGCAGAGGAAGAGAGAGAGGGAGAATCTTAAGCAAGGTCCACATTCAGCCCAGAGCTCCACGAGGGGCTCGATCCCACAACCCTGGGATCATGACCTGAGCCGAAATCACCAGTCGGATGCCCCACTGACCGAGCCACCCAGGAGCCCCTGGAGAAACACCTCTTAACGCCCATCTATCCTCTGAAAGCTCATGCTTGCGTGGGGACCAAAGAGGAGAAAGACTTAATTAAATACTTAACCAATCGCCACGGGGAACGGCCGGACCACTTTCTCTCTAATGCTCAACAATACACTTCAAAACCTCTTTATTCCTTTTCATTTCCTACGATGACTTTATTACCTTCCTAACACTCTTGAGGGATCATTAGGAAAATAACCTCTTTAGATGAAAAAAAAAAAATCAATACAGGCCCATTAGCAACATGTTATCAGTATAAAACTCCAAGAAATAGGAGGAACTAAAAGTTGACATCCCCACCCCCACCTTCTCCTTCCCCTTGGGGACGTTATTGTCTGGGCCGTTCCCCATGTGCGATCCACAGGAAAGCCAAGTAAACGTCTGTCATAAATACAAAAGGTTTTAAAAATATATATATTCCTGCTGGTTCCGCAGTTGTGAGCGGGGAGAGACCACTCCCTGTCAACATGCGTGCTTGGAAACTTCACGAATGAGCGTTGGTACTTTGATGCATTGCTTAAGAATTTATTGAGCGCTTGTTGCATGCCGGGCGACACGGGTATTTATCTGTGCGCAAGAAGGACCGATGGGGACCGCGTTCCCGGCCGGCGTCTGCACACTTGCGTGCACGCGGCATGTGTAATGTGCACGTCCATTTTTTATCTCAATTGGTTCCTTACCCCGGGGCTGCTGGTAGCCGTGCAGCCCGCGCGAGGCACATGGTCCGCGGGTGTGCCCGAGCCCCCGGGGCCCTGGGGGGGACTCTTTGCTCTTTTTCTCTCCCCCCCCCCCCCACTCTTTGGAGATTTTATTTATTATCTGTGGGGAAGCGTATTGTTTGGAGATTCTGGTTTTTATTTCTCCGCTGGCTTTGACAGACACTCGGGGAAGGGGGTGGGCGGAGAAAGCATTTGGTTTTGTTTTATGATATGCCGGGGAGGCTCTGTGGAATTCTCTGGGGCCTTCGGGCCTGGAGGGAGGACGACGCGGTGAGCGGAAAAGCACGAGCGATGGCCAGGCGTGGCTGTGGGAGCCGTGGGGACGTGGTGGCACGGGAATCCCAGGACCGGGATTAAGGAGGGTGGTCATTTGAGCGGCGTTAATGGTAGGCAAGCGTGTGGGGTGAGCTGAGGCCGAGCCACCGGGCCCGGCCCCGCAGCCCTACCCGACACCGGACCACCTGCCTTGGGCTCCGGACACACCACTTACTTCCTCCCTGGGTTTGAGCTTATTTGACCTTCCTGAGCCTCAGTGTCGCCATCTGCAAAATGGGCTTGGTGTTGACAGCTGTCGTGGGGACTGACCTCAAGCGCACGGCACTGTGCCTGCACGGTTAGGACGATACCCGATCTCTGTGGCTTGCCGGCCCAGGGCACCCCCTTTGTAAGGTTCCTCTGGGGAAGCACTTTGACCCCTTTCCATGGATTCGCCAACTTCTATTAAACTACGCTGTGCCTCCTGGAGCAGGAATCGAGCCCTCGTCATCTTGAACCCAACATGACCCAGATCAAAGCCATTTCTCCCTTGCCTTGCTCGGCCCAAACCGGTGGCCCAGGTCGAGGATGGACGAGGTCCCCGCTCCCCAGGGGAGGAACACACCCCTGGCCCTGACTCCTTCCTCTGGAACCATGCTGAACCCGCTCCCCAGACTTAGACTTCTTAACTAGGGCCCCGTTCTCCCCGTCCCTGGCCCCAGTCTGCACACCTGGCACTTCTCACGTGGGTTCCTGCATAAACTTCCCCGCTGCTTCTGGGCTTTCGGCGTATCCCCCGTCAATCTCCAACCCATCCGCCATTCCAGACCCCGGAACATTCCTTCTGGAACATGCACCGGGTCCTAACACTTAATCCCCCGGTGGTTTCCCGTTACCCGTATGATTGAGTCAGACTTGCCCCTCCTGCCCGGACACAGCCTGCCTTTCTGACTTCCGCCTTCAACCTCCTCTCCTGCCTGAACATCCGCTGTTTGCTCATGTTCTTCTTCCTAACGCTTTCCCTGTCCTTGCCTCACTGGTAAACTCCCGCACGTCCCCTTGAGTCCGAGCCCCCATCCGCCTCCCAGGCAATATGGATGGCTTCCTGGGGACTTTATGGCCTAATGTGATCCACGCTGTAGAAGCCTGTACGGTATGGTTCTTATTTAAATATCCATCTCCCCCATTTGCCTTGGGAATTCTTCAAGTTCAAGGACTAGGTCTTATTCATTCGCATGCTTATTCATCACCCCCTCAGAAGCATTTGTTGAACGGAACAAGCTGTATCACTACCAGGTTTCACTCTCTGGCAGATTCCGCTCTCCGAAGACTGCCACGACAATCTTGTCCGTCCTCCATCTTCTTCTCTGGTAGGACTCTGCACCCGCCGTCAGGAGGCTTGTTTCCCTTCTCTTGGATTTAGGCAGGCTCGTGACTACTTCTACCAGTGAGATGGGGAGACGGGCTGCTCTGTGAGTTCCAAGGCCCGGACACGAACGTAGAGGCTGTCCGGGCTCTGTTTCCTGGAACACTTCTGCTTGGATCCCTGAGGCCGCCATGTTGGGAGGAAGTCACGCTACACGAGGAGGCCAAGCATGGGGGCTCTGTTGACAGCTGAGTGCAGCCTCCAAGTGGTCCCGATCCGGGGCCAGACGTAGGAGTAAAGAAGCTTCCAGAAGATTATAGCCGTAGCCATTGAGTCACCTCCAGCCATTTGGATCTTCCCAGCTCAGATCTCAGACACCGTAGAGCGGTCATAAGCCATCTTTACTCCTCCCAGTCTTTTTTTTTTTTTTTAATTTTTAAAAAATGGTTTTATTTATTTTTGAGACAGAGAGAGACGGAGCATGAGCAGGGGAGGGGCAGAGAGAGAGGGAGACACAGAATCCAAAGCAAGCTCCAAGCTCTGAGCTGTCAGCACAGAGCCCGACGCGGGGCTCGAACTCACGGACCGAGAGATCATGACCTGAGCTGAAGCCGGACGCTTCACCGACTGAGCCACCCAGGCGCCCCAACTCCGCCCAGTCTGAATGCCAGACTCTTGGAATCTGTGAGCGCAAAGAGTTGTTATTCAAAGCTCTAAAGTCTTGGGATAGTTTGTTATGCAAAAATAGTACCCAAAGGACTCTTTCTTTGTCCCTTGTAAAATACGCAGCCCTGCATCTGACTCCTGCCTACCGTCCTCTCTCACTGTCGTGCACCTGCACTGGCCTTGGTCTCATATAGTAACGGCCAACAAGCTCTCGAAAAGACGCTCAACGTCGTCGGCCATCAGAGAAATGCTACATGCACACCGAAATAGCTAAGAGTAAAAAGGCCGATGACGCCAAGTAGCGGACGAGGACACGGAACAAGGGGAGTGAGCGCGCATCGCTGGCAGGAATGCAAACGTGGAAGAGGCACTTTGCAAAAACAGCTTGGCTGCCTCTTGCACAGTTATACAGAGAGTTGCCCTATGAGTTGGGAAGTACACTCCTCGGTATTTGGGAGAGGAATGAAAACGTATGTCCACACAAAGACACGTGCCTACACGTTTGCCGCTGTTGGGTTCACAGTAGCCCAAGACTGAAGCCACGCGTGTGTCCGTCAACCGTGGGCTGGACACACAGACTGCGGCACATCCATGCCGCCGGGATACTGCTCGGCAATCAAAAGGAACAGACGGATGACAGTTGCACGGGGTGAATCTCGAGACCGCCAGGGTAAGGGAAAGAAGGCAGGTGCCAAAGACCGCTTAGTGCGTGACTCCATGTATATGACATTCTAGATGAAGCACCACCGTAGGGCAGACATCAGGGCAGTGGTCGCCCAGGGAGTGGGGATGGGGCACTGAGGCCAGAGAAGACTGCCTGTAATTGAGACCCAAAGGAGGGGCGCCTGGGTGGCCCAGTCGGTGAAGCGTCCGACTTCGGCTCAGGTCACGATCTCACCGTCCGTGAGTTCGAGCTCCGCGTCGGGCTCTGTGCCGACAGCTCGGAGCCTGGAACCTGTTTCAGATTCTGTGTCTCCCTCTCTCTCTGCCCCCTTGCCCCACCTTGCTCTCTCTCAAAAATAAATAAACATTAAAAAATTATTTAAAAAAAAAAAACACCCAAAGGTGTCTTGCGGGAGCAAGGGTGAGGGAATGCGCCCCACCTTGACCTCAGGTGGTAGCGACACAGCTCTGTGCACCTCTCAGAACTCACGGAGCTGGCCGTGACCAAGGGTGCATCTCAATACGTGTAAATTATAAATCCATAAAACTGTCTTTTTTTTTTTTTTTTTTTTTTTTTTTAAATCACTTCTCTGGAGAGGAGCTGTCTGGTCATGTTTTATATAACGGACTCCTCATCCACTATAATTCTCTCTCACATGATTTTATTTTCTGCAGAGTACTTAATAGCTTCTAAAAGTATAGATATATAAAACAGCATAATGCTATAGTATATACTGATTATATACCCGTAAAAAGCACACTCCACTAACTATAGATACATAAAATGGTAGGTATTGTATCCTAACTACATATAAAGCATACTCTACCGACAACATACTACACCGAAATGTATAAATAGCATAATCCTGAATATTTCGAAACCTCTAAACAAAGTCATATGTAAATATTATATACATATACTTAATGCTTCTGAAATATAGATTTACAGGTTGTATTTTTGTAGAAATTTATGTATATTTAGAAATATGAAGTACTGTGCAGAAAATCAAATCAAATCCCGAGAGAATTATGGTGGAGGAAGGGTTGTATGTGTGTATATTTGTTGCATATATATAATAAAATATATAATTATATATAAAATTTTAGAAAACATAACGGCCTATACACATACAGAAAATTATATATATGAAGTATTAATTATATATAAAATAATGTATTTATTATACATAATAATTATTAAACATAATGTATTTATATATGATAGTTATACAATAATGAATTTCTTTATATATAATTATTAAATAATGTATTTATTTATAATAATTATTAAATAATGTATTTATCCATTTATAATGATTGAATAATGCATTTATTTACATATAATAATTATGAAACAATGAATTTCTTTATGTATAGTAATTATTAAATAATGTATTTACATATACTAATTATGAAATAATGAATTTCTTTATATATAATAATTATTAAACATAATGTGTTTATATATGATAGTTATACAATAATGAACTTCTTTATATATAATTATTAAATAATGTATTTATTTATAATAGTTATTAAATAATGTATTTATTCATTTATAATTATTGAATAATGTATTTATTTACATATAATTATGAAGCAATGAATTTCTTTATGTATAATAATTATTAAATAATATATTTACACACAAAATTATTAAACAATGTATTTGTTTTTATATAATTATTACATGATGTATTTATTTATAGATACATGTTATCTGTATTAAATATACATATATATTTTTTAACTTACTTTTTATCCTTCTATTCCTCTAGAATGGCTAGCTTCCCAAGACAGGGATTCTATCCCTCGTGTTCCCTATTTCACCCTTAGCTCTGGCACACTGAGTGCACATAATAGCTGCTCAAAATCGATATTTCTTGAATCAATCCATGGAAAAACAAAGGCGCTTAGGCCAACAGATGCAGCGGCCCAAGCTGTCGGGAAACCTAGTTTTGAATCATGAACTGAATGACTTCTGGCCTCGGCCGCTTCTCTCCCTTTGCCAGTAGAACCCACGGCCCTTGCAGAGGGCAAAAGCGCGGTGACCGGGATTCCGGCGTGGCCTGGGGTCAGGGGACTGGACGGCAGCTCTCAGCTCTCCGGGGGATGGCTCTGGCGGGAGAAGAAAGGTCCCTGCCCCCAAGTGTGGCTCCTGGGCCACCCCCCTCCCCCCCCTCCCCCGGTGTGCCTGTGACATGTGTTCTGATCAGGTAATAAAAACTTGGTCAGGGGGCCTGCACCCTTGGGGTTTCATTTCATTTTATTTTATTATTAAAAACGAAACATGTGGGACACAGATAATTTGGTTCTGCACGAGGCTTCCTTTGGCTCCTGCATCTGAGAAATTTAACGAGGGGAGAAAACAGAGGGAAATATATACATGTAGCTATTTGGTATATTTGGGAAGGTTGAAAGCGAAGTTTCACTTCAAAGGATTATTAGGGTAACCTCTCTGGGCAAGTTATAATCAGTAATGCCGCCCGGATCGTCATACTGTGGGCTATTTAAAGGATTCGGAGGCGGGTGGGGGATTGTAAGATTTTTGTTTTTGTTTTTTTTAAATTACTTTTCGAAGGACGAGTGTGGTGAGGGGTAGAGCTAAACTTTTAAATATGCTTCTTGGAATGGTCAGAGTTGAGTTTCAAACCTTAATGTGCTCCAAGGGACCATAATACCGGCTCGAAAATAATTATTTTCCAAGCTCCAGAGCTCCCGTGCCCCCTCTCGGCACTGTCCCCCACTAGTTAAGTCCCCGCACACAGGGCGTGCTGTCCCATTTAACTGTTCTTGGCCTCTGCCCCTGTCAGCCTTATGCAGGGGGCAGGTCGCCCATGGTGAACCCCTGGGGATCCTTCGGAGGCTCACAGACTAGTTTAAAGAGTTCAGTCCTCAAGAGGTTGAAAGAGTGTGACAAACTATGGCTCAAGTTCAGCGGGGCCCCCGGGGGGACATGAGGCAGGGAAAGGAACCTGAACGTAGGTTCGTAGGTTCATTTGCCGGAGCTTCCTAGGCTCCCTGTGATCTTGACAAATTCCAGCAACATTTTCTGCGGGGAGGTTATGGTTCTTTCGCTCTCACTGCAAAATAGTATCCCTTTTGTGATGAGTTTCTCACGATGCATTCATCCATCGGCTCTTGACAGGTAGGCTGGGGCTCTTTGCAACTATATCGCAGGGGAGGTGCTCATACGATTCGGGGTCACGGACACCTTGGGTCATTCGGTGAAAGCTGGGCCTCTCATGCAAGATGCACAGGTAGGCACACGCACGCGCAGACACAGAGAGACAGAGACATACACAGATACAGAGAAAGGCAGAGGCATAAACGTACCTAGTATTGCATACCGTATGCATACGAGTATTGCACGGTATGGGGTATGATTTGCATACGATTTGCATATGCGGGCACGCTGGGACCTCCTCGAGGTCCTCCTGGAGCCCTGAGCAGGGAAGGGAGGCAGAGAGGCCTTCTGAGCCTGGCCGGACTAGCTCTCTTTGGACAAAACCGGGGACGGGATTGGGAGTTTCCCTCCAAGTCTGCTCCTGAATGCTTTTGGTTTCTCATCCTTGGTGCTGGGAGGGTTCCAGCCCCGGAGAAGGAGAAAAGGGAGGTCAGTTTCCCCGACATAGCCCCAAACCCCTTGGCAATCCTGCCAAGCCTGCCCCGCTCTGTGTGGACGTCTGTGTTTGCACCGAGGGCGAGGGCGAGGCCAGAGCCAAGAACAACCCATAATTCTGCACACAGCAGATTGAGTTTCTTGCAGAATTTGCTC
This sequence comes from Panthera onca, assembly GCF_046562875.1. Taxonomy (NCBI): domain Eukaryota; kingdom Metazoa; phylum Chordata; class Mammalia; order Carnivora; family Felidae; genus Panthera; species Panthera onca. The sequence goes on along the minus strand of NC_138350.1, from coordinate 10,506,550 downwards.
CCAGAGGAAACACCAGAGCTGGCAGGAGTTGAGCGTGGCTGGGGCTCAGAGAGTGGATAAGCCACGTGTCTGAAAGCACCGACGGCCGGGTTTGCAGACCACGAGGGGCTCTGGGGGATTCACCGTGGGGTCCAGCTGTGCCAGCGCGGCGCTGTGTTTGGTCCTGAACAAAGTGTCTCTGTGCTTCTCCAGCGGGCTCTACTCTGCCTCTTTGCTGACTGAGCCCCTCTCCGGGGGCCGGGAGTCGGTGGGACAGAGGCCATATCCCTCCATCACCGGTACTTACCTATCCAAGGTCCCCAGAAACTGAGGCTTCTGGGGCCCAAATGCATCCCCAGCCTGCATCCAGACCCTAGCCTCTGGGTAAATCTCCCCACCCTTGTGCTCACCCCTAGGCCTAAGGGATGGCCAAGAGGCGGTCCTTTGCCAGAGGGGATGTGGACAAGCTTGGGCTTGCCAGCTGGGATGCCCCGTGTCGCCCCATTCTGGGCCGGAACTCTAAGAAACTAAGAATTCTCAAGTCCTTTTCGGCCTTTTAGGTTATTAGAAAGGTTTGCTCGTCGCCTTCTTTGACGATAGAACACATTTTATTTAGCACGCTGCCAGGTCGATGTATAACTCCGAAGTTCTCAGGTATAGTGTGTGGACCTCAGTTTGTCCCCTTGCCCTGGGGCGCCACAACGTTAGGGATGGGTCAGCCAGCGTGCTACAACCCGGTGGGTTCTTTCTCCGCTTGCCTGGCAGTTTGAGCTTAGAGGCAGAGACGGATGTTGGGGGTCAGGAGCTCGGAGGCAAATGCCCACCCTATGGAGGAGCCCCCAGGGAACAAGTGGCCTTCCTGTTCCCACCCTATTGAACTTGCTTCCTGTAGCTCTCCTGGGTGGGGGTGGAATTAGCTCTCCCATCTCCAAAGACCTGGAAGGGACATGGGAGGCGTCTGCCCCAGAGAGATCCAACTCTTGGCTCCAGCTTAGCCCCTCTCTGAGGTCAGGGTCCCAAGAAAGCAGAGCCTGAGGCAAGGATTCATGCACATGCGTTTCCTGAGGGGGCGCTCTCTGGAGAAACTCACATGGGAAGGAGTGAAGCGGGACAGAGAGAGCCAAGGCTGAGAGCAGCTGCAAACGTGGGTCTCAGGCAAAGATCCTGCCCCGGGGGCAAGGGGACCAGCTGGTCTCTCTGCATTAGTCAGTCATTTTGAGGGGCTGCTGGCAAGGAGGTGGTTAAACCTCCCAGGGGAGACAGCTGATGTTGGCCAAGAGTAACTCATTGGAGAAAGGGGCAGCCGGGAAGGCGAGGGGCTCACGTGTTGCTGTGTTAGGGGGTGACGGGGGATGGGCACACCAGCCCATTCAAGGAGACCCGTATCCCAGTTGTGAACTCTCCGAGGACCCCTGGGCAAGAAGTCCGTTGGAGTCCTCACCCCCTTGCCATCTGCCTGGATTAGAAGGCAGGTCCATCAGACCCCCCCGTTAGAGCCTCGCTCGGCTCCCCTGCGCAAGGGGTCACAGATGTGGTCAAATACTGTCCGAGTGAGTTTTCTCTTCTGGAAAATGGAGGTGGTCTTCCCAGGACCACTTCTTCCGAGGAGGCCACCTCTGAGAACCGTTCTCCTGTCTCTACTGGACCTCGGGATCTCGTTCTAGAAGGACGTAAGTGTCCAGAGGCGCCTCTTCCAGAAGCCGCTCCGCTTTCGGGGGCTTCCCGTCCAGTTTGCAGGTGAGGTGACAGGGGTCCCAGAAAGGCTCTGCAATCTGATAGATGGGTGATCAGATCTCAGCCTCCTTTTCATGTTATTTTCATTTGCTTTAACGTTCGTTTACGTATTGAAATTCAAGTTAGTTAACACACAGTGTTGCCATGGCTTCTGGAATAGAAGCCAGGGATCCATCCCTTACATAGGACACCCAGTGCTCATCCCCAACAGGTGTCCTCCTTAGTGCCCCCCACCCATTTAGCCCATCCCCGCACCCTCTCCAGCCACCCTGTGTGTTCTCTGTATTTAAGAGTCTCTTATGGTTTGTCTCCCTCTCCGTGTTTATCTTATTTTCCCTTCCCTTCCCCTGTGTTCGTCTGTTTGCTTTCTCAACAGGAGTGAAATCAGATGGTATCCGTCCCTCTCTGACTGATGTATTTCGCTTAGCACAACACCCTCCAGTTCCATCCACGTTGCTGCAAATGGCCAAGTTTCATTCTTTTTTATTGCAGCGTAGTATTCCATTGTATATATCAATCACATCTTCTTTATTCATTTATCAGTCGACGGACATTTGGACTCCTTCCATAAGTTTTATTTATTTATTTTGAGAAAGAGATAGAGAGAGTGAATGGGAGAGGGGCAGAGAGAGAGGGAGAGAGAGAGAATTCCAAACAGCCTTCGTGCTGTCAGTGTGGAGCCCGACTCGGGGCTTGAACTCACAAACTGTGAGATCATGACCTGAGAGCTGAAACCAAGAGTCTGATGCTTAACCGACTGAGCCACCCAGGCACCCCTTTTTTTATTTGAGAGAGAGAGAGAGAGAGAGAGAGCGCACTAGTGTCAGCAAGGGAGAAAGACAGAGAAACACAGTGGGCACAGAGCCCACTCAGGGCTCGATCCCACGACCCTGGGATCATGACCTGAGCCGAATCAAGAGTCGACGCTCAACCGACTGAACCCAGGCAGCCCTCAGCTTCCTCTTTTTATGAGCTGGTGACCTTGTACAAGTTCCTGACTTCCTTGAAACCTCAGTTTCTTCATCCGTAGCGGAGATAATAATGCCTGGAAGGGCTAATATGCGGATGGAATATAGTTTTATATCTAGTAAGATCTCTTCAAATAGTACCTCTGAGTATTTTGCTGTTGAGAACCTGAGCCCAGAGAGGAACGGGGTGGGGAAACCAGGAAGAGTTCAGAAAGTACCCGAACCCGCACGTGGACCCCTGCGGCCCGCCCGGAAAGCCAAAGTCAAAGCTGCGGACTATGTGACCGGCTTCAAGTCTGGCCTCCCCTCTGCTGCGAATGTCACCCGACTGGGGCTGCACAGAGAACAGGCTTTCCATCACGAGTCTAGCATAACAATCCGGTGATTTCGGGCACAGACTTGCCCTCTGTGTGATGTAGTACAAACGGCTTAACCCCTGTGAACTTTGGTGTCCTCTTGGGGACAGAATAACGTGATCTCTTCATTGGGCCATCGCGAGCCCTACATAGGCACTCAGCGTGGTGCCTGGCTCCCAGCAGGCACTTGCCAGGTTACCCTCACTCTTCAGCAGACATTCAGGGGCCATCCCCCATGTCCCAGGGGCCCGACGGTCCCACCTTTTATTGGGAAATTCTTCATATCCCTCATGGGAACGCCATTAGCCCTGCCTTCCAGAGAGAGAAGGAGTCTCTCTAGCCAGCGGGTTGAGAGACGGACAGAGTTAAGGGGTCTCCCCATGGAGAAAGTGGGCAACCCCTCGATCCTTGCTACCAATCCATCATTCTTCAGTAGAACCTTCTCATCAGGTGTGCGGGTGGCCCTCGCGGGCTCAGATCCCAGGAGCCAAGAACCCGCTGAGTCGTGGCCAGCTGTCCCAGGTCCCCCCCGGGGGACGTGGGCTCATCGCACAAGGTTAAGTGCCCAGCGGGACCAGGACCCGGGAGCTGGACAGGCGGGCACAGGCTTTGGGGGCCACCATATGGCAGCTCAGCCCCCCAGGATCACCAGGCTGTGGGGGGTGCACGCTCTGGACTCAGGTTGCTGGATTCTCCACCTGTTTCTGCAGTCCTCTGTGGGTGTCTCTCATTGTCGCGCGCGCCCTCTCTCTCTGCTTTATCAGCTTCTGGTTCACTGTTCACCGTGTCTTCGTTTTCTTTGTCTCTGTCTCTTTCCCTGATGCTCCTCTCTCTCTGTTTCTCTCTCGACATCTCTGCCTTGCACACTCCACCAGTCCTGAGCTGATAAACCTCTAGTGCCTTTCCCAAAGCCGGCCCCTGGGGGCAGCCGTCCTCAGGGACCCCAGAGCCCCTGGGCCCGCTTTGCCTACCCCCCTCCTGCAGCGTCAGCACCGGGCCGCTGGAGAGGAAGGGACAGAGGGAGCTCAGCCGCGCACGGGCTGGACCCAGCAGCCACCTTCTACTGCCCGGCCCCAGGGTCCCTTGCCATCAGGAGATCAAGACAATTCAAAGCAATTCGAACTAGGCTTTCCACGACTCCTACCCTGTGTATTTCAATCCTTTTGGTCTTGGTGCAGCCTGCAGAAGGCTGGAAGGTCCCGCTATCAACTTAAGGTGCATTTCCCAGGCCTTTCCAGGGCCCAGTCCCCTAAAGAGATACCTTTGTGCGTCAGCCAGAGTCTTTCCCATTTGATGCCTTATTTAAAGGCAAAGGGAGGGAGATGGGCCAGATTAGAAGCCCCGCTGCCTCAGCACCCCGCGTCGGGAGTGAAGGTCTCGGGGCCCTAAAGGAAAGGACTAGGAGGCGCCGGGAGCGCCAGGAGGGGGCCTCGCCGGAAGCACGGACGCGGGAGGAGTTTCCAGCGCGCCCCGGGATTTCAGTGTGGGCTGCAGCCGCGTCCCCAGCTAGAAGTCATGCCTGCCAGCTCCTGCCTCCCCCAGAACAAGGCTGCATTTTTTTTTTTAATTCCAAATAATACTTTGTAGCAGTTAGGTAGAGATTACTCCAAGCAAACCAGACTCGTCCAGATTGTCACTCGGGGAGAGGGTCGAGCTCCAATGCAAATGGCCCTGCAGAAGGTTTTGCAAAAACTTCCCCAGATTGCTCACAACCGGTGCCACCCGCCCGCCCTCCACCCAAAGTGAATGCAAACGTGGCACGCCCCTAAGAAGCACCGCTTCCCGGGGGGGGGGGGGGGGGGGGGGGGGGGGAGGGTCCACGGAGCTCGTCAGCTTTTTTCAAAGAGCCTCGCGGAGCCCACCAGCACCGCTGAAGGGTGAAAAGGTTAAGGATCCTCACAAAGGTGGCCAGCGCTGCGCGCCGGGTCGGAAAGACCCCCTCCCGCTTATTTTTAACTCCCCTCCCTCCCCTCCTCACCCCACCCCCTTTTCCCTTTTGCAACTTTGCTCTGACATTTCAAAGCCCCCTCTCCTGGTTTCGATTTGAAGCTCCCGGATAAAATCGATCAATTTCAAAAAGGGGAAGGAGGCCGGGTCTGGAATTCCAAGCTCCCCGCCTCGGGCAAGGGCGGAGCTGGAGCCAGAGGCAGGAGAGCATCAAAACTTCGCCTCGGCACCTCATTTCCCCGCCGCGTCCCCCCTTCCCCGGCTTGTCTCCCCACCCCACCCCCCTTCTTAAAAAAAGAAAGCGATCAAAGAAAAAGGTTTAAAGTTCTGGACGCGCCAGCCCCGCGCACCCGCGGCGCTCCGGGGGTCGGTGCAACATGCCCCCGCCCGCTTGGCCGCGGGAAGCATCCCCCCCCCCCCGCCCCCCCCACCCCCCCCCACCCCCCCATCTGTTTACTACCTGTCCCTGCGACCTCAGGTATTTGAGGAAGCCAATCCGGCGACTTTAAAAGGCTGCGAGGTGGCCAAGGTCATAAACTGGAAGACAGGAAGCGATTCTTGGAGCTGGGACCTAATTCCTGTTTTCTGGTTAAGGAGAGGAGCCTACATAGTTTCAAAACAAGATGGAAAAAGCTGGATCGTCCCACCCGAACCCTCCCGCGGGCCTGCAGCGGTCCAAACAGCCTCTGTGTTCTCACCCCGGCTCACCTCTGCCCGGGAAGGGGGTGCTGCAGGCCTGGAAGGTGGAAATTTATGGCTGTGGCCCTTACAGGAATTTCGGGGGGTGGGGGGGGGAGTTAATCTCTCGCCCTTTTCTTACAGTGTGGGCTGCAGGTGAGAGGGGCCATCCTGAGTACCCAGACTCTCTTCTGTTTCAAATGCTGCCTTGTGGACTTCTTTTTGCATGAATTTTGAGTTTTTAAATATATCGCATTAAAAAATATATATATATATGTGTGTGTGTGTGTGTATATATATATATATATTTAAATCTTGATCCCTGAGGTTTTTTTGGGGGGGAGGGGGGCACCTCACACGTTGTACCTGAAGCCTGGTTGTAGTCCCAGCCTTGGTGGCAGGGCAGCTGAAAGGGGTCCGGAAGGTCCAGTCTTGGGGGTTGGGCCACTGCAGGGAGGCATGGGCTTTGGGGATGGGAGGAGAGAGTGGGGGGCAGAGAAGGGTTCCAGGGTGCTGAACTTGCTTCCCCGACTGGAGCAAACATCTCCCTCCACCCCCCCCCACCCCACCCCCCAGTCACACGGAGGCAAGAGAGAAATGCCATTTTCCTCCCCTGGGACGCGGCACAGTCCCCTGTAACATCACTGACTCTGGTGGAGAACGGGGAGCCTCAACCGTCCCATGTGGGGTCAGAGGCCTGGGTTTCGTTTCGAGCCCAGATCCAACTTACTGTGTGGCCTCGGCCTGGCTGGTGTGGAGACTGTGGCCTCCTTGGGGAAATTTTTTTTTTTCTTTGATGGAAAAGACCAGCCAGATACATCCAGAACATGTGAAATAAAACAGTTTTCCAAAACGCTTCTTGGCTCATGAGTGTGTGCCTTTCTTTTTTGTTTTAAATCCCCAGAAAGCCTCTATTTTATTAAAAGGCTTATAATAAAGGCTAGGATTTACGGGGTGTTCACCCCAGGTCAGACACTTTGCCAGCACTTTCGAAGCATTATCTCTTCCAACCCTCCTTCCAAGCCCAAGGAGATAGGATCAATCTTTCAGCTCCACTTGATGAATGAAGAAGCGTAGGATCAGAGAGGGGAAGTAAGTTGCCTCGGGTCACACAGCAGCTGATTAGTGGGCTTCAGAGACCAGGTGAGTCGCTTCCAAAAGACCCAGTTCTCACGCACTGCACTTAGCTGCATTTGCATCTGAGGACATTTAAGGACAAAAGGAGCAAGAATAGATTCAGAGAGGTGGGGCCACTTGCTGAAAGTCACAAAGCCAAGAGACTCTGCTGGGGCTGTCTCGCTCTGTGTTGCTGGACCCTCCGTCCGCAGATTGGCCTTCAAAGCCGATCCTCGCCTGCCCTGCCCTTGTCCCCCAGAATGAACTAAACCGTGATCCAAACCCAGTTGCTTTGTAGCCAGGAACAACCTAGGCATGTACTCTATGTACCAGAGTCATTTCAATTAAGCCACAGATCCTCAGGCTGACAGAGAAGGCTCTGGAAGTCCGGAGCCAGGGATGGGGGACGAAGCAGACAGAAAACATGAAAGGAGAGGCGAGGAAGAGAGAACATCCTGATTCCGCCTCGAGTTCCAGGAAAAGGGGACCCAGTGATTAAAGCAGTGGTTATAAGCAGCGTTCCCTAGAGAGGGAACGAATGATTACTTCTTAATAGCCACTCGTGTCTCTAGACTATTTGTTGCTGAAGAGGAAACAGCTGTGACATTATGAGTGAAGCAACTCTGTGTCCCACAGAAGCTGGGACACATCTCGTTTCATGGGACGTCTGCAGAGCAGAAGCCAAGAAAGCGATTAGACTTTCAGCTTTTCATATAAACCACGAAGGGAAGGCATTCGGGGGGAAGGTCCTAGATTCGGGGGTTCCAATTTTCGGTTCAAAAGACAAGGTCATCAGCGATCAGACGGGCAGCTGGAAATGGATGACCTATTAAAAAAAAATCTGAAACATTTTCCCCTGTTGCTAATGATAGTAATAACTTTGATTCATAGAGCGCTCGCTCTTAAGCACTTTTAAACACGTTTTCCCCTTGTCTTCGCCGCGTAGCTCTCTGTGATGGATTAGTGGGTCCTTTCACCTGGGAAGAAACCAAAGCACAGCAAGGTTAAGTGACTCGCTCAAGGTCACACAGCCAGTCCATGGAAAAGCTTAGATTCAATCAGACTTTTTGTTGAACCCCAGACGCCGTGTTAAGATCCGTGCCAGGAACCTTTCGGCCCCGGGGCAAAGCTGAGGGAACATACCAAACATTTTGCAAGACTGTCCTGGGAGCCTCAGAGATTCCAAACACCAAAGAAATGCCAGACAGAGCTTTTGGAACCAGACTGAGAAAGTTCTCTCTGTCCCTTTTCCTGGACGGGAGGCAAGAGAGGAGGCATGTTCGGGGAGTTGAAAGTTGGGCTGTTCTGAAGCATGGACCCGAGCAAGTGCTGAGGGGTGGACTGAGACTGCCTGAGAGATACTGTCCCCCAAACCAGATGCTGTATGAGATACATGGCCAGAAGAGACACGCTCATTCAATAACTTGTTGGAGCCAGAACTTAACAGAGCAGCCAACATTTGCTGGGGAATCTGCGAGCCACGTCCGTATCAATGTGCTAAGAAAACACTTGGCAGGCCGTCTCAAATTTTCGCTTCCCAGCAATACAGGGAAGAATTATCGGGCTGCTATGCACAGTTGTGTAGGTCATGCACTGCACAAAAGAGACGCCGTTCGCAGCCAGGCCTTTACCCATTTGTATTTATTACAACAGCTTTCCAGCAGGTGGCAGTAAAGCGTCTTGTTTTACTGAAATCGGTATATTATGACAAATTTCCAACAAGGAAGTACGGTCGCTTGAGGAAGGTGTGCCTTTTTCTAATTTTGTAGAGGCACAGTATGAGCCAGAGTGGCCCCGGCTGTGATCAGCCCTTCCCTTCGCAGGTGGGTACACTGAGGTTCAGAGGGGTAGGGTCCCCGGCTCGGCCACAGAGGGAGGTAAAGTCAACTTAAACATAGGACCAGCTATAGTCTGGGCATCAACCACTGCATTCGGGAGGTTGGGAAACAGGCAACCCAACAAGATGGGGAGTTACTTCCTGGGACAGTCTTCTGGTCGTCTTCCGGAAAGGAATGGAAGCCTGGCCAAAGGGTAAACTCTACTTTGGGTCTACAAGCCTGATACCAGAGGCAGCACCAACTCCCCCCATAAGAGATCTTCCAAAAACTCACTTAGGTGCTTCTTTGGGCTACACTTCGTGTCAACCATGTTGTGCAGGGATGAGCTCTCATCATGCATCCCTGTGTCAGATTCGCAGGCCTGCCTCCCGGATTTGAAAATCTTTGCAAACCGAGGGACGCAGCCCATCTGGGTCATATAGCATCGCGGTTAAGGGAACGGGCTCCAGAGGCATCCAGATCCGGGCTGGACCTAACTTCTCCTGCGTAAAGCTGTCGTCGCCTTGAGCGAGCGCTTTATGCCCCCTCTGAGCCTCCGTTTCCACATCTGTAAAATGGGAGCGATAACAGTCCCTACCACAGGAAAAGCGGGATAATACGAGTGAGGCGCACAGCTCCATATCCCACGTACAAACGTTGGCCTGGATCCTTCGTTTCGATCTATTTGTCGCATGGATCTCAGACCAGACCCTACAGTCCCGCACCCAGGTTTGCCCATTTGGGGCGCTTTAACATGCTTTCTGAGTCGTCGGGGCTTCCTGGAAGGGTCTCTTGGTTGGGGACATGCTGTCATTCCTTTTTTTTTTTTTTTTTCCCAGCCCCCTTTCTCTTCCATCAGCAGCTGGACGTGGAGGAATTATTGGGGGAGGGGGCACTGAGATAATTTGTGCAGCTGTGGTTGCCTTGGGCTCCCTTATGGGGGGAGAAGATGGGGGGAGGGGAAGGGAGGAGAGAGGGAAGGTGGAAGAGAGAGATGGTCAATCCAGAAACTTCCCTGAACCCCTAAATTTATTTTGCAAGCAAGGACTTTAATAATCCAAGCCCTGCAACCTCAGCTGAGAAAGTCTAACGCCACCTCATTCAGCACCTCGGTGACATTTGGAATTTAGAAGCCTGTCCTCTCCAGCCTGATGATGTCACCAGATGCAGACGATGGAATTTCCACACACACACACACACACCCCCCACCCCGGCCCTCTCCCCACCGAAAAGACGTTATGGAGGACGCTGGGGAACTTAACAATTTTTAACATTTATTATATAATTGTTATGATTATTACCACTCTAATTTATTTCCCTACTTAAAAACGTTCTGGCAACTGTAACTCATTTTAGGCCAGTCCTCGCAAACCAGGAGACCTTGGGTTATTTACAGAGAGAGAGAGAGAGAGCATTTAGCCAGGTGCACAAGTCTCAGATTTCCTCGAAACTACCGCACGGCCTCACTCGATACAGAAATAAGCAAAGAACAGTGTGTGCATTATATCAATATTATGATAATGTGCACAGAACGCAGATCATAAGTGATTAATTCGGTCGTTTTCCAAGTTTGTCCCCCCGGGGGGGGGGGGTTTCGATCCCAACGAGCCCGTGAATGAACGCATGCACACACATAATCCCATCGTCCTAGGGCTCCGTGGAAAAACACCTCGATGCAAACGGGGTAGAGACAGTGAGAAAAGCAGCTTGTTCATTGTGGGCTCAGTCTTGTCTCTCACCTGCACGGGGGAAGGGGGAGAGACAGGAGAGACTCAGGAGGCACAGAGCCAATAAAAATGGCCAAATCCATTTCAACATGACACACATGAAATGCTCTTGTGGGGGGAAGTTTCCATCTGAGGTGGACCGGGAGTATTGGGTCTGAAAAGCCTCTGAACAAAGAAATCGGACTCCTTCGTGGACAGTTAAAATACCAACGGGTGTGTATTTTTGTATGAATTGAGCCATTGAATGCTTTATGTTCAGTAAAGGTGCTACCCTGTTATAATGATGATAATATGAAGGCGAGTTGACTCAGCATCCTTCGGGGGAGGATGTGGTTGTGTTTGGGACTTTTGCCTGGGGGCGGGGTCCTACCAGCGTCTAGTGGGTTGAGACCAGGAGGCCGCTAAGAATCCTGCAACACACAGGACGACTCCCCACAGCAGAGAGTTACCCAGCCAGGACGTCAGTGGCGCCGAGGTGGGGAAGCAGTTTGCTAGGGGCTCCGCGGGTCTGAACCCATTTAATATTGGCGACAATTCTAATCAGGCCCAAGTGTGCTCCGTTTACAGATGGGGAAATGGGGTTTGGAGACCTTCCAAGGGCCATCCAAGGTCGCTCAAGGACTTGCTGGAACCGAGAGGCAAACTCAGGACACTTACCTCCGGTCATGTGATAAACCACCTGCCGGCCCGGGTCCCACCAAACCCGGTATGTGCGTTTACACATGTAGCCCGTGCACTCAGCAGATCCCGGAAGGACATACCCCCGTCTATCAGTGCTTCTCTCTAGGTTCGGAAGAGAGGACGGGAGACTTTATTTTTTGCTTTATTCATATACGCTGCCTGTATCAATTCCATGATCGGAACCGAACGGTGACGTTCAAAACTACTATGAGTGAAGTCTGGGTAGCTGCGTGGGAGAGAATCTACTACCATTTGGTAAATGGAACAAACAGAATAACAAAATGTATCCACCAATGGCTACTCTTGGCTTTGGGAGAATGTGAGCTGGGGATATGAGCCTATCCACGCTGATGGAGGAAATTTTGATGGAGGAAATTTTGGAGCTGGAAACCGCATCTCTGGCGTGTTTCCCCCTCTTGTCCACATTGTCTGTTAAATGGTACTCTAGACCCATAGGGGGTTTTAAGTGTTTATTTAGTTTTGAGACAGAGGGACGGAGCAGGAGCAGGGAAGGGGCAGAGAGAGGGAGCCACAGAATCTGAAGCAGGTTCCAGGCTCCGAGCTGTCAGCACAGAACCCAACGCGGGGCTCAAACCCACGAACCCTGAGATCATGACCTGAGCCAAACTCAGATGCTTAACCTACTGAGCCACCCAGGAGCCCCTAATTATTTTTTAATATAAAAGAATGTATGTTTTCCTGACGGGTCTTCATAGCTTTTTATAGATTCTCAAAGAAAATCTCGAAGACGCTGACCACCCAAATAATTACTGCACCCAGAGAGTATTAAGCACTTACTTTGTTCCAAGAATTATGCCACATGCTTCACAGACATTAGCTCACTTACTGTCTCAACCCATACTATTTTTATCCCTATTTGACAGATAAGAGATAGAGGCTCAGAGAGGGTAAGTCACTTCTCTAAGATCCACAGCAGCCGAGGCAGATTTTGAACCCAGATCCACCTGACTCTTAGAGCTTTAATCATGCACCTCGTTAAGTCAAGAAGCAGGGAGCCATGGGTGGCTCAGTTGGTTAAGCGACCAACTTTGGCTCAGGTCCTGATCTCACGGCTCATGCGTTCAAGCCCCGCGTCAAGCTCTGTGCTGACAGCTCAGAGCCTGGAACCTGCTTCGGATTCTGTGTCTCCGTCTCTCTCTGCCCCTCCCCTGCTTGTTCTCTCTCTCTCTCTCTCTCAAAAATAAATAAACATTAAAAATTTTTTAAAAAAAGAGTTAAGCACAGGATTCAGTTATTCCTTAGGGCTCTTCCCAATGTGACATTTTATTCTTTTCCAAGGCGGTCTTAGAAACACACGGAATCATCACACTTAGGAGGTAGGGACTATCAGTGTGTGCACGGTCAGAAAAAGATGCAAATCTTGTCTCTTTCCTGCTAGGAACCGGGCAGAGAAACAATCCCGGGGGGCCCCTAAGGTGCCCGCCTGGAGCTGGCGGTGGTAACCGAGGAAGGCAGCTTCTATCAGGTTAGAAGGAGGTGGGGAAGGAACTCAAAGAGTAAACAGTGGAGATGAGCATTTGGAACGGCTATGGATATTTTAAAGCTGCTTTAAAAACACTAGCAAAACTCAAGGCAGCCTCGAAGTGTGAACCTGTAAATTAAGGCCAGGATTGTAAATAGTGTGTTCCCTGTTGGCGAGACTCCTAATTAACCACAAGCCACCATCTCCTAAATTTGGACCATGTCTTCTCCGGTGGCTCCTTGAAGGGTGGAAGAGGGTGTTAAATATGTCGGTGTGGTGAGAGCGGATGGTGGGAAAGCCTTCAGTGGGTTATTAACCTGGAAAATCGTGACCAGCTCTGGTTATCCTGAGGCAGGGTGACCCCAAGGCAAAGCAGTAAGATGACTGGATTTGGATGTGGTGCCAGGACTAACATTTCACTACCGCAGATTTGGAGGGGAGGCACCAAAAAAAACTTCAGTCATCGAGATAAAGAGTCGTTTAATGCCATCTTTTTTTTTAAAAATCAAAATTAATGGAAAATAATCTATGATTTTATATTTTATTTGAATTGCAAATGAAAACAAGATCTGACAGGTCCAGGATTAAGGTGAGAAGTAAGGGCAGGGCCAGACCCTGATTTTGTTTAAAATCATTGCTGAAGAGTTTAAAAGAAATCCCAGCCATCGTGCTATGTTATCCTTACATACTTCTGTGGGCATCTCTAAAGAACGTGGACGTTTTTCTTACATAACTTCGACGTTATTATCACATTAACAGATTTTGTTTTTTCAGATTTTATTTTTTTAGGGGTGCCCGCGTGGCTCAGTCGGCTAAGCGTCGGACTTCGGCTCAGGTAATGATCTCACAGTCTGTGAGTTCGAGCCTCGCGTCGGGCTCTGTGCCCACGGCTCCGAGCCTGGAGCCTGCTTCGGATTCTGTGTCTCCCTCTCTGTCTGTGCTCCTCCCCCTCTCATGCTCTGTCTCTCTCCCTCAAAAATAAATAAACGTTAAAAAACTTTTTTTTTAAGATTTTTTTTTTTTTTGGGTAATCTCTACCCCCAATGTGGGGCTCATACTCACAACCCTAAGATCAAGAGTCACATGCCTACTGAGTAAGCCAGACAGGCACCCCCATGTTAACAAATTTAACAAAAATTCTTTACTATCATCTAATACAAATTTGAGAATCAAATTTGCCTGGTTGTCTTAAAAGAAGTCTTTTAGAGTTGTTTTGTTCTGATTAGGGTCCAAACAAAGCACACATTTACCCTTGGTTGATATATACCTTGGGTATCTTTCCTAGATACCTAGATATCTTTCCTAGATATATATACCTAGAGTACTCTGCGCCCAAGTCATTGACTCATTTCAATAATAAGTCAGACAAGATAGACAAGGTCCCACATTCCTGATTTGTCTGGTTTTTTCCTGTGCATCATTTGGTTTCATTTACTTTCTCTGTTGATCTCCTGTTGTGCATTTCACTGAGTATTGCTTTCAGGTTTATTTTTTCTTTCGCTCTAACGACTTTGGAATCATTTTATTCTTCTAGTTTCCTCAGGTGGAAGCTTAGATTGTTGATATTAGATCTTTCTTCTGTTTTAATATATGCATTCAATGCTACAAATTTCCCTCTGAGCCTGCTTCCATTGCATCCCACACAGTTTGATAAATTCTGCTTAGATTTTCATTTAGTTGAAATATTTCTTAATTCCTCTTGAGAATCCTTTGACTCATGTGTTATTTAGAGGTGCTGTTTAATAGACTCTTAGATTAATCTATTGATCTATTAATGTGCTATTTAGAATGTGTTATTTAATCTCCACGTATTTGGGGATTTTTCTAGCTATCTTTCTATTATTGATTCCATTGTGGTGTAAGAACATCGATCGTATGGTTTCTATTCTTTCATGCATGCTGAGGCGTGTTTTATGGCCCGGAATGTGATTTGTCTTCGTGAATGTTCCATGTAAGCTTGAGAAGAATGTGTATTTCACTGTTGTTGGATAAAATAGCCTATAGATGTCAATTATATCCACTTGGTTGATGGTGTTGTTGAGTTCAGCTAGTCCTTTAAGATTATCTGCCTGCTGGATCTGTCGAGGGTGCTGAATTCTCCAACTGCAACAATGGATTTGTCTATTTCTCCCTGCAGTTCTATCATTGTTTGCCTTATGTATTTGGAGTCTCTGTTGTTAGGTGCATACATGTTGAGGATTGCTATGACTTTTTGGAGAATTGACCCCTTTATCATTATGTGATGCCCCTGTGGTGCTATTTAATTTGTTCTCCAGTCCCTTGTGTTCCTAGTAAATATGAGCTCTAGAGACTTGTAGTGGATACTGCCTTGGCCCTATTCCTGTCCTCTTGCCCATATCACTTTAGCATGAACTGGGAGTGCTGGCATTTCTGTGTCTGGAGGCTCTCTCAGCTACCAGAGTCCAGTGGCCAGAAGTGCTGGAGGTTCAAGCCCCCACCCTCAGGAATAGCCTGTAACCAAGGACTTACAGGAATTGCTATGTAAATACTCCAGCCGTGTCATCCTTTTGGTGGGATGACTCTGTGGGGCATAGTTTACTCTGATTCCATGGGCTGGAAGGTGGCAGAGCCCATGTTGAAACCCAACTTGACTTTACCTAACTCTTCTATTCTACTGCCTGCAAGCCCAGATCAGCTTCCCTAGTCTAGGCATGAATTAGGAAGCTTTCAGCACAAGTACCAAAGCCCAGACTGGTGCCAACAATGAAGGTGTTATTTCACCCAGTGAGAAGTCCAAGGTAGGGTGGGTTTCAGGGCTGGTTGATCCAGCAGTGCTCCAAGGCCATCAGTGACTCAAATTCTTTCCTTCTCTTTGTTCCACCATTCCCAGTGCGTGGAACTTGCCTTCAACAACTAAATCTTTTGTATTCCCAAGTTCTCAAGTCGTTGAGACCTGATGTGTCCAGAGGAAAGAAGGTGTTGGAGGCATCCTTCTCTATATCTCTTTCTTAGAAGTAAGGAGAATTTTCGAGAAGTTTCTCTTTCATGGTTCCTTGAGTTGGCTGGGTTCAATGGGCCAGTTCTCACTTGGTGTCTCTCATGGAGATTGCAGTCAGAGGACCATTGGGGCAGTATCATTTGAGTGCCACTTGCCCTCAGTGTCCAAGATAGTTTCTTGCCTAGTGCTCCGGTCAGGATCGGGGAAGAGCTGGAGGTTGGTCAGGCAGCGCTCTCTCTCTCTCTCTGCACAGCCTCTCCATATGGCTCACTTGGGCTTCCCCACAGCATGGCGGTCCCAGGGAAATCAGACTTCACGTGGCAGCTGGCTTCCCCCGGAATAAGAGACATGGTTGGGAGCTACAAGGTTGCTTATGACCTAGGCCGTCCCCTCAAGTCACACAGCATCACTATTGCTGTATCCTATCAGTCAAAATTAAGTCCCAGGGCCAGTCCAGGTTCAAGGAAAGAAGACAACACAAGGGCAATAAGCCAGACCTTCCAGATTGGAAGGTCTGGTTTATTGGTGGGGGAGGCATCTTTGGAAACTAGCCCCCTCTCTCCCCAGAAAACTTCTGCTTATATGTCATTGGCCACAATTGTGCCACAGAGCCATCCTACGACCACCCATCAGTGGCAAGAACAATGGATTTGAGGGAAGCACCACGATGAGGGGTCAACATCATTGTATTAGGAGAAATCACCAGGGCAGGCTGACCCTCGCTTATTACCCCTCATTGTTGTGAATTCGTTGTGGTTAGTTCTTACAATGATCCCTTCCCCCAAGGTCCAAACACCTCCTTATCTTCCCCAAGACGGAGCAGAGAGAATCAAGAGCTTAGCCCAGTTCCGGACTGTTGTCAATCCCCTGCTGTAAATCACGTGAAGGCTACAGCGAGGTTCTCTTCGGTGCTTTTTTAAAGTGCAAGGTGTCCTCTAAGTGGCATGGGCCAGCTGACCGTCAAGGACCATTTAAAGAAATTTTTTTAATGTTTATTTATTTTTGAGAGAGGGAGAGACTGAGTGTGAGCAGGGGAGGGGCAGAGAGAGAGAGAGAGACAGAATCTGAAGCAGGCTCCAGGCTCCGAGCTGTCAGCACAGAGCCCGACGTGGGGCTGGAACCCCCGAACTGTGAGATCGTGACCTGAGCCGAAGCTGGACGCTCAGCTTCCTGAGCCACCCAGGCACCCCTGGCAAGGACTATTTAATAATTTGTTTGGTTCCTGGACCAGAAGTCAGAAGACCCCTTCTTAGCCATGTGATCTTAGCCAAGTGGCCCTGTCTTCATAAACAATAATGATGAGGGCAATCGAATACACAGTCGTTGAGAAGTCTGAACGAGCTATTATCCAGAAAAATATGCGATGATATATAACCGGGAGCCACTCTTCAGAGAGATAGCAGATAGTCTCACGGTCTGAGGGCGGGCGGTAGAATCAGCAGCCCAGGATTTGGGCCCTGCCCCTTCCTCGCTGTGTGTGTTCTCGGGCAAATGACACCACCCCGCTCATTCTCAGTTGCCTTATCTGTAAAAGGAAGGGGCGGTGTATGATGTTCGGATCTGTCTCACAGACCTGGGGGGAGTGCCGATGAGATAAGAGATGTGAAGGAGATTAGAAGCCCATCAAATCCTCTGCTGATGGCAGTTGTCCCGCAAGAGGAAGCGCAAGAGAGAAGCAGAGCTGTTTTTACAAGGGCGTGCGATGGGGTTGCAGCAGATGTCTTAGGCTGGGTCCCCAGACGCGGAGCCTGAGACAAGGCTTTAAGTGCAAGTCGTTGATCTGGGAGGCGATCCCAGGACGAGTTGCAGGGAGGGGAGGAGAGCGTGGTGGGGAGGGGAGGAAGTCAGTGTGGGGTTCTGAGTCCAGCGGGTTACTCCTATGAGCTCTGGAGCTTGTGGGAATCAGTGTAGACAATACTCCACAGGGGAGCCCGCCCCGGGGGCAAGAAAGCAACGGTATTATATACTGTGTTCCCTTGGTACTTGATTAAGAGCGCCCTGGGGGTGCGGTTGGGGCATGAATTCCCTGGCGATTCCAGTTTGCCTCTGAGCAGCCAGAGCAGACTCTGGAGGCAAGAGAAATCCTTCAGCCAAGAATTTCAGGTCCTGGTACTTGGAAATTCAACCAGCAAGCTGAAAACGGACACGGGAACACATACGAAGAGTGCCTCTGTACATAGATGACCACAGCGGCCTCTAAGATCTACCCTACTGGCAAGGCGGTATAGAGAATGTAGCCATGGTCAGTTCCAAGGGTTGTCTACTGCTCAAGGGGTGTTATCTCGTTTTATCCTCACAACAACCTGCGAGGTTAAACAAGATAATGTGCAGAGAGTGTTTTGCCCAGGGTATGGCATGGGATAAGCGTTTAAATGCGATTAGACATTCTTCTTGTCGTCACGATCACTGCAAACGAAGGAGCTCTCACCTTCGTTTCCCGTGAGTGGGGAAACTCAGACTCTCTCCTCCCTGGTCATAGGTAACCCTTGAGGGGCCTCATTCAACATCTGACCTTCTTCATCCTTGAAAGGGGATCCTGACTGCTTCTCTCCTCTCTCCCTTTTCTCACTGAGCTATTGTCATGAGCGCTGGGCCTTTGGGGTCCCTTGGGAAGGAGGTCCAGCGCAACCACGAAATTCAGAAGTGCATCCGGGGGCGCCTGGGTGGCTCGGTTGGGCGTCCAACTCTTGATTTCGGCTCAGCTCACGATCTCCCAGTTCGTGAGATCAAGCCCTGCGTCAGGCTCTACGCTGACAGTGGGGAGCTGAAGGAATCCATTCCATGGAGAGCGAAGTAGGGAAAATCATTTTCTTCCTTCCTTCTTTTCTCAAATAGCTACACAAGAACCCCTTCTACGTGCATTTCAGAAACGTCAGAAAACAGGAACAAACCAAAGAGAAAAACTGCAAAAGCATCCACAGACCCAGGGACCCAGAAAGAGCCAATTTCTGCATGTTTTTAAAGCAGTGTTCTAAGCAGATTCACAGGTGGTCTTTGACCGTATATATTTTCATGTACTTTCAATAGGAAAACGTTCACATGGCTCCCATATCCGTTGCTACAAAGGCACAGAGAGTAAAAAAAATCGACCTTTGGGGGCTCCCGGGTGGCTCAGTCGGTTGAGAGTCCGACTTCGGCTCAGGTCACGGTCTCGAGGTTAATGAGCTCGAACCCCACATCGGGATCGCTGCTGTCAGTGTGGAGCCTGCTTCGGATCCTCTCTCTGTCTCCCCTCCCCACCCCCTCCTCTGCTCGCACTCTCTCTCTCTCTCAAAAATAAACATTTAAAAAAAGAAAGAAGGAAAGAAATTGACCTTTGTCTCCTGCAGCACCGTTCCCCAGCCCAGAGCAACATTGTCTTCACTTCCTTGGACATTTTTTCTCCTTTTTTTTTTTTAATTAAAAAAAAATTTATTTTAATTAAAAAAAATTTTTTTTACAGTTTTTAAATTTATTTTTGATAGACAGAGAGAGCACAAATGGGGGAGAGGCAGAGAGAGACGGAGACACAGAATCCGAAGCAGGCTCCGAGCTGTCAGCACAGAGCCCGACTTGGGGCTCGAACTCACAAACCGCGAGATCATGACCTGAGCCAAAGTCAGACGCTTCACCAACTGAGCCACCCAGGCGCCCGTTTTCTCCTTTTTTTTTTTTTTAATTTTTTTTTTAACGTTTATTTATTTTTGAGACAGAGAGAGACAGAGCATGAACGGGGGAGGGGCAGAGAGAGAGGGAGACACAGAATCGGAAACAGGCTCCAGGCTCTGAGCCATCAGCCCAGAGCCCGACGCGGGGCTCGAACTCACGGACCGCGAGATCGTGACCTGAGCCGAAGTCGGACGCTTAACCGACTGAGCCACCCAGGCGCCCCTCTCCTTTTTTTTTTTTTAACACATATTCACACATACTAGACCCACCGCTAAGGGTCTTAGCTTTTTCTTTAGCAACATGTCTCATCCTTTTCCCCCTTTCTCCTTTGAATGGCTACATAGCATTCCTCCACAGGGATTAAACCCTGATCTATCTGACCAGGTCCCTACAGTTGGTTATTTAAAATGTTTCCAATTTTATCTTATTCTAAACAATGAATGCTGCAGTCACTCTGGGTGTAGATACATCCTTGTGCAAGTTTGCAGGCAGATCTGGATAGGGAATTGCTGGGTCAGAGTTCATGTGTGCTTATTGTGCTAGAACATTTGGATACTTTGAAGAAAACACAATCAAACTATTTTGTAAAACCTGTTTGTATTCCCTTTAGGATACTTGTGTATGTATGTATGTATATGAGAGAGAGGGAGAGAGAGAGAGAGAGAGAGAGAGAGAGAAGGAGAGAGAGAAGGAGAGAGAGAGACAGAGAGAGAATATGGATGATGTTTTACAACATCAGGGGTGTTAGGCATACCCCACTTTGCAGATGTATCATTGTTTATTTAAGCCGCCTTCGTTTTGGGAACGGTAAGCCTGCTTCCAACTTTTACAGAATTAAAAATCACCAGGGAATCGGGGCGCCTGGTTGGCTCAGTCGGTTAAGCATCTGACTTCAGCTCAGGTCATGATCTTGCGGTTCACAAGTTCGAGTCCCTTGTCGGGCTCTGTGCTGACAGCTCAGAGACTGGAGCCTGTTTGAGGTTCTGTGTCTCCCTCTCTCTCTGCCCTTCCCCGCTCATGCTCTCTCTCTCTCTCAAAAAGAAACAAACATAAGACATTTTAAAAATTAAGAACAAATAAATAAAAATCATCAGGGAATTAAAACTGCCTTTTGGCAAGTGAGAAAGCCATTTCCATTCGCGAGATTCAGTTGGAAATAGAACAATGAATCAGAATGCCTCTAAATCCGGCATTAAGGAGACCGAACAGGAGGAGAAAATCCCACGTACAGGGACTTGAGGTTTTATTTTTGTTTATTTTTAAATCACTAAAGTATGAGAGCCGCTTTCTGGTTCTTGTTTTTCCAGTAAGGACCCCCTGCTTTAGCTCACACCGTGCAAATAAATTATTTATAAATTACATCCCCCGCTTTCAAAAATAAACACCGCTCCTCCAGAAATTTAGATAAATAAAACGTCATCTATTTATCAAATTGACTCTTCATGCCTAATAACCCGTGGCCTAGCTAAAGGAATTGTTATCTAACAGCCAGGTCAAAAGTGCAAGAGTCCAGACTTATTAATTCTAAGCCGAGCCAGGCCATTGATTAGCTCTGTTGAGGGAAGAGTGGGAGAGAGCGGCCCGTGGTCAGTTCGGTTCTCTGGGTGTTCTCCCCTCGAAGATGACACCGTTGTCGCTGGCCTCGGCTTGTGCGTTTAACAATGTTTGTGTAGTGCTCAGATAAAAGGCGCAGGGTGAGACTTAAGTGGTGGTTAAAATTGTCAGCCCCAAAGTCATCAGAATTCCTATTGATAACCCGCACTTACAGTGAGAGGAGAATTTGGGGGTTTTGTGTGTGTGTGTGTGTTTTTCTTTTTCTTTTTTTTTTTGTTTTTTTGTTTTTTGTTTTTTTGTTTTTTTTTTTAAGGAGGCTGATTTTCCCTTTTCAATGGCTGAGAAAATGCCCGAGGCCACTTGCACTTTGGGGAACTGTTGTCACCAGCGCCCTAGATTTTGTTAATCTGTTGTTATTCCCTTCTTATGACAAGAACGGAGCCTCTGAGCTCGCAGAAGGGGCTCATAGACCGTCTGAACTGGAAGATTAGGAGAGGTAGGGTTCAGGAACACAGGGTCTCAGAGTGGCGTAGGGTCGTGGAAACTGAGGCCCAGGCGGGGCCCATGAGTTGGGGTCAGCTCTAGAATCGAGACCTGGTTTCTTCACTCTTGGCCCATTGTTCTGGCCCTTGGCGGTTCCATCAGGGGCCCATTTCACAGATGGATTAACGGAGGAAGAGATAACCTCATAAAAATTCCAGGCAAGCATCGAGAATGCCCGATCTTTGCTCTGTATCACCTCTGCTCCTCAGAAACCTTGCAGCCTATTTCCATATTCCACCAGACCAAAGGTCAGTCTAGGGTTTGCAACTTTCTAGCTACATAAGAGAGAGTTCTGGGCTATGGCTGGAAAGTGGCCTGAATCCCACATCACATCCCGGAGGCGGTAGGAGCCGTGACTTGGGGTCCCATCCTGCTGTCCCGGCTTCTTGGCTCTGTGGCTTGGGAAACGAATCTCCCTGGACCTCAGTTTCCTCATCCATAAAAGGGGGATAATAATGGTGCTTACCTTATCAAGTTGTGGGAATGAAGTTAAATAACCCACGTCAAGTTAAATTACATGGATTCGATTGAAAAAATGTTAAAAATCTATGCTTCGCACGGTGTTTGGCTCCCGGGGTGCCCTGAGTAAATGGGACCTGTTACCGTTAGGGAGGCTGTGGTTGTCATTGTTGTCGAAAGGTGTATGCCTTTGGACAAGTCACAACTCTCCGTTCCCTGGTCAGGTCTACTGCCTCCTTGAAGGGACTGTTTGAGGATGAAATGACTTAACACACACACACTTCTCGACACTGTGTCTGACACCTAACAAAGCTGAAATAAATGGTAAGTGTAATATTTACCTAGGACATCTCCTATACTAAACACAAAATACACTTGACCTTAGCCAAAAGGCCGAGAAGCGATTATAAAAAACACAAAATAAACGGTGGGAATAATGTTTATGGCGACACGGCTTTGGGCAGCTTGCGTCTCTCTGCATGCGTCCGGATCTTCCAGAAGCGAGCAACAGTGATGCCTACGGCGGTGTCCTGATTCGGAAGTTTGGGGCGGGCCCTAGGAATCACTGTGGCCCACCCATCAGGTGACGGGATGCCAGATGCACACTTGGAGCCATGTGGCAATAAAGGTGGGGCTGTTTTGCACAAAGACAAAGAATAGGGATCAGTATGTTTGTACCTCGAGTAGTTAACGGGCGGCCACATGTTCTAGGCACTAAGTAGCCACGTAGAACGGGGGGCTTACAGGCTGCCGTTCTGGCTGCTGAGCGAACGGGCTCCGTTTCTAGCTGTGAAAATTTCCCCCTTCTCTCGAACGCCAGCATGCAGGTTCCTGCAGCTAATGGGTGCGAACGTCTGCGTCTGGTGGTTCCTTTAAGGATGCCGGCAAGAGAGGGCAATAATTAACTCGCTTTAAAATGGCTCAGTGCCTAGAACCTCAGCCCCTTTGTAATGGGACCTCTGCCCCCCCCTCCTCTCCCATTGCCCCCGGGGCTCAGTGGCCAGACTGTCAGAGCTTTCAAAGACCATTTGGAATTACTTAGCCCCAGGGTCATTGGGCCTCTCTCCAGCCCACTGAGATGTCCGACTTTGCCATTTTCCTGTTTCAGCTTTACTGGGTTTGTTCATTCATAATAGCAACCAAATGTCCCCCGGGCCTAAAAGGCCCTCGACACTCTCCTTGCCACGAGCCTCTCCTAGGTTAACTCCCGGCCTCTCAGAATAACCTCTTAGTGCAAACCCACCTAATTGACTTTGCCAGACTCTGCCCCTTCTCCAGTCCCTGCTGGGTCGTCCCGGCCCGCTCATTACCGAAGTGCAAGTCTGAGTAGGCGGCTGCCTCCTGCTCCAGCCACGGCCCCGCTCAAGGTTAGCAGTGCGTAATTGGGTTTACGAACCCCCGGAATCCGGAGTCCCGGCTGCCACGGGAAAGGAAGTTCTGGGGAAGTCCTCAAACAAGAGCCCCAGAGGAAAACTGAACTCGAACTACGTCTCTTTCTCGCTTGGCCACACTTAGGGAAAACATTGCATCCCTATCAACACAGAAAGTATCTTATTACGGAACAGCTTCAAACGTATGCAGAAGTAGAAAAGACAGCATTATATAAACCACCATAATTGCATCAGGCAGCTTCAGGCAGCCATTTGGAGGCACAAACCCTCCCAAACTCTGTAATCCTACCCCTCACTGTTAAACATCTTGAGGAACACACACCACCTTTGTGAAATCGAAGGGTAACTGACACATGCCGAACATTCTATGTCAGGTGTACAATGTAACGACTTGAAATCTATGTACACACCATCAGATGATCAGCCCTGGTGAATCTAGTTACCATCCGTCACCACACGGAGTCACAAACGTTTTGTTCCCAGGGCAAGAAGTTCAAGATCGCCTCCTGCAACAGTTTGCCAACACGCAAAACAATTGCTATCGACTGTATTCGCCGCGCTGCACAGAACATCCCTGTGACCTAATTTTTTTATATATATGCAACTGGAAGTTTGTACCCCTTGACCCGGTCATCCATTTTACCCACACTCCACTCCCCGACCCTCTGGTAGCCACCAATCTGTTCTCCGTACTTATGAGTCTTGTTTTGTTCGCTTGTTCTGTTCTTGGATTGCACGTGTAAGTGCAATGGTCCATACGCCATCTTCTTAACGCCCATGTAATTCACACACGCAGATGCACACAGATAAAGAAGATGGGATCGTAAAGATACGTATGACCCTACGTCTGTTTTTCTCACTGAAACTTGGATTTTTAGTGACTATGTGGTATTCTATCTATAGATACAACATGATTTTACCCAACTCCTGCCTTTGTGCATCTAAGTTCCTAACTATTTTTGTCGTGACCTATTGCATTGCTATGGACAGTCTTTTTTTTTTTTTTTTTATTGTTTTCAAGCTTTATTTTTGAGAGAGAGAGAGAGAGTGAGCGAGCAGGGGAGGAACAGAGAAAGAGAGGGAGACTCTGAATCCGAAGCAGGCTCCAGGCTCTGAGCCGTCAGCACAGAGCCCGACGCGGGGCTCGAACCCATGAACCAGGAGATCATGACCTGAGCCGAAGTTGGACGTTCAACCGACTGAGCCACTCAGGGGCCCCTGCTACAGACATTCTTGCAGATAGTTGCTCACATTTCTGGTTATTTCTTTAGAAAACAGTTCTAGAAATGAAACAGCTATGCATGCACTTTTCAGGTAAACGACAAGCTGCCCACGCCCCTCCAGTAGGGCTGTTTCGATTTACAGTCCCCCTCACATGGTGAAAGAGACTCACTGTTTCAGTTAGGATCAGCTCCCCAAAGCCCCTGCGTTGGAAGGCCCCAGAAGCTTGGCACGCATTTCTCATTATAATTCTCCCTCCCCCCAAAAGGGAGCTCCGAGGACGGAAGGAAAGAGGGAATGAGAAAGGGTACATCACTATTCTTTTTTTCTTTTTTCTTTTAGAGAGAAAGAGAGAGAGAGAGCATGAGCAGGGTGCAGGGGCAGAGAGAGAGAGGGAGAGAGAATCTTAAGCAGGTTCCACGCTAAGTGCACAGAGCCCGATGCAGGGCTCGATCTCACAACCCTGGGATCATGACCTGAGCCGAAGTCCCGAGTCAGATGCTCAACCAACTGAGCCACCCAGGTGCCCCCAGGATGTCACTATGCTTGACTAGCGAGCTACAAACTGTGGGGCAGGAGACAGGGATGGGCAGACAAAAGCACAGCTCATTACTAAAGGGACGGGGCGCCCGGGGGGGTGGCTCAGTCGGTTAAGCGGCAGACTTCAGCTCAGGTCACGATCTCGCGGTCCGTGAGTTTGAGCCCCGCTTCGGGCTCTGTGCTGATGGCTCAGAGCCTGGAGCCTGCTTTGGATTCTGTGTCTCCCTCTCTCTCCGCCCCTCCCCCACTCACGCTCTGTCTCTGTCTCCTTCAAAAATAAACAAACATTAAAAAACAAATTTACAGATATTGAGGGTCCAGCAACTCTTCACCACAGTGTCACCCTTTGCCTCGCATTCTGGCCACTCCAGCTTCTCCGAATGGGTTCCAGGAAGGCACCGGCCCTTCCTGCCCGCCTGCCGCCTGGGGGACAGCCTGGAGGCGGGCGGCTGGGGCTGCACGGGTTTGTCAGGAAGATGCTCTGTGTTTATACACCCGGAAGAATGAAGACACAAACACTGTTTGGGAAAATGGCTTTGCACGGGCGATCTGAGCCAAGATGCAGACAAGGGGGATTTATAAAAAAAAAAAAAGGAGGTGGTGAGCGTGCTGGGGATGGGCTGGAGGAATGGAATGAACATGCGTTAAGGATGCCTTAAACTTGCCTGTTCCCAGGCGGGAAGGTCACATGGGAAGCCAGACCCAAATAGGCAAGCCTTATCCCCCCGCCCTGCGCCTGTCGCCCTGCTGGTCTGAGGGCCCTTAGTCCCTCCACCCAAAACAGACAGTGGATATGGCTCTGCCCTGTCTCTCAGAGACCATTTAAGGCTTTGAAAATCTCCCGCTCTGAGATGCGAGTCCAGTGACACCCCCGTGCCAAGAGCGGATGAGCATATTTTGTTCCTGGGACATCTGCTATCTCCCACTGGAATGTCAGAGATGTCAGAGCGTTCCAGAACCTCCCTCCGGTCTCTCCATTGTCTCCCTCCCTCTCTCCTCCTCTCTCCCTCCCTCCATTTCTGTCCCTAAGCAGCTGAAATGACCCTGAGCAGAACTTGACCCTGCTCTGTCCCCCCAGAAAACCAGCCCCACCAGTGCCCTTTTCCGTCTGCTTGTTTGGAACATTCTCCTTTGATGTGCAGTGATTAGCGATCGGAAGCCCCTACTTTAAAAACAAAAAACAAAAAACAAAAAAACGCACCCTCAAGTTAACCAGATAATAAAAATACGACGGGAACGAAAGTTTATGCCGCGAGGTCCGTTCGCAGTTTACGAAAAGGAGGCAGAATAGAAAAAGGCAAAAACACACACGTGGGTGTCAGCAGGTGGGAACGGGTGTATTAGTCGTTGATTTTTGCCTCACGTGCATTTATCTCTTAAAACCCAATTACGGGGGTGCCTGGGGGGTACAGTCGGTGAAGCACCCAACTCTCAATCTCGGCTCAGGTCATGATCTCAAGGTTCGTGGGTTCGAGCCCCACATGGGGCTCTGTGCTGGTGGTGCGGGGCCTGCTTGGGATTCTCTCTCTCCCTCTCTCCCTCTCTCCCTGCCCCTCCCCTGCTTACGCTCTTTCTCTCTCTCCGGATCAATAACCTTAAAAAAACAAAATAAAAATCCATTTAGTGTTATTATTGTTATCCTAGTTATTATTTTAAAAGCCTGGGGGATCTGGTCCCAATCCTGCCCTGCCCACCAGCTGCGAGGGTATGGGGTACGTGACCTCGGTAGTCCTTGGCTGTGAAATGGGGCGATTGTACTGACCGCCCGGCGGGAGTTGCTGCAAAGGACAGCAGGATGAGTCAGGGCGCCAAACTCTTAGCGCTGTGCGGCGCGTGTAGCCAATAAACGTTCGCCATCACCGTCATCATCATCATTATCCTTAGTGTTAGTGTCGCCGGCTGTTATCCGGCCCCCAAAGAACCTGGCTGACGGTTTGTTTGTCTCCGGAAAGTCAGGGAGCCTCTCCAATATCACCAACTGGCCGTTCTTTGAAGTAGGGCCGCGTCGTCCGTGGGGGAGGGAAGGAGCCATGTGTTAAGGGCCTGAAGCATATACGTCTTCCTCCGCAGATCATTAGGCTCACGTTTGTCACATTTATTTTGAGGAAACTGGTAGGCAGAGGGTGGCTGAGGTTAATGGCTCTGTGTTCTCCAGATGGGGGGAGGCTCAGCAGAGCCTCGAGTGACCCCGGAGGCCTGGCTCAGGCCCCAGCCCCTAGGCCTGACCAAGCAGGAACCGGAGCCAGCCTGGAGCAGGGTGGCCGGGATCTAAGCTTTCACCCCTGGGACACGCGGCTAGCAGGACCCCCCGAATGGTCTGGCCGCAGTTTGTCACCAAAGCGTGGGAAAGCGCCAGGCTTTCTCCCACCCGGAGCGGGTCAGGCGGGACTCCTGAGCCACCCTGCCAGGACAAGGCGAGGGCCGTTCCTTCTGGAATTCTTTTCCGGCCTGAATAGCTCAGAGGGCTGGGGGGAGAAATGGTATGGGGACGGCTCCCCAAGACAGAGCAGTGAGGGCATCTCTGCCTTCTATCGCCAACGTTCAGACTTCCCACACTTTCTATCCCAGACCTACTGTGCACCTGGCTGTGGTAGCTGGAAGGCCGTCTGGGGCTGGTTCTCCTACGGCCGTGTGACTCGGGGATGTCGCCTCACCTCTTCAAACCTCCAGCTATCCACGGGCACGACGAGGAAAGGAGCGGCTCCTACCTCACAGGCCTTTCTGAGGGATTCGAGCACAAAAGCACACCATAAATGCTAGCCACGCTAAAAAAGCTGGTCCTGAAATCAAGGCCAGCTCCTCGGTGAGGATGATGATTAATTTTTCAGACCACGTAAGAGCCAAGATTAGCCTTCTCCTGAGAATCTTTGCGTATCTCTTAAGCCCTCCGTTATCCGCAAGAGAAAACAAACCGATCCATTAAACGGTTTGCCTCGGCCCTCCCAGAAAATCATCAGGAACACGCGGCGACCGTGGATAAACGGGTGGGAAACTCCTGGTGCGTAGACACAGGCGATATGCCCACTCGATGTTGATTTTCCGACCACCAAAAGATTCCTTTTTACGGACCTGCTGGAGTTCTGCGGATTAACAACTCCGGGCGGGGCGCTCAAGGCACTCGAGGCCCCCAGCCCGGCCAAGCTTCCCCAGGCCCGGAGAAGGTGTGATTTCAGACATAATGGTAAGGATGGGGGGGGGGGCGGGGGCGGAATGCAGGCCTGTGTGTGAGGTGATTGTAACCAGAAACACCTCGGCAGGCATCTCGCTGCTGTCCTGAGTGCTGCTGGCAGGCAGCCGGGCCCCCGGAGCCGGGAGCCGGCCAGAGGTGCCCCGGCTGGCCGCTCACCGCCCCTCCGGGGCCCGGCCCGGGTGATAGCTTATCGGGCGCACTCGGGGGGGTGGGGGGGGGCGCCCAGCGCTACAACCGGAAACGCGGCTCAAGGCCAGTGGATGCCTGATGGAGAGGTTTGCGCCAGGGTGCGCGCAAGCCCGCGCTTAGGCTCCCGGTGCAGGCCTGCGTCCCTGCGCGACCAGGTAAGGCGGCAGGTGGGTGGGGAGCGATGTTCCCTACGGGCCTGGCGAAAGCTGGTATTTTATAAGAACCAGAGGGGTGGGGAGGGGCGGGGGGGGAGGAGGGGAGGAAAGCAGGGAAGGCAGGGGTCAGGGCTTCAGGGCAGGGATGCGGTGGGGGCGCACCCCAAGTTGTCGGTGAGGGGGTGCGCCTGCGAGAGGTGTGTCTGACCCCTGATGCGCCTTGTCACCTTCCCACAGCGGGGCTCGACACGCCCCGCCTCTGGCCACGCGTGGGTGCCCTCCGTTCCTCTGAGACGCCAGCATGCATATTGGGGCGTATTGGGAGGGGGGCGAGCGTGTTGGGGTTGAGGGCCCGTAGTCAGAAGGTCGTTGTATACGTTAGAACATGAGGGGGATTTGGAGCCCGAAGCCCTGAGTTTGACTCCAGGCTTTCCAGGTTTTACTGTGCACTCTTGGGCCAGTAGCTTAACATCTCTGGGCCCAGCCTCCTCATCTTGCAGGGACGAATCCTAATAACAACTCGGCGGGCTGTCGGGCTTCAGTAAGGTGATAATTTGAAAGATCGTTTTAAAATAGAGCCTTATTTTGGGTGGTCTATTATGAGAAAGTTCTGGCACCGTCTAGAGAGAGTCGACCAGCAGCCGACTGGGATGTGCGTTTCCCCTGGAAGGGGACCCGCGTGGGATCAAACAGGTTGAAGCATGGCCTGCGTCTGCCCTGAGCAGGTGTCCCCGGTCCCAGGGAAAGACGTTTGGGAGGAAGAGCACCCGAGGCAGTGACCTGCAGACAAGGTTGCAGAGCCCAAGCCAAGAGTGTTTCCAAGGCCTTTAACTGCAGGGCCCCCAATGAGGTGCTCACTGGGCCCTGGGAGATCTCGGCCAGATCCTGCCCCCCCCCACCGCCCCCAGCGGGGCCTCTCCAGGGCGCGCCCTCAAGCTGGTCCAGCCGCGCTCCCAGCGCTCTTACAGCTCACTGGGACAGCCGGGACCCGCGGGCAGACGCGCAGACAGACAGACGCCTCGGTGCCGGTGCCGGCCGGTCTCCGGGTGCGCCCGGGTCTGCGAATCAAAGGAGGAGCCTCCTCCGGTCACCCTCTCCCCCTGCTCCGCTCACCCGGGAGCGCCTAGCGGGTCTCGAACTAGTCAGCTCTGGTGGCCCTAGCCCCTTTCTCAGGCACCCGTCAGGGTTTATGCCCCATCTCCTCGCTTTAAGCAGGGGGCCTCCACCTATCCAGCAGGGACTCTGGAAAATTATATGCAAAAACGACTATTGAAGTGCGTTTTCCCTTCTTTGGTGCAGAGAAGAGCCTTCTTGTTATCATCGTCTCCGTAAGATCTGCATTGCCCCAAAGGCTACCAAGCCCTCTTCCCCACCAGGTCCTCGGGGGCCTTATCCTTGGTGCAGGGTGGAACGTTCCGGGTTGTGTGTTCTTCTCCTACATCTACCTCGAGGTGGTTGACTGTGCAAGACAGCACGTCAGGGCGTACACATCTCAAAAAGGTTCCTTCCAAAAGCTTCAGGGGAAACTGAGGCCCAGAGGCCGAGACAGCCAGTGAGAGGCTGAGGGCAAAGCTCGGGTCCCTGGGCTCTGAATCTAACGCTGGTGAGAATTCCCAAATATCATGAGTCCAAAACGGGGCCCGAGGCAACCTCCCAAATGCCCTAGGTTAAGGTGGTGGCTTCCGGCCATTGTTACCCTTTAGTGACACACCCTGAGCCGGTCTGAAGGACAAACACTTGTATGGAGTGTGGACCTGCCAACGTGGGAAGGTAAAGGGCCTCGCTTGGCTCTTTGCTAAGTTAGTGGGGTTTTGGCCTTTTGGATGACAAGGTGTCCTCGGAGAAGCTGATGAAAACTATGGCTTTTCTCCACAAAAATGCACCAGCGTCCCCAGTTTTGCAAACAGCATCCAGTGCTCTGCAGGCCCTGGAGGGCCATCCACAGCAATCACGTGAAAGTCACTTCCCTTGGAAGGGAAGATCCAAAACCCGGGCAGAGGCTGGTTTGGGGAACGCCCCCGGGGTACCACGTCCCCGAAGAGGCTTGTCCCCAGGAGTGTGGGCGATTCTCCTGCGGCACAAACACACCTCCGCCATCATTGGCCTGGCCTCGCATCCACAGCCAGGCTGCGGGGTAGCCGGGAGAAAAGTTCAAGTCTCCAGCCCAGGCTCCGCTGAAATGGTCCTTAACGCCCCAGCCCCTTCGGCCTCATTGTTTATCCATCTGAACGACTCCCCTTCCCCGGCCCACTCCCACCCCCACTTTTCCGAGGTCGACTATAAAAATAAACTATTTTTCCTTGTTAATAAATCTCCGCCCGGCGCCCTCTTTTAAAGAACTCAAAAAAAAAAAAAAAAATCACTGTGCCCCGCGCAAGCGAGCAGAGAGATTAATCTCAAAGCAGGATTTATGTGGCGCGGGCATCCTCAAACAATTGGAGTCATAAAGTGAAATGAGATTCGGAGGCGGGTGGGGGAGGGGGAGGACCTCGGGAACCACAAACACATTTGTGTAGCTAAACAATGTGGAAACTCTTAAAGACCCTTTTTCTGCAGACATCTTGCAGCAACGACGCTTCCCTGTCAGCCCGCGGGAAAGGGAGAGAGATATATTAACTGAAGACACAATCTAAAATTACTTAGGGGTTTTAAACATGCGGGCAATGGGGGCGGGGGCGCTGATAAACTGTTGTCCATATTTCCTTCTCTCGGTGTATTATTTCCAAGATATTTCACCCCCCCCCCCCCCCCGTCACAGTGTCCCCTCCCTCCCCACTCCTTCTTTTCTCTCTCCATTCATTACGTTGACTAGCGTGCAGGGGCCGAAGCCTGGCGGGACTGGAGCCCAGCGGGCAGGATCTTGGTTTGAGCCAACGCGTCCCGGCGCAATTGCGCCAGTGCGTAAAGACGCGGGTGGGGCGCACGGCGCAAAGGCAAAGGCGCAGGGGCTTAGATGGGTCACATCTGCCTCTGGGTGACCTTTCTCAGAGCCCTTTTCGTTGCTCTCTAGGCTCTTCCGGGCTTTAGAAATTCCAAGCCTTGGGCAGGAATTATGCGCGGCCTTGGGGAGGATGGCGGAAAGCCCTTTTCTTCTGCCCCAAGAGTTAGGGCTCGCGAACACACTAGCCCAAGACGTCAGGGGCCCCGGCCCTGATCTGTAAGTTTAGAGCTGGTTACAGCCTCTTTCAAACGTCTGGGCTTGGGTTTAGGCTGGCTGGACTCCCCGGGCTTGGGAGGACGCGCGTAGAGTTGTCTTAAAAGTCTGGAGAAATGGGGAGCCCCGGGCCGAGCGCTCATCGTACCCTAGATGTGGCATCTAGAGCAGGACTCACACAGTCAGGATGACTGTTCATCCCCGTGTGAACCGGGTGGTCGAGTTAATTAGCGTCGTGGTGCGCCTGGTTGCTCATCTGTAAAATGGGGATATAACGGTACCTACCCCTACCGATTGTTGGTCGAGTAGAAGAATATAAAGCTTGATGAAAAGCATAGGTGGTCCATGAGTTCCAGATGTTTTTATGGTTATCACTTATTATGACCGAGTTGTGAGAGCCTAGCAGGGGCCACAAGACGGCCCTGTTCCTCTACAGAGGGGACACAGGCCACAGAGAGACATTCAGTGTCCCAGAGGGGATAAGGATACAGTGAAGATTGAAATCCTGATTTCTGGATCCATTCATTGGTTCGATAAATACTCCGTTGTTGTCAGGGTCCATTCTGGGCCCTGGGGACCCAGCGGTGACCAGGACGGTCCTCTGCCCCGTGCAGCCCGCCCATCACTGGGAGAGGCCGAGGTTGAAACTAACAGCGCCCCGTTCTGGTGCCAAACTCTTGCCTGCGCGATTCCTTAACGCCTTTCTGGTCACAGCTGGGGCGTTGCAGATGGACCCCTGCCCCCAGGGGGGCACACAAATGCGGAGGACAAGGGTAAAAAAAAAAAGGGGGGGCAACCACGGAGGACGCCACAGTGGCCGCCGCTCAGCGCCAGCCTACGACCAGCGACGCGGCCTCGTCCAGGCCGCCGGCTGCGGCTGTCGCCCTTGCGGGGCGGACGGCCAGCAAAACATTTCCAAACGTGTCTGGGCCCGATTCCGGAGTGTGAGGCAATCCCTCTGGCCCACGCTGCCAGCGGACCCTTTATTCAGGCGCGTTTCAGCCGGGCAGCGCCTCTTAGGTCATCTTTTCTGGGTCTGCGCGGGGAAATCTGCTGTGAGCGCACCCGGCGACCCTCCGCTCTGAGTGGCCCCCACGCCGGCTGTCCCCCCGCCCCCGCGCCGACAGCCAGGGGTTTGCTTGGGGGCGGGGGCGGGGGCAGAGGCCGTGCCGCCGGGGCGATGCTGCTCTCGGTGCCTGGCGAGTGTGGCCGTGGCCGAGGTAGAAATTCCAGCCCCAGCGCGCATCTTCAAATAAAACAAAACGGAAAAACTCCGCTAGACTTTTTACCAAAAATGCCACCTTGTTATAAATCCCCCCCATCGGATGTCGCTCGCCTTATCCGAGTGGAATTGTCACATTCTCCGGACGTTATATGGAATCGTTCAAAATTTCCTGAATTTGCCAGCCGGCCCACATCTGCTCCAATGGGGACAACTGTCCGGGTTGTATTAGCAAGGGTGAAATGTTCCACCCTCCAGCCTTGACTCTGAAGGATATACCGTCTCCTGAAATTTCCAGATACTTCTGGTGGTTTTTCCTTTGCCAAATGTCCCCATGCCCCCGGGCTTGGGATGGAGGGAGAAGAGTGGGGTTTGGTGATGCAGGTGGTGCGGGGGACTGTCACCTTGGCCTCCTCTCCGAGGAGATGTTCTCACTTTCATAGCCTAGGGAAGGGCCTCAAATTCATCCCCAGGTTTCCCACCTGGAGGCACACACATCCCTCCTACTCACCCACATACCCACAGAAATAGAAAATTAAAGCACTTCCAATCATCCAGATGCTCGATCTCTAAACTACCCCCCCCCCCCCGCCAAAGATCCAGATAATTAAGTATACATGGGAGAGGGGAAGCTAAGCCCCAAATTTCTGGATCATTTTCCAGGTTTTTTCATCCGCATATTCTCCAGGAAAGTGTAGATACACGTTTTATCTCGAAAGGCAAACACAACACGATGAAACAAAAAATCCTGTATTTGTGTGTTCGGTTTGAACAGCCCTCTCCCTGCACTTAGCAGCTGCACACCCCTCAAACCCAGCGGGGGCAGGGGACAGCCGGGACGGTCCGTTGGCCTGGGCTGGGGACAATTCTGTTGACTTTTTCAGCTTCGGAAATGTCCGTCAGATCTCACCCTCTAGCGGATACCGCTCTGTGCCTGGGCTCCAATTTCTGACCCTCGCGTTTCCTGTAGGGCCGCTCCAGGAGAGAGGGTCCCTCTGGCATCTTGTGCTTCTGGCAGAGCCCGAGGGTGGGGGTTCAGGCTACACGTCCAAACGCCGGTGACAAAGCTTCCCCAGCAATTTGGGTATCTGGGTGTTTGGAAAGAAAGACCGGCGGCGGAGGGGCCGGGGATTGGATTAATCCAGGCGGGCTGGGTCTGGATTCTTTCCCTGGCTTTCATTTCCCGGGGTGTAGAGCTCTGCCTGGGAGCAGAAAAGTCTGAAAAGCGAGATGGAAAAGTCCCTTCCTCCAGGAGCTGCTGGGAGACCTCGCTTGGCTATTGCCCTCTGGTCTTGGGGGACATTCTGGAGGGCGCAGTGACCCCTTGGCTTTTGCAATTGGAGGGAGGGGATGAATCGGGGTCCTGTGGCTGTATTCCCGTGAGGGCCCCCGCAACTTCGTGCAAAAAGGAGGTTAGGATTTGTGAAGGACCCATCCTCTGCTCTTTGGTCTCCCAAGGACGACTGTGAAACTGTACCTGAGTCACCGGCAAGGTCCTGGACCCCACTCACGTTCCCCAAAACTTTCCTTAGCTCATAGACCTCCTTCCTCTTGGAGAGGACATCCAGAG
Source organism: Panthera onca (assembly GCF_046562875.1). NCBI lineage: Eukaryota > Metazoa > Chordata > Mammalia > Carnivora > Felidae > Panthera > Panthera onca. The sequence continues at coordinate 10,472,269 of NC_138350.1, read as the reverse complement.
TTTTTATTACCTCGAACAATCCTCTCACTAAAACCTGTTCTCTACCATTGGTCCCCCACCTACCTTTGGACTCCGATTAAACGGGGATGCCTGGGGAGGGAAGGGGGTTGGGAATGTCGTTATCAAAATCAGAATCGTTCTGGAGTCCGAATGCCTGAGCTGAAACTCTCCCCTCACTTGCCCAGTGGCATTGGGCAAAGGATCTAACCTCTCTGAACCCCCTCCTCCTCCTCTGTAAACCGTGATGATAACAATCCTTCCCTCATAGGGTTGTTAGGGGAAGAGAGGCACGTCGGCACGAGTTCTCAGCCAGAGGGTTGTGGAGCGCAGGCAGCCACGGGGTGCTAACGCAATACATGTACATCCATGCGTCGTGGGTCTAGTCCAGAAAGGGCAGTGTGCATGTAGGATACCTTCCCGTGCAGCGGTGTGGCTAGGTGTCCCCTTCTCACCCCTACTGCGAGTTTTCAGGCTCTGGGTTCCAGTCCAAGCCCTGCCCCCTTTCTAGCTGGGTAACGCTGGGCAAATGTTTTCCCTCTCTGTACCTCTAGGGCGCAGAGGGAGAAAGGAGTCTGGCCTCCGGGGTCTTTGTGGGGATCAAATAAGCCTGTAGGTGCGCGGCACATGGGAGTGAGATTGAAAGATACAATATCACAGCACGTCGTAACAAACACATAAGCACAGCCTAACACAATATACACATCCTAATGGAAGGTAAACGCGGTATAATATCCGATATTACGATGTGTTATATTGTATTATAATTCTGGGCACACGTGTGCGCACTGGGAGGGACTGACTGCCTTAGCCAGGACGTGCTTCGCCACTGCAGTGCCCGTGGGGGACACAGGGGCTTGCTAACCCACAGTGGTGGCCGACTGGGGTTTCGCAGCGCGCACGAGCCGCTGGCAAAACGCGAGGACTTTCGCTTTCTCCCGGTGGCGCTGCCCCGGGCGGGTTGCACCCGGCCCGGGGAAGGTTTTAGGAGGCTCCCAGGCACTAAAAAGCCCAGGCAGGCTCCGGCGACTCCGTGGCGGCAGCCAGTTAACCCGCGGACACCTAGGAGACCGTGCGTCCGAGGAAACTCGTGACAGCGCAGCGCGGGGCGAGTGCAAAGGCGCGCCGCTTCTGGAGAGCGTCGACCCCGCGGAGCTGGAAGTTTGGGGCAGGCAAAGGGAGGACCTGCAAACATCTACCCTCTCTTCTTTCCCTTCCGCACCAGAAGGCAGAGCCGGCAGGGAGAGGGCACGGTGGGAAGCAGGGCCGGTTTTCCTTTACGCGCTGCTTCTCAGGACTTAGGCGGTCCGGAAGATGCGACGTCTACCTAACCGCCCAGAAACGATTTTTTTTGGAGCCCTTTCTTTGGCTCTGTAAAGGCACCACACATCAGCACGATCGTGTGCAGCGGTGGAAATCATTGGCGCGAACCCCAGCTCACTTGCACGCGGAACAACTTGCCCACAGAAGCATATGCACGGAGGGGTACTAGCTGCACCCCAAGTCGCTGGCACGTCGGCATTATTTGCACACCGATCATCGCTTGCATATGCTGTTGGGAGATCCCGAGCCACGCTTAATTTGCGCATAACCGTCTGCAGACCGAATCGTCTTTGCGCGCCCAGTTATCTGCACGCGCTAGCGAGCGTACACTTCATCGCACACACGCAAATTAGGGTGCACCGCCGCCATTGCACTTTCGCACGGCCCTAGACACGCACCCACACGCTCGGACCTCGGGGTGTTAACGAGGGGCACGAGATTGAGATCGCCCATCTAATCGGGAAAGGTTCGGAGTTTAGAGGGGAAAACTCTCCCTCCAGTCCATGTTGGGTCTTTTTCTTCGTTGTTCGTTTTTTTTTTTTTTTTTTTTCCGGACAGAGGTCGGAAGCCAGACAATTTTCCCGCTAGGAGACACAGCGGGACAAAGGCCAGCCGGTGGGTCCCCAGTTTTGAGTAGTCCAGATACGGTTCCGGGGTTCCAGGCAGCGCTCGGAGCGCAGAGCTCTCGGCACGGCCTCCGCGCCTCCCCCGAGCCCCCGAGCCAGGTGGGGCCGGGAGGGAGACCCAGGGCCTGCGCTCAGAGGCCGGGGAGTTGTGTTTATTTTCCCGTTATTCTTGGCCGCCGTCCACGCGATTATTTGGAGCAGCGCAGGGACCTTCGGGGAGAGCTGGGGCCTTGGGGGGTGGGGTGGGGGTCCCTTTGCCAGGCCCCACGAGTTTTATGGCGCCGGAGCTCGGAGGGCGAAATTACAGGCGGAATCAAAATGTGTAAATTATAGGTTTGTGTTGTAAAGAGGCCTGAGCGCGCCCGCTGGAGAAAGGCGGTTGTGGGTTCCCGGCGGACCCGAGCCAGCGCCGCGCGCGCCTCTGCGCGCTGAGCTTTTGCCGGTTCCACCCCCAGGCGCGGGGAGCCTGGACCCCGGGGCGCGGGGACACAGGGCCGCCACGCAGGCCCCCGGGCTCCGGCCCGCACCGCGTGGCCTCCCCGGCCGGCCGGAAAGAGAGGCAGCAGGCCGACTCCCGGCCTCCGGCGCGCCAGGCTCGACGACCAGCAGTCAGGACCGCGGGAGCCGGGGCGCTGTCGCCCTCCTGCCGTCCCCGCCGCGCTGGCCTTTTAGCCGCAGCTCGCCAATTAGGTTTCGTCGGAAATGCCTTTAGGTGCCCAGCCGCGAGCGGAGCGAAAGCTCGTTGAAGAGTTTAGACGCGTGTGCCTTGGCGGGTCGCCGGAGCGCGTTGGAAAGAGTTTCAGAAACATCGCCGTTCAAGCTCTCCTGACTTAATTTTAAATTATTTGGCTTTTCTTGGGTTTCTTCTGCATTCCCTTCGCCGTCTTATCTCTTCTTTTCCCCCCTTTCAAAAAAAAAAAAAAATTTCCCCTTACCTTCGCTTCCTTTCCCCTCTCCCCCTCCGGGCTGGCCTCCTGCCTGCCTGCCTGCCTTCCTTCCTTCCCTCCCTCCTGAATCCCGTCTTTCCCCTTACATGTTCGATTTTCTTTCTTCTTTCTCTCCTTTTTCTCCTCGCAGTTGCGGGATTTCAAAACCCCCTTCTTTCGGGCGTCTTTCCCCTTATTTACACCATTTTGCATCCCTCCACGCTCCCTTGTCCCTTTCTACTTTGACTCTCTCCACTTCTTGGCCTAAGATGTGTTGCCATTGCACGTCAACGTTCTCCCGTTAAGGAAAACCAACTGCAGCCGGTCACACTGGCCCGAAGAAAACGAGAAAGGGGAGGAGAGCATTTTAAGAACCTTCCAGAAGTCCTGCGTTGGGTTAGCACCAGCCCTTCCAGGACTGGGTGTGTTGGAGAGGCGGAGGGGCTGGAAGGTTACTAAGAGCTCAGATGTTCCATAGTCAGTGGGACTGTCCATTGGGACGGGTGACATACCCAGCTACCAGCTGTCCCTCCTATGTGTTACTACTGCCTGCCTGTGCATACCAGGCTCTGTCCCCCTCTGAGGCCCATTTGATTCCCACCTCCGTTCTGAGAGCCCAGGCGACCGCCTTGCCAATGGTTGGCGAGAATTTCAAGAAGGCAAAAAACCCATCCGATGTTAAAATCCTTCTCAGACCACCTAGCTGCCTTCCAGGATGACAGATGTCTATTTCCCAGCCCCACCACCCGGCCCACGCCTCCCCCTTCTCAACAGCTGTTCATCCATTGTTATATTTATTAGGTAAATATAAATCCCATAAATACACCTGCATGAAAAGCGTCATGTTCCATAATTTGCTGTTCAGAGCCACCAACATCCATCTTCCCGCCAGTCCCCGTCTTCGGTTTGACAAGGAGGGTCCACACTCTGGCCCCTTTTGCTAAGTGATGAGAATATTAACATCTGACCACGCTGCCCCCGTAAGTAGCCTCTACCCCATCTACCTTTCCAAAGCTTCCTTATTAATAAGAGGTCATTTCCTCCCCAGGCCTTAAACTCAGCCTGCAGTGCGGACCAGACGGGGAGAAAATGTTGACATCTCTCCGCCCTGTGGCAATGCCGGGGTGATCATAGCGTCCTTCGGGGAGAGGCTGGCTGGGGACCCATGCTGGGGGCGTCTGGAAGCAGAGAAACAGGTGCTCCTGTGTGGAGATCACCGAGGGGACTTCAGGGACAGAAACACTGGTAGCCGCTTCACAGTTCATTTTCCCGGAGGTCTTTATGTCTGGCTTTCTGGAATGACCCAAGCAGCTGGCTGATGAGCCCTATTTCTTTCAGTCGTTACTGCCTGGCTCTCTTAAAGCTCAGACACCACGAAGAAGATGGGTAAAGATGGACATATGTAATTAGCACACGGTGCTGGCGAGGGCGTGGGGAACAGGAAATCCCAGAAGCCATGAGCACAGAGAAGATAGATGGTTACAGCCAATACGGGGAGGGGGGGATTTGATGTACCCGCCAAAACCGGGAGAGCACTACCCTTTGACTCAGCGACTCCTCCCCCCACCCCAGATGTTGCCCCTGCAGATGTGATCCTACAACCTGCAAATTGCAAATGTGTAAAGATCTTCAATGTGGCACTTCTTTGATAGGAAAACAAATTGATAGCTTGGTCCGTTTTAATGGGGTTCTGGTTAAATTAACTGTGGGGAAAGGAACAGGGAAATACTATGCAGCTGTAGAGAAGCCTGGAGGGGGGGGGGCGCGTGGTTTCTTCCCGAGAAGAGATCCCTGAGATTTCAGGGAAAAAATTGTAAAAACTGTAAACTTCAGAGTAAAGGTTCCTTAAAACCTGTGTCTAGTGTGTTACCCTTTGCGAGAGGAAATACAATTGGGTACCACCGTAGTCACTTCCAGAGGCCAGCTGGATAATGGGCAAGACAAGGGGATTTCCTTTCATCGCGCTTTCTCAGCGGCCAGAAGTAGTTTTCTTAGAAGCACCTTTTTTTCAGGTTGTATTTTTAAGTCATCCCTCCAGCCAATGTGGGGCTCAAACGCACCACCCCGAATTCAAGAGTCACACGCTTCACCCACTGAGCTCCACCCAGGCATGCCGGAATTCATTTTTAAGTGAACTGGTAAAATACTAGAAAAATGGTTGTTGTCCTCGTGGTTCTTTTCTTAGGACTCCCCCCTCCCCTGCCCGCCCCCCCCATGTCCCCCCCATCACCCCCTTCTCTCCCCCAGCTTCAGCGTAGGGATCACCACCTGATGAACGCTCACTGTGGGCAGAGGTTGGGCCAAGCCCTTTCAAAAATATCTCATTTTATCCCCACGTCGCTGTGCCAGAGAGGCCCCATTTTACAGGTGGTTAAACGGAGGCTCTAGGAACAAACTTCCTGCCCAGAGTCCTATACTTAGTAGGATGCTCTCCAACCCAGATCATCTGTTTCTGCAGCCTAATAGCTGCCATTGAATTGACCCCTATTTCAGCTTCCTCCTCCTTTTCTACATTTTTTTCCTTTTCCCAACTGCGGGAGCCCCTCTCCCACCCTTAATTTCCACCCTACCTCCCCACCACCATTCACAACGAGTAAATGGAAGAAGTGCTTGCAAGGGGACAGCTAAGTCCAGACCAAAGTGAGTCAACAGGTTCTGCTACACATCCAAAGACAGTTGGCCAGGACACGCGGTGGCAGATGGCACCGAGGTGGGCCTGACAGAGACCCAAGTGAGCCAGGCGTGCCCCTTGGCCGTTCACAGGAAACTCACCCGTGGTCTCCGTGCTTCCAAAGGATTTGGTCCCAAGCCTGCCCTTCTCCCCTGCAGTTCCCATAAATCCTAGCAGGCCTCCCTTCCCGGAGCCGGCGCTAAGCCCTGAAAGGTAATGGGGTGTGAGAATACAGCTTCGAAAATTGCTCGGTTAAGATCCGGATGTGGGGCTAGGATTCCTGTGGGGATCCCTTAAACATAGGAGCTAGGGCTGTTACCGAAATTCCTCTTATCTGAGGATTGGGCTTCTGCAAGTAATGCCTTCAGACTTCAAATGCATTCCTTGGCTACCAGAGCAACGCCCCAGGAAGGTACGAGGAATCCTATTTTTTTGGCGGATGGGACTGAGGCACGGCCAGGCCAGCGAATCGCTCTTGAGAACCGAAGATGTCTAAGGCGCTGCGCGACCGTCCGAGATGCTGAAATGCGTGTTCCAGCCACGTGCGCTTGTATATTGTACAGAGTACATTAGCTCTGTCTAAAAAGTTACATAATGAACCCATGTTTCCTTCTCGGCCCCTCCTGCCACAGTCCTTTCCCTTGTTCCCAGGCAGTTCCAGCTGTGGCCCCTTTCTTGTATATTTCCCGGACACAATCTATGCACAATTAATTTCTTCTGATTTGAATGGTTACCTTTGATATTCAACATATAGCCGCGGCCCGGTGGGTGAGAGCCGGGTGCCTGATCCACATCTGGAGCCGTGACTTTTTAGCTCTGTGTCCTTGGGCAACTTCCTTAACTTCTCTGGCTTGGTGTTCCCACCTTTAAATTTTTTTTTTTTTAATGTTTATTTATTTTTGAGAGACAGAGTGTGAGTGGGGGAGGGGCAGAGAGAGAGAGAGAGACACACACACACACACAGACACAGAATCTGAAGCAGCCTCCAGGCGCTGAGCTGTCAGCACAGAGCCCAACATGGGGCTCAAACCCACAAACTGTGAGATCATGACCTGAGTTGAAGTCAGAGGCTTAACTGACTGAGCCACCCAGGTGCCTCTTGGTTTTCCCATCTTTAAAATGGGATTGATACTATTACCTGCCTTAAAGGTTTCCTATGAGGATCAAATGTGACAAAACATGTCAAGCATCTAGGATTTTGCCTGCCACCAAAAAAAAAAAAAAAAAAAAAAAAAAATAAGGCAACAAAAACCCCACCATGCAATGAATATTTGCTTTTAACGTTAATTATTAATAGCTAAATAATAAATAATTATGCTCTGTTCCCTCCGTGTTGCTGTCCCTTCCTCCTTTACCAGTTCCTTTCGGATGGAGGTCGTGGTCTCTTAGCCCATTGCCAGAAAAATAACTGAGGAAAAAAATTTCTATGTAAGTTACAAATGTTACAAGCTGCAACATTTGAAAAAGGAGGACGATGCTAAAATTCTGGAATCCTGACTTCCTCCAAATGGAGAGTCCTCGGCAGTGGTGTACAAAGTAGAATTCGGATTTCTGTTACTACTCCGTGTGTGTGTGTGTGTGTGTGTGTGTGTGTGTGTGTGATATCAGCAGCTGAGGCAAATGCCTGAACCCAGAATCTGGCCACTTTGAATGTGGGCAGACCTCAGTAAGGAAGGAAGTTTGCATTAAACTTGAAAATGTTTGCGGTCATATTAAAAAGCATTTACAAATTTAAGGCTGCCGCACAAATAGAAAAGATCTGTGGACTTTTGAAATGAATTCTTCTGGATAAAAATGCATTCCCTTTCCTAAGTGTGTTGGAGCACTGTTTACTTAAATTAATCCTATCTTTGCACAACATATTGGCGTGGCCTTGGAAGCAAGGGTTTCCTCTGCATTCCTTGGAGAGAACTTGCTGGTTGGCCAAGGAGGGGCGGCTGTGGTTTAGGGAGTGGCGGAAGGTCTCTGTACCTTATGGAGACAACCGCAAAGGTTGGGTTCTTCCCTGGAGGTGTGTTTTTTTGAAAACGACCTTATAATTCTTTGCAAAGATCATTATACAGTTGGATGGTAAATGATGCTTTTCTTTCTTTCTTTCTTTCTTTCTTTCCTTCTTTCATCATTAGCAAGTAAAATCTATCCCTCTCCCCTGCCAGGAAAGAAGCCAAAAAAATAAGAGGGAAGCAAGCAAAATCATAAATATGCTGAGTCTGAGCTTTTCATAGCAACAGGAACAAAGACTTTGTGGGCCTTTTCTTCACGCTTGGAAAAAAAATTCTCACATACACGAAAGTACACTGATTATTATATCAAGTGCCTGTGTGCTTAACACACAGAAAAAAAACAACAACACAGATTAACCTGTGGTCATACGTGCTGCAAAGCTTTTTTTAAATAGCAGAAGCAAAATATTATAAAGGTAAAGTGGTTTCCCCTTTTCTGATACCATACCTCCTGTCTCTTCCTCTCCTCAAATATAACCACTATCAGAATTTTGGCAAATATCTGCCGCCCACAGTTTTATACTTTTATGAAAAACACACTTCTCTAGAAGTGATACAAAATATGAGTTTGTGGGGGTTTAAAACTTTTTTTATGCTTCTTTATTTTGGGGGGGGGAGAGAGAGCGCACGCGCGCACACACACACACACACACACACACACACACACAGGTGGCGGAGGGGGAGAGGGAGAGAGAGAATCCCAAGCAGGCTCTGCACTGTCATGGCAGAGCCTGACAACAGGGCTCGATCTCACGCACTGTGAGATCTCACGACCTGAGCTGAAATCAAGAGTGGGACGCTTAAAAGACTGAACCACCCAGGCGCCCCTGTGGCTTTTTTGTTTTTTAACTTGCATGAATCTTATACTGTGTATATAGTTCTACGATTTGCTTTTTTCCCCTCAACATCACCTTTCTGACAGTTGTGTTCAATTTGTTTTGATACATAGATATAATCTATAATTGCAAATATTATAAATATATTTCACTCATCCTGATTGCTACACAGCAGTTTATTATATAATAATAATTGTAGCTAATGCATGCATAGCAATTTCCAGGTGCCAAGCAGTCTATTTAATGAACTCAGTAAATGAAATTTTCTCTTAAGATGTATTTATTTTAGAGAGAGAGAGCAAGCAGGGAAGGGGCAGACGGTGGGGGGGGGGGAACAGAAGGTCCGAAGTGGGCTCTGTGCTGTCATCACAGAGCCCGACGCGGGGCTCGAACTCACACCGTGAGATCACGACCTGAGCTCAAGTGGGACGCTCAACCAACTGAGCCAGCCAGGCGCCCCAATGAATTTTTTTTTCTTTTCAAATTTTTATTTAAATTCTTTAGTTAACATATGGTGGTTTCAGGAGTAGAATTCAGCGTCTTATCAGTTACATATAACACCCAGTGCTCATCACAAGTGCCCTCCTTAATGCCCATCACCCGTCTAGCCCATCCCCCACCCATTTCCCTCCATTAACCCTGTTTGTTCTCTCTTGTTAAGAGTCTCCTATGATTTGTTTCCCTCTCTGTTTTCATTAAGTGAATTTATTTAATGAATTCTCCCACCTATGACATAGGTGCTATGGTTGCCTCATTACTTAGAGAAGAAAACTGAGGCATCCAGATGGAGTGCCTTGGCTGACTCAGTTGGTAAAGCATGACCCTCGATCTCAGGGTCATGAGTTCAAGCCTCACATTGGGTGTAGAGATCACTTTAAAAAAAATCTCCAAAAAAACCAAACCAAAACAAAACAAAAAACAGGCATACGGAATTAAGTAACCAGCCCAAGGTCACTTTTTCTGCTGACGGACATCTAGATTTTTCCCTGTTTTTTTTCACCGTGATAAACAATGATACAGTGAACATCTTTGTGCCTGCTTCGTCACGGATGCCGGTTAGTATTCTCTGGGCAAGAGTTTTCAGCAAGCAGATACCCTAAGGAATTGCTGACCCTGAGAGTAAATACGTTGCGGATTTTCACTGAACATTTGCGATGTCACATTGGCATGTGTGATCTTGGGCAAGCTTCACCTTGCTGATCCTTGGTTTCTTCCTCTGTAAAATGGGTTTCCTCAGGGCTGGCTTACAAAGGCTGAGGCAGAGATGAAAAGGGATGTCCAGGGTTCAGCAGGTGGCAGACTGGTAACTGTTACAGTCACTAATAAGAACGTTGCTGTCGCATCGGGCTGTGGGCTATATGTTGGCCAGGTTCTAACCCAGGGTACATTTGCCAAAGTTGAACAGTGATCTTTAGGACCGAACTGGAAAACTCTTCTTGGTTGCCGTCTCATTTTAAAGGATTGAAAATAAGGAACAGGAACGTCTGTTAAATGTTTTATTTATTTATTTATTTATTTATTTATTTATCCATTTATTTATTTTGAACATTTATTCGTTTTTGAGAAAGAGAGACAGACTGCGAGCAGGGGAGGGACAGAGAGAGAGAGAAAGAGAGAGAGAGTGAGGGAGACACAAAATCCGAAGCAGGTTCCAGGCGCTGAGCTGTCAGCAGCAGAGCCTGACGCGGGGCTCGAACTCACCAACTGTGAGGTCATGACCTGAGACGAAGTCGGAGGCTTCACTGATTGAGCCACCCAAGGGCGCCCCAAATGTTTATATCAAACCACACCAAACAACCCAGAGGGGGCACAATGAAGCAGAGACTCAAAGTACAGAACTGGGCCATCCCGGGCCAGCGGATGGCTGCTGTGTGACCTTAGGCAGACCACTCCACCTTTCTGTTTGTCTATTTCTCCAGATCTCAGGAAAAAATAATTCTGCTTTCTTGCCTTGCAACTTAAGGCTGCTATGAGCAAACATAGATGGGCAGGCGGGGGTGGTAGATTGAATGAATCCTTTTTGGATTATTGAAAATAAAAGATCGGGGGTATATTTGATTTTATTTACTTATTTACTTTAGAGAGAGAGAGAGGGAGGGGCAGAAGAAGGGGGAGAGGGAGAGAGAGAGAGAATCTTTTTTTTAAAAATATACTTATTTATTTTTGAGAGAGAGAGAGAGCACAAGCGGGAAAAGGGCAGAGAGAGAGGGAGACACAGGATATGAAGCAGGCTCCAGGCTCTGGGCTGTCAGCACAGAGCCCGATACAGGGTTTGAACCCATGAACTGTGAGATTATGATCTGAGAGAGAGAGAGAGAGAGAGAGAGAGAGAGAGAGAGAGAGAGAGGATCTTAAGCAGGTTCCACGTCCAGCACAGAGCCCCATGCAGGCCCCGATCCCATGACCCTGGGATCACAAACTGAGCTGAAATCAAGAGTCGGATGCTAAACGACTAAGCCAACCAGGCATCCCTGGAGTATATTTAAAGACATTATTTTCTGTACCTTAGGTTTGGCCGGGCCTCCAGAAGCCATTTTCCTGTTGCGTACGTATCTAAAACGTTTCAGAAAATGTTATCTTCACTTCTGAAATTCGTTTTCCTCAGGAGATAGAGAGAACACATTAGATTCGTGTGCTATGGAGTTTTTTCTCATTGCCGTACCTCTGGCTCAGGAAAACGTTAAGGCTTTGTCTCCCCACTTACACTGAGGTGGCGGAAAGATGCTGGGGAGGAGAAGGTACCCAGACCGCAGCTCAGTCGGTTGTTTTGCCAACAATTGATGGAATTCAATTAGTTTTCCAAACCAGGTGGCTGATGGAATTGAGATTGAGTCCCTTGTCTTCCCGCCCCCTCGGCGAGGACGTTACCCGGCCCCCCCCCCCACCTCGTCGTGTTTAAGATTTCTTCAATCGGTTATCAGCTAAATTCAGCTTCTTTTTTATGTCAAAAATAGCTCACTGGTAGCTTGAGTAAAGCCAACTGGCACCTCTTCAAACTGGTTTGTCTGAGTCTTCGAGCCACAGGAAACGCTCCGGCCCTGTTCCTAGCTGGGACGGCATTGACGTTGGTTGGAGTGGGGCCACTTTCATTTGCTAATAAAGCCCCAGAAACCACGGTGAAGAAGCGGATGAAAGATCCTGGCTGCTGCTGGTTGCTGGGAAACGGTACAGCGCACCCCCCCCCCCCCCCCCCCCCCGGGAAGGGAGAGGGTCAGAAGGAAACTCACCCAGAGAGCCAGAGGTGCTCTCCCAGCCAAGGGCGAGTAGCGTGCTGGCTACCTTACTCCTCCAGGAGGATGGTGTGGGAAAAACAGGGCTGCAAAGAGACAGGGGGTGGGTGAGAGACAGAGAGAGAGAGAGAGAGAGAGATCGAAAGCAAGGAGGACGAGGGAATACAAGTGTTTTGCTTGCGTAAATCAGCTGGGAGAAGAATGGAGAATGGGTGTCCTTGAAACACAAATGACTCTGGGCGGGGGGCGGGGCGGGGCGGGGGGTGGGGCACTACATAGGTTATTATTATTGTTATTGTTATTGTGGTGGGTATTTTTGGAGGATACAATTTCGCCCAGAACCGGCTTTTGCTTACTTGTCAAGAACCTCACGGGCCAGGCACTGATGAGGCAACTGAGGCTCAGAGCGGTTTTAAGATATGTTTTACGGAGATGCGTGTATGGTGTCCAGCTGACAGGGGGTGGCTCTGTGATGTGCTTGTATGAATTTGCAGATCACGGAAGTCACTCCTTCCCAAAGTTCGGTCATTGTCAAACTCACTCGGGATTTTTGCCATTTTCAAGCACCGTCCATTCAATTTTCTTTCTTTCTTTCTTTCTTTCTTTCTTTCTTTCTTTCTTTCTTTCTTCTCCACTTTTCTAAACCTGAATATCCACTTTGGTCTCATCCTAAGCAATCACGAGTTTGGTGGGTTGGTCTATTTTTTTTTCAATAATAATCATTTTTTAAAAACGTTGTATTTATTTTTGAGAGAGAGAAAGAGCAAGTGGGGGAGGGGCAGAGAGAGAGGGAGACACAGAATCTGAAACAGGCTCCAGGCTCTGAGCCGTCAGCATAGAGCCTGACTCAGGGCTCAAACTCATGAGCCGGTGAGCTCATGACCTGAGCCAAAGTCGGAGGCTTAACCGACTGCACCGCCCCGGGTGCCCCAGAGATAAGTCTTTCAAGGAGGTAATTCAGGTAAAATGAGATTGTTCAGGTGGGCCCAGGGTGTGATGCCTGGTGCTCCGGAAGAAGAGGTTAGGACATAGGCACAAACACAGGGACAGGGGCGACCCCACGATGACCAGGGAGAGGGAGACCATCCACAAGCCAAGGAAAGAGGACTCAGAACGAACCAAAGCTTGCCAGCACCTTGGCCTTGGCCTTCCAGCCTCCAGAGCTGTGGGAAAATGAACTTCTGCCGTTTCAGCCCTACAGTAGGTCGTTAGGGTGGCTCTGGCCTACGAGTCTCAAGCAGACAGAATACAAACGCACAGAATACAAATGGTCCCGGTGGTTAGCCATCTACACGCATGGCTCTATTTTGATTCAAGGTGATGACGCAAACCACAAGAAATAATAGCGGGAACTAGAGTGAGGCTGCGCCTTCTTGGCACTTTCATCGGAATGCTGTCATCCAGGAATGTGGTTATCGCACGAGGAGGGTGACTAAGCTCCAGGGATTCGAACCCCCTGTGATCTCTAGGTATAGATCCTAGGCCTCGGTGAACCGCAGTCATTTTTCATCAGGGTGACGCGTGCTAAGGGGCTTCTGGCCCGGATGTACGGTTCGAGACTCCGTGTGTGTTGTCAGATGTTTCCAATGGCCTCACAGGCCCGCGGAAGGGATGCTCATCTAAGAATGTCTTTCCAGCTATTCTGTCTTGGTGCGCGTCACTCAGCCCCCCGCTCACCACCATATGCCTTTCCCGTCGCCGACGAGACTACTTATATGATTTAATGAAGTCCCGAAACGTTTACTGATGATTATCACGTACCAGTGTTAACACACCCCAGCCCCCACAAGCTAGGGTATGCAGTTGGCAAGCTAGGGTATGCAGCTGGCGAGCTAGGGTATGCAGCTGGCGAGCTAGGGTATGCAGCTGGCGAGCTAGGGTATGCAGTTGGCGTATACCTTTCCTCACCCAGGTGGGTGCGTCTGGGCATGATCCCCATGGAAACAGTCGCCAATGAAGGAGGGTGCACTTGGCCCCTTCGGGCCATGGTGAGATGAGAATTTGGATGGGAGGAGAGGTTGGGAAAAATCAGACGGCATTGTATTGTGACTGTCACCTGTCCGTTTTATTAGACCATCGTGAGACCATTAAGACTGGGGGCTGGGTCTCACCCCCTGCTGTATACCTGTTGCCCAGCATGGAGCCCGCAACAGAGTGGTCATACGCTATGACGTAGCAATAATTGTCGGGACCTGTGTGATTCTCCACTCACCTAGCTTAATGGCTGGCATAAGCAAACACATTTAAAAGGGGCGTATTTCATTGGCCCATTAAACTGGGAAGTTCGAGGGCATGTCGGTTTCAGGCAGATGTGGATCAAGGACCTCAGTAATGCGTCCGTGCTCAAATAGGTTTTGGTATCTCCAACGCTGTATTCGTATGTACCTCTATTCACCTCTCCATGTGGGTAGATTCCACCCTTTCCTTTGAAAAGAAGGACCTGCAGGTTCCTTTCCAGACCGGCATTTGAGAGAGAGCTGGTATCACTTCTCGGCCTTTTCGCTAAGATCAAGTGAGAGAGAGCTGGCGATGATGTGGTTGACACTGAGTTGTGCAAGCCCCCCAGTCGTTTGTGGCAGATCGGCATGACAATGAGCTTCTTGAGGACAGAGATGCTTAGGGATTTGGGTCACTGCTGTAACATCAGCTCCAAGAATAGTGCTGGGCACACAGTAGGCACTCAGCCGATATTTATTTAAATCACAAGCCCCTGGGGGGTCCTGGGGGGCTCAGTTGGTTAAGCGTCCCACTCTGGATTCCGGTCCAGGTCATGATCTCACAGTTCGTGAGATCGAGTCCCACGTCGGGCTCTGAGCTGGCAGTGCAGAGTCTGCTTGGGATTCTCTCTCCCTCTCTCTGCCCCTGCCCCCCCCCCCCACCAAATAAATAAATAAACATTAAAAAAAAGCTTACAAGCCCCTGTTGGGTGGCCTTGGAGGTTGAGTTTAGAATAATGTGGGGTTAGAACTTTAAATGAGTTCCAAGTACAGCTCAGATGTACATCTATGAAATGTCTTTTGGTGGGTCCAGAGAAATGGATGGAAAAGAAAACTCAGCCTTACACCTGTGGGACAACAACTGAGTGCCAACCTTTGAGCTAAAGGTGGGGAGGTGTTATGGAAAATAAATTAACTAATTAAAAATGGGGGGGGGGCGGGTGTTAAAGAACAGCCATGAAGTAAGGCTTGGTAAATTCAGTCCCATAGACTCCTCGGTCTGATTCGCCACTTGGGATTTCGATTATACCCAATTTTGTAGCGATCGTGCTCATCCGAGATGCCAGGCACTCACACAGCCTTACGTGTAACCCCTGCATTAGCCCTACAAGCGGGATATTCCCTGCTTCATCTCAGATAAAGTCGTGGAGGCTGAGGAACAACCTATTCAGTATCGGTTTTCTTTTCCTCTTCGAGGCCAGACCACGTTGTTGTGGGTTAAGGGAAGCAGGTTTTCTCAATTCTACACATGGACCACAGAGAGGAAGGACGGTAATTTTGTTACATCTGGTAACCCTCTGTCAATGGTGTGTTAAGTGTTATACATGAATATCTTATTTAATCCACTTGGCAGTCCTGGAAGGGAGGTATTAGCGTGTCTATTTTGCAGAAGAGGAAACTGAGGCACAGAGAAGTTTAGTAACTTACCCGTGGTCACCCAAGTCGGCCTGTCTATGCTCTGGACCACGGCACACGAATGCCTTTCACAGGGGATCTGACTACTGAGCTCTCTTGCAAACATGCTTTGGCATTAAGAGTCTTTTTCCCGCCCCTGCCGTCCCTCAACGAGCCCTTGGCCAGGAGGTCCTTGGGTTGTTTTCACATCAACCTCTTGCTATCCCTCTTCCTTAATGTCCATGAAAGGAGACATTAGGCAGCGCATGGAAGCGTTGCCATATTGGAGTCTAAAGAAATGTCCGCTGAATCCATGAGTGGTCACGTGAATGCGCCTTCCAGGCAACTGTCCAGGGCTACTGAGATGTGGAAATCGGGCTGTGGCTGGTGTGAGCGACTGACTCCCAGCTCGACCCTCTGGCCACCCAGCCCCATGTCAGATTTGCCCACCGTGAAGCGAGCCGCTTTGGCTCTCGGGCCACGCTTTGATCTGCCTTCATAATCCGGCGGGAGAAGAACCGTGAAGTCAGCTCCGAGCAAGGCTGCCCCCTTCCTGCTCATTAGCCTCCTGGGGGCCTCTTGGTCTACTGGACCCCTCTACCGTTTGCTTTCTTTTTAGGGGTGTGGAAGAGGATAGAGCGCTTTGATAGAAATAAACAGAGACATTTAATATCTGGGGAAAAGAGGATGTTGTCCTTGTGACCTATGCAGGCTGCACAAACATCTTCTTTCGTTAAAATGTAAGTTGCTCCCAGCGCATTACGGATGTCTCACGGCAGATGGGTCAGCACAGATTCACTCACTGTCTCCTCATATAAATCGAGGCACGGGAGTGGGGGGTGGGGGGGTGATAGAACAGCTCAACCGGGGCAGCACGTAGCTGTGGTGTCATTAAACGGCACCTAGGTACCTCCGGGTGTTTGTTGAACCCACACCCTCGCTTTTGGGCTTTGACATTTTACACTCTCAGCTTGGTTCACCGCCCCTTTACAGACACTTCCTTTGGGAATGCTGCACGAGCTGATGTCTCGTCTCGTCTGGAAGTCGCCGCCTTCCAAAGAAGTGTGTCCAACTGTTCCCTCGAGACTGGAGTCGAGCGGCCTGCAGCAAATTTTGGGTAATTTGCCCTGCGCAACGGGGCTCTGAGCATGGATGCCATAGTGGACGCGTACATAAGCTGTTGTGCAAAACTGAGATTGAAGGAAGCCTGAAGGGGGAAAGATGGGGCGACAGGAATCACGATTATTGAGCATTCAGTGGGTTCAGGGAATGTAGGTGATATGTATTACTTAGCTGTGAGCAGGTGACACATATTTTTAAAATTTTATTGTTTGGGGGGGAGGGGCAGGAAGAGAGAGAGAGAGAGAGAGAGAGAGAGAGAGAGAGAGAGAAAGAATCCCAAGATGGCTCCATGCTGTCAGTGCAGAGCCCTAGGTGGGGCTTGATCTCACAAACTGTGAGATCATGACCTGAGCTGAAATCAAGAGTCAGATGCTTAACTGACCAAGGCACCCTGGTGCCCCTGTAGGTGACACATATTATTTAGATAGTCATTTAACTATCTCCTTAATATGATAAGGGGAATCCTGAAATTACTTTTTTTCTAAAATTTTTTAAATGTTTATTTATTTTTGAGAGAGAGAGAGAGAGCGAGCGTGAGCAGGGGAGGGGCAGAGAGAGAGGGAGACACAGACTCCGAAGCAGGCTCCGGGTTCTGAGCTTGTCAGCACAGAGCCCGTCGGGGGGGGGGGGGGGGACCCGAACCCACAAACCCTGAGATTGTGACCTTGGTTCCCCAACCCTCATTCGGATGCTTAACTGGCAGCCACCCAGGAGGCCCTGGAGGGAGGTCTTTATGGTGGTAATTAAGTTAAAAGAGGTCATTAGGGCGGGCCCTAATGCAATATGACTGATATCCATACAAAAAGGGGAAATTTGGACACAGAAACACCACAGAAGGCAAACACCATTGCTGGCACCTTGATTTCAGAGAAGCCTCCAGAACTGGGCAATGATAAATTTCGGTTGTTTGAGCCACTCAGCCTGTGGTGCTTTGTTACAGGAGCCGTAGGAAACTAATCCAGCCTTGGAGAAGGGTCAAGGGCAGTGACTCCTTCAGGGACCACATGTGTGCCTTTGGTGGCCAGGGAGAGTTCAGGGTGACTCATTTCAAACTCCCGTCCCGAGAGCCAGCCAAAGAACACGCCTGATGAGGGTCGGGGTTCTCTTGGCTTGGAAAGACCGCCTTGCGTTTTTACTGGCGCTTCTGGGAGGAAACGCTGTACAAGACGGTTACCGGCATCCGCGTGCGCATGGAAAGCATCATAGAGACACGTCTAGGTATCTGCTCATTTTTCGTTACTGGTTAAATATCAGACCCTGATCGGGCCCAGTGACTGCACCAAAGTAATCACAACAGCTAACGTTTCCAGATCCCTCGCCTGGTGCTTTTCATCGAGGATCCCCCTAACCCCTCGCAACAATTCCATGAGGGGACGCAATAATTATCCGCTTTTCACACGCGAGAAAACGGGGGCCCGGAGATGTCAGGGCACTTGCCCCTCTGGGCAGGCTCTTGTCTGGTGGTGATCGCGGCCAGTAGGGTTCCACCCTCGCACCTGCCGGTGGGTAGAAAAAGGCCTCTTCCCTGTCTTTCCGGCAAAAGCCCTCTGATTGGATAGAATTTGGACACGTGCCTGTTGCTGAACCAATCATTGTGGTTGACAGATGGAAGATGCTGATTGGCCGCCTCTGGGGTAAGAGGCGTGAAGAAGGGGGTTATTTCCCAGAGAAATCCAGGGGCCTGGAGCCAGAGGAGGGGTTGCCGCTCTCTGTGGCCCAGCAAGCTGTGGTAGGGAGCACCTGCCGTTGTTTTTCTCCGAAGCAGCTCACGGCTGCTGCCTCACTTAGCCCAGGTCTGTGTGTTTATTTATTTATTTTAAACGTTTATTTATTTTTGAGACAGAGAGAGACAGAGCATGAACAGGGGAGGGGCAGAGAGAGAGGGAGACACAGAATCTGAAACGGGCTCCAGGCTCTGAGCTGTCAGCACAGAGCCCCACGCGGGGCTCGAACTCACGGAGCGTGAGATCATGACCTGAGCCGAAGTCGGACGCTTAACCGACCGAGCCACCCAGGCGCCCCAGGTCTGTGTGTTTTTGATGAACCAGGAAGTTGGTTCGATCTCCACCTGGCCTTAAGCAATTCTCCCTCACTCTTTGTCCACACCAGTCTCCCTGGTTTGAAGCCAGAAGCGCCAATCTATTTCTGATGCTTTAAATAACCACCCCTGGGCGTTGAACCCGGAACCTGAAACCGTGCCGCCGGAACCTTAAAACTCCTTTCCTGGGCAAAAACGGGAAGGTGGGGATAGTCGGGGCTGGATTCAGATCGGGGCTGTGTATCAGGTACCTATTGCCACGATAATGCCACGTAACAAGGGAGCACCACGCCGGAGGCTTCTGTGACTCTGGGTTAGCTGTGACTCTGGGTGGTCTGCCGGGTGGGGCTCGTGCAGGTGTTTGTGGTCAGTGGCAGCCGACGAGGTGGCTTTCCTGGTCTGGGCTGGGTTGTCTTACTCATGTAGGGCCCCGGCTGGGACAGCTGGCTAACTTAGCAGTGCGTCTCATCCTCTATCAGGCGAGCCCTGCCTTTGCACAGAGATGGCAGGGGGACAAGAGAGCAGAAACCCACAAGGTGTCCGTTGTGTTGCTGTGCCATTGGCCTCAGCAGGTTGCAGAGGCCACGCCCGGAGCCCGTGCGGGAGGCAGCCATGCAAAGGTGTGAATACAGGACGGTGCGCTAAATTGGGTGATTGGGGCGCCTGGGTGGCTCAGTGGGTTGGGCGTCTGACTGCAGCTCGGGTCATGATCTCATAGTTCGTGGGTTCGAGCCCTGCGTCGGGCTCTGGGCTGACAGCCCGGAGCCTGGAGCCTGCTTCGGATTCTGCGTCTCCCTCTCTCTCTGCCCCTCCCTCCCTCGCGCTCTCTGCAAAATAAACATTAAAAAAAATAAAAATACGTTGGGTCATTAAAGCAATCAAGCTTCCATAAGCTCCCAATCTCTTCTAGTTTCCTGATGAGGGGGCTCCCAGGAAGCAAGCATTGTACCCCAGCTATCCGAGAAGCGGGACGCCCTCAATCCCAGCCCCAGGGCCTTGGTCTTCATCGACACCCAAACTAGGACCACAAAGCCAGAGGGTCCGGCTGCATCCAGTCTCTCGGCCGTTCACAGTGGACGTTTCTTCCTGTTCTGGGAGCTGGGGGATGAACAGAAAGGCTGTCTCCTAGGGGAACCGGGCCTGGAAGTCAATGGTTACGACGGGGGGTCCTTAGCAGAGTCACAGGGGGTGCTGGAGTAGCACAGGGAGGGCCCCCGCCTCACGAATACTCAAGTCACCAAAGAACGACTGCTGTCTTTCCCCTCCCCTCCCCCCGGGGACTGAGGCCAGGGCTCTCTGGGCCCTTCAGACCAGGCCCTGAGCCGTCCTTACCTCGTTCCCCTGCCCTGGCCCTGCGTCCTGTGCCCCAGAAACCTCAGTGTCCTCCAGACGTTTGTCTATATCATTTCTTTTTCCCTCCTAACAACCACCGAGGCTGGTATTCTTATGAGACCCATTGCACAGTCGGAGACACTGAGGCTGGGGGAGGCGAAGGGGCTTGCTCAGTTCACACGACTCCAAAGAGGCAGGGTCGGGACCTCTGGAGGCCTTTTCCACCCCAGATCTTTGCTGTCTCCTCAACTCCAGTGCCTGTTCCTCCTTGTTCTATAACACGAGAAAGTCCTTCTCCAGGAGCCCAAGAGAGAAATGGAGAGATGGGTCTGGAAACATGGGTCTGAGAGAAGCCCGGCATATGTTTCTTTTAAGTGGACATTTCCCTCGGCTTCCTCACGCTGTCCCACGAGGACCCCGGCTCTCCTCCTCCCTGCCCCTGGGAGCCTCCCCACCCCTGTCACCGCCCTGCCCTGAAAAACAGGAGGTCAGAGGGTGGGCGACCGGCCAGCAAGATCAGCTAGAAACGGTTCTTTCTTTTCTGTCGGTGACGGCCCCGCACCCTGGCTACATAAATCCTTTCTTTTATTTTTATTATTATTATAGCCCAGGGTCTAGCATGGGCCGTAAACGGATTTAAGAGGCTGCTAGAGTATAGGATTTAATATATTTGGCATCATTAAATAGTTGCATAGCAAACCCACTTGGAGAAGTCCGGACCCCTCCCCCGACAGCATCCCTGGTCCCCATCTCCTCTCGCCCACCCCCTGATCCCACAAAAGTCCTCCTGACAGAGGTCTCCTGTGAGGCATCCCTCACTGAAGGGAAGGGCAGTGGGGAGCGGGGCAGAGGCCAGAAGGCAGGGAGGGTGTCTGCAGCCCCAGTGGGGAGGGCATTGGGGACCAATTAGGGACACTTGGGGAGACAGGACAAAGCTTTCTAGATAAGCCTGGTTTTTATCAGCCTATAAAAAGACCACTTTCACTCTGCTGGCTCCTTCTCCAGGCTCCTGGGAACAGATAGAAGGGTGGACAAAAAGAAGGCCCAGAGGACAAGGGAGGGATGGGTCGGTGTGGGGGGCACTTGGAGCGGGGGGGAGAAGAAGCATTTCGGGGCTTCAAGGCTCAGAAAAAGCCAAGAATATGTTGCAGGCTTTATTCCACCTGTAAACTTACCACCCTTCAGACATCTATCCTTATTTGAAAAATTTTTTTAACGTTTATTCGTTTTTTGATAGAGAGAGAGACAGAGCGCAAGTGGGGGAGGGGCAGAGAGAGCGGGAGACACAGAATCCCAAGCAGGCTCCAGGCTCCGAGCTGTCAGCCCAGAGCCCGACGTGGGGCTCGAACTCACAGATTGCGAGATCGTGACCTGAGCCGAAGTCGGACGCTCAACTCACTGAGCCACTCAGGCGCCCCATCCTTATTTTATGGCATGGAGCAGACAGTCCTGTGCCCTTGACTGATACCTTGTATATTTTCTGTCTATGCCTCCACATCTTTGACTCTGGGTCTTTAATACCTTCATATACTTTATTCAGCAAGTATTTATCTAGCATCGACTATGTGAATGGGGTGGGCGCCATGATCTCTGTCCTCAGCAGCTTAGAGTCTAAGGTGAAGACAGATAACGAACAGGCACATAACAAAAATGATAGGAGGCATAACCTTGAGCCAGCTGGGGGCAGAGGGAATAGTGTGTGCAAAGGCCCTGAGGGAATGGTATGTGCAAAGGCCCTGTGGTGGAAACAAAGGTTGGTACAAATGAAGAACAAAGAAGAAGGGGGATGGAATGTGGAGGAAGAAAGGGGGCCAGGAGGTGAGGTGAGAGGGGCCGGCAGGGGTAGGCTCGTGCAAGGCCTTAAATATATGAGGAGTTGGTGTTTTATCCTCAGACTTTCTTTTAATGTTTATTTGTTTTTGAGAGAGAGCGAGAGCGTCCGTGTGCAAGTGGAGAGGGGCAGAGAGAAAGAGGGGGGGCGGACAGAGGATCTGAAGTGGGCTCCAAGCTGCCGGCAGAGAGCCCGACGCGGGGCTCGGACTCGCAAACCGTGAGATCGTGACCTGAGCCGAAGTCGGACGCTTAACTGACTGAGCCACCCGGGAGCCCCGATCCTTGGTTTCCCCACGTGTAAAGTTAGCGCTGGACTAGTTAGCAGGAAGGGCCCACTAGAGAGGGTCCAGAGGGCGGACCGTGATGGGTCTGTGGCAGAGACCTTGGGGGCTCTGCGGAGGGTGGCTGGGAAAGAGGGGGTTGCAGATGGGTTTCTCCTTTCTCCCCCCCCCCCCCACCTGCTTCAAGACCTGCCCGTCCTTCCTCCTCCGGAACTGGTGACCGCAGCTTGGGTGGGGCTGTTGCATCAAGGGCTCCCTCCAGTGGAGCCTCCCCAGGCCTCGGAGAATGATCCATGGTGGTGCCCACCCAAGTATGTCTTCCGGCTGGAGGTGGGGGGCGGGGGTGGGGGGCAGCCTCTGAGCGCTCCCGTTTTCGAGACTGAGACCGACCGCAGTAGAGGAGACGCGAGGGTCCAGGCTGCGGGGCGGGGAAAGCGGGGTGGGCTGTGGACGTGGGGACCGGGTGCGAATCCTGGGCGAGCGGAGGTAAAATGCGTCTGTGGGTGAGAGCGGGCGCGCCCCGGCCCCCGCGGGCTGGTGTGTGTGACTCAGGGGGGAAGGACTGCCATCGCGTGTGTGGCTTTCTGGGCGCTACCGTGGGCCCCGTTCGCCGTCGTACGTGCGGCTGAGTTCACGTCCGCGCAGGGGCAGACGTGCGCTCGCGGGGGGTGGTGGGTGACCGACCACGAGCGTGTGTCTGTGCGTGGCAACGAGCGGGAGACTGGGCCCGTGTGACGGAACAGGCGTGTGTGTGTGTGTGTGCGCGCGTGTGAGATAGAACCGGTGAGGATGTGCACGTGAATGTGTGATGGCAGATATGACGAGGGCCATGTGTGCGACAGTCACTGGCCCCAGGTGCGAGGCGGATGGCTCGGCCCCCCCCCCCCCCCCCCCCCCCCCCGTGATCGTGTGGGTGTGTGTGCGTGGGAGAGAACTGCCTTACCTGTACCCGCAGTAACTGGCCGTGCAAGGCCGTGTGTGTGTGTGTGTGTGTGTGTGTGTGTGTGTGTGTGTGCTGTGAGTGACTCCCAAGTGGCTGGGCCTGGGACACCTTACGCGTGACCTCTTGAAGACGGCATACCCTGCCAGTGAGTGGCATCACTGAGGGGCCAGGCCACTGGGCTCGGGGGAAAGCTGAATCCCCCCCCCCCCCCCCCCCCCCCCCCCCCCCCCCCGGGCACCATGGAGCAGAAGTGGCTTTTAGGGCCAGAAACTACGTTTAGGGCTGGAGGGGGATGGGGCCGTTAGAAGGCCTGGCTCAGCAGCCCCGGTGAGCTGAGCGCTGTGCTCCCACCCCAGGCCCCTAGGCCCCCAGGCCCCCAGGCCCCCAGGCCCGGGAGGGTTTGGGCAAGCCACCCTGCCACCCTTTCCAGTCTGCCCCGGTGTCCGCAGGGCTATGCCCGGTTCCCAGGAAACGCCTGTGGGATTTGCTTCCAAATATAGACTCTGGTGGCCCAGCCACCTTGTGGCCGGGCCCCTCTGGCCTCCTGGCTGAATGGCGGAACTTCAGCTGCCTTCCAGGGGGCCCAGGCCCGCAGGCCTCCACTTAGAGCTGTTGGTAAAAATAATAATCATAAAAGTGGTCAATAAAAATGGAGGGGAGCTGAACGTCACCTGGGTTATGAGCCCAGGACACCACTTGACCCGTCGTGATGTTTGACACAACAGCAGAGAGATGCACACGCTTTCCCCTCAGGTGACACACGGTCATGCAGAGAGACTGGAGGGTGACGTCCTATTCAGTCACACAGAGGGAGACACACAGCCCGTGCCCCTAGGTGGACCCCCGAACCTCCAGCTTTGCTCCAGGAGGTGGAGCCTGGAAGGGGGTCGGGAATTCAGGAGGATCCGTCCTGGGTCCTGGCCGTCCTGGCTGGTGCTCAGATTCAGGTGCTCTGGGGTCAGGCCCTCACTCCTGGGTCCTGGGCACTCACCAAGATGCACCAGGAGCCCGCAAATGGGGACCCTGGGAAAGCTGTTGGTGGCGAGGACCTGGCCTCCGAGTGGTCTGGGAGGAACTGGGAACGACCCAGTCTGTCTGCCAGCATCCTGGGGTGGGGGAGACAGGGGGGTCCGGAGAGGTGGCAATCTCCCAGACAGCAAATTGTGCAGGGGGGCAGGAAGACTCAGTCCCTGGATGGCCAAGGGGCCGGCAGGTGCCAGGTGGAGGAAACTGAAGAGTGACAGCTGGAGAGTGGGGACCCCTTGAGCCTCCCTTTGGGGCGCTCCTCTCAGGCTTTGGCTCTCCGAGTCCCTACCTTCTAGAGAAGTCCTTCCCTTCCTAACTTGGGGCAGCCAGCGCTGCACCAGGGGCTTGCCTGGGAGGAGTGGGTACAGGGGCAAGCAGGTGGCAAGAAGAAGAAGGAAAAGCGAAAGGCCACCTCTGGGGAGGCCTCAGGACTGACATCAGGTCTCGGGGTCTGGGATCTGGAGCCCCTGAGAGGGCTTGGGACCTTCCTGAGACCCGCCGGTGGGACCCCGGAGGTGCAGCGGGGAAGACGCACAGAGGGAAGGGAGGGCTGAGCGCCTGGGAGGGGAACCCAGGCACCTGCAGTCCCCGCGCCCTTGCCTTCGAGGGGCGCCCTTGGCCGCCCCGCACTCGCGGGCGCCGCTTCGCTTCGTGTGCACTGGGGAAGCGACTGGGGTTCCCTTTCGGGCTCCAGCTGAAAGCACAGAGCCTAGACACTGGCGAGGAGCTGAGTGCATTTCGGCAAAGGCTGTGTGACCCGAGCAAGCCTTCACCCTCTCTGAACCTAATTCTTCGTTTTCGTTTTTTTTTTTTTTAAACGGAGTCGTGCTCATCTCTTCCCCTCCCCACTCCCCCATATCCCGCGCACCCCTATTTCCCTCCAGTGGGTCCTGGCTTGAGGCTACGGGGCCACGGTCTGGGGACAGAACAGGACGGAGAACAGAACGCTGAGGTTTAAGGAGGAGACTGTCCGCACCTCTACGTGCTCTCTCTTCCACCCTGCTCAGTTCTGGGGAATCTGGGTCTGATGCCCACACAGACCCTCTTCTGCTTCCTCCGAGGGAGGGAGGAGAGAGGGTGGAGACGTGCCGGAGATCAGCGCCATTACCCCAAAGGCTAAGCCTTCCGCAGCCGCCTTAGTTTGACTGAATGTGTTTTCAGATGCGTCAAAATGCTCCCACAACGGGCCTCCTCCCTTCCTCCTGTCTCGTAAGAGAGTTGCTCCCGGCTTCTGGAGTCACACTGCCTGGGTTCAAATCCCACCAGAGGGACGCTGTGGCCAGACCCCCAGGAGTCACCTCCTCACTGAGCTTTTTAGAGATAATGTGTGAGTGAAACCACCTTACGACAGCTCCTGGCCTGCTGTAAATGTTAGCTACTGTCAACACCTCAAATGCTAGATTTTTGAGCCTCAAATACCCACATTTTTCTCATCGTGGCTACGGGACAGGGGCGGGGGTTGGGGGACTCGAGCAGGACTTTTCTGAAAATATTAACACAAGATGCTGGAGAGGAAAGAGAGGCAGCCGCCTGGGGCTCAGCCTGGAAAGAGGCGGATGGGGGCACTGACGAGCCAGCCGGGAGCTTTGGGGGACATCAGATGCCCCCCGTGGAAGCTGAGAGACAGGAGTTAAGTTTTGTCTTTCCTGACCAGCCTGGAGACGGGTGGCGTCCCCTGCAGAGAGCGAACCAAGAAGGGAGGACCCCAGAGGAGGAGTCACTGAGACCCAAACCCAAGGCCCTAGGTCTCAGCCCCCCCCCTTCTCCTTGAGGCCTTCTCTCTCCCTCTAGCTCCCTCCATGGCCTCCAAGCCGGTCAGTGCCCTGGATCTTTCTCGGAGCTTGCTGCCTGAAAAATGGAGCCGGAAAAGTCGCCTGTATTGTGCACTGCCCACCCCCAGAAGAAAGATGGGTATTTCCCGCTGCAGGTTCAAGCAGAAAGCAATGCAGGCCAACGTGCTATTTTAATGTTGTTTATATTACACCCACAATGGAAAATGTTCCCTCTAAAAGGAGTATAATGTATTCTTTCTCTCAGTAAGGCCTTGCCCACACGAAAGCCACAAATTTCTAGTTCCTGACTTTCCTCCTTGCACTGAGACGTTAATCCAGGCAGGCGAAAGGGTGGCGTGCATGTATGCGGGGAGCCTCGAAAGCAGAGTTCGGGGTGAATAGTATATGTGAGGAGACAGAGACTCAGCACTCCTGGTCGCTGACCCGGTCCCAGGCCGCTGGCTGAAAATCCGGGGTTGCGGGCTTGGGCGAAAGCATCCCTGTACGCACCCCTCAGAGGTCACGGTCGTCAACTCCAAGTGGGGGCTTTTGCTCCAGACCTGAGCCCACCCGCAGAGACGGCACTAAATCTCGATTTTCTCCTCCGTTTCCAAAAGGGGGTGGTTTTTCAATCCCTGCCGTGTTGAATCTGTGGAGGAGGCTCCGGAAAGCCAAGAGCCCCAGAGTGATGGGTGGGAGAAGAACCTCGAAGACCTCGGAACGTTGTGATGGTCCTGCGGGTGCCCCATTGTTGAGAGTGTTGGACGGGACTCCTGGATCGCCATGGCGACCGGGAACAAGCCCATCCCCCCCCCCAAACGGTCACCAGGAACTTTTCTTTGCCACCAACCTCTGTCTGTTGCACCCCACGACAAGCCGTGGTCAGTTTCACCCCAGGGTTTTCCGGGTGTGATGGCGCGGCAGCAGCTAGGCGTCTGGAGGCCCCTGCTTCCGGATCCTTCTGTCGAGGCTGCCCCCAAAGACCAGAAACCCAGCACCAGGAGGCCAGGGGGGACCCGCTGCGGCGCTCAAGGCCCGGGGCTGAAAGGGAAGAAAAATTAGAGGTCTTGACCAAGCAATCGTTTTGGTGACGGATCCTTCCAGTTTGGGGTCTGGCCCCCCTTGTCACCCCACACCCCCACACGTGTCCCTTCACCTCCTCAAGGTCATTACTAGAGTTTTCACTCGCAGCTCCCCGGCGGCATGGCCGCTCTGTCCTTCACCCCCACCTCCCCTGCACCGGGTGCCGAGCTCCTCCCGGGGCTGGGGCCTGTGGCCGCTGCCCTGGCAAGTTTCTCGGCCAAAGAGAGAAGCAAGGGATGTGAGGTGTCGCCATGCAGATGATCAAACTGGCTGTTCCAGGGTCAGTAAAACAACGGTTTAGATTCTCTTGACCCAGGTAGGTCCAAGTCTGAAAGCCAGGTCAGACCTCAGGGATTTCCAAAATCACCGGCCTGGCTCATTTTGGCTCTAAAGTCAATGTTGCCTGAATCACTGGCTTGACTAGGAGGTATCCAGCTGAACTTTCTTAAAGGGGTGTGTGTGTGTGGGGGGGGAGGGTGGTGTTAGTGTCCCAAGTACTATCTCCTTTGTTTGCTTTGCGGCTCCCGAGTTCTGCCTCTGCAGCGTAGACAGGAACCATGCCCCTTCCCCCTTAAAGAAAGCGGTTTATGAAACATCAGACTGAGTCCTCTCCGGCGTGGACGTCTTGCTCTGTGAGGCCCGGGCTGGCTGGAAGGAGGCCCACGGGCAGCCAGCACTGGAGTCGTGGTTTCGTCTCTGGTTTTGAATCCGGCCCTTTGAGCAAGCTTAACACGTGTGGATTTAATTTCCCTTTCTTTCTCGCTTTCTTTTCTCCCCCCCCCCCCTTGTGAGGGAACAAGAAAAATAGTCTGCCTTGTCGACAGCACGACACCGTTCCCTTTGCCAAAGAAAATTTGTCTTTCCAGAGCCCTGGAGAGCAGCGGGTTCCCAAGTTTCCACAGCACCCTCCAGTTGACGGAGGGGGGTATCCAGACAGGCTCCCCGCCAGACCTGGAGGTATTAGCCAGAGTCTCTATCTTACTGGGTCAGAGCCCTGGAATTTAGTATATATTTCCCCCATGGCTTTTGGGGCTGTGGGCACATGCTGACTGCACGGGGTGGGGTGGGGGGCTTTCTACAGGTTCTAGGCTGCAGGTACAGATGGAGTTCTCAGGCGCAGTGCAGCCCGTTGGGGTAAGAGGGGGTTCCAGGCCCCCTTCAGTTCGAGACTCACCCTTCTCCTCCACTGAAGACTGCTTAAATTGGAGGGGCCAGAACAAGATGCCCCGTTTACACCCCAATCACCTTCTCTGCTCCTTGGGAGCTTGCACATCTCTAGCATCAAGATCTCACCTTCCAGATCTCATTTTATTGCCCTGATGGGGTGGGGCGGGGGGCTTCATCCGCCAAATTTGGGGGAGCGGGGGGGGGGAATGTTTCCAAAGCACAGGGAAGAACAACCTGGATAAGAGCAGTGGCAGTAATAATTCTCGGTGAAAATATTGGAGGAGAATATGGGATATTAAAATAATAGCCATAGCCAGTATGCTCCCCAGATGCTTCCGGTCAGAAGGGAAGAAAGGCAGGAATGGGCTAAAACACGGGGAAGGGAGATACCGCGAGGTCCTGGAAAAAATACAGCAGAGCCAGATTTAACTAGGCGAGAGGGGAAATGACCCCCTGAGAAAACGAGGGAATTTCTCCCCTGTAGACCGACTCCCTTTCTTGCAAAATGAGTCGGCCCAACTTTGGTTTGTCGTTATCTGTCGTTGCTGGAATCCTTCCTCATTTTCCCAGCCTTTTCTGCTCTTTCTCCCTCCTGTTTTGACTCCGGTAGAGACGAGACCCGAGTCAGGCAGGGACGCGTTGGGAAAAAAAAGCGGAAAAGATGGTGTCTTCGTAAGCCAGGTCATTTTTTTGAGAGGAAAGAGACGGTGGTCTGTCTTTCCTTCAGAAACACTCAACTGTCCTAAAACAGAGAGGCAGAATCGAGAAAAGAGCAACAGCGGTCTCCCCTTGTTGGTTTTGTTTCGGGCTTTTTTTTTTTTTTTTTTAAGTGGGACCCTCTACTCCTCTACCCACGGTGATATTAAAAACAGGGCCAGAATTTTGCAAAATTGAGGAAAATGCATTTGGCGGGGTGGGCGGGGGGGGGGGGGGGGGGGCGGTGGAGACCGTGCTGGGAGCAGGTCGAGGAAAGCGCGGATCCTCCCGAAGAGGGAAGGGAGGCTGCTTGGGGCGGCTGCTCTTTGGAACTTAACCGCCCAACGACCGGGGGAAAGAATGGAGACGCTCAAAACTGGGGGAGGTCTTTAGTGTATGCGGTCCGCGCTCCGGGCCTCCCCAGTGTCTGGGACAGCGGGTCCCGGAAGCCGCGGCTGCGGGATCCTTTGCGAGCGCGTCCGAGGGGCTGCGGGGACCCGCGCCGGGAGCGCGGGGGAAGGGAGCCACAAGGAAAGGAACTCTCGCCCCGCTCAGAGCTTCGCCTTCTCCTTCCAGCTCCGGCGGGGCCCAGGCCTCCGTTTCCGGCCCATCTAAGCCTGGAGATCAAATGGGAACCCATCCGCAGGCCTCGGGCGAAGGGTTTCGGCTTGCACTCTGGGCAACTGGGAGCAAACGCTTCGCCCCCAAGGGCCTCGGACTGGGGAAAAGATAATAGCTAATAATCTGGGAAACGAAAGAGAATCTGGGGGAAGTCACTGCGGCCTGGCCCAGAGGAGAGACGCGGGTCCTGCCTGCTGGATACAGCAGAGTCTGCGGCCCGGCCGGCCCCGGGCGCCCGCGTCCAGCGCTGGAAACCACTGCCCGTTCTCCCCGCGGGCCTGACCTTAGCTCCCGGGGCCGCTCGGTCAGCTGCGTTCCTGACTTTTCGCTGCCGCTCCAGCCCCAGACGGACCGGACCTGGAGACAGGCCGCGCTTCGGAAAGCCAGGGGGGCTAGGGGCCAGCGAAACGTGGGATGGAACCCCCGAAGCTGGGGGCAAGGCCAGATCCCGACATCCGCTTCCCTCTGGGCCCCTTGGCGGCGGGGAGCTTACCCTTGCGGAAGGCCCGACGCTCGCTCGCTTGCTCCCGGGCAGGCCTAGCTCTTCCCTCGGCGCCGCCGGGGGCGTCTACGCAGTACGTTTCCCAACTGCACCCAGCGCGTTTCCAGCTGCGCGCGAAAGCTCGAGCGCATATCCTCCACGGGGCGCTTAGGCGTTATGCCCATTGAGGAGACCAAGAATAATGATAATCGTTATTCCAGAACAAGACAGAGCCTCTGCCTCACCCTTTGCAGGCCCGGTCGCTGTACTTTTTCTGTGCACGAATCACCCCCTCTACCCCGACCCCTGCACCTACTCGCACCCCGCCCCCGCCGGGCCGCGCTGGGACGAGTTGCGTCCCCGGACCCGGCTAGAGGTGCTCCCGCAGAATGGACTTTTTTCTCAGTGAGATACATTGCGGACGACCCTCTTTCTTCCCCCCAACGCCCTGGTCTCATTTCCCCTGCGCGATAACCCGGTAATTACTTGTATGCAGGTCTGCGAGCAGGCACTGAGTTATCGCGTCCCAAACACAACCAGCTAGAGCGGCGCCTGGATATTCGTTTGCCTAGAGCTCCTCCTCGGAAAAAAATAATTTTTAAATAATAAGAGGACTCTCGTGCCTCCTCCAAGGGACTTCGTTCCACCTCGGAACAATTTGATTTCTTCCCAATCGTGGGCTGAGATTGGCTCCCACCTCCCTTCGCCAAGAGCCCCCCTCCCCCTCCCTAA
Organism: Panthera onca; assembly: GCF_046562875.1. NCBI lineage: Eukaryota > Metazoa > Chordata > Mammalia > Carnivora > Felidae > Panthera > Panthera onca. The sequence goes on along the minus strand of NC_138350.1, from coordinate 10,441,919 downwards.
GAAAATCGATCTCGGCTCTATTTGTGCCTGATGTTCGCCACCCCCATTTCCCCCAGAGAGCGCTGGGTTTGTTTATTTCTTTATTTATTCCCGCGGCCCAGGCGTCTGGGACTTGTGGCTGCTCAGACCCGGGGCTGATAGGCGAAGACGGACAGAAATTAACCTCCCGCCGCTGCCCCCCAGTCGAGCGTGACAGCGCGCGCGGGCCGGTTGCGTGACTCGTGACGTCTCCAAGTCCTATAGGTGCAGCGGCTGGTGAGATAGTCCGTATCGCCTGGTTGCCTCTTTATTTTATTGGGGTATGCCTGGTAATAAATAGTAATATTTAATTTGTCGAAGACCACAAACCAGCCTCGAGCTGGGAGGTACCTAGTACTCTTGACAGACGCTGGAAGAAGGCTTGGCCTAAAAGGGGTCTCTTTTGGGGGTCCTTTGCAAAGTCTTCACCTGAACCCCCCCACTCCCCAGCAAGGCGCCACTGCTGGCTTCTGCGCTGGAAAGAAGAGGTGGGATTTTTGGAGGTGAGTGTCCCCTTGGACAGCTATGGGGGGGGGGTAGTTTTCTCTCAGCACCTGACCTGCCTACGGCCCCCTGCCTTCTCGCCCCAACTCAGCCCTGCTGAACCCCCCTCCCAGAGATGCTGTTTTTCACCGTGGAAATGAGAATGCACTCTTTGCATTTTGCCTTGGAGTGTCACCTGGCAAGAACAGATTCCCTTTGGAGGTCTCCAAATCCCAGTTTCTCTTGGTGGCCACTAGGCAGTTACTTGGGGGAGTTCAGATTTGCCCTCCCGGGAGGGGCCTCCGAATTATTTATGGGAAATTCTTTTATCCGCAAATCTCTGAGAATTTAAAGGGATTGGAGAGGTCTTTCTATATTTCCCCTTCCTTTTGCCAGAGATGCGGAGATTTAGGCTCATCCTGAAACCACGTTTGTTTTCCATCTTTGGCCAGGGGTCCCCTCCTTAGCAAGCCCAAAGTCCTCTGAGCTGACATTTTGGAAGGGTGAGGGTGTGTTCATAAATAAATAAACCGCCTTGGTGAAAGGTTGTTTGCAAACAAACCTGGAAGGCGGAGTGAGAACCGTAGCAAATGCTGGGCTTGGTCCTTCTCTCCCCCCCACCCAACCCCTTGTAGCCCCACTTTTAGGGATGGACAGTCCACTTTGTAATTTGGCAACGATGTGTTACACCCAGATGGCCGCTGATCTCTTCAGGGCATTTCTCCCCTCTGGGTGCCTCTCCCCAGACCTTGGCCTGCAGGCCCAAGTCTCGAACCAGAGCCCCAGAAAAGAATAAGGCGAGGGGGTACAGGAGACGAGGGTGGGAAACTAAGGGAACCCTGACATTTATTCGGAGCCTCAATGGTTGGTGCTCCAGACTGGGTCTGCTCAGGCTAAGACCTGCTCGCTGTGTTTACGCTTCTATTGACCTCTTCAACCCTCAAAATAATACATTTCAGAGACGGGGAGGGCAGGGAGAGGGGCCCAGTGGAGATGAAAACCCCAGCCAGTCTCCAATGACTGTTTGATTATTTTAATAAAACTGGGTACTGCCGCGTACATCTCCAGCCCGGGAGGTCTGGTGGCCCCGGGGGTGGGAGCCCCAGGCAATTTCTTGGCATCTTTGATCTCAGTCCCCATCCCCAATGCACCTTCACCCTGCCTTCACCCTGGAGTCGCTGAGAGCCCGGGTGGTGAGTGGGGAGGGGGAGAGATGTCAGGGCGGCCGTCGGCGGCCAGCCGGGCCAGGCGGGGTCACGCAGCTCTGTCTTGAGGTCAGCGTTGGAGGGAGAACGCGGGCCAGGCTTCAGAGGAGGCGCAAGGCGTGTGTGTGTGTGTGTGTGTGTGTGTGTGTGTGTGTGCAGCGTAGCGCGTTCAGACTCCGTTCTCTGCACAGCCGTGTCACCGAGATTACTTCCCGGGCAGAAGCCGACCGGGTTTGCGATGATTTGTGCAGGATTTTTTTGCAGCCACCGAGCCGAGCTCAGAGAAGCAGAGATGGATGGAGGTTGGGAAGGGGGTGGAGAGGAGGGGTGATCTCGAGGTCTGGGTTTGAGACTAGTGCTGTGATTTGAGTGTTCGGGAAATCTAGTGGAAAAGGTGGTTGGGGGAGGGAGTGGGAAGAGAGAGGGAGGGAGGGAGGGAGAGAGAGAGAGAGGGTGGGGGGGGCGGGAAAGAGGCAGAGGCAGGCTGCATGCAATGGGAGCTAGTTGGAGAGGCAATTTCAGTACTTTGTAAGCATCAAGGCAGCCCAACGTCACTGAGCTCAGCTGAGTCGGCTTGTATTTCTGAGAGAGAGAGAGAGGGAGAGAGGCCCTTTTTCTTTGGATTCCAGAACTTTAACCCTGAAAGCGGCGCTCAGAAAGGACCTTGGCCATTCCCAACTTCCCAGCTCCCTCCGGTCTCCCAACTCTCCCTCCCGAGGGGTGCAAGTGAGCAGGGGGCCCTGAGGTTCTACCCTCGGGGGTGCTCCCGGAGGCTGCCGCTTGCGTTCCCTGGAGCCCTTCTGGCGCCGGACAACTTGGAAGTCTTTAGGGAGAGCGAGCGAGCGCAAAGCGGAGGAGGTGTGTGTTGGAGGTGGGCAGGCTCCAGCGGTGGCCGATCCTTTGTAGGCAGCGGTAGCCGCTAGTCTGGGCGAGCCGTCCCCGGCACAGACCCCCACCCCCCACCCCCCACCCGGAGCCACCATGCCCGCGCCCCCGCCTCGCCGCCAGCTTCCCTGCTAGGAGCAAGAAGGGATGTGGTGAATGCACCGGCTTCACCGAGCGAGGTAACCGTCCCTGCAGATGGCCCGGGAGGCTCGGGAGGGAGCCCGCCGGCCGAGCGGGCTCCGGGAGGCGCGAAACGGCGGCGGGACTCCGGCCCCGCCCGGGACTGCGCCGAGCCCGGCGTTGCGGGGGATGTGGCGCGGCCCGGAGCTCCCCGGCGCGTGGAGCCAGGCGGGGAGGCGCGCGGCCCGGCGAGCGGCGGGGAGGTTTGCAGGACGCGCGGCCTGGTTCTGTCACAGCGCATCTAGCTTGCCTCCGCCAGCCCCGAGCTGCCGCCGACCGCGACCGGGGCGCGCGAGGGGACGGTCCCCGCGGCCCCCGGCGGAAAGCAGCGCACGTGGGCGACGCCAGCCCCGCGTTCTTTTGTTGCCAGCCGGCCGCGGGGCTCCCATCACCGCCTCGCCCAAGCCCCAAGGGTGTGGTGAGGGGAGCTGCCGGGGAGTCGGGCCTCGCGAGCCGTCCTCGTCGGCCCCACTCCGGGTCTCGGCCACCGCAGACCTGGGTGGGACCCAGCCTTTCGCTTCAGCGGCTGGAAGCTTTGGGGGGGGGGGCATCCTTGGCGCCCCCTTCCCAGTGCAGCCGGGTGTGGGGGGAGGAGATCCCTACTTGGAAACGTGGAGGAGATTGGAAAGCGATCAGAGCGGGGAGGCAGGCTCATCCGGGCTTGAACAGTTCTGCAGCTGTTCCTTTACGTGCTTGCAACCCCGGCCCATTCTCCCCGTTGCGTCGGACCTCCGAGTTGGATCCAGCGCCTGCCGCGCAGAATTTGTCCGGGACCCGTTTTGTCCTCCTCGGCCGGAGCTTGGGCCTGCACTTTCAGCGAGCCAGGCCCGGCTGAAGCTCGGAGAAACTCCCCTCGGCCTGGCCGCTCGTCAAAATGCCCGTCCGGGGCTGGAGAGCCGGGAAAGCCTGGAGATCGCGCAGCCCCGGCGGCCTGCAGAGCGCTGGCCTGCCGCGCCCAGCAGCGCTCCTGCCTCCCCACTGCTGTGCGACCGCTCTCCTGCCTTTTCCGTTTGGCTACTTTTAATTTTTACCGTTGCTGAAAGTGGGGGGAAAGGGGAGGACTCTTACTGTTAAGGGACTTTTCATTTTAAGGCCTGTAACTGATAAAGGATGAACGCGAATTCTCCTTGGGGCTGGGTCTCTTGATCTGCGTATCTTTCCCCCTCTAGGTTCTTGGTTTTGCAAGAGGCGGGTTACTGTAGACGTTTTGCCTGCTGCAGGAGAATATGCCTCCTGTGACTTTTAATACACAGAGCCGTGATGTCCTTCTGTAAGTCTGACGGAGAAAAACAGTTCTCCAAAGGACACTAGGTTTTTGTTTTGTTTTTGGTTCGTGCCCAATGGCTTCCAAAAATACCCAGGCCTTATCTTTATTGGCCCTTCCAGAAGTCCAGACAAATTTGACGGGCAGCTGGCTTATCGTGGGGGAGCCTGCGCAGGGGAGATGCGAGCCTCGCCGCCTCCTCTCAGCCTGACCCGGGTCTTTTGCAAGAGGTTGTGCGTGGTCATAGAGTAATAACAACGATAATAATAACGGGATTTTCCACAGCCTCCTTCAGCTGAGAACCGAGGTGCTGGTAGCTGGACACTGGGGCCCAGCTGCGCCCTCCTGTCACTAGAATTGTACCTCCAACCTCTCTCTCTCTCTCTCTCTCTCTCTCATTCTCTCTCTCTCTCTCTCTGTGTTTCCTGGCCTCAGAGCAGGACCCTGCTCGGGCACAGGGCGCCAGGCACACCATGGCCGACGCAGACGAGGGCTTTGGCCTGGCACACACTCCCCTGGAACCTGATTCGAAGGATCTACCCTGTGACTCAAAGCCCGAGAGCACGCTAGGGGCCCCCAACAAGTCTCCGTCATCCCCGCAGGCCGCCTTCACCCAGCAGGTAAGAAGACAGCTAGCCTAGAAGCCCTTTGCAAAAACCAAAGGCCCTCCTGTGGGGGAGGGGAGGAGGGTGGATTGCCCGTTGCTCATAATTGTCCCCTTTTCCTTTTTATCTCCACTCATTCCACTTTCCTATGCCCTGCATCCCCCCCCCCCGCCATACCAGTATATTCCAATCCACTTTATTGTGACGATAATCTTTATGGCCAGAGGATTTTGGAAATACATTGAAGTTGTTATAGAGAAGCCTTCATTATCTGGCTATTTGGGGCCAGCTAACAATAGCCCAGATCATTCCTTTGCTGCTGCACTAGGTATAGGCTCAGCCCTGAGCACCTCATTAAGGGCTGGGTCAGCGGCTGCTTCAGGCCGGCGTGAGCGATGGCTTGACCCTTCTTCAGATCTTCCTTAGCCTTCGCCTCCGCCCGCCTTCCCCTAGCCGCCGCCCAGACCCTCGAGTTGCACTATTTGTCTTGGGCCGGGCTCTGGAGGGCTGGCTCGCTCTGGCCGGTGGAGGGGAGCGCCGGGCCGTGCCAAGAGGTTGCAGGGAGCCTCAGGCTCCCCTGGATGGAAGCTGGGCCATCCAGTTAGAGGGTGAGAGGCCTCCTAGGCCGCGTGCTCTGTGCCCTGTTCCCCCCAGCGCTCTGGGTGCTCCAGGCGGCCCCTGGAGCCCTCCCATAATTTTAAATAAGGTGTCAGTTGGTGCAAAGCGGGGTGACTTGGTCCGAAGAGATATTTGCACGTAGCTAAAGCCCTTCTTTGGGATTTCCATGGACGTCCTTCCTGCCTACCTCATTGACTCTCCTTTTTCCCCTTCCCGGCTCAGGAAAATGCGTGAATAGCTGTAGAGCACAGTGGGTACACGGTTTGGGGGACTTCGATTTTCTTTCCGGAAAAGCAAATCTGCTTATTAAGACACTTGCGGATGATTGCAAAACGAAGGTTTCGTCTAGAAATTTTTCTGCGTCGGTTCGGTAAAATAACTTCGAGCTGCATAGCGGAAACGTTAAACGGTTTCGGCTGCTCCCGTCATCAAAAAACAGCTCGAAGCGAATGAAGTTGGGTGTGAGAACCTAGGAGGTTTGTTAATAGAGGCGTCAGAGGATTAACTTTTTGGACCGTGGGAACCTCTTATACGATCTACACATTTTTCAGTTTACATTTTCTCTTACGGCCATATTTGCACCACCGCGAGACTCAACACGCATATATGCATTGTTTGCACGTCTGTGTGTTTGTGGGTGCCCATGGGGGTGGCTACGTGAGAATGTTCTGAGTGGGCCTTTTGAGGTGGAGTGTTTTTGTTTTTGCTTTTGTCTTTTAGTTGCCTCTTGGCTAAAAGGGTTTGCGATTGGCCCCAGTTTTTTTGGTTTTTTTGTTTTGGTTTTTTAAAGTCTGTTCTCATGGACGCACTAGCGGACCCTGATGGTTGGGGACTTTTCTCTAGCCTTGTGTTGGTGGCGTTAGGAGACAACAGGGCATCGTGGGGAGGTACACGGAGCTTGTACAGGGATTCCTGGGCAGGGCTGCTGGTGCTCCAGAGCTGGCTGGGTGCAGTTCTCAGCCTCAGAGCCCAGAGGCTCCGGAGGGAAGGAGAAGTCTGTGTTTGGGGGGCAGCTGGGGGGAAGGGAAGGCCCACTGCTCCTGGGGCCGGTCCGTGTGACTTTTCTCTCCTCTCTCTAGGGCATGGAAGGGATCAAGGTGTTTCTCCACGAAAGAGAACTGTGGCTGAAATTTCACGAAGTCGGCACAGAAATGATCATAACCAAGGCCGGAAGGTGAGCTGGCCACCTCTGCTGGGGTGGGTGGGGTGGGGGGCGCCTGGGCAACTTGTGGGGGAGACAAAGGAGGGAAGGTCTCGGAGATGCGAGAGACAGAGACGGGGGCAGAGAAAAGAGAGACCAGAGCAGAGCAGAGCAGAGAGAGAGAGAGAGAGAGAACGAATGTGTTTTGTTTGACCCGATTTTGGATAAAGATGCTTGGAGAATTCCTCCATTGACCTGCATGGCTGGTGGAGGAAACGCCTGTTGGATTCACCTCCGAAACAGGGCATTTCTCCCACCTCGTATAGGAGAAGAATCCAGAGCTTTGGGGGCCATACCAAGTGGACGGGTTGGTCGTGGGAGAAAGTGGGACGGGCAGGGAGAGAGAACGGGGAACCGGGGAGGTGCGGAGTCGGCACGGAGACGAGACCCGCTCTCAGCCTTGACTCCTGGCCCCCACCCTCCGTCCCACCCTCCCTGACCTTGGAGCGGCTCCAGAGTCCCACCCGATTGCCAAACTCCGAATCGCTGAATGTATTCGCTACCTCTTTCATTGTTTATAGAAAGCGGGAGAAGCCTTTGAAACTGAACCGGGGCTCGGCCGGGCTCTATATATACAGACACCGATAAACACGGCAGTTTGGCCAAGACACTCACCCCAGAGTTCCTCTTAAAAGCTCGCAGGGTTTTTTTTTTTTTTTTTTTGCTAGAAACGCTAAACTTCTGGGGGAAGCTATTTGGAGGGTCATGCAACTCTGTATCCCAGGGGCGACTGTGTGTGCACGAGCCCGGGCCTGGGGACGTCCTCACCACAGGCCTCCCGGTGCCGCAGGGGCCCTCCGTGTCCCAAGGGCAGAAAGTCCGGAGTCAGCCCCGGACAGGCTCGTGAAGCCGGCCACCGAGTGTGTGAAGGGGGGGAGGGGGGAGCCGCCTCACCAGACGCCCCCGGTTCTCCAGCCCGAGCCTCCCGCAATAAACTGACAACAGTGACATTTATTATTATTTGAAATTAAACAACGTTTGCTCCCCCGCTCGGCCTGAGTGAACCAGGAGGCGCGTTCTGTTTACACTGAAGAACTGAGTTCTTCTTCCCAATCTGTTCTGGAAGGAAAGACACGGCCGGGCCCCCTCTCCCCCTCAGCCTGAGCTGAGGGGATTTAACTATAAAAGGCCTGGGAAGCCTCCCTCGAGCTTGCCTGCAGGCGCGGAGCTCAGGCAGATAAACACCACCAGGCTTCGGCTCCAAGGCCTCCCTTCACTCACCCCTTCCTGCCATCCCTGGGTGAGCCAGGATCCAGCAGCCCGTCCTTCTGCCCCGGCCAGCCTCGAACCCGCCTTCTGGCTTTCTGGGGAGCGCTCCATCCCCCTCCGCGGGAGGGCTGGGAAACTGGAGCCCGCCCGTGCGCGCTGAGGGGAGCGGGGGCACAGCGCCTTGCAGACCCCCGAAGCACCCGCCTGCCCCTGAGCCCATCCTGGTTCAGGCCCCGGTGTCTCCAAAACCAAACCCGGATGGGTTTTGAGTTTCTTTGCCGGGGCCGGAGGGCTTAGACTCTCCCAGGAAGAGCACCAGGTGCCTTGGAGAAGTTGGGGGGCGGGGGAGGGGTGGGATTGAGGAATAAATGTCGGCTGGGGGCTCGTGGCAAGGTCACCAGTTGAGCTCTACGCTGGGGGTGGAGGACCGAAGCCCGGACAGAAGGTACACGGGTGCCCACGGGTGTGCACACACCTCGGTGCCCGCATGTGGGTGCATAGCGGCCAACGCACCTGCCTGCACGGAGGAGGCCAGCTTTTCGCCTAAGAAGGCTCCTTCTGCCCCTAGATAAAAAACCAGGTCTCTGGCTCTGAAAAGAGCATTTACAAAGAGCAGAGATGGAGGCCCTGGTTCTCTCTAGAAGCCCTCGCCTCCAGGTTTCTATTTTCCTCCCGGTTACAAATAATCACCAGCCTCCAGCTCACCTCTGGGCCTTCCTCCTCCCCAGAACTCGCAGGGAAACCCGGAGTGGATTTTGGCAGGAGCGGAGCGGGGGTCACTTCTCCCCTGAGCGCTTCTAAAACTGTAGCTTCTTCCATTAAAATGTGGGGACGCGCTCTTTAAAACGTTGGCATTAATTCTCTCTTTCTCTCTCTGTCTCTGTCTCTGTCTCTGACTTTCTGGGTCTCCCTCCTTGTCTCCCCTAGGCGGATGTTTCCCAGTTACAAAGTGAAGGTGACGGGCCTTAACCCCAAAACGAAATACATCCTCCTCATGGACATCGTGCCCGCGGATGACCACAGATACAAGTTCGCAGACAATAAATGGTAGGCCCCGGCGTGGGCAGTTGCGGGGGAGCAGGGAGGAAAGTGGGGGGAAAAAACCTTCTCCCCTCCCCCCGCACCGAAAGAAGCAACATCTTCTGAACTCCTACTGTGCCTTCGAGGCTCTTGCTGCTATCCCCACGCATCCTCCGGACCACCCCGAGAGAAAGAAACAGCAGCCCTTAGCCCCCATTTTATAGACAAGAAAACTGAGGCTCACGGGAGGTAAAGGGCTTGTTATCTGTTGCTGCAGCCGCGGGTTGTGGATTTTTCAAAAGGGTATTGTTTCCAAGCGCTGGAGGTATTTCTGGGGGCATAAAACCATTTACAGTCATTTTTTATGAGTTACCTGCTTTGAACATGCCTTTTTATGAAATTGCAAAGTCGGGCCGTGGTATTTGAGTCAAACAGGCAAGAGAGGAGAGGTCCATTCCTTGGGTGGATTGCTCCCCGTGGCTGCCCAGCGAACGGAGGCTCCAAGAGGAAGGCCCGTTTGAAAGCCCTCAAGGATTTTTCTTAGACTTTTTTTTTTTTTTTGTCCAGAGGCTTCCAGAACCCACCGATTGTTTGAGGGCCGCCAGGCTGCGGTGCCCCTGGTGCAGGGGAAGGAGCGAGGTGGAAGAAAAGAGAGCCGGGTGGGGGCTCGCCTGGCTGCAGGCGTTCTGGGCGCCTGGGCTTGTCGATGCCAGGGGAGGGTCAGGACATTTCCAGATCGTTCTCTTAGTCAGCTGCCCTCGCCAGCACCACGGGGCCGCTAAGTCTGGGTGGGTTTCCGCCCCATCTCGGTCTAGGTCTGTGACGGGCAAAGCAGAGCCCGCTATGCCGGGCCGCCTTTACGTGCACCCAGACTCGCCGGCCACTGGGGCACACTGGATGCGGCAGCTGGTCTCCTTCCAGAAACTCAAGCTCACCAACAACCACCTGGACCCATTCGGGCACGTAAGTACCAGGAGGGCTCCTCCGGTCCGCCCCTGCTCCCAGTCTCTCTCTGTCCGTCTGTGTGTCTCTCTTGTCCCCGCTTCTCTCCTCCCAGGGTTTCTCTCTCTTCTTGCCTCGTCACACTTCGAGCCTCTCCTTCCCTTGCTCCACTCCACCCGCCTGAGTCTTTTCCTCCAGGCTCCGGCCTTCCCTTCTCTTCCTTTTCCTCTGATTTCTCTCACCTTCTTCCCCTCTGGCTCCACCTCTCTCCTGCGCGGTCTTCTCTGTGGTCTGCTGTTCCTTGCTCTGGGACCACCTTTCCCGGGGAACTGGAGAACCGGGCTCTTGGGGAGAGGGGAGCGCGCACCCCTGGCCTGGCCCCCAGTCCCATCTGTGATTAGGGGTGGCGGTTCCGTTTCAGATCTTCCGAAAACACGGTCCCTCTAGCCCAGTGGGTACGCAGCACCCGCTGCCCAAAGGCTGGACCGTGGTGGGAGCCATAGATACCTTCCCTACTCGCTTCCAGATCTTGCCTTATTATTGAGACCTTCTGGCTGAGAGGGAGACCCCAGGCCACCTGCTCCCTCTTTTACGGATGGGGAAGCCAAGCTGCCAGAGACCAACCCTGATACCCTTTTAGCTGATACTTTAGGGTTTATGTTTATCCCCCCCCCCCCCCGACTTCTAGCCTTCCTCACCCCCAGTTCCCAGGATGGGCTGGGCACCAATTCCCACAGCAGGCACACCTAGACCAGGGTCCTAAACCTGGAGTCTGGTTGGAGAGAGCAGCCTTGGTGAACCCCCTGAATCTGCATGCAGGACATTGCATGTGCTGCCCCCCCTCCCCACCTTCCAAGAGAATTGTGTAGCTTTTAGTGGATTCTCTAGCTTTGAGTAGATTTCTCTTCACCAACGAAAAGCAAATGAAGAACAAAACGCCGATTTTGGGGGAAATGTCTCTAGGTCTTTTCATTGGCAATAATTAATCACCAAGACAGAACACGGTCTCCGGATTCAGTGTTCAAAACCCTTAGCTTGCTGATTCCACCATAAAATGGGCTGGTAGGTCTTAGGACACTTGACCCTCATGGCAGCCTAGAAATGAGGACAGAAATGTGGGAGGGATGGGGAGTTGCCCAAGGTCATGCAGCTTGTATGTGGGAGCAGAGATCTGAGGCTTGATCTAATTCCAAGGGTGGTCTCTGTCCTGCCATGTGGTCTCTTTAGGGAAAATCAACAAACACATGGTACCCAGTTGAGGGAGCTGGGTTTGCAAGGATTTGATCCAGAGGGGAGACGGTTTGGGAAGGTCCAAATGGGAGACTCTGGTCCCGTGGGGCCTTAGGGCTAAAACACTGAGCCCCCAGGGTCTGGGGTGGGGAGGGGACATTGAGTGCTTGCACCTCTGGCTGCTGGCCGCTGGGGAAGAGAGAAGGCAGGCCCATTCCCTTCCTGTGCGGTGGGAAGGAGCAGGGGGTGCAGAGGGGCGTCTCTAGACAAAACGCCCGGCCTCCTTTCCGTTTCAACCAGGCAGTTTGCCCGCAGCGGCCCGTAGGCCGGAGCGTGCACTGCACAGAAATGCCGTGGAGCGTGCGTGGGCGGTCAGCCGGCCAGGGTGACGCGCACCTGCGGGCACCGGACCGAGACTTTAGCTTAAGCGCTGGGGAGAAGCGGGACGGTTTTGTAAGCGTCCCGCGTGCTACTCCTGCCTGGCTGGCGGCCTCCCGCGGGCTGGGTGCGGGGGACCCTTTTGTGGGGGGTCTCCGTGGAACCTTGGTGCGCGGCTGCGGGACCGTGCTCCGGCCCCACGTGGGCGCCTAGCTTTTCCCCTGCGGTGCCTTCTGTGGTCGCGATGGGCTGGGCGCCCGGGGAAGGCTCGCAGCCCCGCAGCCAGGCTCCCGCACCCTGGAGCGTTTCTGGTCCTCCCGAGGGCACCGAAGAGGGAGGGTGCTCGGGGCTGCCCTGGACTGACCTTCGCAGCCCTCCCCCACCCCCCAACTCCGGACTTGGGGTCCAGAGCCGCCCTAATGAAATTAGGAGTCATTAGATCGCCCTCGCGCTGATGTCTCGACACTGTCCCCGGCCGTCAAAGCAATTTGGCTAAGCCGGGACGATGGCCGCGCCGGCCGGGGGCTGCGGCGGCGCGCGGGGCCCCGCTGCGTCTCTCTGTCGCCACGCCGCCCCAGCCCGGCGTCGCTATCGGCCAGGGAGGCGGCCGGACCGCGGCGGGCCGGAGATTAGAGCCGCGCGGCCCGGGGTCGGGGAGCCGCGGGGCCCCGGGTTCGCGCCCCTTCTCCGCTTCCCCTCCCCCTCTTCCGGGCGGGTCTCAAGGGTTGGCCCAAGGACCCTGCCCCAGGGTCATCAACGCAAATAATCCAAGACACCGGGACAGCCTCGGGCCGCTCCAGTTGGCTGTCCTGGGGAGAAAGCAGGCCCGAGTTCCATCCAGCCCGTGGAGCGCAGCGATCGCCCTGATGCGTGTTGGCTTTCACAGCCTCCCGAAATCATCAAAAACCCGGCGTCCTCAAAGCAGCCAGGCCGGTTTTCCAAGTAAAGATGCTCATCTCCTAGGAATAGCCCTGTTCCAGCAGAGCCCCCCCCCCCCCCTCCCCGCCATACTGACTATAGTAGCTGGATTCTCGGTACAGCTACCGCGGTAAGACCCTGTGTGCCCCCCCTCCCCGGGGGCGTTCCCCAAACACGAAGAAGGTAGAAAGGAAGGAGAAAGAGCGCATTCCCCCCAAAAAGCAGATGCAGCCGTTCTGTGTCCCGCCAAATCTGGAGATCAGGCTCTCGTGGATCCTGAAATGTTGCTGACCTTATAGAAAGGGAACCTGGAAGGAAGCAGGCCCTCCTCTGCTGGGGGGTGAGATGGGAGGGGGGTGACAAGGAGATGCTTCCTCCCCCCAATCTCGCCATCCGTGGAGGTCCCCCACCCCCAGTTCCATTATCCTCTTTTTTTTTTTTCATTGATGCTCCTTTGCACAGTCTGCAAACAAAAGGTGATTTTTATTCCAGTTCTGCAAACTGCTTGGTCTCTTCTTTTTCCATCTCTCGCAGGTTTATGGGGGGTGGGGCAGGGCGGAGGATGTTTGTTTGTTTGTGTCTTCTCCCCTTTCACTCCAAAATTGATGCTTAGACATCTCCCCCCACCCCCGCCCCAACTCCAGGCACAAGTTCCCTGCTCCTGACTTGCTTTCCTCCCATTTGGGTGGGGGGGGGGGGGGAAGTACCTTATGCAGGAGTTAATTTATTAAGCAAACTTTATTAAGAATTCTGATTTACTGCCGTGTGTGCTTTGGGTAGATTCCTGGAATGTTACCGGGGCTTTTTTGGTTGGAAATTGTCATTTTTGAAATGTTTCTTTTTAATGAAATCACTGACCCCTTTTCAAAACAGGAGGGAAAAAATCAGACATTTTTTTTTTTTTTTTGAGAGCCTGTACAAGGAGGCGAATTTTAGGGGTGGAAAGTGGGGTTTTATCTGGAAACAAAGGGGTTTTGATTGTTCTTACAATTTCGTTTTCTTTATGATTTTTAGATTATTCTAAATTCCATGCACAAATACCAGCCCAGATTACACATCGTGAAAGCAGATGAAAATAATGGATTTGGCTCAAAAAATACTGCGTTCTGCACCCACGTCTTTCCTGAGACTGCCTTTATTGCGGTGACTTCCTACCAGAACCACAAGGTAAGCTGAAACCTGGGAGCTAGCTCTGGGACTGTCTGTTCGTTTGCATGAAAACAATTGTGCAGGGGTCTCGTGCTGGAACCTTTAGACTTTAAAGGGATTCTTCGTTCCCTCGCTGCGGGCTGAGGCGGGACAAAGCTACAGATCGAGGACTGCAGCTGTTTGTACTATGTTCACGTGTTTTGTATCACTCTGTCTGTCTCTGTCTCTGTGTGTCTCACACACACACACACACACACACACACACACACACACACACCAGTCAGACACAAGTTTATCAAACTGCAGGTGCCCATGCGTCCAAATGCAACAAGAAAGCATCTCTCTGGACTCATGAAGTGATCACCAAGGAGAAAGGTCACTTTTGTACGTGGCTCCCTGCTCTTGGGTGGGGGCCCGGTGGTACCCTTCGTGGAGCTTTTTTTTTTTGGTGGTGGGGGAGGGTTGGGGGTCTCTCCTCCAGTCTGTCTTTTGGGTGCATTTCAACTTGAATTGGGACAAAGTTGCCAGTAGCCTTGGGCTTGGGTTTGCAAGATGCCTTCTCTAGTTAGGCAAGACCCTGCACAACCACCGCTTGGGGAGGGGAGGGATACCTTGTTTTCAGGAAGCCGGCTGCAGTGTGGTGTAGACAGGGAAGGGTGCACATGGGTCCTGTCAACGACAGACCCCACGCTGTTCAAAATCCAGGCCCCGATTCGGGTGTTTCCAAGCTGGACGATGATATGTGAACAGGGCACCCCATAACCGCAGGTTGGGGGAGTATCTTTTATTCTTTCCCAGGGGAAAGGGCTCGTCTTGACTTGTCTTGGGTCATTTCTGTTCTTTAGACACTTGAGTGCCTCTGGATTCGTTTTATTGGCCGGAGGGCAGGACTGAATGATTCTTAAACCTACTTATGAAAAGACATAGAATCTGGGGGGAGGGGGAGGCACTGTGGGGGTGCAGGTTGTTAGCATTAAGTAGTGGTTTAATTGGAGGACTGGCAAAGGGGAAATTAGCAGGTCCCATAGGGGATCAGTGAGGGCAGGTCCCTGGGGCAACACGAGGATATAGTAGATGGGGGCATGGTAATGTCCTCCCTCTCCACAGCTCCTGTCCCCACTTGCCAGGAAGGGTGGCAGGAAGTTACAGGGACTGGGAAGAGGTGGGAGAGGACAGGGCAGGGTGAAGGGTGGGTTTAGCACCCTAAAGCCTCCGGTCACCCCGGGAAGGTCAGTCCAGTACGTGCCGGGTGTCAGAAAGTGACCCCCCACTCGCCCCAGTGAAGCCAGGGCACTTACAAGATAGTAATCTCCAAATTCAGATTGTTAGTCACCAGGCCAAGCTGTGATGGATGGTCCCTTCTAGACCACAAGGCCTGCCTCGGGGCCCCAGGTCTTGAGAGAGCTTCCCTCCAGAAAGAAAACTCACTCTCCCCAAAGTGCAATGACTTTTTAAAGGGGAAGAAGGATTTTTTTCTGGGATCCAAGCCCCGACTCGTCAAACCAGCAAGAGCAAAAAACATTAAGGCCAAATACCCTGAAAATTGCAAAACTGTTTCAGGCTAATTTGAGTCTGGCTGTTAGAAACCTGTTTCCTCTATGGCTGCTGTCAATCTATGTTTAACTTTGCAGTGACAGTCACAGGGGAAAAAAATTGGAAAAAATAGTAGCAAGGACGTTCAGTCTCCCTCCCTCCCTCCCTCCCTCTCTCTCATACATATGCACATACAGCCATGTATTACACATACGTATCTACACACACACACACACACACACACACACACACACACACACACCTGACAGAGGGTCCAAAGATATATCAGATCTTCTTTTCTTTTCTTTCTTTCTTTTCCTCTAAGAAAGCCCAGGCTCCTACAGAAAGGACAGGAAGTGTTAGACTCACCCTGCTGGAGAGTAGGTCCTGGGGGGGGAGATCCCTAAGCTCTGCGTAGTTAGGATCTTAGGGCCCATCCAGCCTGGCTAGATCTGGGGAACATGAGCACACTCTTGTCTCTGTCCTTCTTTCCGTCTCTTTCTTTGCTTTATTGAGGCATAACCGCCCAACAATAAACTGCGATATATGAAGCATACAGTTTGGCCAATTTGACAGGTATGTTATACCCACAAGACTATCATCACGACCTCTTGTGAATCTACCTGACACGCTCAGGTTTCTGTTATTTCTTTCTTTCTTTTCTTTTCTTTTTTTTTAAGTCTGTTCATTTATATTGAGGGAGGGAGAGAGAGCATGAGGAGGGGAGGGGCAGAGAGAGAGAGGGAGAGAGAGAGAGAATCCCAAGCATGCACTGTGCTGACAGTGCGATGCAGGGCTCGAACTCACCAACTGAGATGATGACCCAAGCCGAAACCAAGAGTTGGATGCTGAACCGACTGAGCCACCCAGGCGCCCCCCCCTCCAATTTTTTTTTTTCCAGATTTCTGTTTTTAAAAAGGTATCTTCCCCGGTGAATATATTTAGTGATCCGTGCGCTTGAAGGAGTGTGTGCCCAACAGGGTGTGTACTTTGTGAGGTTTGAGCACAGTCTAGGGGATTGTGTATCTAAATGCTCATGGGTCTAAAAATGTGTGTCTCCAAATGTGAATCTGGATGGATAGGGTTCCCGTGTGGGAATTTAAAAAAAAAATTTTTTTTAAATGTTTATTTATTTTGGGAGCGGGGGGCACAGCATGAGTGGGAGAGGGGCAGAGAGAGAGGAGAGAGAATCCCAGGCAGGCCCCACCCTGTCAGCACAGAGCCCGATGTGGGCTGGAACTCGAGAAACCGTGAGATCATGACCTGAACCGAGATCAAGAGCTGGACAGTTAACCGGCTGAGCCACTCAGGTGCCCCTGGGTTTTGTTTTTTTTTTAATTGGTTGGGCCATAAAGGTTTTTGAGCCCACCTGACACCCAGAAGAGGGATTCCATCGGAGGGAACTTGCAGTCACTCTCTCCCATATGAGGTTTCCCCCACTTTTTAGTGGTAAGGTACCAAAGGCACTCATTTTTATCAGGAGGTAGTCTAAAGCAGTACATTTTTCCAGTCCAGTCCAGTCCAGGGCCCCTCCGGACGTTCCCTGCATGGATGTATGACGTGTGACTTGACTAAGAGGGCCAACCTGCGTGCGGTTTGTGGACTCTGTCTTGCTCCCTTAGGGTCCCACCTGGGCGAGGTGTTGAGACCCCCTGACTTCTTGGGCAGAAGCCACCTGAGCTGCCACTCATCGTTGCGTAAGGTTAAGGTGGGACTCTGGAGGCGGGCTGCCTGGGTTGAAGTCCATTTGATTGGGCATAGTTACTGGACTCAGTTTTCCTCCTCTGTACAATGGGGAGAACACAAGCATTGTTTTCATCACTGTGAGGACCAAACGAGATAATCCTCGGAAAATTCGTAGTGCTGAGCCTGGCAAAGAGTAAGCACGATTAGTGATGAAGTCACTGACTTACTGCCCAACCGATCTGTTTGCAACAGGGCAGCTCCTTCCAGAACACACGCTCGGAAACCCTTTGCCCTGCCCTGGCCACGTTAGGTTCCGAAAAACTGAGATTTTAAAGAAGTTCCTCTTACTGTGGTTGCACAACAGCTACAAACATTAGTCTTAGTGGTTGAGTCGGTTCATTCCCCGAACATGCCATCCATTCAAGGGCTCTTTGCCCCGCATTATGCTTTGGAAAAATGAACAAGGACAGAAAAGCCGTCCGCGTGATTAAATCGCCAGGACAGTTCGGGACACTGACGAGCCGCTGATTTTTGATGTCAACGGCCCGGTGCCTTCACGATGCCCTCTCTCTGCTTGGATGTGGGTACCAGGCGGAGGCAGGTGCGTGGCAGGGTTCACGCGTTGGGCTGCAGTCACGCACCCGCACGCCGCCGGGCTCCTAATGACAAGACGTATTCCCTCAGCCCAGCTGTGATCCCCAAGCTGGATTTGGGAGTTATTTCCCCAGATGGTTGACAGCTTGGAAAAGATATTTAAAAACTCGACTCGTCCAGAACGACGTTTGCTCTGTGAAACACGTTTTTGTAAGGTTTTCACTGAAGCTGTCAGCAGCGTCCAGAGCGATCCCTAGAAATATTTAGGTGTTAAAAAAAGGTCACGTGGGCATTTCATTTCTCTGCTCGCGCAACAATGGCTGTGTTTGCAAGCGGCCGTCCCCCCGATATTAACTTACCTCGCCATTAAGAGGCATTTTTTCTTCCTGCTTAAATCATTGTGTAAGGAGCCTGTATTTATGAGGTATGAGCTTTCTGGTTGGGACCAGGAAATGAACCCCTAATAGAGAGACATAATTAAGATTTTTGGCCCTCGCGAGGGTGTTTTTTTTTTTTTTTTTCAAAAGCAAGAATTCCCAACAATTATTCTCATTAATTTTTACAACCTCTGTCTCACTGGTCCGAGCTGGCATTTATATTTGTTTTTTTTTTCCCCACCGCCACCCCCCCTCCCCCGGATGTCCGGTTATATGCTGACTTTGGAGGGAAGTCAGTTTCAGTGGAGCCTTTTAGTGGAACTCAGACGTCTGACTCTATCAGCCTGTGTGCCCGTGAGTGAGCGAGCCACAGCACGCGGCGGTGTGTCAGGAAGGACGTATCCTAGAGGCGGTTGTACAGAACAAGGTGGACTTTGCCACCTTCAGCCAAGCTTGTAGGTTCACGTTTCTCCAGGGTGATAATTCTTAATAACCTACGGGCGTCTGGACTCAGTCTACAAAGCCAGATGTGTGTAAGATCAACCTACCTAGGGGTACGTGTAGCAGATTGTGTTTGTCCTATGCGATCATACTTTTGGAAGCTTAAAAACCTTTTGGTTTTTGGAAGCAGTAAACCTTTTGGTGAGGAGTGGTGTCAGGGAAAAAGATTTTTGCTGATAAAAGACTTCCTCCGCCCCTTGCCCCCCCCCCCCCGCCCCCCGCATAATAATTGTTTGTCCTGAGCGCTTGGAGGAACAGTGACATCATGGACCAGGCATTAATTCAGCCCCGATACCACACCCTGACTGTCTTCAATATTTCCAGAGACTGGCTTCAGTCACTTGAAGGCGGGGGGCGGATTGGGGGCGTGGAGTGCAGCAAGGATTCCCTCCCTCCCTTCTTAAATGATGGAATATTTACTTAGCATATCGAGAATCTCTCCCCCTCCTTTTATTTTTTTATTTTTTTTCATTTATTTAAAAAAAAATTTTTTTTTAACGTTTATTTATTTTTGAGACAGAGAGAGACAGAGCATGAACGGGGGAGAGGCAGAGAGAGAGGGAGACACAGAATCCGAAACAGGCTCCAGGCTCTGAGCTGTCAGCACAGAGCCCGACGCGGGGCTCGAACTCACGGACCGCGAGATCATGACTTGAGCCGAAGTCGGCCGCTTAACCGACTGAGCCACCCAGGCGCCCCTCTCCCCCTCCTTTAAAAAACAAAAACAAAAACGTGATTTATGGTCAGTTGGGTTGCATTTTATTGTGACACAGCCTGAGTGGGAAAAAAAAAAGCTCCAGGAGGGGATGGGTCTTTGGACTCCAAAACAGAAGTGGCTTCGGGAGTGCACATGTTAAAGACTGTTTTCCTAAGAGATTTTATAGACTTTTCTACTCGTTCTGAAGAGTCAAGTCAAGATCAGGAAGTTGTACGAATGGGCATGGTTTAAAAAAAAAAAAAATGAGGGGAGAAGGAATGTGTATACACATAAATACCCACACCTACTTTAAAAGTTTTAAAATAGATTTTGTTTTTATAAGAGAAGTTTTAGGTTTACAGCAAAGTTAAGTGGAAAGTATAGAGAGTTCCCATAGACCCCTTGCCCCCGACCCTTCCCAAAGGCTCCCTCACCATCAACATCCCCCACCAGAGTGAGACATTATTACAATCGATGAATGCACATTGACACATCGTAATCACCCGGAGTCTAATTTAGGGTTCACTTGTGGTGTCGTACATCCTGTGGGTTTGGACAAACATGTGAGGACGTGTGTCCGCCGTTAAGTATCACACAGAATAGTTTCACTAAATGTCCTCTGGGCTCTGCCTTTTCATCCGTCCCTCCCCACACAACTTCTGGCCACCATTGACCTTTGCCTTTCTAAAATGTCCTATGGTTGGATTCATATACCAGATCTTAAAAACGTTAATTTTATATGTTTGTTTTTTCATCGCAAACGCACACACATGTACACATACACAATATAGTGATTTCACGCTCATTATAGAGTCTTGGGGTGGGAAGGAAACCTTATAAAGCCATCTCTTCTGGAAAACAGAACATACCAGAATGCCTGCCCCCCCCCCCCCCCCCCGGATGTGCCACGGATGAATTATGGGTGCATTCACTAATTACTCCTGGTTTCTCAAAGAAACTTGCTCAGTTTCTCAAACAGTTTCTCAGTTTCTCTGCAGCTCTGCTACGGAGGGGTAGATGAGGTGTTTTTCGTGTGCACTTGGCATATGATGTGACCACAAAGAGAAAAAAGTGTTCTCGCTTTGATGATCTTTCCGTTCATCTATCAGGGAGAGAGTACAGAACCAATTTGTGTAAGTTCATCTCGAAAAGTGCCTCGTCTCCCCTCGCAACAAAGTGAGGGCGGGCCTTGGATTTAGAACTTTCTGTGGGTGCCAGCAGAGAGAATTTGATACAATAGTTTTCCTTTTATTGAATAGCTGGTGATTCTGGTTTGACGCGTAGAGAAGGTTACAAGTATAAAATAAACGTAAACAAGAAGTGCTTTGACTGAGATCACGATACTAAGCAGACCCGCGTGCCGTATAGATAGGGTACAATCATGATAACAAAGGTGAAGCTAGTGTCCCTGAATCTGCCCTGCTGGCTGTAACGGTGATTTGATGAGGGCGCCTGGGTGGCTCAGTCGGTTGAGCGGCCGACTTCAGCTCAGGTCATGATCTCGCAGTTCCTGAGTTTGAGCCCCGCGTCGGGCTCTGTGCTGACAGCTTGGAGCCTGGAGCCTGCTTCGGATTCTGTGTCTCCCTCTCTCTCTGCCCCTCCCCGCTCCTGCTCGCTCTCTCTCTCAAAGATAAACATAGGGGCGCATGGGTGCCTCAGTTAAGCATCTGATTTTGGCTCAGGTCATGATCTCACGGTTCTTGGGTTCGAACCCCGCTTTGGGCTCTGCGCTGACAGCTCAGAGCCCGGAGCCTGCTTCGGATTCTGTGTCTCCCTCTCCCGCTCGCACTCTGTCTCTCTATCTCAAAAACAAATCAAAACATTTTTTAAAAAGTAAACACATAAACATAAAAAAAGTCTCCTTTAAAAAAAAAAGGGATTTGATGCATAAACATGCGATTCACACACAGCTTTTAAGAAGTACTTCTAGCAAAGTCCATACGGTGGGACTGTTTCCCCTGTTCTGTTACTGAGTATTGTACATTACAACCGAAATTTCCAAGAACAGGGATCGTGCTTCTTTGTCTAGAAGATTGAAGGGGTTTGGAGCGGTCTGACAGGTATCATGTATGTTACCATTCTGTATTTTGGTATTGATTTAATTAGACACCGTCTTCTACCTGGGCTGGCTATAACCCTTGTCTGTGAAGCTGAATGAACCCGGCATGAGGCAGAACAGAATTTTGGAAGCAGCCGAGTTTTTCCAAACGGCGATCGCCGCCACGCTGCGGGGGGAGCGACACCGTGTCAACGCGCACAACTTTCCAGGCGGGGTCGGGGGGGGGGGGTCGGCGCACCGAGTGTCAGGGGCCTAGATCGTGTTTGGGGCACAACACGGCAGGATTAAAAAACAAACGCAGCTGGAGTGATGCGGGGTATGACTCCACTTAATGGGCAAACCGAAACCAGGTTTTTTCCCCTTTTCCAAGCGGTCTGATCTAGGACATTTTTCAAAGCCTCCTCTCGAATGAAGTGGTGGGTTCCGTTGACGTGACTGGCTTAATTTGCCGCCTTTGGTTGCCAGAGGCTGCGTTTCCAGCCATCAAGTGAAAACCCAAGTTTCTCCCTCCCTCTCTCTCTCTCCTTCCTTCAGATCACCCAATTAAAGATTGAGAATAATCCCTTCGCCAAAGGATTCCGGGGCAGTGACGACATGGACCTACACAGAATGTCAAGAATGCAAAGGTAAGAAGCTGGAATTCTGGGCTCCTTTGTCCCCACCCAGAAAAGGGAGAAGCGGCCACCCACGGCTTAAACCTTAAAGGATGGGACAGCCTGGGGGGAGGGGCGTGTGCCCCCTTGGGGGGCAGGACGGGGAGGAGGCACGAGGGAACTTGATGTTCTCCATCTGCCCTGGGGAGGGGGGGGGGACAAAAGCAAGAACTTTCTCTCCCCTCTTTCTTTGCTGTCGCCCACCTTCCCGTGAAGTCAGTCCTTTCTCTTTCTTCCCATAAGTCACAGCCGATGAATGATTTTCTTTTTGGCAACAGCTCTCCGTAAATGAAAGGGAAGTTAATGACTTGATTTCCTGGGGGTGAAATACAGACAAACCTGACACCATGTGGTGGTCCGGGGCACTGGGGGGATTGGAAGCTGGTGATAAAAATTGCTCGGTATTTTTACATATCCTGTGGTCACGGTCGCTGATATGATGAATAGAAGGGGCTATAGCAAATGTACATAGTGGGAATTTGGTCTGATTTGAAAGGGTTGTACAAGCCTTGCCAAGTCTCTCAAACGTTCTCTTACCTCATGATACGCTTCCAAAATAACTTACCATATGGCGAGAGAATTAGAAATACATCTTGATTCCTTTGACCAGGAAGGGGTTTCTGTCCCCGCCCGCCCCCCCCCCCCGCCCCCACCGCCGCACCCCTTCTGGTGGGTTTAGTGTTTCAAAATAAAATGAGGTCATTTAGGAAGTTTTTCCTTATCCTCTCTGGAAGACACGAGAAGGGTGAGTCAGGCAGATGGACAGACAAACCCATTCAAAGACACAGAAGGGATCTAAGAAAGGGAGAGGGAGAACCCGCAGCGCTGGGGTTTTCACGTGCGTTTGGAAATACGTGCCACAGAAACCGTGTTTAGCTGGTGGGGTTGCCTGCTGTGATTTTGCACGCTTTTAGAAAGTGAATAACACCGATACCTTCAGATGCGCACACGTCCACCCCGCTTTATCATTGGGGTCCTTCACGATCGCGGGGGTAGTGAGATTTTTTGTGGTTGTGGCTAAGAGAACCCAGTTCTTAAATTGTTAGAAAACGTTGGCGTCGAGTGTCTGCATTTTGGAAATTGGAGGTGGGTCAAGTCCACGGTCAGCGGAAAAGTTGACAGTAAGCACCGCATAAGGCCGGGAGGGGTCAACCTGTTTGTGGCCCTGGGCTCACAGCGCCAAGCTGTCGTTTGCACGGCGACCACACGCCCTCGCCATCCTGTCGGCTTCCTTTACGGCGTTGTAGTCTTTGATGGAGTCTCACCTCAGGCCTGCGGGTGAGGCTCTAGGCCGTGCAGGTAGGGACTGGATGCAAGCCACCCTGCTCCGGCCTGCACACCAGGGGTTTTTCCCTCACATCTCCCCTCCTTCCCACAAAGTCAAGAGCAGACGGGATGATGGACCGAAGGTGTTGCAAATCACCCCCTCACACGCACCCAGTCACCGGGTCCCGTCGATGCAGCCTTCTTAACATGTGTCCGAATTCACCCCCCCTTTCTCCTGCCAGGCTGTCGGTTCCAGCAGCCACAGCCTCCTGAGTTGTTTAGACCCTTCTAGGACATTCTCCAGGCAGCTGCCAAAGACATCTGTGTAAAACGCGAATCAGACGAGGTTACTCCACAGCCTAGAACACTCCCAGGCTTCCTGATGCCCTCAGGATGAGGTCGTCCAGACTCCTTGTGGAGGGCCACGCCCTTCCTGTCCGACCTGGCCACTCCTCCCTAGCTCTGTCCCCCTCCAGTGCCCTCGCTCTGTCTCAGTCATGCGGAAGGGGATGCTCGACACCTGTATTCTTCCCATTATTTTTGGCCCCTCGAACAGCACGTCTGGTCTGCCTCAGGCTTTCTCCCTTCCTCCCCACTTGACCCTCTCCCGCCCATCACTAGGTCTCCTTGGAGCTGCCCCTTCCTCCAAGAGGTGTCCCCTGGCCACAGACCGTGTATGTCTGTCCCCAGGACCCCTCACCGCTTTCCTGCGTCGGGCCAGGGCCCTGCGCTTTGGAAGCTGATGGGCTGGATGATAGACGTGAAAGGAGAGACAGGTGGGGAAGCACAGGTGTCTGAGAGCTTCACTGTCAGTGACCCCAGGGGACTCTGTCCTGAAGTTCTAAACACAGCTGGTTAGATATTTAGGCAGATGACTCTACTTTGGTCTGGGTTGGCTGTCCCTTTCGTCCCCCAGGTACTGCAGATTCGCCGAGGGGTCGTCCCAGGGTCCTTTTTGGGGAAGTACTTGCAGAAGAGGTGGGAAAGGGTGGCCCGTAGTCAGTAGGCACTCAGTAACTGACATGTTGGATCGGAACTCTCAGCCCAAGAACCGCGTGCGTCTTTGTGGGCGTGTTAGGAGCCGCACCGGGGAACCAGGCTGGGAGAGTGGACACGGTCATGGGCCCAGCACTGTGGACGTGGTCCCTGAGAAGGAGACAGAGTAGGGCAGAGCGGGTCCAACAGAAGGCTTTGGGAGTCAGACGAACCCGGGTTCGATCCTCGCTCTGCATTTATCAGCATGCGACCTCAGGCAAGTGACTTAACCTCGCAGAACCTCAGTGTCTTCATCTGCAAAATGGGTATAAACAAATACAGCTTCCATTTTCCAGGGTTCTTGTAAGTGCCATATGAGAGGCTGTCAACAGGGTACTTGGTTCTTAGTCCACGCTCGATATAACGTATCTGATTTGGGGGAAGACTCTCCGTTACTCCCAGTTTTGCCCTCGTTAAGCAGTTATTCTGGGCTGTGGTCCCATCTCCCAGTGACAAGTGGGGAAGATGGCTGTCCGGAGTCGGCTGTGATAATAGCCAGGCCGGAACGGCAGGCTCCCTGTTCGTCTTGTAATCCTGTTTCCTGTCCCCTGCACACCCGGTGACAGCTGGCTTGGGGTTGGGGGGGGGGGAAAGCAGGAGGAATGACATTTCCTCTAATTCCAGCAGTTGGAAGAAGGGAGAGGGCCGGACCTTGACTCACAGTTAGCCCGCATAAATATCGTCCGCGTTCGCTTAGCAAATGTCTGGGCACTCACCCCGCTGTCTCTTCTCACCCAGCTCTCGGTGTTTTTTGAAAACGCAGATGGTCTTAGTTGTTTTGCGACGTCCGTGTACGATTTCTAATTCCAGAAAGAAGACCGCTTACTATAAAAAAAATGGGAGAGCTGTGGGAAAAGCACAAAGAGGACGATACAATTATTTTACAATCCTGCCTTTTAGCAGGCTGATTAAAATAATGCCAAGGTTATTCTGCAAGGTTAATCTGCGGCTTAAACAACATCTTCCCCTAAAAACCAATTATTTCCCCAATTGCAGGACCCCTCCCCTGGTGACAGATGGATGATTTTAGAAGGTCTACGGACGCAAGCACATCAGGCTGATTTTATAGTTGCTGTTGCTTAGAATGAGGCTGCTTCTAAAGAAGGAGGAAGGGGGGAGGGAAGGGGGACGGCGAAGGCTGATTATTTAAGGGAAAGTATTTTTTTTTTTAATTTTTTTTTTTAACGTTTATTCATTTTTGAGACAGAGAGAGACAGAGCATGAACGGGGGAGGGGCAGAGAGAGAGGGAGACACAGAATCGGAAGCAGGCTCCAGGCTCCGAGCCATCAGCCCAGAGCCTGATGCCGGGCTCGAACTCACAGACCGCGAGATCGTGACCCGAGCTGAAGTCGGACGCTTAACCGACTGAGCCACCCAGGCGCCCCTATTTAAGGGAAAGTATTAACTACATAGCAGTAGAGCTGGAGTAAACGTTTGTCGAACTTGTCAAGGTCCTATGCAAATGGCCGAAATTTGGGAAATACCCCTAAATGCGCATCCTAACAAGAAAGGTGTGGGAGCTTCACTGCTGTTTGAAATGATCTAGAGCCTGGTTTCCCATAGAACATGGCTTTCTTTGAACTTTGCTCCAGTCTTTAAGATGTGTTCAGGCAAGTTGTGAACTTCCTAAGAGTCAGCAGGTGCTGGGGACCAAGGCCAAGGCCGCTGGGGCAGGAGGTGGGGGCCCTGGGGGGAGGGGAGATGGGGGAAGGAGCGGGTGGGAGTCAGGCTTTGTGGGAAGAGTGGCGTTTGCCCTGTTGGGAACAAGGGTTTTCTGGGTTGGATCAGGGTAGAAGTGGGCAGTGATCTACAAGTCTTGGGGTCTAGAGTAGGGGTCACATTCTGAAGCTCTCTGAAAGCCAGCCGGGGTGGCCCGGTGACATGGTGGCATTAGGGGGCACAGCTGCTCCAAGAAGCATAGGATGCTCCACACAGAAGGGACCACAGGAGACAGCCTGTCCCCCAGTGTTCTCCCTTTTGCAGAAGGGGAAACTGAGGACCAGAGACTCATTAATCCATGCAGTTTCTGATCTGTCGATCCGTTATTCAGCGAACACACATTTGTGAAGGGCTCGCTCGACGCCGGGTCCTGAGGATGCAAAGGTGAATCTCCCGGGGGACGGGGTCCACTGGGGGAAAGTTCTGGAGTTGGGATCGGGGCTACCGCATGGAGTGGCTCCAGGGCTCCCCTACTCCACTGAGCCTCGGCCGCCTCCTCTGTGAAATGAGGGGTGACTGTAGAACCCACCTCCGGGGCTGTTGCCTGGGTGAATGAGATAATGGGCGCATCCTGATTGCTCTTGCAAGGTAACAGGTGACGCCCAGGCTTCGGTGGGACGGGCTGGAAGGCTATGCCTTCTGTTCCGTGTGTGTGACTAAATCCGGGACAGCTGGAGCGCTAGACCCTGCTTGCTCTGTGCCACCACGGCCCGCTAAACGGCCAAGGAAGTGCAGGCGACCTCAGAGTGCCCATCTGCTGGCCCCCGCTCGGTGCTGCTCGTCAGTAGCACTGATGCTGAAAAGACCAGGCATTGCTGGCGGCCACGTGTGCCAGGCGAAGCAGGAAGTCACCCCGCTCGTCTCGTTCGTGATTTGCGGGTCGGGAACTTGGAAAGGGCTCGTCTGGGCACTTCTCGCCTGCAGCCAGGTGTTGGCTGGGGCGGCAGGTAGCTGAAGTCACGCGTCCGGGCGTCCGGGATGGCACGCAGCTGTGATCGCCAGCTGGTGCTGCCTTTCGGCTGGGACCTCAGCCGGTGCGTGCGGCCCGCCCCGCGTGGCGGACTCCGCGAAGTCAGACTCCTCCCGGGGCTGCCGGCTGCTCCCAAGAGGACCAGGAGGGAGCCGTGAGACTCTTGCTTACCGGGTCTTGAAAACACGTAGTGTTACTCCTGCCGCATTCTGTGGCTTGCACGGGACTCACTGGGGTGGGGCCCGATCTGAGGCGCAGGGATCCCCCCTCTAGGGAGGAGAGTTGAAGAGAGTGTCCGCGTGTTTTAAGCCCACCCCAACATGCACGGAGGCATCTGGCAGGGGATGGGGCCCAGACTGAGGCTGGATTGATGTCAGGCCGACGTTGCGACGGGGTCCGTGCCCTCGTGAAGCCAGACGCCGGCTTGACCAGCCCAGGGCCCCGCGGCGAGTCAGGGCGCAGAGGCCTGGCTGTGAGCTCGGCCCCTTGAGGGTGGAGAGACTCCCCCTTGCTCCCCACCGCTTCCCCCACGCTTCTTGGGTCACCTTGCACAGAGGGCCATTTATGCAGCGTCATTGGGGTCTGTCACACTCGATGGACGGTGGTGGCTTCCGAGCCGGTCTGGAGCCGGGACACCCTGAGGCTCTGCTTTGCTGGCCTGGATTTGGAGCCCCCCGCCCCCCAGCCAGCCAGCGGCTAGGAAAGCTTAGGGCCCAGGATGTCCCAGCTCCACCCAGTAGGTTCCTGTTGTCTCTCCCAGGCCGTCTCTGCCCACCCACGCTGGAAACCCTTGTCACCTGCCTCTGCGCTCCTTAGAGTCCCCTCCATCTTTTTCTCCAGGGCTGGGCTTCTTAATCAGGGTCCCTTTTGAAAATCCGATGAAAGCTAGGGACTCTCTGAACAACTCACAAGATACAAATAGAAAAAAAAAAAAAAACATTTGCAAACGATTTCGAAGGATTCAGGTGTCCACCCCCCCCCCCTTCCCCCACCGCCGCCCTAAAAGGCTAAAGCCCTTCCGTTGGCACCTTCCCTCCTTCTCCAGCCCCGGCTTCCTGATTTTAAATGAATGTTGAGCCCTTAACCTCAAATGGTCACTTTCAAACGGCTTAGTGCTCTTGGAACCCCATGCTCGTGGTTAAAGGTAATCGGAATGCCCGGTTAATGAGGAGTGATTTGCAAGACAACATTCCAGAGACGGCATGAACTCCCCACTCCTTGCTGTACTTTTGGACACGGCTTCCCCCAGAGAAGTGTGAACTTACGGAAAATAAGAGGGGGTTGTGTTTGGGAAGCCAAGCCGGCCTAAGTTGTGAAATTGAGGTTTGTCCCAAGGGGGTCCCATGTTGGCTCCTGGTTGACCGGCAGGGATATGGATGCTGAGAACACCCCCCCCCCCCGACCTTTTCTTGCTCATCTGCAGCACTGTCCCCACCCCCCCCTCCGGCATACCTTCTCTTCAGGGACAGTGTCTGTGGGCACATCACTCATTCACGTGCGAGTAGCGCTTCTCAGACTTTTGGCAGACATCAAAATTACCTGGGGGTGGGGGGCTTGTTAAGAAAAGCAGATTTCTGGGTTTCCTCCTCGGAGGTTCTGAATCGGTGGCTCTAGGGAGGGCTCAGAAACGGCCCTTTGGCATGTTTTCTGATGGAGGGGTGCCCTGCTCGCACCTGGGTAATCCCCTGGCTCTACAGAACGGGCAAGGGTGTTCAGGTAAATGTGTGAAATAGATCTGGAAATAGATCCCGTGTGCTGGGCTGTTGTGTAAAACCTAACCCTTTGCTGTAAGCGCTCAACTTTGGCTGAACGTGAGAAGTACCCGCAGTGCTTCCCCAGTGTTTTGTTATGAAAACTGTAAAACATACAGAAAACGTGGAAGAAGGGTACAGTGAGCACCCACAAATCTACTGCTTACATTCTACAGTTAATATTTTGTTACATATTTGCCCTATCAGCCATCTGACCACCCATCCATCCATCCATCCATCCACCCACCCATCCTCCCATCAATCCATTGACCAGTCCATCTTTCCATCCATCCATCCATCTGTCGGCCAGTCCATCTATCCACCTACCCATCCACCTATCCACCCATCCATCCATCCATCTATCTACCATCCACCATCCATGAGTCCATCTATCCATCCATCCATCCACCCATCCATTCATTGACCAGTCCGTCTTTCCATCCATCCATCCATCCATCCATCCATCCATCCATCCACCCATTCATCCATTGACCAGTCCGTCTTTCCATCCATCCATCCACCCATCCACCCATCCATCCATCTACCATCCACCAGTCCATCTATCCATCCATCCATCCATCCATCCACCCATCCATTCATTGACCAGTCCGTCTTTCCATCCATCCATCCATCCATCCATCCACCATCCACCAGTCCATCTATCCATCCATCCATCCATCCATCCACCCATCCATTCATTGACCAGTCCGTCTTTCCATCCATCCATCCATCCATCCATCCACCATCCACCAGTCCATCTATCCATCCATCCATCCATCCATCCACTCATCCATTCATTGACCAGTCCATCTTCCATCCATCCATCCATCCATCCACTCATCCATTCATTGACCAGTCCATCCATCCATCCATCCATCCACCCATCCATTCATTGACCAGTCCGTCTTTTCATCCATCCATCCATCCATCCACCCACCAATCTATCTGTCCATCAATCCACCACCCCATCCATCCATCCATTTTATTTTTTTATGCATTTCATACTGAGTGGCAGTGGCAGACACGAGTATATTCCACTCCTCTATATTTCATGCATATCATTAACTAAGACTCCGTTTTTGCTCACAAATCTCTATTTAGGTAAAGTTACATACAGTGAAATGCACAAACCATAAGGGCACCGTTCGCTTTTTGACAAACGCACATTCCTGTGAAACCCAAGCCCCCGTCGTAATATAGAACATTCCCCCACCCCAGAAACTTCCCTCATGCCCCATCCCAATTAATTCCTGCCCCCACGTCCCCACCAGAAGCAATTCGACTTTTATTTCCTTTCTAATGTGGGTTTTTTCTGTTACAGAATTTGGTATAAATGGATGCTTACAGCGTGCACTCTTTTGCATAAGGCTTCTTTCTCCTGGGGAGCTTTTTAAGATCGCTAAGTCCAGGCTGCACCATGGAACAATGACATCAGACTCTTGCGGGGGTGGGGGGTGGGGTGGACTCAGGAGTCAGTATTTCTTTTCTTTGCTGAAATTTTTCCTTTTTTTAAATTGAAGCATAATTAATACATGGTGTTCCATTGGTTTCAGGTGTACAGGATAGTGATTCAACAATTCGATATATTGTTCAGTGCTCATGAAAATAAGTGCATTCATTTTTTTTTAATGTTTATTTTTATTTTTGAGAGAGACAGAGACAGAATGCGAGTGGGTGAGGGGCAGAGAGAGAGGGAGACACAGAATCCAAAGCAGGCTCCGGGCTCTGAGCTGTCAGCACAGAGCCCGATGCGGGGCTCGAACCCACGAACTGCGAGATCATGACCTGAGCCGAAGTCGGACGCTCAACCGACTGAGCCACCCAGGCGCCCCCACAATGAATGCATTCTTAATCTCCTTTACTATTTCACCCGGAGTGAACATTTGTTTCCCTTTAATTCTCCCAGGTGGTAGTACTATGCAGCCAAGCTTGAAACCCACTCCAATCTCTAGCCATCCTCACTCTAAGCCCTGTATCTCAGCTGCCCCATCCCAGTCATGTTCTCACATTAGAAGTTTGTCTCCCTGGAGACCCGTTCCCTCCTAGGTGTTTGTGTCTGTTTTTAGGGGGAGAGACAGATTTTTATATTAGTACACAGGCCATTTAGCATTCTTGCAGAAGTGGTTGCTTTTGGGTGGCTTTGCCAAGGTCGTTGTTCGAACTGAAGGTCACCAGCAGCTCCTTGACTTACTTCTTTCTGCATGACCGAGGGGCCCCCGCGTGCGTCCCCTCGGAACAAAAGCCTCAAAACAATCCCCTCTGGTAGAGGAAGCAGTTTGAGGAAGATCTGTTAGTCCGGGCCCTCCCAGTCTTCCGGCTTCCAGAAAGACCGCGGCCGGACCTCAGAAAGTCCCCTCCACCTTCCCATCCTCCGTCTAAAATCATTAAAAAAAAAAAAAAAGCTAGTAAAGCAAAGACATGGTTAAACTTGTTGAAACTGATAGTTTTAGGAGACTGAACCGAGGCGGATTGTACCCTTACCGTGAGCCCCATCGAAAGTTTCGTTTGCACTGACCTTTCCTGTCTGTAGCCTCACATCCTAGCCCTTACTTTGGGGGCTCACAGCTATGCTATGCGACGTGGACCTTGGTAGTCCCGTTCTGCGAGTGGAGAAACTGAGGCGAAGATTGATGTCCTCAGCGGTCCATGAAACTATTCGCGCTTTCTCTGTGATCCCAGAGCTGTCTCTGGACCGCTTTTGAGGAGGTGATAACAAGAATGACCCTCTCCCTGGAAACATTGACAAATTCTAAATATCTGATGTTTGGGCAGAGTAGGGGGGGTTCCTAGACCAATCAGAGCCCGGGCAAGGGAGGTATCTCTGCTTCAGAATCGAGTAACGGGCGATTTGTAAGCTGGTGCTCATCGAGCTGTGTGTCCCGCCGACGGGCTCAGCCTTTCCACGCATCGTATTGTTTTACAATCCCACGAGGCAGTGGATTTTACTGTTCCCGTTTTACAGACAGAAAACTGAGGCTCAGAGAAAGGTGGAAGCTAGCCAGCTCCACCGTGGCCACGTTTGTGGCTGGTGAGGCACATCCGCGAGGCCTGACTTGAGAGCCCCGACTCCACACGACCACCCTGATATTCAGTTACCCGGAGATTCAGCCGGGGAGCCCCGAGTTCTCAAACCGAAGTGCCGTAAGGTGGGGGCTCACAGCCACAGAGGGAGAGGCGCCTTTGAACTTCTTGGTGCCCCCTCGAATCCTGCAGCCCTGGTT
Source organism: Panthera onca (assembly GCF_046562875.1). Classification (NCBI taxonomy): domain Eukaryota; kingdom Metazoa; phylum Chordata; class Mammalia; order Carnivora; family Felidae; genus Panthera; species Panthera onca. Next base: position 10,410,551 of record NC_138350.1, on the reverse strand, counting down.
GTCGAACCAGCGGTGGGAGAGGGTGTCCAACTTCTTAGCGCGCCCGGTTCTCACCGTGCCTCCTGCAGCGTGCTGGTGCGGCATGAACTGAGTCATAAAAATAATGGCAAAGCCCTCTGTGTGCTGAGCTCCGTCCTGCCTGGGCTGAGCTGTCCCCGGTCCCCCCAAGCGTCCACGCACGTGAGATCAGAAGAGCGTCCCTGAGCGTACTAGAGAGTGAATAAATCGCCAAGGCCCTTGTGGGATGGTGGGAATTTTAATCACAGATTAAGGTACCAGCAGAGGAGGGATTTGCTCCTCGGGGACAGGGATTTTGCAATCCCAGTCTTGCCCCAGCAAGCCGCTTCGGTTGTTTGAGAAGGGCTCGCCGGGCTTGGCGGGGGTTGGGGGCGGGGGGCGGGGGGGAGCGACAACACCCCTCCCCCCCAGCACCCAGCACCCCTGCCACCTGCTCCCGTGAAAAGGCCGATTCAGTTGGCTGCAGTGGAAGACCTTCTCGGGGGCGTTCATTAGCTGGCGGCGGGCAGTTTGGCCGCGGATCGCAGTATTCCCTTGTAACGTTTTACAGCCCAGACCCGGTGACAATGGCGTCATTCACTGCACTCGCTCACGTGGAACAGAATGTGAGCGGGGGCCCGAGCCGGGGAGAAGCTGCTCTGCGGGGCGCCGGCACCCAGGGCGAGCGGAGGGGCTGAGGACCCCGGCTTGTGTCGGGCGAGCCCGGACTGAGCACAGCCCGTCCTTGAGGATGTGGCCGCGGCCGGCAGAGAGCAGGGGTGGGGGCGGGGGGTGCCCTTCGGTAAACTCAAGGCCGCTCAAACGGTAGGATTGACAGGTTGATCAGAACTTGATGTTGCCCGATGCAGCCCATCTCCAGCTGCTGCCACCAGGATGCCTTATGCAACAGGGCGGCTGTGTTGCCCAGGCTGTTGTTGTGAAGGCAACAGTTCCCTGCGATCGAGTGTAAGTGAGCTGGCAAGAGCTTTGGAATAGCACTGAGCCGGGACGAAGCTCGGCTTTATCCTGTGCTGTGCCATCTGGGGAAAGTTGCTTGACCTCTCTGAGCCTCAGCTTCTTTACCTCTGAAGTGCATGTAATCCTACCAGTGAGGTGGGCATATCGCCCGGATCAAATGAGGGTAAAGCTTCAGTTCATCGCCCGGAAGATGAGGGTAAGGCTGGAAAAAAACAAAACAAAACAAAACAAAACAAAACCCCCAGCACTGTGTTGCTGCCCTCTTCCTAGATGCACAAGGGCTTTTCACCGTTTTACTTTTACCCCCTTTGTGCCCTGGATTCTTTCTTTTTGTTTTTTTAACGTTTATTCGGTTTTTGAGAGACAGAGACAGAGCGTGAGCAGGGGTGGGGCGGGGAGAGAGGGAGACGCGGAATCCGAAGCGGGCTCCAGGCTCCGAGCTGTCGGCCCAGAGCCCGACGCGGGGCTCGAACCCACGAACGGCGAGATCGTGACCTGAGCCGCAGTCGGAGGCTAACCCAGGCGCCCCAAGCGCGCTGGATTCCTCACTGCCGCTCTCGAGCTGTAGAGGAAGACAGTTTGTCTTCCCCGCTGCAAGGACGTTAGACGCTGTCTTGTTGCTACTGACGGCGTTCCTTTGGTGCATTGGGGAGCCCGGGGAAAATCCCCCCCGTGTTGGTCGATTGCCGGCGCTTTCCCCCCTTTGTGTCGACCCCGTACCGATGGAGGGGACGCTTCGCCGTTGCACGCTCCTGTTTTGACACCTGTCAGATGGACTTGGGGACGTTGCACGGCAGGCGCCGAGAGGGAGGTGTTCCTGACTGACGGTGGGGATGATGTCTCAAGCGCCTTGCAGAGAAACAAGCTGTGAGGGACAAGCGGCTGTTGGGATAATGTGGCTCTCCCACTTCTGGGAGTGTTAGTAATCAAAAGCAGGGTTTGGCCTTTGCAGAGAGTTGTTTTGCAAGTTGGCAGCACTGGAGGGGAGAATTCCATGGAGTCCATTGATACATTCTCTTGTAAAATCCCGCGGCCAACATTTTTTGGGAGTTGTTTTCTTTAATTAAAAAAAAAATAACCTTCCCCATTAAGAACATACGACCCAAAGAGATTTCCCCCTTCCTGTCGGAGCTCTGGCAGCCCAGCTCTGGAACTAAGCAGACCCGAACAGAATTGCCAGCAAGAGTTGACAACTTTTATAATGTTTTATTATTATTCTAATTTTTCTTCTTCTTCTTCTTCTTCTTTTTTTTTTTTTTTCCATTACGTAGCTGGAACCTCAAAGAGAGGACCATAAAGCTAATTTTATTCCTTTCAGGCCTCTGGCCCCAGGGGGGAGTTCTGAGTGTTGTGGCTGCTCAGGACGGCTCCAGCTTGGGTTCTGAGATGGCCCATAGCACGGGAAAGCTCTGCCAGGGGACCCCCGGGTGTCGTGAGGGTTCTGTGCCCTCATGGAAACTTGGCGGATGCTCTGCGTCCCCTGCCTGGCTACTCTGACGTGCTTTCGCGTGACAAACAAAGTCCGGGGCCAGGGTGGAGATCATTCCAGCGCCCGAAGGGTGGGAGAAGCGGGAGAGGAATCTTGGGCCCCGGTCCCTGCTCTCCTAAAAGTATACTGTGTTCTGAGAATGGAAAGACACCATCAGGAGCCTGCGGAGAAGTCGTTAGGGGACGCCTGGGGTAGAGTCCTGGTGGTGGGTCTTTCTAGCTCTGTGACCAGGGGCGGCAAGTTGCTTCTTCTCCCAGGGCCTTGGTTTCCTAATCTGTAAAGTGGGGACAAAACCAGTCCCTACTTCCTAAGGGTCACAGAAAGGATGGAGAGGGCCAATGCAGCCCACCCTTCAGAATGTGCTAGATGCAGCACTCTTTGGACGTGACATGATTTCACGTGCGCTCTTTTCAAACGTAGATTTATTTTTTTTTTTAAGTTTAAAAAAAATTTTTTTTAATTTGTTTTTATTTTATTTAAAAAAATTTTTTTTCTTAATGTTTTTATTTATTTTTGAGACAGAGAGAGACAGAGCATGAGCAGGGAAGGGGCAGAAAGAGAGGGAGACGCAGAACCGGAAGCAGGCTCCAGGCTCTGAGCCGTCAGCACAGAGCCCAACGCGGGGCTCGAACTCACAGACTGTGAGATCATGACCTGAGCCAAACTCGGGCGCTCAACCGACTGAGCCACCCAGGCGCCCCTTTAATTTGTTTTAAATGTTTGTCCATATTTCAGAGAGACAGTGTCAGTGGGGGAGGGGGAGAGAGAGCGGGAGACGCAGAGTCGGAAGCAGGCTCCAGGCTCCGAGCTGTCGGCACAGAAGTCGGCCGAAGTCGGCCTCTTAACCGACTGAGCCACCCAGGCGCCCCTCTTTGAGTTCAATGAGTATTTATTTCAGTTCCTCTACAGTTGCCGTCGCTTTGCAGATCTCGTCGCTCAGAGTGAGGCTGAACGCACTCGGCGAAAAACGGATTGAAAAACGTGATCCGTAAAAGAAGAGTTTGGTTTATGGCAAAAATCACAGCTGAGTTTGGGATTTACTGATACGTATTTCTTCCCGGGAGGCGGTCGTAGCCTGTTTGGTGGCATGGGTCTCTCTGGTGGCCTCATGAAACTGACGTGTCACTTCTCAGAGTAACACGATTCGACGCATCGTAGCAGTTGTGTGGATTGCAGAAGAAAACCAGTTGTGTTAAAATACAGTGATGGAAGTATTTTTATTATTTATTAATTCTTTAAGAGAGAGCGTGAGTGAGCGAGGGGCAGAGAGAGAGAGGGGGAGAGAGAGAGAAAATCCCGAAGTGGGGCTTGAGCTCAGCTGAAGCAGGGCCCAAACTCACGGACCGAGAGATCATGACCTGAGCCGAAAGCCAAAGCCGGATGCTTAACCGACCGAGCCACCCAGGTGCCCCTCCTCATTCTTTTTCAATTCTGTGTAATATTCCATTGCTTGGCTCTGTCAAAGTTTACTTAGCCATTAATGAGGGCATTTCAGCCATTTCTAGTTTTTCCCTGGGCTGCAGGGAAAAGCCTCAGGCTTATGTCTTTGCGCACTGACCTGGTCAACTTCTTAGGGAAATTCGTCGTAATTGGATTGCGGGATCTGCATTATTGTATATTAAAAAAAAAAAAAAAAAAAAAGGGATGCCATCCAGTCGCCTTCCAGTAAGGATGGGATGGGTCACCCCTCCATCAGCCTGCACACTGATTGTGGTTTTCCTGTCCCCGATTTCCTCTCCCCACTCCAGATGTCAGCAGCCCCCTTCCCTGCATGGATGAGCACACGTTGGGGGTCAGACTATAATCTTCTTATGAGCACAGATGCTCCTCTCAGTTCTCCCTGTTTTGAAAGTAATTATCGGGGCGCCTGGGTGGCTCAGTCGGTTAAACGTCCGACTTCGGCTCGGGTCACGATCTCGCAGTTGGTGAGTTTGAGCCCCGCATCTGGCTCTGTGCTGACAGCTCGGAGCCTGGAGCCTGCTTTGAATTTTGTGTCTCCCCCTCTCTCTGCCCCTCCCCTGCTCATGCTTTGTCTCTCTCTCTCTCAAAAATAAATCAACATTAAAAAATTAAAATTATTTATTTATTAAAATTTAAAAAAGAGTTTTATTTATTTATTTTGAGAGACAGAGAGAGCATGAGCAGGGGAGGGGCAGAGAGAGGGAGAGAGAGAATCCCAAGCAGGCTCGGTGCGGTCAGCATGGACCCCGGGGTGGGGCTCGAACTCACGAACCTTGAGATCGTGAGCTGAGCTGAAATCAAGGGTCGGACGCTTAACCGACTGAGCCGCCCAGGTGCCCCTCAATTCTCCCTTTTATCGTAGAGCCACCCCTCCTCCCGACTCCTCTGCAGACTCTTCTTCTGACCCTCCTCACCCACCCAGCTTCCTGTGGGGCTCCCTCCTTCCCGGGGGGAGGTTCCTGGTGAAATTCCCAAGCTCTTATGAGGAAAGGAGTGGGAATTCCTGGTGTGAAAGCTGAAGGCAAGGGAATGTGGTGCATGTGAGCCAGACGAGTGTGAGAAACCAGATTCTGAGCACCTGGGAGGATGCTCTTCGTAGGATGTCACTGGATTTTCTTCTGCTCGGTTTCCCCATGTGACGCCTGAGGCTCAGAGGGGCACACAGTCTATAAGTGTTGGAGGGGGGGCCTGAACCTGAGCCTGCCCAGTCCTAGATCCAGTGCTCTGTTCTCTGTTTCCTTTGGCCCTGTTCTGCCTTCCCTCCTCTCTTTCTCTCTCCTTACTCTCTCAAAACGACCACAGTAATGATGACGGCCGTCGTTTGTTGAACGCTCGCTCTGTGCCAGCTACTGTTCCCTCTTTCACACGTATGAATTTCTTTTTTTTCCCTCAACGACCCTTTGAACTGGGGATTTTTACTATCCTTGTTTCACAGATGGGACAACCCAGGCACGGAGGAGAAGTTAAATATGATGTCAGTGGTGACCAGTAGAACAGCTCAAAAGGAAATTGTAAGGCACAGATTAGGGTAGCCGGGGATCGTTCCTGACTATTCTAGAGGGTCAACTACCTTTTTCCTAATGTTGACCAAAGACCTGAGCGCCGTTTTAAAGATGGAAACCCAGGAGTTAAGCCTAAGTGACCCCGACTACTCAGCTCTTTTAGCTTTTGAATTAGGGAATTCAAAGACATACGCAGCAGATTGAAGTGTTTCAAGACGCTGTGTGTTCATTGATCATGAAGAGGGTTCCTCAGCGGTGGAGCTCATGTAACTTTCGGTATACATACAGAACTGTACGTAAACCCACTTGCCTAACGTATAAGGCATGAAAAGTTAGTGCCTAAATATATATGTCTGTTTATTTGATGCACTTGAGTACAAGTGGACCGCTTCACTCATCAAAGACGCCTTTGTTTCTTATGCTGTGACACATTTCTGGTGGATTCTTGGATCCCGTGGCTCAGCCAGCGGGGGGGGGGGGGGGATCTGCATCGGGGGCACTGATCCACAGTATTTCTCACCTTCTCTCTTTCAGTAAAGAATATCCCGTGGTTCCCAGGAGCACAGTAAGACAGAAAGTAGCCTCCAACCACAGTCCTTTCAGCAGTGAGCCTCGAGCTCTGTCCTCCTCGTCCAACTTGGGGTCCCAGTACCAGTGCGAGAATGGTGTATCCGGCCCCTCCCAGGATCTCCTGCCCCCGCCCAACCCATACCCACTGCCCCAGGAGCACAGCCAGATTTATCACTGCACCAAGAGGAAAGGTGAGTGTGATACTCCCTGCCTGCCCACCTTGCCTTTCTGTTTCTCCTTCCTTTCCTTGGGGGAAGAAAAGTACACACAACTGCATTTGTTTATTTAAAAAACGTAAGCAATATAAAAACTCAACAGAGGTTGTAAGAAACTCAAACCATTATCTGTAGAACTTGACATGTCTCCTCCAGTTCTGGCCCCTTTCCTTGGGGAAAATGTATTTGAAACGTCCAGCCTTATTTGATTCGTTTGCACCCGCACGCGCAAGCACACGAAAACGGTTTTGTTTTTGCTTTTAACGGCTGATATTATGCCGTCTGAATATCGCAACGTGCATTTCTTAAACTTGAGGCTGTGCCGCGGAGGATCTTTTCACGAGCCTACAGCTGCCTCGTGCTTTTTAGTTGCCGAAGGGAGAGCGTTGCCCCCAAAGGGTGAAGCCGCGTCTGCTTTTCCACCCCCCACTGGCAGACACGGTGGTTGTTTCCAGCATTTTCGTTGTCTCCCGCGAGCCATGCTGCAGGGAGCTTTCTTACAGTTGGATGTGCTTTGGTTTATGTGCTACGGTTTCTCTTGGGTGGGTGGATTCTGAGCTCGTCTTCTTGCCTTTCTAGATCAAAACCAACACCCAAAAAAGAAAGAAAGAAAAGAAAAATCACAACGGGGTGTTTTTCTCTCCTTCGCGTTTTGTCTTTAAATCTGGTTTGAACTCTGTCTGAGACGCTGCGTAGTGTTCTTGGCCGAATGAGAAATGGGGACTTTTCCTGAGTCATCTGAGTCTAGGGCTATCACACTGAAGGGAATTTCTGGTGGCATATTTTTCGAGCCAGAATCAAAGTGGTTGACATGGGGTGGGGGGTGTGCGGCTGAGTTCAGCTTTACTGGAACCGTTGCTTATGTGAGTGGCAGACAGGCACGGTGGGGACAGCGTGGGCAATGGGGCTGGAGGACCCAGGCTCGAGTCTCAGCTCTGCCGCCAGCTTCTTGTGTGGCCTTAGCCAGGTGTCCTGGCGTCTCTGTGCCTCAGTTTCTCGCTTTGTAAATGGTGCCGAGTTCCCGAGAGCACCTGATACTCGGTGAGCACCCGGCAGGTGTTGGCTCTGGTTACGGCTGTCGCTCTAGGAAGTGTGTCTGTGGAGGGGGAGGTGGTAAGGCTCCCGTCCCAGTGAAGCTTCGAGAAAGATACGGGACGGAGGGGACTACATACAATTGGGATGAATCCTGCCTTTGCCAGTTGCAAATTTTTATGATTAGGGGCAAGTTACTTAACTGTTCTGAGCCTTATTTTTTCTAATCTATAGATTTGGGCTCACGATTACACCTGTCCCTTAGGCTTGGTGTGAAGATGTCATGAAATTGGGCTTGTCGTATATATATATATTGTTTAAGTTTTATTTTATTTATTTGAGAGAGACAGAGACCGTGCAAGTGGAGGTGGGGCAGAGAGAGAGGGAGACACAGAATCGGAAGCAGGCTCCAGGCTCCGGGCTGTCAGCACAGAGCCCGACACGGGGCTCGAACTCACGGACTTCGAGATCGTGACCCGAGCCGAAGTCGGACGCTCAACCGACTGAGCCACCCGGGCGCCCCTCGTGCTTGTCATATTTAGCACAAGGTGGACCCAATAAGCAGTCACTGGTTTGCTCCGGCGGGCCCAGTGTGGCCTGATGTGTCTCCCAGACTCTGTAGCCAACTCAATGCCTTTGGAATTCCAGAGCCCAGTGTCTGGAACATCTTTAAAAACAAAAATGTATCAACTCACTAACGAGAACTGATGGAAACAGATGCTTTGGCAGTGTTCTCTGAGCTGAGGTTACTTGCGGAAAGTCGCACGGTTTGACTATGCGACGTGTACCGATCTCGCAGTTTGACGGAGAGAAAGGCCGTCATTGGTTCAAGCCCGGGGCTGGGGTGCTGATCCGGGTGAGGCTGTTTTCCAGGCTGAACCTGAAGCCCATCCACGCTCCTTGGATCCCAAAGGGTGGGACAATGATATCACCCCAACAGACCCCCTGGCCCGGCTCCCAGTGTGTCCGCTGTTGCGTGGCCTGGAGACCAGATGGGTGCAAAAATGTCTGCCTCTTCAGGCCCCAGCAGGGGTTGAGGATGTCACCTGGGGCGCAGGACCCTGCACGGAGATCCTGTTCTCTGTTCTGTGTAAGGGTGCCCCGCCCAGGCTCTCCACCGCGACCTTTCAACAACGCTGCTAGGTAGGTGCGGTTATTCACCCGCTTTACAGGTGGGGAAACTGAGGCCCAGAAAGGTAAACGCACGTGCCGAAGGCTCCCGGGGGGCAGAAGTTGAACCCATGCTTGGTCAGCAGTATCAGCGACGATCTCAAAACGCCATCCTCCGCTAGAGACCCATCTCGAGACCGAGACTGGGTCAGACACACGGATGAAGAGCTCACCGGGTTTGAATTAGGGAGTTCGGTCGATTAAATTAATGCCAGACCAGAAGAAGGGGAGGAAGAAGTGAAAAAGAATCAAGGCACTTTTTTAAGGCTCGATATTTACAGCAGCATCCGTGTCAATGCTTTTTCGCCTGGAGGCGGCGGGGGGAGTCGGAAGGCTTTGAATGCCGGGGGGAATGGACCCCCTCCCGTGATGGGAGCAGGTGACCCGCACAGGGCACTCGGTGGGGCCCTCGGGTGAGCCCAGGGTCAGCTTGAGATGGCCACGGGCGAAGCCAGTGGGGTGGCGACCAGTCTGTGGTAGGAGGTCACAGCAGCTGATGCTTTCCGGCTGCGGGCAAGCCCCCCGCTTTCTCAGCCCTAACTCCCTCTTCTGCAAAACGACAAGTGTGATAACAGCACCTCCCCCGTAGGGTTGCGGTGAGATGGAACGAGATGGTCTAAGGGCACAGTGCCCGTTAGCTGGCCGCCGCTCTGCGCTTCTGAAGCTCACGGTGGCGAGGGGGTCGGATGTCGTCCCGCGTGGTGACATAACTGATGACCACAGTGGGCTAATGCTGCAGAGGAGATGTGCAAAGTGCTGGTGCTTGTGACGCGTGGGTGGGGGGCGGGGGGGGGCGGGAAACCTTTGCCCTTCTCACCCCCCGCCACCCCCCCCGCAAAGGGGAGCTCCCAGGGACAGCATTCCAGCCAAGCTCTGTCTGTCCTGCGTGCCTCAGAGACGACAAAAAGCAATTCATCATCAGCCTCCATTGTAAGGTGATAAGGAATCAGCCAGGTTTCCTTCCAGTTTGGGAGTCCCGCGAAGTGGTGACTCCATGGGTGGCTTTCCCCGCCCCCCCCCCCCCCCCCCCCCCGGCCCCCTGCCTGCCCCACTATCTGACTTCCCTTCATTGTCTGTCTCCTTTCCAAGGAGCCCAGGAGGCAGGCCCAATGAAATGTCAAAGGGCCAGGCCGGCCAGAGGGCTTCTTGTGTTTGGACCCAGCTGTCTCCCAACTATCTCTCCCGATGGATGGAACCAAAAGAGCTGGGAAGGTCTTTTATCAATGCCACTCAATCAAATCCAGGACCCCGGGGCCTGGGAGAACACTTGTCTGTCTCTTGTTCCTCCTCCCACCCTGACAGCCCCCCCCCCACCCCCCGCCTTCCCACATTTAGATATCAGAGGCAACCCAAATAAAGATTTAAAGCAAAGCCATATACTGCCTTGGCTCTTCAAAGGCAAGTCAGAGGTGGGAGGAAGGGCGGGGAATATAGTTTTGCAGGGTGCATTTTGTCGGCGCTGTGTGCTTTTTCGAGGAATTTCACATCGCTTCCTTCCTTGGACCCGCGCTGTCGCCCCTGAGCGGGGAGGGGGCTCAACATTTTGCAGGGTCAACAGGGGACCAAGAGGTTGGGTTCGCTTCCCAAGGTCACGGGGCTGGCGAGTGGCAGATCGGGGACGCATTCGTGAAAGAAATATCAGTTGAGCACTTACTTGTCCGGGGCACTGTGCTGAATATGGGGGATAAGCCGGGGGGGGGGCAAGGTGACCGGGGTCCCTGCTCTCCCGAAACCTGTACTGTCATTGGGGAGACAGATAGTAATCAAGTGGATGAACTTATGATTTTCAGGTGGTGGTTAAGTGAGGGGCAGACTGGGGTCTTTTGGTTCCCAGTTGAGGATCTCCCTACAGTACCATTCCAGTCCTTTCCACATTGGGCTAAGAGCTAACATTATGGGTACACACACCATTCTTCATCCATCCATCTGTCCATCCATCCGTCCAACCACCCACCCATCTATACCCATCCATCCACCCACCCATCCATCCAGGTCAAGGTTACCACCCTTTCGTATTTTCTGAACACAGTGGGTTTCGTGAAAGCTGAAAGGCTAGGCCCTCTGTCTGAAAGAGCACGATTTTGTGACCCGGAGGGACTGAACTATAGTTCCGCTTCTGACTTGCTAAAGGTCACTCCGCCGAGGAGTGGCTGGTCACCATGGTCTTTCATCCGAGTGAACCCAGTCAGCGAGGGAAGTGACCTGTTTGGGAACAGTGACAAATGTCCTTAACGGGAATAGCGATTTCAAAGCAGGCTTGTGGGTTTTCCGGCTCGAATCCACCCAGACACCCTGCAGCATGGGACAGCCTTCCCAGGGCCATCTGTCCCATCTTCCAGAGGGAAAGGAGAGTAGACCCGTCGTCCCTGGACAGCTAAGATTTGAACACATGATGGGCAAGGAGGATAGAAACTAAAGCACACTTCTTACGTGCATTCCTACAAGAAAGTTAAGTATCAGCCTCCTATATAGTCAAAAACTGAGATTGGGATGGTAAAGTGGTTTGCCCAAGGTCACATAGCTGAGGGAGAGTCAGAGATGTGACCGTGCCCTAAAATCTGTGGTCTGGATTTATCATCAAAGCCACGTGGTCCAGCATCAAAAGCCGCCAGAAAGACGCAAGGGGCCGGGTATTTTCACGGGGCAGTGAGGTGATGGGTGCTCAGCATCCCGTAAGAGCTTTCCCGTAATTCAGGAGACACAGCGGGGCTCAGGACAGGTGGACTACAACTGAGCATTCTTGTTCTTCAACTTCCTGAACCTGAGCTGTAGGACCCGTCTCACGGAAGACTTGATGCCTGCCTACAGCGCGTTCCCGGGCCGTGGAAAGTAGGCTTGGCTGGGAAAGAGGTCTTTGCAGTTGACCGGTTGGTTATCAGGCTCCCAAGAAAGAGAAGGAAATCGAGCCGTAACCCAAAAGGACACAGGGATCACATCCAAACCATTTATCGCGACCCACTTGAAATCTGGATCCGTGCTTCGGAATTTCTCGACAATGTGATGAGGTCCAAGAGGAATGTGAGAATGTTCAGGACCCGCTTTCATGAACAAGCCAGCGTTTTGCTTTTCCTTAGGACTCTGCATCAGATCTTTGGGTTATTAAAGACTGGAATGTGTAATTTTACGATTTTCCAAAATGCGCCTCGGCCTTTTTCATATTATTCTTCCTTTTTTTTACTTGTAACAAATCTGGAAGGGGATCAGAAACTCGGGAATGGTTAGTTTGCCTTGTTTTTTTTTCTCTTGCCAAGGGTACCCTGCAGCTGTACTTTTTATTATTGAAAACGGGAACGCCCTGGTTAAATGGAAAACCCAAAGGTTATGATTCTAGCAACAATGGAAACATTCAGATTTATGGATCCGGCGGCGGGGGTGGGGGTGGGGTTGGAAGGAAGCATGGAGGCACGATGGGACCAAGGGAGGAGGTGGGGAGGACAGAAAAGGTTGCGTGTTAACAATGTCTTCAAGATGCCAGAGAGATGCCCCGTGGAAAGGTGAGAAATGGGGCCACCGGCTCATCCGGATGGCTTCGAACATTCAGACGGTTGGCATGATGTAGATAAAGCACCTGGAAGAGCGGCCGCATTTTTTCCCTTTCTTTTGGACACAGGCGTGGGCGTCCTCTGGGGCCCAGATGTGTCCCAGAAAGAGTCTAGCTAACAATTAACGCGCTTGCTGTGAGGCGGGTACGATCCCAGCGTAGATGTGTTTTGATTGGGGAGATTTTTTTTTTTTTTTACTTACCTGTGAGGGTCACTCCCGAGCTTGATACCAGGGCAAGTGTTTGGTGGAACCTAAACTCAGGCCATCCCATCCGAGTTGGGGAGCTGTTTTAAAATCCAGTGGAAAACCAAAGGACTCCCTGTGGGGTGAATGAGTCACTTGGAGCTTTCTAGCAAGGACCACCCCCCGTGCACGGGCTCACAGGCTGTTAGCCTCCCACCTTCACTGTTCAGGGTGGGCTGGAGAGGGCCCCCCCCCCCGACCCCGACCCCCGCCATGTGCGCTGAGCAGGACCATGACTGTTTATGGACCTCTCTATCCACCCACCGCCTGGCACTTGGTAGGGGCTCAGTACATCTCTGTTGGATGACTGGGTGAGTGGCCTTGGATATGAGAAATCTGGAGCACTGGAAGCAAGGTGTGGTTGGCCAAGGAAGCCAGACCTGACCTCGAGTCCAGCCTCTGCCCCTTCCCTGCGTGACCTCGGGAAGGTCGCTTCACCAAGCTTCGGTTTCTGCCGCTGAGACAGGCTGGAGAGCAGCCACCCTGAAGAATTACTGGGAGATTAGGGTAAGGTCACTTAGGGCGTGCTACATAAATAATAACTCGTATCTCCTCCCATTTTGTTCTTCGCCCTCCCCGCCAGGCCGTCGGCCATCACAGTGAGGGGGAGGAATGTTCCAGTATTTCTTTCTTCTTCACACCCCCCAACGACAGACATATTTCTTTCTTTCTTTCTTCCTTCCTTCCTTCCTTCCTTCCTTCCTTTTTCTTTCTTTCTTTCTTTCTTTCTTTCTTTCTTTCTTTCTTTCTTTTTTTAACATTTATTTTTGAGAGAGAGAGAGAGACAGAACACGAGCAAGGAAGGACAGAGAGAGAGAGGGAGACACAGAATCCGAAACAGGCTCCAGGCTCCGAGCTGTCAGCACAGAGCCCGACGCGGGGCTCGAACCCACGAACCGTGAGGTCACGACCTGAGCCGAAGTCGGACGCTCAACCAACTGAGCCGCCCAGGCGCCCCACGACAGGATTTCTTAACATTTATTGATTTGAAAGAGATTGGAAGATGAGGACGGAAAATCTCCGGGCTGGGGGCTGAAATTCCAGCTAAGGAATGAATGAATCTGTGTTGGGGTTTACACCTTGGTAGAAATTCTCAAATATTGCCTCCCTAAAGGAAACACCTGGAGGCGTGTTAATCTACCTCAGGTCTGCCGAGGGACCAACTGGTGGTGTTACCGTTGCAACAAGAGCTGCTCTTGACGAAAGCTATCGGGAGATTTACATGCTTGATTTTATTTAATTCTTAGCTGCCTGGTGAGGTAAGTAGCATTAACTCGGATTCAGAGACGCTAAAAACGAGTCTCCGAGAGGGCAGACGCCCTGCTGGTGTCACACAGGCATTAAGCAGAAGAACGAGATCGAAACTCAGATACGTCTCCGCTCCTTGACTCGGGGTCTGGATTTTAGGGGATCCGGAAGCTCTGCAAACTGCACGCGAAGCTGTGCCAGGCACGTGCCGTTTTCCAAACTTTGTATTTCAGTGGATTTTTCCGGGACACAGCCCCGCACTTTTGTTCCCAAACGAGGCAGTGACCCCAGAGTCACGAAGGGAGACCCTCTTCCAGGGACCGAAGTACCTCCACTGCCCTACGCCGGGGACTGGTGTCTGGGGAAGGGAGTGGACTGACATTACGTTGTACCAGCTCTGCAGATGTTAACTGAGCCTTGCTCACGGAGGCATCGGGAGAGGAGCTGGGGAGGCGTCCGAGCGCCCAGCCTTGTGTGTGCACGACGTGTCTGTCTGTCCTTCCCATCTGTCGCACGGGTATTTTAGCGCGTGGCTTTTTGGGTAGCGTAGTACCGCAGGGCAGAGACTTGCAATTCGCTCCCTTGAATTGCAACCCTCGCTCCCCGGTTGATCAGCCACGGGCGTGAGGCCTCGGGCGAGTTTCCGAACCTCTGTGTGCTTCCTTTTTGCCATCTGCAGCATGAGGATAATCCCAGAACCCACGTCACGGGGTACCTTCCGGAGACAGCTTGGAACAGCACCAGGCAGGGGAAACGCTGCTGGCGTTTGTTTTTACTGTTGTTGTTGACGGTGTTATTACTTCTTTGCGCATGCAGAATGTCCCGGAATCTGGGAATATCGCGATGGGTAGGACACTGTCCCGCCTTCATGGAACATACACGCCGGAGCGGAGGGAAGGAAATAGTGATAGTTGTTACTTATTGGGTGTTGTTTTTTTTTTCTTTTTTCTTTCTTGTACCAAGCTCTGGACTAAGTTGCTTAATCTGTATTTTTCCGTCTCCTTCTCAACACCTCCCTTCACCATGAAAAGTGGAAAAGTAGAAGCATGTCGTTACTGTCCTTTCCATGTTATAGATGAAACTGAGCTCAGAAAGGTCAGCCTGTTTGCTCGAGGTCTCTACCCTCTTTATTTTATTTTGTTTTGTTTTGTTTTATTTTATTTTATTTTATTTTATTTTATTTTATTTTATTTTATCATTCTTATTTACTTAAAACAAATTATTTAATGTTTATTTATTTTTGAGAGGGAGAAAGAGAGAGAGAGACGGACTCCGAAGCAGGCTCCAGGCTCCGAGCTGTCAGCCCAGAGCCCGACGCGGGGCTCGAACTCACGGACCGTGAGATCGTGACCCGAGCCGAAGTCGGACGCTTAACCGACTGAGCCACCCAGGCGCCTCCCCTCCCTCTTTTCTTTTTTCTTTTCTTTCCTTTCCTTTCCTTTCTTTTTTTTAAAAATTTTTTTTTAAACGTTTATTTATTTTTGAGACAGAGAGAGATAGAGCATGAACGGGGGAGGGTCAGAGAGACAGGGAGACACAGAATCTGAAACAGGCTCTAGGCTCTGAGCCGTCAGCCCAGAGCCCGACGCGGGGCTCGAACTCCCATACCACGAGATCGTGACCCGAGCCGAAGTCGGACGCTTAACCGACTGAGCCACCCGGGCGCCTCCTTTCTTTTTTTTTTTTTTTTTTAATCAGAGAGGAGGTTGGCGCTGACTCTCCCGGACTTGATTCTTCGCTCCTTGGGCCCGAGGTTCCCCCTCCGCCTTCAGAATGAGGGGTGGCTGGTCCCGGGGCCTCACTGGTCTCTCTCCTCCTGTCTTAGCAGATGACGAATGTTCTACCACGGACCACCCGTACAAGAAGCCCTACATGGAGACGTCGCCCAGCCCCGAGGACCCTTTCTACCGCTCCGGCTACCCCCAGCAGCAGGCCCTGAGTGCCTCCTACAGGACAGAGTCGGCCCAGCGGCACGCCTGCATGTACGCGAGTTCCGTGCCCCCCAGCGAGCCGGTGCCCAGCCTGGAGGACATCAGCTGCAACACGTGGTCCGGCATGCCTTCCTACAGCAGCTGCACGGTCACCACGGTGCAGCCCATGGACCGGCTACCCTACCAGCCCTTCTCCGCTCACTTCACCTCGGGGCCCCTGGTCCCCCGGCTGGCTGGCGTGGCCAACCACGGCTCCCCGCAGCTCGGAGAGGGAATGTTCCAGCACCAGCCCTCCGCGGCCCACCAGCCCGCGGTCAGGCAGTGCGGGCCTCAGACCGGCCTCCAGTCCCCCGGCGGCCTTCAGCCGTCCGAGTTCCTGTATCCTCACGGCGTGCCGAGGACCCTGTCCCCACATCAGTACCACCCTGTGCACGGGGTCGGCATGGTGCCAGAGTGGAGCGAGAACAGCTAAAGGGAGGGCTGTTTCGTCACGGACGTTGGCCGGGGAGAGAGAGAGAGAGAGCGAGCGAGAGAGCGGGAGACAGACGGAAGCAGAGAGGACCCCCGCGGGAGGCGTTTCTCCTCTGCAGTGTTCACGTCTGCCCTCGAGAGCCCTGGACGCTGATCTAATCAGTAGCTCGAAACCACAATTCAGAAAAGGTGACTTTGTTGTTTCAACACTTAAAAAAAAAAAAAAAAGACAAAAAACAAACAAACAAACAAAAAAAAACCAAGATGCGCCCCACCTGCCACGACCACTCCACGCGTCGGCCGGCCATGTTCACGCCACCTCCGGGAGTCCTCCGTGATTCCTTCTTTTGGCCTCCAAAAGGCCTTTGCCTTATCGAGGGTTTTAGCCTAAAGGTGTGGCTGGAGTCTTTCCTGTCTCAGTGTTAATGTTGACGTTGTTATATAATAAATAATAATATATTTTTTCTTTCAATTTTCTTAATGGGACCCAGTCCCTTATGGGGGGGGGGGAGGTCTGAGGCAAGTGTGTTTCCTGTATGTACTTGTGGGGGTTCCCCTCACGTACACCACGGCCGGAACCGGAGATTCGCCACCCTGCCCTTGACTAAGAAATTACCTACCTCTGCCACGTGATGTTCTCGAGAAAGTTCCCTACGTCCTGGCCTTTGTCCGACTTTTCCCACCTTGCCGGGCCTCGCGGAGCCCCGCTTGGCCCTTCTTTACCAGCGGAGTCAGCATAGCGTGGCACTCCGTCTGGCCTCCTATCTTACTCAGCCCTCCCGTCGTCCCAGCTCTGTCTTTCCAGCCGTCTGTCGCTAAGACGTGGCCTATAGCTTCCCGACCGGAAAGCTTGCTTTGAAAAACTTAAAAAGCCTTGGGTTACACGCGGGCAGAACTGTGATAAGCCAGGAGCAAGCTCTGTGCCGACAAGCGTTGCAAAAAGGCCAAAGCAAATATTCGTCCTGATAAAACACAAAGCCAGCCCCAAGCTTCCAAATGTCCGTCACCGTCGACCCGGCCCGGACGCCACGCGAGGCCCGCCGTTCCTAGAGAAAGGGCGAGACGTGCTCGCCGATTGGTTTTCTCCAAAGCGATCATACCAACGCCAGATGCCGACACCAAACTGTGGTTATTGAAAGCAGAAAACAGTATTAAAAAAAAAAAATAAGCGTGTAAGTAAAATGTTATTGCAGGGTTCTTCAGATGTAATATTTTACTGGTACTATTTATTTATAAATAGGAATTCTAATTAAGTAATAACATGAAATGAAATCCAGCATGGGAGCTGGCCAAGAGCTTTTAATTTTATGAATACTCAAAACCAAGTTTGCGTTTTTTTTTTCTCTTTCGAATGTGCTTTGCTTTCTTGATTAAAAAAAAAAAAAAAGTTTTTTTTTTTTTTTTAAACTGACCCTAATAAAGAGAACAGGGTAATATGTGAGGCTAAGTATGTCCAAGTATGAGCGAGTGTGTATGTTTGTACGTGAGTGTCTTCATGCGATTACGTCTTTTCATGTTGCTACGGGGGTGGGGTGAGAATTAAGTAACCATTTCGTGTATTTGTGCGCCAATTAATGCCTAATAAATACCATGTGCTTAAAAAAGTATAAGGGACTTGGATCCCCCCTTTTATTTTCCTCGTTCTCTCTGCTGATTGAATAGAGGGGAAGTTAGGTGGAGGAAATAGGAAGAAATTGTCTTGCAGGTGCGTTTTTCGTCCCGTTTTCTTTGTCCTCCTGCTCTCAGGAACTGTGTGGGATCTCGTACGTGAGTGTGGTGGAGCTGTGAATATATTTATCCACTGGCCTGTGTCCCTGGAATGGAGTTAATTGATTTGCACTGAATTCGTGCCGACGTCGGACAAGAAAAATCGTCAGGAATCCCAGCTGATCAAAAGTATCGGTCGTACCGCATAGAACACCCCGTGCTGGAGTTTTCGGAAGGATCTCTTTCTTTGACCTTAATTGTTGGAAGCGAGTGTTCCGGAGGTCCCGATGCAAGCGACCTTGTGGGGCTTCCACGGATATTTATTTAAAACGCACACATTGAGGATTTGTGAGTTCTTCCTGTAGAATACCTATAAGGCAGAACAGAGCTACAGACTCGCGAGTGAATTCACGGCGCAATGTTTAAAAACGTTTATAATTTCCATGCCTGCGCCTTTCAAATGATCAAGAACCATCAAAGAGATCACATCCCCTTGAAACAGGAACGATTAGATTGTTGATTACAAATTATTCATTTAATCATACTCCCCCCCCCCCCCAACCCCCCGCCAACCTTTCCTAGGCAGAGAACTCCCAAGAAGCGTGAATTAATTGTACAGAAATGACAATTCAGCTTCTTTTAGGTACAGCGGACAAACTAGGTCCGTGGCCTTCGTGTCCCTGCAGAGAATGAATTAGTGAAGTTTCGCCGAATAAATTCTGATTGTGCTCTAAATAGGTATTTCTTCTGAAGAAAGAAAGAAAGAAAGAAACAAAAAGGTTGCCTTTGGAAAAATTAGCCTCCCAAACAAATTCCCCAACTGTACAAGGCAGGCAGTCAGTCTTATTTCTTCCCAAGAACGTCACAAGAGTACTGAATTCACACCACCAGCCCCCTCCCTGGGCACAGCACTCAAATAGTTGCTGGCGTTGGAAAATCACTAAAAACATGTTCGGGGCAAGTTTCATAAATCAGAGAAGGGACATCTCGTTCCGTAACGGATGCAAGTGAACTGCTTTGGGTTCCAAACAATGGTTACCGAGGATCTTCTCACCGAATTGGTAGGGTTAAGGTCGTCCTATCTAAATATTCGTGTAGTTTTATCATTATGTAGATGTCAGGAGACGCGATGTAAATTGCTCTGTTCCCATAATGTATTTGGTGGACATTTGCTCTGGACTGGACGTGTGCAATATGTTCCCAGTAGTGAACAAGACGACAGAGGTTGTATCCTTCTGGAACTTCCGGTCCAGTGAGAGAAACAGCCCTTAGGTGATCATCTGCAAAATCAGTGCATTGCAGAGGCAGGAAGACCGTCGAAGGCAGCATGCGTGAGGTCACAAAACGGTAAGAGGAGGGGTCCTAACTCGGTCTGGAGGAGGTGGCTTCTGAGCAGAGCCCTGAACGCTGAGTAGGAATTAACCAGGTAAAAAGTTGGGAGGAGGAGCATTTCAGGCAGAGGGGACTTCCGGCTTGTGCAAAGGTCCTGAGGCAGAAATGGCGATGAAGGAAGGAGCCGTGCGTTCATGAGTGGGTAGTGATGACCTTCTTTATATTCATTAATTCAACGAGCATTTGCTAAGGTCCCACCCTATGTGGTAGACACCCTTCCTCGTTGAGCGCCTACTCATGGTGTTAGGCTCTTTTCCAGCTAGTTCCCAGAGGACAGTCTCGATCTGTGAGCTGGTGGGGCTTCCTTGCACTTGAGAGAGGAGTGGGACAGCGTCCTCCTGGCTTTCTGGTCCAACACGGGGTATGTGAGCGTGAGACTCAAAAGTTCTGGGATCACCGGAAGGATCGCCAGGACTCACAGAGATTCAGATCGTTAGTATTCTTGAGCTCAGAGAGGTTGGGAACACCCCCCAGCCTCACTGCTGGTGTGTGGCCGAGCTCAGCAGGGACCCTCAGTTTACCCGAGCCTCAGCTTCCTCCTTCACTGAAAGGGGATAAGGGCACCTGCCTCAAAGGACTGTTGTGAACTTTAAGTGGGTGGGATCTATAGAAATGTCCAGTAAAGTGCTTACTGTAGTAGATGCTAAATAAATGCCTGGAAAGACAGACTTCCCTCAATGAAATGCAAGTGAGACGTAACTTTTATTCATTGAGTTAGCAAATGTATATTTAACGAATAATGATACCGATTTTCTAATGAGAAGATAAGAAATCCCAGAAACTGTTGGCTGGAATGAACATGGATACATCTCTTTTTTTAAGTTAATTAATTTATTTATTTAGAAAGAGAGAGAGAAAGAACCAGTGGGGAAGGGGCAGAGAGAGACGGGGGGACCGAGGAGCTGAAGCAGGCTCAGAGCTGACAGCACAGAGCCGGACGCGGGGCTTGAACTCACAAACCATGAGATCATGACCTGAGCCGAAGTCGGATGCTTAACTGAGCCACCCAGGCACCCCCCCCCCCAAAAAAAAATAGATACACCTTTTAAGAGGGGAACTTGGCAAACTATATCAGAAGCCCTAAAATTGTGCCAATCAGTTAATCTGATGATTCGACTTTGAGGAATTTGGTCCTAAGGAAGTAATTGGGAATGTGCATCGTACTTATTTTCTGGGACATTCGTCATGATTTTTTAAAATTCTGCAAAACTGGAGGGGCATCTGGGTGGCTCAGTAGGTTGAGGTCTGACTTCGGTTCAGGTCATGATCTCACGGTTTGTGAGTTCGAGCCCTGCATCAGGCTCTGTGCTCACAGCTCAGAGCCAGGAGCCTGCTTCGGATTCTGTGTCTCCCTCTCTCTGCCCCAAGGGGTATTTAAGATACATTGTAAGTCAAAGACGCCACAACCGCCGTGCCCAGCAGCTTCTCGGTCGTCTTGAATGCAACGGCCTTCATTCGAGCATAGAGGGGAACGAAAACCACTGTTCATGTGCACGACACAACAATAACAGCGGCAGGATTGTGTGTGCCTACGTTTTCTTTGTGTTTTTGGATACGTCTCCATTCTCCTGTGTGACGAAGACGAATTATCTTTGCAACTGGGAACAGAACTAGTGAAATAAAATCTAGTTTCTTTGGGGGCGCATTGTCCAATCGAGTTTGTGAGGAAGGCGGGGCACCTGGTGTCTGTGTGCTTCGAGGGCAAAGGGGCTGGAGACCCGTCGAGGAGTGCCCTTGGCCCGGTCGGTGACAGAGCTGGACGCTGGTCCCAGTCGGCCGACTGCTAATCACGGGACATTCTACCTCCGAAACAAGGAGACACCTGGGTGCTTCTCTGTTGCCACTTTCTGGGGTTGGCCCTTGCTGGCTTGTTCCTCTCGGTGCGGTAGGATGTTGTCCTGGTCCGAATTATTATTTGCTTGTTAACAAATACAGCACACACACGCACACGCGCACACACACGCACACAACATACACATACACAAACACGTGTGCAACATATACATACGAACACACGCAGGCCGTTGTGAGAATCTCACCTTTGTTCCCTACCTGACCTGGCTCGTAAAAGTCACTTTGCCGCTTACTGCTTCCGTGACCTTGCGCAAGTCACTTAACCTCTTTGACCCTCCATTTAATCATGTGCGGCATGAGGATAAGGGTACGTCCCCCCCCCCCCCCCACCCGGGACGTTCGAGCCAGCATTCGGTGGGACAGTGGGTATTGAGGGTGCTGGGCACAGAGCCCCGTGTAAGGCAATGGCTGTCAGCTGATAAATAGATGAATTAGTATTGATTATCCTCATTGCTATTAGCCCCTCTCCTCCCCGTCCTCCCCCCCCCCTCCCGCCCCCTCCCCCTCCTTCGCTGGTTGGGAAATTCGCCCCTTGCGATGCGCTAGGAGTTTTACAGGGCACCTCAGCTCGGTGAGGGTTGGGAAAACGATACTATCCTCGCCATCGCCACTGTCGTCACTTAGGACGAGAATTCAAACACAGGTCTTCCACCCAGGCCCCACCTCAACCCCGGGTCCCCTGTGGCAACCACGAGCGACCAGAACTCTCTACGCCCCAGAAGGCCGACAACCCCACGCCTTCTCTCTTCTGACCTCACAACTGCATTCTTCTGCCTGTTGATGAAGGAGAGAGGAACCCCATCAAAAGACTGGGGTGCCCCCTCCAGAAAAGGAGAAATGGAGGCAAGGAGGTCGAAAAAAGCCGAATACCCATCACACGAGGAATCCGGCACAAATACGGATTTGCCCAAGTGTTCATCCCACTACATAGCCCCGTGGCCTTGAGCAAGCCTCCTTGCCTTCCTGGTCTCGCCCACACAGACCGCTGCTCCCAAATGCTGGTGTCAGGGGCTGCTTTGAGGGAGCCCTAGAGTAAGAGAGTAAAGCTGCTCATTCAACAGCTCCCCAGCCCCTCAGACAGGGGGTAGGAGTGCTTGACCCGAGAAAGGCTCCCGGTCTCTGCCTCTGTCTCTCCCAGCGTCGGAATCTGGAGTAGAGAAATAAACGGACTGACGCTGCTCGTACTCACTCGCTCACTCTGGTCCCTAACCAAACTCTCTTCGAGTTCCTTCCACCTAGATCCCCAAGATTGTCCCTTTCTTATAATTGTGGTTCTCCAATCTTCCCTTCACCTCTGTGAGTTCCCTTTCAGAGCTGTCACCCACACTTGTATAGGTTGAACGTGGCACAACCCTCGGAAGGCAGCTTTCACAGGGGTAGTCTACCTGAGTGGTGCCTCTTGGAGAGGTGCAGTGCACAGCCTGCCCAGCTGTCCCTGGCAGCTCTGCACCACGAATCCTGTCGTTACATTCTTTTCTTTAAGGTTGTACCCTAGCTGATAAAAATCTTGATGTGGAAATCGCGTAGAGATCTTCTGTCCCAGCCCTCTGCCTCCGGAGACGTCAACGTCTAAAAACCACGGGCATAAGATAGTTGCCGTAAGGTTGAATCCTGCTCAAACCCAATTCAGGTATTCTGCGGGTTGAATTTTGTCCCTACAACAAAAATCCAGAGGAGAAAAGAAATCAGCCGTCGCAAGGGACGCTTGAGGTAGAAAAGCTGACTTGGCTTTCTCAATATCAGTTGTATGTAGGAGGTGAGTCTTATTTTCCTGTTCTGTTTACCTGCTTGAAGTCACGTAAGCTGGAAGTCTAGCCATTGGCAGTGGCCTTGCCCAGCTCTCTCTGCTACCTGCCTTCTTTCCCTGGAGAAAAATGCAGTGGAAGGGAAAAAAGGAGGAGGGAGAGAGAGAGAGAGAGAGAAGGAGAGAGAGAGAAACCCCAGGAAAGCTTTTACATTGCTCTAATTTCTGAAACATAAAAGCTATTCTTTTAGAGTAAATCCATTTTTTCCCTGTGGCATTAAGGACAGAGAAATTCCTATGAAAATAATTTGTCAAGTCCCGACTGATCAAAGATACGTATGAAAGGACCCCACTTTTTTTCTTCCCAACGCAGAAACCAGCCCCCATCCCAGCTCAGAATGAATTGGCAATTCATTTACTGACTGTCAGTCCAAGTAGCACAATCCCCACCACATCTTTAACTGGGACGGGACCAGAAGGAAGCAATTCTGTGCCCACCGAGTGTACAAGCTGGGGGTATGTTAGTGATTAAGGGATCCTGGCCTGGGGGAGGCAGAGAGATATGACTCAGATTCACAAATGCACCATAAATCTCCCTCTTTTATTCAAAATGTGTGTTTTATAGTCGTTTCCTGGCCAATTGCTGCCTTGAATAAATATATAACATATCTGGACTTAGCTTTTTAGGCCGGGAGCTGGGGTTTGTCTTGAGGGCCAGGCATTCTTGATATTTCCAAGAGCTAGCAAAAGAAGTGAATGGTGAAGCTCTCCTTTCTTCCTGACGCCCCAGCCACATTCTCCGCGGAAGAGAAAAGTGGAGGTGGGCGCTGATCGGGCCGACAGAGAGAGGGCAGCAACGGGGTCTGCGGAGCCGAAAAGGCCGCCAGCCCGCCTTCCCACCCGGCGCCCCCTGACCAGGCACCCGCCCGCGAGGCTGCAGCCTCAGAAGGTCATTGGCTGCATCTGTTCAGATCCATTGACGCAGGCACTGGCCAAAGAGCTTGGCTTAAAGGATCAGGGGTTTAGGGGGAAAAAAAAAAAAAGAACGTGGGAGATTTCTGTTCATTCCCGAAGCATCAGGTCCCCGGCTTGCATCCCATTCCCTCAAGGCTGCCGTTTCCAGAGGTGGGAGAACCGGAGGCCCGATGACTTTTACCCACGCTCCTCCTCCCGCTTGCCATCACCCTGAGGTTGAGGTTAGATCAAGCTCCAGAGAGCATCCCCCGATCCCCAGCCCTGGGTACTGAGGGCTGGTTGTCTGCTGGGCATTTCTACGGGATGACGGGGCACAGGCCCCAGACTCGCCTTTGAGCCCCTTAGAAGCCAGCAAAAAAAACCCACAAAAAAACGGAGAACCTACTTTGTTACGAGGTTTCTGACACAGCCCTGTGGGGAGTGCCGGGACCAGTCTCATCCCCATTTTACAGGTGAGCGAATGGAGGCTCAGAGAGGGGGTCACTCGCCCCAGGCTCCGTTGCTACCGCAGACAGACAAGCGCTTCCCCCTTCTCCCTTCGGGGCGCTAGGCGCTCGCAGGGTGCCCAGCGACAAAGCCGCGGCGGCGTGGTCCCCGCCCTCGAACGGATCTCAGTCCGGTGTGACGTTCCAGGCCTTGCGTCTGGATTCCTGAGCGTCAGCTCAGGGCCCGGCAGGAAGTGGGTGCTCAGAAACTTTCTGCCAAATCCCCTGACTTCCCACAGGCTGGCTGATCTAAGTTGGAGGGAATGTTAATCTTGATGTATACGCAGGGGTCAGGGAGTACTTTCTTATTTCTCAGAGAGAGTTGTGTGTAAGAACGCTCGGGGGGTCAGGGGAGACATTCGGGGGGAAGGGAGGGCTAAATCTGGCGTAGCCTGTAGGTTACAACCTCAAGGGCAGGAGCTTGGTGCTGAGTGGGGCTCAAAGGCCGGGAACGAAGGTGCGGGGTGGCGGGGTGGGGGGCAGGGGCGTGGGTCTCCACCGGGGGCAGAGCTGAATCCGACGGCCCAGGATGGAGTCCCACCTTTGCCACTTCTCCGAGATGCCGGGTCTGGTGACCTTCGTCCACTTCCTGTGTCTTTACTCCTGCAGTAAAGAAAGATGGGAGGATTGTCTGTGAGTGAAAACCGGGGGGGGGGGGGGGGGAAGGAAGGACCTATGTGCATGGTGCCAGGCATGTGAAAAACACTCAGAGAGCAGAGCCGTTTCAGCTACCGTCGTGCAAAGAATCTGGGACTGCAAACCTCCGCGTGGTCCGCGGAGGACGATCAATGAGGGGACAGAGGCCGGAATCCCAAGCACACATCAGTGAGTTTTCCCAAAGTGGCCACGGCAGTAACTGCGTCCCCCGGTGGCTTCTAGAACCTTCGCGCTTCTCCCATCAAGAGGTGGAGTCTGATTCTCCCCCTTGAGTGCGAGCTGGACCTCGTGGTGGCTTCCTTCTGGCAAACGCCGTGTGAGAGGGGGTGACGGTCCCCAGCACCAAGGGCCGAGTTGAAAGCGGGTCAGGCCAAGGGTGGGGGACGGGGAGTGACCTCCTCAGTCGGAAAACCTCCCAAGGCGAGGTCATGAAAAGCGGGTGCCGTTTCTGTCTTACTTGCCCCTGCCCCCGGGAGACTCACTCTCGAAACCCAGCCGGCCTTCTGTGAAGGGACAGCCGCCTACCGGGAGAGCCCCCAAGGGGAGGTCCGCGTGGAGAGACGTAGAAGCCCCAGCCTGCCAGCACTACCCCCAGACACGTGAATGAAGAGCCTTCAGTTCATCCTGCAACCCCCTTACCCCCCTCCCAACCCCCCTCCCACCCTGCCCTTGACCCGGTAGGTGCAGAGGCTCAGGGTTCCGGCCACACACCGTCTGGATCACGTAAGGAAGCGTCGTCCTGCACCACCACCTTTGGGGATGGTTTGCATCTCAGCCCTCAGAGCTGGAACAGCCTGTGTAGTTGGTAGAAACGTACTTGGCTCTGAACTTCCCAGCTGCCCAAACGAGGAGAGAATGAATAGTTTGTGACAATAGTCCGAGAGGTTGTAAGAGACCAACAAATCGCCGTGTTTGCTGAAGACCGGGAGAGAGTTTTCTCTTGGGCTCCTGGAAAGAGGACGTAGTGGGGGCGCCTCGGTGGCTCAGTCGGTGAAGCGTCCGACTTCGGCTCAGGTCACGATCTCAGGGTTTGTGAGTTCGAGCCAAGCGTCGGGCTCTTTGCTGACGGCTCAGAGCCCGGAGCCAGCTTCGGAGTCGGTGTCTCCCTCTCTCTCTGCCCCTCCCCTGCTCACGCTCTCTCTCTCTCTCTCTCTCTCTCTTTCAAAAATAAAGAAACATTAAAAAAAATTTTTTTAAGTGTTGAATGAATAAAGAATAAATGGCTGTGCAGTCATTCCAACAGGTCCTCCATCAACAGGCTCTCTCGTAACAAAAGAAGGAACACCCTGGTTTAAAGAGGTAACAAGTCAGCTTGGGAACTTGAGAGACATCTAGGTTCAAGTCCCATCGATGCCTCTGACTGGCTGTGTGACCCTAGGTGAGTTAGTCAACGTCTCTGGGTCTGCTTGCCTGCTCTCCGGAGACAGGGAGACTCCCCGCGGCGGTTTCACGGTGCAGCGAGAACCACGGTGATTTTGAAAGGATCCCGGGGCAGGGCTGAGGCCAGTTGGAGCCGCAGACCTTTCCCTTTTCCTCTCACTCTCTCTTTCCTGAGCTTCACACTCTCCCCCAGCCACTTGAGAAGAACAAGCTTGGGTTTCAAGTGGCTCCCCTGGGAATGGGGCCCCAGGTCGGGGGCCGGGGCAGGACCATCCCCCCCCGGCACTCAGGGCCGATCTAAAAACAGGCCAGGGGAGGGAAGACCTCCTCCCTCTGCGCACCCTCCCTGCTCTCTGGGGAAGCAGGCCAGCCAGGGCGCCCCGTCCTAAGTGCCTCCCGTTCCCCTCCCCCCTACACCCCCACGTCAAGCTTCTCCTCTCTCGAGGGGGGAACTGTAAGTACTTTAGACAACAGGCTGATAGTGTCAACGAGATGGATGAGACAGGCAGCTTATCTCGCTTAAAGAGACATGACTGGCTGGGCCTGTGGCCTCCCCCCCCCAACCCCTTCTCTTCCTTCCCAGCCTGTGAATTTAATTTTCTTTCAGAGGCACATCCGCAAGCACGCCTGCACCCAGACCCGGGGAAGCTTCTTCAGCTAACCTGGTCTTTCTCCCTCTTGTTCACTGCTCTCATTGCTTGTGAAACTCAGGCAGCCACCAGGACGCCGGTTGTGCCCTTAAGGAGACCGAGAGGACTCTGGAAATTTGAGGTGGGGGGGGGGGCAGGATGGAGTATCCTCCCCTCCCCTCAGCAGAATTAACTAAAAGGAAAGGAAAGAAAAAAAAAAAAAAAGAAATAAAACCCCCAAATGAAAAAACAACAAAACTCTTGTTCGTCCTCACCCTTATTTCTACTCCGGACCTTTAGGCTCTCGAGTCTAGATTCTAGAAGCTCGAATTGTATTCCCAGGCATGACAGCGTTCCTGAGCTTTGGGGCTACAGGTGGCAGCGTGAAAATTGGAGGTGCTCAGGGCTGTGGCCCCACTTCTGGATCCAGACACAGGGACAAAGGGGTAGAATGTTTGCCGGAAGGATAGTCCCAGAAAATTAGAGGTTGTGGATCAGTCCCCAAAGGGTGTGCCCCCTATAATCCAACCACTCTCCTTCTGGGTTCCTATCCCAAAGCAGTTGTTCTTAACCTGGGGTGATTTTACTCCCCAGAATTCAGCCGTGTCCGGAGACATTTTTTTTTAATTGAAGTGTAGCTGATATACAATATCCTATCAGTTTGAGGCATGCAACGTAGTGACTCAATATTTTTATACATCTCAGAGCGACCCCCCACGGGAAGCGTAGGAACCATCTGTCACCGCGCGGAGTCGTTACATTATCGTGGACTGTATCCCCTGTGCTGTAAGCTACAGTCCCAGGACTTAGTTACTTTACACTCGGAAGTTTGTATCACTTAATCCCCTTTACCTGCCTCTGGAGACATTTCTGGTTGTCCTGACGTGTGTGTGTGTGTGTGTGTGTGTGTGTGTGTATGTTGCTGGACATCCTATAGTGCCCAGGACAGCCCTCCACAAAAAAGGAATTATGAAGCCCCAAATGTCAGAGGTAGACCCCCACCCTAGAGAAATATCAGGGCAGAGGCACAAAGAAGAAATGTACAAAGAAGTGCTCGGCAGCCTTTTTTTTGTTTTTTTTTCTTTAACAGAACAGACTTGGAAACAATATGCATTAATAGGAGACTGACTCCATGAATAAGGCTTGACCCTGGCTGCAAGCTATAATCATTCAGAGTTGTAACATCTGCTGCCTAGACCCTGCCCTCAGAGTTCTCATTAGGTTTGTTTGGGGGGGGGGGGACCCAGGCATCCCTATTTTAAAAGGGACCTTCCTACACACCTATACTTTGGTGTTTTGTTTGTTTGTTTTTTATTTTTTTTAATGTTTATTATTTTATTTTTGAGAGAGAGAGAGAGTGCGAGTAGGGGAGGAGCAGAGAGGGAGACACAGAATCGGAAGCAGGCTCCAGGCTCTGATGTGTCAGCCCAGAGCCCGACGTGGGGCTCGAACCCACGGACCGCGAGATCATGACCTGAGCCGAAGTCGGACGCTTAACCGACTGAGCCACCCAGGTGCCCCCCGCTTTGGCGTTTTAATATGCAGCCAGAGTGGAATAAACTCGGTTGTATCTACTTTTAGGAATGCTATGTCGTTATGAAAAAAACCAGGTTGATCTGTGTGCACCTACACGGCAAGACCCCCCAGACACATCATCGAATGGAAGAAGCCACTTGCCGAATCAGAGATTCGAGGAGATGCCATTTGGAAACAAAACCAACCAACCCCCCCCCTTCCCCCCGGGAAAAGTCTACGTACCAATAGCTATGCAAAATACGACTACCTAACGCGGGAGGTACATGTGCGTGTCAAGCATGAAACGGGTTCTGGAAAGATACACCCACCCCCCCACAATGCTGTCAGTGGTTAGTTCCTGGGAGACGCTGAAGGGGCCAAGACAGGAGGGGAAGGGGGTCCTTGTGCCTTTATCTGCAAGGTTAATTTTTTTTGAGCAAGGGGAACTTATTCATGATTTTATAAGTAAACCCTAACTGCTGTAGGCAAACAGGAGAACACTGGGAATACAGTCAGTGAAAATCAGTGGGGTCGGACATGGCTCGGGGCACCAGACCTTTCTCAGCCGAGGCTTGGGCTTTTTTATGCATTTAATATCTGGAGGCAGCGGCTTCTTGCGCCCTCCCCTGCCACAGCTACCCACCCCCCCAGCTTTGGGGCTGCCCTGAGCCTCCACGTGTGCCCCCCCAGCAATGGACAGCTGATTGGAGGGGAGGCTGACAGCCGCTCGTTTCATTAATAAGGGTCCTGTCCAGGGAGCTTAAAGCGCCAGATTTCTCGCTCCCTCTCTCTTTCTTCCCAGAAGTCTCCTGTTAGTGATCAAAGCCATTCCGTGTCTCCGGGCGGCCTGGGGGAGAATGAAGGGGCCGGCCCTGGAGGCTGTCCCACCACGAGGGGCTGGAGGTCCCCACCTGCACTGGAGCAGGGAGAGGGGAAGGGCTTGGAGCAGGAGGGCCGGGCGGGCGGGGGACTCCCCGGGGAGCCCTCCTACCTGCACACTCTCCGTTATTTCCCATTTGTTGCACACCTATCACACGCCAGGTCCTGTGTCGAGCGGTGACAAGCTCACTCCGGCTGCAGCGAGGAGGGACGTGGGGGGTTTCGGTAGGGTACATGTGAAGGTGGGCACAGACAGAGGGCACGCAGCCCCAGCCGGAGAAAGCAAGGGGTCAGGATCTCCTTTCTCTTCATGCTCGTTCCCTTCCCACCTCTGATTCCTCTGGCCTCTGCACTCCTCAAGCTGCAGCCCAAATATCCAGACCCCGTCAGCGCTCGGGAGTTCTGTTTTTGACCTGTTGTTGTTGTTGTTGTTGTTTTTGATACGTGCAAAGACAGGTGGCCACAAATTGTTTCATGCACGGCTGTCGTGTCTCTCTGAGATCGGGTGCCCACCTTTGAGGCCTCTGGGACAGATCTCATCAGTCCCTTCCCTCAAAGACGTATCCTTTCCGCCTTGCCCTGATCAAGGCAGCAATATGCCCATGGCGATCGCATTTTTTTTTTTTTTTTTTTTGGGTCAAGTACTTGCTTGCAGCCAGAAGGGTCCCTGTGATTCATGGCCAGAAAATCAGGAGGAATCACGTTGGAGGGGGGCGGTTTCTAGGAAAAGTTCTCCTTTTTGTGAAAAGGGAATACCTTTCTGTTGGCCCCTTTCTCCTGGGTTTGGACACTGGAGTGAAGTGCGATATTCGGTGCTCTGGCAGCTCTAAGGGGACCATGAGACAACAAGGACAAGATTGGAAGCCAGCCTGTTAAATATAGTGAGGAGAAAGGATTGAAAAAGTCTGCACATGGATAAACTGGTTGAGCAGCTGTACAAAGCATCCGTTTGGTTAAGTGACATATTAATGTAGGATATTTTTCAATATAGTTATGGTTCACTTGACTCTCACTTGTAACTGAGCACATCCTAAATGACAGAACATGACAAGGAGGATGGGAGGTCCAGAGACCATCTCATTCAATCCCCGTCTTGGACAGATGATGAAACTGAAGCTCAGAGAGGGAAGGGGCTGGTGCAAGGTCACACAGCAAGTCACTGGCAGAGCTGAAGGCAGGAGTTTTTGCCTCACTGGTCCAAATGGGAACCTAGGATATCCCAGTCTGGCAATCCTGTGTGTGATTCCATAGGGAGGTCTCAGTGGATGACAGGAACATTCATGAAATGTACGTTTTCACTCCATTTCCCATTTACAGAGATGTCAGGCACATTAGGGAAGAAGTCAGGGAGGCCTCAGATTTCTTGTTGCTATGGACATAAAGGAAATAAAAAGTCCTAAAACAAGCAAGTATATTAGCTTAGGCCTTAGGGTTTGAGAAACTTCAGACCTGGCTTTAAAGGCATCAGTTGGCAAAGAAAGAAGTGTTGTCATACATTGATTCATCCGTCCGTCTGTCCATCCACCTACCTGTCCACCAATCCTTCTGTCATCCATCCATCCATCCATCCATCCATCCACCTATCCATCCATTCATCTACCCATCAATCCATCCATGCATCCATCCATCTATCCATCCATCCATCCATTCATCCACCCACCCATCCATCCATCCACCTATCCATCCACTTACCCATCCACCTATCCATCCACACATCCATCCATCCATCCATCCATCATCATCCATCCATCCATCATCCATCCATCCACCCATCCATCCATCCACCCATCCATCCATCATCCACCCACCCACCCATCCATCCATCCATCTATCCATCCACCTACCCATCTATCCATCCACACATCCATCTATCCATCCATCCATCCATTCATCCATCATCCATCCATCCATCCATCCATCATCCATCCATCCATCATCCACCCATCCATCTATCCATCTATCCACCTATCCATCCACCTATCCATCCACACATCCATCCATCCATCCATCATCATCCATCCATCCATCCATCCATCATCATCCATCCATCCATCATCCATCCATCCACCCATCCATCCATCCACCCATCCATCCATCCACCCATCCATCCACCATCCACCCATCCATCTATCCATCTATCCACCTATCCATCCACACATTCATCCATCCACATATCCATCCACTTATCCATCCACCCATCCATCCATCCATCCATCCATCCATCCATCCAGTCATTCATTAAAAAATATTTATGAAGTATTACTTTGTGCCAGGCATTGTGCTAGACACGAAGAGTAAGTGTTGAGTGGGACACAACAGCAACTGCTATGACCACTATTTGTTGAATGCAAATTCTACACTAAGCTCATCTGTACTTGTCTGGATCCTTTGGGAAGACACTAAGATGAGACAGAACCTTCAAGAGGCTTATTGAGGGAAACATCTTGGAGGGCAAATGGGGAGGGAGATGGAGGAGCTGAAGGGTCACTGGATCTGATTCAGGTCTGTCCCCTGTGAGGGAGTAGGGGGAGGGAGGGAAGGAGGGGAGGGAGGAAGGGAGGGGGGAAGGGAGGGACAGAAAGGAGGGAGGGAGGAAAGAAGGGAGGAAGGGAGGGAGGGGAGGAAGGAGGGAAGAGGGAAGGAAGGAAGGAAGCAGGAAGGAAGGAAGGAAGGAAAGAAGGAGGGAGGGAGGGAAGGAAGCAGGAAGGAAGGAGGGAGGGAAGGAAGGAAGAAGGGAATGGAGCAAGGGAGGAGAATGGAGGGAGGAAGGAGGGAGGGAGGGAAGGAAGGAAGAAAGGAAGAAAGGAAGGGAGGGAGGCTACTTGGTTTGGTAGGAAGAGTCCCAGACTGCAGTGCAGTTCTAAGGAAGGTTCAGCAAGGCCAATGGCAAGTCCTTGTGCCAAGGTCATCCATCAGAGAAATCCCAGGTCTCCCGGGAACACGCCCATCTTAGTATCCCTGCTGTGCCGAGTCCTTAGCTAGAAGCGGCCCAAGGGAAGTGTGGCCGAAACTTGGTGATGGATCAGCCACTGGAGCCCTCGGTCAATTACCCCTCCCGTGGCTGGCGGGGGGGGGGGGGTCCCGCAAGGTGTGCTTCATGGCGACGACAGCATCGTTGGATTCAGTTCTCCAGTCCACCCTTTGTAAGCGGCCACCTAAACTGATTCCATCAGAATGCATTCAGCTGCCCTAGACAGAAGTTGTGTCCCGTGGTAGAGTCTCCAGGCAGCGCAACAGCAGGGCCGATTACTTCCATGACGCCGATCTAATGAAAGACGCAGCCCCCTTCCAACTTCTTGCGCTGCCGTCCCGGTCCCGAGCCTTCTGGCCGTGGGTGTCAGCTGACTTCCGCGTTCCCAGCTCCTACGATCAGGTCTAGCAGCGCTCAGGGGCAGTGGAGGGACTGCCCCTCCCGGGTCTATTTCCTCGAAGCCCCTGACAGACTCCCCTTCTCGAAGCTCCTTGGTCACAACTGGCCCAGGGGCTTCTTCCTAAAAAGCTCCACGCAAGAAGAATGGGATTTTCCCGGCAGGCTTAGTCTAAGTAGGACTCAGCCAGCCAAGGGGCTGGCGCCTGCCTCTGTCGAAGCACAGAGTCACTTCGAGGGGGGATCGAGTCAGCAGGATCAGAGCTTTGCCAGCAAAGTGGAGAAGAGCAATGAGTATCCGATGAGCGTCCCAGGTTGGGTTCTCCGAGAAGCAGACTCTGGGACGGAATTTAGGGGGCTGGGGGTTTTTTAGGGAGTGCTCTTGGGATCGACACTTGCGGAAGGGAAGGAAAGGCAGCAAAATGGGCAGAGACGAAGCCTCTTAAAATAAAAATGTTTTTATATGTTTATTTATTTTTGGCAGAGAGAGAGAGAGAGAGAGAGAGAGAGAGACAGTGCACGAGTGGGGGAGGGGCAGAGAGAGGGGGAGACACAGGATCTGAAGGGGGCTCCAGGCTCTGAGCTGTCAGCACACAGCCCACCATGGGGCTTGAGCCCATGAGCTGCGAGATCATGACCTGAGCCGAAACCAAGAGTCAGATGTTGAACTCACTGAGCCACCCAGGCACCGCCCCAAAGGGTCTATTTCTAAGCCCGTATGGCTGTTGGCAGAATTCCGTTTCTTACAGGTTGTGGGACGGATGACAGTGGTTTCTTGTTGGCTGTTGGCAGGAAGCCACTCTGGTTCTTGGCCCCGCGGCTGGCCCCTGGCTTCATCACAGTCAGCAAGGGACAGAGTCTGACGGCAAGACCGACAGTGAAGTCTTACACGACAGAGCCGCAGAAGCGACGCTCCCTCACCTTTGCCGTGTTCATTTGTTAGAGGCGAGTTACGGCTTCTACCCATGTTCCCGGGGACGGCACTATACAAGGGTGCAAGACACAAGAGGCGGGGGTCATCGGGGGGTCACCTAGGAGTCTCTGCCCCCCCCACAACATCCGAAGCCGGGATGACCCTTCGGAGTTGTCTCGAGCCGTGTCACGGGCATCAGGTCTTTACGCCTCGTCATCCACCCATCATTGGATGCGGGTTGTGACCTTGGGTGAGACGGCTCTCTATTGACGAGGCCACGTCTGGTGGCCGAGGAGCCACAGTGACCGCAACGCGGCCACCAGCGTCTGCTACAAATCTTATCCCTATTTACAGATGAGGCGGTGACGTTTAACCTCGACCAAGTCCACACAGCAGGACGGGATTAAGCCAAAGTCCGACCCCCGTTGGCCTGACTTCGGCAGCCACGTGCTTCATCGTGGCTGTATGAGGCCCTAGGTATGATCCCCACGGCGGATGGTCCCTGCCACCAGATTTGCTGTTCAGCACGGCCTCTGCGGCATTTACAAGCGAAGTCGGTCACAGAAGGTGACACGTAAGCAGACCGCCGTCGTATCTCGCAAGCCGGTAGACTTTTTGGAACCTAGTTGCATTAGTCAGGGTAGGCCAGGCGCTGCTGGAGTGACACATCCTTGAAACTCAGTCGCTTGTCACACTTGCTGTCATCACAGGCTCGTGTGCGCTGGGCAGCTGTTTGGACCGTTCTCCAGGTGGTGACTCAGGGCTCCGGGCTCCTTCCGTCTTATGCACGGGGCGCCCTAGATCATCGTGGAAAGAGCAGAAGAAGATTCTAGATGTACAGGGAGTCTCATGGCTGAACCTGGAAGTTGTGGGTATATTTCTGTCCATCTCTCCCGGGCCAGGATCGGGCCGTATGTCTTCGACAGACGAAATAACCAGGGTTTATAATGGGGTCGACGGGGAATCTTACGAACATCCAGCATTATCTCTGCCACACCCACCAGTGTGCCCAAGGGTGGGGGGGTGGGCAGGCAGTGTGGGATGACAAGTCTCTAAAACAAACCGATGTTAACAGTTGTGGGTTTTTTAATGTTTATTTTTGAGAGACAGAGCACGAGTGAGAGGGGGGCAGAGAGAGAGAGGGAGACACGGCATCCGAACCAGGCTCCGGGCTCCGAGCCGTCAGCACAGAGCCCGACGCGGGGCTCGAACCCACCGACCGCGAGATCATGACCTGAGCCGAAGTCCGACGCTCAACCGGCTGAGCCGCCCAGGCGCCCCGCCAATATTAACAACTGTCCTGGGAAGACCACGCTTTCGGCTTCGAGCCCGGGGCTTCGGGGTTCAGATCCCCCACGCGGAATATTTGCTGGCGGAAAAACCTCAAATGGTCCAGATTTACCCAGCCCTCGCGCGTTGAGAAAGACCAGCCTCACGCTCCGGGGTACATCTGACCCTCTCCTGGGTTTCTTGAAGCCGTCTGCAGTCTGTGCATCCTGGGGGTCTCCAGCCTGAGCCTGGAGACCCTGAGAAGGAAGGGAAGCTATCTGGCTTTAAACCGTTCCCAGACGACGGGGCTCTTAGCGCCTAAGCCTCGAGGGGAGAGACGTTTTCTCCTTGAGAGACTGTCTAAGCCAACACCTGGAAGAGATTGATTGAGAGACAGTTAATATGGCTGTGTGATTTATGAGGAGGAGATATTGTAGCCAAGGTGCACGGGGCCGGGGGGCGGGCAGGCAGGGTGAGTGCAGGCGGTGTTAGAGGTACTTACAGCTCAGTTGCTGGGGGAGGAGGGGGGAAGGGCCAGACGGACGGGGTTGGGGGGCTCGGGAGAGCTGGCTCCAAAATCCGGGCGCGGAGGGGGCTGTGGGACGCGGGGTGCGTCTCCCAGGGGTGCCGGTTTCGCTGGGACCCAGGGCTCAGCCTCGCTGCCTCACGTCCATCGCGCGGACGAGGGGTCCCGCGTGAAACATCACACGAGTCAGCAGCCCTCCTTGCGGGCGTCCGTGGAGTCCGCTTCGGCTCCCGGCCATCCGGCGCCTGCTCAGTGCCAAGCGCTTCGCCCGGACACAGCCAGACATCGCGGGGAGAGCGAGCGTCCCTCGGGCCTGCTGCTTTCGGAACCTCGCTCCCTTTTTCTGCGTTAGCAGGAACCCCCCCCTTTCGGGAGCTCAGCGGGTCTTTGTGCCCTCCGTGTGGACATCCTAGTGACTTCCTGCGACTAGTCTATGTACCGTCTGCACCTCCGGCTTCCACGCCGTGAAGTGGGCATAAGTTGGTCTCCTTTCTTGGCCGGGCTTGTCAGAATGCAAGCGTAATTCTACTCTGATGCTTCCGATCGAGGGTTTTC
Source organism: Panthera onca (assembly GCF_046562875.1). NCBI lineage: Eukaryota > Metazoa > Chordata > Mammalia > Carnivora > Felidae > Panthera > Panthera onca. The sequence goes on along the minus strand of NC_138350.1, from coordinate 10,374,854 downwards.
GAGCCAAGCGGACTCTAAACCCCAGTGGGTTGGAGTCCCGGCCCCACCCCTGCTGGCCGTGGAACCTTAAGCCAGTCACTCTCTTGGAGAGAGACTCAGGGCGCTCACCTATGAAATAAAATAAACAACGTCTGCCTCCCAATGTCATAGGCGATCCCTGTGATCCTGTAGGTCAACTGCCAGCCTGGGGGGCTGGTGCACAGCATGAACCCACAAGCGAGATGCCCAACAATGACTACTGACCGTAATAATATTGAGGACGGATAGAAAGCATGCACGAGAAAGTGTTTACAAACATCAGCCATTGTTACCATTGATTACCCACCGGGTAACCCTGCCCAGTCCTGTCAAGGAGAGTTCTGGAATCCCTTCCGACCTCTGTCATGCTTCCTTTAGCCGATTTCGCAAGCCTTGGCCAAGCTTCTTTCAGCCAGTCGGAGAACGAGGCTGAATACATTCGTAGGCAGTTTCTGCTGTCTGAAGAACATTCTTCCGGAAAGCTCCATCGTGTAAATCTTCATAGGTCAGCGGGGGAGACATTTAACTAAACCAAGAGAGGAAAACATAGTGTGATAAGGACACCTGGGGGGGGGGTGGGGCAAGGCTGAGGTAACCTTGAAGTGAGTGATCCAAAAGTGATCTTCTGGAACGGTCCAGGAGAGAATTCCAGGGGGTTGCGACAGGGGCCGTCCCGACGAGGCTGGCAGCTACGGGCCGTCAGCCGGCCGCGCTCCCGGCAGGCGAGGGCACGTAGCCTTCTGTCCTAAGGGGGAGTCTGGACATACCAGCACAGCATCCACTGGAACACAGACTCCACTCTCAACCACTCAGCATCCCAGGTTGTGCCCTTCTCGGGGGATGTGCCCAGCACCCTCGGCTTCGCACGCTCTGTAAATGTCTGCCGCTGGGAGTCGAAGCACGTGGGAGAAGGCAGAGGGCTTGTGGGGGGAATGGAGTCAAGTTCTCAGGCAGGAAAAGGTACAGCTGGCCGCGGAGAGGCCCCACGAGGGCAAGACTCTGTTCCTCGGCTCACTGAGCTGTCCCCGGTCCCTGGCACATAGTAGGTGCTCAAGAAATATGTGCTGCCTTCCTGAAACTGATGTCACACCGTATGCCCGTTACACTGGAATTAAAAACAAAGTTACCAAACAAAGAATTCTTCCTTTTTAAAACAGGCAAAGAAATAGATGCCTCCTTGATAAACCTCCTATACCCTCTCGCGTTTAGCTCTCCTCATGGACCTGTGAGGGGGCTGGGTTGGCCGGGTCTCGTTTTGCAAACAGAGGCTTAGAGAGGCAGGTAGCGGGGGGTCAGGATTCGAACCCCGGTCTGTCTGACTTCAAAGGGCTTGTCGGTGCTGCCCTGTCGTATGGATGCTCACTGTAGACCCGCCTACAAGGAAAGGAGCGTGTTTGAGAATAGAAACAGAAATAGAGCCACTAGAGTTCAAGTTCCAGAGTTCAAGTCCTCCGTCTTCAGGGGTAGATGGGGAGCGGTGAGAACGAGACAGACAGAGAGAAAAGCGTCCATTTTGAACAATGTATTTATTCAGCAAATCTTTGAGAACAATACGTTTAAAATTGAAAGTTCCCAGCCATACGTTTTCAACACGAAAGCCATCCACGACAATATCTTTAAAGCATTAAAATACTTAACTGTAAGAATAATACATCTAGAACATTCAAACGTTTCCAAATAATATATTTAAAGCATTTGCATAATCTTTGTACATATTAAGACACTTAGTGATAATACATTTAAGATGTTAAAACGTTTGGCGGTAATAATAATTCGTATTATAATTGTCAGGCTTTGCCTAGACCGTGCACAGCTGTCTCATTTAATCCTCGCACTGTCCTATGAAGAAAGTTCTGTTATAATTCATGTTTACTGATGAGGAAGCTGAGGTTCAGAGGACACAAGTGAATTGTCTGAAATCACACACGAGGACGAGGTTTTTTTAAATTTATATTAAAAATTAAAAAAGTTTTTTTTTTTTTACATTTATGTACTTTGGAGGGACAGAGTGAGACAGAGCATGAGCGGGGGACGGGCAGAGAGAGAGGGAGACACAGAATCTGAAACAGGTTCCAGGCTCTGAGCTGTCAGCACAGAGCCCGACGTGGGGACCGAACCCACGAACCGCGAGATCATGACCTGAGCCGAAGTCGGCCGCTCAACCGACTGAGCCACCCAGGCACCCCTAAAATTTTTTTTAACATTTATTCATTTCTGAGAGACAGAGAGACAGAGGGTGAGCGAAGGAGGGGCAGAGAGAGAAGGAGACACAGAATCCCAAACAGGATCCAGGCTCTGAGCTGTCAGCACAGAGCCCGATGTGGGGCTCGAGCTCACAAACTGAGATCACTACCTGAGCCCAAGTCGGATGCTTCACCGACCGAGCCACCCAGGCGCCCCAAGGATGCGGGATTTAAACCCAGAGAGTCGGGGCACCTGGGTGACTCTGATGGTTGAGCGTCTGACACTTGGTTTCGGCTCAGGTCATGATCTCACGGTTCGTGAGTTCGAGTCCCGCGTCAGGCTCTGCGCTGACAGTGGGGAACCTGCTTGGGATTCTCTCTCCCTACCCCTCTCTGCCCTTCCACCACTTGCACTGTCTCTGTCTCTCTCAAAATAAATAAATAAACCTAAAAAAAATTTAAACGCAGAGGGTCTGTTGCCCCAGCCTGCTCTCTCCCCGTGAGGAGCCCGGACCTATGAGACCTTGGGGATAAAAGCCAAATGACACAGGGCGCCTTCTCGCCAGGGGCTAAGGGCCTGGCCAGCAGGCACAGAGGAAAGGGCCAGGGGTGGGTGGCAGGAAGCAGGCAGAGTTCTGGAAGCCCGCAGGACTGCTGGCTTGTCTATTCGGCTTTGTCTTCACCAGGCCTCCCTCTCCTCGAACGTGGAACATTCTCGAACGTGGAGCAGAAACAGGTGTTCATCCTCCATCTGTCATTCGGTCAGTTATTCCTCTGTGGAACTCGCTCCTTCATCCAATAAGTTTTGTTTACAAGCCCAGCGTTGGTCTAGATTCTGGAAACGCAGACGAAAACGAGGCAGAAAAAGACCCTGCCCGCTTGTGGCTTATATTCTCGCGAGGGGGCCATCCAACAGCTTGACACCGAAGGTAATTTCTGCTAGTGAGAAGGAACTCAGTTGGGTGATGTAGCCGAGCCTACTCTAGGTCACGGCGGTCAGGGAAGGCTTCTCGGAGGAGGGCGCAACTGGGTTGAGATTCGATGGTTGGGAAGAGGCACCCGTGGCAAGGTCTAGTGGAGACTTCTGGCTGTAAGACCACCCATTTGCCATGTCTTCCTTGCAGGAGAGACTGATGAAGGCGTCAGCTCCCGGCCCCAAGACTTTACTGACCAGCCCAAGAGCCCAAGGGATCGGATCTACCCAGCAGGGGCTCTGGGGAGCTCTTTCCAGCCGGACGTCGGAGGTTTTGTCTGCTGGTTCTTCCGGGGGCCAGCCTGTAGCTTTCCAGAGGGCCTTGGGGACACGTCAGCACTGGATCCAAGATGGAGCCCACCATGCACTGGGCAGGGGGCAGGGGGGGAGAATTAACCCACCCGTTGCTCACCCCGGGGTCTTTCACAGAGGGACGGCCAACCCAGGCCAGATCCCAAGAGGTCTACCAAAAGCTTTTCCTTGCCTCTAGATAATGAAGACGGCTGCTTGCAACCCAGTTTGGCTCCTCTGTTTTCACAGGGGAATGAGCTGGCACAGAGCTCCAAGGGATCGGAAGGTCACAGAAAGGCACAGACGCTGCATTATTAGCCCTTGGGTGGAACCGACGATAACACGCATTGAATCCCGGTCACCGCCTGTTTGGGCTGCGGGGGCTGCTCGTCACCAGGGTAATCTGATCTTACAAAAAAAAGAATAGGAGGAAAAGACAAACCCCAGGCCCTCCCACGTGCGTCTATCTTGCTCGATGGGTTGTTTCTCACTGGATTCTCTATCAATATGGGAACAGCTCTGAGGGGTGGGTTGTGGGGGTGATGAAAGTTTCGAGTTCTTCTTGACTTGAGTCCAGATCCTGGCTCAGGGGCGCCTGGGCGGCTCAGTCGGTTCTCAGCGTCGGACCCTGGGTTTCAGCCCAGGTCACGATCTCACCGTTTGTGAGTCCGAGCCCCGCGTCGGGCCCTGTGCTTGACAGCGTGGAGCCTGCTTGGGAATTCTCTCTCCCTCTCTCTCTGCCCCTCCCCTGCTCGCTCCCTATCTCTCTCAGAGAAGTGAAGAAGTAAACTGAAAAGAAAAAAAATCCTGGCTCGGCCTCCTACTACCTTATAACCTTGATTAGGTTGATGTAACCCGTCTGTACCTCAGTTTCCTCGGCTGAGTAATGGGAACGAGCAGGATGACCCACATCTCACGGGGTTGGTCATGGGAGACAGGAACGAGGCAAAACGCCCAGCGTGGTGCCTGAAACATCAGCAATTGGGATGGGTTGTTAGTCGCAGCATTTTTACCGACGGTAGTAAGAGTCTTAGGAAGTATTCAGTATCACATAATTAGTCACAGCCGTCATGCCCTAATTCCAGATGAGGATGCTGAGGCATTGAACGATAAGGTGACTCACTTCGGGCAAACCTGCCCAACTGCCATGTCAATAATGGGCTTTGCAGACCCGAAGAGGGGGACTTTTAAAAGTCTTCCCCATAAATAAGGGGGCAGAAAGCAATCTCTCGGCCCTGGAGACAATTTCCTAGCCGAGGATCAGCCAGTAAGCTATTTACGACGCAGCCTCAATAGAAGGATGTTGTTCGGGGTGAACTGAGCATCTAAAACGCTTCCACTGGTTTTGTGCGGGGCTGTCTTTTTCATAAAGAAAGATCTCACTGCCTCACGTAGGGGCCACGGGGATCATTCTGGGGGTGGCAGCACTCTGGGAAGACCCCAGGAGAATATTCCAAGTGAGGAAGGATTTGGGAGGGAGCTGGATCGATTGCCTACCCTGGTTTGCAAAGAAAGGAGAGGAAAACATAAAAACGGGACCAAGGTCAGCGAGGGAAATCGGCCAAGGTTACGCGTTCGTAACAGGAGCACCCAGAGGTTTGCAGTCGTGCAGCCCCTACTGCGTGCTCTGCGCTCATGGGAGATTGATTTTCCCTTTTCCCATTTGCTCCTTAAAACATCCTGGTTGGAAAGAGAGTGATTTTTTTTTTTTTTTTTTTCACTTTACAAATGGGCAAAGTCAGGCCTAGCGAAGTAGAGACATGCTCTACTAAGCCCTGGATTCCAGTTCAAGCCTGGCTGGCTGCGCTCAAAGCCCGTTCACCCCCTTGTTATCAAACTGCCAAACCAGGGTAACGGATGTGGGGTGCGGGGATCCACGCCGAGGAAAGGGAGGCCTGGAGGCTGGTGCGTGCGGGGCTCATCCTTGCTAGCTGGGGAAATTCTGGCCCCTGCGACAGCCCTCCTTCCTTGCCAAGAGCCAGAGCCTGGAGCCCTGCTTGCTCCCACCTCCTGCCGCGCCCCCCCTCGCCCCCCCAACCCCGGGTCCCTTCGAAGGGTGGAGAAGCCTTTGAAGTGACCGGTGACGCCGTGGAAAGCAAGGCGTCAGGGACTGAGGAAGAGGTGAACACGGGGCCAGCAGATAAGCAACCTAAACAATCATGAGCGCCCTCCCCGTCACAGAATGAGGGATTTCCGACAGCGGGTCCTTGCCTGGGTTTTGCTTAGTCTAGTTTTTGGAGCTTTGAAGGATGATGTTCCCAGACTCAGCTAAGCCAGAGACCAAAGGAGCACGAGCTCAGCATTTTGTTTCCACCGGCTTTCTGCAGAGCTGGGGCTCTGGGCTCTGTCGCCCGGAGGTTGGCTCACGCGTGGCTTCCCCTCTCCCTGCCTCCGTGTCCAATGCATCCACCTGGGGCCCACAGAGTTCTGGAAGGTGCACCGGGCGTCAATGTGCATTTTGCGCTTGGGAGCATCCATTGCCTGTATCAGAGCCTCTGTGATCCCTCCCTGAAAAGACGAACATCTTTCATAATAAATGTGTCAAAAAATGCAAGTAGTTACCAAGTAGGTAAAAAATGCCAACTATTTTTTTTTGTTACTAATATTCTATGGTCTTAGGTAGCGATTCCCCTAGAAACAGAGGAGAATCTGGGTGCCTGTAACTTTTCTTTTGTTTTGTTCTGCTTCCGGAGGTGGTCCCAGTAAGCACCCGGAAGGGTGCAGAGGAATTTGAAGGAGAGCAGCCCGTACAGAATGTGACGGGGGCGGCCGGGTGGCCCGGTCGGTGGAGCGTCCGACTTCAGCTCAGGTCAGGATCTCGCGGTTTGCGGGTTCGAGCCCTGTGTCGGGCTCTGGGCCGGCAGCTCGGAGCCTGGAGCCTGCTTCGGATTCTGTGTCCCCCTCTCCCCTCTGCTCCTCCCCTGCTCTCACCCTCTCTCTCTGTCTCTCAAAAATAAATAAACATTTAAAAAAATTAAAAGAAAAAACAGAATGTGTTTGTGAGCAGGTTACTGCTGGAGGAAACTGAGGCTCAGTCCCGCTGGGGACCTCTGAGAGACAATACAGAACACGCTGTGGGGTTGTCCCCCCGGGGGACAAAAGCTGGAGTCTGTGTTGTCCAAATCCGGTCTGTCACTGCCCGTGACTCCAGGGCTACCGCGGGAGGAGCCAGCTCCCCAGGACTGCTGGTCTACCCCGGGAGCTAAGGCCAAGGGCACCTCTCAGGTGGAGTTGTAGACACTGGCACCAGGAATCCATCAAGGTGCATAGGAAGGATGCGTGCTCAGAGCACAGGGGTGAACTCCCCGCGGTATCTACTGCATCCATAAATTCACATTTCCTGGTTTCATCGCCGAGTACGCTTTCTCCCCGCGGGAGACCAAGTTCTAAAGATGACAACCTTGGGTTTTGCAGTAAATTAAAAACAGGGCTCATGCAATATTTATAATATAAGGATTTACATAAATGCGGCGGGCTTAGAGGTGAGCTTCGGGGCCAAAGCGTCATAAAACATGTCACTGCGTCGAAAATACATATGTGGGAACGTGGCAGAAGGTACCACGGGAAAGGTGAGATGAAGGAACATCGAGGTCAAATGGGACTTCCATAGCTAGCCCCAAGTTTGAGAGCCGGGGTCGGGACTCACAGAGTTCAAGTCCCACCTCTGACTACGACCTCCGGTGACTTGCTTAACCTTTGAGCTTTAGTTTTTGCCTTTCTCCCCCCTTGTCCAATGGATGCTCGTCTTGATTTTTTTTTTTTAACCCGTCCAATGATATAAATACTGCGCACGGCCGTCGTGAGAAATAAATGAGGGAGGGCACAGAGGCAGTAGCTAGCAACTGTATTATTTGCTTGGAATCCTTTCTTCTCCACCCTTGCTGTGGCTTTCTGCCTCGGGGATATACATGCCCATTCCATTGACTGTCGATTTGGCCACGTGGCTTACTTTGGCCCATGGATGGGAGTAGATGTAACACGTATTCCATCGGAGACTTTAAATGTGCTTATATATCGTTCCGGAGCCATGAGAAGAGCAATCCCTGGGTGGTTGATGAGGCTTTAACTGGGGTCCCAGAGTTATAGACACTATAGAGCAGAATCGAATCGACCCACAGCCAGAAGCAGAGGCATATGAGCGAATCACAGGCCAACGACTGAGAAAGGATGTTATTTGTGTATGCCGGGGAGATTTGGGTGGGTGGGGCTGTTCATTCTGCAGCATTATCCCAATAGTAGCTGACTATTACACAACGTGTACCATTTGGCATAAGATCTAACACATTGTATTGCTATTACTGTCATTGTTCTTATTGTTACTATTAGAAAGAGGGGTTGTTAGGCAAATGCATCCGGGCACAGTGTATGTGATACCCCCCCCTCCCCCCCGCCATGGAAGATTTAGAAATATCATTAGCATATTAAAGGCTCTGACAAGTCCCGTAGTCTTTTAAACATTGGAAATTTTTCTGTAAGAGACACGCATTTATGTAGTTTAAAGCATTTGGGGACATTTGGGGCATGCAGGCTTCATGTTCCAGCTCAGGAATTGGTTACTCCCCATCCCTTGTCTGATGGGATCCGAGAAGCCTCAGAGCCTACCGGCTACACCAGCTGTTCACACTTTTCAGCATCGTGTTAGCCAGCGAGGGGAGCACCTTCTTCCTCCCGGCTGTTCGCAGGCTGAGGATCTGGCAGCCACACGTGCCCCTGGCAGGGAGCGGAGATGCTCTCTAACACTGACAGCTATCATTTCACGTGTTCTTGTCGTGTGTGTCGCGTGTGTAAGCATTTTACACGTTCCATTCTCCCAGAGCTCCACAAGGCAAGAATTTTGTTCGCCTCCCGTGACAGAGGGGGAAACTGAGGTTCAGAGGAATCGAATAGACTCGCCAAAGGTGACCCAGCTGATAAGGGTGGCGTCAGCAGGCAAATGCAAACCTGTCCGATGCTAACTGGCTGCAAGCCTTCGAGCGCACTACGTGCTGACAGAGAAGGCACAAGGAGAATGCTTCATTGTCTTTGTCCCATCCCCGCCACACCAAGGGGGTGGGCAGTCGCGGAGCTAAACTTTCCAGGCATGTGCCAGGACCTGGAAGTAGGCGGGCATGAGCTAGATGGGCGCGGGGAAGGAAGGTGTCGTGGGAGCCAGAGGATCAACGGTGTGTTGCCCAGGGTCACCTAGCTGCTTTCTTTCCTTCCCCTTCCCCGGCAGGATGGCTGGGGCTCTCCAGCGGCCGCCTGTGATCATGGGACAGCCAGCCGTGAGGACTGTGGCGCAGAAAGACACGAGCCACCTGGGGTACCGGTGACATCACGGGGTCACCTCTCAGCCCTGGTTGCTCAGCTCCAGGGGCCGCCCCTCATACTTTCCGCCGTGAATGGTGCTCTCTGCAGTTACGTGACATGGTCGCCCTCGCTGCCCGCCCCCCCCCCCCAGTATTTTTCCACGAGAGAAGATGAGAAATGTCTGTCTTGCTCATTCCATGTCTCTCTGACGTGCAGCGGAGTGCCACGCGATCGCATACGTCCTTCGCCTAGTTTCATGTGCCGGGGGCAAGTGACTTACCCACGGCCACACGGGCGAGGGAGTGGGATAGCTGGGCTTCGAACCCCGGAGCATCCAACTCTGACCTGGTGTGAATGCTGTCTTGTCTCTGGCTTGAATGTAAATGTAACCACGACCACAGCTGTCATGCTTAGCTCACACGCCTTAGGACATTCCCAGGCGAGGGTGTCACACGGGCCAGGGTGCAGAGGGGACCGACAGCGTTTCCTAAGGGTGCAGAGGGGACCTGGCCTCTCTTTCACCCCCAGTTGGGACTACAGATCTGCCAACAAACACCTTTAGGCACAAACACTCTCACACACTCTCGTACGCACACCCACACGGGTTCACACTCACACACCCACATGCGTTCATCCAGGCACACATGCACTCACGCGCCTACACACTCGTGCCCGCCTCTCCGTGTGCGCGCGGCCCCAGAACCTCCCCGGGGGATCCTGGGCGGGGGGGGGGGGGGGGGGGGGGGAGGACGCCCGAGCTTGATTCTGCGGCAGGTGAGGACATTTCTGCTCGAGGCCCTTTTTGACTCACGACTTAAAAATAACCTCACCAGCTTTAGGCGCCTCGGCTCCACCAGTCTCCCCGAAGTTCACATGTGACGGGTTCCAAAGAAAATGTCACCGGGGGCCCAGGGAGGCCAGAACACCTGCTCTGCCGACAGAGAGGCCAATGGAGACGTCCCCCCGGGGTGTTTCGCCGGAACTGCCGTGTCTGGGGCCTTGGCTGGCACCTGCGTGGGTCCCGGGGTCGGCAGGGCTGAGGGGTAGCAGGTCCCTTCTCTTTCCTCAAAGCCGGCTGGGCGTCAGAGTAATGAACCTGTTAACATGCACAATACGGGGTGGGGCTAAGAGGGGGCTCAGAATCCAAACCAAGGGCAAGCAGACCGCGTGTTGCTTCCAAACCCGGGCTTTGAGTCAGATCTGCCTAGCATCAACTCTGGCCCTGACGTTGGCTCCCCTTGGCAGGCCAATGGCCCGTGAAAGCCTCAATTTCCTGGTCAGTTCACGGGCGGGAGGGGGCGGGGAGGTCATAATCGCATCTTCTCGCGGTTTCTGTGGGAAGTCACCGAGATAGTGCCCGTGAAAAGTGGGTCCCGGTGTCTGCCACAAGGCTCGTTCTCAGGGGCAGGGGGAAGTTATGTCTCAAAGAGGACAGACGAGAGAGGCACTCGGAATCCTAAGCGCGGGCCCCACATGGCTTTCACGTCCCCGAGGCCTAGAGACAGCAACGAGAAGCCGCACGTCTCCGTGCACCGTTGCTTCGTGAATGCTGCCGGCGGGTCCCCGCGAGGCGGCTGCGGGCGTGGGAAGGACGGATCCCACCAGCCGGTTAACTGGGATGACGGAGGGAAGCGGGTAAGGTGCTCAGACACCACGTTTCAGCATCTCGTACCCACCCCCCGCCCTGCGCAGCCTTGGCCGGTTCCGGAACCCCGGCGCCTTCCCTCGGCTCGCGTTTGGCCCGTGTGAATCTCCGTTCAGACGGTTTGCATCCGAATTGCTCGAATGGCGGCGAGATGAGGGCACCCACCTGGGTTACCTGCCCCCTCTGTGCCTCAGTTTCCTCACCTGTAAAATGGGCGTCACGCTCTTTGCCGGACAGGGTGATAGCCCAGTGTCTGTCACGCGATAGGTGCTCCAGGGGTGGGTCCTGGTCGTATAAAAGCAGCTTTGGGTCCCAGGAGACGCTTGGAGAAGGCGTTTGTGTATTATGAAGATTTCTCTGGAAGTCGGGAGAAGTACGCTCTTCGTGGACTTGGTCAGAGGTCTGCGGACTTTTGCGATTACGCGTTCCCCTCTGTCTGTTGGAGGCTCAACCGACCGAGCCACCCAGGCGGCCCCACAACGAGTGTTAAGAGACGTTCTGATGTCCCAAATCCCAAAGGATGATTCTAGGCGCCCCACTTTGTATCCCACAAAGTCTAGGTCCTTCTATTATTCAAAGTGTGCTTCCGGGATCCACGTAGGGCTTGTGAGAGACAGGGAATGAATGTCACAGCTCACCCTGGACCCGCCCCCGCTGAGGCAGAATCTGCCTTTTAACAGGGCGCTGAGGGGACTGAATGTGCCTTCCAGTTTGGGAGCCGCTGGTCTCAGGAACGTAACCGGGGGGAAAGCCCTCGATTTTCACTTTCCTTCTCTGTCTGGTACCTTCTCACCACCTGAGGTTGCACGGCTTCCGTCGACGTCCGGGGAAGAAGCTGGGCCCCCGGGGTTCTGCACCAGGTTCCGCGGATCTGCCTCGGAATAGAATGCCCCAAGCCAGGCTTGCTGAATATTTTCCATTTAGCCTATATTCAGCGGTGCCAATTTGGAGTCATCCCCAAAGACAGGGCTCCTGGCCTCCACAGTTTGAAATGTAATTGCCGGGCAATTCCATAAATCTGCTTCGAGAAGGCCCCGCGATTTTTTTTTTTTTTTTTTTTTTTTTGGAGGTAAAAAGCTAACAAAACTAATCCCTGGCCGTGCCTTGAAGTGGACTCAGATGGAAATAAAATCTTTCCACAAAGTGAGCTTTGGCCCCACTTCCTCATTTCAGGTCCAGAAATGACTTTCAGAGAGCATGTTAGCAAGAGGCGGAGGGGGGGTGGGCTCCGTCACCGGGCAAGCACGCTAACGGGCAGGGCTGCACAAACATTATGTTTTAATTCCGAGGCTGGAAGTAACTGTTAGAGAATTCATCAGACGCTAGACAGGAACTGGCCTTGGAGTCTGCCGCCCCGACGCTGCCCGGAGTCTGAGTGGAGTGGAGTCTATGCCCGCTGTTCGGGTCCCGGCCAAAGCCAGGCCTTTGGTTACCAGCAGGCCTGGTGGACTTTCTGAGAGCGGAAGGAGGGGAGCGGTGGCCAGGCCGTCGGCCCGGGCCGAAGACTGTAAAAAGAGCCACATGGTGAGTCCCTGGTGGAAGGCAGGATGTGCTGGGCGGTACAATGGCAGGACGTGTCTGTGTTTCCTCCTCCACTGAGTTTGCCCCCTTGGACGCCATGCTGGAAACCAACAAGGACGTTACGGGGGACAGATCGTGCAGAGGGACCACTCATCCCTTTGGCGCCAGTCGCTTGTGATGGCAGACGGCCGACTGCCGCAAACTATAATTCCCAGTGTCCTTTGCGTCTGGCTAGGATTAGCCAACGGGAGCCTCCACTGGGGGATCGCGGATACGGTGATGGGAGATGCTGAGGTCAGCCTCCCATACTCCACGCTCTCTCTGACTTGAGGGGCCTCTCCGGGCGGTGGCTCTATTGCCTAAATGGCTCTAGCTTTTTCGTTGTCCCTTCCAGGGGGGTAGCCCCGGCTACTGGACTCTGGTGACATCACCTCCTCCCTTGGTCTCTCCCGGCTTCCCACTCTTGCTGATCTCTGAGCCTGTTTGCCCTTGAAGCTCCTCCAACATCTTTGTAACTAATGACCTGTGTTAAACCCTTTTTCTCGGACTACCTGGCTGGGTGGTCAGACTAGAGACTGACCAATAAGTGTTTAGGGTCTGAAGGAGCAGCTTGAATGAGCTCAAATGAACAAGTACTTAGGGAGCGATCCGTCAGTCAATAACTCGTTCCGTCAGTCAATACGTAAACAATGTATCACAAAGACACGGGTTATTCCAGGGATTTGGAAGAAAAACACTGAACAACAGACCAAGAACAAATAGAAAGCAGGAAGCTTCCAATATCTAGACAACAAGAACTAATAAGGCAGCCTCCTTAGGATACAGCTTTCGAGATGAACCGGTTCCAACTGCTTTCCCTCCACGTCTCGGGGTGCAAGCATAACCTTGTTTTTGTTTTGTTTTTTTAATGATTTTGAATTTTTTTAAAAATTATTTTGAGAGAGAGAGAGAGCAGAGAGAGAGGGAGACAGAGAATCCCAAGCAGGCTCCTCACTGTCAGTGCAGAGCCTGATGCGGGACTAGATGTCATGAACCACTGAATTGTGACCTGAGCCGAAGTGAAGAGTCAGACACTCAACCGACTGAGCCACCCTGGTGCCCCGGGCATACATTTGCTTTACTGAGTTTTGCAGACACTGTGATTTTCACAAATTAAGGGCTTATGGTGACCTTGCCTCCAGCGAGCCTATGGCACCATTTTTCCAACAGCATCGGCTCACTTCGTGTCTCTGTGTCGCATTTTGATAATTCTTGCAACAGTTTCAACGTTTTTCCTTATTATTGTTGGTGTGGTGATCGGCGATCGGCGATTACCACTCGCTGAAAGCTCGGATGACGCTCAACGTTTTTCAGCCAGAAAGCATTTTTTGATTACAGCTGTGCCCCTGGTGTTTTTTAGGCACGACCCTATTGCACACTTAATAGGCGACGGTAGAAACATGACTCTGATAGGCACTGGGAAACAGAAGCATTCACTTGACCCACTTTATTGTGATACCTGCTTTATTCTGGTGGCCCGGAACGGAATGCCTGAGGTCTGCCCACACTCGTGGTTCAGTCTTTGGGAGAGAGGGGCTCCCGTGGCCTGGGTCCTGAGGCCACGAGTTGACGGGAAAGCCCAGGGCACCGTGACTGACAGTCCCACCCAAACTGCACACATCTGGGAAAGGAGCTCGGGTTAGAGAACAGGGCGATTTGGTTGGGGCGGGGGTGCTATTCAGTCCATAGCGGTTCCCTTACCTAATGTAGCAATAAGGGCATCCGGGATGAAACCGTAAACCCAGAGTACCCTGAATGTACCCTGACTTGAGCTTCTACCGTCTTCTTCAGCTAGGAGCACCTCAATTTCCCTTCCAATGACGTCCCTGTTAGACTGCTGGATTGTCACTCTGAGCGAGCTGGAGGCCACCGAGGTTTTGAGGAGAAGAGGAACACGATCAGATGTTTTAGGTCAGATCCCTCAGGCAGAGAACGGGTGAAGGTTGGAAGGTGAAGGAACAAACGGGTATGGAGCGTTAGAGAAAAAGAGCTTTAAGGAAGAATGCAAGGCAAGGTTGGCGGGGCACTCAGGCCCATGCGTGATCCATTTCCGGTGTTGGGCATAGACGGGATTTGCCCTCCGTGCCATCACGGGAGTTCGTAGGCAGAGGGAGAGCTTGAGCCAGACGGGGTCTACCGGTTAGTTTCAGGCCAACCAGGATTATTAATCTATCCAGCTGTCGCGGGTGGGAGAGTGATGGATGGCTCTTGGCTCCATTGGCACCGGCTGGGCTCTGTGTCGTCCACGGGAGCCTCTGAATCCCAGCCTCTCTGGCTGGCGGAGTCTGGGCTTCTAAGTGGAGAGTGAGTGGGTGAGGCAGAAGGGTCTACAGGAATGAATAAGACACGCAAGCTGCCTCCCCAAGGAGCTTACGTGTGAGCGAGAGAGTGAGGTATTAAGCAAGTGAAAAGGAGAAATGTATCATTGTAAATCCTGGCGAATGCCAAGGTGGAAAACATCAGAATCGGGCAGGGAGAGGGTGGAGGGAAGTCCTCCTGGGGTGAAGTGGCATTTGGGCGGAGACCTGAAGAAGCCTCAGGTTTTGTGCAAACCGGGAGGGAAAAGCATTGGTGGCCGAAGGAACAGGGGATGCTAAGAGTTCGGGGCTAGAAAGGCTTTCCTGGATTCAAGGAAAGAAATGTAAGAATCTAAGTCTGGTGGGGGCAGCAGGTGCAAAAGGAATCCTGTTTATCCAATAAAGATTCTCCAGTCTTTTTTTTTTTTTCTGTTTATTTGGCGGAAAAGTAGAGAAGGATGCACAGGCAGGAACATGGAGTTTCGGGGGGGGCGGTATTTTATTGCCCATAATTATTTTTTGTATCTGGAAGAATTACAGGATGGAGGTGTGAGTAGCAGACCATCGATGCTGGTGGTCACTCGGCTGGTTTCTAGTATTCTCGTCGCGGAGTCGTAACGTCCCAGCTTGACCGAGTCACGAAATCTACTTGAAAACTTTATTTTGCCCGGTGCAGAGCCTTTCCATTCCAAAGCCGGTTCGTGTTCCATAGGGTTTTTTTTTTTTACTTTTAATGTTTATTTATTTTTGAGAGAGAAAGAGAGAGACAGAGTGCAAGCGGGAGAGGGGTAGAGAGGGAGGGAGACACAGAATCCGAAGCAGGCTCCAGGCTCCGAGCTGTCAGCACAGAGCCCGACGCGGGGCTCGAACTTACCAACCGTGAGATGGTGACCTGAGCTGAAGTCGGACGCTTAAACAACTGAGCCACCCAGATGCCCCAATGTCCTAGAGGCTTTTAATTCGTGCCGTTGAGATTCATTCGCACCCACCTCATCAAAACAGATTTGTTTGGTTTCAGAATCCACACAACATCGTTTGGTACCCAAGAGACCTCACGATCTATGCAGCCTCCCTGGCCGGTGGTGTTCCGTCAGTTCTGAACAGGATCCAGGGTGAGTTGGGAGCCTGGCAGTCAGAAGCTTTGTGAATCATCGGCAGCTGAATTCTGCATTTTTTTTTTTTTTTTACTTTGTTTCCAGCTTGAGAAAAGGATTAGTCCCTGACAGTATTTTAAAGAGGTTCTACTCGGCCTCGCTGCTGTCTGAGATGAGGTGATCGCTCATTCATTCAACAGGCGTTTAGTGAGCACTTACTATGTTCCAAGCACTGAGCTACAACGGCAAGTGTGCTATCAACATGGGTATGACTCATGCCCCGTCCTCGATGCAACCCCTAAATGGAATCTGCCGTCTAGTGAGGGAGACAGTCTACAACGACACCCTCACGACACGCGAAGTAACTTAATAGCACATGCAATTTTTCAACAATCCGCAAATGTCTCTGGAAGCAGCCACAGGTGCTAGACAGCGTTCTGGGCGCTGGAAACACAGCGGGAAACAAAACAGACACCGCCAAAGTGGGAGATTAACAGCACCGAGGTTGAAATGAGAAAATGTACATACGGCCCTTAGCTCTGGGACGGTTATTCCCAGGTTTTTCCCTCGCTCTAAATCTTCGATGGCTCTCCCGTGCTTAGGGGGTGATGACGTCCCATCCGGCTTCTTTACCAAATCAGGCCAGTTCTGCTTTGACCACTTTCCAGCCGTGCAACTGTGGGTGAGTCGCCCGTGTTTTTCTGAGCCTCAGTTCCCTTTCCTGTCGACCGGGGATGACAATGGGATCCATCACAAGGGGAGTGTTGTAAGGACAGGACTCAACACTCAGTGAATGTTAGTTATTATTATTATTATTATTATTATTATTATTTTAAAATTTATTGCTACTTGTGGAGAGTCTTAATTATTTAATTCCTCCGTTTCACGATAGTCAGAGCATCTTCAGCTGGATACATGGCAAATCAGCATAAAAATATATTTCCCAGGGGCGCCTGAGTGGCTCAGTCCGTTGAGCATCCAGCTCGGGATTGTGGCTCAGGTCATGATCTCAGGGTCGTGGGATCCAGCCCCGCATCCAGCCATGCTCAGCATGGAGCCTGCTTGAGATTCTCTCTCTCTTTCTCTCTCTCTCTCTCTCTCTCTCTCTCTTTCCCTCTGCCCTTCTCCCCCACTCATGCTCTCTCTCTCTCTCTCTCTCAAATAAAATAAAATAGGGGCGCCTGGGTGGCTCAGTCAGTTAAGCATCTGACTTTGGCTCAGGTCGTGATCTTGTGGTCTGTGGGTTCGAGCCCCATGTCGGGCTCTGTGCTGACAGCTCAAGGCCTGGAGCCTGCTTCGGATTCTGTGTCTCCCTCTCTCTCTCCCTCCCTCTCTCTCTCTCTGCCCCACCCCCTGTTCATGCTCTCTCTCTCTCTCTCTCAAAAATAAATAGACATTAAAAAAAAAAAGAAATGGTCATCACAGAAGGCTTCGCTGAGGAGCCAGCATTTGAGCTAAGATGTAAATGATGAGAAGGACCATTCATGGATAGATCTGGGGATGCCTGTCCTAGGCAGAGGAAACAGCACATGCAAAGGCCCTGAGGCAGGAATGAAACTGGTGCGTTTGGGCTAACAGCAAGGAGGGCAGTGGATCGCAGCAACGTGAATACAATGGAGAGGGTAGGAGATGATGTCGGAGCGGTGGGCAGGGCTGGGTCGCAGGGGTCCCGGTGGCCAGAGTATATAGATTTTATTCTTTTAAAATTCTTTAAGTTTGCTTATTTATTTTGAGAGAGAGAGAGAAAGAGGGAAAGCGAGAGAGGGAGAGGGGTAGAGAGGGAGAGAGAGAGAATCCCAAGCCCCCCTCCACCCAGTCAGCACAGAGCCTGATGTGAGACTCGAACCCACGCGCCGTGAGATCACGACCTGAGCTGCAGTCAAGAGCCAGACACGTAACCGACGGAGCCACCCAGGCGCCCCCAGATTTTATTCTTAATGCAAGGGCAAGCCACTGGGGGAATCTAAGGTAAGGAGCGAAAGAAGGTGACTTGTACGTTCAACATCATTCCGGATCGCAGGGGCTCCCCGGGGGCTTCTGGGAAGCCTGTTGTTGTCGACCAGGCAAGAGAAGGGCCTGGCTTAGGTGACAGAAATGCAGAGACGTAGATGAACAGGGGGTAGATTCCGGGACGAACCGACAGCTGCGAAGGAGCTCTGGGCTCATAGCCCCGGCCTGGAGCCGCTCATGACCCCGTGAGAGAGACAGAATGGGCGTCGTGCATCCGCTACCCGTGACGAGAAAGCCTCACGCGGCCCATCGCAGCCCTGAAATCGCCACCGACCTTGCCACACGCGGAGTCCCGTTTCCTGCACGAGGCTCCTTGAGAACCGAGCTTCTTCTCTGAACCCCCACCGGCCCTGGGCCCGGTGGACTCCCCGTCCTTGTGCACCGCGCATATCCTGTTGGCCGCCTTGAGAGTTCACCCAGCCCCGGCTGTTAATGCCAGTATATTGGCAGTTCGTACTTACTGAAGCCTTTGCAGTCTTCAGCCACCCCCACCAGGATCCTGTAAGCTGGATCTTACTGGGCCTCCCCCCAGCCCCCCCATTTGACAGCGGAGGAACTTGAAGCTCAGAGAGTTGAGGCCGCTAGTCCCCGGTCACACGGCGTGTAGACGGCGACATCAGGATTCCAGGCTGGCTCTGCCCGCGTCCGCAACCAAGCCTCTGAGCTGCAAAATGCCATCCTTTCTCCTTCGGGGATAACCAGGCTTCAGCTCCCATCTCCTTAAAGAAGAACGTGGGAATAAGCGGACGGGCTGAAGAACTCAGCTCACTTACCTCTCGCTTGCTAGCTGTGTGCCCTTGGCTAAGTGACTCGCCCTCTCTGCTCTCCCACCTCAGGTAGTGTCTGTAAACTTTGGTAGGTTGGGGCGAAGAGACCGTCCCAGACCACAGGGGCACATTGGTGTATGTTCGGCTGTTGGCTTAGAGTGTGGAGGATCATCTGTGGTCAGAAAGGTCTGCTCTCAGGGCGCCTGGGGGGGGGGGGTGCTCAGCCGGTTAAGCGTCCGACTTCGGCTCAGGTCATGGTCTCGCGGTTCGTGGGTTCGAGCCCCGTGTCGGGCTCTGTGCCGACAGCCTGGAGCCTGCTTCGGATTCTGTGTCTCCCTCTCTCTCTCTGCTCCTCCCCTGCTCGCACTCTGTCTCCCTCAAAAATAAACAATAAAAGAAAGAAAGAAAGAAAGAGTCTGCTCTCACTTCATGGCTGTGTGGCCTCGGGAGAGTTACTTTACCTCTCTGGGCCTCGTTCACGGAAGGGGGCGATAATGAGAACGTCTATTTCGGTGGGTTGCTGGAAGGGTTAAACGTGTCCGGTGCGAGCACCCAAAGCCTGCTGCTTATTATCACTGTTATCTTACAAGGCCAGGTTCAAGGTTCACCAAATGGAAGAGAGGCTGCCTCAACGACCCCTTTTTAAAGCTACAGAAGGCAGCGGCTGAATTCTCCCCGGCGCGAGTTATTCGGCCTTTACGCGTCCCCTTGACCCACCCCTCCCTCTAAGGTCCCCTTCCCTTCCCCTCTTGCGATTTGATGATCCTGAACCCGGTGGTTTGGGTCCGGGAGTTCAGACAGCCGGCGGTGCTCTGGAGCTGTAAGAGTTAAGCCTCGGCCGACTCACAGACGCAGAAGAACGCCACCAAGACGCGAGGGAAATATTTCCATGTCCGATAAGGAGTAGAAATGGGGCAACTCATTCCACATGGGCTGGCGGGGCGGGGGCGGGGGCGGGCAGGAAGGAGCGGGCGGGGTCCGCAGCCCGCGTAGCCGGTGGCCGGGTAAGCAAGAGGCTCGGAGTCCTGGGCGAGGAGGGGGGCATTGCGGGAGGGCACCCGAGCTTTCTTACGGGGCTGGGGTGGGGGGGCGGCGAGAACGCGTGTCAACCTCTGTCGTTTGGAAGAAATCGCCGCTTTGGCGACAGCGGGCGGCGGGGAGGGTGACGTCCATCTGGGTAAGATTTGGGTGGATTTTAGAGGAAAGGAAAAAAAAAAAAAAAATCACACCAGCCCATCTTGGTGGGCTGTTTGGCAAGACCGGAGAATGTGATTTCCCTTAAAAGCCGTGCCTGAAAAATAAATTAAATTCCGCTTGAGTTGAATTTGATTAACCAGCCGTTTGGCTGGCTTCAGCCCATTGATGTGGGTTACGTTGTGTGCTATTCTGATCCTGTCCTCCGGGCTCTTACCCAGCCTGTGCCTCCTGCCCGGAGCGCTCTTTCTCCTGATTTTTTACCAGGACACTTAACTAACACTTACCTAATAGTGTTTCCCGGCCAGGCGTTCTCTGAGTGCTTTCTAAAACGCTAACTTCTCTATAGTCCTTCCAATAAAGCTGTAGGGTCGGTACTATTATTAACCCCGATCTGCTGAAAGTGAAGCTGAGGCGACCCATCGCCTCCCCCCTCAGCTGCTCAGAAACCGGGGGGGCCCCGCCCCAGCTCCTATGCACCTGACCCCCACGCTGTACCCTTCCCTGACTCTCAGAGTGCCTTCTGGCCTCTACCTAGATTTCCTGGCCCGGGATGCTCTGTGAGCCTTAAGAGCCGGGCGGCTTGGTGCTCCTCTCATCTCTTTAGGACCATTTATGTGCCCCGAGGGAGTCACAGAGGTGACCCGTTCGGATTTCCCTTCGCCAAAGAGGTGGGCGGTGCCCTCACCCACACAGCCTTCCCGCGGGGCCTTCAAGACCCGCCTTGGCTTCAGACAGGGGTGCTAGGGCCTGGCCATGTTGGGCCAGCGATCTCTGCTCCGGAGGGCCCCTTCTGTTGACCGAGACTGTCGCTGGAGGCCATTCTGCTCCCCCCTCTTTCCTTTTCCCCAGCCTAATGAGAGCCTCGTCCCCATGCCTGCTGTGTTTCTAGTTCTGAGCTCTGTGGCTCTGGTAGATGCTCTGTGTTTGTGATGGGGTAATATTTTTTTAAGTTTTTTACAATTTATGTATTTACTTTGAGAGAGAGAGAGAGAGACAGAGACAGAGTGTGTGTGTGAGAGAGCAGGGGAGGGGCAGAGAAAGAGAGAGACAGAGACAGAGAATCCCAAGCAGGCTCCACACTCTCAGTGCAGGGGCTGATGTGGGGCCCGAACTCAGGAACCATGAGATCATGACCTGAGGTGAAATCAAGAGTCGTCGGCTTAACCCACTGAGCCACCCAATCTCCCCTGTAAACTTTATTTATTTATTTGTGTTTTAAGAGAGAGAGAGAGAGAGAGAGAGGGAGTGGGAGAGGGGCAGAGAGAGAGGGAGCCACAGAATGTGAAGCAAGCTCCAGGCTCTGAGCTGTCAGCACAGAGCCCGACGCGGGGCTCGAACTCACGAACCGTGAGATCATGACCTGAGCCCAAGTTGGACGCTTAACCGACTGAGCCACCCAGGCGCCCCTAAATAAGTTAATTTTGGTGTGTGGTGTCGGGCTTCAGATCATTCCTGCTCCCCCATCTGGGCACGCCCTACCCCCATTTGAGCAAGGTCCTTGGTACCCATTGCTTCAGAGAGAAGTTGAGACGGCAGAAAATGAAAGAATACAGAGTCTCATCCTGGCTTTTCAAATTCAAACTTGGGCCACCTTTAGTGGGGAACTCGGGTCATAGACAGTATATTTGGTCTTGATTATGAATCAGAATGAGCGTTCATATCCCAAGTTAGAAAACAACGCCCAGGCTGAGAGGGACGGAAAAGATGGAGAAAACTTGAGGACGGAAAGAGGGAAGGGGGCCTAAGGGAGAGGTCCAGCCTGAGAGGCTAAACAGACGCCAGGGCCTGGATCAGCCCCTTCCTGAAGGTACATCCACGAACCAGGTGGGATCTGAGTGGCACGAAATTGTCCAGCCCTGCTCTAGTGAGTCCCGGGAACTACCCCGGCTGTCCTTCCTGGTGTTGTCCAGCTGGGACCTCATTTCAACCACAGCCAGAGTGCCGCGGCCAGTCTATAGGACGCGAGACTACCCGAGACTTTGCTGGGTCCTGGTGTGTTTTTCCCCTCGGAACAACCTCCCCTTCCATTCATTATCTCACGCACCTGTAAGATGGACGATGGGGGCCCTGAGCATCACCGTGATGTGTGGTGGTCCAGAGGATCAGAAAGCCCCCCACATACTCTGTGTGGGTGAGGCTGACTGGGACCAGCATGAGTCTGCCCCTGAGCTGGGTGGGTGAAAAGATTCCCCTGGTCTATGAGCTTCTAGCTTTATTCAGGTCTTGGCTCAAATGTCACTCTCCAGAAAGGTCTTCCCTGACTTTGGACCAAAGTCTCACGTATTCACCAACTTACGAGCCTATTTCTTCCCGCTTGCCACCATCAGAAATTGTCTTCCCTAGTTATTTACTGGTTTAGCATCTCTGACCTGCCTCAAAGGTGAACTCTACAACTCTAGGACCAGGGGATCTCGCTCGTGGCTCCACACCGGGTGCTTGGTCCAGGGCAAGCCACATCCGCATCCTGTAGGAGGCACTCAGTCCTCTAGAAGGAATAACTGAAGTCCTCCTCGTGTTCAGAATGAAGCCCAAACATGCAGTGTGTTACTGCGGACTTCTTGTTGGCAAATGGATGAATGGATCCGTTGAAAGGGGGTGAAGGGGAGGGTGAGAATGGCCGCTGAGATGTGGGTTGAGGGCAGACCAGTCATGGGAGCCAACTTAGCCAGAGCCGGGGCCAGGTTGGTGAACTTCAGAGTTGGAAACGGTCCAGGCGGACATCTCTTGCTTGAGGTTAGCAGCAGAACACCAGCCTGCCTGTCTCACTCCTCTTTCTGTGAGGTAGACCTTGGCCAAGTTTGAAGGTATAGCCTCTTCTCCACCTACTTTCATTTCAGTAGGATGAAATTCCTGATCACTTAACTCGCTTTATGGCCTTTTAAAAGCTTCTCTGCTGGAGCCACAAATCCTTCAAGGGCCACCCCGAATGGGGAACATCATTGGCTTGCTCTCTGTGCGGGCCCTCGGTGGGCGATAAATCAGTGTCCTTGATTCACTCTGTTCTTAGAGCCAGAGACAGGAGTTGCTTGCCAGAGACGGTGAACGGGCCAATGACTTTCTGGAGAGTGGATCTTCCCTGAAGAGAGCAGAGGGGCCGTCAGGAAGCAGCTCGAGGGGTATACTGAGAACACTTGAGTCATATTCTCTATTTGAGTCTGGGACCCAGGGGGTATCTCCAGTCCCCACTTGTTAGTTGGTCAAGGGGAGAGAAGACAGGCCGGTCAGTGCTCGGGGGGGCTGGTCTGTCCCGGCGGGCTGGCGAAAGACAAACAGCCTAAGAACCGTGAAAGGGAGCATAATTAATGAGTATTCAAAAGACCTTGACAAAAATATATTTGTACCTCTATATATTCCTGTAGAAATCCATGTTTCTAAAATGAAAATGAAAGAGCGCGGGCAAGCCAAAAGAAACAAAAAATATATATACGTATAATCCCTCTACCTAGACATAACATCATTAATATGTTGTGGTTTAGCCTTCCAATAATTTTATGCATAAATATATATGCTTTTTATTAAAATGGAGTTGTACAATATATTCCGTTGTATGGCCTGTCTGGAAAATAAGGGTAGAGCTACATCATCATTTTTGATTGTTACATAAGATTCCAATAGATGGATGGCCCGTAATGAAATAGTAATTTAACCCACCTACTACGGCTGACATTTAAGCCATTTCCAAGTTTTTGCACTCTTGAATAGCGGTGCAGTGGGCACCTTTTCATGTCTGTCCTTTCGTATGTTTCTGCATATTTTTTAAATATCACATTTTAAAATGTTTTCAAAATATTATAAAATATTTTTAAATATCACATTTGTGATGTCTGAATTTTAAACAGATTCCTGGATTGGTGGCTCATAACCACGAGCTCGTTCAACGTTAGCACCGGTCTCATCCCCAGCAACTTTTCAGAACTGCTCCCTTCACCGCGCAGTTCCATGAGCTGTCCTTCTTCAGACTTGGCCTTCTTGAGCATTTTTACTTTTCTAACAAAGACATCATGGAGTGGATAAATAGGCTGGCAAGACTTTTCCGTGTCTTTTCGATGCCGTCTGGAATCAACTTATTGACTGCTTCTTCCAACTCATTTGCACCTCTTGGGTCATGGTATCCATCATCTTCTCCTGAATCTGGTGGACCCATTGGTGCCGAGCATAAGAGGGCTTCCCAATCTGATTGTTGAGTTTTGTCGTAAAACCAACACAAAACAGACAAAGCAAATACCCATCGGTAGTCTTGACATCGACATGAGCTCCAGTCATGGTCTGCCGTGTTTTGACCAGAGAGCGCATTTTGTCACGGGTAAGATCGATGCCATGGAAATTAGTCAGGCAGCTTTTGCCCTGACCCTCCTCAATAATTCACTTGGGTTTTCTAAATACGACTTCATCATTCTGCAGATCAGCAAGGTTCACCTCAAAAACATGACCCTTGAGACCATCAGGTGCGATTTTGGTTCTTTGAGTTCTCGTGTCTAGTGTTTTTCTAATATTTCTTACATTGAACATAGCCGGTGTTTTCACATCGCACCACTTTCTTAGAAAATGGATCAGGGGCGCCTGAGTGGTTCAGTCGGTTGAACGACCGACTTCGGCTTGGGTCACGATCTCGTGGTTCACAAGTTCGAGCCCCTTGTCGGGCTCTGTGCTGACGGCTCGGAGCCTGGAACCTGCTTCAGATTCTGTGTCTCCCTCTCTCTCTGCCCGTCCCCCAATCATGCTCTCTCTCTCTCTCTCTCTCTCTCAAAAACAAATAAACCAAGAAAGAAAAAAATGGATCCACCATTTTCTTCTTTGCTCCTTTCTTGCTGCCTTTCATAAGGTGCTTGTTCTTGCCAACCACCATGGTGCTGCTGGGGGAGCCACAAGGGCTGTGCGTATTTCTTTATAATAAATTAATTTAAGTGGAATGGCTGAGCCAAAGGGTATGCACATTTTTATGATAGTTTTGGATAAATGCTGCCAAGAAGACTTTCAACAAATGTGTATCAATTAAATGCTCACGAGAAGTATTTATGAGAAGACGCCCTGATAGAAATTACTTTAAAAGCAGCATGTGTTTGTGAAAAGGCAATCAAACAACAGAGAACAATAAAGTGAAAGTCATTGCTTTAATTTTCCTTCCTAGAGAAAATTATATTTTGACTGCACTGGTCTCAGATCCCAATTTCTATCCAGTCTCGATCCTGACAGGCGAACTGCACCCTCTTTGTAAAATTTGCTTCTGGACTATAAGCTCTGGGAGGGCAGAGGCTATATTTGCTTGGTCCACTTTTGCACCCTAGCCCCAATTTCAGGGCCTGGCATACAACGGACATTTGTTGTATCAGTCATTAGTAGGTGTGGAACTAATTACCCCCAAATTCAGCAGTTGAAAGCAATACACGTTTGTGATCTCAGTTTCTGTGGGTCAGAAATCTGGAAGTGGCTGGGCGGGTCTGGCTCAGGGACTCTCATGAGATTGCGGTCTCATCCGAAGGCTTGGATGGGGCTGGAGGCTCCATTTCCAAGGTGTTTCCCGCACATGGCTGAAGTCATGCTTGCTTCTGGCAGGCAGGGGCCTCAATTCCTTGTGATGTCGATTTCCTACAAGGCTGCTTGGGTGTTCTCGCCACGTGGTGGCTGGCCTCCCCCAGACAGGTGATCCAAAGGAGGGAGCAAGGTGACAGTTGAAGTATCTTTTATGAACTAGCCTCAAAAGTCACACTCTGTTATCTCTATAACATTTTCCTGGCGACCTAGGTCAGCCACTTTCAGTGTGGGAGGATCTTCTGCAAGGGCATTAAGTCTAGACAGCAGGGGTCATTGGGGACCATCCGGAAGGCTGGCCAACACATTTACTAAAATGAGCTGAGTGAGTGATTGAGTGAATGAATGATAGCCTCAGAACTGGAAGGGGCTAATGGCGCTCCCTATGTCTTCTAAGCCGTTCTGTGTAGAGATGGGATAATTATCCAAGAACTGAGTTTGGACTAAGCTGTGTATGTGCTGTAGAAGCTGCTGGTCTGAACTATTCCTGCCCTGAGTCAGGATGGGCAAGCAAAGGCTGACAACCTTTCAAGACATCTGGGAAATTCCCAGTGGAGCATGGTGGTTCAGACCATCGGCCCAGAGAAAGGCTGGTTCTTACCCACCTAAGGAATGCCAGGCTGCATGTCAATCAAGGTAGGGTGGGTCATTTGGCCAAGGGAGGTCACTCTCATCATTGGAATACTCAGTAGTTTATGACCTCCATAAAGCCATTAGCCCTAGGAGATGAGGGGAAAGTGGTTACCAGCACCCTCTGCCTCTCTGGGGTCCATTAGCATCAGGGTTGTAAACTCGGTCTCAGGCCATGGGTGACTGCTTTTATTATCAATCAATTACTCGTGCTTGTCAGCAAGTCTCAAGCTTCCTACAAGCCTAGAATGTGGCCAGATAACCGTGGTGACTCTGTGCAATTAAGATCTACCCTCCAGGGCTCAGTTTCCCCACCTACACCGCAAGGCTCGTGCTAGATCAGAGGCCCCCACACATCTCACTTCCAAAATCGATTTCTTTTATTCTACTTCCGTTGTGTCTATTTCATGTTTTGAAATGGTTTCTCCAGCAACCAGCATTCCTTCAAAAAACCTTATTTTTCTTCCCCAGTAATCTTAGTAAAGACAAGCGTCTTTATATAAAAAGAAACATACAACTGACAGACGCAAATTCTGACTGCCACAGGTAGGGCTGCACCCGGAATGCGTATGAGGCCCCAGACATATATTTTTTGCAGAGCCCTGTCTATGTAAATGATCTGAGTTGCCTGAAATCGGCATGTGAGGACCATTTGGGTGGCACGGGTCTGTGAAAGAAATACCACGCAGGCCTGCGGAAGTGATCTGTATCCTGCAAGTAGGGCTGGCCATGGGGCCCTGTGACAGCCCCAGAGGTACAAGTCCTGGAGCTCCTCAAGGCGTCTGGTTGGTCTCACGTGTGGGTCAGGGGGTCAGAGCACCACAAAGGGGAGTAACATGGACCAGGACCCATATGGGTCCCATCCAGACTCAGAGCACTCTGCTTAGACAGAGCAGAGCTGTCTGATCCCAGGCATCAGAGGGGACGTAGAAAATTTCAAGCGGGGGGGGGGGGGGCTGGGGCTGGGTCCCCTCTAACTCAGATCCAACGATCAATCTAAGGATCGACCCCTGGACAATCAACACTTTCGTGATGAGTTGTAAACGCTCTGGCCAAAAATGAAATAAACACATTTCTGTTCATCTGCAAAGCCAAGTCACTGCTAAAGGAACAATTCTGTCCGTGCACTGGAAATCAAGAACAAAAGTTGAGGCTCAGTGTTGGTACCTTCTAAGATCATGGAGGACCAACCACTCCCATCGTTCTACTCACTACTTTTCATTGAGCAGCCATTTTGCCCGAGACCTTCTGCACATACCATTTCTTAACCTTTATAAGAAGCCTGTGAGGGAGTCCCTCTTACTGATGCATAAACTGGGATTCATAGCGCCTTTGGGCAGAGAATTTGCAGGCGTGGTTGGTCTCCACGAGTTAATTCTCTAATAATTGCATCCAACATTTACTGAAGGCTTTCGATGTGGCTGGCACTGTTTTGAGTACCGAGCAAATATGGGCTTGCTAACCCTCACGACCGTACGTTGAGGGAGGAACTACCACCATCCCCATTCTATAGACAAGAACACAGAGGCTCAGAGGGGTTAGATCACAGACCAATGTCACAGAGCTCATGTGTCACGGAAATGGGGTTTGGAAGCAGACCCTCTCCCGCCAGTCCATGACCTTTAGCCACCAAGTTACACTGCCTTTCTCTACCTCACTTTCCCAAGATGCTGAGCCGAAAAGTATCTAGCAAGTGGATCTTCTGGAAGAAATGTTCATGGACAACGCAAGTTACTCAGCTTTGTCTTTGGAGGTAGAAAACTAGACTTAAAATTCGTAATGGGCAATTCATTTGTCCCACCTCTCCGAGCCTCAGTTTCTTCCTCTGTAGAATGGAGACGATCTCGTCTTGCTGGAGGACCACCCAGGGAGGTCAAGGTGGTGGGTGAAAAGAGCCTTGCTAGCATTTCCATTCTTAGCTCAAATTACCCAAGGAAGTGATGACTGACTCATGACGAGGACAATCTTCATTGCGTGTGCAAAATGGAGGTAAGCTCCCGGGTAAGCAGGTGGGGGGTGCGTGCTGATGTCAGAAGAAACGCCGATACCTTGTTTGGCAAGACCTGGCCTAGGCGGAAGCGGGGTAGGCTGGAGACTGGAAGAAGTTATGCATCTGTGTCCCGGGTTGGGTTTTCTGGAAGCAGACACTGAGGCAGAGTTTGGGGTGCGAGGTGTTTATGAAGGATCGACACCCATGAAGGAAGAGGTGAAAGCATCCCTGGACAGAAGGAAGGACGGTCTTCAGTGCAGACCTGGAGAACATTGGCTGGCTTGACGAGGAGGCCGGGAGCGAATATTGCGACACAGTTGTCCTGCGTCAGGGCCATACTGGCTGGGCATTTAGTCCTCCATCCTGGGCCCCTGGAAGGGCATGACCTTGGGCCAGTGGCTCTCTGCAGCTGAGAGAGATCTGAAGGAGCTGGCTGCTGGGGGCCACCTGCTGACCTCCCTTCCTGCAGCTGGATGGCAAGTCCTTCCTTGAAGAAGGATCCAGAAGGCGCATCTCTGTGCTGGCCAAGCCTGCCGGAAGGGGGGCAAACCATTAGTTAGCAGACTCCCTGCCACCCTGTCTGAGTCCCCCAGCCCTGGAGGGGGATACATGTGTCTCACTGCCCAAGTCTCGTCTGGCCATCAAGAATGCCCTACAACAGCTCCTCGTGTGGCTGCCGATGGTGGCCGTCACCTCTGCAGAGACCCTCAGGCTGGTCAGTCATCACAGAGCTTCACTGGGAATCCTAGGAGCTCTTCACTCGTGGCCCAAAAGCTGGAAATGGATGCTTTTGAGGTTTTTGTCCTTCAAACCCCAACATCTGAAAACACGGGAGGCCAATCCTTGGCCAAGTAAGGTTTACAAAGACAGCCTGTTTCTGGGGGAGCCAAAGGCTCCCCAGAACCCAAGGACTTCAGGGACCCCTGAAGGAACACAGGCTCCGGGTCTACAGAGAAGTCAGCTGAGGTCCTGCTAGGTTCTGCCTTTCGGCTTCCTTAAGATGTCGAAGGATGTCAGCGTACTTTGTGGACTCCGTGAATTTTTGGAACATCTGAAGAGAAATCAGCAACAGAGGCAGAGTCAAAACGGAGACCAGTGAAAATAGTGGGGACGGTCATTACGTGAGTCAGAATTTGATGGCTTCAAATAACAGCATGACCAGTAATTATCGTGTACCGATGTATAAAATAGTGATTTATTACTGCAATATTTCCCTTTTTAAAATGACCTTTTAACATTTACTTATTCTTGAGAGAGAGAGGGAGACAGAGCATGAGTAGGGGAGGGGCAGAGAGAGAGACACACACACACACACACAGAATCCGAAGCGGGTTCCGGGCTCCGAGCTGTCCGCACAGAGCCCGACGCGGGGCTCAAACCCACGCACCGCGAGTTCATGACCTGAGCTGGAGTCCGACACTTAACCGACAGAGCCACCGAGTTGCCCCTATTACTGCAATATTTCTATAATTAAACACTTGCATAAATATAAAGCGATCAATCGTTATTATAGCTGATATTTACTGCACGCCGCTGGGTGCTTGCACTGTCTCATTGCGTCTCCCAATAACCCGGTAAGGGAGCCACAATGATCCCCATTGTACACGTGGGGAAATTTAGTCTCAGAGAAATTAACTGACTTGCCACGTTCCTGATGAGCCATGGAGCGAGTTGGAGCAAACGGCAGGCTTACTCAGAGCAGCATAGCGTGGTCTGGCTTTTAAAAGCACAGTCTCTAGAGCCGGATGGCCCCAGTTTGACTCCCAGCTGGACGATACCTACCTACTGTGCGACTCCGCACGAGTGATTTAGCCTCTCTGTTCCTCAGGTTCTCGTTTGTAAAATGGGGTTGGTGATGTGTCCGAACCACAGAGGGGCGTCGAGAGGGTTGGATGAGTTAGCACCAGGGCATTCGTAGGACAAGAGCTGGCACACGATAGGTATTTCGTAAGTGACTGCCTTTCGCGTCATGTTGTGCAAGATCCCAGAGCTCCCACCCGCTTGAGTCCCACCATGGTGATGAGAATCATGGCGTCCTTTGACCACAGAACACAGGACAGAAGGGTCTGTGCAAATGTCATAAATAGTGACTCAAAGGTGTTGTCACTGGACCTGCTAACTTGGAGGTTTAAGACAGCCGTTGGCGGAGCTCGTGATTCTGCAAGGCGGTAGGCGGGGTGGGGTGGGGTGGGGGGGCGCTCAGCCAGGCGGCTTTCTGGTCTCCCCGGGCTCACTCGGGCATCCGGTGTTAGCAGTGGGTTGGTTAGGGCTGGTCTCCAATCCCTCCTGCTGGTGTCTCTGTGCCCGCGTAGTATCTCTCCAGCCAGCTCGGTGGGGCTCATTCTCACACTGGCCGGGGCGGGGGGGCGGGGGTGGGGGAGGGGAGTGCGGTTCTCAGAAGAAAAGGGGAAGCTGCAATGCATCTTGGGGCCTTGGCTTTGACCAGCATTGAATTGCTTCTCCTACATTCTATTGGCTAAAATTCTATTGGCTAGAGCAAGTCACATGGCCACCTTGCATTCGCGGGGTGGAGAACAGGATCTGCCTTCTCCTGGGAAGAGCTGAAAGGTCACATTGCAGAGGAAAAGAGGAGTGGAAAAAAGCATCCGTGCTTACAGACAGACCGCCTGCTACCATATAACCTAGCTGCGAGTGGGTCAGTTTCAAGGTTTCCGCCCTACCGTCGTCATAAACCATCGGCACGTTCTACAAATACCAACCCTTTGGTGTCCACCCTTGTTCATCAGTCTCTTGTTCGCTAAAGTGAAAAAACCAACCCCTCTTTTTCATTGTATGTGGCCCAGATCGTAGCTAGAAATGTAAAGCCGTCAGTAGAATATTTACCTGGCGACTTTGGGGTCTGGGACCTGGATTCAAATCCAGGCTCTGCCGGCTACTTGCTGTGTGACCGTGGGCAAATCACTTCCCCTCCCTGAACCTCGGTTTCCTCCTCTGTAAAATGGGACTCATTAGACTGTCTGTCACGGGGCTTTAGGAAGGCTTATGGCGTCACTGACTTCACAAGAGCTGGCTTCCTCAATTATTATTGTTATCATTACCATTATTGTTATTGTTATTCCCACCCCCGTTGGCAAATGGAGCTATTTTGTTTCCTTCCGTCCTCTGGAAATTCCTGAGGCAAGAAGTGAGAACGACAGACCGTGACCTGTAATCGTGTGAGGAGCTACGGACAGCCGTTTCCAATCCCATTTCCTCCTGCGTCAAGCATCAACGAAGACACCTACCTTCTTAAATTCTTTTTCATGTTTTTTTTTTTTTTTATTTTTGAGACAGAGAGAGACAGAGCATGAGCGGGGGAGGGGCGGAGAGAGAGGGAGACACAGAATCTGAAGCAGGCTCCAGGTTCTGAGCCATCAGTACAGAGCCCGACGCAGGGTTCTAACTCACGGACCATGAGATCATGACCTGAGCCAAAGTCGGACGCTTAACCGACTGAGCCCCCCCAGGCGCCCCATAAGACACCTACCTTCTTGAAGCCAGAAGACCAAGACGAAATAAATAGCAGCCGAGTGCCCTATTTAACCTCTTGGTGCCCCTGAGAGGGGAGACCGGCAGGAAGGATCAGAAGGCCGGTGGGAAGTACGGAGCGTCGACAACCGCTTTTGGGGCCCAGTCTTTCTTTTTCTCCCCCCCCCCCCCCCCCCACACACACACACACATCTCAACGGTAAAAGACCCAGACTGGGCAGTCGTACCACCAGCCACATTTGAAGGCTTTCTGGGCACTAAAGGGAGGGTGATCCGGCCGGAGAAGCCTGTGCCTGGAGGCCTTCCGAGCCCGGCTCTGTGGCTCGGGCGCGTGGGGATGTGTTTCTGATCGACACCTCAGCTCGGAGCCACGCCTGCCAGCTCCAGATCGGGGCCTGACCGGGGCTGGGGCTGGGGGAGGCGGGGGTACAGGTTTCCACCAGCCAAGGCTCTCGGGCTCACCTTGGAAAATGTGCCAACTCTGAAGATCCTGCCCCAGATTCCCGATCTTCCCCAACTCTTTCGTTGCTTCGCTTGAGCCCGCAGCTCGGCACCAACCTCTCTTCTCCGACAGCACCTTTGGGGCTGGGGACCGGGGACAAAGAGGCTGCAACTCTGAGTGGAGGCACGGGCTGTGGGGCGGGGGTGGGGGGCTGCTTGTATGCCCTGAACCCCTCTGATCGCTATCTGATCCCTTCCATTCTGACGGGTGGGTGGAACGGGCATTACTGTTTCCTTTCGTCGGACAGGAAAGCGGGGGACCTCGAGGTCTGCGCTGGTAACTAATGTTTGCCCAGCATTTCTTACGAGCCGGGCAACATGCTAAGTGCTTCCGATGCTCGGGTCTCATTCCAGCCCATCCATTTTTTCCCGTTTTACTAAGGAGTTCGCGGCGGCCCGGGAAAGTGAAACCACATGCTCCGGGCCACACAGCTGGGAGGCAGCACAGATGGGCTGTGCTGTCGTTCAGAATCGTGAGCGGTTTTTCTAAACCTTACGGGCCAGGGGTTCGGATGAGCTAATGAGAAGGCCATCCCTCCCCCCGATGAGCTGCCCGCGTGGCGTAGGCTGGCAAAATGGCCAAGCTTTTTATTTCTTCCTTTTAAATAAATGGTTCTAGGTATCTATTGCTGCATGAAACTAAAAACAAACAAAAAACTACCCCCACGTCTGGTCGAGTTAAACAACCAGTGCCATGATTTTGTAGGCTGGATATACAGTCGCGGCTGGGTAAAGAGGTCCCCGATGGCCAAGGTCTGGCCGGGATGGCTTGTCTGGAGCCGTGTGTCTGGGGCCTCGGTTCTGGTCACCAGCTTGGTTCTTTGTTTCTATTCCACATGGCGTCTGTTGGGGCCGGAAAACCCAAGATGTCTTCTTCCCGCCACATGTCTAGGCTAGGAATTCTGGAACGGTTGGGGGGACAGTTGTGTCCCTCTCCACGTGTGCCCCTCCGCATGACTCTGCTGGGATTTCCTCACAGCATGGCCGTCTCAAGGTGGCCAGACTTCCTCCACGGAGGTCCGGGCCTCCAAGGGTCCGTGTTCCAAGAGGTCCAGGGAGAAGCCGGGAGGATTCTTAGAATTCAGCCTCGAAGATTCCAGAAAGTCAGCTAAGGTCCTAAGTGTAGCCGCCACCGAGGAGGGTATCTTGCACCTCCCTGAGAATTCGTCATTCAGCTGCGGCACGTTTTAGGGGCCGCTGCGGAATCCCGGGCAACGGGGCCTCCAGCTGGGGACTGAGCATGGTGGGGGGCTCCAGGGCCCGGCCATGTCTCCCCAGGGCCACACTCCACGAGTGAGTGACACTTTCTGTGGCGCTCCACGTGGGGTGGCCCAGGACGACGGATCTGGACGGTGGGGTAAGGCTGTCCCTGCCCAGCTCGGCTTCCATCCCCCTCCCCGCCCCCCCCCTTCCAGGGAGGCTTTGCTTCTCCCCGAAGACGCTCTTGCACTCCCAATGCCGTCTCACCATCTAAAGACCCCAGCTGCCACACCGAGCCAAGCGCAGATCCGAGGGCAAGCGCCAAGAGATGGGCAGCCGTCTCCCGCCAACCACACCCGCTCCATCCATGTCTAACACGCACTTCCACGAAGAAGAGTCCGCACGCGACCAGTGTTCGGCTCAACGAACCGCCACAAGGCGGACACACGTATTTCCCATCGAGACGAAGACATGAAACTATCCCAGCCCTTCCAATGCCCTTCCAATGCCCTCCCTACCCAGGCAATGCCTTCCCGGTCTCCGACCAGCCTCCTACCCAGAGGTACCCATCATCCTGACTTCTAAGACCACAATTTAATTTGGCTCCTTTTTGTGCTTCGTGCGAATGGAATCATAGAGCGCGTCCCATTTATTTTGTGTTGGGTCTCGTTCGCTTTGCGGTGTGCTTCAGATGCAGAATGTGGGTGGTGGCGTGGATTCATCTTCACGCCATGCCGTCGAGGGAGCGTATCACCATTTATTTCTTTGAGCGTGCGCTGCGCATTTCACACGCGTCGCCGTGGTCCCGGTAAACTTCGGACGTTGTAAAACATATGCAGACACACATGTACCAATGTTCAAAGATGAGCGTATCTAGAGCGTTCACTATTTTCTTTCTGCATCCCCGTGGATCGTACACACGCCCAGCCCTCTGTTGGCCCCTGGCTTGAGGGACAGGATTCCGGTAACATAGCTACACCGACAATCATGTGACATGATTGGATGATCATAGGCTTTTGAAGTCAGGCAGACCCGGATTTGTCTCTGTTTACTAGCCGTGCGGCTCGAAATAAGGAATGTTATTGCCTCGTGTATGGGGGCGCGCGTCTGTGCCCTTGCATTCATCCAGCAAAGGTATCATGCGAACCTACTGTGTCCCAGGCACGGCTCCGGGCACCGGGAGGATAGCAGAGACTTCACAAAACCACAAAGTAGCGGGCAGCGCCCTACGGTTCGAATTCTGGGAGAGGCGGAAGGACTGGATGCAGCGATCCAAAGAGACCGCGGTGTTTTGGGCAATTCTCGGCGAAGCGCCGTGTTGGGAGCAGACAGCACGGGGTCAACCAGCCCACAGCCTGCCTTTCCCGGGGTTGTCCCGCACCGGACCTTCCATCCACCCAGTGGCCTCTCTGCGCCGGGGCTCTCCCTCCCCGGGCCTGTCTTCCAGTGTGCGGCGGGAGGGGGCCAGTCTCTGGCAGCAGGAGGAAGAAGTCAGAGGAGCTGGGGGAGGCAGGGATAGAGGGGTGGAGGGCGAGGTGAGGGGGGCAGATTTCCGAGACCCCGTGGCTTCATCAACCACCCCCTCCGCACGCCCACCTAATAGTGCCCTGCTTCTCCCTCCCTCTGCCCGAGTTATCTGGACGTGGTGTCTAATTGAAATTGAAGACCTGTTTAGCTGTGTGCCTACAGTCTGCTCTCAAATGTGGGCGACCACAAAGTATGCGTGGTTCTTCATGTTCCCAGGAATCTGACAAAGTGATTGATGCCCAGTGAAGCTATTTCTTCAGAGGTCTGGAGCCAGTCTCTTGCTTAAGCCCTGGAATTGAAGATTCATCCAACACACCAGTCTTGTGTTGCCCGAGCCTAAGAAGCGCGAAGCGGGACGGGTGCCCGGACGCCCCTGAGAAAAGGCCGTGTGTGTAAAGGCTTGTGTGAAAGCCGGGGTCCGTGCTGTCAGGCCTCCCTGCTAACAAGCCCTGAGATCTCACCGGCCCGCAAAACCCTCGGAGGGACGAGGCCGGTCTGCGAACGACAATAGCTCCCTATCCACGTGATCGCGACAGGTCCGAGTTAGGGGACCGTTGTCTCGAACGAGCAGGCATTCTTTTTTTGTTTTCATTGCAAATCCCTTGGAAAACCTGGGAAAAGATTAGAAATCCTTTAATCAGGATGGGTAACATTTGTGCGTACGGTTTGAATAACGGCAACGAATCAGACTTCAAACAGGAGAGGCACTCTTCCAAGGACTTACGTTTGCTTCCTTAATCCTTGGGAAAAGCTCCGGAGGTCAATACCCTTAGGTTGCCTGTGTGTTCAAGGTTGCTCAGGTGCTACGTGAGGGAGCTGGGACATGAACTCTGGAGTCAGATCGGTGGCCCTGCTCCTGACCGGAAGCGCGTGCTGCCCGGCAGGGGCCCTGGTGGGGGGCGATCTAGTCACAATTCTCCGTGGAGCCCATGATAGCGTGTCACGCTTGCTTTCGAACATTCATATTTTACACGTTCGGGTAGAAGCCTGTTGGTTTTGCCCGTCCGATGTCCTTTCCTGTGTGAACCACCTCCGTAAGCGCCCCCCAGCCCCATTTCAGGCCCGATTGTTCAGATCGGCTGCACCCACCGTCTACGCAGGTGGTATTCTAGACTTAGCCAATGAGAGCCGGCATTCCCCTGGCCACAGAGGTTGGCTTTAGAGGCGGGTACACAGTCCAAGCAAGACCGATCGAGTGCCTGAGTGTTGGTTGGGGGACTTTGGATGGAGCCGCCGGGAACGAGAAAGTCTCCTTTCTGCTGGGGTTGCTAAGAAGTAAATGTCAACATTGTGGATTGATCCAAGGCATGAGCCCCATCAAGCATGAAACGAAAACAGAAAAACAACAACAACAACAACAACAAAACCAGATGCTAGAAATAGAGGGTCTAGATAGACGACCACTCTTCAGTTATCACATGGTCACCTTGATCCATCCATGCCTGATTTCCTCTTCGGACAATATGTGTGTGTGGGGAGGGGGGTAGTTGTTCTGTTATGCAACTGAAAGAGTCCTGAAAAAATACACAGATGTTTTAGCATCTTCTTCCTTTTTCTATCTCTAAACGCACTCAGTCTCTCTCCAGGACACAGATGACACATGGCACAACACTGTTTGAAGCACTCACCCCTTGACCCCTCAGTTATTTTTCAGACCCCTAGGGTAGGTGTCACGTCTCAAATATGGGTTCCCTACATGCTCGTATGCATAGATTCTGAAACAGTAGGTGCTCCATAATTGCTTACTAGCATAATGGGATTAAAAATAAAGCCTTTGCTATCTTGGAATGTGAGCCAAACTTCAAAGAAAGGGGCTGGACCCACTTTGCCGGACAAGCGGCAGGAGCTGAAACCCTGGTTCTTATCACCCATCAGAAGGGGAGGAACATGGTGGTGGGGGGGGGCGGGGACACTGGAGAGAGTCGTTAACATGCTGTGCCTTTCTGTTTCGGCTGTCCTCTCTCCCAGGACTCTCCTTCCCCTTTATGCAGGCGGTGAATGCAGTTTTCCTGTAAAACAGCTGTGGTGTTGCCCTCTAGGGAGCTTCCCATGGCTCCCACATCTAGAGCTCTTGCTCCTATCCCCTGGCCTTCTTTTCAGAGCCCTTCATGTTTATGTGGGTTATAGTGCTTGAAGATACACACTAATAGTGTACTGGTGTGACATGTCTTCTCTCTCTGAGACTAACGGTGCCGACCTGGCACGGACCTGTGCTGTTCACCCCTGTACCCTGGAAGTCGGGCGTGGGGTGGAATTTACGTGGCTCTGTTTTCCCGCTAAAGGAAAGAGCTTTTGTCTTCGTATACATTTCACGGGTTTGGATACGCAGACAGGGGCTGAGAGCTGAGTTTGGGAGAGAGTGAAAATCCCTCTGGAAAATGGGGCATGGAGAATTCGGAGCTCGGGGAGGTGGAGTGTAGAGGTGGGGTGGCGGAGGGATGAGAAGAAGAGACAGAAGGAGGGGTGCCTGGGTGGCTCAGTCGGTTGAGCGTCCGACTTCGGCTCAGGTCATGATCTCGCGGTCTGTGGGTTCGAGCCCCGCGTCGGGCTCTGTGCTGATGGCTGGGAGCCTGGAGCCTGCTTCGGATGCTGTGTCTCCCTCTCTCTCTGTGCCCCTCCACCGCTCATGCTCTGTCTCTCTCTCTCTGTCAAAAATAAATAAAACATTAAAAAAGAAAGAGAGAGACAGAAGGGAACACACAGACGGAGGGACGGGAGACCAGCCATGGGGCCAGGCTGCCGCATACAGTGAGCGGCCAGGAAACGAATCCCCCGCACCGAGGGGTGGCCAGGGGCTGCATACAGCAGGGACGTCTATTATTAACTTGAATTTTGAAAAATCTTTTTGCGATATAACCCTCACACCCCGCGTCTGGTATCTTTTCGTCTTAAGTAGGAGCTCTGACGTAGCCAGAAATCTTAGGAGACTGGTTTTGCTTTTATTCCTTGCTTGGGTGGAAAAGGAAAAAAGGGCCGTATTCACAACCGGGCTGGGGCTGACGGTGTGACAAAGGGGACAGCCGAGTGATCAACAAACCACGATTTCAGCAAGTCTGACCCTCGAGGTGAAGGATGACAATGAGATCGTATGTCCTCTGGGGGGCGCCTGGCTGGCTCAGTCAGTGGAGTTGCGTCTCTGGACCTCGGGGTCATGAGTTTGAGCTCCATGTTGGGTGTAGAGATTAGTTAAAAAAAATAAAATATTAAAAAAAAAAGATCATAAGTCGTCTGGAAGTTGCTGATATCTGGAGCAGAGCTTAAGGCATGGAATGGGGGTTTGGAGCCATCTCGTATAGAACTTACGGGCAAGGGGATCCTAGTGCGGGCTATTTACCACGGGCCTGGCCCAGGGGCTCTCCAAGTGTGGTTGCTACACCAGCCGCAGTAACGGCAGCAGCGGCGCTTAGGAACTTGCCAGAAGTGCAAATTCTTGGTCCCCATCCCAAACCTACCGAGTCAGAAACTCTGGAGGTGGCGCCCTGAGAGCCGAGATTTACAAACCTTCCAGGTGATTCTGATGCATGCTCAACTTGAGAACCATGTGCTAAGCCCTCCGTAGCTTTGTGTTGAGTTAGTGAATACAAAGCTAGAGAGACTGAGTACTTTCATGGCGGCCTCTGTTTTCGTATCTTTGAAAAGGTTTTAGCTCCGTGCCGAGTCGTAATTCATCCACAGCCAGGCTTCTAGCCCACAGGAGCTAGAGTGGGCTTCCTCTCTAACCGCCTGAAACCAGACCGCTCGTGTCCCAGGTAGAGGGTGAGCCTCGCTGTCTTTGGGTCTTGCAGTGAAAGTCGATATTTTGAGGCCTCCCTGGGCTCACAGTCCGATGGCAGATTGCCCACTGGACCCAAGAACTCAGTTTTGCTCCCTGATGCGTAAGGAGAGGATAGTGATGGTGTTTCTTCAACATGCCCAGGGACTTTTCAAAATCGTCCGCCCTGGCAGATTCTCCGCGAGAGGCACATTGCTCTGCCTGTCAAGCTAGGATATTAAATTAAGCAAATTTCATCAGATAACACATCTTCTGGTTCGTGTAAATGTCCCACCAATCGCTGAGCTCGTAACTCAGCCTGATTGAAAGCAAGCTGCTAATCCGTTTCACTTTGTAGAAGGGTCCTGGGCTGGCTGGGAGCTTGTCCTTGTCCAAGAGCCCCGTGACAGCCATGCTGGATGGCCCCCTCCTCCACCCCCTTCTCTGTCGGGCTGGAGGTGCTGCCTAGCGTCCACTCTCCCCGGCCTCGGACCCCATAACCACGGGAGCCCCTGTCCCCGGGGTCGTAGAGGAGAAGGGCCAGCGGCCCAGTTCAGGACACCATGGAAATATAGTTGCAACATGCGTGACATTTGGCAGAACGTCTTCCACCCCCCCTCTAACATTCTGCCCAAGTTCAAGTTCAGGGACCTAGTCCTCTTTCATGCACTGGCCCCATCAAATGTTGGCTCTAGCTCTCAGTAGCTGCCTGCTTGAGTTTCTTTATCTTTAAAATGAGAAGACCACACTCCTTAGAGTGAATATGTATACAACATAATATGTATAATGGTAAAATATGGGTCTCAATAAATGTGGGTGTTCTTGCTATTATTATTTTTAATTTTTTAAAAATTTGTGTTTTTTTTTTAAATTTTTTTTAACGTTTATTTATTTTTGGGACAGAGAGAGACAGAGCATGAACGGGGGAGGGGCAGAGAGAGAGGGAGACACAGAATCGGAAGTAGGCTCCAGGCTCCGAGCCATCAGCCCAGAGCCTGACGCAGGGCTCGAACTCATGGACTGCGAGATCGTGACCTGAGCCGAAGTCGGACGCTGAACCGACTGAGCCACCCAGGCGCCCCAAAAATTTATGTATTTTTGAGAGAGAGAGAGAGAGAGAGAGAGAGAGCACGAATGGGGGAGGGACAGAAAGAGACAGAGACACAGCATCCGAGGCAGGCTCCAGGCTCCGAGCTGTCAGCACAGGGCCGGATGTGGGGCTCGAACTCACAAACCATGAGATCATGACCTGAGCTGGAGTCAGCTGCTCAACCGACTAAGACACCCAGGCGCCCCGGGGGTTCTTGCTATTATTTTTGTTTGCTCTATGTTTTTATCTCTAGGTGTCTGTCTCTTTAAAAGAAAATAGATTACCACCAGGCATTGGGTACTTACTCTATACTAAGCATCACTTAAGGCTTTTGACACACCACTCAGGTGATCCGCCGGTCCCCAGGTGACCCATGCTTTCCACTTTGCCTGTAAAATGGGACATGGTTTCTGGGAAGATTTGCAATAGCATGAATCGGGCTTCTCATGGGGTGCCCCGCGGAAATGCTGGAGAAATGGGAGAGATATTATGTTACATTTGATGTGTTTGGAGGCACACGACTTGGGAATTGAGAGCAGGGAAATATGACTTTGGGCGAAGGGGGATTGGCATGGGTTGGAGAAGAGAAGGGAAGGCGTCAGGGCAGGAGGCATGGCCAGGTAACAGGTGCAGTGGTGGAAATGAACATGGGGTGGGTGTGGTCAGAAAAGAAACGTATTCCCTGGTATTGTCTCTCTCCTTCTTTGGGTGCATGGGCAAGAATGGGACGGTGGGAGCCTCCTGATAGGAGGGCGGCACCAACAGGTACTGAAAGGTTGACTAGACCCCGAAGCGGTCAAATTCATGTAAACACATCAACTACCCTGTTTGTCACACCCACGCTCCCGCCCCAGCACCCATCGCTGTGTCAAGCGCAGAATAGTGCCCACAGGGTTTGTTGACTGAATTCATGGACAAGAGGTTAAGATCCCTGGTCACAAAAGGAACCTTGCTTTCCCAGGTAGAACTCATACTCGACCAATTAAACCCAGCCTATACCCGCCTGGGTGGTGTAAAAAATAGGAAGGACTCAAAAATCACTCTGGGTGCCCACCTGAGACTCTGAGTGTGCACTTGGGATGCCGTTCTCCCAGAACGGTCGGCATGCACCCACCCATAGGGTCACCAGGTAAGAAATAGGATGCTCTGTCAAATTTGAATTTTAGATAAACAACATTTTTTTCTTAGTATAAGTATATCCCAAATATTGCATGGGATATACTTACACCAAAAAAAAAATCATCGATCTAAAATTCTAATTTAAAGAGGGGCTCATATTTTTATTTGCTAAACCTAGTGCCTGACCTAGTCCCTGACCTCCCTCTGCTTGGCCAACCACAGTGTAATGCTTGGTGATACAGTAATATTATTGCATAATTCCTTTTATCTGGCATACGGGAATTTTTTTCCCTCCTTGTGGGATGAAACCGCCAATCGTAAATTGCAAAGTTGAAGTTTTTTCCCCTAAATTTATGCTTACCATAGAAGATCGAAAATCATGAAATAAACCATAATTCATCTAGTTAGAGATAATCTCAATATCCGATATTGCCTTTTGCTTTCTCTTGGGGACACATAGTTTCTTTACATAATTGAGAAAAATACATAATTCTCTACCATGATTTTTCACTTAGCCTTATACTATAAATATTTTTATGTCAATAATAATTCTGACATTGCCTTAAAAAATTTTTTGCAATGTTTATTTTTGAGAGAGAGAGACAGAGCACAGGGGAGGGAGGAGCAGAGAGAGCGGGAGACACAGAATCCAAAGCAGGCTCCAGGCTCTGAGCCATCAGCACAGAGCCCGACGCGGGGCTTGAACTCGCAAACCGTGAGATCATGACCTGAGTTGAAGTCGGATGCTTAACGGACTGAGCCACCCAGGCGCCCCTGACATTGCCTTTTTAAATGACAATAATATTCCATTGCATGGGTATACATGGGGTT
The DNA here is from genome assembly GCF_046562875.1 of Panthera onca. NCBI lineage: Eukaryota > Metazoa > Chordata > Mammalia > Carnivora > Felidae > Panthera > Panthera onca. The sequence continues at coordinate 10,333,873 of NC_138350.1, read as the reverse complement.
TTACATGTTTTAATAATGTAAGTGCCCCAAAGATGAATATTTTTATGTGTAAAATTGCTTTGTGGGAAAGCAGATTTTTTCAGATGTTCCCCTTGTTAATGGGTTCTGAGTTGAACGGCTATGAGCATCTATCTATTTATTGGTTTTTTTTTTTCCCCTGTGGATTGTAAAAGAAATTCATGTTTTGTGGGTCAAATTTGGCATATGCAGAGAAAAGTGTAAAGGTGGCAATCAACCCCATTTGTAACCCCACTACCAGTAGGCAATATGCCAACGTTTGCCTGTGTCTGCTTCTGAAGGAAGACTCCCGAAGGTCCTGGCATATAGTTGTTTTCCAGATAGGTTGTATCATTTTACATGAGACCCACAGAGAACAGGCTGAAAGTTTTCCACAATGTCACCGTTACTTAATACTATCCTTAAAAGGAATTAGTAATTCCATAGTTGTTTTCGTTTGGGGATCTTTGATTTCCTGGTGAGTTGGAATGTTTTTCAAAATACAGTATACGCTGCCGTGTGAAAGACGCGTGCATGTTGCAACTGTCTGCCATCAGACGATTATCTGTCTATCGTCACTCCTTAACAACCAGCCAGCGCGTGCCCGTTGGCCAAGAGTGAGCTTCCTGCGGGCTGGGACCATACGTACCTTTCCCTCTAAATTCCCGTTCAGTGATAAGCGCCTAGTAGGCACTTTAATCACTACTAATTAATCATCAGTTGACTCCCTCCAAAGATCCCTCCAGAAAGAAATTGCTCTTCAAGGACAGGATTCCTGAAGCCCTCTGGAATGCTATCATGCCATCATCCACTTTGGCTCACTCTTACCCGCGTTAAGAGGAATAGATCGGAGGGCCTCCTGGAGGTATGTAGTCACCTATGAAAGCAGCAACTGAATAGTCTTGATGGCTAGATGATGGAAATCAAGAGATCTCAGACTTAGGTAGACTCTCTTCTCTGTGCCGGGAAAGACACACACACATGTTTCTCTCTGTGTCTGTCACTGTGCTAGCTTAGCAGAGTGGATGAGTGGTACCCAATGTGGATGGAGAGCAGAGAAGCTTCATGAGGGCAAGACCTCAACATCCTGCTGGCGTTTAGGGCTCGGAGGGAAAAGGACGGCCGTGGCCCAAAGTGGCGGACAGTTGGGGACCACAGAACCGACCGGTCCCAACGCTGAATCCCAGTGCCTTTTCTTAATGTTCGAGGGGTCCCTTCTAGGCATTGCCAAGTTCCTTCCGCTGAACAGGCACACGGATATTGAAGGGGAACATCTCTTCAACACGTATTTCTCCAATGTCTCTTTTGTAGCGGGCACTGAGGTCCAGCAGTAAACCAGGTGAAGGTCTTTGGTTCTCCTCTTTTAGAGTCTGCGAAGAGATTGCAACACCCTTAATCAGTGTGACTTTGACTGACTTCTGTCTGTCTGGCTTGGTTCTAGAGAGCAGAGGTTGCAGGGGCAAAACGTGGCCAAGGCAGGATTCCAGGTAAATGAGGTTAGCGCTCGACACGGTCATGATCTTGGAGCAGCGCTTCCCTCCCCTGAAGAGGTTGCTCTTGACCCATTCCCCAAACTACCGCGCTCCTCTAAGACCTTGCCTGGCTTCCTGTGAACGTGAGCCACCAGACACAGATGGGGCCAACCAGGACTGGAAACTAGACCAGTGAGAACCTTTCTCTCCACTCCTGAGATGACCACGCCCATCCCGATGATGCCTGATTCTTTTTACAGATCGGAGGGCTTTGTTCTGAAATGAGATTTCTTCAAGTGGGTTTTGTGGGGGATACGGATATTTACCATGTGCCTATTCCATGCAAGATACGGAGTTACACAAAGACGGACAGTTGCCTTTGCCTGCGGGACAGCTCAGAGCCTTTATTATGCTAATGTGTGCAGTGAGTTTCAGGGAGGGTCAAGACAATGCAGCATTTCTCAAACTCACTTGACTGTAGACACCCTGTTTATTTTGGTCTTTCCTCTTTTGTTTGCAAGACATCACAACCACTTCGGTTCTATTCCACAATGCCTGTTAACCCATAGATCTGTGCATAATGTGTTCACGTTGATATTCTGATATTAACACAAAGCAAAGTTAAACATGGTCACCAATGTAAAAACCTAGGAGAGAGAGGAGGGGAAAAAACCCCACACCAAACCGGGAAGTCCTGCATAGATGCTTGGCCCAAAGATTTATGCTCGACTCTTAAGAGGCCACCTAATTGAATAGTTACAAGACTAAAGGTTAGACCTACTGTTCCCTGACTAGTTTCTTCATCTGGGCAGGATTTAATTGTGACATCTACACTTGGCCGTCCCTTCCTGTCATCACGGTTAGACAAGCTGACTTCTTGAGAAGCAGCCATCCTGTGGTGTCTTTTTTCTTTCCATGAGAAAAACGCATGGGGGGGTTGCAGTTTGCAAAGCGTCCCATAAGCCAAAGCTGCCGCTTGACCCCGCTCGGAACTTTGAGACCCTCGGATGGGCTTCATGCAAGAAATCCTGTTCGACGTTCTAACCTTGCCTCTTGGGGCAATAAATTAAGAAGGCACGGGGGCTTTCCCCCGCTCCACGTCCAAGTGCACAGTGGCTGTTGGTGAGAGCGGATGGTGCGCTGGGGTTGCCGCAAGTTCCTACTGGAAGTGAATGAATCTTTCTAGAAGCTCGCTGCTGGATCCCCAGGGGAGGTGCCTCTCGCTTTGATCTCTGAGACCAGAGCTTCACAGAAAAGCGCAAAATGTTGTCATGCCCGGGTCTGTGGCAGGCGCACACTTGGAATTTATTGCTGGAATGGATAAGAGACAGGCTGAAAACACGGAGACGGGGCTCGCGATTTCCCAGCACTGCTCCCGGGGGCTTCTCGGAAACCCTGCGTGCAGTCCCCCTGCGAGCAGGGCAACAGAGGGCCTCGCCTGTTCCTGCTGCTGTCCTTAGACACCGAGAACGGGAACAGCTCACCCCAGCTGTTTTAAGAACTGGGATTCAATTTGGAGAAAGGGTTCCAGAGGCAGGGAGCAGAGCAGGAAAAGGAACAGGCAGGACTTGGGGGTTGGGAGAGGGGAGTTGGAGCACCGACCCAGCCGTGCATCTGCTCTGTAACCCTGGAGAATCTTCCCGTCAGCAAAATGGGAATGATATGCACGTTCACCCACCCCAGAGGCATTGTGCGAATACAATCAGTTTATCCCGGCAATGCTCTCAGAACAAACCCTCTCAGAATAGTGCCCGGCATTCGGGAGACTGGGATCAGCAAACTGGCTCGAAGGCCAAATCTGCCCGCAGCCTGTTTTGGTAAATAACATTTTACCCGAACACAGCCACACCCACTTCTTTGTTTTCTCTCCCTCAAGATCTTTTTTTTTTCTCCACAAAGTACTTTTTTTTTAAATTTTTTTTTTTTTTTAGTGTTTATTTATTTATTTTGAGAGAGAGCACTCGTGCCAGCAGGGGAGGGCAGAGAGAGAGAGAGAGAGAGAGAGAGAGAGAGAATCCCAAGGAGGCTCCGGGCTGTCAGCGCAGAGCCCCGCGCGGGGCTCCATCCCATGAACCGTGAGATGGTGACCCGAGCCGAAATCAGGAGTCTGATGCTTAACCGACTGAGCCACCTGAGAGCACCCAGGCGCCCCTGTGGCTGTCTTCACGTGGCACGAGACGAACGGAGTAGTTGGGGACGGAGTCTGTGTGGCCTGCAAAGCCAAAAATATTTGCCTTCTAGCCCTTTACCAAAAAAACGTTCACCCACCTTTATGTAGAATATTAGCTCTTGGCATTTACATGACTCAGAACAATTCCCTAGGGGTATTATGAATAAAATGAGGATAAATACATCAAGGGCTTTAAAACGTGTTGAAATGAGCCTATGTCTGATGGAAAGGGATGGTTTACTAAACCACTCATGCAGATAATAGAATTTTATGTAGAAGTTTTTAAATGCTTTATTTTTATAATTTTTTAATGTTTATTTATTTTTGCGAGAGAGAGAGAGAGAGAGAGAGACCGACAGAATGCAAGTAGGGGAGGGTCAGTGAGAGGGAGACACAGAATCTGAAACAGGCTCCAGGCTCTGAGCTGTCAGCACAGAGCCCGATGCGGGGCTCGAACTCAGGAACCTCGAGATTACGATCTGAGCCGAAGTCCATTAACCGACTGAGCCACCCAGGTGCCTGTATGTAGAACTTTTTAAATGATGGGGTGGGGGTGGGTGGGGTGGGGAATGGCTTAATTCTACGAAAACACACACACACACACACACACACACGCACATGCATGCACACGGTTCTCCCCACATGCTAAGCAGTTGCCAGGTATTATGTGAGCCCCTCCTCCAATATCCTTGGGAAGCGGGTGCTATTTTTATCCCCATTTCACAGAGGAGAAAGTTGAAGCTCAGGGTGTGAAAGTGAGGTGTCCAAATTTCCACAGGGTGGAAGGCAGGCAGATTCAGAACACAGGCTTATCGGTGTTAAACGAAACAGAAAAAGAAAAAGAGAGAGAGAAAACCAACAAGCCAGCCGGCCAAAGAGTACATGTAATAATATCTAATTCTTATAAAAATAAGTATAAATATGTGCGTGCGTGTACATATCTAGGTATAACAGGGAAGGCATATATTAAAATGTTAACAGAAGTTACTTTGGGGTCATAAGGTACTAAGCAGTATGTTAAAATTTTCTTCCTTACATCTGATAATGTCTCCCCTTGAACCTATGCCATCAAGAGGGAAGGAAGATTTAAAAGAAAATGGTTTGGGCACCGATAGGTCCTGTTTGCTGATCCTCCTACGTTAGATCTCATTCCCAGCTACGTTAATAAGGTCCCAAAGCAAATGTCAAACTTAGTAGCAACCATTCCCGGTGCCAGGAATCAGTGCACCTAAGCTTCCAATTTCCCTCCAGGGCTCAGACCCACGCCCCTTCCCCCATCCCCCCCCCCCCAGCTCTTCCCTCAACCCCCTTCCCCCCTGTACCCTCCCCTCCCTGGAGGTCACAAAACAGCCATGCATCTCTCCTTTCTTGGAGGTCTGTGACTGCCTCCGAACTTTGAAGAGACTCCTGCTTTTTATAAATATTTTGGAAGCATCTCAAGCCTTACAAAAAAAAATAATAAAATAAAAAAGCCACTTAAACTTAGAAGAGATGCATCTTGACAAATCAAGGAGGCCATGAGATCATCGTTCAGGTTTTTATTGTATTTTCCCTTACTCCAGAAAGTGGGAATGCATCCAAACCAGAATGTGGACTGCCCTTTTGTATTTCTGGGAGAATAAAAGGAATCTGGCTATGTCCTGCGAAGCATCCGACATTCACATATTTTTTTCTGGCCCAGACGTTTTGCCAAATGTCAACGTTACTTGCAGAATGTGGCTGTTTTTATTTTAATCTGCAAATATCACTCCTGTGAATTATGACCTTTCCCTGGTTTGGGTATTAGAACGGGAACCGGGAAGCTAGTGAAAGGGGATGCAGGCAAGGGAAGGACGTTTTGGAAAATGCAAACTTAAGAGGCATCTGTCGAAACATTCTTGTTAGAAATGTTTTTCCCACTTTGCTCATTTTGAGAAACTTATGATTTTTTTTTTTTTTTTAGAGGTTTGGAACCATCACCTTTCCCCTTGGGGTTTCATTTTTACTGCAGTAAATTCATACAGGTGGGGCTGGAAATGTGTATTAATTGAATGACAATTTATGCCAAACATTCTGCTGTGTGCTGAGGACAGATTCGTGCACAGGCAGGCAGGGTCCCTGTTATTACGGATATGATGAGTGAGTGCAGAATACAATTCAATGACGTCAAGGGTGCAAAGTATTTTGGAGGCTATACTGGGTGATATGGGAGCAAGTAATGATTTTAACCTCGTCTGAAGGGTCGGGGGAGGCTTTGGGAAGCAGTGACAATTGGGTTGAGTTATCTGAAGGCGGAGGGGACGGAGATGGGGGTGTTGGGCAGACCAGATGTCTTGGGCAGAGGGAACAGCCTACGTGAGGGGCTGGGGGCTGGGAGAGAGCACGGCATCCCGGAGAAACCAGTTTCCTACTGTAGGGTTACAGGTAAGGGTAGCGACGAGTCATATTTTAAGAGCCTCCTGGCACTTACCGACGTGCATCGGAGAAAATTGTGGTTATAGATCGTACTCCGTTTAAAATCTGAGCAGGAGACGCGAACATCTTCTTGAATTCTGATTCATTTGCACTTGTGTTCCCAAGGCTAATGAAATAATGAGACATGGACAAATCAAAGCCATAAGGTATGTTTTTTTTGCTTTTATTCCAAGAGGCAGTATGCGTTCCATATACACGCCACGTGTTTCTTCTATTCGGGAGCAGAGGCAGTCCCAGCGGATGGGAGAAGAGGGCACAGGAATTGGCATTCTTGCTGGGGAAAGGTCAGCCCGCTTGCTTCCCTCACCCCAGTATATCCTAAAAGATCTGGCTCCCCCCAACCCAGACTTTGGCCTCAAGGGCATTTGGGATTGTAATCAGAAACTACTTGAATGAGCTGCTTCGCGGTAAGTATGATCACGGCCCTTCTCCCATCGGAGGAAGGGCGTGCGCAGAAAGAAGCATTTATTGAGCGCCTCCTAGGCGCTGAAGATGGGCGCACCGTTCGCCTTTCAGCCTCACGCGTCCGTCACCTCACCATTTCTGCGATCATTTCCATTCTAGAGAGGAGAGGACCCGAGCTCAGAGCGCTGGGGCCTCCGTTCCGTCCCTTCCACTGTTTGCCTCTGAGTTCCATTATTCGCGGACCCTCCAGAGGGGGGCTGATCTGGCCCTGCTTGGGTCTCCCAGTGACCCCTCTCATCTCCTTTCCTGTGTCCTCCACGCACTAAGAGCTTCCTGAAGTCAGTGGAAGGAGCGGAGGGTGTTTGTTCTCGGAGGACTATTTCAGAACCGACCACCTGAAGGGGTGAGATGCGGGGACTTCTACGATTCACCATTGGCGCGGAGGGGGGCGGGGAGGCGAAGAACTCTGCCCCACTTGGAGGGTAACCCGCACCCCGGACAGGCGCGCCCAGAGCAATTTAATTTCTCTCTCCTGCCCCTCGGTCAAATTTATCCGGTGGGGGCCGTTAGACTCCTGGGTTCGGGTCAGGGCTCAGCTGCTTGCCGCCGTGCGACCCTTAACCTCCCGTCGCCTCAGTTTCCTCCTTTGCCAAATGGAAATATTAATACGAGGCCCTCCGGCTTTGACGTGCTTTGTAAATGCCCAAGCCCACAGCAGGTTGTTTTAATTTTTACTTTATTGTCTTTGAGGGGTCTTTGACCCCAGTGGTCTCAAAGGCCAAGTGTTCCCGGCTTGGAGTTTTTCAAGAATTGACAATTCGGCCCCAAGTTTACGTCGTCCAGGGTCGCTAAGGAAGCGTGGCAGAATCGAGAACTCGGCTGGGTTTCGGGGGCACTGAGAGGTGCATCTGATTTCTGGACTCCGAGTGAATTCTACCGTGAAAGGGCCGGCTCATGGGCCTTCTAGAAGTGGCCTTGGGCAGATAGAGCACGACGATGCCGAGTCCTTAATCAGGGATAAAAGCCTTGAAGTCTCAGAATGTTCCTGCTCTTGGCTTAACACCCAGAACAAAGGCTAACAGGTGCTCTGCCCAGGGGGGCATGAGTCTCTGCACCAACATTTCTCACTTCTTCCCTTGGCACCCCCGGGGTGGGGGAGAGGGTGGGGGGGACCCCCTTTCAGGGCATTTCCCCAGTTTCCTCCCTCCATCCCAGAAATGGTGGTCCAGAAGCTCTGGAAGGACACACAAGGACCAGACATCCCAGCATCCCAAGACATCCCAGCATCCACTGATCAAATCAGCCCAATGGACCCATTTTCTTAGTGCCCACAGGGGTCTTTCCTAACAGGCTGATGTTGAGTAGAGACAGCAGAGAAGCTTACAGGGGTAGGGGGTGTTTGGGTTGACTGAGGCTAGCATTACATTTTAAGGTTGATTTGGTTCCTGTGAAGGGGACCCCAGATTCTAACGTGTCATTCCTGGTCAAAGCGACTCCTTAGGAGAAAACAAACTGATGAAGGTGTTAACACTCTGGGGTCTGGGAACTGACTTAGCTGGTTCAAATTCTGATTCTATCCCAACTGTGTGACTTCAGGCAAGTTGTTTAACCTCACTCAGCCAATGTTTGAATAAGCCTCCACAGAGAGATGCTCTCTTCTGGGGTCCTGTAGCTGCTTCTTATGTGTCTATGAATTAAAGGTCTTACCAAAACAAACTGAACCATCATGCTATTTACCTACCTACCTATCCATCCATCTGTTCATCCGTCCATCCATCCATCTACCAATTCATCCATCCATCCATCCATCCATCCACCCACCCACCTATCTCCATCTATCTGTATCTGTGTATACTAACAAGTATCTACATCCAGATACCAATCTAAAAATTAGCTCTTGTGAAGGACCCGCAGGCGTGTCACTAGCTTTTCACAATTGAACAATATATTTTGAAATCCTTTCATGTTAATGATTATACATACAGGTGCGCCTGGGAGGCTTAGTCGGTTGAGCATCCAACTCTTGATTTCAGCTCAGGTCATGATCTCATGGTTCTTGGGATCGAGCCCTGCGTCGGACTCTGGACTGACAGCATGGAGCCTGCTTGGGATTATCTCTCTCTCTCTCTCTCTCTCTCTCTCTGTCAAAATAAATAAATAAACTTAAAAAAATAATGACACATACATATCATTCTTTACTCATTGCAAAATAGCCTTCTTAATTATATAGCCTTCTTAATTATTTCCCTGGGTTAACTCCTAAGAATGGACTAGCTGGGCTATCTGTAAAATACCAGGTATCAGCTTGCCCTTCAGGAAGGTTCTACCAGTTGACACGTCCACCAACAGAGAATGAGAATGCTTGGTGCTGTTACTACTCATTTTCATGGTCAGTCTCCTCCTTCTGATTTTCAGGGTTGACAATGGAAGGTGCCACTTAGCATGCTGTCACAGGTCACTTCCTGCCCCGGGGGCGGTGGGGGGAGGGGTCCCTTAAAGCCAGGTTTGCCCGGTGGCTGTGAGGCCTCCAGCCCCTGTAGTCACAGCGGTTAACAGACGAACGCTGGAGGGTTCACAGCCTGGCGTCCATAGGAAAAACCCACAGAAAACCATGGACTCATAAATGGATCCTCTATGGTTAACAGAATTCTAGACGTAGAGCCCACAGCCCTTTAACAAACGGGGAAACCGAGGCTCACGGGAGGCCAGTGAACTTCCCAAGGGGGCACAGGGAGTCCTTGTGGGGGAGGGTCTCTCCGCACCCCCTCCCAGAACTTGCTTTCTCCCCCAAGCTCAGCAGCCCGAAGCCTTAAACCCTTTCACTTTGAGAGAAGCTCTCAGATCCTCTTGCGGTTTTTGATTCCTCTTTCGCAAGAGCACTTTGCATTTTCTCCTAAATTCCTTCCAGCTGTCAGGTAGGAGAGCCCCCTGATAAGGATTTCCCTAGTGTGGGAGAGAAACATTTACCAGAGGTAACTGAGCACACCAGGCTCCCTCCCCGACAGTTTCCAAGCATATGGAATATATTGTGGTTGGACGGAGATATATTTTAAGAATTTCTCCTGCATCTTTTCAGATCCGTTCCACCAAGGATTACTACAGGTGTCATGAAAAGTGGGCTTTTGCTCTTTCCCCCCGAGGAGGAGGCAGGCTTTGGCGGTAGAATCGGCTCCACGGGTATGGGAGCCAGAACGAGCCTCTGCCCACGACTGGAGAAAGAGCCTGGGACCTAACCTCTCCAGGGTCCCCAGGCTTGGTTGCTTCTCTGTTTTCCCTGCTGGGATGTGAGTGACAATGATAAATATTTATTGAGTGCTATCCCCGACTCTACCCCATTACCATCTAGAGTTTCCTTCCTAACCCTTCGATGGTTTCGGCCAGTTCTTTGTTTGTGGTCTGCCTTCCCTCATGAGGGCAGCAGCTTTCTCTGTGCTGTTCCTTCCCTGGCTTCTAGAATATCGTCTTTCACATAGTTGGTACTCAATAAATACTTGATGAATAGGCTGACCTTTGCGTATTTAGTCCATTACTGGATGTTCACAACAGCCTCATAGGGGAAGAATTGTTATTAACCCCTGTTTCATAGGGGAGAAGAATGAAACACAGAGAGGTTAAGTAACTTGACTTAGGTCACACAGCCTGCGTGTGGCAGATCCAAGATGCACACACAGGTCCACGCAATTCCAAAGCCCGTGTTCTTAACAATCCATGGGAGACTCAAGGGAATCGCTTCGGGAGGCCAAGTCTTTGGGCGGACGCCCTTGCACCCAGTGTCTGTCAACCCCTAGGCTGGGTACTGGAGCCGTCATGGCGAATAGGACACAGTTGCTGCCCACAAAGAATTTATTGCCTACTGGAGAAGTGAGTCAGCAGTCAATGGCAATGCAGTATGATCAGTGTTATGATAGGGGAGTGCTCAGGGGACCAGGGCAGCACTGAGGAGGACATCTTTGCCACAGCCAGGGAAAGCTTCCCAGAAGAGGTGACATGGGATACCCATCATCATCTTCACCTTTAACATCATTGTGCTCAGAATGGTAATTTACTGGGGCGCCTGGGTGGCTCAGTCGGTTAGGTGTCCAACTTCAGCTTAGGTCATGATCTCGTGGTTCGTGGGTTCGAGCCCCGCGTCGGGCTCTGTGCGGACAGCTCGGAACCTGGAGCCTGCTTCGGATTCTGTGTCTGCCCCTCTCTCTCTGCCCCTCCCCTGCTCACGCTCTGTCTCTCTCTCAAAAAATAAATAAACATTAAAAAAAATAAAAAAAAAAAAAAAGAAAGGTAATTTACCGAGATCTTTCTTTGTTTCGCAGACCAGGCCCAATTCTACACACGTTGGAAATGTAGTTCCCAAAGTAACCTCGCAGGATATTGCTGTATTTATTTTATAGACAAATACACTGAGACCCAGTGAGGTCACCTAACTTGCCCACGAGCCAAGGTCAGAGGCTGCGCTGAGATTGGACCTCAATTCTTTCTGGTGCTAGAGTTATTGCCCTCCATTTCATCTGAGGCCTGAAGGGTGTGTGTGTGTGTGTGTGTGTGTGTGTGTGTGTGTGTTGGGGGTGGGGGACCACCAGATAAAGGGGAGGAAGTGTGTTCTCCGAAGCGGGAATATTGTGAGAAGTTAGGAGGCAAGAGAGTCAGATCTCTAAGGGAGAAGTAAGCAAAGCATTCTAGAAGCTGTACTCCAGGGCCCCAGCTACCGGCAAAGCCTCCTCAACTAAGACATATCGGATCCAGACACATGCCTATGGCCCAACTGTGTCTAATCAGCAGAAGTCATGAGGAGTAGCATCATGTGGTAAAAATGTGGTTTGTCAGACAATAGGCTTTATGGGCAGGGCTACGGCCTATAGCCAGGGTGAGCAGAGGTGGCCAATGGCCACATAACACTCAGGCCAACCAACTTCCCAAGACCCATGCTTCCAGGCTGGTCCAAGAGGTTGCCTGGCAATCCCAGCCTTAGGTCCCAGACCCCGGTCTTCCCTTCCACTGGATGGACGGATCTTACTATTGGAGCGATCAAGGGCCCAGGCAATCAGATCGACCTGGAGATTTCTCTCCCTCACTGAACCTCGCAGGGCCCAATTTTCTGTGTGTTTTCCTCTCTCGCTGGCATGGTGTCATGGTTCTTTACTGAAACAACATCTTTATCGTAGAGTATCCGGCCACTTCTTCAAATGTATTCAGATGCTGAGCTCCCGCCTCCTTCCGGAAGCATCCCATCCACAGCTGGTCCAGGCGGTCAATGAACCACATGGTTTCTTTCCAAAGGACCACTGATCCGATTGTGTGATTCCTTAACCGTAGCCGATTGGACCAGCCGATTGAATTATGCTACGCCTGCTTGGATCATGTGACCCGTAAGCCCCCAACTGATCCCTTCAAGGACAGCAGGCCATTGTTGAACAAGACACCGATGATCTGTGAGGAGCGGCACATAAGATGAGTTGTTCATCCATTACTACCTTCTTTTGTGTTAATTTTTTTTTAGCGTACCATTTTAATTCCTCTGTTGACACTTTCACTAAATTTTTTGAGTTATTTTCTTAGCGGCGGGTCTCAGGGTTCCAATTTATCACAGTCTCCTCCAGATCAGTGCTAATTTAGCTCTAGTAAAATATACGAACTTTACCCTACGATAGATATAAAACATCATAAAGTTGTTAAGGTATATTGAGCATTTCTGCAAACCAGTCTCTATGCCAAATACTTCCCAAGGGCGATATCATTTAATCTGAAAAGTAAAACCAAACCATAAGGTAGTGTTACGATTATCTCTATCGCAGAGATAGGAAAAATGAAGTCTGGAAGTGTTTGAATCATCTGCTCAAGGACGTATTGCTAGCAAGCAGTAGAAATGGAATTCTAACCCATGCAGTATGACTCTCAACTTTGGTAATGAACACAACGATTTCAGGCCAGATGAAAAGGTTGTGAATCCAGCGTCACTCTGGGAGTTAGACATAAGAACTTGAGGGTTGGCTCCTAGACTACCAGCTCAGAGCTAAGAATTGCCAGCCTCTTCCTTCCTGTGCAGTATTCAGTTCAAGAGTTGATCAACCCTCGGTGAGTGTCCACTAGGTCCCCAGGGCTTGGGAGAGGCATGTCACAGACACATCTGTCAGAATCTCTTTTGTGCCTGGACCACTTCTCACTACTATCCTCCACTCTGAACCCCTCCCCCATGCATTCATTTGGAAGACATCGGATTGTCCCAGTAAGGGAGCATTGAAAACGCAGCCAAGTGCAACTTGTATATTTTCCACCTTCTCAGTGAGCCTGAACTAATGGGTCAGCCCAAAGTGGCTCAGAGGAAATCAATACTTTTCCCTTGGTCCCTGAGCTCCATGATGAGCCTGATTCTGATTGCCTCCTCCTGTTTAACCCTTCCCTGCAATCTTGGCAAGGATGACTCACTGAAGTTTCTTCTTTCTGATGGGGCAGAAATTCCCTCTCTATTTACTCTCCCCAGAGCTCTGGCTGAGACCACTTTCCCCTCTGTCCTGCCATCTCCCAGACATGTCTGCTTTGAATCATTGCCTTAGCGTATCCAGGGAGCAAGGCTACCCCTTTAACAAAAGGCAGGACTTGACGCTGGGGCTGATTCAAATCTTGGAGTAATTCCATCCTTCTTTACTCACTTGATACTAGAGGAAGTCAATCAATAGAATGGTGGAGAAGGTGTTGATGGCTCTGACCACCTCCCCCAAGGACTGTTCACGCACCCCATCATCCCCCGCCATGAGACAGATCTGTGTCATTTAACCCGCTTTCAGAATTTGAAAGCACTTTCTTCTTTGGCTCTCCGATCATTTTTTCAATTAGGATCAAACAGATGCCACTAATCTCCTTTAAAAGCTAGTACGTGACTGAGCCAGGACTCGAACACAAGTTGTCTGACTTCAGAGCCCAAGCTGTGTCTTGCTGGTACCCATTACAATGCATCTCGGGACTACGGTGCTTGCCCCCGAGTGATGTGGATGACTGTTCTGCCAAGCCCACCCTGACGGCAGGAAGATTCCCGCATTTTACAGAGGGATAGAATGAGCAGCAACGGGGGTGGAAACGTGAGCCAAAGGACCCCAGGATGGAAGAAACAGAAATGGAAGCTGATGTCCCTTCCTCCCGTGCTTGCCACTCTCCACGCACAGATGCTTTGAGAGCATTCCTGCATTGTTCTCAGCACAAACATCCCGACTTAGTCTGACATCTGAAGAAATCAAGATACAGGTGCAATTGCGAACACCAGCACCGAAATTGATAATAATGAGACAGTTTCTCTGTTTCCTACCATCCAAGTATAAGCCGTCCAGGGCTGAAATGGCAGCTCTGTGGTGGCGGGTGTCACGTGCTTAGGCTTCTTCTCTCTGTTCACATCCCATTGGGCTGAACTTAGTCACATGACCATAACTAACTGCAAGGGAGGCTGGGAAATGTAGTCTTTGGCTGGATGACCATATAGGAGCTAAAATTTGGGGGAATCCCTTACTAAAGAAAGAAGGGGAGGACAGATAGTGGGAGACAAAAGCAGTTTCTTTCACAAGTATTCAAATTGCTGGCACTGACATTTATTTTTATACAACACACACACTGTGTGTGTGTGTGTGTGTGTGTGTGTGTGTGTGTATTTGAATCCCTTGTACATTCACTACCACTACCACACAGAGAATCACACATGACATTTTGGTGTGATTCCCCCCACCCCCCAGACAGTTTGTATCAGTCTGGTCCCAGTAGGAAAGACATGGCACGCTCAAACAAGTACTTAAAGCAAGTTTAATATATAAACTATTTACAAGATTTGGACAGGGTATAAAACCTCAGGGCTATAGCAACAGTGGTGTTATTGGTCTGTGTTCTCTCAGGAAAGTGGAATCACAAAAACCTTGGGACGCCTGGGTGGCTTAGTCGGTTAAGCGTCCGACTTGGGCTCAGGTCATGATCTCATGGTTCCAGCCCCGCGTCGTGCTCTGTGCTGACAGCTCAGAGCCTGGAGCCTGCTTCAGATTCTCTCCCTCTCTCTTTGCCCCTCCCTCTCTCTCTGCACTCTGTTTCTCGCTCTCTCTCGAAGATAAATGAACATTAAAAAGAGAATTTAAAAACAAACACTTTTGTAATATGTCTGTGTCTGTCCATATTTATCTATCATCTATCTATCTATCTATCTATGTATCTATCTATCCACCCATCCACCCACCTGCCCATCCATCCATCCATCTATCCATCCATCCATCCATCCATCCATCCATCCATCCATCAATCCATCTATCTATCTATCTATCTATCTATCTATCTATCTATCTATCCATCTATCCATCCAACCACCCACCTGCCCATCCATCCATTCATCTATCTATCTATCATCTGTATGTGTGTGTGTGTGTGTGTGTGTGTGTGTGTGTGTGTGTATGCATTTCTATGAGAAAATGTACACATCTTGTCCAAGCGAAGTCATTATTTTTGTTTGTTTCTCTTCACGCTTGATTTCTTTGGGGAGCAGATAGGAGATAGACTGCCTCGAAATTGAAGAGAAGTTTCCAGTCTTTCTTCTACCTCTTGTTAGTGGTGATCCTGGGATAGCCACTTAACCTTTCTGCGGTGTGCCATGTTGATTTGTCAAGGGGGGATCCCGCCAGCTGCCCCCGTTTCTTCTGAGAGCTCTGATGGGAAAGGTCTGACAAGACAGGCTGGAAATGTTTTCTCAGGGGATAGAACACTCTACAAAGTGGACAGACATCTTGGTGAAACCCAATCAGGAATTCATAACCCAACACATCTTACTTAGCCCCTTCTTTTTCTGGGTCATAGCAACTTCAGCAAGTCAGCTTAGCCAGGCTCTACTTTCAGGATCAGAGTCATAGAAAGCTCTTTACGATGCCCTTCCAGGCTCCCTGTGGTCTGTCCTTGGCCACCTTCAGCCTCCCCTCTCATACTTCTTCCCTGTGCTCACTCCAGCCACCACGGCCTTCGTTCTGTTCCTTGACCAATCTCTGTTCATTCCCACATCTGACCTGTAGCTCTGGCTGTTTCCTCTGCCTAGAACCCTCTGCTCCCATATCTTCACATGACTGGCTCTTTTATAAAATAAAAAAAATTTTTTTTTGAAGTTTATGTATTTTGAGGGAGAGAGAGAGAGTACACGCATGTGCACAGGTGTGCACGCAAGCGGGGGAGGGGCAGAGAGAAGGAGAGACAGAATCCCAAGTAGGCTTCGTGTCCTCAGCGCACAGCCTGATGCAGGGCTCAAACTCACGAACTGTGAGATCATGACCTGAGCTGATACCAAGAGTGGGACACTTAACCGGCTGTGCCACCCGGGTGCCCCTGAAAAAAAATTTTTAAGTTTATTTTTGAGAAAAAGAGACAGGGTGGTGCAGAGAAAGGTGAGTTGGGGGAAGGGCAGAGAGAGAGGGGAAGAGAGAGAATCCCAAGCAGGTTCCACACTGTCAGCGTGCAGCCTGATGCGGGGCTCGAAGCCACAAACTGTGAGGTCGTGACCTGAGCGGAAATCAGGAGTAGGATGCTTAACCGACTGAGTCACCCAGGCGCCCCAGCTGGCTCTTTTATAGGGTACAGGTCTCTCCTTAAATGTCCCCTCCTCAGGGAGGCCTTCCGGGACTGCAGAGTCTAATATCCCCCCCCCCCCCCCCCCCCCCCCCCCCCCCCCCGTGACAATCATTCCTACATCAACACCTTGTTACATTATGCTAACAGCACTCATCCTTCTTTGAAATCCTTATTCATGTCTTTGTTTATCCTTACAGTCCTCCCATTAGGACACACCCTCAGCAAGAGCGAGGACTTTGCTGCAAAATAGCATCTGGGATGTGGCAGGCACTCAAAAATGTATCAAATAAATGAATCACAAGACCATGCCTGGGGAGCGGGGAGAGCGAGCTCCGAATTATTGGTTGGTGGGGCTGATGAGTACATAGAAAAGATACCCCCATTTGACTCCCCTGGCAGAGACCATTACCTATTTCTCAATACCCCCCCCTTCCCTTCCTGCACGCCTCCAAATTTTAGCTAGACACTTGACCAGTTAGACTAAAGATTACATTTCCCAGCCAGCCTTGCAGCGAGGCGTGGCAACGTGTAAGTCAAAGGGAAAAGAATGGGTTGTTTTCTTGCCTTCAAACATAGATACACATCTATTTCCCCGCAGGGACTACTGGTAGCCAAAGCAGAATCAGCTGCTTTGCAGAACCCTGGTTTTGTTACAAAGTGTGGGCTGCCCAGACGTGGTTTCTTTGGGGAAAACGGGGTCCATCGTGGAAAATACCTGCCACTCCGGGGGTGGAGCACACAGCTGTCGCAAAGGCATCTGGGAGTCGCCGACTCCTGAGCCCTGTGTTTTAGCGCAAATATACACGTGGCTGTAAGTTCCATCAGATGCCCAAAAAGGAAGGCTTAAAACCCCTTTCTCTTTCTATTCCAGATTCCTCCTCTTTTTTTTTTTAATTTTTAAATTTTTTCTTAGCTTTATTTTTGAGAGAAGTTCCATCAGACGCACAAAAGGAAGGGTTAAAACCCCTTTCTCTTTCTATTCCAGATTCCTCCTCTTTTTTTAAAAAAAAAATTTAAATTTTTTTTAGCTTTATTTGTGTGTGAGAGAGAGAGAGAGAGACAGAGCGTGAGAGGAGCAGAGAGAGGGAGACACAGAATCCCAAGGAGGCTCCAGGCTCTGAGGTGTCAGCACAGAGCCCCACGTCGGGGGCGGGGAGGGGGCTCGAACCGCGAGATCATGACCTGAGCCGAAGTCGGACGCTTAACCGACTGAGCCACCCAGGCGCCCCTCCTCCTCTCTCTTATGCTTTCCTTACTGTGGTTGTGGCCTCAGGCATTTTTGGGACTCATCTGAAGGGAAGTTGAGTTGGTAATGTGTTTAGTTTGGATTTAGTGGTATATTTTTCTGCGGTTTGCAGTTATTCTGTGTATAGTGATTGCTAGGCTTTCTTAGCGGCTTCTAGGAATATGCCTACTACCCAGGCTGTGGCATGAACCTGTCTGAAGCCACCTGGCCCCAGAAATATGTGGAGAGCGGAGGAAAAACCTTGCGGGAGGCAAGATTGAATTGTCTAGCGTGGATGGTATTTTAAAAATTAACTGTTTACATAAACAGATGGACTATGCACTACCCCCAGCCCCAATGTAGGGAAAATATTATGCAGGGTGTTAGGCATTTCGTTAATAAAAAGTATTACGCCTTCGTAATGGATTTTGTGCCATTTCTGATACTTAATAACTTTTGAAAATTTCTTGCGATCTCTTGTCTCATGCTAAATAGATGTTCTCTTTCATATTTGCTTGTCCACTGTACTTTTGTTGTATTTTCCTTAAGCGAACCCCCTGAACAGTGTAACCTTCAGGCCCCTCAAGCTGTGACCCCGCCCCCCGGTAACGGGGCAGGTGCAGCGGTATGGAAGACAGTAGGACACATCCTCAAGCATTTTATTGACTAGAGGTTTGACTTCACAGCACAAGGCGTTGATATTTAAAGAATCCTCTGTCCCAGAAATTGGTGAACCACAGCCTGTGGACCAAATGCGGCCTTCTGCCTATTTTAGTAAATAAAGTTTTATTGGAACATGGCTGTGTTCATTTGTTCGCGTGTTGTCTATGGCTGTGTCACACTACAATGGCAGAGTTGAAGTGTGCAAAACTTCAAATATTGACTCTCTGGCCCTTGACCAGGAAAGCTGACCCTGCCCTATACCGTGGGGGGCACTCCTGGCCAGCTGTGAGCCTAAGCTGTTTGCTCAGTGTCCACAAAGCTGTCAGGAGGAGTCACAAGGCTCTCTCACTGGCCGCCACCCAATCCAGGAAACGTTCATCAGAACCACCCTTTTCCAATTATGCCTTGATTACATTACTCTTCTGCTCCAACACTTCCGATGGCTCCCCAGTGCCCACAGGACTCCAGACAGGCACCCACCTGTGGGCAGGCTCTACCCCATCTCTCTGATATCCTCCCCTGACCCACACATTCTCTCTTCTGGCCACTAGCTCCCTGAAGCTATTTCTGTCTCGGTATCCGTCGACCCCAGGAAGATATGTGGGGAGCTGGGAATCAAACGCCTGCACTGCCTGACTTCGAAATCTATTCTTTCAGCGACTGTGTTAGATTGCTCCGCTGGCAAAGCATTATTTCTAGAATCCCAAGCAAGTTGCAGCCCGGGGACATGGTCACCCAGCGAAAAACTACATTTCCCAGGCTCCCTTGCAGCCGCTCACAGCCATGTGAGCGAATTCTGGCCAATGGGATGAGAGGACGAATCCCAGGTACAATTTCCTGGTCGCGCCATCCAAGAGCTGGGTCCTGTTCTCCACTTCCTCTGATCCCCTTCCCCCTTTCCCCACCTTCTCAGACCACGGTCGGGAAACCTTATGTTGACGATGCAGAGAAACCCAACGCAAACCCCAACAGCCCTCCGTCACTTATGCTCAGGCTATGACAGAGGGGAGAAATAAACATATCTTTTTAAAGCCCCATTTATTTTGGCCTTTGCTTTAGTGCCTGAACCTTTACCCTGACTAATAACCTTCTTACCACTATCACTCCTCCCGATGATTACGGTTTTTTGTTTTGTTTTCCTGAGACGGACGTAGCGAGAGGCTGGTAGAATGGCACTGGGGGCTGATTAGCCTTTGGAAGGTGCCTTGCAAGGCAAGGGAACGGACACCCCAAACTTTCCGGGTGCCGTCAGCTTTCACGGAGGGAAGGCAGCCACATTCTCAGACCCCACATCCAGATCTCAGAGCGGCTGCGTTTGGAACACAGCCTCGTGTCCTGTGCGCATTCCTCCGGCCGGGGATATATTACAGGCAAAATAAACAGGGCTGACTGTTTCCATCTCAACTTCGCGCTTTGCAGGAAGGAAGTTGGAACTTGGATAAGGGACAGGTTTTCCCCAAGGGGAAAAGAGTGGGTTGATTTGGACCCTTTCAGGGGTGGATTAGGTTGGCTCCTCTTCCGCTGGGATTAGTAAATGTCATGCTTCGGAACAAACAGGCTGAGGATTTGCCTCTCCTACTTGGCCATTCCGGGGCCCTGGCCTCTCCTGGGTGTCGGTCAAGTGCAGCGGTAAGTGGTATTATGCAGGAAGGCTGCACTACCACAAAATGCTTTTCCAACCCAAGGGTTATACTGCCTAACATTCCACCAGCAAGAAATGAATAACTTTGGCTTAAGCATTACCCTCTTCCTCCCCAATCCTCATTTATGGGGAAAGAACAGCTGGCCCTATAAAAATAATTGGAGCTACAATTTATGTTGACTGGGTTTCAACTTCTAAATTCTGCGCAGTGCTTGGTGGAGAAAGCCAAGAACAGGATCACCCCTGTTCCCCCAGCACCCCTAGGAAACGCCTTTGAAAGAAGCAGAATGTGGGTAGCTCATCAGGGTCTCAGTGTGAAGTGAACCATGGGGGGTCCAATCTTGCCAGGAACTCGCTTTTCTTGTTCGGGCCCCCAGGGATCTGGGGCCCATCTTTGCTGTCACTTTTAAAGACTGAGTTGATTTCGGCTCCTGAAGCTGTCCGATACATTGTTTGGCTGGCAACATGGGCGTGATTAGAGGGAAGTTAAAGAAGGAGACTGTAGAGGTGTGGGCAGGATGGAGGGATGCCTAAGGGCTAGGGAGTGTTTTGTGAATAGCAGTAGTGAATTGGGGGGAGGGTTCCTAGACTTAAGGGGGAAGGAGCAGTTACCGGAACTCAGAAGGAGACACCCCTGTGGAGTCAGCTGCTTCGAGAGAAGCTGTGATTCTTGGTTGAGGTCACGTCCAGCCCAAGGCGAAATATCCCGGGGTTAACACCGTGACCACTGGCTGAACCCAACTGGAAGCTGCTGAGCGTGGGGGTCCACTGGGGCAATCCACGCAGGCCCCCTCCCAGACTCAGAGGCAGGGGCGTGGGCCCAGGGTACATGGGACATCGCCACCACAAGTAGGTTTGAGCAATGTCCAGATATAATTAGAGCTCTGAGAAACGACCATCATTCAACAAAGCCCCTCCTAACATGACATTATGTTCGGGGGTGGAAAACGACTTCAGGCAGTAACAGGTGACAATTATGGAGTGCTTTCTGCACGCTAAACACTGCGCCACACATTTTCCCCACGTTGTCTTACTCAGTGTCCACGACCAACTGCTGAGACCCCATTTGTCAGAAAAGAAACCGAGGCCTAAAGAGATTAAGCTGTCCGAGGTCAACACCATTGGCAAACGTCACTGTTCAGAACTCCCTGGGAACCAGGCTCTGACGTGGAGTTGAGCGTGCAGGGGTTTATTAGGGGGTACTCTTAATCAGCACCCACAGAAGGGAGGGGATGAATACAGGAGTGGACGGAGGGAAAGGCTGAGCTGTGACTGAGGCTTCGAATTTTTGTTGATGGCGTGGAAAGCTCTGGAACTAGAATGACCCTTCATTATTTAATTTTTTTAATGTTTTATTTATTTTTGAGAGAGAGAGAGAGAGAGAGAGAGGACAAGTGGGGGGAGGGACAGAGAGAGAGAGGGAGCCACAGAATCTGAAACAGGCTCCAGGCTCTGAGCTGTCAGCACAGAGCCCGACGTGAGGCTTGAACTCATGAACCGGGAGATCATGACCTGAGCTGAAGTCGGACGCTCAACCGACTGAGCCACCCAGGCGCCCCCAGAGTGACCCTTTAAAGTTGTCTCAAGGAGGGCCAAGATGGCCAGGCCTTTGCACTCCTGCCCCCATCGGCCGGTGGACGTGGGCCCCTCCCAGAAAAGTGTGGCCAATATGCCATGCAGGTCTTGGCAAGTGATGGCATCCCTGGAGGGAAGACAGCTGCAGACTTTTTGCAGACAACATCCCCCCCCACCTCACCCCCCCACCCCCCGCTGCATCTGCGGGTGTCACGGCATCACCATAGCAAGCGGCAGGGCCAAGGCTTCGACTCTGATGGGGCAGTGCTCCCCCACCACATTCCTCAGAATGAGCTGCACCACAGTCACACCGAGCATGGTGTGTGTCAGCTGCAGGCCAACCTTGATGTTTGCTTCACGGGGCAGCCTCTTCCATAAGCTCGTTCCCCAGCTGGGCAGCCACAGATGGTTTGTTCCTGTTTCCGGCTGGCCTGTGAGACCTTGAGGTGCATTTCCTCCGGCGTTCGTCCTCCCAGCTTCCTTGGGATGCGACTGAATGTGTTGTGTCATCTCGGACTATTCCAGAATAACCCCTGCGAATCCATCCCTCCCGTCCCACCAACCTTTCTCCCTGCAGAGGACCCACGCAGCAGAGTCTCTTCTAATGCGGTGGGGACTTTGCAAAGTCAGACTGACTCGTGAAAATCCCTCGGATGGTGCCAGTTTGGTGACCAGTGGACTATCTCTCAGTCAGGTCTAACAGGGCATTTGCTCCTCAATGCCAGAACAGATTGCTGTTTGTGTGAACGTCGGTGAAGCCATCGGCTTGCCGGGTGGTATTACGATAAACGTCTTTAAACTCTAGTGTCGTACCCCAATTGGCGAGGGGCGTGTGCGAGGGGAGGCTCGTGGGAAAGGAGAGGGGCACGGATGTCAGGTGGGTCGCCGGACCCATTCCTGACTCTTCCCCACCCTGCTGTGTGCTCCCAAAGGTTGTTTGATGGCTACAGTCCTGGGTAAGCTGGGCTCGCTCACCCTCTGGCTTCTGGTTAAATTTGCCCAAGGGAAGTCAGTCACCAGGAGCCTGGAGGGTGAGAAGGGAGGGGGTGTTTGGTCCTTGTCTTCCCTCCCTGGTGCTGCAGTTTGCAGTGCCTCCCTTCGTGCCCCGCAGGCTGGGGCTAGTGACGGTCCCTAGGGTGCATCACCACCCTGTTGCTTCCCTTTACCACGCCCACCCCTCTTCCCAGCTCCCTTCAGTTAGCTCTTGGGTTTGCATTGGTTCCTGCAAGGACACCAGCTGATGCATGGCGCGTCTCACCCACGCACTGGGGTGGTCACTCAGCAAACGGAGCGGTCGAAGGAGCCATTTCCCGGTGATAGCCTACATGGTTTTTTGAGTTCACAACTCTCCATTTTTGTCTTGGCCTGAGAGTCAGTCTTCTGTTCTGATGGGGAGAAAGGTGGTGCAATGTGTTCGAGAGTAACCCTACTTGCCACATGGCCCTGGATGAGTTACATCGTTTCTGTCTTGGTTTCCTCATCAGCCAAATAGGTATCATGGTGGTACCTGCCTTGTAGGGCTTCAAAAGGATCAATGAGGCAATATTTATAAAGCTTATACTAATTTAAGCGCTTGAGAAATGTTACCTAGTGCTACCTATGGGTCCTCCAGTTGAGAACCTCTGTCCGTTTGGTCCTCCCTCATTGATTCAGTCAACATCTATGGAGGGCCTGGCTGGGCGCACTGTTCCTAATTGACTTTATGGACAGTTCTCCGACATTTAGGCAGCGTGGGCCAACCGTGAAGGCTTCCCTTGCTGCCCCTGAAAAAGTATCTTGGGCCCAAGACAGACCGACTATATAAATAAGCCTTGATAGATACTATGGCATGAAATTATTATAAGAAAGTTTTGAGGCAGGAGGCAATGCACCCAATTTATGGGTAACTATAGTTCCAATTACACATGTTAAAATGAGAATGCATGGCAACAAGCATGGCTCCTCCAGTGTTGATGGGAGTATAAACCAGTACAATCCACTTTGGAAAACAGTGTAGCCTTACCTCCTGGAGTTGATGATGGACACACCCTGTGGACCAGCCATTCCATGTTTGGCCATGCCTTGGACACAATCCTGTAGCTGTGTTCTGGGAGACACGTGTGACAGTGCTCACAGGAGCATCGTGTGTGAGGCGATGAGCTAGAGTCAACCCCAAGGTCCCTCATAAGCCGAATGGGTAAGTAAAGTGTGGTACACCCACATTCCGGAAGGCCAATCAACAGTGACAAATAGATAAGTTTCAGCTGCATACTTCAAAATGGACGACTCCGAAAGACATAATTTTGATCTAAAACAACTCACAGAGAATCATAAACAGCTCATGTCTATACCTATAAAATGCAAACATTGGTAAAAACACAGACAATGTGTTGTTTAGAGATGCAGAGGTATGACAAAACAGTAAATAAAAGCAAGATAACAATTCCCCTCCCCCCAGAATAGTCCAGGTAGAGGTTACTTTTCAGTGGAGGTGGGGAGGAAGAAGGATGCAATGAAGGAGAGGCACTGGGACCTAAATGCTAATTATTATTTTTGTTATTGCTAATGCTGTTTCCCCGGTGTTCCTTTTCTCATTGCTCTGTAAGGTGCTCATATATATTTGTTATGCTCTTTAGAAGGGATCATATATTTCAAAATAAGCCAGAAAAACCTGAAGCTCGGAGAGGTGACGTCAATGACCTCAAGTCACACCGCTGGTATGTGGTAGGATCCCTGATTCCCAAGGCTCAAAGATGAGCCACTACACCACACCTCTTCAATCTGTGGGTTGGCAGAAACATAGGAAGGCAACACATCACTAGACGGAAGGGGTTCAGAAGCAGATGACTGAGTTTTCATACAACCAATATTTATTGAGTAACTGCATTGTGCCAAGCGCTGTCCAAGGTGCTGGGGATAGGGAGGTGAATGAAACAGACCAGGAATCTGTCCCCCTCACACTTGGCATTCTAGGAAGGAGGGGGACTCAAAAAAAAAAAAAAAAAAAAAAATTGGTAAGTGTCGTGAATACAATTTTTAAAGAGAAAACGATTATAATATTGCGTTTACGTAACTTTTAAGTTTCTGAGATTCGGACCTTGGCGTTCAAATGTTCATAGGTTTCTAGTTCTTTCGTGAGTTCAATGTTTGTTAACCTCTTTTGGTACAAATGATACAAATGATACACCTACTTGCTCTGAATACCATTTGTCCGTGTAGGAGCTTGCTAACAATGTTTAAATATCAAAGTAAAACTTGACTTCAAAGCCATTGTGAGTTAATTTTCTAAGAATAAGGGTCATGTTATACTCCACGAAAAGGCCTTCCTCACAATGAAAGATATTTGTGTTTTCTGAGTTCCTTTGGTTGAATTTCAGGTCTGACAAAACGTACTCATGTTCTCATGTTTTTGAGTTTTTCTTGAAATTTCTCCCTCTCATACCCATGCGGTTGTATTGCTTTACCAGTCTTGGGCAGAAGCCGATAGTTTTGAGGGAGGAAGCCCACAGGACCTGGGCACTGGTCTTCACTCCTGCATAGGTCAGGCTAAATCTGACCCCCTGACATGCTTTTGGGCAATCAGGGGAAGAGGCCACAGGACACAGTGAATTGTCAGCTTGGCTTGGTTCCAAGTACCTCGACTTCCCTCCCTCATAGGCAAGGGGGCGTAGAGGAAGATAAGAATCCACTAGACACGGTGTTAACCACATCTTGCCTGCAAGGTGTTATATGCCTTAAGACATGATTATTGGATCCGTTTTACATAGTGAGGAAATTGAGTCTCAGAGAGGTGACCCCACATGCAGGGTCACACGGAGTCATGATCAGCATTCACACTCAGATCCATTGGCCTATGGAACCAGATGGATGGGTGGTTCCAGTGAGGGGGCCAATGTTCCTGAAAGACTGGGAAGAAAGATGGAAACCATGCCCTTTACCTCACCCCATCCCCCAGCTATGAACCCATCCCTGTGGGGCCTGGGAATTGGGTCAGACAAATCAAATATACAAAGCCCAGCCTTTGTTTGATTGTCTTATCTAATGTGCCTTCCCCTCCCCTGGGCAGCTGGGTCCCATCAGATGGGTGGGGGCTGTTAGAGCATGAGCCTCTCCCCCGCTCCCCCAGCTTTGGAATCCCTGAGTGACCAGGGGAGCTTGGGACACTGGGGACATCAACAGAAAGAAAAGGGGGTGGGCTGTGTTGGTGACAGCCTGCCTGAGACACTTTTTCCTCCGTTGAAGCCAAATGAATGGATGTTGCTCTTGAGTTTCTGTGATGCCCTCCACCAGGCTATATGATGCTCTCCCCTCCACCCTCAAATCAGAACGAGGGACACAAAATATTTGCCCCCAATTGATTCCAGCTGATGATGACTCAGACACAACCCTCCCATTTCTACCTCATCACGTAAGCCTAAAGTTGTGGGTTTTTTTCTCCTTTTCTCTGTGAACACGAGTAGAAACAAATTTTTCGGGCTTTCTTGGCTTCCCAGGAAAAGTAAATCTTTAAGGGATGAGACCCCTGCGTAAGCCAAGTATAGCAACATTAAGGATAAAAAGCAGGAACTGTCGACGGTGGGCGACATGTGTGTAGGAGAAGGGGATGACCCGGGGGTGTGGCCAGATCCCCTTCAGGTCTCGCACTGTCTGCTTAGGTAAACACTAAGCCATGGGGCCATTCTGGGCACACTGTGTTGTGATTATGACTGTCTTTTAAAACAATCTTCTTTGTATCGCCCGACAGCTTAAACGCTTTCCTTACCATCCATGTTACTGAGAAATATTTATTCTGTTTTCACAAATCTTATTTCTTTTTTTTTTAATGTTTATTTATTTTTGAGAGAGACAGAGACAGAATGCGAATGGGTTAGGGGCAGAGAGAGAGGGAGACAGAATCCGAAGCAGGCTCCAGGCTCCGAGCTGTCAGCACAGAGCCCGACGCGGGGCTCGAACTCACGAGCTGTGAGATCATGACCTGAACCTAAGTCGGACTCCCGACCGACTGAGCCGCCCAGGCGCCCCTCACAAATCTTATTTCTAACGGCATACACACTCCATGCAAAGATATTGGAGAGCTCCAAAACTAAAAAACATAAGTGGCCAATCATCTCATAATCCCTAGACTAATTGATAACATAAGGGAACGTATAGGTGCTTTGTTCTCTTCTCCCAAACACGATATTCTTGTTAGTGGAGGAAGTAGTCCGTATACGGATTTGTACTGTGTGGTCTGCATTTCATGATGTCACACATACACTTTGAGACACAGGTTCTACAAAGGCATTTGCAGGCATGGCATGGGCTGTGGTTGGAAGGATGCATCTTCCCAAATGGTCCTTTACGTTGATCATTTTGGTCATGCCCAGCCTCCATCGGTAAGGTGGCGATGGCCTCCGCCCAATCTCCGTTATTGGAGTCCTTGTCCCTTACTTGATTGGGACTTCCCCTACAGCAGCAACTGTATCCAGTTCCCTGCTTCACATCCAGCCCCACCTCTGTGCTTGTGCAGAGAAGGAGCTCAGTAAAATGCTGGCTGGCCCTTCTTTATTCTCTTTCTAGAAAGCCCTGAAACTTTCTGGAACAAATAGCTTCATACCTTCTTCCCGAAGCTTCCTTTTCTTCTCCCCCCTGTCTTCACTGTTTCTTTCCTCTCTCTGTCTTCTGTGCCTTAACCCCGCCCAGAGCATTGCCGGGACAGGCTTGTGACCTCTCGCTGAGGTCACCGATTTCCAGGAGTCTGGGGTCTCCCAAGACTACAGCAGGGATTCCCAAACTTCCAATCAGCAGAATCATCCAAGCAGCTTGTTAAAACACCGAGTGCCGGCCCCCGGCCCCGGCGTTTCTGACTCAGGGAGGGGCCCGGGAGTGTGCATTTCTAGCAAGTTCCCCGAGCGCTGCAGAGACTGCACTGTGGAAGTCACCAGCCTAGCACACAGCTGCTGTCAGCTGACCACAGGCCTGGCAGGTGAGGAGAACGGGAGGGCCCAGCCTCTAAAGCCAAGCTTACGACCAACTTGGTAGGTTGCCTTGGGCAACTGGGTTCTGTGTTTTCCTCTATATAGAGGCAACATGGTAGTATCCCCAGCAGGACGCTTGCAAAGACACCGTTTGGAAATGCATTCGGCACAGTGCCTGGCCTGTGGGTAGTTCTCACTACGTATCACGACATCTTAGTCTGTTTGGGCTGCTATAACGAAATACCATAAACTGGGCTGCTTATAAACAACAAATATTTCTCACAGTTGTGGAGGCGGGAAGTCCAAGATCACGGTGCCCGCAGATTCGGTGTCTGGTGAGAGCCCGCTTTCTAGACCTATATTTTCAGGGAGGCTCTGGCCTTTACCCAAGGAACCCCAGGATTTTCAGGGATTGAATGAGACCAGCATAGGGGCGCCGCCCCCCAAGATGGTGGGAAGAGGGGTTCAGTGGACCCAGATGTCAGGGAGGCGGCCCCAGCCTGGCGGGCTCCCATCTCTGGGGGCCGTCCTGATGCAGACAGCAGCACTGAGCATGGAAAGAGAGGTTGAAAGTATAGAGATAAATGCTAATCTCCAGTGTAAACATTTCTCAGTGCTGGACACTCTCTGAATGTGCCATAATCCCCCCTGGGGAGGGGACGAGATAACTTGGGAGGCTGAGGCCAGTGCGGGCTAGCGGAAAAGGAGATTGGGAGGAGATGGGAAGAAACAGGGGCCGAGGACGCCCATCATTTATGTGCCTGACAACTCTGGGAGCAGCCTGACTGGAGACAGAGGGAATCTTCCAATGGGACAAGGGGTAGAAAGACTGGCCAGGGTGAGACAAAGGGGGGCAGCAGGCACCCTCCCCTCATATAACCCAAGAAGGCCCAGTCTAGGTATTGTTCAACGATGATGTGCCATGGACTGATTGGTAATTTGAGCCAGGTGACCTTGGGGGTGACCTTGACAGGTTGTTTTCCCTCTCCAGGCCTTGGTTTTTCCATCTTTTAAATGGGGATGTAGTCCCCCCTCCACCTGGGAGAGTAGAGATGGTGCTCTTGACCTCTATGCCTCTGGATGAAATCAGGCAAAAAGAGACAGCTGGATCTTTCTCGAAAAACAGAAGAATTTCTTGAGAACAAGCAGAGCGGGGACACAGGTGGGCGGGCAGAAGAGGAAAACGGAAGTTGTAGGCAAAACCGCATGGCACAAAGAATAGAGCTGGACTCATACGCAGCTGGTCTGAGCTCAGCTCCTCCACGTTCTGGCTGGGTGACTTTGGGCAAGTCACTTACCCTCTCTGAGCCTCGGCCGCCTCCATTGTTATAGGAGCATAAAGACAGTAGCTGCCCTCATGGAATGGTAAGCATGAAATACGACCGTACGTATAAACTGCTGAGCACAGCACTTGTCACATAATCAATTCTCGGGAGACGCTGGGTGTAACGTCTACCCGAGGCTGTTGGTGGTAGCGCTTGTGGGCCACGGTCAATGGTATTTTCCAAAGAGGCCTGTAGTCCTATTCCTTGTCCGCCATGCTCTTTTGCATCCTTACCTCACTACATCCTCCCCGAGGGGGGATCCGGGTGGCCGCGGTGACCCATTTGTAACCAACGGAAGTCCAAAAAGGTCACACTGCTTGCACCTCATTCTCCTGAAATGCCTCTTCCCTAGCTGTTCCCTCCTGGAACCTAACTGCCATGCTGGGAGACACCCGAGCGACACGGAGAGGCCATATGCAGGTGCTCTGGCTGACAGTCCCAGCTGAGCCTGGCATTCCAGTCCCGAACCCAAGCACTAGACACGTGATCGAGATGTTTCCAGGCGATTCCAGCTGTTCAAGTCACCAGTGGCCATTTGTCTGCCAAGCCGAAGCCCCAGGTATTGGGGAGCAGAGATGTCATCCCCACTGCGCCTCGTCTGGATTCCTGACCCGGGCAATCTGTGAGCCAAATGAAACGATTGTCGTTTCACACCACTAATTTTGGGATGACTTACGTGGCAACCGATAACTGGAATGTGGGCCGGATGAGGTTCCGGGCCCTTGTAGTGCACACGGGTCAAGGGCTTCTTAGCCCTTTTGTTGCCTCCTTGAAGTTCCAGGAGCACAAACAGCCCCCGTGCCTACCCCAAAGTGTGTTGGGGGATGTCTGGACTCACCACCCCACTAGGCACACACTAGGGGTCCTGCTAGGGCACTGGGCATTCGGGGGATTTGCCTGGCAGGGTGCCGTCCCTGCTCCCCCGCTTTCGCAGTGTCAGACCAGAGTCTTTGTGCTCACGCGTGGTGCAGCAATGACGCTGGTGACGAGGGCCAC
This sequence comes from Panthera onca, assembly GCF_046562875.1. NCBI lineage: Eukaryota > Metazoa > Chordata > Mammalia > Carnivora > Felidae > Panthera > Panthera onca. Next base: position 10,304,443 of record NC_138350.1, on the reverse strand, counting down.
AAATCACAAAGCTGGGGGTTAATAACATCATCTTGGGATAACAGATCTCAAAGGGCACCAGCTCAGGGAGACGTTTCATATAATAGCTACGGAAATTGGCTAGTCTCACCAATAATAATAATAAAGGCAACAGCAATTGCACCCCATGGGATTTTCCGTGGCAAATGACAGAAAACCAGAAACTGACTTAAGCCCCAAAGGTAATTTATTGGCTGGCGTCGCTGAAAAAGTCGATGGATTGTGGAAGGGCTTCATCTAGGGGCTTTCTTTCTGTTTCCCTACGTTCAAACTCCCCGCCTTGGCTTTCCCAAGCTGCTGACGGCAACTCGAGGCCCCTGTGTTCACCTGCAAGGCACCAGAAGAACACGCTCCTCCGCTAAAAGATCCGGCGACGGTCTACAATGCATCAGCCTGATTGGCTCTCATCGGGTCACATGGTCTCAGCCAGCCAATCCCAAAGGCAGGAAGAGGGGGTGGTGATTGGTCATCCTGAGTCACATGGCCGTGTTCACGGGGGAGGGGGGCGGAGGGCACAGCACCGAAGCCACGTGGGCTGGAAGTGGGAGCAAGCTCAGTTGCCCAGAGGGAAGTCGCAGTGTGGTTATCGGACACAGAAGCCGCGCTGAGCGGGAAAGCGTGTACCCGCGTGGCCGGTGGCGGCTGTTAGCCTGGGGTGTGCCCGGCGTTCTCCCCGGGTGGTTATGCTGCCACCCTGTCCAGTCGTGATGGTCCCTGTTTTGCAGGTAGAGAAACAGAGCCCTGGAGAGGTCAGGCCACTGGCCTCGGGGCCCACAGTGACGGAACTGGGGTCTGAACGCCGGTCACCTGCCGACAAAATTCATGCCTTGTCTTCTGGCATTCTTTCTATGCCAGAGAGCCCTCCCTCCTTTCGTTCACCAGCAACAAAGACAGAACACTTGTGATGAATGACATTCTTACGTTTCAACACTTACTAGGAGTCCCGCTCGATTCCTGCTGGGAGATAGCCATCCTTCCCTTTCTCCCGGTCTCCGGCGAGCGTTCTAGAACGCCAAGAGCATGGAGATGAGGTCACTGTAAGATCAGCCTGACGTGTTTTTCTTTAGTTTTTATGATGAGAGCTTTCAAACATACACAAAGTCAACGGAGTGGCGTAAGGTAGCCCCACGCACCCATCACCAGCTTCCACGGTAACCCCCCGCTCCCCACCCCTCCGCCCTGATGAAGACGTTGGGGATGGTTGTCACGGCTGAAAAAAAATCGACTTGAATTCATTTGTCGAAAGTGCACGGAGTGACCTTTGGTGGGAAAGTTAAGTTCTAAAATCCCCCAGAAAGGCAAAGCCCACACACGTCCCTGAAATACGCCTTGATACCTCATTGTCCCTCAGATCTAAGGACAGTTTGGTGTTTCTTCATTTGAAGTGATCAGATCAAGTGGCCGGCTAGGGCCAGGTTGTACTAAACTCTGTCACCCCCGCCCCCCCCCACCCCACCCCCGCCCCGGAATCCTACTCGGTGCACGGGAGCCAAGAAGAACCCCGGGAGCCCTTGTTCCCATCCGGCACCGTGCGCCCACTTTGGGGCGAGTGCTCCTGGAGCAGAGTGGTGGTCGGATGGAGAAACCGGCTGGGAGAGGTCACCCCCGCTGTTTAAATTCCTTTCTTCTCTCTAGCGTGGTTTCCTGATGCACGCACATGCACGATACCGTTTCACCATCCAGCTGTCCCGCGCTGTGGCATTTGAATTCCTCTCAAGCCCGATAGCTTGTGACGTGGGCTCCGGGCTTGGGGCAAGCCCGCGTCCTGCAGGGAGAGCCCCAGGCGCATCTCAGCTGGGACAAGCCTGGCGAGAGGCTAGGGCAGAGGTGACAGGTGGCAGCCACCGCGTCCCACGCCTCGGAGGGGGGCTCTTGCTGGCTAGTGTCCCCCCCACCCCAACCCCGCTTGGTCTTCCCCTCCGGGATCGTCCTCCCCAGCGGTGCACGGTGAGCCTGGGAGGCAGAGCCGTGAGTCCTCCTCCCGTTGCTGGCCTGCTGGGGCCAGTCGACTTGCTGGGCCATTAACCAGCAAAGCCACAGCAGCCATAAAATTAATTTCCTTCCTAATATATACAAGACTTTCTCTAGCAGAATTATGGGCCGATATGATCAAAGTGTGTAAGTGATGTGCTTATGCTATCAGTTTCAACCCCTTAATGTCCTCCTGTCAAAACAAAATCCTCCAGAAAGGCTTTGAGGGGAATCACGTGGGCATAATGGCTTTCCAAAAGAGAGCCCTAAGTACTTGGTAACATATACAGAGCCGACTATTAGATCGGCTGGTGTAATTGTCCTTATATTTTAATGTAAACACGCTTATATTAGCCGGGCGCTTCATCCCCGGCGCAGACCCGGAGGTGCAGAGCAGGTGGGGGAAGGGTCCGTGGCCTTAGTGGGAACACGGAGCGGGGGAGGAGGCTGTCAAGGCCGGGACACGGACAGGAGGTCAGGGGGCGTGGGAGGGGAGGGGGATGCGGCGGAGGGAGGCAGAGGCAAACTGGGGAGACCTATCTGGCTTTTATTAATAACATGAATGGCTCCCGGGTGGCACTTTGAACTTTTGTTTTTCCCGGAGAATTTTCCCATCTCGGTTTCGCTTTGCCCTCGAGGTCACCTCTGCAAGGTGGACTGGGAGAGGGACGGCCCATTTCACGGATGGAGAAACTGAGGTTGAGAGAAGGGTCTTCGGGGCTGGCTGGCAGGAAGGAGACATGGACGCAGAAGCAGCAAAAGAGAGCGGAGTGAGGGGGTTATTTACGGAGGGGTAGGCTGGGTTCAGGGAGCTAACGGGGACGGAGCAGGTGATATAGAGGTTTCCAGAGCCTGCTGAGAACAGGAGCTTCCGAGAGCACCGCCTGGAAAGAGCCACCGCCTTTGGCAGAGGGACGCTGCCCCCGCCAAACCCATGGGGAAAGACACCTCCCTCTCTCTTCCTCTTCCCTCCCTCCTCCCTCCCTCCTGGCGTCTCCCAGAATCCAACAGGAAGCCAGAGGACAAAGGGGCCTGGGCCTTGGGCACAGCCTCTCAGAGCACAGGCAGGGCGAAGGAAGGCGGAGGATGCAGAATTTCCAGCCCGGGGTTACATGGGGGGGCCATTGGGAACGCTCCCCCCCCCAGACTTTCTGCAGCCCAGGATTGTTCCCCCCCATACGGCAAGCAGCAGCAACTACGGTAGGGATGAGCCCTCTCTTCTGGAAGGCAGACCTCGGAAGGCCGCCGAGAGGCCACAGTCCACTGTATGACACCCAGTGGGGCGGATGGCAGGATCTGGAAGCTTCTGGACGTCTCAGACTTTGGCTTTACTTTACGAAGCCGCCGGTGCTGCGCACCGAGGTTTCTCTGTGGGGAGAGAGCATATTTTCGCCGAGTGAATCTAGATAAGAGGTTGGGTGCCTGAAGCCTGGGTAATAATAGAAAGACAGCTGATGATTTATCCGTGCTATTCACAGCCCGCTGATATTATGTTGTCCAGCCTTCCCCCCTTGGCTCTGACAGACCCCGGCCCTCGCCCCCGGGAAAGCCTGCCCTAAAGGAATTTGGGGCTTCCGTGTGCCAGGTGGCCTGCCAGTGGGTCCCCTGCAGTCGCTCATTTAATGTTCACGTCCTCACGACTCCCCCGGGGGAAATCCGTAGCAACACCCACATTTTACAGGCAGACAGATCTTTGCGGAGATCTGGTTCCCGCAAAGGCCAATCGGGGGCTTTGCAGAGGGCCTTCCGGTAAGTTCTGTCTGAGTGCCAGCTCCCAGGTAACTAGTGACGGTGCCCGAGATCCCCCAGCCAGAAAGTCGCAGTGCTGGTGTTCAAACCCGCCTCCCGAAGCGGGTCCTGGAACCACCGATGGGCCGGTCTGGTGTGCGCCAACTTGCCAACAGCCAACTGTTAAGTCTCCAGGACTTTTGTGACCCCTCGGTGAAACGTAGCTATTATTAAAGATTAAATTGTATACTTTTGCCATCAGGTGTACCTGGGTGGCTCGGGCAGTGAAGGGTCCGACTCAGCTCATGATCTCACGGTTCAGGAGTTGGAGCCCCGCACCGGGCTCTGCGCCGACGGCACGGAGCCTGCTTGGGATTCCGTCCTTCTCTCCCTCTCTCTCTGCCCCTCCCCTGCTCATGCTCTCTCTTTCTCTCTCAAAATAAATAAATACACTTGAAAGAAGAAACGTATAGGGGCGCCTGGGTGGCTCAGTCAGTTGAGCGTCCGACTTCGGCTCAGGTCATGATCTCGCGGTTCGGGGGTTCGAGCCCCGCGTCGGGCTCTGTGCTGATGGCTCGGAGCCTGGAGCCTGCTTCGAAATCTGTGCGTCCCTCTCTCTCGTTCTCTCTCTGCCCCTCCCCCACTCGTGCTCTGGCTCTCTCTCTCTCTCTGTCTCTCAAAAATAAGTAAACATTAAAAAAAAACAAAAAAAGAAATAAAAAAATAAAAAATAAAAAAAGAAATGTGTATATTTCTACCATTAAATACATTCTATTAAACAAAGGTAGCAAACACTCGGAATGTATGACGTCCCACGTTCCTGAGGTCCTTTATACCTGTTGAAGCTGTGTGTGCAAATCCCACACGATGGGGGGCTATGTAACATCTTTTCCAGCTGCGTCCTGTGATGCCGGCCACGGTGGGAGGGTTGACACCGCGGAAACTGGCGCGTGGTACAAATCAGGGCTTCCCCCTGCCCCCACCCCCACCCCCACCCCCACCCCCAAGAGAGGTAGTTGCTAAATATTTAGTAAGTCATTGCCTAGAACCCTGGCCCCTTTGCTTCTCACCTGAGACCCGTCCGAGCACCCCTGCAGGAGAGCGGAGGCTACGTATTACGCAAAACACAGAGTTACTCCCGTTTGGAGGGTGGGCGGGCATCCGGCCCCGATGTCGACTCAGGTCAAAGGGACGTGGGCACCGGTGAGGGCGGCTGGCCATGGGCTAGATCGTTGCCTCGTATGACACCTGGCTCTTCCGGCCAGATTTCAAAGCGTCTCTTGGGAAGGCAAGCGTCCTGGGTAGGGCCAAGGAGGCCGTTCATTTCGGGCACTGCCACCATCTTTCATGTAACGTCCTGCCCCCGCTTTGGGCAAATTCCTCGCCTGGCGATAAGAGCGGCTCCGTCTCAGGACTTTCCCATAGTGCTGACAGTTTTAAACCAATAGATTTATGAACTTTTAAGTAATAGAAATATTTAAGGCAGACCTATTTGTCTTATCTACAGAGACTGGAAGACTCCTCTTCAGAGAGGGAAAAGTAAACTCATAAAAGGGAATGATGTTGTTGGACGCGGCCTGCGGAGACGGGAGGCGGGACCCCTCCCACTGTCCAGATAGTGTCCTTTGCTGCTGCCGGTGTCCTGGGCCTGCCTCACCCGCCTCCCTGCCGCTTCTAGGCGTTGCCAGAAATTCGCCCGGTAATTCTGTTGCCCCCCGCCATGTTCGCGGGGCCCGGTTTCTGCTGTTTGGCTCCGAACACCTTGGTGGATCCAATGACGACGAGATTGATTATCGCCATGGCTAACATTTATCGAGCACCTTTATGTTATATGCCAAGCACCTTGCTAAAGCACTGTGGTTCCATTTAATGCCCTGGAAACCTTGGATGGTAGACAGGTGGGCTGTGGGGGAGAGGGGAAGGTGGTCTAGATTTTTGGGGATCCCTCTTTAAGAAAAAAAAGTATGAAATGACCCTTTTTACCAAGCCATATGACCCTGGAAGACGTCTCCAGGGCCCCACCCAGTGTCCTGAAGGAGCTTGGGACGGGGAGGAGACCCTGATGCTTAGCTTTCATGATCTCCATTTTGCAGATGAGAAGACCGAGACCCAAGAGGGTGAAGTGACTTGCTCAAGGTCAAGTGGTTGCCAAAGGGTAGAGGCAGGATTTGAACCCAGGACTCACTCCAGAGATTTTGCTCGTACCCGTGACTTCTCATGACTTTGAGCCCCCATCATCGGGCCAGCTGGAGTTTCCTTTTTGTTCTCCGACAGATTTCCTTTGGACCAGGGACGCTGCATGACCTCACCTCGTTCGTTGATGGGGCCACGTTTCTGCCCAGACTACTGGCTATAGGTGCTCTTCGTCCGCACCCCTGCGAACCCTCCTCGTTCCCCGAGGTGCCACCCAAGCGCCTCTCCCTCTCCTCCACCCTGTCTCGTCTCCTCCTGAAAAGAAACCACAAATGTTCCAGCCCTCTGCATGCCGTCCCTCCCCCGTGTTTCTGTCTCGCCACACAGCCGAGCCTTCTGCAACGTGTGGTTTCGTGTGTGCCTGAATCTCATCCCCCCAGACGTGCTGTTAGATTATTGGGATAAAGACGGGCTCTTCTCGCGTCTTGCCTGCATCTCCCTGAGCCCGTTGCTCTGTTTTCTTTAACCCTTTATTATACCAATATATTCTGAGCATCTACCAGGTGTCGGGCACTGGTTCAGTGCTGGGGGTTCAGGCGTCCTTGGTGTAATCACTGTCCTCAAAGAGACGACATGCATTCCACACGGCGAAAATGCGTTCTGGTGGGACAATGCTGGGAGCTGTGGAAACCCAGAGTGGGGGCCTCCGACCCCGGGGTGGGGTCGGGGAAGTCTTCCTGGAGGAGGGGACATCCAAGCTGAGGTCTGGAGCAAGCCAATGGGGAGGCATTCTGGCCAGAGGGAACAGAACACGTAAAAGCATAAAGGCAGGAGGGAGTGTGGTGAGGGTGGGGGATGAGAAGTCCCTCGGTGGCTGGACACGACTTACAAGGAGGAAGCGTTGTCGGGGCGACTGAGGTCAGGAGGGTGGGCCGGGGGCCTGGGTCAAGACGACCTTTGTGAGTTTCACTGCAGAGTTTGGACTTGATTCTGAGGACACTGCATGTTTTAAAGTAGGGCAGTGATGCGATCCAAGCGATCACTTTGGTTGTGGAGGACGCACTGGGGCAGGAGGGAAAGAGAGGTCAGCTGGGAGCCACAATGGCAATCTGAGAGAGAGAGAGTGAGGACTGGAGCCAGGGAGCGGTCACCAGGAGAGGGCGCATGCACTGTTCTTCAATGGCCTCTCTGCCTCCACCACCCGGGCCTTCTCACCCTTCCTCCAGCTCACAAAGCTTGGTCCTACCTCAGGGCCTTTGCATGTGCTGTTCCCACCAGCCAGAACTGTTCTCCCCTTATATACAACCATGGCTCCCCCCTCCCTCACCTCCTTCAGGGCTCTGGTCAAATGTCACCCCCCTCAGAGACTTCCTTGGCACGCTGCCCCTCCTAAAGTAGCCCCTCACTCCTTTCTGTACCCTGGTTTTGCCTCATTCTTTCACTTAGAGCCCTTGTCCCTCTCTGCACATTTGCTTGTTTATTTCCTGTTTCCCTGAGCACAATATCCAGGACTTGGTTCCCTTGTCCATTACCTGGCACCTTGCTGATGCCAGGCCCGCAGCAGGCACTCAGGAAATATGTGCTAGATGAACAGTTATGGTGGGCAGGGGGCACGGACGAGTGGTGGTTGATTGGGGGGTAGCAGGGGTGGGGTATCTGGTTCCTGACTGGGCACCAGAAAGAGAATGACCGGCTTCATTTGGGATGTTTGGCCTTCTAGATATTTGCCGGACCTTTAAGGGGAGAGACCCACCAGGGTCACGGCTGAAGATGTGAGTTCTGAGCTGGACGTACAGACTTGGGGCTTGTCCCCAAATGGATGGAGTATCAGACAAGCGTAGGAAGTCCTTAGGGACTGTTTATAAGAGTCTCAGCCAGGAAGGGGCCCTCCCAGAGGCAGGGAGGAGGGCCCTGGGGCTGGCAACAGCAGGAAGGCATCACCTTCGGTACCACCAGCCTCTCCAGGGAAACGGAACCGGTAGGTGATGTAGATATTGTTACAGATATATAGACACGATTTTAATTAACATATGTATACGCACACACATCTACATATGTATTCGTTAAAATTAATTAAAAATAAAATGCATACACATATGTGCATATATGTTTTTAACTGTTTTTCACTCTTAATCTCACGAAGCCCATAGGGCAGGCTGGAAACGCTTGGGTAGGAGTCATGCTGTCGTCTTGGGGTAGAATATCTTCCTTTTCAGGGAAATCTGCTTTTGCTTTTAAAGCCTTTCAATGGATTGGACAAGGCCCACCCACAGCCTGGAGGGCCATCTCCTTTACTTAAGGTGACTGATGGTAGGGGCTTGTTAACCACGTGTGCACAATACCTTCTCAGCCACACCTAGGTGAGTGGGATTGAGTAATGGGGTGTCGGGTCGTTGTGGCCCAGTCAAGTTGACCCATCAGGCTGACATCGCACCACCCCGAGGCCGGAACGGGCAGAGGGGGTGTGGTTGCCAGGATCTGATAAGAGCTGTGGCCAAGGAAGAGGGGCCGCTGACGGGAGCCTTTGGAAGAGGGGTGCAGCCAGCCGGCCGCCCAGCAAGGAGGGAGCAGGGAATGAGTACCAGTCTTCAGCCTCCTGCTGGTGCCCGCCCCCCCAGCCTGAAGCCAGAGGGCGAGGGAGCCCACCGATGCATCCACGCTGGCCAGCTTCTGGGGCACAACGCAGGGGGAAGTGAGCGTGGTGGAGGGTGGACCCAGAGAGCAGACAGGAATACTCCAGCATGGGACAGGTGGCAAGGGGAGTGGCGGGAATCATCCCGGCCCAGTGACTACAATGGGAAGGACTGCAGGGCTGAGAAAGATGCCTGAGGAGCATGAGCAGTCAAGGAATGACCAGAGAAAATGTCCCACACAGGGAATGGGGAAGGAATGGCCAGAGGTGTGGAGGAAGTGCAGAAGAACCCAGAAGTGAATGAAGGAATCCACAGAAGCCATGGAAGCCTCAGCTAACAACCCGGAAGTGGAGCTGGGTCCTGGACATTGGGACTGGGTGGTTCCTGAGGGTGTTCAGATTAAGGACGGGTGGAATAGAGTCAGCCATGTTCTGAGTGGCTGTGGGGACCTACGTCAGGACAGGTGTCCTCAGGCTCCTGGGGTGAACTTGTGGTCCAAAATAGGAAAGTATGGGGGCCAGGACCATAGACACAGGAACAAAGGTGGAGAAGAGAGGAGGATGGATGCCTGAATGGACAGATGGGCAGATGGACAGACGGATGGATGGATGGAGATGCATAGATGGATAGGTGGGTGGATGGATGAATGGACAGATGGATGGGTGGACAGATGGATGGATGGATGGATGGATGGATGGATGGATGAGTGTATATATGTATGTATGGATGGATGGATGAGTGGATGGATGGATGTATGAGTGGATAGATGGATGGATGGATGAGTAGATGGATGGATGGATGAGTGGATGGATGGATGGATGGATGGATGGATAAACGAATGGCTGGATATATGGATGGACAGATGGATGGATGGATGGGTGGATGGATGAGTGGATGGATGGATGAGTGGATGGATGAGTGGATGCATGGATGGATGAGTGGAGGTATGTATGTGTGTATGGATGAGTGGATAGATGGATGGATGGATGGATGGATGGATGAGTGGATGGATGGATGGATGGATGGATGGATGGTTGGATAAATGAATGGCTGGATATATGGATGGAAAGATGGATGGACAGATGGATGGATGGATGGATGGATGGATGGATGGATGGATGAGTGTATATATGTATGTATGTATGGATGGATGAGTGGAGGTATGTATGTATGTATGTATGGATGGATGGATGAGTGGAGGTATGTATGTATGTATGGATGGATGGATGAGTGGATGGATGGATGTATGAGTGGATAGATGGATGGATGGATGAGTAGATGGATGGATGGATGAGTGAATGGATGGATGGATGGATGGATGGATGGATGGATGGATGGATAAACGAATGGCTGGATATATGGATGGACAGATGGATGGATGGATGGGTGGATGGATGAGTGGATGGATGGATGAGTGGATGGATGAGTGGATGGATGGATGAGTGGATGGATGGATGGATGGATGAGTAGATGGATGGATGGATGAGTGGATGGATGAGTGGATGGATGGATGGATGGATGGATGGATGAGTGTATGTATGTATGGATGGATGGATGGATGGATGAGTGGAGGTATGTATGTGTGTATGGATGAGTGGATAGATGGATGGATGGATGGATGGATGGATGGATGGATGGATGAGTGGATGGATGGATGGATGGATGGATGGATGGATGGATGGTTGGATAAATGAATGGCTGGATATATGGATGGAAAGATGGATGGACAGATGGATGGATGGATGGATGGGTGGATGGATGAGTGGATGGATGGATGGATGGATGAGTGGATGGGTGGATGGATGGATGGATGGATGGATGGTTTGATGGATGGATGGTTGGGTAGGTAGGTGTATAGGTAAATGGATGAATGGCTAGAAGGTAAAAAGGAAGGAAGGAAGGAAAGAAGAAGGAAGGAATCCTCATACCTGTACATTCTCTGCTATGGCTATGTCTTCAATCCTCACAAGGATCCTGTGAGTTTGGGTTGATTTATTCCCATTTCACAGACTAGGAAGCTGAGGCACAGAGAAGCTAAGTAGATTGTCAGAGGTCACACATCCAGTTCATGCTGGAACTGGGACATTGACAGCCTCGCAGATTCTGCAGCTTGTTTTTACAGCGAGTCTTCCTGAGGCAGACAGGCCAGGACCGCAGCCAACCCACCAACAATGGCAGCTTCTACACCACCTGAGCTTGGACCTTGGTTCTCTCACTGAGGAAGTAGATGGTCCCACGCGAGGTACTGACCTTTCCTGTGCCTCTGTTTCTTCAGAGAGAGCATGGGGACAGTAGGTCTGACATCAGTGTTGATAAGTTTAGATAACTCTGTGTACACAAAGCACCGAGAAAGTGCCTGGCAGCCAGCCAGTGAGTAGCAGACAGAAGATTCGAACCCCAGATCTGACCTACGTCGTAAGTTCTTTTTCCCCGTTTTTAAAAAACGAGATCTGTACTTTTTCCAAACTGCTTTTTGTTTGAACCTTTATTTTCTTTTGATTCTTCGTTTTCTTTAAGCCGGGTTCCGGTGGAGACAGAAGCATTTGCCCGGCCTGGGTCCCACAGTCACTGAGTTTAGTTCCAGACGTTTAAAAGTCGGAAAGCAACCCCTGAACACTGGCATTGTTTGCCCACACCTGGAAAGGAGGTGATTGTTAGTGAGCTTTGCTGTCCGAAAGGACAAGACTTGCCCACCGACCACGTGTCTTTGTTTTACCGATGGGACACGTGAGATGAAGAGAGAGTAAGGAGTCCGAGTTCAGACAGGGAGAAAGTGACAAAGAGGGACCCAAACCCGGGTGTCCTGACCTGACCCCCCCCCCCGACCCACCCAGGGCTACCTCCTCGGGGGCAACTGAGAAGACCAGGGACATCCGTCATGGGGGACGGGCCACAACAACAAAGAGAATGTCCCAAAGGGAAAGATCTTGTTCTGGTCTGGGCTGTGCTGTTAGTGCCCAGATGGTCCTGGCACTTAGTAGGTGTTCAAAAAACAGTCTGTTGCGTGACCATCTGAATGAAATATCCACTTTCTCTTCTACGGTCTCCGATCAAGCGTCTACAAACTTCCTGTTGCACATGGTAGAATTGATACTGAGAAAAAACTACCACTGACAATTATAAAAATACTGGGGCGCCCGGGGGGCTCAGTCGGTTGAGCGTCCGACTTCGGCTCAGGTCACGATCTCGCAGTTGGTGAGTTCGAGCCCCGCATCAGACTCGCGGCTGTCAGCCTGTCCGCGCAGAGCCCGGATCCTCTGTCTCCATCCTCCCCCCACACCCCTCCCCTGCTCACACTCAAAAATAAATAAATATCAAAAAAAGTTATGAAGATACTACTGCTAACAGTAATAATAGCGACCACCTACCTCGCCCCTGCTGTGTGTGTCGATCACTGTGCTCAGCGCCTTACACATCTTATGTAGAATCACAACACGCCCCATTTTACAGATGGGGAAAGGGAGGCTCACGGCGGCAAAGTCACTTGTCCGGAGTCACACAGCGAGGGCTGTGGGTATAGAGGGACACAACTCCCAGGCCCTGCACTCAGTTTGCACAATTAGTTGCCTTCCTGGCTCACCGGCAATGAGTCCTTTTTTTTTAAGTTTTTTCTGAATATTTATTTATTTTTTGGGGGGGGGAGGGGCACAGAGACAGAGACACAGAATCCGAAGCAGGCTCCAGGCTCTGAGCTGTCAGCGCAGAGCCCGACCTGGGGCTCGAGCCCACGGACTGCGACATCATGACCTGAGTTGAAGTCAGAGGCTTAACCGACAGAGCCACCCAGGTGCCCCAATGAGTCCTTTTTGATAACTAAGGTCTGAGTTTCTGCTTTGGCGACGTTTCTAAGTGCCAGGCTTCTGCTGCATGCTGGGGATACTTTTTGCCCAAGATGCCCCAGGGAGCCAAAGATGCTGAAGACATTGTCCCGCCCACCGGAGGGATGCCCGGGTAGCAGGGGCTTTGTTGTCCTGAAACTGGACTTTCCCTGTTTACCGCGCCCCCCCCCCCCCCCCCCCGCCCCCGCTTCTAAGAGGAGGCAGTTTCCTCTTCTACATCCTGACAGTGCTCACTGAACGTCCCACCCTAACCGGGGTCAGCGGGCGTCTCAGGCAGTGCACACCCTGGGCACCCGTAAGGCGGGGTCGAGGGTCGCACCTCCGCGCCCCGCTACCCCCCACATCGCCGGCTCCCCGCAGTAGGCGCGCTGTACACGTTTGCTGACGGACCGCTGATTGATCAGATTCTGTAAAGTGCCTGCTTGGCCACATGAGCCCAGAGAGGCTTAATAAAGGCTTTTTGAAGATGATAAGAAACAGAGCTGCCTTGTTAAGATTCCGGGGGCCTCAGATTCTTCTTCAGTAGCAGTATCTTTCTCTCTCTCTCTCTCTTTCTTTTTTAAGTGCTGGCAGATAAAGTCTGCTGACCGTCCCGCTGGGCGACACTGGAGAAAGAGCTTTAGGGCTTTCTGATTTTTAAAGGGATACATTAGAAGCAGCTCACGACATTAAGATCATCTGGGTTCCAGCCAGGACGGACGGTGGGTTGGCAGCGTTGTCCCCATCCCCGGTCACAAAGCGGAGTCAGGGTAAGTTTGAGCAAGACTGACTTCGCAGAGGTCGGGATAGCCCTGGGCTGCCACTCAGGAGGCTGGGGTCGGACCCCGCTCTGCCTCTACTGACTCCTATACCCCTTTGCACGCCCGAGCCTCAGTTTCCCCAGCTGCAAAGCCAAGGGCCAAAATGAGTGCGCCCCAGAGCCCTCTGCGGCCGTGACCTCCCACGCCTGGGGAGTCACTTACAGTGAGATTAGGCTTTCTCGTTGCCCAAGCACAAGACGAGGAGAGGAAGCCGAGTCGTGGATAAGGCAGCATGGCTGTCCAGGCAGGTGGCTGGCCAAGCCAAGAGAACATCAGAAACATGCCTCTTCCCCATCCGGAACCCAGACTCTGGCAGGCACTGCTCCCAACAGAGGACACCGTCCAGGGAGGGCTCCCCTGCCCGTGGCCCATCTGCCAACTTCGCTTTCTTGCATCTGGGTGAAACCAGCCCCTTGCAGAGGCGAGGGGAGAGGGCAGAGAGAAAGGAAGGTGGGGAGGGGAGAGAGAGAGGAGAGGTCCACCGCAGAGGTTTTTCAATTTTCCTATTTATAGGTTTCCTCAAGAATCTGAAAAATCTATGGAGCCTGCTCCTTGGGAAAAACACTCACACACGTACAAAATTTTGCCTCTAATTTTCAGGGGTTTCTGAGCGCACCGATCCCAGGTCAGGGACTCCTAAAATAAAGGCTGTGTATGTGGCCACCTTATGCAAGAAGGAGGAGGAGGGTGCGGGGAGAGGAAGAAGAGAAGAAGGAGAAGAAGAAAGGTGGGAGGGAGCAGCAGCAAGAAAACAATTCCGGGGCGCCTGGCGGGGGGCTCAGTAGGTCAAGCGTCCGACTTCGGCTCAGGTCATGATCTCGCGGTTTGCGGGTTCGAGCCCCGCGTCGGGCTCCACACGCTGATGGCACGGAGCCTGCTTGGGACTCTCTCTCTCCCTCTCTCTCCGCCCCTCCCCAGCTCATGCTCGTGCTCTCTCTCTCTCTCTCTCTAAATACATAAACACACATTAAAAAAGGAAAAAAGAAACAAAAAGACTTTTCACTTAGGACATGGTCCCAGGATCTTAGAGACAGGATTCGGATCCCGGCTCTGCTCCTTTCCAGTTGTGTAACCTTGGCCACGTGACCCAACTTTCTCAGCTTCGGTTTCCTTGTGTTTCCCACCGAGGTGAGTAAGCATATCCTTTGGGCGGTCCTTCCCGGGTCCCCTACCGCAGCGTGGCCTCTGAGCCATTATTGGAAGCTAGTTTGCTCAGAGAACATTGCCTGTTGAGGCCCCACCTTGTCCTGGGGCCCCCTCGGGGTCAGACCAGGGGCTGGGACGCGGGTAGCGCGGTCCCCGGCCCGGGAGTAGCAGCCGCACCTGGGAGCTCTAGGAATGCAGAGTCTGGGCCCCCAGCCCGGACCCATGGGATCAGCAGCTCCATTTGTAAGTCCATTCCCAGGTGGCCCGGAGGCACATGCCAAGGCCAGAAAGACCTTGACATTACCCGCCCCTCCCCCACCCATCCCACAGATTAGCGTGAGCCAAACCCGTGCTGACGCAGAGCCCCGGGAGCCACCCGAGCCTCGCTGGCCTCTTTCTCTTTTCCTGTCTCCACCTTCTCGGGACTAGGGTTTCAGCACTCAGCTCTTCCCCGACGGCCTCCTTCTTGCTGATTTGTCACCCGCCCTAAACCCCAGCAGCCAGGTTATAGTTATCACCAGGTACGTAGAAAGCCAGCAATCACTCGGCACGCCTGTAATAGGAAGAAGCTGCCGGCCGAGATCCCAGGGCAAACGCGCTGGAAAAAGACCAGATCTCAGCATGGGGTGCAGGTGGGCCGCTGGCCACGAAATGCCTCTGCCTGGGACAGAAAGCATGAGTTGAACACAGGAAAAAAAAAAAAAAAAAAAAAAAATCAGGAACAGCAACAATGATCGCTTACTAAGTCTTACCATGTGTGGGACACCACACGGGGGCCCCGATCTCATCATCTAATTTAATCCGCCCCACGACTCTGCGGGGCAAGTATTCGTATTCCATTCCGCCGCTAAGGAAATCGAGGCCCAGAGAGGTGAAGTAACTTACCTGAGGGTCACACAGCTGGTGGGTGGAAAAAGCACAGACTAGAGTGACCTTAGCTCGGATGCCACAAAGGGGGGCCGTGGGTAGAGCTGGTCTGCACGTTGTTAAAAGTTTCTTTGAATCATTTTGAAAATTTCACCTACAGCCTGCGTTTCCGGACTCTCTTGGGAAATCGGAATGCTTTTGGCCTTGCCCTTCTGCCAGCCGGAAGGAGTGGCGGGAAGGGACCGTGGAAGTAAGTCCCCACCACTGACACCTTCTGAAATCTACTGACCCTACTGGGCATTTTAGGTTGAACGCCTTGATGATAATGATGAGAGTAATAGCTGATATTTATTGAGCGCTCACTACATAGTAAGCACAATGCTACAAGTTGAAAAAAAAAATGTTTAGATCGTGCCCTCAGGTGCTTTGGAATCCACTCCGCCACTCCCTCTCCCCAGTGTTTGCCCAGCGTCAACTTGAATGCCTCCAGGCACGAGGTGCTCACTACCTGTTGAAGCCGTCCTTTCCAGGGCTCCACTGGGCGCCTTTAAAATTCTTCTTTCTTTGGAGCCCCACGCTGCCCGCTCTATTTCCACCTGCGGACCGGGCCATCCAGAGTCAGCCCACGGCGTGTTCCACACGTCAGCCCTTCTGGAGGTCTGAGGCCATCGGGCTTCTCCTCGAGCCCCCCATGCCGGTGTTGGTGGCTCCTGGCAGGCAGACAAGTTCCCGCTGGGGCTGTGCGGGATCTGAGGGAGGGAGCGGGGGAGGGGTTCCTTGTCAGCCTGTGGCTACTCCCCTATGGGGAGTAGTGCTCTCCTATCGGGTTCCAGGAGACCCCTCACCCCAGGTGACCGAGCCAGGCTGCACCTTGTGCCCTGCTCCGCACCCTTCCCGGCAGAGGGGAGCCCAGGAGCTCCTGGGTCCCTCACTTTCTTTATGACCCTCCCCTTCCCCTTTCTTTGTCTTGCTCCTTCATCCATAAAAGCCCTATTTCCTCTGTGCTCTGTGTCCTCCCTCCCCTCTCTGAGGCTGCCTCTCTGCTCCAGTCCGCTGTCCTGGTCCTTCCCTCCCAGGGACACTGTGCCACCTGCGCCCACACGGTCTTTCTAAACCCTTCCCTTGCATATCTCTACTTCTCTCTTTTCCCCACTGCGTGGTCCTCATGGGTTAACCTCATGGTTAACCCCAGATGGGTTAACATCTGGCGAGCCAGCCAGCACGACTTTCTATGAAGTTTTAATACATACCTTCCCTAGGACGTCCTTAGCCCTGTCCTTCTCAGAGTGACCCGCCACCCCGACCACAGTGATCTCATTCCCTCACGTGGTTTCGAATGCTGCCAGGATCCCGCCAACCCCCAAGGCCATCTCCAGCCCGTCCCTGTCCCCAGGGCTGCAGACTCTTACCACCCAACCCTCGGCTGGGTGGGTATCTCCATCTGGGCCCACTCGGCCCCCAGTTGGACCCACCGTCTCTCTCCCGGACCCCAAGGCGCCATCCTCCTTCACCTCTAGCTCAGCCAATGACACCAGCATCCACCCAATGGTCCGAACCAGAAACCCAGGGCTGTTCCATTCCCCTCCCTCGCTCCCCCACGTCCCAGCAGCCACGGGGTTCTGCCCCCAGCCCCTTCCAGGGGCTGCACGTCCTCCTTCGATAACACAGTGAATGATTGTTGAATGAATGCATTCCAACCTGCCCCATGGGCTTTCGGCATCCGTTGGGGGGGCCTCCAGCTGGGTCGCCCCCCCCCCCTCCCCCCGGTCTCCCTGGCTTTTCCAGTCTATCCTCCGTGCTGTGGCCACAGCCATCTTGTAAAAGTGCAGCCTTGGCTGTGTCCCTTCCCTGCTCAAACACCTTCAATGGCTCCCCACTGCCTCCAGGTGGAAGTCCAAGCCATCAAGCCCTCCGCCCTCCGCCCTCCACCATTTCTCCAACCTCAGTGCCCCCTCCTCCCCGCCTAGACCTTGAGCTCGCACCGCACAGGATGCCTTGCACATGCCCTCGCCTCTCTGCTTTGGCTTGTGTTAGCCCACCCGGCCGGCACGCCTTTCCCTGGTCCCCGTGCCCCGTTCATTCCGACACATCCTTAAGAATTTCCTGAAGCATCTGTAGTTCATCTGCTTTTACACGGCAACGGCGATCCTCTTGCCCTTCCCTGCAGCTTTAACATCCACCAGCGTTCGCGTGGGCACGAAGCCGAGAAGCTATCATTTCACCAACCACTTTGCTATCACTCTGGCCCGTCGTTTTCAGTGTTTCTCGGTTATAAAGGGTGCTGAATATTTCTAGCTCTGAATATGTATTGCCCCGCATTTAGGAGTCTTGGGCTAGAGTCTTGAAAGCAGGCTCGTTGTGCATGAACGTGGTTTAGATTAGATACTTGGCCAAAGCTCTTTTCTAAACGGGCCGGCCCACCTGCGCTGTAAGCGGGTCTATGGTCGGTTCTAGAATTTGGCCTCCCCACCTGGGTGTCCCTGGGGCGGAGAGAGAAGAGTGAAATGTGGTGTTGGCGGCACGGCGAGTTGCTGTTTAGATAGACGCAAACCCACTGGAAGAAGGCAACGGGGCTCCGTTTACAAGGAGTCAAATGGTTTAAATGTGGAACCCGAGGCGCCCGGAGAGGCAAAATGAGAAGGAGGCTGTCTAAAGACCTACCCGAGTGACCGCTTGAATCCACAACTGTTGGGGAAATAAAATCAACTTTATTGCGTGAAATGGGTGCATGCCAAGGAGATGCTTTTACGCGAGAGAAGATCTGATCTGTTGACCGTCCAACTTCCTCCAGGTTCATGGTGTGGGGTTTCCGGCAGCCCCTCCCCCCCACCCCCTCCAAGCCTCAGCTTCATATCGTTTGAATTCACTTACCCAGAGCGAAATCCAACCGTAAGTAAAAAGAGACTTTAAAAAGCTTATTTTAAAAATCCTCATAAGGTGTTTTGGACATCAACTAGCTCTTAAAAATCATGGCAGTGCTTTCGTGATCTCAGTGCAAATGATTCTGAACCATATGGATTGCATTTTCCTCAAATTCCTCCTGGTTCTAAAAGTGAAAGGCAGAGGAGTCAGAGAATTTGTACATGGCCGTTTAGAGATTCGATCTGTGGCCAAACACCGGGAGCCGTGGGGTTTTGGAAGCAGGGTTCCAGATTTCTGGAAGTGCTCAGGAGAAGACTGTTCTGTTCAAACTCTAGAGGCATCTTTGATTGGGGGTTCCTGGGAGGGCATCCCGCACCCCGAAGCAGCAGCCCCCCAAGCTCTGATTCGTGAATCAAAATTTCCTAAATTGCTAGTCAGAGATACCGATTCCAAGGCTACACCCCAGCCCTTCTGAATCAAACCTGCTGCCCTGGGGCCCCTGGAATCTGTATTTTTTTATTTTTATTTTTAATTTAAAAAAAAGTTTGACATTTTTTATTTTTTATTATGTTTCTGAGAGACGGAGAGAGACAGAGCGCGAGCAGCGGAGGGGCAGAGAGAGGCGGGAGACACAGAATCCGGAGCAGGCTCCAGGCTCCGAGCTGTCAGCGCCCAGCCCGTTGCAGGGCTCGAACCCATGAACCGTGGGGTCATGACCTGAACTGAAGTCGCAGGCTCAACCGACTGAGCCACCCAGGTGCCCCTGGAATCTGTACTTTTAACGGGCTCCCCGGCCGCCCTGCTGGGTTCATCGCTGTTCCAGGTCAGGATTTCACAAGCTTGGCTCTGTTGACAGGTGGGAACAGATAATGCTTTGTTGTAGGGGGGCCGGGTGATGGTCTCCACCCACTCAACACCAATAGCGCCCCCTGCCCACGTCGTTGACAAGCAACAACGTCTCCAGGCATTGCCAAGTGTCCCCAAGAAGGGAGGGGAGCAAAACAGCCCCGGTGTAGATGACTTTAAAGTAGTCAGCCGATCAGCGGATGTACAATTGCTTGCTGGTGTGTGTGTGTGTGTCTGCTGTGTGTGAGTTGGAGACACATCTGTACCTAAAAACAGAGACTGGGAAGTTAGGAAGGCAGGGGTACCATCACGTGTCGTGTATTTTGTACCTCCCACCTCACCTACTATTCTGTACACGTTCATACATCCTATGTATGTAGATTGCCTTCTCCCTCATTCTTCACTCCCTCAATATTGTAGGGGTTCTACGGCTTCCCTTTTGCCCTGGCCTCGCGGCTGCGGGAGGAACACACGTCCTACCCCTTGACTTTGATCGCGTGCCTTGCGTTGGCCCCCAGGAGGCTCGGGGAGGTGGGTGGAGCAAAGGCTTCAGATGCGTCTGACTGGTCGCCTTGTTCCCTTGGCCTCCTCTGTGGAGAAGGCCCGCCCCGAGTATCCGCGGCCCCTTCCGCCCCTAAAATGAACTCATGGAGACCAAACCTGGGCCCGACGGAAAGCCTGGAGTCCAGCCTGACCCAACCGAGCCTGGCCTGGATCGGCCAAGCCACGGCCAACCCGCAGACCCGCTAGGGCAAAACAATAAACGTTTGCCACCCACATCAACGCAACAGGCTGACGCTCTCGACGTTTCCCCCAAAAGACAGTTTGGCAGGGCAGCTAAGAACTTAGGAGTGGAAGCCGCAAAGCCCAAGTCGCAATTCAGATCCCAGCTCTGCCACTTTCTGGCAAGTCACTTGACGGCGCTGACCTCCTCTCCCTCATCCGTTAAATGGGCACATGAGATAAAGCACGAGGCTCGGCTTCCCTGCCTCGTCACTGGGCTTGTGTACTCGTATGCGCTTTGTAGATTGGGGAGGATTAAATGAGGCCATGTGTGCGGATCCTTCAGTGTCGCATGGGCCACGGGAGCTCATTGCATTATTATGCGGAAGGTTCGAGGACCTGGCGTGTGTGCTCCTCTTTTCTGCCTCCCGCCCTGTCTTTCCTTCTTCCTGTCCTCCTGTCCTCCTCTGCTGCCTTCCTCCCTCCTTACCGGATCCTGACCACAAACACCTACCGAACGCCTGTCGGTACCGAACACCAGGCCCTGGGCTTGGGACAGCAGGATCTGGAGCCCACGTGGGGGCAAACGCCTGGCACAGACTCTGGGCTGGGGCGCAAGATCCCGCAAAGGGTTAAACCCCGGGTAACCGGGAGCCAAATAAATTCTGCCCCGCCAAACACGCCCCAATCATCATTAGTCACGGCTTGTTGGACGGCAGGCCCCTCCCCGGCGCTTATCTCCCCGGCTTCTGTCCTGGGCCAGGCGACCATATTTCATGTTCTGAAAACAGATGACCCCAGGGTCAGGGAAATGAAAGCCCCATTCAACAGGTCGGCCTGGGGCTCAGCGGGGAAGGAGGGTGAGGGTCAGTCCAGCAGCTCTGTCCGTGTCCGAACAGGCCCAGAGCACGTGCCCCAGAGGCCCAGGGCATGAGGCTCGCTCTTCAACACCAGGGGTCAGGCCCCAGGGATGGGATCATCAGGGTGACGCTGAGCCGCCCCGCCCCGCGCTTTGCCTTCCAGGAAGAAGCCAGGCTGGGGGCGGGGCCGGGAGGCCGTATTTGCATAATGCCTCCCATGATGCTTCCCTGCAGCTTTGGGGGTGAGTCACCGCCCAGCTGGGGGATCCCGGGACGGGGCTCCAGTTCCAGCTGTGGGGCTGTGCTCGCCACCCTGGGAGCCACGCCGGGAGAGGGGCAGGTGTGATTCCTGTCCTCGTGGAGTTTCACGGTGGTCCCCGGAGGGCCCGCTGACCCACCAGGCACCGCTGGAAGGTTTCAAGTTCTCTACAATCGGAAGGAAGCAAGCCTAGGGTTACGGAAGCCCGGGGAAATCAGATGACATTTTTCCTCCGCGGAAAGAAAAATAACACGTTTCAGTAGTTAAAGCTGCATCGAAGACGGTCTCTAGGGGGCGCCTGGGTGGCTCCGTCGGTTGGGCGTCCGGCTTGGGCTCAGGTCATGATCTCGCGGTCTGTGAGTTTGAGCCCCGCGTCGGGCTCTGTGCTGATGCCTCGGAGCCTGGAGCCTGCTTCTCCCCGCCTCTCTCTGCCCCTCCCCTGCTAGTGCTCTCTCTCTCTCTCTCTCTCTCTCAAAAATAAATAAACGTTAAAAAAAAATTAACAAAGAAAAAGAAGTGCTCTGGGAGCTCCTATTAATGTTTGAAAAAAATGTTTTACTTATTGATTTTTTGAGAGCGACCACGAGCAAGGGAAGGGCAGAGAGAGAGAGAGAGAGAGAGAGGGAGGGGGCAGAGGATCCGAATCCGGCTGTGAGCTGACAGCAGCGAGCCCAGGGCGGAGCTCGAACTCACGAACCTCAAGATCACAACCCGAGCTGAAGTCAGAGGCTCAACCCCCTGAGCCATCCAGGTGCCCCAATATATATTGTTTAAGTTATTAGACATGCCAGGCACTGTGCTAAGTAGTTTATACAGTCTGTAGGCCTCATTTATCTTAGTGAGATAAATCTTTCAAGCAAATCTTGAAATCTGGACGTGGGTGTAGGTGGTTTGTGTGTGTGTGGGGGGGGTGACCCTGGGAAGCAGAATGTAGCAGAAGGAAGGGAGGCGAGGAGGAACGCAGAGGTGTGGGGTGGGCTGAATGTTTGTGTCTCCCCCACCCCCACCCCGCAAGTTCATAGGCTAAACCCCTAACCCCCACCATGATGGCATAGGAGGTGGCTTTGGGGAGGGAGGGTGGTTGAGACGAGGTCATGGGTGGGGAGCCCCAGCTGTGAGGGTCTACGCGGAATCCATTGGCACTGTGACCTTGGATTCCAGCTTCCACGACTGTGGGAAGTAAGTCCCTGCCATTTGAGCGGCCCGTCTGTGGCCTTCTGTTAGCGCAGCCCCAATGGCCGGGCGGTGTGGTGACGAGTGGGTCACCGCGCTGGACAAGCGGGACGCAGTCTCCCTGCCGCCCCTCTGAGGAGCCACGCAGAAGGCACCTCTGAACGTCCCCCAGAGAGGGCCCCGGAGGCTGTAACAGGGCAGGAGAAAGCCCATCGGCAGGGAAGGGAGTTGCCGTCAGCAAGCCCGGGAACCTGCACCAAACTGGGGCCGAACTCGGGAGATGGCGAAGGAGTTTCAGCAAGGAATCTGCATCCGCCTCGTTCTCTCGGGAAATCCTGGCGAGGGCACGGTGCGGTGGGTACCATCAGGGTCCCCTTCTGCAGGTGGAGGGGAACCACGGCAGGGACAGGCCCAGGGACCCGCCCGGCGTCACACAGCTGGAACCAGGGCCGGAGCTCCCGCCTCTCCATTTTCTCCAGCCTGGACTCCAAGACTAGAGGCTTTTTAAAACCTCTCTGTCCCTCAGTTTCCACATTTCGCTGTTGTCAGGTGAAAAGATGTAATACTTGAAAGCGGGTTAAAAGGTTTGCGGTCCTATGATAAGTCCTTAGGAAGCGCACGTTAGTATTTGGGTCAGCGGTTCTCCGAGCGTGGTCCCCAGACCAGCAGCTTCCGTCTCGCTCGACAGACCCCTCCCCAGAGCCACTGAGTCAGAAACCCCGCCCCTGGAGCCAGCAATCTGTGTTATAACAACCCACTGCCCAGCGGATCCTGCGGGAAGTTCATTCGTGAGCCGCCGTGTTCACCCTCCGCTGGCTCTCCCTCCCCAGAACGCAGTCTGGCATCGTTGTGCCGATGGCTGCCGGGACGTCTGCCCCCGAAGCTTTCTGGAAAGATACCAGAAAAAAACTTCTGCCTATGGCTGTCTGTCGGGTTTGCCCGAGAGCTCCGCTCCTTGGTGGTAAGAGTTGGGGCCCAGTTTCCATGCAGAGATTAGCAGAAGGGGTAAAGTGGAGAGTCATTTGCCACTCACACTTTAGTAAGAATGAGCTAAGGGCGTAAAGCTGAGAACAGGTTTCACTTGAAGGGAAACTGGTGGAGGTTCAGAGTTTGGGCAGCTGCGGGGAGAAGGTGAGGCACCCAGGGGAGGCGGGGATGGAGGCCAAAAGAAGGGAGAATAAGGATAAAGGCGGACCTTCTGTCTATCATTTTCCCCCAGGTGTAGTGAATGTCATTGACATGTCACATTGCATTAGGTTAGGGTGTGCAACACGATGGTGTGAGATAGATAGATACATAGATATGATTTTTAAAAATTGGGTTAATGAGACCATTCACCGTAGGTAGGATCTAGCTAAGAAAACAATGAAACAAAGCAAAACGCCCTAGGACTTTCCAGGGGAGGGAGCTTAATACAGGGAATTGGTTACATGGTAGAGAAGGTGCTGAAGTCACTCAGACTAGAGGTATCGAGGAGCCCGTAGGTCTGGAGAAACCAAAAGAGGAGATTACCAGAAGTCAGGACTGTCTGGAAACAGCTAGAACCAGAGTGAGGGCCACTCGGTAGGAGCCGGGGTCACGGAGGAGGAGGCTGTCTGATAAGAGAGTCACAGAAGAGACCCAGTCGCTGCTGGAGGGGCCACCGGAGCAGAGTCAGATAGAGGTCGAAGTTCCCAGGATTCTCCTCCCTGTCTACCATTTCCCATTAAGGCTGCCCATTGGCCAAACCTACCCAGAGGGCAAAGGAGCTTGGGAAATGTTTTCCAAACTATGGAGCCAATTAAGCAAAGAGTGTGAATTAATCTGAGGTCCTTCCTTCCTTCCTTCCTTCTTTCCTTCCTTCCTTCTTTCCTTCCTTCTTTCTTTCCTTCCTTCTTTCCTTCCTTCCTTCTTTCCTTCCTTCCTTCTTTTGTTCCTTCTTTCCTTCCTTCCTTCTTTCCTTCCTTCTTTCCTTCCTTCCTTCTTTCCTTCATTCCTTCCTTCTTTCCTTCATTCCTTCCTTCTTTCCTTCCTTCCTTCCTTCTTTCCTTCCTTCCTTCTTTCCTTCCTTCTTTCCTTTCTTCTTTCCTTCCTTCCTTCCTTCTTTCCTTCCTTCTTTCCTTCTTTCTTTCCTTCCTTCTTTCCTTCCTTCTTTCCTTCTTTCTTTCCTTCCTTCTTTCCTTTCTTCCTCCCTTCCTTCCTTCCTTCTTTCTTTCCTTCCTTCTTTCCTTTCTTCCTTCCTTCCTTCCTTCTTTCCTTCCTTCTTTCCTTCCTTCCTTCTATCCTTCTTTCCTTCCTTCCTTCTTTCCTTTCTTTCCTTCCTTTTTTCTTTCTTCTTTCCTTCCTTCCTTCCTTCTTTCCTTCCTTCCTTCTTTCCTTCCTTCCTTCTTTCCTTCCTTCTTTCCTTCCTTCCTTCTTTCCTTCCTTCTTTCCTTCCTTCCTTCCTTCCTTCCTTCCATCCTTCCTTCCTTCTTTCTTTCCTTCCTTCTTTCCTTTCTTCCTTCCTTCCTTCCTTCTTTCTTTCCTTCCTTCCTTCCTTCTATCCTTCTTTCCTTCCTTCCTTCTTTCCTTCTTTCTTTCCTTCCTTCTTTCCTTTCTTCTTTCCTTCCTTCCTTCCTTCTTTCCTTCCTTCCTTTTTTCCTTCTTTCTTTCATTCCTTCCTTCTATCCTTCTTTCCTTCCTTCCTTCTTTCCTTCTTTCTTTCCTTCCTTCTTTCCTTCCTTCCTTCCTTCTTTCCTTCCTTCTTTCCTTCCTTCCTTCCTTCTTTCCTTCCTTCCTTCCTTCTTTCCTTCCTTCTTTCCTTCCTTCCTTCCTTCTTTCCTTCCTTCCTTCCTTCCTTCCTTCTTTCCTTCCTTCCTTCTTTCCTTCCTTCCTTCCTTCTTTCCTTCCTTCCTTCCTTCTTTCCTTCCTTCTTTCCTTCCTTCCTTCCTTCCTTCCTTCCTTCCTTCTTTCCTGCCTTCCTCCCCTCCTCCCTTCCATTTCCTCCCTCTCCTTTTCTTTCCACACTGCCTTCCACAACAGTAAACAAGAGAATACTGGTAAACAGCATGGTCAACCAGGAGGTTCACGTGGTTTAGACTAGATCCGAGAGGACGTCCTTCTCTGAGCCCCTGCAGAAGCAGGGTTGGCGGAAAGGGAGGTCAACTGTCCACACTGCAGGCCCCAAAGATGAAGGGCTGGTTAAAAGGGCAACCCAGCTCTCAGGATGAGACGAGAGCTTCACGGTGAGGCCCTGCAGAGCCTCCCTGGCTCAGGCCAGCCTGGCTTTTCTCAAAGAACAGGTTTCTCTGATTTCTGAAGGCTAATGAAGCCAGTTGGGGATTGGCGAGATTTGTCCTGCTTCAGACAGATTATTCCGTGTGGGAGAAGGGGGTGGTTCAGGGTTCACCCCTAACAATTTTCCCTGCAAGCATCTCCCCGACCGTGTGAGCGTTGAGAATGTGAAGTAACCAAGAAACTAGAAAATGCAACTTCCGACACTTGGTTGGCCGTTACCATCATAGTGCAGCCATAATAAATAGCACTGCATCTAGAGAAAAAAATCCATGTGTCTAACATAGACCACACTCTTGCTCTGTGTGTGTGTGTGTGTGTGTGTGTGTGTGTGTGTGTGTTTGTGTGTGAACTGAGGGAGCCTGGCCTTTTTTGTTCACGAGCTGCAGTCGCAAACCGCTGCTATAAATTATTTGGACCGTCCGGCAACTTGGCTGACTTGAGCCCGGCTTACTTACGGAATAGAACTTCTCAGCGACGGCTCAGTGTTTGTGAGTTTGGAGCATCCTTTATCATTCTCTCAAATATTTAATGAGCACCTACTACGCATGGGGCACCGTCTCACGCGCTGGAGACACAGCCGTGAACCAGAGAGCCCTGAACGCCTGCCCGCGTGCAGCGGAAAGCCAACTGCTGTGTCTTTCTTCTTGGCCTGCAGTGACGGGACGCGCTTGTAGGTATAGGAAAGGTGTCTCTCGTCGGAGGCCCAGCAGGAGGAGTAATTAAGTAACTGTGAGTCCGCAACCTGGAGTCACTGGCACAATTATTTTAGAAAATGCAGGTTACTTGAAAACACACGTGGCCGCCTACAGCTGGATGGACTGAATTCTGTTTGTAGCTCAGCGGACCGTGCTACATGTATCCTCCTTTTCCATTTTGCTTCTTTTTAAAACGCTTTTTAATGTTTACTTATTTTGAGAGAGAGAGAGAGTGGGGGAGGAGCAGAGAGCGAGAGGGAAAGGGGATCTCAAGCAGGCTCTGCTCTGGCAGCACAGAGCCCAAAGCAGGGCTCGATCTCGTAAACCGTGAGATCATAACCTGAGCTGAAATCAAGAGTCAGATGCTTAACCGACTGAGCCACCCAGACACCCCCCCCCCCTTCCATTTTGCTTCTATGTGGAAGGTTCTGGCTCCTTGCAGCCATGACTGTGTTTCCTCTGCACCCCCACGTCCCGCCCGCACCCCCCCCCCCCCCCGCCACCTGTCACGGCCGTGTGCACTCTCACCTTCGTTCTTTCCCTCCTGTATCTCTTTGTAGGCAGGCTGCCCTCATCTGCCGCCTGGATTCCCAGATTGCTGAAGTGCCTGGAAATTTCCATCTCCGCGCGGGTCGGGGAAATAGGTCTGTCCTGGGACCTGAGAGTCTGCATTTCTAACGAGGCATGTCCCCGGTGGGGTGCGGGAAGTCAGAACACGCCATGTGGGTCAGGAAACAAATAATCTGTCACACCCGCCCCACCCCTCCCTCTCCCAGTTGATGGTGACCATGGAACTCATATTTGGTGAACAGAATCCAGGCCAGGCCCCCGTGGGCCTCGTGTTAGCCCAGGGACCCAGGTGATACCATTCACATCACCTTACGTATGAGGAAACAGAAGTTGAGAGAGGGGAAGTGATCGGCCTTGGTTCTCCATCTAGAAGTGAACAGAGTTAGGGTTTTAAACGCGGGCACTTTGAATTTTTTTTTTTTAATCTTTATTTTTGAGAGAGACAGAGACAGAATGCGAGTGGGTTAGGGGCAGAGAGAGAGGGAGACACAGAATCCGAAGCAGGCTCCAGGCTCTGAGCTGTCAGCACAGAGCCTGACGCTGGGCTCGAACTCACGAGCTGTGAGATCATGACCTGACCTGAAGTTGGACGCTCAACCAACTGAGCCACCCGGGCGCCCCTAACGCGGGCACTTTGATGGCAAAGTGCAGACACCTAGGCGTGCCTCCACGCTGCCAGAAAAGGGTGGGACAAGGAGCAGGGACGTGAAACCACGGCCAGGAGCGTCCTGAGCGCAAAGTCAGTCTACTGTGGTGTCTCTGCAGAGCTGGATACACGTGGTAAGGGCTTGGTAGGTATTTGAGGGATGCATGTGTGGGCAGGTGGAGACATGCGGGGAACCTGCCCTGGGAATTCATGTTCCTGCACAGTGGGGAGCCCCCTCCCACCGATGCTCCGGGCTGCCCTGCACACACCTGCCGGAGAAGAAATTCTGGCCACCCATCCCGTTGTCCCTGGTACATCAGGGTGCACCTATCGCTGAGCCTGGGTATTGCCTCACTACAGCCAAGAGGAGGGCTGACTAGAGCAGAGAACCTCAGAGAGATGGCAGAAAACTTTCACCCCTGGGTAGCGGTGAGATCAGAGCCACCTCTGGGTCTCAGCACCCGAGGTACGTCCACACTTTGAGTGGACACTTGTCATTCTCGTTGGCTGCTCAGTCACCCACTCTTCTTCCAATGTCTGGGGAGCACCCCACTCGCTGCCTCTCAGGGGAGGCAGAGATCACCTCCCTCTGTGGAAACTGAATGCCAGGTTCTTGCTTTCCTGGCTTCTCTAGCAAGCAGGATGCTGACAGGAGACCTGCTACTCCCCATCAGGTGTCCACAAGCTAAACTTTGGGAGAGAGAGATACGAGTTGGAGGGACAGTGGAGCCCTTATGTCCCCTCCCCTTCTCACTCCCTGAGCCCCATAGCAGTGGCTGCAAGATGGAGCGCCTAACTCAAAAATGGCGGCCAATAACTAGCCCAACACTGAGCCATGGCGGCTACGCCGTCCCCAGTTATGGCTCAAAATGGCGGCCAATAACTAGCCCAACACTGAGCCATGGCGGCTACGCCGTCCCCAGTTATGGCTCAAAATGGCGGCCAATAACTGTAGCCCAACACTGAGCCATGGCAGCTACACCGTCCCCAGTATGGCTTCTCCTTTGCTTGCTTAGTCACCAACCTGATTCTCCGGCCATCCCCATCCTTCTAGTGCCCATTTAACAAACTCCTTTTCTGCTTAAATCATCCAGGGTTGACTTCTGCTTTTGCAACCAAGAACTCTGCTGGGTAGAGCAGAGATTCACACAGATTCCTTATCTGATTCCTCATCCTTATCTTCCTGATCCACACAGATAAGGGTTGCAAGTAATAAAAACCTTAAATAATTTTGCCCGTGTGATAGACATGGAGATGTGACGCCCACTTCCCTTGCCAGGGAGAGTGTTCTGCTCAGCCCTATGGAGTGCAGGTAGCAGATGACCTCAGTTGCCAGCTACTTCAAGGTCTGCCTGAGCTGTGGAGGGCTGCCTTACCCAGTATCTTCCCCTCTCAGAGCAGCCTGAAGCCAGAGACCAAGCAAGGAGGAGACATAAAGATCCAACCAGTTTGCTCCAACAAGGGACACTCGGGTAGGCAATACTCACCCCAGACACTTCTCTGGGTTGGCCAAAGTCTGTCAGACCAGGAACACGCTTTAACTTCTTGTGTCCTATCCTGACTTCTCTCTCTTTCACAGGGAGCTGATCCCTCATTGACATCTTAGATCCCAAATTCTGTCCCAGCATCCGATTCTGGAGAACCCAGTCTGTGATACCTTGCAATCTTACGATAATCTCCGATGAATCAGGAAGGCTTTGCTGCAGTAACAAATTGCAGTGGCTTTAACACTACAAATGTGTATTTTGTATTCACGGTGCATGTGTATGGTAAGTCAGTTGGGGACTCTGTTTTCCACAGTCCTTAGTTTAGGTCCCAGGAGGACAGAGGAACCACTATGCGGAATAGTGCCTTAGCAGAGGTAAGGAAGGTGCTGGATGATTCTCACTGGCAATTAAATGCTCTGGCCTGGAAATCATAACTCATTGTCCAGAACTAGTGAAGGAATCCCACTCAACGAGAAGGGGAGTCAAGTGTAAATCCTACCGTACCTGGAAGGTGGAAATGCGAACGTAGTTGACAGATTATACTAATGACGACCACTCCCTTCATTTCAACAGTGAAGGCGGGTGTTTTATCCCATATTCAAGGAAAATGAACCAACATGACACAATTGGGGGGGCTTGTATTTGTTAAAACTTGGCGTACAGGACACCTAATGTACATTTTTAGACTTCTAATTTTAAAGGTAGTTATGAATTATTTTAAAATGAAATTTAGATCAATATTTGTGACCTCTTACTGGCACAAGAACAGACACTCAGATCAATGGAACAGAATAGAGACCCCAGAAATGGACCCACAAATGTATGACCAACTAATCTTTGACAAAGCAGGAAAGAATATCCAATGGAATAAAGACAGTCTCTTCAGCAGGTGGTGCTGGGAAAACTGGACAGCGACATGCAGAAGAATGAACCTGGACCACTTTATTACACCATCCACAAAAATAAACTCAAAATGGATGAAAGACCTAAATGTAAGACAGGAAGCCATCAAAATCCTAGAGGACAAAGCAGGCAAAAACCTCTTTGATCTTGGCCACAGCAACTTCTTACTCAACACGTCTTTGGAGGCAAGGGAAACAAAAGCAAAAATGAACTACTGGGACCTCATGAAAATAAAAACTTCTGCACAGCGAAGGAAACAATCAGCAAAACTAAAAGGCAATCAATGGAATGGGAGAAGATATTTGCAAATGACATATCAGACAAAGGGTTGGTATCCAAAATCTGTAAGGAACTTATCAAACTCAACACCTAAAAAACAAATAATCCAGTGAAGAAATGGGCAAAAGACATGAATAGACACTTCTCCAAAGAAGACATCCAGATGACGAACTGACACATGAAAAAATGCTCAACATCACTCATTATCAGGGAAATCAAAATCAAAACCACCTTCACCTGTCAGAATGGCTAACATTAACAACTCAGGCAACAACAGATGTTGGCGAGGATGCGGAGACAGAGGATCTCTTTTGTATTGTTGGTGGGAATGCAAGCTGGTGCAGCCACTCTGGAAAACGGTATGGAGGTTACTCAAAAAATTAAAAATAGAACTACCCTACGACCCAGCAATTGCACTATTAGACATTTATCCACGGGATACAGGTGTGCTGTTTTGAAGGGACACATGCACCCCCCTGTTTATAGCAGCACTTTCAACAATAGCCAAAGTATGGAAAGAGCCAAAATGTCCATCGATGGATGAATGGATAAAGATGTGGTATACACACACACACACACACACACACACACACACACACACACACATTGGAGTATTACTCGGCAATCAAAAAGAATGAAATCTTGTCATTTGCAACTACGTGGATGGAACTGGAGGGTATTATGCTAAGTGAAATTAGTCAGTCAGAGAAAGACAAAAACCATAGGACTTCACTCATAGGAGGACTTTAAGAGACAAAACAGATGAACATAAGGGAAGGGAAACAAAAATAATATAAAAACAGGGAGGGGGACAATACAGAAGAGACTCATAAATATGGAGAATAAACTGAGGGCTGCTGAAGGGGTTGTGGGAGGGGGGATGGGCTCAGTGGGTAAGGGGCTTAAGGGATCTACTCCTGAAATCATTGTTGCACTACATGCTAACTAATTTGGATGTAAACTTTAAAAAATAAAAAATAAAATAAGAAAACTATTTGTGACCTCTGAGGCGCCTCCTTCGCCGGCCTACCTTCTGCCAAACACATTATTAAAAGCACAAGTGTTATAGCCATCCATCCCTGGGCTTGTATCTTGGTCCCACTACCAGTCAGGTGATTGACTTTGGGCAAATTAGGTCACCTCTCTATGCCAAGTTCTCTCATTAGTTAAGTTGATAATTGTATCTATCTTGCAGGATATTTTTGATGATTAAATTGCATAATGCATTTGAAGTGCTAGGTGTCAAGAACGTGGGATTATTTGTTACTGCAGCCAAAGCAAGCCTATCCTGACTAATACATGGATGACTAGATACTTCTTGTGCACGGACTCATGTCCTCTTTTTCTCATGGCTTGTCATGGCTGCAGCAGACTCCAAGCCTGTGCTGGGTTACTCACTCTCTGCCCTGGAGCTTGTCTAATGCATGGCATGAGATGGCCAAGGAAACTGTAGGCCACGCACACATGCACAATCCAGAGGGGTCATGAAGAGAAGTCCAACGGGCAAGCCTCAACCACAGGACAACAGGAACTGATGGGTGAATGCTTTTTCCATATATCCCTTGAAGGGACAATTCTGACAAGCCTTCCATATATGTCGTTGGAATGTCCCTGTGGATTGAGCACTGGTTACCCATAGCAACGGCCTCCTCCATAATGCACCCTTGTCTTGGCTCTCTCTCCTCCCTGGATGCACTTGCCCTAATCTCTGCTCCCGCTCCCAAGGACCAGGTCTTAAACTGTCTATTTATAAGTTCTTGTCTGGGGCTCTGATTTGGGGAGTGTGTGAAATCCTTGCAAAGATACCTACGAAGGCCCTTCTCTAATGCTACCTATTGTCCCTTCCCAAATTAGTGTTGTTCAGACACCTCTGGAGAAGGGCTCTGTGCTTAAATCTTTCCTTGGAAGAATGTTAGTGAGAATTCACGCTCCTGGAGGCGAGAGACCTTGCCCATTGCGTGTGCTTGACATAACCACAATTTCCAGAACGGGGGCTGGCACACTAGAGGGACTCGGTCCGTAATTGTGGGACCAACACACTCATTTTCTCTCTCTTCACTCCTGCTTCTTTGGCAAGAAATAGTGATGAGATTATCGACTCCCCAAGTTTGGCACGAAAGTTAAGACGGAGCCATGAAGAGTGTGACCTTGGGCGGGCTACCGGCTGTTGGAATTCCTCTCTATGAAACAGACGTAATAGTATCTGGCTCTTAAGGAGATTCTTGCTGTGAGAATCCAGTAATGCAGGCCATGCCCACAGCATGTAGTGAATGCTCCGTGGGGGTCGGCTCTTTCTGTTTTCTCTCCTCTTCTGCCATTGCCACCACCACGGCCACCATCATCGTCACCGCCGTCCCCACCACCTCCGCACGTATAGTAGCCTAGGGCAATTCTTGGGTATTCAGCAGGCACATGATAAACCACCCCTTGAATCTGAATCTTATCAACGAAGAAATTGCCTCTTCCAATTTTTTTCCCTCAAGAGAAACTGGGACCAATCGTCCAGGTGCATCCTGCAAACTTCCCCTTAAGAACTGTCAAAGTGTGCCCCAGTGACCCCAATATCTGGCTTGGCTCCTTGGGGCCAGGATTGGGGATTATGCTGTCGGTCTCTGCCAGCCCTGACAGGTTGATTTGGATCTGGATGGGGGTGGGCTGGATAGAGAGAATCCCGAGGATCAAGAGAGCCTCTCCTTGCCCCACCCCCACCAACATCTCTGTAAGCAGGGATGGGGTCTGGAAGGGACTCGGTCCTCCAGGGACTGTGGGTCCAAGATGTTGCCCTGCAAAGAACACGAGAGAGAGCTGCGCTCAACCCAGCAAACGCAGGTCTTGGGAGCCAGACATTTTACAACGGGATCATTGGAGAGATGGGACACAGCCAGGCTGGTTCCCGTGGGGAGAGTTCTGCGAGAACCCCATCCCGCTTGGGGCTTGTTCGGCAATGCCTTATTTATGGTAACATGCATTACAGGAAATTTTTATATAAGGCATTAAAGTGCAGGCAATTTAGGACATTCGATCGTCTTACCTCTCCAACTTCCTAACCTCCCCCCCCCTCCATGCAGCCCCCTCCATCATCCCCCATTCTTTGGTCTTTGAATTTCAGCTGGATGGGAAGGCTGATAATAGCTAAATTACATTGCAAACAGGTGCGGGCCTCTTCGGCTCTGGACAGCTGCCATGGTTATGTGATTCCTCAGCTGGGGGCGTGCGGTTTGCCTGGCTCGAGAGGCTGGGGGCGGAGGTGAGGGTACTCGTCTCCCCCGTGTCTCTCCGCCCGCAGCCTCCCTCCCCCAAGCCACGCGGGGCCCTCGGGAGATGTACATAGATATCTCACAAGGCAGGCCGAGTTCCCTCTGCTTTGTTTGTTCTGAGCTCCGATATGGGGTCTGTTTCATCCACCCTGTTGCACAGCATCAGTTACCCGGGGCCGGCTGGGCACGATACGCATGGCGGCAGTAATAATCACATCGACAGATGACGTCACAAGCATAGTCCCTGCTGCCACTTGCTTGGTGCTTGCTAAGCTCGCCTTTCATTCACATGCATCGTCTCTGCAGTAATGAAGGCCGGCCCCGGCATGGCCGCTCCAATTCTGACTCTACGTCTTAGCAGCTGGGGGACCTTGGGCACGTGATAAAGCACTGGGTGCCTCAGTGTCGTCCTCTGTAAAATGGGGATATCAGATGACCCATTTCATAGGGCTGTGGGCATTTGGAAGGGTACCTATAGCTTTTCTTTCCTGGGGCACTAGGAACCAGAGATGACCGAGAACTAGCTCCCACATCTGCAGAGAACTTCTCCGCAGAGCTTACAAGTCCTCCCTGCTTCTAGGAACTCAACTCTGGACACCCCCCGCTTCCTGCCCCGTCCGCCCCGCTCTCCTTGCTGGACCTAGAGCGTCAGTAAGGACTGTGCACCTGCCGTTTCTTCTGTCTGCTGGAATTCTCTTCCTTCAGAGAGTCTCTCTCTCTCTCTCAAGCTGCTGTTTCCCTTCTCTCTTCTTGGTGGCACCAGGCATCCCCTGCTTCTGTGCTTTGTTTTCTGTCTCCTGCCTCTGCAAGGCAAGTTCTGTAAGAAGAGAGACTTTGTCTTTTTTCTTCCTTGTCCTATTGCAAGGCCCAGAGGAGTATCTGGCATGTAGACGGCACTCAGTTGATATTTATGGGATGAAGGAACATAGGAGAATCATTGTTTGAAATTTAGATTTTTCATAGAAAATCAAAGTTTGGGCTCTAAAGGAAAATGACCCAGTAGGAGGACAAAGCCCTGCATTTGTTGGAAGGATGGACTCTGGGATTATCTATCAGGGAAGAACACTTATGTCTACAAGGAGTGGCTTAAGCCAAAATGATATTCATTGTTAACTAAAATAAGACCAGAGGCAAGCAGTCTAAGGCTGCTACCTCAGCTTAACAATAGCAACAAGGTCCTACACCCAGCCATTCTTATCCTGTTGGCTTTCATTCGTCATGGTTTTCCTCTCATGGTCTCAAGATGGCTGCCACAGCTCCAGCCATCACACCAGTATCCCAAACAGGAAAGATGGGGCAGGAGCAAAATGATCCTTGAAAACTTCTGTCTTATCCTTCCCTAAAGGGGATCACATGGCAATTCCCAGTTGCCAGCGAGGTCATGAAAGACAGTCTCGGGCAAGCCAGAATGGGCTAGCAATGGTTTGCCTAGAATGCAGTTGTTCATCCATTGGGACTGGGGTTACCGTTTTCCCAAACAAAATTGCTGTCCTATTAGCAAGGATGATGGGACAATGGGTGTTGAGTGAACCAGGCTTTGCTACTGATACATTTCCAATGGTGACGAAAAAGCTCCGACTTTATACATCAGACTCCCAGGGACTTGTTAAAAAAAAAAAAAAAAAAAAAAGACCAACAAGTGGCTTCACTCAAGCACAGCCAGAATCGGAGGATTTCACTGCCCTGAGGTGCTGAGGTTCTGAGAACATAGTGGCCAGTCTCTCGGCAAGTGTTGTGTTTTGCGACACAAATTATTTCGACACAGTCAATATGGAAAACGGAATCTGCCGATGGATTTGCATGTGTCAGAACATCTTCTCCCTTTCCCAGATCCCTCAGGAAAACTGAACCTCCAAGAAAATTTATTCTATTTCACACATGGTTTTAATTCAATGCCTGCTATCGTATCCGAGGACCCCAGGGGTAAGAAAATTCACGTCGAAAATTAGCAGCTTTCTACGATTTTGCCAATTCCTCGGCAGAACAGGGATAATAAAACATGTCGCTGGCTTCGGTGGGGATGGACTGAAAGGGGGGACATGTGCAAGGTGGCAAAGCAGACAGACTCTGAGGGTCAAACGAGATCAGGTAACTGACACGATTCGTACCTCCTGCAAGACAATGCGCCTATGGCTGCTCTTTTATGTGCCTTAAAAAACGTCTTATTTTTTATTTTTTTAGAGAGAGCACAAGCAGGGGAGAGGGGCAGAAGGAGCGAGAGAGAGAGAGAGAGAGAGAGAGAGAGAGAGAGAGAGAGAGAATCTTAAACATATTCCACGCTCAGCATGGAATCTGACGCGGGGCTCGATCCCACAACCCTAGGATCGTGACCTGAGCCAAAGTCAAGGGATGGATGCTTAACGGGCTGACCCACCCAGGCGCCCCCCCCCCCCTTCCCCAATATTTTTTTAGTTGAAGTATGGTCGACATACAATATTGTAGTAGTTTCAGGGGTCTAACATAGTGGTCAACAATTGTATACGTTACGAAATGCTCACTGGCACGTGTGTAGGTCATCTTACTACACCTTACAGAGTTACGCTGTTCCTGACTCTGTTCCCTGTGCTGCACTTTTCACCCCCTGACGTATTTATCTTATACCCGGAAGTTTGTACCTCCTTATCTTCTCTACCGTAATTCAGCCATCCTTCCACCCACCTGTCTCCCCTCCACCAATCACCAGAGGGGTTTGTTCTCTGCATTTATGACTCTATTTCTGTGTGTATGTGTGTGTGCGTGTGTGTGTGTGCGCGCGCACGCGTGTGTTTGGGGTGGGTTGGTTCATTTGTGTTTTAGATTCCACGTATAAGTGACCTCATATGGTATTTGTCTTTCTCCGATTTATTTCTCCCAGGAAAACACCCTCTTGCTTATCCGTGTTGTGGCAAATGGCAAGATTCTATTTTTTTTTATGGCGGAGTAATATTTCATCATGTATATAGACCACATCGTCTATCCATTCGTGTATCCACGGACATTTAGGTTGTTTCCATATCTTGGCTCTTGTAAATAGTTATGTCTCTTTTTAAAATAAGGTTTAATGTCATTCTTAGCACAGAGGGGGCATTTAATTAAAACCTGATTGAATTTATTTAGCAAATGTGTCAGCTGCCTCCTGTGTGTGTGCTAGGAATCTAGAAATTTTAAGGAAGCGAGGTCCCCAATCCTAATGAAGCTGTGGGTGAGAGCAGTGTTTCTCAAAGTGTGATCTTTGACTAAGGGACATCAATGGCACCTGGGCTCTTGTTTGAAATGCGAATTCTTGTCCCCATCCTAAGCTTGAATCAGAAATATGTGGGAGAAGGGCCCGGCCCTTGGCACTCGGTGTGGTAACAAGAGTTCCAGGGAGGTCTGATGCAGGCTCAAGTTTGGGAGCACTGGCCTCGTGGGAGAGGGGCAAGTCAAATGACAATGAGAATTTATTGTGGTGAGTGCTGTGATCCAGGTAAATCCAAGGGGCTATAGGAACACAGAGAGGGGCAGTTAACTCGGGGGTTTCATAGAGGTGTCGGGACATAAGCTGAATCATAAAGGACGAATAATGAAAGGACCTCTTTCCTGGAACCAGCAGGATGAATCTAATGATCTCCCAAGAGACCATGAACTTTAAGAGAAGCAGAGTTCTAGTGACTGGTGGGGAGAATGGGCATGAACATCTGGTCTACCTCAGGTTGGGTCATTATGAGAGTGTTTCATGGGGTCTCCCTGATGGAGGACCTTGGCCAAGTCCAGCTTGGAGGGGCCATGCCTCAGTTCTACCATGACCATCTAGAGTCCTGGGCTTTGTGGAGGGGGGCTCTCACGTGCCTGAGTTTCACCAAAGTATGACAGACTATGGCTTCTCAGAGGGTGGAAGTTCTGGGGGGCACTTACAGGCTAATGTCTCAAGAGTGAAAACATGGAAAGTGTAAATGAAGAATACCTTTGCCTGTGGGTGTGGAGAGAGCAGAGTAAGGGTTCAGGTCAGAGCAAGTTTAAAAAAAGAAAAGAAAGAAAGGAGAGCTGTTGATTTTATACGATGAGCAAACACTTTCCAGTGGGAAAATGCGCTGGACAAAGTAGATTCTTACGTACAAGGCTTGGAGACAGTCTCAAACGTCCCGGGAACAGCTCTGCATTCTCTAGTCTCCAGTGAACTATAATCTGGGAAGGGACATCGAGGGCCATGTGCTGCCAGATCTAAGGTCATGTGCACTGGTAACTTTGTTTGCCTAAGTCAGAAAGAAATAAGGCCTCTGCCAGTGAGACTGGCGTGGACCATTGACTGTAACACACGTCCTGTTTTCAGAAATAAAAAGATGTGGGGAAACGAACATCCACAAGTAAGTGAATTGTGGCAATTGTGTTCCTGAAAGAGAGGTCAGGAAAGTGTACCCTTTTGGGTCTGAGGACTGTGATCCTGTCTTAGAATCATAGACTTTGAGGGGCGCCTGGGTGGCTCAGTCAGTTAAGCATCTGACTCTCGGTTTCGGCTGAGGTCATGATGTCGTGGTTCATGGGTTTGAGCCCCGCACTGGGGTTCACGCTGCCCCTCCTCTGCTCTCTCTGTCTCTCAAAATAAATACACTTAAAAAAAATAAAAAAAAAAAAAAGAATTATAGATGTTGAGAGCTGAAAAGTAGTTAGAATACGGTTCCTCGATGTCAGGACCATTGACAATCGGGGCTGCATAATCCTTAGTTGTGGGGGGCGGTCCTGTGCATTGTAGGGGGTTTAGCATAATCCCTGGTCTCTACCCACGAGATGCCAGGAGCACAGCCCCGTTGTCCACTTGTAACAACCATCATATCTTCAAATACTGACAAACACCCCCTATGGGGGGCGGGGTGCAAAATTTTCCTTCTGTGAGAGCCGCTTGATTAAAGGCCTCTTAGGCCAGCTCTCTCCAAATCCGCAGCTCCAACGTTGGTGATTTTATGGACGGAGAAACGGGGACCCCGATTGGGGCAGCACGTTGCCCCCAGTGGCTTCTGTGAGCCCAGAGACCAAGGAGTCATCGCGGGAGGCTTTTTCGTTACCTGTGTGCCTTCATGTATTCATTTGAGAAGTATTTTTACGGAGGGCTCCCTATGCGTGTGTATGATGCCAGCTGCGGGAGAGCAGATAATGTCCTATTTGGATTTTTCCCTGAAACCCAAGGGTTTGAGTCCAGGTCAAGTCCACGTACAAGGCTTTGCACACAAGTGGTTCGCAGGGGAAATGACAGAAGCACGCACAGGAAGATGGGGACGCGAGTCCAGGAAGGGAAGGCAGCCAATCCTGGCTGTATTATCAGGCCAGTCGCCACTGTGGGCAAATGGAGGTTAATCCCACTGGGGACATTCTGGGACCCAGTGTAGGACACGCACGTCAGACTTAGGCGGCCGGAGGGTGAGGGAGCCGGGTTTGCACAGGTCAGCTCCCAGCTCTCATTGGTGGAGGCTGTTCCCGGTTAATTACCCAACACTCTGGCCTTCCACATGGGCGGACACAGACTTTAATACCAGAGTAAACCCTAAGATACCTAAATCTAAGCCCTCAACCCTAAAAACCCGAAGATAAAAAATCCAGGGCCTGGGGGCGCCTGGGTTGGCTGAGCGTCCGACTTCGGGTCAGGTCGTGATCTCAAGGTTCGTGAGTTCAAGCCCCACAGGCTCTGTGTCAGCTCGGAGCCTGCAGCCCGCTTCGGATTCTGTGTCTCCCTCTCTCTCTCTCTCTGCCCCTCCTCCGCTCGCACTCTGTCTCTGTCTCTCTCAAAAATAAATCAAACGTTAAAAAAATGTAAAACATCCAGGGCCTGGACGGCAGGAAGTAGGGCCTGCCTCGCTGGCGGGGTGAGGGGACAATGGTGAAGCACTAACATCGAGTCAGCTTTGGTCCTTGTTCCCATGAAGCTCATCCTTCCAAGGGGGTGGCGGACATCCATCACTCACTTAAAGGTAAAGCCACACACGCTGTAATTGTTGTGAAAACAGGCCCGTGATGCTAAGTGTGTAAGATGTGAATTGGTCTGTGACACATAAGGACTTGCCCTGGGGAAGTAACATTTGAGCTGGAATTAAAAACCAAGGGGAGGGGACGCCTGGGTGGCTCAGTCGGTTAAATGTCCAACTTTGGCTCAGGTCACGATCTCACAGTTTGTGGGTTCGAGCCCCGCGTCGGGCTCTGTGCGCACGGCTCAGAGCCTGGAACCTGCTTTGGATTCTGTGTCTCCCTCTCACTCTCTGCCCCTCCCGTGCTCATGCTCTGTCTCTCTCTCTCTCTCAAAAGAATAAATAAAGGGGGGGCGCCTGGATGGCTCAGTCGGTTAAGCGTCCCGCTTCAGCTCAGGTCATGATCTCACAGTCCGTGAGTTCGAGCCCCATGTTGGGCTCTGGGCTGATGGCTCAGAGCCTGGAGCCTGTTTCAGATTCTGTGTCTCCCTCTCTCTCTGCCCCTCCCCCACTCATGCTCTGTCTCTCTCTGCCTCTCAAAAATAAAGAAATGTACTAATAAAAAAAAAAAGTAAAACTAAATAAATAAATAAATGTCTAAATTTTTTTTTAAAAAACCAAAGGGAGGGGGCAGAGTGACAGCACAGCATGTGCAAAGTCCCTGTGGCCGCACTGCACATTAGAGGAACTGAGCAGAAACCAGTGGGACAGGCTGGGAAGCGAGGACAAGAGGGGGTCCGGGTGTGTTTGTGGCTGGAGGGGTCTGCAGTGGCCAAATCTTGCAGGCCATGCTGAGAAGTCAAGAGCCATAGGGAGCCATCGAGGATTTTAGGGAAGGAGGGGGACACGTTCAGATCCGCACTTTGAGATGAAGACTTTGGGGATTATAAACAGGGACGAGGACAGCATGGCAGTAAGAGAAGTTGGGAGACCAGCTCAGGTGCCCCGTTTGCCAAGTGGAGGATGATAAAGGCAGCCAGCTGGTCTTAGGGACATCTATTCTGGGCAGTAAGTGCTTTCCCCGGGCTAGTTCATGCCATTCTTATGAACAAAGAGGTACGTGCCCTTATTACTATTCAGTTCAAGGGGGGAGGGGAACGGAGTCTCAAAGTCACCTATAGGCAGTGACAGGGGCGAGTCAAGGCCCCAGATCCTACCCTCTGAAGCCCTGTGCTACGCTGCCTCTCTGGCTTGGGTTAGGAGGGCGGGAGAGGAGACAGAAGGGAGAAGGAACGCTTTGGGGTGGCTTTCATACAACTTTCCTTGGGGCACTCATTCCTTTAATCTGTGCTTGTCCGACGCCTGCCCCATGCCGGGCACGGGTCAGAAGGCTTGTCCACCCGGAATGCTTCCTACCCAACCTTCCCCACGATCCTTTGACATACATATGTCTTGTTGTCATCCCATCTCACAGGTGAGAAAACCGAGGCTCGGAGAGACGAAATGATCTCACCTCACTAACACTTACCTAGGTAGGAGCCCAGTTTCGGGTTTGGGCTCTGGTTGGTCTGATTCCAAAATTAATATTCGTTTTCACAACCCAACTGCATCGATCCCCGGGACACAACCCAGCCTAGGAAGTAAGTATCAGACGTTGGGCCCAGATGGGGGGTCTGGAAGGCCTGGGAGGTGTGGCGGGCCTGGGGTCTCCCCTTGGGGTGGGTCCTAAAGTTCTCTGCAGCCTTCCTGATGTACTATTCTCCATGTCCAAAGGACAAGCACCTGGCTGAGTCATAGAATGTTCCAGAATCAGGACTCCAGAGATAGGATCTGGGCATTAAGGGTGGGTGGGATGGATCATATCAAACCAAGAGGGGAGGCGAGGAGGGGAAGCTGGGCAATAGCCTACCCCCTGCTTCCTTCACTGGATATATTCACTTGGGGTTGCAGATAAGTCGTCCAGGTGTAGAGATTATTGGTCCCAAAGGCTAGGGCACGACCCGGTTCGTAGGAACTGCCCTCCTGTGTCTGGAGACCATCTGGGGTCTCTTCAAGGAGACTTGGGCTCAGGAACAGAGGCCAAGTAAAAGCCCAGTTCTGTCTCTAATTCTCTTTGGGTGACTTTGCCTAGCTCTTTCCCCTTTGGTCCTTCCAGAGTTTTCCATGCCTTTATAAATGATGACTCACAATTTGGAACACCCAGTTCCTACTGAGTTTCAAGCATATGCCTACCACAACCACAGTCTTGGGACTCCCCAGCCCCTGATCTTCTCCAATGTTCTGTCTGCAGTTGCCCCTTGGATGTGTGGGTACAGGGCTAGCACAGTAAAGGAGCTGGTCTGATGGCAGAGGCAGGAGGAGGGAAGGGGGTCCCAGAGGCCCAGGAAGGGGTGGCCGCTATGCCTGAAAGTGAACTATATAGCCCTCAGTCAGGGCCCCCATGAGTTGCCCGGAGACATGAGTCAGACTGAGCCCTCGCCCAGCTTCCTTCTGGGGTCTGTACTTAGACCACAACCTGACAGCTTAGACAGACAATGTGGGAAGGGGGTGGGAAAGACAAGACACAGAGCAGGGGAGCGAGTCAAACAGATGGGGCACTTCGGAAGAACACAGGATTCTTGGCAAGAAACAACAACGTGTTCACAAAACACGCAGCTGAATTGGAAACTGGGGCGAAATCAAAGGTATTTTATTTTTTGTTTTTTTTAGTGTTTATTTAGTTTTGAGAGGGAGAGATAGAGAGAGAGAGAGAGAGAAGGAGGGAGAGAATGAATGAGCAGGGGAGGGGTGGAGAGCGAGGTAGACACAGGATCCAAAGCAGGCTCCAGGCTCTGAGCTGTCAGCACAGAGCCCGACGCGGGGCTCGAACCCATGAACCGTGAGAGCATGACCTGAGCCGAAGTCAGACGCTTAACCGCCCGAGCCACCCAGGCGCCCCAAAATCAAAGGTATTTTTAAATAACTTTTGTTAAACTGTGACCGATCAAGAGGGGAATGCTTCTGTAAAGTAGAAGAAAACAAACCCACACCACGGAATATTATGTTGTGGTTAAAAAAGAACACAGCGGATTTCCATTTTCTCGTACATCTAAGCCTCTGAGGCGCACGCCGAGTGAGAACAAAGCGGTGAAGGAGAAGATCAGCACATTCATTTCCTAGGGTTGACTTAACAAAGCACCACACGCTGAGCGGCTTCAACAACAGAAATTTATGTCTCGTGTCCTGGAGGCTGGAAGTGACGTCGAGGTGCGGGCGGGGTCTGTCCCTTCTGTGTGCCGTGATGCCACCCGCCTCTCCGCCAGCTTCTGATGGTTGCTGGCAGTCTGTGGTCTCGGTTGGCTTGTCAAAATACCGGTCCTATCTCTGCCTTCATCTTCCCGTGGCCTTTTCCTGCCTCCAAATTCCTCCTCTTTATAGAGACACCAGTTGGATTGGTCCAGGGCCATCCTACTGACCTTGATCACCTCCCACTTTTACCCGGATCACCTCTGTAAAGACCCCGAAAAGATCCTGTCTCCACCAAAGGCTACATTCATAGGTCCCCCCGGGGGTAAAACTTCAACATAGGAATCGTGGGGGTGGGGGGATACATCCAACCCTTCACAAGCAAGAAGATTCCATTTTTGGACACAAACAGTATTATTTACTCTTTTCTTCAGATATATATGCATGCACGTAGACCAAAGAAACCAAAAAACCAAAACCAAAAACCTAAAACGACAAAAGCCTAACAGCCTGCAAAGTCGCATTGTGATCGTGGACAGAGGTCGCCTCTGTGATGAAATGGAGGGAACAGGGTTTGTCATTGATGTCCCTGGGGACTTTAGTCTTATCTGAAATGGTGGTGTGTGTCATGGGGGTGAATTACTCTCCACGATGGGCAGATGCTGTTGGTGTGGGTGCCTTCCCTGGGCTGGCCCACCCACCTCCCAGCTCATAA
The DNA here is from genome assembly GCF_046562875.1 of Panthera onca. Taxonomy (NCBI): domain Eukaryota; kingdom Metazoa; phylum Chordata; class Mammalia; order Carnivora; family Felidae; genus Panthera; species Panthera onca. The sequence continues at coordinate 10,261,701 of NC_138350.1, read as the reverse complement.
CCACAGCCTTTCCTGGACAGTTGTCCTCTTGCCAACTATCCTCCCCCACCCTGGGGGGAGGGGACCAGAGGCTTCAAGGGGACAGGGGGACAGCTCTGTGATGCCACCCACAGTCCTGGGCTCCCGGCGGGGCCAGGCAAAGACTAACACCTCAGCGGAACCACACCATCCCTTGGCCTCTGAACCTGCCCCACCCTGCTTCCCTCACCTCTTTACGGATCATCTCTACTGAGTTCTGCCTCAAAAATTCACTTGGGTACAAACCTCCATCTCAGGCTCCACCCCTAGGGATCCTGTTACGTTCTGAAAGTTTGTGTCACCCCCGAGTTCATATGTTGAAATCCTAATGCCCAACGTGATGGTGATGAAGGAGAATAAGGCAAGCTGAGGGCAAAGTACAAGCTAGCATTCCCCGCCCTGCCCCGCCCCCCCAATCCCTCAGGCTCTCCTGGCTGCCCAAGAACAAAGACAAAGAAAGAAAACAAAAGGTTAACTGATAGAGACCGCAGTCATGCAGGACAGGGGTCTCCATCAGTTTACGAATATCTTAGTAAATTACAAGAAAAAGGCAATCTTATCAATAGCCTCATCTCCAGAAACGTATAGACTCAGTTTCCTGGAGCCCTTGATATCACCCCCCATATGATGTGGGAAATAAAGACAGAAGGAAACGGCAGATAAAATTAAATTTCCTTTTAGCCTGCGGCCCATTGACACATACTTGAGGCAGGTACAGTGTCTAACATTTCGCCAGGAACTCCCGACTGTCTGATGCTAATGCTTTGCTAGAGGGAAAAACAACCTTAGCTTGACAATAGCTAGGCCTCCAGGATCCTGGGAGTCCCCTGGACTTTCCCTCCCCCAACTCCATAGTGTATAACCAGTCTCTCCTCAAGGTCCTGGGGCAGCTCTTCCTGCCCACGGGTCCTGTCCCCCTTCTTTAATAAAATCACCTTTTCCGCACCAAAGACACATTCAAGAATTCTTTCTTAGCTGTCGGCTCGAAACCCCTATATCACCCCAAAAACCGCACCAATGGTATTAGAAGATGAAGCATTGGTAGGTACTTAAGTCAGAGGACGGAGCCCTCGGGAATGGGATCGGTGCTCCTACGGAAAAGACCCCAGAGAGCTCCCCAACCTGTTCTACCGTGTGATGGCACAACAGGAAGTCTGCAACCTGGAGGAACGTTCTCACCTGACTGCGCCGGCACCCGATCTCAGACTTCCAGCCTCCAGAACCCTGAGATACGACATTCTACAGCGGTGTTTTGCTACCGCAGCCCCAACGGATGAAGATTGAGCCCGACAAAGACAGTAGGTGTTTCATTTTTTTTAAATGTTGCTATGGCTAGTAGGTATAATAACATTCCACACTCCATAAGGCTTAATTTGAATGTATCATCATTTTGGGTGCGTGGGACCACCGGCACCTGGCGGGTATGTGGTCAGGGGGCAGTTTCTATGCCGCTACCAGACTGAGGAATCCGGGCTCCCTGGCTCCAGAGACATCTCAGGACAGTCCTTAACGTCCAGAAGGGTCAGCGATGGCTAGACAGAGAGGGTAGCTCATTGGACAGTTGAATTCCAAAGTGCCCTCAGAGGCAAGGGGACAAACTTGTTTTGACGTGCCCTGGGGGCAGATCAAAGGGGTTATTAGTGGCCAGCGTTAGGCTGTGCTCCTGGCCAAATCTTTTCCAATTAGGGAAAACGAAATCTCTCTGCTCATTTGGTGAACCAAAGCAGAACTAGGGTCCCTAATGATTCCTTTGAAAGGCCACAGCGAAGCAATTAAATTGGTATACACTTTCTGACAGTTGTGATTTGCCCTGTTGCGGCAAGAGCCATAAAATGGTCCTATTTAAGCAAGAAATTTGACAGCCGTGGATTTATCCTAAGGAAATTATCACGGAGGTGTGCACAACTTGCACGTGAAAGATGTTTAGGGAAGCGTTCCTTGTACCTTACAAGTTAGGGTGCAAAGGAAAATAATGTCTAATATAAAGGGTTGGCTAAGTCCTGATACTTTTAGAAGATGAAGGAAAGCAGTTATTTACAAATATGTTGCAGAAGAATAATTAATGACCAACACATTTTAATGACATATTGTTAAGACAGCATTAGATTATAATTTTTTTTTTTTTAAAGTATCATCACGTAGGAAGGTTCTGGAATTCTACCCACTACAATGCTGGAAGTTGTCTGCATTAGAGTCGATTATACATGATTTTGGCTTTCTGCCTTTCTGTTTTTCTGTACTTCTTTCTTTTTTTAATGTTTTCATTTTTGAGAGAGAGAGAGAGAGAGAGAGACAGAGCATGAACAGGGGAGGGGCAGAGAGAGAGGGAGACACAGAATCTGAGGCAGGTTCCAGGCCCTGGGCTTCAACACAGGGCTCAAACTCCCCAACTGCGAGATCATGACCTGAGTTGAAGTTGGACACTTAACCGACTGAGCCACCCAGGCGCCTGTCTGCTTTTCTGTACTTCTAAAGGGTCTACTGCGTCTCAAAGAAATAAGCCATCTGATTGCTTAGGTTTTAGTGTAAACATGACCAGAATACTCATCAGAGCACTGCACAAATCCTTGGCTGGATTAAGACTTTTTTTTTGAAAAATTCTCTTCCCATCTCATGGATTGGGGGAATTTTGTTAACCACAAGTATATGCTATTCTCCCAGTTCACACAGCAAGCCTGTAAAAGGGATGAAGAATTAGAAAGTCCATTCCATGCTCTTAAAATATATATAGCAACTGCTACGGAGATCTTGTAGATCATTCAGAATTAAAAAAAATTTTTTTTAATGCTCATTTATTTTTGAGAGAGAGAGAGAGAGAGAGAGGGAGGGAGAGAGAGATACAGAATCCAAAGCAGGTTTCAGGCTCTGAGCTGTCAGCACAGATCCCAATGCGGGGCTCGAACTCACGCACCGCGAGATCATGACCTGAGCCGAAGTTGGAGTCTTAACCCACTGAGCCACCCAAGTGCCCCCATTCAGAATTTTTTCTTTTCTATCGGTTAAAAATAAAACCGCGTTTAGATTTCTGTGGTTGTAGGATTCCAATTTCCTTGCAAATCATCTGGAAGATTCTCGCACTTTTACTCTCTGTGTCTCTCCCTCCCTCTCCACACCCTCACTTTGTTCTGAAAATACCTTAGGAGACTCACATTTTCTTGCAATTCTATTTTCTTTCACTTCTTGCGAGGTTAGCTGCCTAGCGGGAATCGAGTTTTGTGTTCTTTCCCTCTCTCCTTCTCTTTTCCTGTTCCTTCCCCTCCCACATTTGTATGTAGATTTTTGATAAATTGTATTGTCCACATCCCAGAAGAGAGTAAAAAGTTGCCTCCTGTTCTTGCGTTTTGCCCAATTCCTACCTCCACCTCCCAAAGTCACCTATGTTCTTCGTTTTGTACATTTCACTCCCAAGTTTCCTTTAAGTACAAGTACACATACATATAAGCCCTCATTTCCCCATTTTACACACAAGTAGTGGATTGTACACCTTCTCTGCATGTAGCTTTTTCCGCTTAAGGCGTCTTGGATCTCTTCCCGTGTTGGTGCATAAAGAACTTTCTAGTTCTTTCTGATAGCAGTAGACTATTCCACTCATGGATGGGCGTACCGGTCACTGACTGACGGACATTTGGGTTCTTTCTACTCTGTGATGTGTGCTACTTGGCGTGTGTACAGGAAAATCTATCGAATACGTTGCTGACGGCACAGTTGCTGAGGCCAAGGGCACGTGAGTTTGTAACTTGGCCCAGTGTTTCCACGTGGGACGTGCATCGGGGACGTACCTACTGTCCAACACTATGAGGAAGGACCTAAGAGTCTTTGCATTCTAGAAATCCACGTGTGACACAATCAGTGAGACCCTACGAAACAATAAGTAAAGAGAAAGGGGTACGTCGGAAATTAAGAGTAGGAAAAAGACAGGAGTGAGTCTGAATGAACAATGTACCTTTGGAGACCCCTACGCTGGACGCTGGGCATCTTTCTTGCGGCTGACGAAGAAGACACATGCAGAGTTGCTTTTCAAGAACATAGCTCACGCTGCTTTTCAAGACAGAGCAAAACCCCCATGGCCCCAGGTACGTACCTCTCTCTGCCTCTCGGGACAGGAACCTCGGACGGGCCCCCGCTGGCAGCCCACAGGCCACCGGCCTTTGCTCAAATCAGGGGGAAACCCGTGTCCCCAGCACGGGTGGACAGCGGCTTCTCTGCTCCCCGAAGGGCGATGAATGAATTTCCTTTCTTTGGAGACTGACGTTTTCCCGGCACCTTTTAACTGGGCCTTAAAAAGCAACCGTATATTAAATTCATTATAATTTTTGCATTTATCGGGGACACAACCTTCGCTCTCCACCTCTTCTCCCCACCCCTGCTCTTGTGAAGTTAGGACTAAAAAATGCCCGAATGCTTCGAGGACACCAGCAGAAGTTCTCCCCAAACCAGTTTTTTTATACCAGCCTTTGATTTGGGGATCATTTTCGATTTGTAGAAAAGTTGCAAAGACAACGCAGAGAGTCTCCAGAGACCTCCCCCCACCCCCCCACCCCCGCCACCCGGTTTCAGTGTTCTGGAATGTTATGGTTTTACTTTATCATCAAATGTTCCACTTCACACCGGACATTTGTCACCACGAAGAATCCCACATCGTGTGTTACTAAGAACAGAACTCCAGACTTCTTTCAGCTTTGACCCGTTTTCCCACTGACGTCCCTCTGTTCCAGGATCGGACCCAGGATCCCACGCTGAAAGTTTCTCCGTCTTTCCTCGTTGTGGCAGGGCCCTGAGAGTGTGCACAGCCTGGTCAGGTGCTTTGCAGAGCGCCCTCCATTGGCGTGTGATGGTTTTGCCACAATGGCATTGCATCACGCGTTTGGGGAAAGAACTCCACAAAAGCGAAACGTCCTTGCTGTGACCTCACATCGGGGGGTACCTGCCGTGGAAAGGTTTTGAGCTGTCACCAAGCAGACCATTTGCCTAGCCTTTCTGTCTGATAAACCTGGGTCCGAATCTCAGTCCCAAGTAGATACTAATTATAAAATAGTTAACACTCAGGGCGCCCGGGTGGCTCAGTCGGTTGAGCGTCCAACTTCGGCACAGGTCACGATCGCAGGGTTTGTGAGTTCGAGCCCCGGGTCGGGCTCTGGGCTGACAGCTCGGACCCTGGAACCTGCTTCCGATTCTGTGTCTCCCTCTCTCTCTGCCCCATCCCCCCACCTGTGCTCTGTCTCTCAAAAATAAGTAAATGTTAACAAGTAAATTTAAAAAAAAAATGAAATAGTTAACACTCACGCAGTGCTTTTCTGTGAGCTGGCCAATATGCCAAGTGCTTTCCCTGGATTATCTCCTTAAAAACAGGTGACCCTCTGAGGTGGGGGCTATTATTGCCCCCCCCCCCCTTCACATAGGGGAAAACTGAGGCTCAGAGAGGTCAGGTCGCATACCTGAGGTCACACAGCTGATAAGAAGCCACGCGAGATGGAAACCCGAGGAAGGGTGAGCCCCGGACCCGCCATCGTGTGCTGCCTTCTGCTTAAATGTCTGTGAGGAGCTTTGCAGAGCGGCCGGTGCAAAGGGAGACACTGGAAACTGGCGGCAACATTCTCGTTTTGGGATCTGACGTTTCCTGCGTTGTCTGGGGCAAACGATTATTCTCGGAGCCCAGTGCTGACGGCCTTGTCTGCCTCCGGGCGGGCTGGCTGGCTGCCCTGCTTTGTCCCACCGAGTCCGGATCCTTCTCGGCCCTCCAGGTGGCCTTGGCCACTGGGCAGCCAGGCAGGGGAACTCCAGGAGGGAGGAGCGGGAGGTGAGGGGTTTATTCCCTCTCCTTCTGCTCTGCCGGCCTGTGTCCATCACGGACGCCAGCAGCCTCCCCACCCCCCACTCCTCTCTGTGCCTCCACGTCCCCGTTGCGGCCCAGGGGTCCCTGTGGCGCTGTCACAAACTATCACGAAGGTGGCAAACTCACCACACAAATTTGTTACCTCACAGTCGGGGAGGTCAGATGCCCAAAATCAGCCTCAGGTGCGGGACGCTCTAGGGGAGAGTTGGTGTCCTTCCCTGTTCCAGCTTCTGGAGGCCGCCTGCCTTCCTTGGCTCCTGGCCTCTTCCTCCAGCTGCAGAGGGCTTGGCCTCTGCCTCAAATCGCATCTCCTCTCTTTGACCTTGACGCCCCTGCCCCCCTCTTATCAGGAGCCTTGTGATTGTACCGCTCTCACCAGGTAATCCGCTCATCTCAAAATCTTGCCCTTAATCCCACCTGCAAAGTCAACTCCGCCATGTAGACGAATGTATTCACAGGTTCTGGGGATTAGGGCATGGGCATCTGGGGGGCACTTACTCTGTCTACGCAGGGGGGTATAGAGGTCCCTTCCTGTTACTGCCCCCCGGGGTACTACACCAAAACCCACCCATGCCTTTGCGAGTTGCCTCTTCATTAAACTCACCTTTTATTATTCACGAGAATGGACCATCTGCCTCTGGAACCAGCTTGACTTACACGCTCAGTTTCCGCCTCGCGAGCGTGGTCCCAGCAGCACCCACCTGCCCCGCGAGGGGGCCGCGATGGCTCGCAGCGGGGGCTCAAGGGCCGGGACAAGGGTCGGGCACTCTGCTGACGCTCAGTGCACGTCGGTCTGGGCCTGAAGCGGCCCCCTTGACGCACCCGTCCTTCCCGGCCCTTGAGGAGGCGTCACCCATGAGGGACCGGCCTGGCTGGCATAGGGGTTTCCTCAAAACCCCTATGCGCAGGTGCCCCCCCGCAGGAAAGCCGAAGCAGCCGCGGGTTGTGGGGGCCGAGGGGGCGGGCAGGGGGCGTGGAGCAGGGTGGCCGGCACGTTTCAGCCTGTCTACACAACGCCAAGGCAACGCTCACCGTTGACCTGCCCCCTCATAAGGCGCCCTACGGGGGCCCCACCCCCCACGCTGCCTAGTGCGCACCCCCATCCACCGTACTCCGTGATTTCCTGGTGAGCACACGTGTTCGTCTCGTCCCTCTGCAGACACTCTGGGCTCTTCGGGGTTGGCTCTCCCATCTCCCGAAGGGCCTGGCGCAGCCCCTTTGTACTTAGGAAAATAAATCAAAAGAAACGATGTTATTTGGTTGAAATGATATGGCCTCTAAATAGATGGTTCTGGGGGCGCCTGGGGGGCTCAGTCCGTTAAGCGTCCGACTTCGGCTCAGGTCGTGATCTCGCGGTTGGTGAGTTCGAGCCCCACGGCGGGTCCTGTGCCGACAGCTCGGAGCCTGGAGCCTGCTTCCGATTCTGGGTCTCCCTCTCTCTCTGCCCCTCTCCCACTCACGCTCTGTTTCTTTCTCTCAAAACATAAACAAATGTTAAGAACAACAAATAAATCGATGGTCCTGGAAACAGGTCCAAATCTTTAACCCCCCAAACGCAATTCTGTTGTAAAGGTGAGCAGTTCAGTGAAGGTAGATATTTAAAGCTAGCCTCAAATTCACGGTGTGGTGGTGCTTTGTAGGAGAGAAAGAAAACTTGGTTCTCTTCCATCCGTCCCCATCTTGAGGGGGAAATTGGCTTAGAATGTCAGTGTTAAGGGCGGCAGAGGTTCTTAGAAATCACGCACCGTTCCTGTCTGAGTCAGCTCAGGCCTCCCTAACAAAATACCACGGGCTGGGCATTGTATCCCTCACGGCTCTGGAGGCTGGGGAGTCCAAGATCAAGGGGCTGGCAGATTTGATGTCTGGTCAGGACTCACTTCCTGCTTCATAGACAGACGTTTTCCTGCTGTGTCCTCACATGGCAGAAGGGACCGGGGCACTCCTGGGGTCCCCTTGATATACAAGAGCCCTGATTCCACCCACGAGGCTCCACCTCATGACCGAATCACCTCCCAAGGGCCTTGGCCTTCTAATACCACTAACCCCTAATTGGGGGTTAAGTTTCAACGTATGAATTTGGAGCTACGGGGGCCGCACAGACGTTTGATCGATAGCACCTTCCCCATTTTACAGATGGGCCAGCTGAGGCTCGGAAAACAGAAGGGGGTGGTCTCTGACAGCTGTAAGTGTGTCCATCAAGCCCCTGTGTCGCTATGATCACGTCTTTGTTGGTCTCCTTCGGTGTCCTTCCCCTGCTCTGTGACAGCAGGCCCCACCTGTTTTGTTCAGTCTGCATCCCTGACACCCAGTAGGTGCTCAAGAAAATAGCTGTTGGAGGGGCACCTGGGCGGCTCAGTCAGTTAAGCATCCTACTCTTGATTTTGGCTCAGGTCGTGATCTCACAGCGCGTGGGGTCAAATCCCGCATTGGACTCTGTGCTGACAGTGCAGAGCCTGCTTGGGATTCTCTCTCTCTCTCTCTCTCTCTCTCTCTGCACCTCCCCAGCTCATGCTCGCTCTCTCTCTCTCTCTCTCTCAACACACTTACAAAATAGCAGCTGGAGAGACAGGGCTTACAGAACTGCAGAACCAGAAGAAAATTTAGAATAATACGTCACACATCTGGGGCATGAATTACCAGCCCCATTGGGATACTCCTAGTGCAGCGGGGACAGGCACCCGCCGTAGCACACACTTCCGGTTCCCGTGATCCTTTGCCCTCTCTTCCTCGCCACCAGAATCCTGGTTTTGTTCAGGGCGGCCGTGCAGGCAGCTGGGGATGGCTGGGTCATACGGTTCTTGCCAATAAAGCACACGCAGAAGTCTCCTGGGAGTCCCTAAAAAACATAAAAAATGTGGCTTTCCTAACACAGGCACCCCCTCGTTGCTCCTTCCTGCCCTTCCTCCTGCCCTCCGCTCTCCCCCCCACCCCCCACATCACCCCGGGGACTCTCGTTGCCAGCAGCCTGTAGGCGGTCAGCCACCTGGCCACACAGAGGAAGGGAAAGCAAGGACCTCGCAGGGCCGGCCTGGCATGGGAAATTTGTGGCTTTGCTTAAGGTGGGTGTTTGGATAGCTGCTTTTTACACTCCCGTGTTGGAATAGCCCACAAATCAGTCAGGGTCCTAGCAGAAGACAGATGGCATACACAAAGGGTTTAATTGAACGAGGTATGGGCTACTAACCCCAGCCCCCCATGGATGGGGGGGCATCAGTGGTAACCAGCCCCCAGTGGGGGCAGAAACCGAGGAGGAGGAATTGTCCCACAGGAACCATAGCCACAGCAGAGGCGACTATGGCTAAGAACAGCAGAGAGGGGGAGAAATACCCCAACCTCTCTCTCCTCCGGTCCTCTGATCTCCTACTGGTGCCCCCCATTGGCCAAGCCCAGCCGGAAGCTAGAAAGCAAGGGCGCCTCCAGGTGGTGCCATCCACACAGGTCAGCCTCCTGGACACAGGGCCATGCAGAGGTGGGTGGAGAATTTCTTGGGGCGGCGGGGACAAACTGAGAATTTCCAGCACACCCAACATGCCCAGGGCTCCCCTGACGCCTCTTTGTGTGAGAATCCCACCCGAGCCTCCTGCCCCTCAAGAGGACGGATACTGGAATGTCTCTTGGACACTCGATACCTCCATCGATTTGGCCAATTGGAACTTGGTCCCAGAAAGCCAAACACGACTCCTCAGAGCTTTCTGGAGCCCTTTGCGGTTTGTGGCTCCTTAGCCTTCTGGCTCTCGCAGCATCCCTGGGCCCAAACTGCAGCCACTGTGATTTCAAAGCACGAGCCTTCCGCGTTTTCCCCCGCTGCTATGAACCAGAAGCCAAGGCCATTTAAACTCTGGGGGGCTCTTCGCTCTCATTTACATCTGGCAAGAGAGAGGCGTCCAGAACAAGTGAAAGCTACGTGGCCTCTGAGTGCATAAGCCGCCTCAACTTGTCTCTGGGCTGAGCCAGGCGATGCTACCCTCCCCACCTGACATCAGAGACGGGGTCACAATCCGGCCTCTGCCTGGGAAACAACCACTCTTACACCAGGTGGGTGACTTAGACTAACAGAACGCCCATGGGCTTTGGAACAAGACAGACCTAAGTTCAAATCCTGGCTTTTCCACATCGCTGTGTGACCGTGGGCAAGTGGCTTAACCACCCTGAGCCCAAGTTTCATGATGAGTCACTAAATAAATATTGAGTGCCTACTGTGTGCCGAATAGAAACACAGCAGAGAATCGGATAGACAGGTCCTTGTTCTTGGGGAGCTTACATGTTGGTGGAGGAAAAGACAGATAATGAGTCATTCCACAAGATAATATTGAGTGATAACTAGCATATAGAAAAAGAAAGAAGGACAGAAGACCGGCAGAAATAGGGGAGGAGGGATCTTCTTCAGCTTAGGCAGGCAGGGAAGGGGTCGTGGAGACGGTGATATTTAAACAGAGACCTGAATGGTAAGGAAGAGCCAGTCATGCAAGGATCCAGGGCGGGTGGAATGTTCCAGCAGAGCAAAACAGCAAGTGCAAAGGCCCGGAGGCTGGAACAGAATGAAGGGTCTCCCCTAGACAAGAGCGGTGGCCCCGGGACCAGAGAGGGCTTGGTGGATTCTGAATTACAATTTGAAACTGTTCCAGCTAAACATTTGAATTTTCTTTTTCTTTATTTTGAGAGAGAGCGAGAGAGAGAGAACAGGGGAGGAGCAGAGAGAGAGAGGGAGAGAGAATCCCAAGCAGGCAGCACGGAGCCCGACGCGGGGCTCTATCCCATAATCCGTGACATCGTGACTTGAGCTGAAATCAAGAGTCGGACGCTTAACCAACTGAGCCGCCCAGGCGCCCCAACATTTGAATTTTCTTAACCTGTGAATCGGAGGTAATGCCCATCCTACAGGCTAGTTGTGTGGACTGATGTTGCACAGGGCAGGTGACACCGTTGTTTCACCTGAGCATTTATTTAACAAGTCATTTGCTACGCACAATGAATCTTTTTTTCAACGTTTGTTTATTTTTGAGAGAGAGAGAGCGTGAGCAGGGGAGGGGCAGAGAGAGAGGGAGACACAGAATCCGAAACAGGATTGTTTCGAGCTGTCAGCCCGGAGCCCGATGCGGGGCTCGCACCCACGGACCGTGAGATCGTGACCTGAGCCGAAGTCGGCCGCTTAACCGACTGAGCCACCCAGGCGCCCCTCTTTCTGTGTGACTTTGGACAAGCGGCGTCCCTTCTTTGAGCCTCTTGGGAGGATAATAGAATGTAGCCTCCAGAGAGGATTAGACGTGAAGTATCTGGACGCCGACACAGAGGGAACGCTTAATAGACGGTCACTGTTGTCACGATTAATGTCAGTCAAAATCGCTCAAGAATGGAGAAGGGGCCTTGTGGGAAAAAGAGCCTTGTGGCTTCAGGTCCCCAGACGGGTCCCCGGAGACCTGTGTCAGCACAGATAGCGAAACTGGTGACTCATTCGTGGACTATTATAAGAGCCTCTTAATTATCCTCTCCCCTCCCTAAGCCAGCTTCACACCTCTGCTGGGCTTGTCATCTGAAGATAGTGTTTATCTTGTCATTCCCCGGCGACAACCATTCAGTGCCCATCCTGTTTACATGGGCGAGTCCGGGTGTCCTCACTTGATGGTCAGAGCCCGTTCTGTGGACATGTTGGAACTTCCTGACCCTTGTCGGAAACGCAGGTGCTGGGGCCCCAACCAGATCTACTGAGCAGAACATTTGGGGGCCCCAGGAATCTGCGTATGCGAGGATCACTGCTTCAAGGCCATGTGTGGTTCAGCCCCCCTTAACCCTTCTGACTGCCCGATGCCCCCTCCCAACCCAAACCCCACGTCTGAGCCGCAAAAGCCTGCTTGATCTTCTGCAACACACCAGAGGCCTGGGTGACCAATAGGAGACATTTTTTTTAAGCCCTTGATCTATGGGTCAGGTTCTGTATTTGAATTTTCTCATTACGTGTTACCCAGGTGGTAGGTGCCATTTTTGTCCCCACTGTAGAGGTAAGGAAACTGAGGCCTAGAGGGGCTACGTGATGGGTCCAAGGTCTATAGCTGGGAGGTGACAGAGTTGGTTGCTGACCCAGTTTGGGCAGAGTCCGTGGTTGCACAGCCTGGCCTTTGCCCGACGCCACCTCTCTCTGGACCGTGCCCGGCCCATCCTGTCCCTTCAGCTTTTCAGGGTCCTTGTCTTTCTCATGTCCCCCCGGAAGCTTTCGTGCACCCGAGGGTGGGGGTTCTCAGTGTTATGTTCTTTGCCAGGCATAACTGCACGGGCAAAGCTGAGATTCACAGAAGAAACTGGAATCTAGAAAGATCAGGAAAGCTAATTACCGCAGTTCTGCCCTGAGGAAGGAGGCGGAGTTTTCCAGAAGTAGGCCTGGGAAACCAGAGGGTGACCCTGGCAATACTGGGTGGGCCAGGTCTCAGGAGGGTAAAGCCTCCCCATATTAAAGTGACCGGGCACAGGCATCTGGGTGATTCAGTTGGCTGAGCGTCTGACTTCAGCTCAGGTCATGATTTCGTGGTTCGTGGGTTCGAGTCGCGCGTCGGGCTCTGTGCTGACGGCTCAGAGCCTGGAGCCTGCTTTGGATTCTGGTCTCCCTCTCTCTCTGCCCCTCCCCGACTTGTGCATGCGCTCTCTCTCCCTCCCTCTCTCGCTCTCTTTCTCTCAAAAACAAATGTTAAAAAAAATGTCTTTTAAGTGACCAGGCAGGATCTGGGGTCATACTGACTGGTCTCGGACTGTGGCTCTGTCTTGAGGCTGACGTTCATCGAGCACTTATCATAGGCTCAAAAACTTGGAGCAAATAACAACATTCTGAGCTTCTGTTCCTTCATCCCTAAAATGGGAATTTATTTATCCAGCTAGGATGGAGTGAGCCCTTCCTAGGGGGCAGGCACCCCTCTGGAGTTAGAAAGGACAATGCCAGCAGCTACGTCATGAAGTTTGTGTGAGCGTTCAATGCCTAAAAGAAACCTCCAGCCCTTAAAAAGCTTTTAATCAATGCTGTTTATTAGGGTTATTTATTTTGATGCCACACTTAAATTTGGCAAGAGCTTACCAACACCTTGCCAGGTCAGGTTACCGGGTTCAAATCTTCCCAGCTGTACGTTATCGACTAATGCAGGCCCCTCCGTCTGTTTTTGTAAATAAAGTTTTATCGGAACCCTGCCGCTCTAATCCTTCGTGTACTGTCTACGGCTACTTTCTGGTTACATCGGCAGACCTGTGCAGTTGTGACAGACACCGTATGGCCCATAAATATTTACTACCCAGGCCTTTGTAGAAAAAAAAAAAAATTGCAGACCCTTGGACTGAGTCATTGAAGATACGGGGTGAGGGTTATTTATGTTCTCTGTCCTTATTGCTGCATTTGGTTTTTAGCTTTTCTCCCATCCTCCTCCAATATTGTGAATAGCAATGATATTTCCATACAGGAATAATTTTAAGGTCTTTCCTATAGGGATGGTTGTGGTACAGTGTGAATTCTATACGGATTAGATTTCCCCCAGGTGACTATCAGGGGAGAGAGACCCCGGATCGTAGGTTAATTCCCATAAAATGAGAAATCTCTCTGCAGCAGATTCCTTAAATTCTTTATGCTGCTCTGATTACATGATGAAAAACCCAGCCCCCTTCTTTTATTAAGCACGGAGCTAAATAGATTTTAAGTGTATTATAAGGAAATAGATCAGATTTCTTCCCCCCCCCCCCCCCCCCCCCCCCAGTATCTTAACAACTGGAACATTGTGAACAGCCGGGATTGGGATGTAAATTTGAAGACGGTGGTTTAAATTCGATTTAGGGGTCAGATCCCTCCAGGTTCCAAAGCTGCCTTGGTCACTGGCTGGCTGTGTGGCCTCGGTCAAGTGATTAACATCTCTGGGCCTTTGTTACTTACAACGTGGAGATAAAGGCAGCTGCCTCGTGAGGTTATTGTGAGAATTAGTGGGATCACATGGATGAAGCATCTAGCGGATAAAGGAGACACAGCATCCGGTCTCTTGCTGTTGGTGTCATCCCGATTATCAAACAGACCCAGCCAGAGGCAGGGGCGGGGGAGGGGGGTCCCGCTCCGCTCTCCACTTGGTCTGTATTTTATTGAACTTCACTTACGTGCCAGGGCTCACTGCCGGCCACTTGGAAACCCCTCGGGTAAGGCTTGTTGACCTGACCGAACTGGGGCTCCGAGATCATTCAGACGAACGAGACGTGTCCAGACAGGGGCTCGAAACATCTCCCCGCTCCTGGCTTCTCCTGGCCAGTCCGGAAGGTCCGCGCATTTGTAAATGGATGCTCCCCGCTGAGCCACCAGCTGCGTCACACCAGTCCCTCCCTGCCTGGACCCCGACGCCTCCTGCTCAGGGAGCATCTGCGTCCGGCCCCCAGGAGCCTCTGCTCCTCGCCCGAGAATCCGTGAATCTGCATGTTCGTAGCCTCAAAATATTGATTTCGGGCCTCTGTTGAACCATCCCTCCCCAACTCCTCCCTGTGTCATCCCCCTCGTCACGGTGCACTGAGCACTTTCTAGAAGGTTCTGACGTGGACTTTTAATTTGGGCAGGGGCTGGGGCCCGGGGTGGCGGGGGCCGGTGTACGGGGTGAAGAGGTGATGGAAGAAAATAAATTCCCCTTCACATAACAATCAGAGGAAGACAGTCCCAAACGATGGCCAGACCATCCTCACAGGCCATGATGACAGCCGTTTCGAAGTTATCACACCCCGGCACTATATTAAGGCCCTGAGATTACAGTGTGGTTCATTAGAGGTACATCTGTTGGAAATCAGCGCGGAGCGGCCAGATAGGATTGCTAAAAAAGCCTGGGGTGTGGGGAGGGGGGAGATGAGCTGAGACCGTTTCTCTGCGGGGGAAAATGTCCCAGAGGCACCATAGTTGGGGCTTTTCTGGGGCTCGCCTTCCCCCCTCCCCCACTCTGCCACAAAACCAAGCAGGCTCGGGAACGTACATCAGGAGGCATTTTCGAGGCCCAGAAGTCAATCTAAGTGACGGGAACAGGAAGAGCCAGCATTAGCTAGTACTTCCTGTGTGCTAAGCCCTGGGGTAGGTCTTCCGTATGTAGTATCTCATTTAATGTCTCCCCAACCCTGTGAGTACAATACTACTGTCAGCCCATTTAGAGCTAAGGGTACTGAAGATCAGAGAAGCCAGTGGACTTGCACAAGGTCACGCCTGCGTGCATCTAGGGATTCGAGGGCGGGGGGAACCCGCTGTCTTGCTTATCCAGAGAGCAGGGCTTTCGGCCCAACCTCTAACCGTGGGATGGTCTCTGGCAAAGCAGGATGGAGCTGGGGTTTCAATCTGCATCTGTCTGATGCCAGAGTGTATGTTCTTATTCTTTCCGCTGCGCTCTTTCCGTCATTCTCTGCTCAGTCAGCCATGCATTCGTGGGCATTGCAGAATTATTTCCTGAGCACCTACTATGTGCCAGGCAGTGTTCCAGGCATCAGGGACACAGCCTCCCTGCCATCGGAGAGGTGACAATGTAATGGTTCCCTTGTGATAATTATTGTGTACCCAACTAGGCTTTAGATTTTTCCAGGCCAAGGTGAATTTGTTTAAGTATTACCACACTAAGAGCACCGGAATGGTTGGTTGAGAATATTCTGCCTGCATACGTCTCAGAAGGATCTGGAACGGTCTCAAGAAAGGGTGCATATACAGAAGGCTCGTTTAGTCTATCACGTTGCCTCTTCAGTCTAGAAATAGGATGGCCAAAGGGGCGTTGTGATCAAAGCGTGCGCAACGGGGAGGGTTATAAATAGAGGAAAGTCGGACTTAGGTGAATCCCTGTGTGCCAGAGCCAGGAGAGGCCTTGCGGTGTGAGAGTTATAAGTCGAGCCTCAATGAGGTACATGCCTCAGTGGGATTTAGCCCCAGCTACACCCATGTTCCAACCCACACCGGACACTTTCTGGCTAGGTGATTTTGTGCACATCCCTCAGCTTCTAAGTTTTCCTTTCCTGTAAAGTGGGGATGTGGGTCGTGGCAATTTCTCCAAGGCTTCCGCCAGAAATGCATGAAAGCATGGAAGAAGCCAGCTCATAGATGAAATTTAAAAAAATTTTTTTTAATGTTTTTATTTATTTTTGAGACAGAAAGAGACAGAGCATGAGCAGGGGAGGGGCAGAGAGAGAGGGAGACACAGAATGCAAAGCAGGCTCCAGGCTCTGAGCCATCAGCACAGAGCCCGATGCGGGGCTCGAACTCACGGACCGTGAGATCGTGACCTGAGCTGAAGTCGGACCGACCTCGCTTAACCGACTGAGCCACCCAGGCGTCCCGACATAGATGAAATTTGAATATCGATTCTGTTTCTTTTCTTTGTCATCTTATTTTTAAACCTTTCTTATTTTTTTATTTGTTATTATTTTTTATTTTAGAGAGAGGGAGAGCACGAGCGAGGGAGAGGGGCGGGGAAGAGTGAGAGGATCCAAGCAAGCTCCCCACTCAGCATGAAGCCCAATGCTGGGGCTCAATCCCGTGACCCTGGGACATGACCTGAGCCGAAATCAAGAGTCAGATGCTCAACCGACTGAGCCACCCAGGGTCCCCTCTGTCATCTTATTTTTAATTACCAGGCCCTTTATACCTCTCTTAGATTTCATGCACGATTCTAAAGACTTACAAATATGAATTCATTTAATCCTTCTGATATCCCCAGCTTGAGGGCTACCTCCGTTTTCAGATGGGGAAACGGAGGCAGGGACCGGTGAATTGCCTCCCCCAGACGTCACGGCTGGTCTGTGAGCTAGTCCAGAGTTTGGACCCAAGGTAGGGTGGATTCAAGTGCAGTTTAAGGAGCATTTAAATGAAGCCGCGGGGGAAACTCCCACGACCAGAGCTGTCAAGAGCATCTGAAGTTAAAGGCACTGGTAGCATCGGGCTGCTGGAGAGCCATAGCAGGAATGCAAGCTCGCAGGGGAGAGGCCGGAGGGTAAGATGGAGCCTGGTCGCATCAGGCCAACTCTGGCCAGGCCTCGAGAAGGCAGGGCCACAGCCTGGGTTTATTCCCTGGGCCTGGAGCTTTCCCAACACGCCGTCCCGAGGCCTCCTTCTCTCTCTCCCTGCAAATGCTTCCCTTATCGATGCCACCATCCTGGTGGGAGAGACTTTCCGCAAGGGTCAGGTTAGCTAGAGAAGGACTCCCATCTTCCTGTAAACATTGGGGCCCTTGTTGTTAAAACGGGGACGTACTTGACCGTGGGAGGGAGCATGATTACCGATTACACCAGGACAGCAGCATAAACGGGGAGCTTCCTTACAGAAGGTGCTTACAAGGGGCACCTGGGACTAAATACGCCCAGGAGCTGCTCCTTGGGCCCAGGTGAAAGGCATTTTGGGGTGGAAAGCGGCCGGCCAATGGGCAGCCGCCCCGGCACCAAGGGGAGACTCAAAAGGACCGCCCTTGGCCCACAGCTTCCTGTCTTCCTAAGCTGTCCTCGGGGGGTGTGGGTTAGAAGTGCTGCTTTTATTTCCTCTAAGCCCAGGATGCTTTATGGAGTTGTGTTTTGGGGGGGGTGCGGGCCAGGTCTTTTTCTCTCTCTTGAAATGCTCTAGATTCAGGGCAAATCCAGAAATATTGCTTTCTAACCTGGGGGAGGAAGGAAGGGGCAGTAGGGAGGCTGTTTGGAGTCAGACGTGGAAGCCGGGGCCGGAGCTGTATCCCCGTGGGGAAGCCCACAAGCCTTGCCCCTCATCCTGGGGCTGAAGAGGGGAGACGGGGAAGGAAGGAAGGACGCTGAGCTGTCTGTCTGTCTGTCTGTCTATCCAGGAGCCCGCTCCATGAAAGCTTGTTCTTAAGATCTCTTCCTTGAATTCTCTAAGCAGCCCCTTGGCCTCTCCAAGCTTTCTCCCTCGCAAAGACCTGTATGTACCAGGTGGGGCCTGAGCTCTGGTGCCCTGGGGGCTCCCTCTGGGGTGGGGTGACCATAACAGAAAGGGAGGCGGGATGACGAGGATGGGGTCCCTGTTAGGGCTGCCTGGCGAACGATCTGTTCTGGGACCCTGTAGCCCCCTCCCCTCCGCTCTCCTAACCCAGCTTCTCCAGCCAGGGTGGGGGGAGGCAGCTTCCCTAGTCTGGGCTGCGAGGGGCTCTCGGTGGCATAACCGCTCAAGGACACGGGGCTCTGAAAGTCCGTCCCCTGACTGTGGAAGGAAACCGGTTCACTAACCGCAGTTCTACCTCTACAGGCTCTGAGCAGACCCCAGGCGGGTTGGAAGCTACCCAGGTCTCTTCCTCGATGGGGGAAGGGGCTTTTACCGGTAGCTGCAATCTCCCAACGTCGTACTTCCACGGGCGTTTCCCCCGCTCCTTCTCCCAAGGGACTGACTGCTAAGGCAAATCGCTCCCGGTCTGGGAAATGCCAGCGAGGGTTCACGGAGCATGGCCGCAAACCCCCACCGAATTGAGTCTGTGCAACGTGGCGGGGGGTGGGGGGGGGGCGGTCTGGAGCGGGAGTCTCCTGTGGACCTCGGGCAAGTTACTTGACCTATCTGTGCTTCTCCTCCCCTGTTAAACTGGGTCTAGTATGTAGTCGTAGGGTGGTGGCAACTCAATGGGTACACGGTTCAAGTGATCACCTGTTTGTATTCGGACAAGGCCGAGGTTAGAGCTGGCAGAGAACTGGGGGGGGGGGAGAACCATGTTTTCTGAAGGGTTGAGCCTCTAAGGGGAAGGTGGCTACTCCCACCTGTTTCTGGGCAGGTGCAAATAGCGTTCCTGGGTAAGCCGTCGCCTACTGACCACTAGCTCAGCCTGGGGTCCCAAACCTTCCCCGGTTGGGTTTCCCCTTTTTCCTGGACTCTGCCCTTGCGTGGTGGGAAGGGAGGAAGGCCGCCTGCCCGCTGGCTCAGACCCCAAAGCTGCACATCCTCCGAGACCCGTGCAGGTCACCCAGAGATCGAGGCCACCTGTGCCGAGTGGGAACCTCCCCTTCCTTCGACAAGGCTCCCGGAAGAGCCCGGCGTCCCATTCCTCCTTCCACAGCTTTGCTTTCTTTGTTCCTCATAGCACGAGAGCTTAAGCCCAGGCACCTGGGGGTAGAGTCGTGCTTCTCGCCCTACCTGCTCCCCTACCCTAGTGAAGGTCACGTGCGAGGCTTCCCGGGCACTCAGTACCACCTGCTCCTGTGCTAAAGCGAACTCTTGATCCAGTCGCCAAGCTTCCTCATTTAAAAACCACACCGGAGTCTGGTTCTCAGTCCTACTTAAGCATTGTTGGGACCTTCTCTGCTTCTTCCGTCCTGCCTTCTGTGCTCTGTCCACCCCCCCCATAGCCACCCCCTCCTGCACCCTGATCTCCGTCTTTGAACTGGGTTCTTGCATAAGCGGGTCGTACAGCTGGTGTGGATGCCATAAGTACAGTCATGGCTTTCTGCCAGTGTCTCTGTCGGGTTCCATCTGAGATCCCCCCCCCCCCCCCCCCAGTCACTGAGTGTTCATCCGGTTTGTGGCCCCTAGTTGTTGTGGGGTATTTCCTAGTGAGCAGCTCCCGCTTCTAATCCTTCTCCCAGTGATGGATGCCCGACGTCTCCCCAACTGTACCCTTAAAGAGGGCATCTGGCTACTTATGCTGCCGTGCCAGACGCGAAGTGTAGAGAAGGGGGTGGTCCATGGGGACAGGTCCTCAGCTCGGTCTGTGAAGGGTGACGGCTCCAGAAGGCCTGGCCCGGTTCAGGTCCACGAGAAAGGAAGGTGAGCCTCCCCACCCAAGACTGTAGCGAGGCCAGTCGCTGGGAGGTGCACAATGGGGGGCCGTGGTCTTTAGCTGAGGTCCTTGCTCTACTCTATCCTCAAAAACAAGTTCCAGTCCTTATAAATAGACCGAGGAAAGTGGCCATAGTCTGGGAACTTGTCTTTTTTTTTTTTTCTTTGTTTTTAACATAAAACTATAGGCTAATTCTCTGGGAAGACCTTGAACAAGAGTTACTTGGGCCTGTTCAGAGAAACGGCTAATGACGTAGCTTCATGATTGACACGGAATTCTGAGACCTAGTGTACCCACCAGGGCTGTCAGGCCTAGCAGGCCTGTGCCTTTATCCTAACTTTAGGACTTCTCTCCCTGATTCCAATGGCCTACAAGCTCACGGTCTCCCTTCCCTGTGGGACAATGCAGCCCAGGGACCTTGAGCATGTGGCTCTCCATAAGATGCCCTCTTTCCCAGTATGTCTGTGCCTAGAAGAGGCTACCTGTCCCTGTCGCGAGCCAGGAGAAGTGTTGTTGCATCCACACGACTCCTGAAACAATGCTATGGGCACCAGTGACCATCACAACAAAGTTTATTGCAATGAGAGGCAAGGCAAACCGATCGATCAGGACTGACACTCTTGACCAGAGTGCGGTCTCGAACAGCTAGGGTACAGAGTTTTTATAGCCGACCACATCATATCACCTGGGAACAGAACAAAGGAATAGTTCCCAGGTGGAAACAGTTCAAACCAGCCCTTGCCCCAATCCAATCAAATGTTAATCCATCCCTTGATTGATAAGATAAGGCTGTTATCTTTTTAACCTATAGTGTTAAAGCTGTTAAGGCTACAGGTTAGCCCTACACTACAATTTAACCCTTACAGTGTTCTCACGATGCAAAACCTACCCTCCCCCTTGACTAGAGTTGTGGCTCCTACAAGGTTTGTCCTTTGTGTTGCTGGTGCCCCGCCCCCCCCCCCCCCCCCCCCACTGATGGGTCAAAACTTGGGCTCCCTTGAAAGAGTCTGAGTCTAGATCTCAGGAGAGATGGGTAGTTGGTCGATGAGGCGATCTTGTGAGTAGCAAGCATAAAACTAAGGCATTTGGAGGTGACTTCTAATGAGCCTCTGTGGCCACAAATGCCCGAGTTGCCCATCCCAGGTGTAGGCGGTGGGCCATTTGCTCATTGGCTCCCATCTTCCATTGGGTAAGGGCTGAATCTGGGCTTGAACTTGGCTACACTGGTAAGCCACACATGTGCCTCTGTGGTGAGATGTGCCTAGGGTAGAAAGCAAGGCTGTGCTTGAGGCCAGACCCTGTCCCTGACTAGAACTACCCCTATGGTCCTATCTGGGACTGGGGAAGACTAAGGGTGACCACTGGGGATACATGTGTCTGCAACACAGGCTGACTAGGCTTCTGTCTCTGATCATCCCACTCTCCCACCACCCCTCCCCCTGACCAGACAGGGAGTTCCTTAAGGACCAGGATGGCCCTGTCTGTTGGGGGTAAATCCTATAGGATGGCTGATAAAATCCTTCTTCCAGATAAGAGCCGGAGGATATTAAGCTTCAGACCAGTGGTCACGGACCCAGAAGTGTGTGTGGGGAGGTAGGGGGAAGAGTCCAGGCCGCGGATCTTGGTGTTCAGTCCCCTTTGTCCTTCCCACAACTAGAACAGGCTTGTGAAACTGATCACAAGCCTTCTCTGCATGGCCTTGAGGATGGCTTGTGCTCCTAATCTACCTGAAATCCCTCAGGATCCTCCCCGAAGTGCTCCCTGGAGCTCCAACTTTCACTGAAGGCCTTGTGCATGTCGGCCCTGGTAGTTCTAGCTGTACAATCCCTAACTTCAGGCTGGGGGGGACCTACAGCGGGTGTCCTAGGACCCTGGTTAGAACTGACCAGACAGGATGGACCTGTGAACCAGGAACGGTGGAGGCTGTGCTAATGGTTGGTGTGGGCTTGGCATGGAGAGTATAGCTGGGCAAAGTGGTGGTTGCTTGATCTCCCTCCCCCCTCCTCTTAAACGGGGGTGAGGGGGTCCCTTGAGTGACTGAGGACCCTACTGTTGAACGGCCACATAGATGCAGTGGTGAGGCTGTAGTAAGTGACAAGGTGGCAGTTACAGGGGAACTCTCTAGCTCTTGGAGGGGGAAAAAATACTCCTGCAGGAGAGTGGATGGTCCCCAGTGATGTGCGACCCCTAGAAATGCATCCATTTTTGGACTCCACTCTTGACCCATGTATAGCTCTGACCATCCAATCCTAAGGCACTGTAGCCTTGGAAACCTAGAGGACACTCAAGACCTGGGCTTTGGATGGGCATAAAGCAGAGATGGGAGGACCGGTGGCTGACCTGAGCTTCCTCTGCTGATTATCACGTAGGTTTGTTCTGACCTGAGCCATGTGGACATGATCTGGAGGTGCAGTTCACAGGATCCCATTGGGAGTCCCAGGTCAGCCTCCAAATTTGCATGTATTGGGGGGAACCAAGCCAGTCCTTTCATGACTCCTGGAGGAGTTTCCTCTTCTGACTAGATTGCTGACCACTTCCTCCTGAGCATTTAGCATGTGTTAAGTACTACTCTGCCTCTAAATCAACAGACTTGTGAAATTGAAGCTGCTGTGAGCTCCTCCTCGTGCCCCTAGAGATTCCGATGTAGGGGTTTGACTGCCTCTCCTATGCATTCATTCCCACCTACTCAGTTACCCGCTTCTCTCTCCAGCCTCCATGTCTCCTCTTCCTCCCCCAACCCCCAATAACTTGGCAACTTGAAAACAGTAAGACCTTGGTCTGCAAGCATAATTCTGTTCCAGAAGCCTGCTTGGAATCCAAAGCACTTGTATATCAAGGCGAATTTCCCCATAAGAAATAATGGAAACCCAGGCGATTGGTCCCACTACCCAAAAATATTCATACAAAAAGGATTACAACGCTGCTAGACAAAGAACGTAAAACACAAAACCACCTGCGTTTGCATCAGCCACAAACGTTTTCAAAGGTGAGGGAGACAAGAGGGTTGTTGTGTAGGACGACTTTCACGATTAATGGAATCATTGCTATCTATTGGCTCAGGGGAATCTTTTTCTCGTCCTGCAACTCTAACAAGGAACCTATCCAATGGCCCCTGATTTTTTTTTTTTTTTTTTTTCCTCTCCTCTTGAGAATTTCATGGAAATGTGTCCTGGCGTTGTCAGACTCCTCGCTCGCACTGGTACAGCCCTGTTTGGGTGATGCTTTTCTACAAAACTTTGCACTGTTTCCCACATCTTACACATCTCCCTAATCTAAGGGATTCCTTTGCCTTTTCTCCTCTGCACACGAGATCTCCTCCATAACCTCTTGCTGTGGCTTGCAACACGGATCTGTCTGCTCCTCAGTGGTTCACTCCTGGCCATGTTCCTCCACCAGCTCTTGAATATTGTCCTTTACCTCCAGCCCCATGGTCTTCCCCAAGGACACCATTTCCCCAACAACTAGACGCTCCTGTTCATGAACCAGCCCCTCTAGGTCCTGTCCAAGAGCACAATCAGGCCACAGATCTCTCCGAGTAGAATTGAGCATTCTCTTGGTGACCCCATCCCAGGCTTTATCGATCTTAAGGCAGTTCACCATGTGGAAAGATCTAAAACTCTCGGAGGGTCAAGCTTCTTTCCTTAGTCACCTTGAAGCCTTGCTTAAATAGTTCAGTGTAAAGACTTCTTGAAGTTCAGAATGACCTGCTGATCCATGGCCTGGAGGACTGGAGTAAGGAACTTGACTTCAATGAGCTTGAATTCCCCCCAGTAAGTCCTCCTCCAAAGCCTCGAGGCTGAGCAGGAACGTATCTATAACCAGCAAAGTCTTGAGTAGCAGATTGTTTTTTCTAAAAGGTATTTCTTCACTGCAGAGCTGAAGACCTCCTTGATCCACTCAACGAACAAGCTATGAGTGACCCAAGCCTTGCTGTTGGATCTCCCCATAATGTTTAACTGCCTCTTCATCTTGCATTTCCTGGATTCTCAGAATGAGACATGAGCAGGGGCTTGACCTTGAAGTCCCCGCTTGCATTAGGACAGAGCAAGAGGGGGGAGACGGTCTTCTGTGGGCTTGTGACTGGGTGCTGCATTCTCTCTGAATGAGGTCCTCTCCAGCCTCTATTTCCAAAAGCCCCTCTCCTAGCATTTAAAAACTTGCTTGAGCAGGGACCCTCAGAAACCATGAGCTTCTGGAACCTGGTAGTGAATGCCCCCATTGCCTTAGGGTCCCAACTCCCTGCCTCTCCATGCCTCACAACACTATGGATGCCACTTCTCAAAGTTATCAAACCATCCCCTGCTTGCCTTGAAGCCTTCTTGGTTTTCTGTTGATGTACTTGATAGTTGACTTCTGAGGTCGGTGTACGAGACGTTTGCCTTCTCCCAGATCTGGTTCTTGGTCACTGGATCACCTGCTAGTTGCTTCTCTTATCCAAGCCAGAAGCAACTTTTCTACATCTTCCAGAACAAGTGGGAATTGCTTTGGTATTAGCATGACTCCTGCTGCTGCATGAAGCCCCCTTATTTCTTTAATATCATGCAAAATGGCTGACAGACTTCTTATAAAACCTTGCAATGTTGGCCACTTGTGTACCTCATTCATACTTCTCAATTTCCTTCCACTGTAATCCTCTCCTTACTGCCTTTTCAACCTTTTTGCATGGGGGGCCATTACATACCCTTGCACAGATGTTGACTATAGTTCAGTATTAATAAACTCCTGTCGTAAGCTGTATTTAACGTAACTGGCAATAAGGCAGCTGAGGAAAGGGTCTTGATCTGCAGGCAGCCTGACCTAGAATGAAACCAAGCCTTCCTAAGCATACTCCTCTATGGGAGAGTAAAGGACTGCCCATGGGTGCTTTGAAGTGACAAACACTAGTGCTGGTCATGGGCACCTTCTAAAGCTCTGAAAAACTCATGACTTCTGCCAAACACCATGGCCTGAGAATGAGCATCTGAGCACGGGAGATGACCCCCCACAATCCTGCAATGAGAACCACTGGCTCCATTGTGATCACGTGACCTTCGGCATTGCCTATTACTAGGATTGCAAGACATCATTCATTTGCCAAGTTTAAAATCTGCTAGAGATGTTCACTTGCCTTGCAGAACACTTGCAGAACAAGTGACTCACAATCCAAGGTTTTACTATCTTGTCCCAGTCTAGTCCTGTGGTTAGGACCTTGTACTAGTTACAAGGTGTTGGGTGCAGCTTCAGACTGTTGGGCTTCCAGCAGTTAATGGCTTTGATTTGCCCTCCATGGCGCTGTGCAGACATAGGTAGCTGATCAGGGCAAACCAGCTCTGTGGTGCTATCACAGCCCTGAAGGCTTTTGCCCATCGAATCTGGGGAGTGTCTCCAGTCACGAATGAGGGACTCCCTTGGGAAGCTGGAGCACTGGTGGTTCAGGAATGAAGACTTCAAAAGACGGCATCGTGGTGGTGTCAGAGAGAGACTCCCCACTCCAAGACCCTTCTAGAGTCAAGAGGGATCATAGGCTTGTTCTCTAAACCCAACTCTTGCCCTTAGACCTCAAAAGATGCTCTGCTTCTAAGCCTGTACCACCAGAGACTGAAGCCAAGTTTAAAAATCCCATCCAGGGACCAAAGGGGATAAAAGTACTCTGAACTCTAAGCACTTGCTACCTGCCAGGCATTACACCAAGAGCAAGGAATACTCTAGTGTCCCTGTAAACTTGGACTCCAGTCTTGTAATCCATTCTGGCATCATCTACTCGCATTTGACTTAAGAGGACTAAGAGGACCCGAACCCCTCTTGGTGTGGGGGCAATTCACTTGATGTAACTAACCTCAGTAACCTGCAAAACTAAGTGTCTAAACAAAACACTTGTTGGAAAGCTGGTATTTTGAATACCTCTCTGCCTAGATTATATGGAAAGGTCCCCACTGTAACAAGTTCACATGTCCAAGGCCTTCTAACTCTTCTGGGATAAAGTATTAGGAGAATGCCCTACCCCAGCATAATAGGCCATACATTTGGTGGAAGTCCTGCCCCTGTGCTTTAATCTAGTGTGGGGCTCACTGGCAACTTCCAGATTTGGTAGTCTGTTGAAGGCCTCTGGGAGGAACATCTGAGCAGATGCCTGAATTATTAGTCTGCAAAAAACTCCAACCTTTAAGGTAGAAACAGCCAGTGCAAAGTTCCTGAGGCAGTAATGAGTTGGGGGCAAACAAGACGGTGTCTAGAACAGAAGGAGCATGGGGTGGGGCCGCGGTGGCAGTGGTTAGAAGACGAACACACAAGTGGGTGGGAGCTTGGTTCTGTAGGACCATGATAATGATGAAATGGAATTGGAGCTTTGTCCCGAAGGTGATGTGAAGGAATTAGCGATCACAGCTTGTGAATGATGTGTTGCGTCTGTCGCTGGTGGGATGTCTACAGGCAACAATAGCAAGGGGGGGGGGTGTCTGTTAGGAAGCTATCCCGGCTACTCAGATGGGACATAGATCAAAATGGTGGCAATGAGCATGCCTCGATGAAGTGGGCTTTGGGGATCGAAGTGGTGACCAGACTTGCTGGAGGACTGGATACCAGATAGGAAGGGGAGCAAGCAATCAAGACTAGAACTCCCAGTGTAGGAGCTACGTGGACAATGGCAGCCCTGATGGAGACGGGGAAGTGAAGGGTAGGAGACGCGGGCAGCACAGAGCAGACTGTGAGTGGTGCTGTTGGGGCTGAGCCCCAGACTGTGCTGGTTCCTTAGTGGCAGGGACTTGGGGGCTCCTCAAACTAGTTCCCGTACAAGTTGGGGACCTCAAGAAGTGACGTTCGTTCCATGAGAGGTGGGAGGAACTGGGAATGTAAGTCCCATAAGGGAGCATGGGGTTGCAATAGCACAGCAGTCCAGGAGCTCAAGCAAAGACCTCTCCAGGAAAAAGAGTGAACGATGCCAACGACAAGAAATCTCCCCTCCGGAGTACTGAAGAGTTTCATGAGGGGATCTGTAACGGCAAAGCTGGGAGCCCAAATGCCTACTAGGCATGGAGTCAAGATCCTATTTCAACTCCCAGAAGCAAATCTTGACCTTTCAAATGATCAAGGTCTAAAACCAAGCCCTAAGTTGAGATCAGGTTAGAGGGACCTGGGAGGCTCTACTCCTTTCCCCTACGGTTCTCTACTTCCCAAACCATCTTAGGAGCATGGGATTACTTTTTATAACCTACTAGAAATGAGATCAACCCTTACCCTGGGCAGAAATGTCCAAGAAGCTATGCTGGTCATGGAAAGCATGATCCAGGCTTGGTTGCCTCTGGGTGTGTGAGTCATCACTGATGTTGTAAAACTAATGGCTTTTCCAAAACCCCACTTCTGAAGGCGCCGGGGCTAGTTAAGCTAACTAGTTTCAACTGCTTTGGACCTTTCTAGCTGCTCTGGGAACAGTTCCTGGAAACCTCAAGTCTCAATGGTTAAAAAAAAGACTGGGAGGGTCCTTGGCCTCTCTCAACCTGTCTGCCCACTTCGTGCAGATGAGGGAAATTGAGGCCTGAGCTAAGACTGCAAACCAGATCCTGACGTCTCAATCTTCAGATCCTCCCTCTCCCCCTCCCCTTTAATCTGCCCTCTGCCTACTGACTGAGCAGGGGGGCCTCCTGAAACCTCTACATCAATGGATCCATCGATGCCTTGAGGAACCCTACTGCCATTAGCGGTAAATAATGCATGGCCTGACATGGAGTTCTGGCGTGGCATTGATTGAGAACCTGGGGAAGAATGGGGCAGCTGTCAGTACAATGTGAAGCGTGGTCTAGCAATTGAAGTGATTCTCCAATTGAAATGACTCCACTAGACAAGACAAAAAGCCTGTGCACCTGGGTTGCAACAGAGGCAACCTGCAGTGCCAGTACTCCAACTTTGAGCCTCAGCTTCTGGCCCCTCATCTGAGCCTTGCTCTAGCCTCTCACTGTAGACTTCTATAAAGCGGCACCTGCTTTCATATCCTTCCAGAACTTATGGAGCACATGCCTTGTGCCAGTTGCTGGGAAAGACTCCAGCTTGATCTAATTGTGGTAGGAGGTGGGTAGAAGGATAACACAGGCGGTTACCTTTTGGGCTTCAAATGGATCCCTCTTAGACTCCACTAAGTAGTCGCCTCACCCCCATGGGTTTCTACACTGCAATATCTCCATCCCAGAAATTCAAGTGAGTTCAGAAGCCCTCTAAACAGAGGGAAGGGCTTTTGCACGAGCCTGGGGGCCAGGGGGAGCAGAGCCTAATTCCAGGAGAGGCAGAGAGCGCAGGGGTCGGGTGCCATGGGGTCTTGCAAAAGTATTTAGGACCCTGTATCCTGTAAAGGACAACTCTTCCTAAATCAGCTCAGAATAGACTCTTAAGGTAGGTTGTGCATCATGGCTTTTTCCAAGAGGACTCAACGCGGAAGGATGGCCCCCTTGGTTTGTCTTCGCAGCATTTTTGCACAGATCAGAAACCTGCTAATGGAAGCAAGGAGGTCAAACATAAGATCATGGGGCCGGGGTGGGGGGCGTGTGGTTTCTAGACCAGAGAGGAGAAGCTCGAGGTGGCAGAGTTCCAGGTGAGGCAAGAGCATGCCTCTGCCTCTCTGGAATGGAAAATGTTCTTGGGACAGTGAACTCTTGAGGTCCTGTGTATCCACTGTATTAGTTTTGGAGTTTAACTTTTGTATTAATCCAAATGCAGAATTTAGCAGATGTGGCCCCATGGTCTTAGAGGCTTAAGATAGCACTACAATACCAAGAAATCAGGAGGCCTTGGCTTTCTGAAGGACATGTGCTATACAGATGGTGTTCATAGGTTTCCTAAAGGTATTTTCTGTCCTAATGTTGCTATTGTGAAGACTTCTTGCTCTTTCAAGCTAGTGGACTTCCTTAGCCTAAGGGGCACGGAGGAGGAGAGGTTAGGATAAGCTTAGCATAATAGGCAAATCCCTCTCTGAATATCCTCCTTTTCAGAAAGTGCATACACCTTCATACAAGCAAACCAGCTTAAAGCTCTTGGCCTCTAGTAGACACTCCTATGTAGATCCTCTAGCTGGCTCTTCTCCCAGGTGGTGGAGACTGTCCCTTCTCAGGGGATCAGTTTTAGAGACACGCTCAGATTCATGTTTAATGAAAACTAGCATCCATGGAGGGAGTATGGTTCAGACTAGGGAAGAGGTGTGGACATCCCAGGGCACACAGTCCAAGTGACTTAGGTCTTGAACAGATAACAGGATAACAAAGGGATGTTCTGGTTGGATGTTGGCTAACTGGAGCCTTCTAAGTCTATGTTCTGACCACTTCTAACCTCCATGAATTGACCTCCTTCATCCCTGGTCTAATGAGCCTTGCCTACCATTGTCTTAGCCTCTGGTGGTGGCTTGAACATCTGTAACACAAAGTGGTAGAGACGGAGTTGTTTGTACCACCCCGAGGGTATTACTTCAAAGGGGGAAGTCCCATCCCCACAGCCAAGCTTCGGTTCTCTCATGATGCCTGTGTATCTTCGCTGCACTTATTACAATTGTGGCTATACAAGTACAGTAAAACCTTGGTTTGCGAGCATAATTTATTCCGGAAACCTGCTTGTAATCGAAAGCACTCGTATATCAAAGTGAATTTCCCCACAAACAATGGAAACTCCGATGACTCCTTCCGCAACCCAAAAATATTCATATAAAAATGATTACAATTCTGTAAGAAAACCCAAAACGTGAACTAACCTGCACTGTGAAAACCTTCATGGCTGGTGGGGGGGGGGGGGGAGCAAAGGAAGGTTATCGTGTAGGATGACTTCCACTATCATGGATTTTGACTACAGTACAGTATTAAACTCTTGTCATATACTGCATTTAACTGGCAATAAGGCAGAAGAGGAAAGGGTCTGATATCCGCAGGCAGCCAGACCAAGATAGAATGAAGCAAAGCATTCCTATGCTTCCTCTTGTCTAGAAAAGCAAAGGACTGTCCATACGCACTTTGAAGTGACGACAAATACACTACTGCCAATCATAGGCACCTTTCAACGTTCTGAAAAATCTGATTTCTGCCGCACGGTGGCTGGAGACTGAACATCCGAGCATGAGAGATGATCACCCACAATCCCGCAGCGAGAGTGGACCATTGGCCCAGTTGTGATCATGTGACATTCAGCATCCTGTAGTACTCCTATTGCAAGACATGGCTTGCTTATCAAGTTAAAACTTAGAAAATTTCGCTCATCTGGTGGAACACTCGCAGAACAAGTTACTCGCAATCCAAGGTTTTGCTGTACTCTGCATTAGTCCTTTTGTTGCGTAAACCAAACTTGTAGCCTTAAGCTACATCTACTCGCTCACGGTTCTGTAGGTGCTGATCCAGCATGGTGTGGCGGGATTCTCTGCTCCGGTATCCCAAGGCTGAAATTGCAGTGTCACTTGGGTTGTGGTTTTATCTGGAGACTCCAGCAGATCTGCTTCCAAGCGCATTCTTAGGGGTATAATCCAGTCCCTTGCAGTATAAGATCGAGGCCTCTTCCTTGCTGGTTGTCAGCTGAGGGCTACTCAGCTCCTAGAGGCCGCCTCTATCCCTTGCCAGCTTGAAGTTGGAGGGGGCTCTGTGGCAACAGTGTCTTGTGAATCATCTGTGCTTTGAACCTCTGACTAGGTCTGGAACTTCTAGACCCACATTCAAAAAGCTCATGTGATTAGGTCTGGCCCACCCAGGATAACCTACCTCTTGCCAAACTGTAAAGATCCTAGGTGTGATCTCCCCTATGCACCAAGGGGTTAGATGGGCACGTGCATATGGGAGACAGACTTGATGGCCACCTTAGGGTACTGCCCATCACTCCTAGGACTCCTGACCCTTTGCTAGACCCACTCGAGGACCAGTCTTGCCTCCCTCACTGTACTCGGCACCTATGAGCAAACTGGGGGTGGGGGGAGAGATGTTGGAGCTTCTGGGACTTAAGAGTATCCTACTTGGGAACTGTCTAGTCTACTAGACTAATCCCGCCTTTCTGTAGATGCAGCCTTCAAAGTCAAGACCAGAAGTAATCCTCCCCACATACCTGGATTTGAGAGGGCTGCCTTCTGAGAGGTAAAAATCAAACCAAGACAGTCGGCATCCTTCCTTCCAGTTCTGTATGCTGTCAAAAGCATTTGCAAAAGTCCCACTTAAGCTGGCATTGCTATTACTGTCCTTATTGTCCACGATTCATACCAAGGGAAATAAGAGGCCTAGCCTTTCCTGAACTCCATCTCCTTACAGAGTGTGGCTATAAGAATAATTCGGCTTAAATGCTGCTTGGAAGGAGCAGAGGGTTTTCCTTCTGAAATGCCTTGAGTGCTTTCGCCTGTGAAAAATGTCTATGTTGGGTAAGTGCTGCCCCCTTTGGGCCAGAGGGAGTAGTTCTTGTGCTGGCCTTGTGTTCACCTGAATAGGGTCAGGAATGCCGACCTGCTAACGCTTTACTTCCTTCTACCCTCATCAGGGGAGTCTGTCCTACGTTGTTGCTCTGTGCCCCCCATCCCTGCCAGAAAATCCATGCTACCGGGTCCTACCCATTCTTCCCCCCCCCCCCCCCCCCCATCCACCCTAACTTCACTCCTGAGCCTTACTTTCTTCCCTGTGTGTAGAACAGTGAGAAGTTGCTGACTCCTTCCCATGGCAAATCTGCCCCCATCCCTCCTGGGCCATTGCTAGAACTCACCTAAGCTTGGTCCAACATGAGCTTCTGCATGGATGTAGAATCCCTAATGCGGGAGTCTAGGGCAGCTATAAGCAGACAGCTGCAGGTTAGCATTTGGTATTCCCTCCATCCTGTCCAGGTAACAGCTGCTGGCATGGTGGCTCCACTAATCGGACTGGGGTCTTCCATTTCAGCTTCCATCTGGAAGTCTCCAGTTGGGGGTACAAGGGGACCAGGATCCAGGAGTGCTCATCTTTACCCAAGTTCAGTGAGGCTAAGAAGCTGGAGGGAAGTCCAAGACAGAAGGAAGGTTGTCTCAGGTTCGTGGATGAAAGCTTTGGGAAAGCAGTCTGGGTGCATCTTACACAAAGTCAAGGTCTTCCTAGTCCTTCAGAGCAATTCTGCTTTGGGGAGCAGACCTGACCCTGCAATAGGAGTTCCAATCTGAGTGTGTCTACCTTCAGACCTTCTCAGTAGATGATGCATTGAGAGTGGCGATGGTTAGCTGCCAGGTAGACGAAGTCTTTGGAGTCAGGCTGACTTCACTTTCTCCCCTGAAGGCTGAACAGCCTTAATCTCTTCCATGGGGCCTCAAACTTCTCCATTAGAATGTTGCCTGTGTATAGGTCCTCCAGCCCTCTAGAGGCCTTGTTCTCCTTGGACACTCTGAAGGTCAGTGTCCTTTGGGGGTTGTGACTCTGGTAGGTGACCATGTAGATGCTTGAGAGAGGAGGCTACTAAGGCACATCCCATGTTCTTTCCAGACCTTCAGTGATCCAGAAATTGTGAAAGCTGTTACAGAAAGTAATGACTGAGTCTGGCCCTTTAGGCACTGTGAACTCCGGTCTCCTCTGATTCTAAAGGATCTGCCCAAGATCTTTTAGATGTTGTTCTTAGATCCAAACTTCCATCTCCATTTAGAACTACATGGTCTGAGGGTGGAAAGCTACTAAACAATTGGAGTTGGAATCCAATCTGGGTTGACCTCAAACCTGCTGTAGCCTAACTGTTCTCAGCCTTTGAGAGGTGAAATGCTATGGATAAAACCTCTAGATCAGAATACTAAAATACGGTCCCAAGTCTTCTTGAATTGAAGCCTGGACATATTAGAGTGGGGGTAATGCACTCAACAAATGATGAGATGCCTGCTACGTTCTGGAGACCATTGTAGGCACTGAATATTCAGTGGAGGAGGGAGTCCCTACCTGCAATGGAGTGTTCTAGATGGATATGCAGAATAAATCGGGCTGTGTCACTAGGAGGAAAATGAAGCAGGAAAAGAACAAGCAGGGATCTTGCACTTGGTGTGTCTAGCCAAGATCTCGTGTAAACTACTTAACTGTGTCCGTTCTCTTGGCCTGACCTCCAAAACCATGATCTTTTCAGAGGAGTGCATGTGTCTACAACTGAGCTGCTCTGTAGTAGGAAAAGTTGACACCAAAGGAGTTCGAGGGAATACTACATGTCCTATTCTGGATGTCGACCTCGATGTTGGTATACCAAAATCTGATAAGTCCTGCAAAGGAATGCATATGGCTGTGTAAACCTGTGTCCCTCAGACCTAGTAACCACAAACCTCTGGGGTGACTGTAGAACCAGGGTCCTGTGGACCAACTTGGGAAGCATTCCCCTAACCCATAAAGTGAGAAGAGAGAAGAGAATAAAACTCCCGTCCCACTCAGGGTCTATTGCCAACAATAACCTTCTCCCAATCAGATGACTAAAGATGGGCCCTACTGAGGACTGGATGGGAGTCACCTTGTGTTCAAGTGACTTTTTCATCCAGTGTCTTCCTAAGTGGTTACTTTAACCATTTCCAAATAAGGAAGCACAACCCTCTTTAAGAGACTCCAACGGTAGAACTGGAGAAGTTATCCTGTGTGAGAGTCATGGTATCTGGAAAGCCAACTCCTCAGAAACTGTTTCTAGTTCAATCTCAAAGAACTTAAACTTGTCCTTTGATCCTGGGCAAAATGCCCACGTTTCCACATCCAAGGAGGATTACTAGAAATTCCTGTAAAGAGAACAGAAGTATTAAGCCTAAAAGTGAGGAATAGTTGAATTTAGGGAAAGAAGGGTCTCTAGTGATGTTCCCACCCTTGTTTGGAGCCGCCATTCAGAGCGGGAGGAGGGAACGTGAAGCTGGATATTTCATGGAGGGTTTTTAGCTCTGGGTTGGATGGGGCTATCCCACTGGACTTCTCGTCTGAAACCATAGTTGGCTTTGGGTTTTCTGAACTCTCTCTAGACACAGGTTCAGACTTTGGCACAACGATGCCATATGGCCCCAGCAATGCTTGCTGGGCTAAGGTTTGATTTAGCTCCTGACACTGCTTGGTGGTTGGGGGAGGGGGGATAACTCCTATTTGCTCATTAGTGGAAATACTCCAACAAGTACTACAGTATGTGTGCTGGGTCATAACTCAGAGGCAAACAATCAGAACATGAAAGTACACAGACCATAAAAAAACGTGGAATGTTCATATAGCGTGTGTATGTGGAAAAGATTAAAAAACCATAAGCCCGTGCGAGTTAATGAGGGCAGATGGTCGGCACAACGGATAGAAGAATAAATCAGGGCCTTCCCCGACCTGTCAGCCCCATCTTGGACTCCAGGCTAACCTGTGGCTCTCCCTGCCCCCGTCTGTCTCTCCCCTGCTTCTGAGACCAGCTGGAGAGGAAATAGAGTTTCCAAACTGAAAAGCAAGCTTACCTCTGAGTTCCAGCCCTGGGAGAGCTGGAGGAAAGAGCTGGCACAGGAGCGCCTTGGACAAAAGGATTTAACGGTTATGAAAGTCCTTCCATGACTTGAGTTTGCTTACAAAACCCGAATGTACTGCTTAAGTTAAAATAGGGGACTTCTGAAAGCTTCCTTGTGCTTGTGGTCTGGGTTGCCCTTTGGTGGAAGCCCTGGTGTTCACTGGTGATAGTTGCTCAGTTCTGGAGAAGCAGGGGGATCGCTCTGCCCCAATATGTGTGTCCCTGAAGCACTTGGGTGTAGCATGAATGTATAGATCCTTAACGTGCATAAGGACAGTAAATATTCCTAAGGGTATAACACACTTCTGCTTGGAAGGTCGTATCACCCCTTGCTTCCGGCCCTCTTCCAGTGTGGTCGTAAGGAGCAGGTGTAATGTCCTGCCCCAGCCCCCAGAGTCCTCTCTACCCATCCCTAGAGCAAAGGATCTCTTCCTTCGGTCAGGGCGTCTGGGCTCTGAATGGAATCTAGCTTTCTCCTTCCTGTATGAATATGGAGGCCAGCAAACCAGTTCACTGTGGCCTTTACCCAGCGATCCTATGTCTCCATCACCCTTTTGAGATGGCGTTTAAAGGACTCCTGATGCTGGAATTTGGGGTGTTCTCCATGCATGGCTGAAGGTCTGGTGCAGAACAGTCACTTTTGAAGTTCCGGAAGTTGTGGGTTGGTAGACTGTGGGCTTTGACCTGGGGGTCCTTGTGCTTCGACAGCATCATGGTTTCTTTTTTGTTTTTTGTTTTAAGCCACCCTCCTCTCATGGGAATGAAATGTGGGGATTAAATAGATGTTGCCACTTGCCGAGATGGACTCGGGAGGCTGTCTGTTGTGGGAGTAATCCAGGTCCATCTTTGATAACTGAACTCCATTTGAAACTTCCCTTCCAGTGCAAAGGCATGGATGGACATTGTGGGCTGTTACAATTCCTTCCTGAATGTCACAGAAACGGTCCATTGTGACTGGAGGGGAGGACTGAGCTAGTCGGTGCACACTACCTGCGTGATTTACCACCTCCCTTCTATCAAGCTCCTTTGAAAAGTGTCTTTTTATCCTGGTGACTTAACCTTCTTTGTGTACATGACTCCTTGTAACTAGACTGTACTCTAGGAGAACAAGGACTCAGTTTCCCATGGGCCAGTGCCTGGCATAAAGCAAATGTTAAGTACCATGTGAATATATGGTGGGTTCCTTCACAGTTCTCTGTCCGAGGGTTTAAAAAAAAAAAAAAAAATCTTTGAGCCTTAAAGTCAAGCAAGGTCTGAGATCTTCAAAGTGCTATTTTGGGGAACTCTCTCTGGAAACCCCTTCCATTGATGCTCTACTAAAGGAAGCAAACCAAACCCAAACCTCCTATTGTCCAGGCACGGCCTCCCCTGTGTGAGTGTTGAAGG
Organism: Panthera onca; assembly: GCF_046562875.1. Taxonomy (NCBI): domain Eukaryota; kingdom Metazoa; phylum Chordata; class Mammalia; order Carnivora; family Felidae; genus Panthera; species Panthera onca. The sequence goes on along the minus strand of NC_138350.1, from coordinate 10,226,328 downwards.
TCCTCATCAAGAAAACAGACTTGTGGCTTGGGATACAACTTCTAGCTAGAGCCTCAGGTACTCCAAAAACACACCTAGCAATTTAGGTGGAAGTAGAGATCTACCCTAGAAAAATGAGTGACTAAGAAACTCCAGTTAACATCTTTGAAGAATATGCATATTAAGTCACTCAACTTTTATATAAAGGAAAAGGATTTTCTAAATCTAAGACTTCAAATATGGCCTGAAGTTATAGGTAGATATCGAATTACTTCTATATACCTCCAATCTTGATAAGACTCCATGTTATTGGGGCAAAAAAAATCTTCAGCCATCTGGTGGTCTTTGAAGTGCTAAATCTCAAATGACAGTGTATTAACTCAGAATATCCTGCTACCCATAAAAAGGCCACTCTTGGGGCCTTCTGCTCATCAAAGTCTCACTTTAAAGATGGAGCTGCATTTTTTCCCCCCTAAGTTGCATTCCTCTGATACCCCCACAACTTCCTAAAGCATGCTAAGAACACTAAGCCTTATTTCCGGGCCCTCTAACCCGTGCACGCTCCCAGGAGCCAGACAGGTGAGGGAAAGGAAAGGCCTAAAGTGAGGCTTGGCCAGGAGTGATGTGTGGTCTTCAGGGCCCATCTCGAGTGGACTAGGACTCAGGCCTTGTAGAACTGCAGACCCATGTTATGAGCCCGTCCCACTGAGTTCAAGAGAAGCCAGGAATCTGGATTTTGTGCACTCCACGTTCAAGTGTTGGCAATCTGATTCAAGCCTTAAACCTCATGGATCCCTCTTCTGCAGGAGGGAGGTGTGCCACGGGTGGGCAACCTTTTGATCTCCCTTGGCTCCTAGCACTGGCCAGGGTATCAGATGGTGCCCTTTGTTTCCTCACCCATGAAACGAGAATCGTTGCGCAACTGATCGTGTACATGAATGTCCTTCCCCATCTGAGATGAACTCCCAGTGAGGCCACTAAGTGTATCAGTCCTTCCCTTGGGCCCAGGCTTTGTGAGCGACCACTCAGTTGGTCTTCACTCCTCATGTGCTGCCTCCTTTACTTTCTGATTACACTGGTTCCTGGACTTCCTGCTGATGTCTTGAAATGGGTGCTCTAGATTTCAGTGGGCTGAAGACCCATTCATACCCTATAGAAGCAGATACTTGACGAGCATCATTTTTCCCCTCCTCCTGTGGGACACGGTCTTGATACGTCCCACCAACGACCGCTACAGATAGGGTGATGCTCCTGCATCAGGAGCTACAGCCTGACCGGGAACTGGAGAAGTTCTACGTGGCCCGAGTGCTATGGAAGTTCATACCCTAAGCACCCAGATGCCTTGTCCTGTTGGTATTCATGTGTGTTCTCTGCATCTCCACAACCCTGGGGTCTTGACTACATGCCCATTTTAAAGATGAAGAATTAAGGCCAAGAAGCCATAGAACAGAGTTATAAATTCCTACCTACTGGTACTTGTTTTCTTAGTGTCCAGATGAGGGAGATGCTTAGTTTGGGAGAGAAGTTTCTCTCTGTGTGGACTTCCAAATCCCTGCAGAAATCCCCTTTTGTGGCCTGTCAGTTACACATCAGCCTCATGGTCCTGATTCTTCCCCATAATGTGTACTGTTCTACTCCTGGTCAAGAGGACGGAAGACCACCATATGTCCTGTACTCCTACTATGGCTTTCTAAGAGCTGATGCCCCAGTCCTTGGTGGCATTTCTGTTGCTGCTGAGCGAAGGAAGTACTGACTTCCAAGTGGCTAGAGGAGGGCAGAGTCCCGCTGTCAACACCGGGTGTGTGAGCACAGAAACGTGCAGTTGTGTCCTTCCTGTCCCTGGACCTCCCTCGAGGAATCCTAGGTCGAAAGGTGCTTGTGCTGACAAGGTACAGGTGGGGGATCGAGTTACAGCATGAAGCAGCTTGCAGGCTTGACTTCTCAGCTTTTTTAGGCTTCAAAGCTCTTCTGACCTTAATTTGGTATCCAAAGAGCCTTCGAGGGTCCTCCTTGCTGACTAACGTGTTTTACCTGCATTGCAAATAATCCCTCTGTTTTGGCCCAGCCCCTCTTCTAACTAAGGTCTCGGGAATGAAAGCCAGCCAATAGGCAAGCTACTGCAGGGTCAGGTGACTGCCTTGTTCCAATCAGCTGGGCCCTGAATTGGAACGCCCTGATACGGAAACATGGCTTCACTGTTAGGGGTTGGATGGTTTCTATTCCCAGGTGCTGTGGGCAGGCAGGGTGACTAATACGTAGACTCTTGCTTATAAAAAAAAAAAAAAAAAAAAAAATCACCTGTAGGACTGGAAAAAGTTACCTAAGGCTACTCTTCTCTAGTATCTGATGGACTGGAGTGACTCGGGAGCAAGGCTCCAGGCATCTCACGGGGAAGAGGGGGCCTTCCTCCATTCCTCAAACTCGGCTTGTCCTTGTTGCTCAGACCCCGAACTTAAACCCTTATATTTGGTGAACCCTAAAGTTGAGCCATCTAGATGTTACTTCATTAGCCTCTGAGGGTGTATGCCAGGGGAAGGTAGGTACAAACTTCTTTGCATGTTTATAATCCACACAACCAAATACACACATGCAGTCATCCACAGGGGGTCTGTCCCTTTCTTTGGTCTTTCCATGGCCTAGAATGCTGCCTCTCTGGGTGAATGTTCCACGTGTACTCAGAGGAGTGTGTTCTGTTGAGTGAAGCACTCCAAATGCTCAGCAGATTTGGTTGATGGGTACTATTTTGTTCAGCTGTCCTTACTGTTCTGCCTGCTTGGTTGGTCAGCCCCTGATAAAGGGGTGTTGAAGTCCCCAACTATAATAGTGCTCCGTTTATGCCTCCTTGTGGGTCTGTTTTTGCCTCCCTGGTTTCTGTGCTGCTGTAATGCATACACACTGAGGATTGTTTGTTACAATGGACTCCATTACCCGGTGTTCCTCTTTCCCCAATAACTCCCTGAATTTTGCTTTACCGAAAATGTAGCTACTCTTCCGTCTAATCGGTGTCCATATGGGATCTTTCTCCATCCCATAATTTTTACTTGTCCTAGTATTTAACATGTGTTTCTTGTAGACAGCCAATGCTTGGGTGGCTCTTCTGGTTCAGTAAGTGTGAAAAACCTAAGTCAATGACACGTGGTCCACTTGCTTCCATGGGACATTAATAGTCCATAACTAATGCACCCATCCCCCAAACTAGGTGGAGTCCTGCTTTTGCCGGGGGGGGGGGGGGGGGGAGATGGCCCTTAGGCAATACTGGGTAAGCCTTGTGTGTACAGTCCCCCCCCCCACCCCTTATCTATGGAGAGAGGTGTTCCAGGATGTCTAGTGGATGCCCCAAACCATACAGAGTACTAAATCGTATCCCTTCTTGTGTAGACATACTTATGAAGAAGTAAGGCACAGTATGGCTAACAGTAACAATTATACCATAATAGACGTGACTGTGGCCTCAAGATAGCTTGTACTGTATTTACCTTGTGATGTGAGCTGACAAATCTCTACCTGAGATGAAGTGGGGTGAAGGAGGAGGTACTGTGATGGAGCATTAAGTTACTATTGGTCTTCTGACCTCCCCCCCCCCCCCCCAACCCTCCCCCCACCACATCAGGAGGAGGGATCATCTGCTTCCAGACTGCAGTTGAACTGCAGGTAGAGGACTGCCATATATCTTCGAACCAGTGCATTTATTCCTACAGGATGGAATCCCAAGAAAGGGGGCTGAGCGTTTGAAGAGTGTCGTATGTAAATCTACTAGCTGCTGCCAAGTTGCTTTCCAAAAAGGACAATATACACCCACTGCAAATAATACCCTTTTTATTAGAGCCAAAGGCAGAATGTAACCGGGCAGCCATCCAGGGAGTTGGAATCCTTTTTGATAAGGTATCTGGAGCATTCCAGATATCTTGTTGGCAAGGTTCTTAAATTTCAGTTCACTGTCCCAACACCATCCCTTCTGCTCTGTCTATTGAGGCATCCTGAGCCAATTACGAAATACTTCCTAAATCACCTATGCAAATGTGCCAAATCCACTTCCAAGCCGCGTTCCTTGCAAGATCTGTCTGGATGAGCATCCTATTGTGTTAGGAAAACCTGAACTTGGTTTAATACCTAGACTTTCTTTTTTTATTGCCATGAATAAGTTCAAACCTTAAACCATCACCTGAATGGAGTTCAAATAGTTAATCCCTCTCTTTCTAGCCCATCCCATCTCCCCCCACCCCCATCCTCCCATGGATGTGTATTTAGAAACAGCATTCTACTAACAAGGAAGCTATTTGGATGGAATATAACCAGGGTGTTAAACCAAATTGTTTGTGGCTTTGGAATGCGAAGCAGGATTTCTCACAACGGCTTTATCTCTATCCCCACTTGCCACTAATAGGCCATTCACTTATCTGGGCTATGAATGCATCCCCATTGCGTACGTCCATCAAACCATAAACCCACAACCACCCTGGCAGATTGCACATGCGATGCTGCAGAGGCCTTGGTCTTGGAGCCAAGTGCTTTATATAACTCCACAGTGGTGGCTCCAACCAACTTACTTTTCAACAGCTCTGTGTGGCACCCTTGCCTGTCTCTCCGTGACAAGCCAGGACCTTCTTCAGGCATTTTCTCAGCAGGTTAATCAAATGGCATCAGTGGGAATGTTTACAGCTTGCTGCCACTTAGGGAGCTTTATCAGGGCCCTTTTAATATCAGCCCCTAACCTTAGGCTGATAACAGAACAGGAGGGGGCGGGGGATGGACAGCTTTGGGAGAGCTGGTGAAGACCAGAAAACAAGACGTCAATCTAATCTGGAAGACCTCCCATAGGGTCTCTGCTGTGGGGTAGCAATTTGGTCTGGAAAGGCCTTTCTGGGGATGACCTATCTCGAGTGCCCAACAGATGCTTGGCATCTAGTGCTATTGGTCCATTCAGTAGTAAGCACACCTACCATGCACCAGGCTGTGTGTGTATGGTGATGTTCTTTATCTACCTGTTCACAACTGTGTTGGGTTAAGACTTAAGCCTGAGTACTATTTCTGTCTGTTATATAGGACTTTGAGCAACTTCGTGGCTGTGCTTGACCCCCCCCCCCCCCTTTTACAGAGGGTGTATCTTCTGAATGCCGTGTGTATATTTAGGGTCTAATGAGGCATGAAAGACGGAATATCAGCTTTGACCCTATCTTCACAAGGAATCTTGATTATGGACCCAGACTTAGAACACATCTGAGCTATATAAGACACCTCTGGGAAGAATGGGATAAAGTTGTTAGAGAGGAAACCCCGAGGATAAAGAGATCAAGAGGGGCCCTCTCTGAAAATCCTAACCAGCTTTTACTTCTGTTGGAAAATGTACAAATCGTGTTACTTTCAAAGAATACTTAATCATCTACAAATCTATGGATATTCAATAGTAGAGGTGTTTTGTGCTAAAGTAAGCAACATACAACTATCAGATTGTGGATTAGCCATTCTGCTAATCCCAGGCAGACTTCCTGGCTTCATATCCAGACTTCTCAATTACAACAGTACTGGGCACCCTGGTGACAGAGGTAACCTTGATATCTTGTGCAAGTATCGTACAGTTCTAAAGGGCCAAAGGCCACTATTAACATGCTGAAAGTCAGTGGGCATTCTGAAGTCGTGGGTTGGATCCTCTCAAGGACTCTAGATCTGAAACTGACTGTAGGCTAGACATACATGAAGGTGCAATAGAAAGCATCTTAATCACTCAAGTTGGTCATCATCCCATGCACCAAAGTACTCTCCTGAAATGATGGTCGTTCATTGAACTGTGACTGGATCTCCAGGTGCTAACACAACTGGCTCCTCTGCCTTGATCCCATGAGGCTAGGCGGGGGAATTCTCACTTCACAGGCGATATTCACAAGTTCAACCAGTGAGGAGGTGGAGGAAAAGGGAATTCAAGCTCAAGTTTAAAGACTGGTTTTCTATGTGCAAGATGGACAGTGTCTATGCAGTCAAAATGCAATGAACTGACCATCAGATGAAGAAAATGAACTAACAGAGGTTAGAACATGAGCTGGGTGAAATTTCTGGTAGCAGGGAAAAGGCAGAGGGTCCCTCAACTTAGTTGACTTGTCTTTGCCTCTGGCTCTTCACGGTCGTCATGAATTCTAGCATCTGGTTGGATTCCATCTAAAGAATAGAATCCCCTCAGCCCCCACCTCCAGAGATCCATACCCACTGAAGATTCTTCTTCCTCTCAAACCCACTTCTCGGGAATGGAGGCTGCAAGCTCTATAGGGTGGATCAGCCCATTTTATATGTGTCTTTGCAGACACTAGTCTTGGTTTTCTGTACTCCCTTAAGGAAGATGTGCTCTTTTCTTCTAGAAACTGAGTCTCCAGTGACTTCTGTTCACTAATACCTCTCAATTCCTTTGGGATTCTGGGGGAAGGAAGAAAACATGTAATCAGTCTGTCATGCTTAGCTGGAAGTTCCAATGGCCTCCTTATCTGGTATTTTAATTCTTAAACTTTGAATACTCCATACAACTACAGATTTCCAGCTTCTTAATCCTAGCATTTGTATTAAGTGCTATTGTTTGTCTCACGAGGACCTTGCAAAGAGTATACTCAAACTATCTGGTAAACATTCTGTATCTCTTCCCACCTTGGTAATCAGAGGAGTGAAGGAAACTGCTCACAGAGATAACAAAGATTGACATGGAGGAGTCGAGGCTGTAGAAATAGAACTTAACGACTAGTTCATTTCCCCCTGATTTTTGTGGGCTGTTATATGGAAAAGAGGAGTCCATTCTTCCCCAGGATTCATGGGTCATTTTGAAGTGTAACTGCACTTGATTCATCAGGACAAACTAGGAATGGGCTTTTTCCAGCCTTATGTTTTTAATGGCATCTAGAGCTGCCTTAACCTGGTTACCAAAGGGAATCTAAGTAGCCTTTCTGCCAAGGAACTGCTATAAATCTCATGGTTCTGAAATGCCAGTAGGACCATCCACTTAGAATGCATACGTGGTTGTAGGGGGAGCTGGAGACTCGCCAGCCCACGGGCAAAGCCCTAATGAATGTAGCAGTCAGTTAATACTACACATGTATGCCTCATGAGCATTTAGATGGAATGTAAATCAACGAAGACCTTCTGGGGGAGTTTGACTTATTAAAACTTAGGTTAATATATTTTGATATTCCCCATAGTCCATACCAAGTGTCAAAACTGGCTTTAGCTAGTGTAGACCTGACTTCTAAAATTCCAGAGAAGAGACTAACTTCCCTGTTTGTTCACTTGCTCTAAAGTGCTCAGTCTCCCAAGGCAGCACTTTCCACAATGAAATCTGCCTAAGACTTCTGTTGGCTGGTCTGAGTTTTGAACTCTAAAACCAGTTTGCTTCCAGTGCTGGTTGGGCTTTCCAGGAAATCACAGGTGGAGGTAGGAGTGTAAAAGGTCATGGGGGAGTTCTACCTTTGAAGAAAAGGGGGGAAGCAGGATTGGACAGACAGACCATTGGACCATGATGCCTATCTGGCAAAGTCCTTGGCAGTCCAATGAGGGGTTCTGGAGCCAACTGCCCACTAGAGGAGCATTGCACTAAGCCAGCTCTACCACTCTCATGCATTTCCATATCTTCTATACTTCCCCTATAGCATAAAGAGCTATGATGTTTAACAGTCCTTCCCTCAGTCTGTATTAAAACACCCACAACTGAACACCCACTCTTCAGACATGGTCTCAATGCTAAATCTACAGTTGCCAGACTTAGCAAAAACCCAGAACTCCCAATGAAGTTTGTTTCAGAAAACTTCTAGTATAAGGATGCCCCCAATACTGCGTGGAATACTATTTGACAACATCAATCATACTGAGAAAGTAAACACCACTGTTCTAGAAGTTATGTTAAGAGCCTAAGTTTGAACTAACTTGGGCAATTTTGACTTCTGTTGAAGTTAAAGGTTCTAAGTCCCTTCAACTTGAATGTTGAGGAAGGTGTTTTTTGTCTAAGTTTTGACCTATCCCTGAGGTTAATTTTGGTGAAACTGGAAAACAGACCAGAATGAGACCACAGTTGTCCATGTAAATGTTCTTAGGCCTGATAACGGTGTAGTTAATAAAACAGTCTTTATCTGAATCACTGGTAAACGATCGACCAGGGGATGTCCGTACTGGTGTGCTGCTCTAAAATTATTTCTCCATAGTTGTAAATCTATTAATCTAATCTGATAGTTAAAACTACACTCCTCATCAACAAAGATATTTCTCTCCTTGGCTTCTGTACTTCCAGGAGCAAATATGGCTGCTAAAGGGTTTTTTTGCAAACAGGTTCACTCTAGAATCTTCTGGGATATCCTAGTTTATTGATAACTGGTCTACTGAAAATGAGTATTTTTCCATTCCTAGCCTTGAAGGGAATCGGCAAGTGCCTGAAGAGGACCTTGTAGGATTGTTACCAATTGACACCTGTAGGCTTTAATCACTAAAACAAAACTATTCCAGCCCTATCCTTATTTTTGTCTACTTTGGTAGCTAAGCAGTATTTGATAACCAAATAGAAAATCTTGTAGCTTAACATTGTACTGGGGTTAACTACTTTAATTTTGATAGCTGTTGTAATGGTAGGTTACAGATTTGGAGGTTAAGGGAAAGCTGGGTCAAGGCATATGGAAACTTTGTACAAATCTTCTGACTCTGTTAAATGTCTTCTCTGAAGACCAGGATGGTTAAGGACTTGGAGAAACCATTTCCTAACTTGGGTCTTTGCTTGGAAGAGTACCACCCGTCCGAGAAAGCTGACCTAGTATCCTCTGACATATGGATAGGTGAGCAAAAACTTAAGCAGAAAGGATTTTCATAGCCTCAGTATTTCCTGCCCAAATAGTAATTACAAAGGGGGAATTTACAACCGAGAACCCAAGAAGACCCTGATAAAACTCATGGTTAACCAAAAACTCCTGGCTAACCTCACCCATGATGCCTACTGATGTCGTGTACCTCCTGATAAAATGCTCTGGGAAGGACACAACATCATTTCTGCAGTATCTTTCCCCAAGATGCATAACTTCAATTATGACATCAGAAAAGCCTTTACAAGGGACTTTCTACAAAATAACAGACCCAAACTTTTTTTTTTTTAATATATGAAATTTACTGTCAAATTGGTTTCCATACAACACCCAGTGCTCATCCCAAAAGGTGCCCTCCTCAATACCCATCACCCACCCTGCCCTCCCTCCCACCCCCCATCAACCCTCAGTTTGTTCTCAGTTTTTAACAGTCTCTTATGCTTTGGCTCTCTCCCACTCTAGCCTTTTTTTTTTTTTTTTTTTTTTTTTTTTTCCTTCCCCTCCCCCATGGGTTTCTGTTATGTTTCTCAGGATCCACATAAGAGTGAAACCATATGGTATCTGTCTTTCTCTGTATGGCTTATTTCACTTAGCATCACACTCTCCAGTTCCATCCATGTTGCTACAAAAGGCCATATTTCATTTTTTCTCATTGCCACGTAGTATTCCATTGTGTATATAAACCACAATTTCTTTATCCATTCATCAGTTGATGGACATTTAGGCTCTTTCCATAATTTGGCTATTGTTGAGAGTGCCGCTATAAACATTGGGGTAAAGGTGCCCCTATGCATCAGTACTCCTGTATCCCTTGGGTAAATTCCTAGCAGTGCTATTGCTGGGTCATAGGGTAGGTCTATTTTTAATTTTCTGAGGAACCTCCACACTGCTTTCCAGAGCGGCTGCACCAATTTGCATTCCCACCAACAGTGCAAGAGGGTTCCTGTTTCTCCACATCCTCTCCAGCATCTGTAGTCTCCTGATTTCTTCATTTTGGCCACTCTGACTGGCGTGAGGTGATATCTGAGTGTGGTTTTGATTTGTATTTCCCTGATGAGGAGCGACGTTGAACATCTTTTCATGTGCCTGTTGGCCATCCGGATGTCTTCTTTAGAGAAGTGTCTATTCATGTTTTCTGCCCATTTCTTCACTGGGTTATTTGTTTTTTGGGTGTGGAGTTTGATGAGCTCTTTATAGATTTTGGATACTAGCCCTTTGTCCGATGTGTCATTTGCAAATATCTTTTCCCATTCCGTTGGTTGCCTTTTAGTTTTGTTGGTTGTTTCCTTTGCTGTGCAGAAGCTTTTTATCTTCATAAGGTCCCAGTAATTCACTTTTGCTTTTAATTCCCTTGCCTTTGGGGATGTGCCGAGTAAGAGATTGCTACGGCTGAGGTCAGAGACAGACCCAAACTTTTAAAAGTCACAAGACAAGGAAAGACTGAGGAACTGTCAGATTAGAGGAGGTGGAGACATTGCCATTTAAATGCAACATAGTATCCTGGATTGAATCCTGGGACCATAAAAAAAGCCATGATTTTGGATCATGAGCCAGCTAGTTAGCCCTGGCGACCAGAAACAAGAGGTGGTCATGCTGCTGGAACATGAAGGCCTTTCCTTTGGCTAAGGGAAAATATGTGAAAGTTTCCTGTCCTAGTGGAAACAACTCGGAGTCTAAGCTAGGATAGACCCAAGCAGCGTTGTTGGATACTCTGAATCCTACAACCAAATATGTCAGGATCCTAGGGCTAGCCCAGGTCCTATGAACCACTTGCTGAAGACTTCTTCTGCAGACAGGACTCATTTGTCGATTGTTATTCCTTGGTTACCATTATCACTTCATGGTTTCAAGCACTTTCAAAACCTTAGTCTTTCTAAGGGCTGGTTTATTGTCCGTTCTCAACTCTCCATATCCTTCTCAGATGTTCATCTCCTTCCTCCCAAGATCCTAGGCCAGTCTCACTTCCTGGTGGATTAAGCTTTGTGAGGAAACTCTGGAAAGCTCTACAATCCCATCCCCGTGCAAAGTTTGCAGTGGCTCATCCTTTGCTCTCAAAATAGGAATAAGATTGTGGACTCTGAATAAGCTCAGTAGCTGCTATGGTCTGAAGCTTGTTTAAAGTGAATGCTGTTCACTGCTCCAGTGCTCTGTATTGGATTTGTGTACTGAAGGTCTTGACTAATGCCCCTTATTGTATTGCTTTGCCTTCTATCAGGTGTTCAGGACCCCTAACTTCCTTTGAGGCTTTGTAGGAGTGGGTAGGGCAAATGGCAGTGTCTGGTTAGTCTAAGGCTCCTGTGCTAGTACCATGAATGCCGTGCTAACTTTTCATCAGACCTCATTTTACTGGTAGGAAATCAAAGCCTAGGCATGAGAAAGAAATACCCTGGGAACCACCCAGTTTTGTACCTGTGAAGACCTATCACCATGAGGGACCTCTCTGGTTTAACAAAGTGAGAGTTGACTAGAACTTGTCTTCTGACTTCTCCATGGCAACCACTTGTGCAACATGAGCATCACTACGCCAGGCGCAGTGCATCGGGTACCTGCTGCCTTGGCACAGACTAGTGGGAAACCTGTTAGACCCATCCCAGGCTTTTTATGCCCATTCTAGGAAGGACAGGCATGTAGTCCTAAACGATCTATAGCAGTCTGTCCGACCTATGAGAACTCAGAATTATGGGGAGGTACCCTTGTGCCGAAAAAGGAAGTCTGGGTAGGTTTAAGCAGCAAATAGTGGAGAAGGGAATGTTTTTAGACAAATGAGCAGGCCTGGAAGGAGGCCCATGTGGAGACTAGGAGAGCCAACATGATGCTGGAAAAACAGGACCCTGGTGGTGGCAGCTGCCATGGGGTGTAGACAGACATTTGGGGGTGAGTCACCAGAACTGACTCAAGGTCAATGAAGTTCTGTGAAATTGACAGCACCTCCAATAAGGAAGTCTTGCCAATGGGGAAGTCTGTCCAGATTTGGGGCTGAGAACTGATGCATTGACAACCCACCCCCCCCAGCTCCAACTCCATTTGGCTCAAGAGTGTGGTTTGCTCTTCGAGCTGATCTTCCTAATACATCTAAGTGGATGGCTATCAACTGCCCCCCCCCCACCACCAATGACAAGGTGGGGGGAAGATTTAATATGACCTTACCCTTTAGCCAATAAGATTAATAAGATTAATGGTTTGAACCACAACCCAGCTTAAATCTAAGCTCCACTGTGGGCTTAAGACAGAGTTGGGGGAAGCTGATCGGGTTACTTGGGCTCCAGGCCCTAGGGTCCAGTGTAAACCTCCACCCCTCCATGTTCTCTAGGCTGCTTACCTATAAAATCCAGCAATGTGGCTACCATTGCTCTCCTAATGGACTATTTTCTACAGTCTCACATCTGCATCTGAGGTGTTTTTTTCCAGCTTGTTTTCTCCTTTCAATCTCTTCAGTTGGGTAGACCAGGGTTTCCCTGATCCCTTTCCATTTGTGTTTCTCACTGGGAACTTGCTGAGACTTGCTGATTTCAGGGGTCTTCTGGTATGGTTCTTGGTGCAGACTGGACTGTTTTAGCTCTTAATGTTATCCTTTGAGATTCCTGATCCCCTAAATCTGGAGCAGGGTGTGTTGATGATGCTTTTATAGATGAGAAAACTGATCAGAAGCCAAGTTGCTCATCCAGAGTCCTGCATGACAGGACTGCATCTCCTATCCCTAGGGCCTTGTGGGTGGATAGAGAATCCAACCAGAAGTTGGAACTTAACCAGTCTGATAGTGTCAACTCTGTATGGACCGGACTGACTTCTGTAGTAGTCGACTGTTCTGTCCAAGTCTCTCTAGTGAACACTACTTCCTTATACGGTAAAACTTAGACCTGTTTTTACGACTTAAACTAGAGAAAGCTGTAGAAAGATGGACACTGGGCTGATACATTGACCAAACATGCAGGGGTTTAAGAAAGAAGTGTGGGAGTAGCCAACAATTTCTTCATTCTTCATGTTGATGCATTTGGAAGTGCTTGCTATTCTTTCCTGCAAAACATTCAAAGTAAGTGTGTAAAGATAAAACACAACTAAAGCTAAGCTGTGTGAGCATATATAAGTGGGTCCAAAAGAATCCAAGGGCTATGAACTTGGCTCCAAGCTTCCTACTGGTCGACAGCAAGGCATAGTCTATGGAGACTTCACTATTCACAATAAAACTTGTCTGCTCAGAAGGAACAAAGATCATCCTGATGCTAAACACCAAGACCCATGAGATCTATCAACATTCTAGGCATGGAGACCATGTCTTGATGTCACGTAACCCAGAAGACTTGAGATAGGTTTCAACATCTGTTTTACAGTGGAGGAAACCAGCTCGAGCCCCTAAAGTCTTTGTAAGAGCCCTCAGTGGGGAAATGGCAGAATTAACCATCCCAAGTCTGCTGAACTCTGCGCCCATGCTCTTAATGCTGCTAAGAGTTGGATTCCTTTAAGTGACAGTAAGTTTTCTCAGTTGGAGTGAAGACCAAAAACTTCTGGAAAAAAAAATCCTCCTGGGAGCTGAAATGACCATCCGAGTATGTATCCCACTGGCCTCGAGTGAGTAAGTGGCCAAGTCCAAAATTCAGAAAAATGAGTGAAACTGAGTAAAACGATCTTCCAGGCTATCCTCCATTATTCTCGACCACAGCCCTTTGATCACCAGGTGGAATTTAATGTTGTCATCCTAGCTGCCCACCCCCCCCCACCCGAGTTCATAGCTGGTATCTTAAAGGGTGGGGTTAGGCGTGTGTTTCCTTAAAGTCTTTCTTATTTATGCCTTATTTCTACAACTCCTAAATTCCAAACAGTTCAGAGATTCCTAACGTGAAAAGTTAGGGAATCCTCATCTCTCAGACCACCCTTTTTAAAATCTGAAGATGCTCAGTGGTCTTCTACTCTGTGCTCCATTAGTATAAAGCAAAAAGATCCTACCAGAACCACTTACATGCAGCTCAGTCTTTTTGTATTTTATCTTGTGAGGTTGACCTGTAGGAATACTATGAATTCTCATGTATGCTTTCCCTGATTGTTTACGTTTTGCCCCCTCTACTTGATATTCCCTGTAAAGTTGTCTTTTTCTGAGCCATTGGGATAGATTGGAGCCCTTGGGTCCATTAACTCTGCCTGAGTAATAAATACAATCTTATGCCGCAGGACAAGATCAAAATTGGGTAACGATCTGCAATTCATAGTATGCAATACATGACTTCTGCGATTTTGCAATCTTGTCTTCCCATGTCATAAAGGTCTACTTTGTTCAAAGCTATAGCTATGGATGTAGCATAATTGAGGGATATTTGGGAAGGTCCTGATGTTTAAGTATGGCGTATACTTCATTCACTAAAAACCTCCATGCATGCCCCCCGCCCCCCATGAATGGCTCATTAAGTCATGTATGGTGTTCCTCTGTGGTCCTGGTATTCCAATGGTAACTAAAGGAGATTGATGTGAAGAGACTAAGGTTGTGTAGATATGTTAGATTCCATACATCCTAGTTCCCCCTTGCAGGTGAACCTGTCTTGTGACCTATCCATTACATGGCCAACAATGGACCCAGGCAATCAGAAAATGCCTGTGCTTCATTTTTCCTCCATCTTCATTCTGGCCTTTCCCTTCTCTCAGAAGCCTCCAAATTACACAGAAAGTTGACCAATCTTCCCTGCTGGGACTCTCCCAGTATCAGCCCTCAGAGTCCATGTCGAGGGGGAACAACCATCCAGTTGGCCCAAATCAAACCGTGGCTTGTCACTGGCTACAATCAATAGCAGCTTTAGCGCCAAAAAAAAAAACAAAAAAACAAACAAAAACCTATGGTTTTCATAAACTATTCTGCGGAGTACTAACATCCCACAGAATGAGGAACTCGGCACAACAACTGAGTACAGTGTAAAAGTCATCAAAACACGTCTAGCATCCATGCTGAAAATGGCATGACCAATCTGCAGGTGTCAAAAGCTCAGACAAGGTGCAAGAATGTATGAAATCTGTATCACACAGGTGCCTTACTGACAGGAGGGGCCAAAAAAGCATGGAAGGTGGATAATCCTTTGCAAGGGCATGGGCTTTAGTTGAACCAGGGTCTTAACTCTTAGCTCTGACTTGCCCTACAATGTACATGGCCTACATACCACGACCTTTGAGCCTTGCTGAACTCTGCCCCGCCCCCTCTTAAAGACTAATGCACCCCTCAGAGCTACTAGGAATAAACCAGTATAAATGCAAAGAAGCCAGGATTCTGTCCGTGCAAGTGGTAGCTATGATAATAAAAGGGGCCTTTCCTAGGACCTCCAGGAATTCGAAGTCCAAGCTTGTGTGTCGCTAGACAATGGGTCTCCATATTGAACTTAGTTGCCGAGTAGCCAGAGCTGGACCAATCCAATGCCTTGCTGAGGGAGGGCAGAAGCATCTTCCTTGTGCCTGGGGCAGGGGCTATGCAGGGAGGAAGTGGGGGTGGGTGGCCAAGGGCCTGGTGCTGCAGCTGTGGGCCATTACCTTTAGCAATGGGGTAAGAGCAGCCCTAACGCTGGCCACTTGTCCATATAGTTTTATTGCCTTAATCCCACAAATACTGAGGCCAGGCCATGATAATATATTTAAGTAATGAGGCCTGACAGCCAGGGCCTGCCGTGGTGATTAGAACACACCTAGCAGAGTGTGAGAAGGTCCAAAGGTGAGGGTCCTAATCCCTTGGCAACGCCTGCAATTACAAGCTGGCAAATGAACGTGTTTAGACCCAGAGCAGGGCCAAGAGCCAGTTGGAAATGCCGACTGGGCCCAGGTAAGCACGTGCATCCACGAGCATGAACTCTCAGGGTCAAGCAGGTGACCGTTTCTGGTAGACTCTGGCTGCTACTAGATACTTGGCAATTAACTATTTCCAGTATGCTGGAAGATAATTAGAAGTCAAGCTGCCCAAACCTCTTAGTATTTATTATTAGAAGATTAGGGTACAATTCCTTAAGCCCAATTAGTGAGGTAATACATATGTGATTAAAATTCCAAAATCATTGTTACATAGTGAAGCTTTTCCTCCTAGCGGGACCTGCTGGGAAGAAGTACCCTGAAATCCTCCACGGACAGAAATATCTTTCTAGATGTTAAGACATGCTACAAACCTCAGGTGTACCTTGGCTCACTCATGTATTTATTTCTGGCGATCATTCCACATTGATACGTGTAGATGTCCTTGGAGTCCTGTTGGACTTTTTAGCAATAGGGTTGGCTAGATGAAGGTCCTCCAGGCATGATTTATTCGAGAGGCAATGTTTTCTTTGGACTCCTAAACACAAGACTGGGGGAAGGGCACTAGACTTAAGGGGTTTAAATTAGAAAGATCTAGTATGGCACGTCCACATTCCAGGTCACAATTTTTTTTTTTTTTTAAAGATCCACAGTTGCACATATGTCCGTAAAAATCTATGTGGAGGCAGAAAGCTGAGGTTGTGTCTTCTCACATACTAACTTTATAATTTCACAGAATGAAGGTGAATGTGTTAATCAAGCCTGCTAAAGCGATTCTTAAAAACAAGCCCAGGTCTCACCGGGCAGGCCAGTTTCAGAGAACATACCTAAGAACTCCAGAAGTAGAGCGGGGTGACCTTTTGTAGGAGATCCCTTTGGGTTATCATGCTCGGTAAGCAAAGAATGACCAAGCCCTACATTCTAGAAGCTAACTTGCTAGCTTCCTAATGCCCAGAAGACTTAAGCAACTTTGTAATAAGGAACCTTGCCTTGAACAACACGAATTTGGGCCAAATCCGAATTTGACTGGAGCACTGAAAACCACAAACTCGAGAATCTGATACTGGGTTTAACTGTCGATTGCTGTGTGACCTTGGGCAAATGCCTAGTCTGAGAGCCTTTACCTCGAAAATGGAGCTCGATTCTTGTCCTCTAGGTCCTCTGAGAAATGCTAAAGCAGATTTAGACTTGCTAAGAGATGCCTTAAGGGAGGTGCTTGTGAGGGAAAATGGGGACACGGGTTGGGGGGGCCCTCAGCTGCAATGCACCTCACAGTCCTAAGTAAAAGGAGGTGGAAGCTAAGGGCTCTCGGGTAGCCTAAAACCTCAGCAAGGCTGTAAGGGAGCCGTCAGGCTGTAGTCCCTGTCGGAGGTATCCCTGGACTCCAGAAAATGCTCCCTTCCCTCCATGTCCCAGTGATGCCTAGTCACTGGCTGGGAGTAGCCCATGGGGTATATGGCCTCCGTGCAAATGCACCAAATGGCTTCTAACCTCAGCAGCTAGGTCACTGGTCAACCAGTGACAAGTTTCCAGGGGATGCAGATCTGACAGTTCCACTTTCCAAGTCGTAATAACCCCATCCTGCGTGGTGGAGATTCGCAGTGTATCAAACGCTTGGCTCTGAATGACCCATGGTTGCTGTTAAATGTTTGGGGAGCTGTTCTAAGGTCACCTCTCCCTTGCCTATGTGAGCTTGGGTACGTCATTGCTCCTCTCTGTACCTCTGTTCCCATCCATGAAATGGGCTACCCATTTAAGTCCTGGCAAACCTGGAATGCGTGTGAAATGCTCAGCTTGGCATGGTGCGTGCCTACAGCAAGAACAGGTCTCTTGGATTGTCAGCCATTACTAGGGATCTCCTCACCTCCGGTGAATCGGATTCCTCCTCCTGTGGTGGGAGCCTGGACCTTCATTTCCAACCCCTCTCCAATAAGGAGGGTCAACTTTGGATCTTTATACTTGTTGTACCTGGGCAGCCTCTGGCTGTCCCCCTCTTAGTCAAAGAGTCACAACTGTGTGTCAGGTGGATAATCTTGCCAAAGAGCCAGGGAGGAGCCCTTTGCCATCCCTCCTGCGGGCCTGGTGAGGAAAAACCTTCCTGTATAAGCAGACACGGGACCAGCTTCATGAGGGTGCAATCTGGGGAGTCCCAAAGAGCCAAATGCTTAGAGCCCTGTGCTTGCTTTAATGCTCTGATGTTGCTTGGCTTGAAATGAATTCTTGAGCAAGAAGTCCGCGTTTTCACTTTGCAACAGGGCCAGCAAGTGATGTGCCCTCCCAGGACCAGCTGCGTTGTTCAGGATCCTGGGAAGCTGGCACATCCAAAGGGTTTAAAGGGGGATAACTGAAAGGCCTGTATGCAGAGGCATGAGTGGAGTTAAGGGAACCAACCAGAATGAGCCAGGCACCCACAGTAAGCAGGGGAGCTGCTACCAACCCTGAGTTGGGCTGAGGTAGGAAACTGGCTACTTCTAAAATGGAGCTCCTGAAGAAGGAACTGGGAGAATGAGGCCCAGGTCTTGTTTTCTCTTCTGCCCATTTCCTTCTGATGCCTTGTCTGCTGCTAAAATCAGACAGCTGGGAGCTGGAAGGAGGTGTCCAGGGGGAGCCACCCTGGGGCAAAGGATAGGAAGGGCAAAGACCATCCTTGAAGAATGGAGGAAAAGCAAAGACCAGGCAATATGATGGCTTCTCAGATCATTGGCCACTTATTTGAAGAAATCCCAGGTTCTGTCCAGTGGTCTAAACCCAAACGAAACTGCCACTAAATAGCCCACCAAGTCCATTGATCCCCCTGAGTGATGTCCAGAGCCCTGAGGACTCAGACTTGCTTTCCCAAAGCAGAAGAAAACTTCCTTACTAGCTAAAAATACTTGTGAGCTAAAAAGTTGAAGCTCTCCAGGAACTATCATAAGGTAGCTATGGGACTGAATTTTCCAGATCAGTTTTACCTAAGTTTTCTGTTTAACCATGCAATGGAGCACTCGACTGATAAACGGGGGCGTAGGTAACCGTACTAAAACGGATGCACCCGTGTACTTTGACTCAACCCTACACATGTTCCTGAAAATAAGAATACAGACTCCACGTTGGTAAACTGTCTTGCCAATGCCCTCCTAAACCCATGCGTGCTCAGGAGGATTCCTGCAGAGTTTTAGGGCTAGTAACTTCAACAGAAACTACTCTTCTGGACAGAAGTCTTAGAGTTGACCCTCTGGTTGGGGGGGGGGGGGGGAGGGGAACCTTGCAACATTTGTGACCTCCTGAAAGTAAGACTGCTCTTTGGACAGTCTTGTAACTGTTAGATTCTTCTCGGAGCTAAGTTCCCCATAAACGCTGGTAATGTAGGAATCTTGTGATCCTCTTAGGACCAGGGACCTACCCAACTCCATTCCGCCTCTTCGTATTTGTAGGTTTGGGGGGAGTTAACTTCTGGGCCTGTAACCTGCCATTCGAGACTGTCAGGATGAGCTGTGGGCCTTTACACAGTTCATGGTCCACCAGTACTCCTGTGAGTGATGGATTAAACAGCCACTGTGCATTTGCCACCACGAAGTTCAGTGTCCTGAGGAGACTGATCAGTGTACTGTGGTCTGACCAGTGCTTTAGGGGGTCAAGTGCACAGTGCTGTGGGACCTTTTGAGAAGAGCTTCCTGGTCCCAAGCTTGATGGCAAGTTTTCAAAGGGTTCCTGGAGCATGTAATGTCTAAAGACTCGCAGCATGGAGGGTTGGCACCCAAGAAGTGATAAGGAGGGAAACCTGGTTCAGGCTCGTAGAAGTTGACTGGGTCGCTCAACTTCCCATGGCTTACACCTTCGGAAGCATCACCTCCTACCAAGAACAAGCTGGAAGATGAACAGTCCTCCCCTTCCTCCCCTTCCTCCCCTTCCTCCCCTTCCTCCCCTTCCTCCCCTTCCTCCCCTTCCTCCCCTTCCTCCCCTTCCTCCCCTTCCTCCCCTTCCTCCCCTTCCTCCCCTTCCTCCCCTTCCTCCCCTTCCTCCCCTTCCTCCCCTTCCTCCCCTTCCTCCCCTTCCTCCCCTTCCTCCCCTTCCTCCCCAGCACCAACCCATGTGGAAAAGTAGTAAGAGAAATAGCAGGTAACTTGGGCAGGCAGAGGAAGTCCCAGCCAGGAGGTGTGCCATTATCCAGCTCCCTGGACGCCTGGGGGGCAGGTGGGTCGCTACAACTCGGGTGGTCCCGTCTTCCCTCTCCTCCATGCACACGTCCAGCATCCTTAGCAATTCCTGCCACAGTTAGGAAGCAGAGGGGCTCAGCAGAGGTCAACCAGATTTCTCCAGCTTCCATCCCTACACCCCCCTGCCTCCCTCCCTGTCAACAGAAACCTAGACGGGCAGACAGCAGACACTGCCTGGTACAGCGGCCCAGGAACGGTGTCCTCCCAGACTGGCCAGCGCCACCTGAACGCAGGGAGAGCGCACGTGTGTCCTCCCGGACAGCCATCCGCAGGAAATGCGTTCATTTCCAGCCTGTTGGCAACATGCTGACACTGAGGGGCCGCAGCTGTGGGTGTGGAAAGGCTGCAGGGGAGGAACCGTCTCCCAGAGCCAAGCTGCTGCGGAAGGAGAAATGGAACACTTACTTGCAATTTCCCCCCGAGGTCTGTCGGGGACTAATCTAAATAGGCATTTGGGCTGCAGGGCAAGGATGCAGGAGGCTGGGACTTTTTCCACGGGGCCGGGTTCGATCTCACCCCGCTTCCCCCCTGCCAGCACTACCCTGGCCCTATTTCTGGGGGTTGTAATGTCTTGCTAATGCTTAGAATCGAATCCTCTCTCCTAAAGGGTTTTTAACTTTAAATGTCCAACTGAAATCTGGGTTTGGCTCTTGCCGTTTGGCCTTGGGCAAGGTCTTAAAACTGCTTTAAACCTCAGTCTCCTGTAAAATACAATTGTTGCATAGATGAAACAGCTCACACAGGCAGGGCTCGAGCCAGGCCAGCAATGTTGCCTAATGGCTGGTGTGGCTGTTTTTGCTTTTGTTGCTTGGGATTTGCAATGCCCCTTCCACCTTCTGGGAACCCCTAGTGAATGGAGGGAGAAGTAGGGTCCATGAGAGCTGGTTGTTCAAGTGCCTGGTGCACAACAAAGGGAGTGCCTATTTGTGGCAGGGGAGGTTGGGTGTTTAGCAACAGAAACCAAGTGTGGGAGTTGGTCTAAGTTAGGACAGAGCAGGTGGTCCCACAATGGCCTGGGAAAGCACATGCTGTGGTGATGGATGTGCCCTTGTCCTTCTGAGCTCCTAGGACCTTTCGTAGGTTAGCCTCAGAGGCCCAGAGCATGGAGACTTGGGGAATCCAACTCCAGAGGCTTGATTCCTAACTTGACCCCTGTAAAGCAGCCGCTGCTCTGTGTGGTTTCCCCTGAGATCTTCCAGCCAAGAAACCGTCTAGAATTTCGATACCCTTTTTCCTGAAACTTTGACTCCCTTGACGAAGGTCTTTAGACCCCCATACGTTCCAAACTCTTGTCCCCACACAGGACTCGGATGCATAGAAAGGAAGAACATACCCCCCCCCCCCCCCGGGGACTTACGGCTTTGTCAGTATCTGGGTGGGTGAGCCTGGGGCTGAACCAGGTAACACCTGTGCCATGACTCAAAGCATGGCTTAGGAGTCCACTGTGGCTGTTGAAAGCCTGGCTCTGCCACGAGCTGGGTGGCCTTAGGCAAGGTGACAGCTCTCTGAGGCTCAGGTTCATCTTGCCAGAACATCTGCCTCACAGGGCTTTCGTGAGTCTAGATAACATCCTGTGTCTAAGTGGTTGACCCAACAGCTATATCTGTTTTTGAGCACTTTAAGGACCCCCCCCCCAAGATGCCAACTTCTAAAAGATGTTAAAACCTCAGGAGTTCGAGTACTTGAGAGGGAGATCAGTCAAGCCATGCTAAAACTTGGCTAAAATGCTGTCCTCTCAAATCCTTCCCAGCTGCTCAGAACTGTTAAGATTCCATCTTCAATGACTTGACCCCTCTCCACCTGGCATGGGTGGAAGGTAGTTGACCAGGGGCACGGGACCCGTGCTGACCAGGCATTCTTGTTTTGGTCCATGCGTCTGAGGCAGGTGGTTTGTTACTCTGTACTAAGGTTGTCCAGGAGGTGTCAAATCTGAAAGAACAGTGGCTTAACCATTTGTTATGAAAACCTAGAGGTGGTCCCTGTAGGGCTGGTGTGATGTTCCAAGATGCAGGAACCCAGACGTCTCCAGTCTTTTTGCTTGGTTGTACAAAGCATACCTTCCCAAAGTCCCCTCATGCTGCCAGATGGCTTCTGGGGCTCCAGTCACTGTCTAGATTCCAGCCAGTAGGAAGGTGAAAGGGGTGACTACGGAGGTGCCTCCTTTAAGAACTGGGTCTGGAACTCGAAGCCCCAAATCCCACCTATGTCCTACTTGCTAGAATTCTAGTGACCTAGCCAAACCCACGTGCAAGAAACACTGGTCCTATTCTGGGCAGTCAAGTCCACCCAACTGAAAGATGGAAGTCCTGTTTGAAAAGGGCAAGAACAGATATTCTGGGGTGACCGTAGAAGCCTTGGGTGTCAGTGGCTTTGCGGTTCTAAAACCAGTGCTGTTGTCTGCTAGGTGTTCTTGGGAAGATCCTTCATCCCCGCCATTTTCACACCTGTAAAATGGGCATGCTATCAACTACATGGTCTTGTGAGTATTGACTTGGATGTTGGAGGTGTTTCTCTAGTTCCTGTTTGGATCCTTCCTTTTCAGAGTTGGGCATGCCAACTCTTCTCGCTACCTTCGCGAAAACCCCACTTCTCTAGAAAGAAGAGTCTTCGTGGGGAAATGTGAGTTGAATGTCGACATCTGGGCCTGATTTAGGAAGTCTCTGAGATGAATGCTTCTCAAAGAACAATGCCTTTGTCAGAGGCTGCCAGCATCGCAGGGACACTTAACCGCTAAGTACAAACAGCTGTCCCACATCTGCAGGATCCATTTTCAACAACTGTATACAGTAGATGCTGCTGATAATGAACCTGGGTCCATCCAGGCTCCATTCATATGGTGTACAGCCTGGAGGGTGCTGCTGGGGTTGCAAGGTGCAAATGATGATTCCAGATAACAAGGAGGCCCTGGGAGGCTGCCTCCTCAAGGCTGGGCTGAGTGAAGTAGGACCTGGGCTGTTCTCTCTACAACGTCCTTGGTTTGTGGAACAGGGCAGAACTGTGTGTTATGGCTGCCAATGAGTTTGAAAGCCGCCCCCTCCCTCATGCCAAAGAACTCTGATACAGCAAAGATCGGTATCGTGAAATGCTAGAGTGGGGAGAACCTATAAAGCCACCTGACCCATTTCCCTGTCTGGGCAGGAAGATGTACTTTAGAACTTTGACAAATATCCGTCCATTTTGTGGAAGGTCCCATTTTATGTAGTATCTGTTCCTGCCCTACTTATGACCCCAATAACAAAGTGCTTAAGTTTCGGACTAAGGTCTCGGGTGACTGGAAAGATACTGGGTTTCCTCTAGGTTGGACTTAGGAGGGTTACTGGAAGCTGCTTTCACCCCCCTCTCCCAGCATCCCCCTGGGCAGCCCTGCCCACCACAGTGATCTGTGCATAAAACATCTGCCCTACTTTAGCTTTTAAAGAGGCTACATAGGGGGAGAAAACTATGGAAACTACCATGCTTATATCTAAAGGCTTCAATATGCCTTAACATAAAAAGAATAATCAGATATTGTTTAAATGTTTTTTTTTTTGTTTGTCGATAAACCCTTCCCTGTGCGTGTGAACGCTTTTGTGTTCTATATACGGCCCTTTAAAATTCCTTCAAAGTCGGTGATAGAAGCAGTAGGCTCTAGTGTCGCCATGCCAGACGGGGACCAGACGGCCCAAGTGCGAATCCTGCCTGCTCGCCGATCTGCTGTGGGATTCTGAGCCACAGATGTGTTAAGCAGCTTGCTTTGGTGGTTTTGGGGTGAGATTAAAAGCAGTACCATTCATTTAATCCTCAAAACACTTTGAAGTAGGACAGAGCTTTTCTATACTGGGCAGGCATCTAAGCACTTCCTCTGAGGTTTAAAAAAAAATTGCTAGAATGCAGGGGTCCTCTGCCTGGCTCTGTAAGGCATTGCCATGAAGAATGGTTTGAAGCCTACCCACACCGATCGGGGAGTGTGTGGATATGTAGGATGTATGTGGCTTGTCCATAGTTAACTATCCCTTCTGTCTTGCAAACTAGAGCAGTTTCCCACGGGACCCTCCAGGAGGGGTTATTTCGCCACCTCCCACCTCAGAAGGGCTGAACATCCGTCCCAGAAGTTTGTGTAAAAAGAACTCCCAATTTTTAGAATAGAAATCCATTTCGTGTTGCTTAAATGGCAGGGGTTGGGGAAGGAGAGAAGTATCGGTAGGTTTTCTGGGAAAACCTGAAGCTGAGAATCCACAGGAAGAAGCCTGTGCAGAGTGTCTGTGCATCCATGTCTATGCACATGGATGGGGGACTTCAGGTATTGGTTTCACCAGACCTCTTTTCATATCTCCCTATCCCTCCCTAAGCTCTGTGCTTGGTGTACTGTTCAGAAGGCAAGAGAACCTAGAAAAAAACTCCCAGAGATAGTCTGAACTCCACTCTGGCTGGGGAATGCCAAGTGGTGACTGCCTGTTCACCCTTAGGCCTGGGTGGCCTGAAACTGTCCATGTGGCTAAGGGGATGGGAGTCCTGACTGCTCTGAACCTTGGGCTTGGGCTGACTTGCCATTGAGGGGCACGTACGCCTTCTGTGTGGAAATGGCAGGTTAGGACGTGGTTCAACCCAGGGTGCCTTTGGGAGTTCAGGTCTTTCTCAGGCTGCTCAGTTAGCCTGGTCTTTCCCTTTGAGTTTATCCAAAGCCCATCCAGGTGCAGGAATAGAAACTGCCTACGAGAAACAATGGTATTCCCGTTGTGTCTGGTTATTCAAGCTTGCCCAACATGAACTTGGAATGCATGCAGCCATCTCTGGGATGGGACTGTGTATCCCCCACTGTATGAAGCTGGGGTCTCCCTGGGTTATGAAGCTGGCATGGGCAGGAATAGAAACTTCCTCACTGTGTTCCTCTTGAAGCTCTTCTGACCTAGTCATGGGGCTGGAATAATCATGCCAACAATCCTAGCTTCTTGGAAAACATGATGATTCCCTTCAACTTGCCTCCTTTTGGTTCCTGGAGAAAGCTCGGCCATCTTGGCCAGCATCGTCTTTCTCTGTACCTCACTTTCTTGGATTCTTCCATGGCTGAAGTTTCTTGGGTATAAAATAGCCATTTGTAGAAACTCTCAGTCTTTTTTTTTGGGGGGGGGCTATATGTAATCCTATTGGCATGTTTTATGGTATGTATGCTTCACCACCCTCCTCTTTCCCCGCAAAAATCACTGTCGGGCATAATCTGGAGACAGAATGGGAAACGAGACATGCTGATGCTTTCTTCATTATGGGAAAAACTAAGGGTCATTATCATGATAGATGTCAGCTGGTGGGGCTAGTTCGTTGCAAACCTCCTCTCTAGAATCTTCTGTAAAACGTGTGTTTTGCCTCCTTTCTGTGGGCCAACTTCCTGACTACCGTCCTACTGGAACCATGTCCTTGAAACTCCAGTGTCCTCTCCACTAACTTCATTGAACACTGGGTCTTGAGTGAAGGTCTTTTCTAAACGACCAAACCAGATGCTTAAACTTTCCCAAGCCTGTTGCAGATGGGTTGACGGAGCCTGTCCCCTGCATGGAGTAATGCCCCCAAACGATGTATTTCAGTAGAAACCACTTTGGGGAAGCTCCTAGACTTCTTTAACTTTTTCTGTGCCACTCATCCTTTCCTATGGTGCCTCTGCATTCACCAAGATGGAGCCTCCAAGCTCAGGATCAATTAGTTTCCCGGCCGTGATGAGGGACTTGAACAAAGCTAGTCCTAATTGCTCAGTGCAGGAGGACAAGGAACATCTCCTGAATCTGGCCTTAATGAGCATGAATCCTTCATTCAGAGTGCCCACCCCCAGCCTGACTCCCTGTGGGGGTGATTACCCCATGTCTGCCATTTTAAGAATGGAAGCAAGGATACTCAGCTCCCCTAATGAGAGCTGACGGTGGCTCCAGCCTCTGGCTTCAGGAATGAGGGGAGGGCAGGGGCTTGGAAGCAGGCCATCTCTTGAGTGTCTCCTCTTTGACCCAGGAGAGCAAAAGTCTGTTTCCCTGCTGCTAGGGGGGCACGGATGGGATCCCTATCTCTAAAGAAGAAAGGGAGCATGGTGTTTGTTTTGCATCAGCTCAGAAAGGAGGGATTAAACTCAAATGCCGAAGCAATCAGACACAGAGGCGGGGCAGAGATCAGGAGAGCATTTTCTCTGAGTCTAATCTGAGAGGACATGTTGCCTCAGATTCCAAACCTGCTTCCTGCTTTCAGGGGATTGAGTATTCCAAGGAACAGAAGCTGATGGGAGTCCCAGAACCTTCCCCAGAGCCTCTCCTCAACCTTTCGTGTCTAACATCCTTCCCCACTGGGGGGGATCCAGGGCTATTGAAACGTTGGGGGTCCCCCAGGTGAGCAGTACCTGGCCTTCTCATCATTTCTTCTCCTTATGCTTCCTTCTCCCAGCCTATGTGTCTGGTGTGGAGGAAAGCTCAAGCTAATTCTCTTCTTGCTTTAGGATTCTTCTTGGAGATCAGGCAAGTCAGGGTCTCCTGGGAACTTGTTTTGATTCAACTACAGCTGCCTGGCTGGTGGGGCTGGTGCATTTAATTCACTGGGAACCTCCTCTGTGGAATCTTTTGCTCTTGGAAAAGGAATCTGTTGGTTTCTTCCTACTCCTGTGCACATCTAGACTTCTAGCTCTTAAGCTGGATGTCCAGATCCATCTGTGGATTCTCTTCTCTGACATGTAAATCACAAGCTCTTTAGTATCTTAACAGAAATGTATTTCTTGCTCCCCTGCAGTTCCACATTACTCCCTCATGGTCACCAGGAGGCATGGGCAGACCTCCTCATTCAGGGACCCACTTGGTCCATTATTGTGGCTTCCACCCCCTAGAACTTTTGGTGTCTGCTCTTTGCTGGAGGGACCAGAGGGTGGGACTGCTGCTTTCGCATCATGAAGGTCCCAACTGGCAACTGTGAAGCTTCTTCCAGTTTGGAGAGATCTTGACTTTGAGGTAGAGCCTCCCTCTCATTTAGAAGATGAAATCCATTTAAGAAAAACCTACCCTGGGGTAAAATGGACCCTGTGGACCATGTTTGTTCTTTTCTCTCCAAGGCTAAGTCTTTGAGGCTAAAAAGATTCCTTAGTCTACTGGGGTCCAAGGATCCAAAGGTTGAGAATGTCAGTCTCCCTCCACTTGGCCAGGCTGATGCCATCTCCATTCATTCGTTCCTGTTCTGTGCCAAGTCCCCAAGAGCAACTGTGCTTCTTGCTTAGTAACTTCTAGGCTGCTTTGGCTACCAGTGGAATGACTGCTACCTTCAATCCAGGAGGTGAGGAAGTACTTTTCTCCTGTGGAGGTCTACTATCCCTGTCAGTTGTTTCCTGTAGCCAGCGTGCTAGCTGGGGGCAAGTAGCCATGGCCTTAAAGTCTCCTTCAGAGTAAATTCAGGCTCATGACCACTCTGGCCCTCCTAGTTTGAGGACCCAAGTAGATGAAAAAGCATCCATCCCACGCAGATAACTCTCCCTCCCCCTTTTAAAAAACACTTTCATAACTTTGCACAAACGATGATGACTTTATGCTGATCTTGGCTGAAGCCAGCAGTGACTGCTTTCCTCTCAATCCTATCTCCTCCCTCCCCAAACCTGCCAGAAATAAATATGGCGTCCATTCTGTACACCAGGGACTTGAAGGTAGGTCTTAACTGATTCGTGGTTACGGATTGTATGAAGCATCAGTGGAATAGCCCCTGGTTTTGGTAATAGGTTGGTGACAGAAATTTCTCTAAGGATTTTCTTTGCTATCTGTTCTTACAGAGCAATTACATAGCACTAAAAGGCAATTGTTGCTGGTTCTAGGAGGTTTGGTTGCTGAAAAGATCAGTTTGGAGGCACGTGGCTCCATTTGGGGTGGAAAGCCTCCCTGCTTTATTGCATTTCATGCTTCTTAGGGAACTGAGAATGTGGAGTCCAGGAACAGGTTTTCTTCCCAACCCCAAGCTCTCCTTGTACGTGAATGATACCTGGTCCAAGCTTAAGATTTTTCTTTGGGATGGTTCTTTGCTTTTCAGTCCCATAAAAACTCTTGAATTCCCTTCCAAGAGGGGCTCAGGAATTTGCTATCCTAAGTGCTAAGTACAAAACTACTCAGTCTTGGGCCACTTGACTTTCCCCCATGTGGCCTCTAGTTGGCTGAACCTTATTTTGTGGTGGGGGATGATCCCATCATGAGAAAAAGGGTTCCTAATTAAAAATTACTCTCTAGATGGAATAATTCCTGAGGACCTCCAATTGAAGCAACTAATAGCCACCTGCCCTTATGGGTGGTTATCTTAAGTGATTGGATAGGTCTGTTCACATGCTTATAAAAACACTGTAAGTGTTTATAGCTCTGTATGAAAAGAGTCTTATGATGGCTTCAAGGTCTACCTCTGTGCCCTCACCCCACCTCAGTAATCATTCAGATTGTGCCAACTGGTCAGGAATGGATGGTACTTCCAACATTGCTTTGGTCCCAGTAAAAGTGTTCACCAGGTGGTATTCAGAGTCTCCCAACTGATCCTTTCCGATATAGTGTAGAGATGTCTGTTTTCTTATCTAGTGTGATCTCCCAAAAAAGAATTTGATAACCCATATTGGAAAGATGGTGAGTCTAAATCCTTTCTGCATCTTCTGAGTCAAGTCAATGATGCCCTTGATCTAGCCAGTCCATTGCTCAGAGGTGGGCTAGGATCACCTGGGTCTATCTTGGCAATGAAGCTTATAGGGAAGCCTTCTGGACTGATGACCTAATTTGGATAAGAACATAAACCATGCTGAAGAGTATGGTGCGTGAATAAAAAGTGTGGATGTAGGACGTAAGGGCACAGAGAGCCTGGATCTGGAGATGAAATTGTCCTCTTCCTGTGGTTTAGAAGAGGTTGGATGATGTCTGCTTAAAGGCATGGATGGGCTGGTGTAGTATGGTGTGTGTGTGAACTGGACAGCCCTATCGGTGAGTCGGTGAAATCCTTCAGAGACCCCAAGCTTGTTCTGCAAAAAGGTGCCTAGTAGATGCTTCGCCTTAGAGGGTCTTGTGCTCCTAGAAGGTTATGATGTACGATCTTCATCTTCTAAAACCTGGCCTTGTAGGCCCCCCTTGACTTGCATGCTCATGCAGGCATGTGCCAGAAGTAAATCACAGCTACTTCTCCCACAGTTTTTAGGTTCTACTTCAGCCCTTGTGATAAAATCTTTTGTTGGCCAAGCGAGCTCCTGAGGTCTTACTTCCTCTGGAAAGGCTTTGCAGCCAGGAGTGAAGTCGGCTCACTCCCCAAGCATCTCATGCTGCTCAGGAAAAAGCTCTCCCATGGTCTGCATCCAGCCTCTGCTCCTGGTCCCCAGGACAAGAAGTAGTAATGTAAGCTGAGACCTGAGGGAGAAACCAGCCACTTGGACTTCTGAGCAGAACAGGGTTTGATCTGGAATATGAGAGCCAGACGGGCAGAGTCAGTGTGAAGCAGGGATAGGTGTCCAAGACTCTGGACATAGATCCCAGCCTGGTTCTTCAGGGGGAAACTCTTGGACCACCAAACATTAAAGCTGGGACCACAGGAAGGATGGGAATAATGGTGGCTTTAATATTTGATCAGTGTACCTCCCAAGGGACCAATAGGCCGAATTCTGGGGACTTGTGTCCACTCTCCAAAAAGGAACTAAATCTGCCACCCTCCTCTCCTTAGTTGCTAGAACTTCCAATAGAGAATGGGGGAAAGCACATTTCTGTTCTCATAACCTTGAACATGCTGAAAATCCTAATGCACATAGTAAACATTGGCTTCTATCAGTTGGCCAGGCCCTGTCTCTGGTACTTTGCACTTCAACAGATACTGTAGTCAATGTAAAGACCATGTGGATGACCTTGAATATCCACTTTCTCCATGGAGAAAGAGCAAAATGTCTTTCTCTTCCAAATGCTCCTTTTAACCCTGGATTTCCATCCAGGTAGAATAGATGCCAAAGTCTGTGCTTCTCACGCCTCTACACGGCCACAGGCGAGGAAGCTACTCTCCCAATGACCGTTGCCCAGAGAGAGATCTATGGTGAAGCGAAATGAAAAAGAAATGGTGTGAACAGAAGTCCAGAAAGATCACGGAGTTTCTCATCTTCTGGTACGTAGCAGCATGTAAGCACTCCACCAATGCTTGCTGAGCAGAGTCCTGGCTTTTTGCTTTGAGCTGGGAAAGACTGCATAACAGGGCATCATAGGTTGTTCATATACTACCCGAACCTCCATAGCTTCCTTTGGCCTCAGACTGCTGGCTGACTGGTGTTTAAAGCTCTACCTACTGTGGTTCCTACTTGCTATTCTTTCCACTGAAGCTGTGCTGTCTACTTAAGGTAGGGCAGATAGATGGGGTCCACTGTGCATGTGCCTGGAATATTTCCGGAAACTTGGCATGTGGACCTGTTCCACTTTGAACATGTGGGTGGACACAGATAGTTTCAATGCATTCAACGGGACAAGGGCACTTCACGTAGCCCAGGGGTCTTTGGGGAAAATTTTTAGACCATCAAACATTAAATCTGGGACCATAGGAAGGACTGAAGTAGTGGTATTTACATACCTTATCAGTGGGAGTTCATCCCTTGCAAATTATACTGATAAAATATCAAACACTTGGAATCCAGCTGAACTATGTCTGCCTCCACCCGCCCCCTACCCCTGACGTGTACACACACAATACTAAGGGGGCTAGGACAACCCCAGTACGTGTTCCTTCATGTTTCTCCAATCTAGATGACCTGAGAAGATGAGGAGCCTGAAGTGGGCAGCAGCAGAGGGCAGGCAGGATGGTGAGGGGGGCATCCTTCACCCTAGAGGCTTTCAGATCTATGTCCTCATGGTGCCTGACACTTAAGCAACACTTAAGTCTCCAGGAGCCATCTGGCAGAGTTGGTGCCATGAGTTCCCAACTCCAGGATGGTGGGGGCGGGGGGGGGGGTGAGGAGTGGTG
Source organism: Panthera onca (assembly GCF_046562875.1). Lineage (NCBI taxonomy): Eukaryota > Metazoa > Chordata > Mammalia > Carnivora > Felidae > Panthera > Panthera onca. The sequence continues at coordinate 10,195,655 of NC_138350.1, read as the reverse complement.
GCTCCAATGCTCTAGGACAAACAGGTGGCAGTGTGATGCTGGTATCGCCAGTGGGTCCGCAGGCTGCTGACCAGCTTTGGGGAGCTGCCTTTGAGAGAAGGACACACCTTGCTTGCCGAGGTAGAAAATAATCCTCGTAAATCCACGAGGATGCATTGCATTTGGAGGTTGCTACGGCTGTGGTTAGATCTGATCTGCCTTGACTGAAACAAAGCCACCTCTCCTAGGGTCATTGCAGTTCTGGTTCTGAGATGCCCTGACATGGTGGAGCGGCAGGCAGTTCCTAGGAAAAGTGTCTTACAGCAGGGGCACCATGGCCCTTGCTTAGCCTCTTACACACTGCTTTGTTCCTTCAGATGGATGCCTGATGCTCTTTCCCATTCACTGGTCCTGTAGTCCAGAGCTTTCTTGGGTTTGATGCCAATGGAAATGAAGCAAGATGGGGCAGGTGGAGAAATCTGTGGGATGCTCTCGTTGGAGGGCTTGGTCAACTGAGCCAAGCTCTCCCAGTGGGAGACCATGTAACCTGGGCAAAGGTAGCTCTTCAGCAACCACAGTGCCCCCAGGGAGGGGACTGCTGAGGCTGTCTGCTAGCAAGCGTAGCTATCAAAATGAAGGGGGTGAGGGGCGTTTGAGGGACCTGTCTGGGAAACTCACGCTTGTCAAGAGTCCGTAGCTCTTCCTCACTTAGTTTGCTTTATCCTGGATTGCCATGTTGCAGATGATTGAAACAGCCCACTTCTGTTCCCTAGCTCCTTCTCTAGCAAGTGAATTTTATATAAAACTGGAGATTGCAATTACAATATGGCTGATTCTCTTACTGAATCTTAAAAGGCTGTGTTTGAAGTTTTCCTGGAAACCTCTAAAGAGCAAACAGATTGTTAACTTCACAGGGGGCATTTCTGACTCCTGCAGTTCAGTCTCCTGGCCAAAACGGTACTCCTCAAATGTCTTTATGGACACTCCACCAAGAGGAGTGTGACAAGCCCTAGGGTTAATGTCCAATAACTTCTTGGTCTAGAAGTTGCAAGAAGTCCTGAGTGCCTCTGTGGGGTCCTGGACCAAGAAAAGAACAGTGATCCAACCTCCATATAACCTAGTCACTTGACTAGGGGTAACCATGCCTGAGTGGCTTCCTCCCCCCTCTTTGTAGCCCAAGTGTTCATGGAGCTTGTACCTACATTCTCCATGCTGAAAGGTCAGCTGCTATTCACACATGGTGCCCAGGCTGGTCAAGAAACCTCCTTGATGGCCACTGCTAATCCTTCAAGGGGATGGGACTCTTCAGAAGACTGGTGTCTCTGGTGACTGTGGTCTGCTGCCCCAAAGCCTTTTCCAGACCCCTTTAAAGAGAAGCAGAACAGGGTCAACGAGCTCTCCTCTAGGTCCTTGCAGTTCCTCCCTTCCTAGGGGTGCTGTCTGGCCTATGAGCTGCCTAGACTTTCATAAGATTTCATGGACTCTTGGACCTACTTGCTCAGAAGCTGCGATCTTGGGTAGATGCTCCTTCAGGGCCATCTGGTTCTGGATTCCCAACACTTTGTTCAGTGCAGTGCTTTCTGACCAAGAAATAGACCCGAAGACACCTTCCAGTTTGTGTGTGGCGGGGAGGGAGGCCCCTCTGCCATGGGGTTCCTCTGCACTATGGTGGCTCCTGTATATTTGAAACCATTTTAGAGCCTTCTGTGTTTCCCTAGCCTGCCCTGGAAGCAAGACTCAGCTGAAAAAAGGCTTGGGGGAGCAGTGATGAGCAGTTTCCTCCATGACTGTCCTCACAGGCAATGCTGTAGGGGATTGGGCTGTGTGCCCTGTTACAGGGCTCAAAGCTGGCTTGTTAGCACTGCCCAGAGCCACAGTGGCCTATGGGTCTGCTGCCCTTGTTTCTGCCCTTGCAGAACCTCATCTGGCCCAACCTGCAGAGACACTCTGGGGGTTCATGCCAAGACACCTGCTATTTTCCTAGGAAATCCCCAACTTCACCTGAACCTTGTCCAGACCACTGCCTCATTCATGGGAGAGGTTCACAGCAACCTGTCATGCATGGGAAAGTGATGAGAGAGGGGTGCCTAAGAACTCCACCTACTGAGGTCCGTTAACAGTACAAAACTTCAGAAATCAGGCTGAGAGCTAAAATTTGTCCTTAGTACAGCATAAGGATGTGCTTCAGTGATGGGAAGTCAGTAGTTGCTGCGAGAACTTGAACCCCAGCCGCTTGTGTTCTATTTCGTGCACCTGCCTTCATGTTGAAGGAATATCCTCTTTGAGCTGAGTCCCGGCTGGGCTGCTCGTTGCTCCCAGAGCCCGGCTGGTGCAGTCAGGGACCCTCTGGTCTCTGTGTGGCTGGCTCTTCCAGGTCCCCCTACCTGGTTTTCTCATCTGAGTGGCATTTGGGTAGCCAGGTCCCACACTGTCTGCCCTGGGAGTCCACATACCCCAAACCTTCCTACTGTCCTAGTCACCATCTGTGTACTTGCCTTTCTTGACATGTCTGAAGGGTCCCATCCACGTGGAGGTGGTGTGGACAGAGGACAGGGTTTTCTCTCAGATAGGGTCTTCACCTTGGTCCTCTCCAGGTGTTTCTAGGTGTCTGGAAGGTAGGCTCTTAGGATATTTATGGCAGCCCCTCCTACCATGCTTCCCCCCACCCCTAAATTCTCAAGATCAGCTAAGCCAGAATGCATGGGAACTTGTACAACAACTAACCTGAGTTTGTCAAAAAGTCCTTGGCTGCTTCTAATCAAGTTCAGTTAAATACTTGGCAAGAATCCCATGTAGACAGTGGTTGTTCCTTATGGCCTTGTATCTAGAGGTATATGCTGGGGAGTTTGCTATTGAAGAGGCAGAGGTTGATGGCTTGGTTGAAATAAACCTCTATCCATTGTAAGGGAATCTCCTTCCAGATTAGTCACAAAAGGGGAGAATCTTTGAGCCCTTTGGAGTTGACCTATTTCCCTCAATTTCTATAACATCAGCTGACTCCTCCCTGAATCCATTATGTTGGGTGGTGACACTCTTAATTCTGTCACTTTGGTATACACTTATTAACCCACCATCCCCTGAAGTTTTTCCTCTCTCCCTTTTAAATAACACCAGAGACTCCAGTGATCTTAACCACTCTGATAAACCTTAAAGAAATGTATTATTTTTGAGCATGAGTGGGGGAGGGGCAGAGAGGAAGACTCAGAATCTGAAGCAGGCTCCAGGCTCCGAGCTCTCGGCACAGAGCCCATGCGGGGCTCGCACCCACAAACCACGAGATCATGACCTGAGCTGAAGTCAGGCGCTTAACTGAGCCACCCAAGTGCCCTTTGGTAATCTGTTTCTACTTCTATACAGATTATCCTTCTTGTCCTACAGGAGCCCCTTCGTGGTGGCAACTGTGTCTATTTTGTATTCCCTAATACTCTGTGTATTTCTCTTTAGGACACGGTACAGTCTATGCTTCTCTGGAATTTGCTGTGTTCCAGGTCTGTAATTGGCCTTTTACCTAAATGGTTTTGGTGGTTCTCAGTGGGGAATGGTATTTGGACACAGTACAGTCTATGCTTCTCTGGAATTTGCTGTGTTCCAGGTCTGTAATTGGCCTTTTACCTAAATGGTTTTGGTGGTTCTTAGTGGGGAATGGTATTTGGAGATCCTTATGGATGCTGGGTACACTAGTCCCAGAAACTCCTTCAATAAAACAAAGTATGTGGAACTGGCAGGTGTTGGTGTTGCTCTTCCTATCTGGTTAAATCAAAAATAATTCCACATGAGCACCAACTCAAGAATTGGACCATCTCATTTCATAAGCAACTGTTTTTCTTCCCAGGAAGCAAAACGATTAGCCAATGAGGAGTCTGGCTGCCATTTTACTCCAGTTTTGTTTTGTGGTGTTGTCTTTTTTTTCTGTAATGTTAGAAGTTTGAGGAGGGACAGCAGAGTATCTCCCCAAACTCAGAAGGCACTTTGAGGCTAGAAAATGAAGCCAGAGATGCCATAAAGTTTATGGAGTTTTATCAAGGGTAACTGATATGATGGCTGTGCAGTTATCCTCCACAAAGTCTAGACCTTAGTCCATAGACTTTCTAGAGGGAGGGGGACACACAGAAAGACAGTGCCATGCAGTCCAAGGTTTCACATGCATGGGGTGCCTGGATGGCTGAGTTGGTTAAGCTTCGGACTTTGGCTCAGGTCATGATCTCACTGTTCCTGGGTCTGAACCCTGCATCAGGCTCTGTGCTGACAGCCTGGAGCCTGCCTCGGATTCTGTGTCTCCCTCTCTCTCTGCCCCTCCCTCAGTCTTTCTCTCTCAAAAATAGTTTTACATGCACTTAATTGACATCTAACCTTTGATTAGATCTTGTGGTACCACCTGTGTATCAGGAAGGGAAGAAGCTTCTAAAGATTCATGGAAGACTAACAAGCTTCCCCCCACCTTGATAAATACCCTCCTTGATGGTTATTCCCAAAATCTGAATATTAATCTCCAAGGGGCCTGGAACATGCAGCCCAAGAGGTCATGATCAAGGGAACATGAACAAGATGGAGGGCCAAAGATGGAGTTAGTGTTGTCAGTACTCCTATATATAATGAACTCTATTTCTGGCCACGAGGTAACTCCTGTGTTTTGTGGAGACCAAGGTAGAAGATACTTAGTAGCAAGAGCAATTAATCTCCATGCCGCCACCTTCTACAAGCCAAGGGTTTGATGAACTGGATTTCCCAAAGTCCATTCTAATTGGCACTCCTTGGTGTGTTTACCTCCAGGCTCTAGTGTTAAACCTGTATTAAGACAGTGACCAAGAAGAAGAGTTGCAATGAGTGTCCATCCTGAAAGCGTATATACTGAAGGCCTGACTCTTGAATTCCAGCTATCTGGTGCCCCTTCCTGCTTTCCAGCCAAGGCTCCATCTGAAAGAGACTGTCTTTCCCTGACCTGAGACCATGGCGTCCTTCTCCCATCACCCACTTGTGTGGGTAGGACCAAGTTTCAAATGGGCAAGAACATTTTGTGGTGATATCAAATCTCAGTAAGGTATGTGGAAATTCTCCCCAAGTGTTTTTTTCCTGGTGACAAGGCCAGGTGGGGCAGCAACCAAAGGTAAATCAGAATGTCCTTTGACAAATGTGGACCTACAACTATTCTAGTGATTGTGCACGTTCTGATCTTAAAGCTTCATTGGTCTGTGTGAGTTCTGATCAACCCCAGGCTAGGTCACCGACCTCTCCTTCAGTCTATCCCTAGGTTTACAGAGAAAGCTGTCAATTTCTCTATAATAAAATACCTGTTAATCAGGCAGCTATGAGGATTTTCGGGTGTGCTGGTTTCCCTGGGATAGTGGGCTTTGCCCCATGAATGTTAGGCAAATCTCCTCAGGAGACTTAGCATTGAGCTGCGAGTACCTCTAAGGCTCTGTTCCTGGCTGGGTGGCACAGATCTGCATTCACTGGGCTTCAACTGCCCCCTCTGTCACTGTCCTCAACGCTCTTTGGAGACCTCAGCTTCTTGAGTGCAAGCCCCATGGCACCTCAACCGAGATTGATTCCAGACCAGTGATGGAGCAGGAAGTCCCTGGGGCCATTAGAAGATCATGTCAAAAGTTAACTTTAAACTGGGGGAAGGGGAAGCCAGGATGCACCCAGAAGTTTCTAAACAGTTTCCTAAACCCACTCAGTAGAAGACACTAGCTCCTTTCTCTTGTGTCTGAGAAGTCAGATCACTAAGGCTGCAAGCAACCCCATAGCTTTATGTGCCTGGAGTTGGAGGTCCAGAAGGATGGGGAGACACTGTGACAGCACAGGAGTTTGATTCCAGGAGCACAGGCTCTGGTCACCAAGGTCCCAGCTGCCACTCTGTTACCCTGGAAAAACAGGCTCACGTTCATAGATGAGGGTGGTTTTTACTGCTTTCTAGGTTTTGTCTTGGCAAAAGCTTTTTCCTACAGTTCTATGCTCTTCTGGCTTCTCCTTCTCTCTCCAACTCTCCGGGCACAGTGAAAAAGCCTGGGAGACCTCACACAAAGTGTGTGGGAGCGGGGAATAAGATGTTCTGGATGATTCAAAACCACACCACAGTAGGAGAAATTGTGATCTGTGAGCCTTGGTTCAAATCTCGACGTGCCAACTGATAGGACATAATTTTATTTTACCTTCTTATCTTGCCTCAATCCTTCTTTCCCTGTTTATCTCCTGGTCATCTTGTTAAACATGGAGCCAGCTTCTGGAAATAGAGTTGCAGGGAACCACACTTGGTGTCTGAGCACAGGAGGCTGAGGGCAGAGTAGACATCTGCCTGAAGCACTAAGATTTCAAACAACCTGAGACCCCACAGCCCAGAGAGAGGGAAAGCTGGTGTGGGCTCCCCTGCCCAGTCCCCCCAAAAGCCACTGTCCTCCTCCTCTGAAAAATTCTAAAGCAGTCCTTAGATGAGAAGGACTTTGGCAACTGGAACATGAATATTGGAAGCCTGTCTTGCAGTGTAGGGCTTCAGTCTGTTTCCTTTGTCCATGTGGGCACAACTGTTCCTTGGTGAGTTCTTCCTTGTCTTGACTCTAGAATCTACTTGGAGTTTGTGCACCTGATGTGAGACCTGACCGTGTTGGGCAGGCCCCTTGCTGGTGTCAGCTCTGTCCTGAGTTATAGATTCCCTCTCCTGTTGAACAGGGTACACTGTCATTACTACTGGGTCACTTGTGTCAGAGCCAAGTCTGACAGTGAAGGCTCATGAAGAGCCCGTCCTTGGTTTGCCTCAACTTTCCTGCTGTGAGCCTAGATGTACAAGAACCTCCTATTGACCAAATAGAAATTACCCTGTTATCAAAAAGTAAAATGACAATGCAGAAAAAAATGCCCTCAGAGTTCTGTCCAAAGGAATATTTTCATCTAGAAAGGCAACTTGGTTGCCAATCTAACTCTTTGAACTAACCAATGAATGGTAGGTTTAGGGTCTATAGGAAAGATAAAAATAGCTTGGAGGGGCTTCTGCAAAGCTATGCAGGACACCCCACTTGCTCTGGCATCTTGGGTGGCTTTTTGCCTCTTAAAATTTATTACAGAAAACTGTAGAATGACACAGAAAGGTAGCCCTAACCTTCACACCCACATCCAGAAATTCTCTCCTCGTGAGTCATTATGATCCATTTATTCCCCATCCTGAGTTTGTAAGCAAACCTCAGTTTCCTAAAATAGTAAGGGAGACCTAGAGTCCTGCTTCTAGCATAACAAGCTCTGGGGTAGCCCTGTTCCCTGGCTAAACTGGTGAAATTTTCAACCATTTAAAGTCTCCTGAAAAGGCCCTAAAGTCCTATAGGAAACAAACATCTAAGAAGAAAATCTAAAAACTTACAACTGCTGAGTGTTTGGCATTCGAACCGGGCAAGACCAGTAAGGTCCTTTTCCCTCATGGCTCAGCTAAAGGGCAGATTTCCTCCATCACGGTACAGCTGGGGACACAGGGCTGCTATGTTGGAGGGTTTCCTTCCAGGGAGGTACAGGATGTCTGCATTTCTCCTCCTGTCCCAGTGACTTGTTGCTGAGATGAAGTTCTGTATCAACATGGCTTCCACTCAGTTTCTAGTGATGAGACAGAACTTCTATCTTGGGCTCAGTGTTGCTGAAATTACCGGGGCTTGTGGGGCAGGGGTTTCCTGTGGAGAAGTGAGCAGAGGAGACCTGGGGTGGCCATCACCTACTCACCAAGCAGTCTGCTCCTAATGTGAGGGTGTCACTGAATCTCACCTTTTCCCCCACCCCCTAGCATCAGAGCCATGGCTCAGATTTTGCTCTCTGGAGAGAGCCCTAGAACAGAGAGCCCCAAATCTCTCCCCAAGGAACTGACCTCCTATCCAAAAGAATATGGAGAAACTCAGGCCAGAAGGAACTGTCAAACGTGGTAAAAGTTATAGGGAAGGGCAGTTAGAAGACTGATAGTTTCATTGGCCAGCCTACGGTTTAGCCTGTATCTCCAATGTGCCAGAAAATGAGGGAAAGAGGAACTCAGCTGGGAAGGGCCCTTTTGGGAGTAAGAGGACTCTTAAATACTGCATATGGGTAACCAGAAGAGAGAAGGATGGATCTCCCTTGAGGTTGGGTAGATTTGGGTACCTGATTAAGTTTCAGATGAGCCCAACCAGTTGTATCTCTAAGGAGACCTCTATGTAACCAGTGCCTTGATCTAGCAATTTCTCAAGAACTCAATGGGCTAGAGTAAACAAGCCCACTGCTGTAGTTTCCTTTGCTTGAAGGCCTTTGGAGGGAAGAGCTTGGGCAAGAGACAACAAGCGTTTTCATGGCAGCTTGAAGCCTTTTTAGAGGCAGTGCTGAACACCTCATTAAGGCTGTCCCTGAACATGGTTTCTTGCACATCTATTGATGTGAGGGTATCTCTCTGGGGGCATTCCCAAAGGATGATGGACTATCACCACTAAATAGGTATCTATCCATTGGCTCCCAAATAACAGATGGCATAAGCTGTTAAAATGCCTCTACTTGGCTTCCTGTTGGAGGAAGGGGCAGACTGGCCATAGATTTGGGGATTGGAGAAACTTGACACTAAAGAACATCTTTGTTTTCTGATGGCCTTAGAGCTATCTGGAGAGAGACTGAGGACTCCTTACCCTGTTGGCATGAATATATTATAAGCTGTTACCCTGATGTACCAACTGTGGGTTCCTGGAGGCCAGTTGGGTCTTCGTGGTTAATAGACCAAAGGGTAATGAGAAAATCCTGTCTTAGGATGAACTGGACTGACCACCTGATAGGAGGTCGGATACCTTGCAGTGAAATGAAAATGACTCCGTAGGTTTCTTTAGTCATTATTCCTCCAAGGAGAAGGGGATGTGGAGGTTGTGTAAAGGCAGCTTTCTTAAACACATGTGAGGTAGGATAGAGATACTTTTTTTTTTTTTTTTTCCTAGAATGGGTACCTTTCTCCATGAAGGTTCACTGGTCTTCCTGAACCCAGGATAAAAGGCGAGTGAAGTTTGTGGCCGGTGCCACGTTTTTCAGCAACCGGTGGAGAGGGTCTTGTGTTCTGCTTCATGATCACCAGCTTTGAGAGTGTATAAGAGAGCTTTGCTTCTAACTGCCTGGTGGGCCTCCTGTATCAAAACTACCCTCATCAGTAAAGACTACACACCACCCGTGGGTTTTTGCCTTTCTCCATATATTCGAAGTGTCAGACCCACATGGAGATGGTATGGTCAGGGGACGGCATTTCTCCCAAGTAGACTCTTCACGTTGGCCGTGTCCAAGCATTTCTGCCACTTGTCTGGAAGGTGGGACCTCAGATCTATGCCACCCTCTCCCACCATATTTTGGCCAAGGTTTTAATGACAGTGATCCAAAACCTAAAGAAGGGAACTGTTATTCTGCATACAACCTTACTGCTTCACTTCTGACACCACATGTGTGGGGTTTCCACTCATCAAGCAATTCTTTGACACCAACTGTGTGTTCTATAATTGAACTCCATTCTGACACCATCTACTTGGAGAGAAGTGTCAGATCCCATGGGTTATAGGTTTGATTTAATTTGCTAGAGCAGCTCCTAGAACTCGGGAAGACCTTTTATTAGAGGACTAGCTTATTCTAAAAGGCTGGAACACAGGAGGACCCAGATGGAAGAACTGCATAGGACAACATATGGGGAAAGGGACACAGAGCACCCATACCCTCTCCAGGAGCAGGAGCATCTTCCTTCCAATACCCCCCCCCCCCCATGTTCACCAACACAGAAGTCCTCGAAGTCATTCTTTTGGGATCTTCTAGAAGCTTTATTACGTAGGTGTGACTGACTTGATCTTTAGTAGTCACTACATAATCTCCAGCATTTCGCCCCTCCCTGGAGGTGGAGAGGGGGTGGGTAGGACTGGAAGTTCCTACCTTAGAGTCACAGGGTTGGTTCCCATAGCAACCAGCTCCCATTAAGCCCCTTGGTTTGTAAGCAAAACCCAGGTGTGGTTAAAAGGAGATTGTTATGAATAACAAAAGACCCCATTTCCTCTTTCTAGCCCTGTAACTATCTCAGGAAAAAAAAAATTACAAAAGATGCCCCTATGGCTCTTAAATAGCTCATAAAAAGCTAGTTATTTCCTACGTGTCAAGGCAAGGACCAAAACCAAATATTTCCTAAATTATATCATGGGGGATAATCTGCAAGATAACTCCTCTAGATTCTTTAAGCACTTTTATTCTGTTTAGTGGGGGGTGGGGGGGAGACATTAATAGTGGGTAAATCTGTTCCAAGACCTGTCCCATCTTAACAAACCACATATTGTCCAGGACTGGTGGTGGTAGCAACACTGATCTGGTGAGATCATAAATGCTCACTAACCAACTTAATTTAGAAACCATCAAGAATGCAGGGAAATAGAGAAACATACTGTCACTTCCCAGGAAACCTTCGGCACTATTGGCCAATAAGGAGGGATCTGGCTGCCCTCTTCTGCCAGCGTTTGCCATGGTAAATTCAGTTCCTAGTTGAAAGACTTCATCCGTTAAATGTGTTCGTGAGGGTCATACCAATATGAAGGCGTCTAGTCAAATGATGAATTCTCCTCACCACCCTCTTGGATGAAGTGGAGATTTGACCAGCTTGGATTTCCCAAAGCTGTGCCAAACCTAATTAAGGTTTAGTTTTCAATCCTAGACTCCAGTGTTTCACCAATAGTAGAGGTGGTGACCACAGCAGAGAATGGTGATGTGTGTCCCTTCTGAGAGTCTGGACACTGAAGGATTGATGACTATATTCCTGCTGAAGCATATGGTGATCATTGTTTTTGTAGCCAAGTCTAGGTCTGACAGGGTCATTGCCTTCTCTACTCAACTGCAGCCATGATATTATTTTGGGATCAGGTACTTGTATGGATAGACCCAGATTTGAATGGGCAAGATGTAATTCACAGGGACACCAACTCTTTCTCAGTAAGGACCATGGGATTTTTCCATTAAAGCATGTGATGATTCTCTAAGATGAGGACTTTGAAGTGTGACCTTCTTGTTTCTCAGCCACCCAGCTTAAACCTGGTATCTTGTGACTGTCTTAGGCTCAAGTATTTGGAGTTGTAACTAAACCACCAGCATTCCTGCATCACTACCCACCTTTTGGTCTTAAAACCACATTGATCTAGATAAGCTATCAATGCCAGGGCTAAAAGCAGATCTGTTCTCAGTCTGTCACTAGTGTTAAGGGAAGTTATAGACCAAGGTCTATCAGATGGGTCTGACAGTTCTTTCTGGGTCTGCTGGTTTCTGGTGCTTGGGCTACCTCTCTGTAGAAACTAGGGAGCCTGCCCTTCAGGGGAAACCTGAGAAAGCTGAACATAGCTCCAGAGCTCTGATCCTTGAGTGGCTGGTACAGATCTGCTCTCCCTGGGCTTTGGATTGCACCCTCCTTCACGGTTTCCCATGCTCAGCCTTGAAGGCGACAGTTGCCTTTGATGTTTACTATAAGATTATTGTTATTTTGGAAGAGAGTTGAATAGGCTGTCCATGGAACCATTGGGAATTCTATGTAGAAGGTTAATGCTTACCTAAGTGAAGGGGAAGCCAAGGTGAGGGGGAGCGAGAGTTTCCTGACTCCACAGAATCCTGAATGTTTCTTAGACTGGATAGTCAGATCTAAGATCACAACTAGCTTTGTAGCATTTTCTGTTTGGAGTCAAAGCTCTAGGGGTTGGGTACTGAAGGCTGTGACACACTTTGAGGTCTATCTCTGGCCACAAGCAGAGAATCCTTACAAAGAGAAACCTGCAGGGGCTCCTGGGTAGCTGTCAGTTTGGTTTCCAACTTCAGCTAGGTCATGATCTCAGTTTGTGAGCCCCATGTCGGGCTCTGTGCTGACAGCTCGGAGCCTGGATCCTGCTTCAGATTCTGTGTCTCCCTCTGACGCTCCCCTGCTTGTACTCTGTCTCTTTTTCTCAAACATTAAAATTTAGAGGGAAACCTGCATGCCCAAGGCTGGGATACTGTATTTTGTATTCTAGGCTTTGTCTTGGAAAAGATACTTGTTTTGGTCTTTGCTGTTTCATGCTTCCTGGCATCTCTCTCTTTTTCCAGCTCAACTGGCTCCATGGGGAAGCCTACGAGAGCCAAGGAGTAGCTTTTTCGTGCCAAACAAAGCTGCCCCTTATGTTAGTGGGAATCATGAGTTGGGAGACTCCGTCCAAACCTAACTGAAACCTGAAAGAACTGCTAAAATATCCTGGTTTTGCTACCTTAATCCTCCTCACCCCCCTTGCTTTTGTTAACTCTAGACCATCTTGCTGGAAGAAAAAGCCCTACCTCGAATGCAGAGACTACAGAAGCTGTACTTGGCATCTGATAACCAGGAGGCTATTGGTTGCTTGAAAGGACAGAGCTGGTATCTTCCTGAGGAGGAAACGTTAACTGATCTTGAGGACCTCCTGAGTGCAGAGGGACAAAGAGCACCTGCCGGCTAACCTGCCCAGTCTCCCAGGGTTCCCATCCATGTTCTTCTCTGAAGAATTCTGAAACTAGCTCTCAGACGAGGAATGACCGTGGCAATCAGGGTATGAGTATGGAAGTCTGTCTTGGAGAGAGAGTGCAGGGCTTCAGTCTGTTTCCTTTGGGGTCACTGTGAGCAACACTGTTCCTTGGCAGATTTTGTCCTCACCTTGACTCTGGAATCTAGAGTGTGGACTTGGTGTGAGCCCCCTGGCCATGTTGAGCAAGCCCCTTGCTGGTGGCAATTCTGCCCTGAGATGCAGATTCACTTTTGTTGCACAAGGGAAACTTCCTCATTGTCACTGGGTGATAGTGTCAGATGGGTCTGATACTGAAGGCTCATAAAGTGGTTGGTGGTTCTCAGTTTGCCTAAACTTCCCTGATATAAATGCAGATCTGCTACCATGTGCAAGAGCTTTACTAGCAAAAAGGAAAACACAATAGAAGCGTGCAGATCCGTCCAAGGTGAAACTTCAGGAAGGATGGAATTCTCAAATTCTAATTTCGAGGAAAAGGTCTTGGGAGTTGCAATGAACTAGTCTCCAGAAACCTTTCTCAGAATCCTTGAATCTATGTGTGATACAAATACTCTGGCCTTCTGAGTTGGTTGGAAAGGCGGTTTTTGTTTTGTCTTGAAACTCTTGTTGTAGAAAACTTTAGATGTACCTAAAACTAGACAGAATGATAGCTCAGTCTCTCATGTGCCCACATCTAATAGTTACTGCTCATGGGGAATCTTGTTTCATACACACCCTAACCTATTCATTTCCTGAGTCCTTTCATGTCAACTTGGGTCCTCAATTGACTTAATCCATAATATTGCAATAGGTATACATATCCCTTAAAAAGATGGTCTTTTAAACCATCACCAGACCTTTGTCATACAAAACTAGCCACAATTTCAGTATTAAACAACCCATCAGTTTTTAAACTTCTAAATTCTAAGGATCATACATGTTCTTGACAGTTCAATCAGGATCCAAAAAGGGTCAACACATTGTAGTTGGTGGCTAGGTCTTATGTGTCTTCTAAAGGCTATAGGTTCCCATTTCTATTCACCATCTTTTTTTTTTTTTTTTTTTTAAGACTTCTAAAGAACAGTTTTAGGTTCATAGCAAAATTAAAAGGAAGGTACATTGTTCCCATATGCTACCTGCCCCGCACATACATTGCCTCCCCGTTATCAATATCCTTCACCAGAGCAGTGTTTTTGATCCAGTTGGACTATAGTGATACATCATTATCACCCAAAGTCCATCCTTTCCATTGGGGTTCACTCTTGATGTCATGTGCTTGTCTAAACCTCTAAAGTATACATGTATTCATCATTGTAGTATCATGCAGAGTAGTAACTTTCCTAAAACTCCTGTGCTCTGCCTGTTCATCCCTCCTGACCCTCCCACCCCCAACTCCTGGCAACCACTGATCATCATACTGTCTCCATAAGTTCGTCTTTTCCAGAGTGTCCTGTTTGGAATCCTAGCATGTAGCATTTTCAGATGGGCCTCATTTAGTGATGTGTAAATTACCTCCATAGCGTCTTAGGGCTGCATAACTGTTTTTTGTAGCACTGAAAGAATTATCACCTACTTCTTAAAGATGGTTGATTGCCCTAAGCCTCCCATTCTGTACTTCTTACTGAGTGTTCACATTGTCCTATAACATGTTCCTCCATTTAAAATCTTCTCTGGTCTCTACTTTCAGAATAAGCAGGTATTTTTTTTTTTCCTAGTTTTTTTTTTTTTTTTTATTTTTTTTTTTTTAACGTTTATTTATTTTTGAGACAGAGAGAGACAGAGCATGAACGGGGGAGGGACAGAGAGAGAGGGAGACACAGAATCGGAAGCAGGCTCCAGGCTCCGAGCCATCAGCCCAGAGCCCAACGCGGGGCTCGAACTCACGGACCGTGAGATCGTGACCTGAGCTGAAGTCGGACGCTTAACCGACTGAGCCACCCAGGCGCCCCTTCCTAGTTTTTCTATCTCCCCTCTATCACCGGTCAGGAGCGAGAGTCACTTGGAGGGGTGAGGAACATCTTAGGCCAGATCCCAGTGATGGTAAAGGTGTTGATTTTCCTGTATCTGTACCGCCAAGGACTTAGGGATAGGATAAGAGCCCCTCAGTCGTGGGGGGCTAACTCTGCAGGGGCAACTGTGAATCTTATCATAGCCTCACCTGAGTGTCTTGCTGGCTGGCTGTATCTGGTTCCTTTTTTCCTCCCCTCCATATTCTAGTCTTACCAGTAAACCTGGTTTCTGAACACAGAGCACAATATGCTGACCTTAGGGTGAGGGATCGTGTGTAGCTAATCTCTTCTAGAGCAATCTATCCCCCTTGATGCTGGATTGTTCTATTTACCTGATAATCCAATTTAAGGTAGACCCAGCTATCTGTTTCCAGGGAGGCCTTGACCACATAACCTGTACCATCTTGATCTAAATATTTGAGTTAGATTCAGATGGGTCACAAAATTCACTGAAGCCACTGCTGTAGGGTTTTTATAATCTTTCTGACTTTCTTGAAAGCAACATCTTCAAGGCCTTTGTACTGAAGGGTTCATTTCAATTCCAGAAGCCTGGAAGGGGTCATGATCTCATGGCTACAAAAGAGGCTTTGTTGCTGTTCTAAGCCTTTCCAGGGGCATTACCAAACTCCCCCCTTTTCTCTTTTGAGAGAGCAAGTGCAAGCAGGAAAGGGGCAGAGAGCGAGAGATCCTTAATCAGGCTCCACGTTCAGCGAGGAACCCAATGCGGGCTCAAGCCCACAACCGTGAGATCATGACCTGAGCCAGAATCAAAGTCAGACACTTAACTGAGCCACCCGGGTGCCCCCAGACTGCTCACCATTAAGGCTCTATGTGACTGTTTCTTGCCCATCCTTATTGATATGGAGGAATTGCTTTGGGAGAGATAAGTGTTTGGATTCCCCATTTGATGGTTCCATATATTTCTACCCATACTAGAAACTTTCAGAGGTCTACAGTGTGACCTGTTTGGAGACACAGTAACCAGTAACTTTTGGCCAGACTTGGGATATAAGAGCTAATTTTCCCTCTTAGGATTTTCTGTGTCTAAAGGTTTGTTAAAGAACAAACTTAATACCTCCAGCCACTCAAAATTATAATCCTAGAAGCTATTCCTGAATCATGAAGATAGTATCAATAAGAAAGGAAGTTCCTGGGCAAGTAGACAGGGAGTGTTGTGTGGGGGCTTTGAACCAGTCCTCATCAGGATGTTGTAGGGGGTTCCTTTGGAAGCTACTGAGGACCAGGGACTTGTCTGCTATTGGAAATCTCAGATTTGTAGGAGTTAATGTTACCCGATAGCCCAGTTCTCCAGATGAGACCCCTTGTGGGTTTATCCCAAGACCATATTCTAGGCACTTATGCCCTTAACAGTCTCTTATAGATGAGATTTGCCAAGTGGTTGGGACCTCAGACTGGTTTCAGAAGAAGGTTTGTCAAATAGCTGGGATCTAAAATAAACAAGTTCTCTTGAGGTAGCAGATAAATATCTTTCCTCTGGATGATTTTTCTGGCACTTGAAATTCATAGTGGTGTATTAATAGGCAGAACCAATCTGACCCTATGTGTATTTACCCAGTGAGGTAGGAATTTGACAAGGTTACATACCTCGGAATTGGTCCAAACTAATCTGGGCTCCAAGCTGGTACTGCTGCTTCCCAAGGTGGGGGAAAATCCCTTTTGGCAATGGTGATGTGGACGGAGTTATCTGGTTTCCATAATATTAAAGCAGTTTTGAAAAACTAGACATCCTGTCTATGTGGTCACTGGAGCTAGACCATGATCCAAAACCCAGTTATTTTCTCACTTTGAATAATTCAGCAAAACTTTAGAAGAAAATGACTTCATTCATTAGATATATTAGATACTAGAAGTTCATTTTTTAGATGGCTTGTATGCTTTTTTTTAAGCTATAAAATTCCTGGCATGGAAAAACTCTATTTTCCATATCAGGAATTTAGGGTCAGTCTCGGAACCTATACACATGTCACCTGATACATGTGCGGGAACCAGAATTTGCATCTGAATCTGGTTGTCTCTAAGGCCCTGTTCCTTGTACTCAATGGGATGATTCCTTTAGTTGATGGAAATCCTTAAGATCACAAGGGAAGCTTTTTATATTGAAATTCTGTGTTCCCTAGTGGTGGTAGATCTGTTCTCCTCTCAGAAGCCACAGAAACCAAAACAGAATAGAATTTTTTAAATTGGGGATTCTGAGATTTTGTTGGATCGATCAGACAAGAACCAAAACGTTGAAACTGTTGAGGCTTGGGAAGACTTTCCTGATAACTGCTCAGCCATCTAGGAACAAGTATCTCATGGTCCTATCTAAGCAACAGTAGACCCAACCTTCAGTTAGAGTTAATGGCGAAAACTTTTCATAGCACTGGTGGAGCCCCAACTTGATAGGCAAGCAAGGCAAAGCTAAATAGATGAGGGGTGCCTGGGTGGCTCAGTCGGTTGAGGATCCAACATCGGCTCCAGTCATGATCTCACAGATCGTGAGCTTGAGCCCTGTGTAGGGATCTGTGCTGATGGCTCAGAGCCTGGAGCCTGCTCTGGACTCTGTGTGGTGTGTGTCT
Source organism: Panthera onca (assembly GCF_046562875.1). Taxonomy (NCBI): domain Eukaryota; kingdom Metazoa; phylum Chordata; class Mammalia; order Carnivora; family Felidae; genus Panthera; species Panthera onca. The sequence continues at coordinate 10,178,603 of NC_138350.1, read as the reverse complement.
GTCTGTGCCCTTCTGCTCATGTGCATGTGTGTGTGCTCTCTTAAATGTTAAAAAAAAAAAAATCTTTTTTAAAGACTAAAGAGAGGATACCCTTAGTAATTCAGTTGGACTGAGTCTGTTGGAAGGGAGTATAGCAGGAGCGGTGGCTGAATCAAGAGAAAACCTGTCTCATTAAAAACTTTCCACCATTTCTTATTTTTTTAATCTTTAGATAGTGGCTCCATAGCTACAAGCTCAAAACCAGGCAGAAGGAGAAATCTGCAGAGCAGTGTGGCTAGAGTTTCAAGGACATCCTCATGCCTTTGTGAATTCTTGCTAGTATCTGCCCTTTTGAATTTATCCAGAATGTGAATAATTAGGGTCAGTACATGGCCCTTGAGAGCACCTTGGCTGGCATCACCTTGGGTTTGAGGCCCTCTCCCTTTCTGAATTGGGACCCCTGTTTTCCACTGAGTGATTTGTGTGAAAGATGTGGGCACATAATTGTGTGCACCCATATGCAATCTTATTAGGGGGTTTAGGCAAACCAAAGACCGTCGTCCTACAGGTTTTTACAAAGACTTGAATGCTGTAACCTTTTCAACCATTAATAGGAAGCCTTCCTTGGGTCACTAGCTGCTTACTTCCTGGTGCTATTCTATGAAGTGGATTTGGAAAGGTACATGTCTTTGGGGCTTGTGTTGAAGCCACATGGCATGATATGCTCTGGTCTCTGGTATCCTAGAATAGATTTGAACTCATACTAATTAATACTCTAGTCTCATTACTACCATTTTAGGAGTACCATCGTGGCAGAGAACATGTGCTAGAATGACTCCTTCAGGTGAGGTTAAAAATCCTATGAAATTGGAATTACCCCCCAAACATCTTAAAATTATCAAATGTCATCTAGATAGCAAAAGGGGGTGACAGCTCCAAAGTGTCTTTCCACTCTTGTTCCTATGTTTCAGGTCAAAGGAGTGTCCTCTCCTCAAAACCCATGGCCCAGCTGGGCTTATGTCCATGTTCAAAGCAGGCAAGGAAGCACCAGCTTAGCAAGAGGGACCTAGAGTTTTCATTTCCTGCTTCCCAAGAGATAGTTGAACAGGACCTTGGCTGGATCTTCAACACCCCCTGTTGAGTCTCTCTCTGCAGAGCAGTCCCAGCCTTTGCAGGGATATGAGACCACCTCTAAGGGAAAGCAAACCCTTATCGCAGGAGGTGGTGAGTCCAGAAATGCCTGTTCTCAGGAGAGGATTCCACTCCCGAGTCCTCTCCATGCCCTTGGGCTACTTGCCATTCAAGGCCAGTCCATGACAGAGAGGCCAAGATATGTGAGGGGTAGGACCATGACATGATGTTAGGATTGACACCTGTGAAAAGGGCAAGGAAGCAGGACTGGGTTGAGGGGGAAGTGTGAAACCACAGTGCAGACCTGATCAAGCCTTGGCCAACTTGGCACAGAGCTCTGGAGCAAGAAGTATGTTTCAGTGTGTCCTATGCCAGATCAAGATGGCGGGGCCTCTGTACTATCACATCAGTCATTGGGTGTAGTTCAACACCAGTCCCTCCCTGCTGTAGCGGGTGTGCCAACCAATCTCCCTCCCTTTTATGAGGCTGTTGGACTTTGGACTCGGATGAATGCATCCTAACAACCTCTCAATCCTCCATGTTCTCAGCTAGCCTAGACTTGCAAGGGATTGAAGGATTTTGAGAGCAAGCTTCATGTGTATTCCTCAAGCCAATATAAAAGTGGTAGGGACAAAGAGTCTCTGCTTTCAGAGAACTTCTGCACTGGTCCTCTCCATACCTTTGGACCTCTTGCTGGCCTTGGGCAGCAGGATAGCTTTTGAAGATGGGAAATAGGTTAGAGATGAACAGCCCCAATATTTTTCCCATGTGGGGTTATGGCAACTCCAGTGTTGGGGTTTCTTCCAATTTATGTACTGGGAACCTGGTACCCATATCCACATTTTTAAAGTACCTGTCGTGTGGGGCAATACCTGGGAAATCTTTGGCCTCCTTTTCTCCTCCTTCCCTGCCTCGATTTTTATTTCTCTCAAAATTCAGACTTGGGGGCGGGAGGTTTATTTGGAATCTGATTCCAGGGAGCCAATAGCAAGGATGAAGAGAGGGGCCAGGATGGAGGAAAACCCAGTAAAAATGTGACCACAAGTTGGTCACAGCTGTGGGCAACTGGAGCTCGTCCTGAGGGGATGCTCCACGTTGCCATTTAGAATCTACCTCCGAGGACAGGAGGCTGGGGCATTCATCTGTGCACTCAGTTGCCATTGGCTGAAAGCCCTCGGAAGAGGTTAATTTCTTGAGTTCCAGGCTACCCTGCATACTGTCACTTCTCACAGCTTTGAAGGAAAAGAATCAGTGGGTTCTTGAGTTAGCACCTGATTTCAGGTCAGCTGTGATTGACAGTTACCATATGTACTGATGGAGGTGAGCCAAGGGGCCACAGCTCAGGTCCCCTGAAGAATCAACAGTGTGCCCCTTGGACGGCTCCCATTCCCGTGTTTCACAATGACCAGCTTCCACTTGGAGGTGCCAGGGCAGCATGTGCGTAATGACTGAAAAAGGTGCAAATGAGAAAGCTAGTAAAACCAACCACCTATTGTCTCTACTGCTAAAGCTGAGACTACGATTAACTTTATCTCCCCCACTGCCAGCCTATACTTGCATGGTGGAGTGACCTAGACCCTCATCTTGGAGGAATCTGAGCCTTGGTTGCCCTTGCCTTTGTCAGGCTGTGTTGCTACACTTGCTGATGCCCCAGTGACTCTAAGTTCCAGACCTCCTCCTCCACGCCCATGTTGTGTAGCAATAGCTCTTGCTGGATGATAGCCAGGCCCGGTTACCCCTGGAGGTAGAACTCCTGTTTCTGCCTGCTAGTTCATGGGTGAGTGGGGAGCCTAGTCCTTGCCACCTGGTTCCCATGAATCTGATGGCAAGTACCCCCTTACTATGTACCATGGCAGACCTATCACCTATCTGTCCTAGAACCAAGGCCTCTAATCTAGCACAATCTCTGCATTTAGGGATAGGACACAATGTGATGGGTCATCCCAACTTATACCCTTTGATCCCTGGATCATGTTTGAGTGCCCTCAGCATGCACAGGAATAGAGCTATAGACTCCAGTTGTGGCTGGAAACTGAGTCTAATAGCACAGGTAGCACCTCAACAGGAATGTTGAGTTATGTTCACTTAACATGGTACTGTTACAGAAAACATCCTGTTCATGGAAGAAGTCCTATTTTTCCTGTGTTATATGGTTTTGAGCCCCTTAGAACATTCTGTGTGAGAACCTGTGACACGACCAGCCTGACTGCATCATGCTGCAGCCTCTAGAGAGATCTGCACTCCTTCATTCTCCTACTCCAGGCTCTGGAAGTACCTACGATGGCCTAGTCTGCCTCACCTGATCCAAGAACTGCGGCTAATGTAAAACGGAGAAACATAGATGGAAGGTGGTGATTCTCTTGTTCTGGTCTCTGCCTACAATGTGTCATTGAATCAAAAGCTGGGCTACAAAGACCCATTGCACTGAAGTGTATAGGGTGAGTCTAGAATCAGACGTGAAATCCCTGAAAACTCCCATTTTCCAATTAGGTCAAAATGTCATCCCTCTAAAGCTTCTAGGACTACCTGAGGGGAGCCAAGTGGTGTTCAAGGCTGCAGTTATTCTGGGATAGGTGTTAAAGATGAGTTCACGGGATCTTGGGTTAAACTCCTATTTATTCAAAACTCATTTTCATTTGCTGTCCTGATTATAGGGGCTCAGGCATCTGTTTCCTCAGTGCAGATCTGTGAGCCTGCCAGTGAGTAGGTCGAGAGCCTCCTACTTGTGGTCCTGACCTTTCAGTCATTTTGACTGCCATCTGCCCAATTGCCAGTTTCATTTCTGTATTCCACGGCCTCTGAAACTTTCTGAAACCCTAGTTTAAGTGGGTGTAAGGAGTTATTTGATCCTGGTCTTTCCCGGGGCAGGGAGGTGGGGGGCTACAAACCTCTGAGGTCCCCTGTTAACGTACGGCAACTTCTCTGAAGGCCAAGTCCTAGCTAGTGACTCGAGTGCCCCCAAGCACCTTTTTGCCAAACCTTAAACACATCTAAGTTCATGAGATGATGGTCCTGTGTTTGAAAATACATAAGCAGAAATGACCATATACAAGGATACCATACCCCCACCCTGCCATGAGTCAAGGAAACAAGCTAGGAGCTTGAAGATTGGCTCTTTTTTCCTAAAAAGCTAAAACATAAATATGAATTCACTTTAAATTCAACTGTCCAGAGGAAAACTTTAGATCTAGACTGTTCTTTTGCAGCCCTGCTTTCTTGTCTTTGCCCCTTCACTTCAAGGGCAAAATGCTGGTCTGTTTCAAGTCTCCCGGTCTAGCTGGACTTACTCCTGGGCCGAGACAGAGTAAGTCAGGACTCAAGCCAGAGCCTGGCCTTCCCCAGGGAAAGGAAGGGACCCTATCTTTCCCTTTCTTGATTATGTCCCACCCCTCTCTGAAGGGCTTTGGCATTCGGTGGCATTCCCAGAATGAAGCCCAGAGTCGGGGACAAGGGGTGCATCCCTGGTGTCTGCTGTAACCTAAACAGCCCTACAACTTTGGCAAGTACGTGCATTCTCAAGGTCTGCAGCTAACTGTGGATGGTGAACATACTGGCCAAGAGGCACCCAGGTGCCCTGCAGCTTCCAGCATAGTGGTGCACTCTGGCCTGGCCATCTAGGTTGGCCAAGAGGCCCCTACACTGAGGGCCCTGCTGCACTAGCGCCCAGAACCACACCTGTGGTCCTGGTGAGGTGCGCACTCATGAAGCTGTATGTGTATTGCCTGTCCCTAGCAGTCCTAGGAGTTTGTGGAAGTGCTCACCTAAGTGCCCTGTACTCCGAGGGCCCTACTCTACTCACATGGTGACTGTTCAGGACAGATGCTACCCAGAGGCCCCACAGTCTCCAGCACCCTTTTAGGGTCTGTTGGGCATCTTGTCTGGGTTGGTCATTTTAATCTTTTAACAACTCTGAGGCTGAGAACGTGTACCTTTTAGAAAACCCAAGTTCTAACCTCTTTTTTTGAGTGTGCAAGTAGAGGAGGGGCGGGGGTTGGGGAGAACCTCTCAGGCTTCATGCCCAGCATACAGCCCGATGCAGGGCTCGATCTCAGAACCATGAGCTCATGATCTGAACCAAAATCAAGAGTCAGACCCTTAACCAACTGGGCTACCTGGGCACCCCTGCATTCTAACCTTAACGCTACATTTTTCTGTGATTAGCTTTGGATCCAATTCCCCTGAAAAAAAAAATTTTTTTTTTCCTGGCAGTTGGAGTCCAACAGGGTATGGGATTTTTGTGAGTTGTCCAGTGTAGTCAGGGTCCCTTGACTTGTTCAGTCTGTTTTTTTTTTTTTGGGGGGGGGGGGACAAATAACCTCAACTCAGAGTCACTCAGCCAAATAATGGTTTTGTTAATGAAGCTAGAATATAGATCTTCCTCTGAATAGCTCTGTGAAGTCCTCTTTGATCCCCAGACTGTCCTGTTGGCTCATTACAGATGCTCCTTGTGGCCACTAGGTTTCCCATCTCACTATACATCTGGTTTTGAGACCCTTCAAATTACAATAGAACTTTTATCCTCAATGTTAGATTGTGGTTTGTCATTAGCCTTTGACTTGGTAACTGTCTGCAAGTCTGAAACCAGTAGGAAGTTGTGGGTATCCTCATCCAACTGCTTAGGAGAAAGGATGTTGGCATGTGTTGTAATCTGGTCTTTGCAACATTGATGGTATCTTCTGGTCAGGAATTGAACTTCTTTTGGTAAAGTTGCTATAAAATAAGCTAGTTGTGTAGCTTCTCTTTTACAGGAGTTAACATGCCTTCCCTCTTCTTGAAGGACTGATTTTGTGAATGTCTCTAGCTCCTCCTGAACCGGTTGAATAGAATATGGTTCAGTAGAGTGGCTTTTGTGACCAGCCACTGGGATTTCTTAAGGTTGTGTCACCACATAAGCACTGTGGGTTCTTTGCCCCAGGCTTAGAGTTAGCTAGAATAACTGACTTGATCTATAGCTTTACTGAAAGATTTGTGATGTACTTGGTGATATGGACTCTGAGGGAGTGATGGTTAAGCCGGGATTGGAAAATTGCCATGGTTTGTCTTTGTGGCCCAAGTCTACAATGGAAGAGGCCTTTGCCTCTCCAGCAGTATGTGGGATACCGAGATTGGGCATATGTAAACAAGGTCAGGCTGTGAATGGCTAAGACTCTTCCTAGAACACCAGCTCTGTTCTCTGGAACAGAATGGCACCTTCCTAAGGAAATTTTTCATTTGAGTGAAAAGTGTTCCATTCTTAAGGGGGCCCTGCAAGCTATGACGTGGTCACTTCCTAATGCTTGCATGTAGCTTTGGGTCCCTCTGCCCAAGGTCCCTTTACGAGCCTTGTTTAGGGATAGACTTCTTTGGTACTGCCTGAATCTAGTGGAGAGGGGTGTCCTGTACTCAAACAGAAATTCAGGTTGCCACCATTTGGGGGCACTACTGACAAAACAACACTTTCTTGAAGGAATTCTTCACAGATAGTTTTAGTGACAAGCTCACAGGTTCAAAGGCAGACCTGTTATCTGTAGGTGAACCACTGGGACTCCTATCTTGGATTCAGTCACTGTGTGCTCTCAGATCTAGAGCCTTCCCCAAATTGCCTCTGATCTGATCCTGGTTGCTATTCCTATAGACTTTAGTTTGCTATCTGCTTTTGTTCCGCTGGTTTCCATGGTTCCTGTTAATTTTACTGAAATTCTAGACTGGCTCAAAGAATCCTGAAGTAGCAACTTCTAGCTGATGTTAAGATCCCGTTTCTTACAAGCTCCTTACATGATCCTCTTTCCACATAACTATTTCCCTGGAATAAAAGGTATTGCTCTTATCAGAGCTCATGACCACCCAGCAAAGATCTGGAGAGAAGCCTAAAGAAGCTATTTCAATAGATGCAATCTCTGAAAAGCCCAGAGTAACCTTGAAGCAAAGCCACCAGTAGCTTCTGACCAGTGTTAGGAGTTCAGGTAATATTGTAGAAAGTCTGTTTGTTGACTTTATAGATAAAGTCCCTGGCTTTTATTTCATTCAGATCTAAAGTTTAAAGGAAGGAAAACCTCTAGTAACCAATTTTTAATAGGGTAAAATGACAACCTTCCTTCTTACTAACAGCTCTGCTTAAATCACTTTTTCCTCTTTCAACAGTTGTGAGCCACAGCTGATAGGGCTTGCTCAGGTTGGTAGGACCTTCTAGTCCAAGGGATTTGGGAATCTGAGATTTTAAGCTGGTGTTGTCATCAGGACCTTATTTGAAGTCTCGGTTCTTTTCCTCAAAGAACCTGTGGCAACAGCAACATGGAAGCTGGATTTGGGGGAATATTGGTTACTGGGGTTGCATCTGCGGGATCTGGAATTGTCGACGGTTTGCTTTCCAAACTAAAAGCACCAAAGACCATGTTATTCTGAAGACTGCTTATAAGGCTACAGACCTGAATAAGTCTTAGGGGTTCTTAATTTCATCCTTGGCAATCTGGCTAAGATAAAGCTGACAAATGTTGTTATGCCCAGAATTCGTGATCCCCAAAGACCACCAGGGAGCCGAGTCCGATGCAAAAGAGCCTTTATTCGAGCTAGCTCCAGCTCAATCCCCTACCTGCACCGACACAGCGGTGAGATACCGGAGGGAGAGAGCATGTTTCAAAAGCACAAAGGTTTTATAGGGATCATGGCCTCAGCCGATTGGCTGGGGAAGGGTCGTGTCCTCAGCCGATTGGCTTGCTAGCCGATTGGCTGGGGAAAGGTCAGAGTCCCTTCAGGCAGGTTGCCTGGCGGGCATGGTTTGATCAGGAAGTTTGAACAGGGGAGCCGGAAGTTACTCAAGGGGAGGAGGTGTGGTCTGAGGTTTGAGCGGGAACTTCTTTCTGGGGCCATGTTGGGGACATCGTCACTCAAGATGGAGGATACAGAACAAGATGGAGTCGGCCAGCCTAGGTCTGCTCTTTCAATATCACCAAAAGCCCTGCCCTTTCTCTCACTCATTTAAGCAATTACACAACACAGAAGGTAGTCAAGAGTTAACATTGGTAAGATGTTGGTCAAAGAGTACAAAATTTCAGTTATTCGAGAGGAATAAATTCAGAAGATCTAATGAACAGCATGGCAACTGTTGATAACAGACTAGAAATACTAGTGGCTAAGGGCTACTTCCTTGAAGCCTTGAAAAAATTTTCTGAACTGGGAAATCTTGCTGTGAAAGGTCTTTCCAGGGGTCCTAGGAGAAGACCTTATCCCATATCTTTGGGAAAGAAAAAAAATCCTATATTATAAAATATATATATTCCTGTAGGAGACAAGCTTGGACTTCTTCTGGTCAAAATGAAGTAACAGGGTCCAGGTGCCACCTGGAAAAACTAAAACTTTATAGTTTATAATTTTCAGACACTTGATAGCAAGGGGTCCAGGTGACCCCTAATAGAAGGGAAATAAGGTGAACCCTTCAACTTCCCCAGCTTATTCTGGAGTGGCAATATCCATATCAAAGTAGATTTTAGAACAAGGAATACTTACCAGGTATGAAGAAAGCCCTTCCTTCCATAGTTAAAGATTGATTTCTTAAAAGGACGTAACTCGTAAATGCTTGTGTACCTAACTATAAATCTACTGTAATCGAAAGTCTATAGGCATCAAGAAAAATAGATCAATGGAACAATCCAGAAATAGACCCACATGTCAGAGGTGAATCGAATGTTTTAAAACAAAGTCACAAAGGCAGTTCAATGGAAAAAGGCTAGTTTTTTCAACAAATGTTACTGGGATAACTGAATGCCCATGTGCAAAAGGGGGACCTTGATTTATGTCACGATACGTACAAAGATTAAGTCAGACTGGTTCATTGACCTAACTATAAAACTTCTAAAAGAAAACCTCAAATTTATATTTTATCAAAATTAAGAACTTCTGCTTTTTGGAAGATCATACAAAAATGAAAAGCCCTTTACTAGGGGAAAACGCTTATCAGCTATGACTGGCAAGACAGGTTTCAAGACTGTACAAAAAATTCTCAAAGCAAAATACTAAAACACCATTTAAAAAAGCCTAAGGCTCATTAAGTGAGCCACTTAAGGCTTTCCAAAGTCATTCCTGTCTCCTTTTGTGCTGGTCTATCCGTCCTAGATTTAAGGACTGCTTGATGGGATTGGTTTCCAGCCTCCTATACAGGGAATTATGATTGATAATAAAAGGTGGGAACACTCCTCAGTCCCTGCTTAGGCACTTAGAATCTTGTGGTTGGGCTAGCCCAGGTCTGGAACAGAAGCTCCCCTTGCCTGTGAGGCCCCATCTGAGAATGGTAAAACTCTTTGGAGTGACTCTTGCTTTGGAAATGATAGACCATGCTAGGAACTACTGGTTACCCTATGGTTACAGCCAGATGGTAGTCTTCTGGGTGAAGACTGTGATGGGGCAACGAGTAAAAGCTAAGAAGTGAATAGAGTGAGGAAAGCTTCACACGGGAACCTCGTGCTGCGCGGGGATGGCCCATTTACAACATGATTTGAAGTGTGTGTGCTGGCAGTGAGGTGGAGTAAGGCGAGGTTCTGGCTATAAAGTCCCTGGAGCTCTTGGCCTCCAATCAAATGCAATTCTTTTTTTTTTTTTTTTTTTTTTGGGGACAGAGAGAGACAGCATGAACGGGGGAGGGGCAGAGAGAGAGGGAGACACAGAATCGGAAACAGGCTCCAGGCTCTGAGCCATCAGCACAGAGCCTGACGCGGGGCTCGAACTCACGGACCGCGAGATCGTGACCTGGCTGAAGTCGGACGCTTAACCGACTGCGCCACCCAGGTGCCCCCAATCAAATGCAATTCTGACATAAATTGGGGTAAAACTAAGTCTCCACTAAGTCTTTAAGTCTCACAATTGTAATAGCCAAGACCATCATGCAGTAGAACACTGTGCACAGAAACATCCAAGCAAAATCTGTGTCTCTAGGCTTTTCTAAAGGTTTTACCTCTTAGAAAATGTGACCTGAGAGGTAACCACGGAAGACTTCCATGCCTTGATCCTTCCCCCTTATGCTATCCCAATAAGGAAAAGCTTTGAGCCTCCTCCTTAGAGAGGAAATCCTAAGAATACGACTGTACCTAAACCTAGTGCATATAACTGATGGTAATTCTACACTCAAATTCTGAGTTAGGGTGATTTTGAATTCTTAACTCCCAGATTTGGACAGCTGAGCTACATCTCCTTCCCTCTTATGTTTCCAGACCGGTCCATCCGGTGCAGAAGTTTTGCAATTAACTGGAACTCTGAGGCCAGAGCAGCAAATGACCAGCAGAATTGGGTGTCTAACAAGAATACTGTATTGGATGACCTGTCAGCCTTCACAGCCTAAGCACGTCACCTTTTGTACATTGAGGATAAAGGAGGGAAAAGCTGTAAGCTCTTGGCACATTTGTGGTAGTAAGAGCATGAGGAAAGAAGTGAAAATTCCTTGTTCATAACACTTCAACGAGAATGCAAATGAACAGCAAACATTAGTAAACAAGGATGTGCGTGTTTTCACATAAGAAGCTCAGACATTGTTATAGTTGTAGAACCCAATGCTCGTCAAGGATGGAGATGGAGAGAGCATCTGAGGGAATATGGGGACATGTGCTTACTGCTCGAAAAAGGTAGCAAATCTCCCTGCATATAGTAAATGGACGCTGGCATCTGCACTTCTGTGCACACTTATCTAAACTCTGTGGTCAGATACCCCTTCTATGCTGGAAGCCCCCAAGACCACACCCAGTTTCAAGGATGCACCAGGATACTCACAGGACTCTATGTATAATGGTATTCATGGATGTTTATGCTTTGCAGCCTTTCACAGTGATAAGCCGTAAAGAGCAAGGGCACATGGGGCAAAGTCTGGAGGAAACTAGGAGCAAGCCTCCAAAAGTCCCCTTCCGGTGGAGTCCCACAGGAAGTGCTTCATCCTCTCCGATGAGTTGGCACATGAAGTGAGCTCTACCGAGAAAGCTCATTACTCAGGGTCCGGGGTTTTCACTGGGGGCTGGTCACACAGCCACCCTCTGCTTAGCATATACCTAAATCCCAGGCTCCCAGAGAAAAGCCTATGTTCAGTGTATACCACACTCTTTGCACAGTTAAGAATGGCTCACTGTGCCTCATGCTAGAATGGTAGGCCCTCCCAAAATTCGTGCTCCCAGGTGGCTGCCAATGGTCAGCTTTGCAAGCCAGCCTTTCTCAGGAGAGCTCTTATCTCTCTTCTGCACACCTCCTTTGCTGTATTGGCCACTTCCCTTTCTCTGTCTTTAGAGTCCTGCTGGTGCGGAGAAAATCCATCCACTGAGAAACTTCTGGGGATAATGGCGTTACTGCATTGAGATTCTAGATTTTACAAATGGTAGGAATCCCACAGGACCCCATAGTCCATCTCCAGAGTCAGAATTCTGGTTGGCATTTAAAGCAGACTACAGAGTTGTCAAGGAGGTACATCACAGATCCCTTTTCTATATCACGGTCGACTTAGCCATGAGGTCTTGCCAGGGTGGGGGGATAGGTGAAATGGCTCTGCCATGCAACTTGAGGTGGTGTAAGATATCTCAGGCATCTTCTCTAGTTCTGGCAAAGCGTTATGTGGGTGGTAGACCTGCATGGATCAAGTGAGGGTGGGTGGAGCCTCAGTCAATGAGCATGAGGCTAGACTGGAATCGTGTCACTTGGTAATTCAAGTTGACTCCACGGTATGATAGTTGGTCAAGGAGCATTTTGCTCCTCTTGTTGGAAGGTGAAACAAGACGTGCCATCGCAAGTGAGGGAGAATGACCGGCAGAAACGTGGCACTTACCCTGCAATCACTTGGCTAAGTATCTTTTGAGGATTTGATGTTGAGAATCTGGCTTCTGAGTCCAGTTGAATGTGTTTCCCCTTGGAAATTTCTTGGATGTCTGAGGAGATAGGATTTAGTTGACAATGGAAACATTGAATGGTCAGCACCATCTGGAATTCCAGTCTCAGGAATTCTTAGATGATAGAATTTTCCAGAAGTGGGGAGGTAGACCTCTCGATAGGCTTTGTGCATTAATGAGATGGAAGGAACAGAAGCAAGATAATCTCAAACGAGGTATGAGGACATCAGATTCTGGCCAGCCCTGTGTAAATGCAGTGGAGGAAGCTCTCCTGGATATCCTTGAGATCACAGAACTAAGTTCCCAGTAGTGGAGCCTTGCTCGGGATATCCTTGACTTCAGAAGTGAGGTCAGGCTCTTCTGTAGAATCTCAGGAGGGACTCTCCTGTTATTTGAAGTCCAAAAGTGGTCTTAAGTGCATCCAGGAGTAGACTCAGCTATGAGTAAAGTGCTACTCTGGCCCTCTGCCCAGAGACTGGATCACTGCGAGGGCAAATTGATCCTAATGATCCCAAAGAGGCATGGACAGAAACTTCTCTTGAGGAGGTCGTATCAAGGAAGAGTTGACTCTCTGTACTCCTTTAATGGATGGAATGATCTTTCTGTGCTTGGGGATCTCTGATTTCTGAACCATGTTCCTGTGTACCAAAGCTTTCATCCTGGTTCATCTGGAAGAACAACCTTTTGAGTCCTAGTTTCTTCATGTGGTGATGTTCCCTCCTCGGTCAGGAAGGTTGACCTAGTTGTCGTAGGAGACTGTTTATGCTGTACCCTTCTTACCAGCCTGCATGCTATAGGCATTGAATCCTGACAACCAAATAGCCTTTATGTCTCTTGGGGCCCTGACTAGAGATCTAATCCACATTAGATGACTACTTCTTTGGCATGGGCAGAGTTGAGGGAACCAAAGGCAGATGGTCTTCCCTCTGTTATAGCCACAGGACTTCATTCTTCTCCCTCCTTCCTCTCAGAATCCAGAGGGAAGGGGAAATAATCAATGACCCTGTGGCCTGATAGTGAGCTGAAGTCCTAAAAGACTGGCCTAGAGGAACGGGGCTAAATATCCCAACCTCTCTCCTCCTACAACCAATGAGCAGTGCCAGCAGGTGTTGGCAAGAGAAGCAGTGGATGTCTTTCCCTCTATCCTCCGGGCAAATACAAATGGGTGATCCTGTCAGAGCATAGAACAGGGTGAAGAATGGTAGAATGAGTGGATCTTTGGAGGCAAGCCGAATAATCACACCCAGTCCTATCCTGCTGCCAGCCTATTTCTTGGCCTTTGTTCAAGTATAACGAGGATCGACAGCATTCTGTATCTAGAATGCTGTAGGATCCTCCCTACCATTGGGGCTCTCTGCTCTAGGGTGGCCACTGCCTCTTTGGAGCCTTTTTCAACTCTTATTGTGGTTCCTCTGCCTGACTTGGTCATAAGGAGATGGTCTCCATGCAGGTGTCCTTTCTGGTCTTACCACCACACCCACTGTGGTTGCTACTGTTCTATGCTTCTCAGGTTCTCAGAGCAGCAAGAGAAGTGACCATCACCATCAATTCCACACCTGTTGTCCCTGCCAACAATGCTGATTTTAAAAAATGTAAGTGTCTAGTAAGTTTGGTCCTTAATTTTCATCGGAACGTCGTTCTCCGGCTGTGGCTCTGTCTACAATGAAAGCCACAGGTAAGGTGGTGCAAGTAATCCGTGGCTCAAAAGGCTGGTGAGGGTACAGGGATCTGGACTCTCAATCCCACAGTGGCCTCTTAATGAGTTATATAGCAGGAATTATCTAGCATCTTGGCAATCTCTTCAGTCCTTGTAGCATGCCCTAGTGGGTGTGAGGCAGGTTTTCAGTGCTATGTCCCCTTGTGTCTCTGCCATGTGCAAACCCATTGGCTCCTGGAGCAGCTCCACTTGTAACAGCCAGCACCTACCTGCATCTTCTTGGAGGATGGACCTCAGGTGGCTTAGGGTGCACACAGTGGGGGATGGGGGGTGCCAGAAGTGCCTTGACAGATGACTGATGGCTGCAGGTGTATAAATAGTCCGGCTACTCACCACCATGAGGCCAACCTGAGATGATTTACCCAGTTTCTGGAGCTGGCCTGTAGAACCAAGTCAGTTGTACCCTGTGGGCTTAGCTTGATACGAAGACCTTGTGTGCTTCCTTGCCTATCTGGCCCCACTTCCTTGCTGCCCAACTAGCGGATTCTGACACTGCTTCCTACAAGCTTTCACCCAAACTTCAGAATGGACCTTATGATGGGTGACCCACATTGCTCATGTGGTCGTCTTGCTTGGTGTCCAGCCCTGTGGAAGTTAAGTTGCCTAGATATAACCGCTAGACTCCGCTTCCTGGGTTTTGAAATGGGCAGAGCACTTTTAAGACTGTGGCAGAGAAGGGATTCAAACCTGGGTTGATCTAGATCCACAGTTAAGAGCAAACGTTGGCATGAAGCAGCCCATGTGATGGGGCTGGAAGTGAGGACAGCGAGAAGGGGCAGAATTGCTCCCTAGGATGCCAGAGAGTCCGGACTGCAAATGGCCCTGGGCTACAACCAGCTCTGGTTCCTTCTGCTGAAAACCTCCTCTACCAGGTAGTTAAAAACCCGCAAAGTAACACCTTAAGTGAACCAGGAGAGAGTTTTCTGCCTATAGGAAAGAAAGCCTGGGGCCAACTCTTAAACACATCCTTGAAAAGAATGTTAATCTTGGGGCGCCTGGGTGGCGCAGTCGGTTAAGCGTCCGACTTCAGCCAGGTCACGATCTCGCGGTCCGTGAGTTCGAGCCCCGTGTCGGGCTCTGGGCTGATGGCTCGGAGCCTGGAGCCTGTTTCCGATTCTGTGTCTCCCTCTCTCTCTGCCCCTCCCCCGTTCATGCTCTGTCTGTCTCTCTCTGTCCCAAAAATAAATAAAAAAAAAAAAAAAACAAAAAACGTTGAAAAAAAGAAAAGAATGTTAATCTTAACCTAATGGTGACTTGTGTGTAATTATGGCTGCACACAAGTACACTCACTATGAAAACTCCTCGAGCTCTATGCTTACGTGTGCACTTTTCTATATGTATGTGGAAAAAAATCTGACTGTAAAGAGAAAAAATACATGGCTCCGTACATCCTGACTTGGTGGGAGTGCTGCCCACAATCCTATCATGAAATTTTTGCTAAAAAGGATCCAGGACTCCTCATAATCAGGGAGAAGGGAGTAAGACCTCGCCTACGTCCTCCTTATGCCCCTGACCCATGCTTTGCAACTGCTTTTTCTTTCCCAGATCAGACTTAGGCGAGAAAAGAGGAGATCCATAAATATTTGTCTGCCCTAAATAGATAGCGAAGAGATTAAGAAGTTGGGAACCCTACCGGGTAGACGGGAAAGAAGATTGTGCACCGCCTCCCCCCCCCCCCCCCGCCCGCCCCCAAGGTGAGGAGGGGACGCTGCCATTTCTCTTGAACCATCTTCCCCCTCAGTCAGACGCCTGGCTCAGTTCTCAGCCATAGCATCTGTTAGTAAGGCCATAAATCAGGCTCAGATGGGGTCAGGCCCCATCAGATTGCGGATGGCATTAGGCTAACAAATGGGGAGTGGGGTGTTTATATTAGTTTTGGCTCTTGAGTTGAAGGAAGAATGCTGGCATTTAGCGTCATGATAAACTCAGCACCAGCACATCCTGGGTCAGCAATTATGCTTCCAAGATTCCTTGGGAGGAGCTGGGGCAGAACCTCCCTGGGCCAACATGGCCACCGGAAGAGGCATGCCCCTGATAGAGGGGGGCTGGGCTAAACAGGGACTGGCATGACAACTGGGCACAATGCTATTGCTGGTGTTTGTCTGGAAATAGACACACGGCAATCACTTCTGTACTCCACGCCGGCTGCCCTACTGACCCCCTTGGAGTGGATCCGTTTGTTAGCAGCTACCTACCGGAAGACCCAGGAGTTAGGTGTGAAAGCAGGTTATAGCGGGGGTGGGTGATGCCGGTGTGGGGTGGAGAGCCTGCCATCATGATGCGGATCCAGTAAGGTCTCAGCAAATCCAACGGGAGCTCCAGAGCAAAGACTGCCCATTAGAGATGTGCCATGCTGGGCAGAAACGGCCGGGCCCTAGGACACCTGCTCTTCCGGAGAGGCCATGGGCAACAGCATGCATTCTATGAAGCCTCCCAAAGGTGCTGCAGCTTTGTGCTCTCCTACAACTGAACAGCTTCTCTCTTGCAGGGTATCCAAGCAGCTTCCTCCAGGGCTGCCACATGGGGATTCTCCTACCCACACCTCCCTTCCAAGAACTCGAGTCCTTCGGAGAATCTGTCTGATGAATCCAGATGGTGCCCCCATTTTAACCCAACCCTTGAAGAACATGTGTAGCTCTTCTAGAACTCGATCTGCACTCCTATGGCAGGAAATAACTTGAGAGGTAGCTTAATCACCTACTCCTACAGCTACGTCCCCCTTTGTAGCTCTTCTAAAAAGCCCAGAGTCCTAAAGGGTCTGAAGCTATGTATTTAGTAAAGTCTTAATATCTCCAAGAGTCTTTGTTGAAGACCCACAAAGCATAAGAAGGGGGATGGGAAGGAGCCACTAAGGGCACCTGATGGTTCACTGTCCTATCCCTAGTGCTTCCAGGCTGGTGCTCAGCCCAAAGCCAAGCAAGGCAGGGGATGTGCCAAGCTCAGAGGCAGGCACTCAAATGCTTGATGTGGGCAACTGAACTTGGGATGGCAGCAGAATGTCAGACTGCATTTTCTAAAAATGATCACACCAATGTTTGTCCATTTTGCCAAACCCAATCAAGAGGGTGGGGGTCTACATCCTCACCCCTGGAACTCGGACCAGGCTTTGTATCTGCTTTGACGGACAAAATCTGGCAGAAAGGACACTCCGTCATCCAAGGCAAGATCATAAGGGGCAATATCGCTTCCAGCCAGCATTCTCTCTTTTTGGGACACTTGTTCTTGGAAACCACACCATGTTGCGAAGGAAGCCCAAGCATTCCTGAGAAGCCCAACTAGATATAACCCGCGCTGACTTCCCAGCCATGGGACCAGGGAGAAAGAATCTACATCCAAGGGTGTGAACGCCAACTAACACCATGTGGAGGTGTCTGCCTCCCACCCCGTGGGGAAAAAAAATGACTATTGAACGTGCTCAATCTGGGCAGAAGACACAGGATACAAAGTACACCCCAACTCCAATGACAACTATGAGGTCTGGGAAAAGGCCTCCTTTTACGGTGGTATAAAGGTTCAGGGAGGTGAAGTCCCACCCCTACAGTCACCAGGCTCCTAAGGGAAAGAATATTCAAGCCTGCACCTGCCTGGCCCTCAGCCCTGTATCTTTCCTTGCTAATAATGATCATGGGTGGTCTTTGTGAGCATCCCCAAAACAGAGGCCAGGCAACTGGATGTTCACACAGAAAGCACTTGTTAGATGTCTGGAGCGAGGACTCCTTAGGACATAGAGATAAAAAACCTCCCTGCTCGGGGAAGGAGGCACTGCCTTCTGGAGCTGGTCAACCTCAGAGTTCCAGATGGATACCAGGTTGCTGAGAAAACCCGTCCTTCATAAAAGCTGTAATTCAGAGCCCCTTCCTCCGTATGATGCTAGAAAATGGGCAGGAACAGCTTAGCTTCTAAACCTCTTTCTCAGCTGTAAAATGGGGATAAGGAGTTTGCCCAAGCCCGCATGTCCTGGAAGGGACTGGTGATGCACACCGTGGCCCCTAAACGGTGGCTTTCTTCCTTCACCTACTAAAGCCGCCCCCAATGCAAGTGGTAGGGATGTGCTGATAGGTTTCTTTGCACCCTGGGCCTCCGGTGTTCTCAGTTCCTGGTTCTTGCTGGCAAAGCCCGGGGACCCTCGGGCTGGCTCAGACCCTAGAAGCAGGCTTCTCTTCTCCTAGATCTCAAAGTTCCTGCCAGCAGAGGCAACTTCCTGTCTTTGAGGTGCAGTTAGCCCATCCAATGCTTTGAGACTGAACAATACCCCTCTCTGGGGTTTTGTGGTCCCCTCTGTAAAGGGTAGGTGCTGGTTCATGGGGCCAGGTTCTTTGACATCTGTAGATGGTGGTGAGGGGGCTCTGCACAGAGGAGCTCAGGAGCTCTACCCACGGTCCGGGAAACTTTAGAAGAATGGCCAAGGAGCTGGCACAGAACTGGGTAATAGCTGATGAGGGGCTGGTGATGTCCATTCTGGGCTCAGTCACCTATGAGATGCAGAGGCCATAGAAGCGGGAAGCCAGGTCGAGGACCCCTCGGAGGAGGAGGAAGGAGGTGGGCAACAATCATAGCTCCCGATTTCCCGGCTTGCCTGAGGTGCCAGACGCTGGCTGTGCCTCTTAGCTGCTGGGAGACCTTAGGTGAGCCCCTTCTCCCCGCTCTATGGAGCAAGGAAAAGGGTGATTGAGATGAGGTCACTCAACTCTGCACGTGTGGTTTCCCATGAAAATGCTCATCCGTGTCCACGCTGGGCATGGAGAAAACTGTCTTGTTGAGGCTGCAACCGTCTCCATGGCTGCGGCTGCAGACTGAGACGTCCCACTGGGAGATGTCACAGGTTGGATTTCTGGGAAAAAGACTGAGATGTTCACTAAAAGGGATCCACCCTTAGGGAAGAGGGGGGAAAGTCGAGCGGCAGCGTGAACCCAGTGCGACAGCCTTGGCTGACCCCGTGGCAAGCCCTGGAGCTAGGGTGACCCTTCAGAGGTGTGCCGGGGGGGGGGGGGGTGGCCTGGCCAGGCCTTTATACCCCCCCTGCATGGGCATATCCCCAGCTGTGGGCTACGGCAGAGCAGGGCATGACCTTTGGGTAGGTGGCTTTCTACAGCTGGGGGATCGGATAGGAGCAGTGAGTCCCAAGGAAATACATGGAGTGGGGGTGGGGCAGGGAGGGCTTCCTGAAGGAGGCGGCCTCTGGCTTGAGTGCTAAAGGTCACGGGAGAAGGACTTGGCTAGGTGAAAGACAACAGGGGTGGGGGTGCAGGGGGGAGGGATGTGTAGACCAAGGAAACCTGGGTGAAGGATGGGGAAGGTGGAGGAAGGAAAGGGCAGTGGCCGGGCCCATTGCTGTCCTTGGACAAAGCGTGTGCCTGTTTGAAGTCTCTGGGAACACACTTCCCCTAGACAGCCACATGGCTCACTTCTCTCTACATTCAGGTCCTGGGGAGCCTTCCTGAGGAGGGGATGTTTGAGCCAATGACTCTCTCCCAAATGGCAGCCCTTGCTGCACTCCATCTCGTACCTTGCTTTGCTCCCCAGCTGTCCTTGCCCCGAGAATGGAAATCTTCCCGAGGGAAGACCTATTCTGTATCCTCTGAAGCCCCAGCACTCAGAGCAACAGCCACTCACTTGGCTGCACTTGAGGGCTCTGCCCGAGTGAGCGAGGAGATGGGAGAGGAGCCAGGGCCGGGTGGCAAAATGTACAGTGACCTCCTGTGCAAGGGTCCTGGGGCAGAGGAGCTGGTTTAGAAAACACGGTGCATCCCGGTAGCTTGCCCGGTGCCTTGGCCACTGGAGCAGATGTCCTGGAGAGGACAGAGTGACCTTCCTCCCGGAGACCTGGAGAGAGAGGGACCCTCACTGCGGCAGATACGGCCCATCCGCCTGTCTCCAGGCCAGATGGCACCTTAAGCCGGCCCAGGTGTGGATGGGGCCAGACTCCCCAGAGACCTCTTTCAGAAGTCTCTCACTGCAGCTTGGCCTTCAAGTCTCACACCTTTCTGGGCAGGATGTTCCTTTATTGCAAATCCCCCCCCCCCCCCAGCTGATTGTTCTCAGGACCCAGCCCTTTGATGGTTTTATTGTCCCTAAATTCACACCAGGCCCCAATAACTTCAGAGCAGGTAGAGAACGCAGAGCAGGGAGGGTGCTGTGAGCGAATGGCCCAGGATCAAGGCCGGAGATTACAATCTATAAATCTGCAGGGACCGGGCTTGCCTCTGAAGGTTTCCGTGTGTGGGGCAGGGGTGGGCCCTGCAATCTCCGGCCCAGAATGCCAGGGCTAAGTGAAGCAAGGTGGCCCCCCCCCCCACCTCCCGGGGCTCCCACGTGCACCTGCTTTTGCTGCCCGTGAGATGGTTGGTCCATGCATCTGACTGCTGCACTGCCCGGCAGGGACCAACGCTAGGACCGAGTGTCATTGGAAGCTGAACCTATGAGGCTTCATAGTCGTCTCCACACGTACCAGCTCCTGCTAGAATCGGCTTGGCTGACTTGTGGGTCCAGGGACCCCAAATTAAGATGATTTGGGTACAAGTTGGTTAGTATTGTTGCTTCCCTCCCGCCCCCTCCCCATCCTTTCCGGGATGACCTCCAAATTAAGAGGGCTGTAAAGGAGATGACCATCCTGAGCAACTAAGACTTATCCTCCTGGGAACCTCGTGAGATACCGCCTGGAATAAACCTCAGAACTGTTCTCCCAGGAAGGAGGAAGCTGGGGGCCTTTAACCACCAAGCCCCGCCTCTCGTCGGCGGGGCGGGGTCGCTCCGGGTGTTAACTTCTCAGCACTTCTGAATTGTGTGTGATTACAGCCGCTCTTGCGGCTGGAGAAAGCCCTTCAGAGATGAAGGGGCTTTTGAGGTGGGGGGTGGGGGGTGGGTATCAGCATAAAGATCACGTGACGGGAGCTGTCCGCTGAACTTGGAGGTGAACTTCAGGGTGGTCTGCAAGGCAACGTGCAGGCCACATGTGCTGCCTTTGGGAACTCGTAGAGCTGGAAGCCGACACAAGCCCCCGTGTGCTTGGACCGGCACGGCAGCCTCGGTTAACCCAGCCGGTAAATGTCGAAGCCATGGCCACCGTTTTCCTAACCCACTAGGGTGCAGTCATTCTTCGTCACTTTGTCCTGCTTGGCATCTGTAGATCCTCAAATAAGGAAACAGCCAAGGTGGCAGCCGGCAGCTCATCTGAATGAAGACCAAGAAGGCGGCTAAGCCAGCAGCCGGAGGGAAGCATCATCCCAAGTCAGGGGAATGGAGAAGGGGGCGGGGCGGTAAGATGCAACCGACTTTGGCATCACAGGAAACTGCAGGAAGGTCAAATATGGCTGGGGGAGAGCGGTGGTAGATGCCCTGGGAAGAGACCGGTGGGGCCGGACTATGACTGACTTCATAGGTCGGAGAAGGGTCTTTGGCTTTTCTTCTCAGGCCAGTAGAAAAGCAGAAGCGTTAAAATAAGATCTTGAAATCTTACTCTATCACCATGGATGGAGCCAACTGGTCTCCTTTCTCCCATTCGCTCTAGAACAATCAGTAGAAAGTCACGATCTCATGGTTTGTGAGTTCGAGCCCCGTGTCAGGCTCTGGGCTGACGGCTCGGAGCCTGGAGCCTGCTTCGGATTCTGTGTCTTCTTCTCTCTCTGCCCCTCCCCTGCTCATGCTGTCTCTTGATAATGTTAAGCGACTCCCACCCACCCCATCCCCCCACCTTTTTTTTTTTTTAATTTAGGACAATTCCTAGGGTCAGGCTAGAGCTGGTATCCCTTCCCCACTGTGTCCAGGGGCAGGTTAACCATTTACCAGCGCACCGCTGACACCAGGGGAAGCTAAGGGGTGGGGAAGACCCAAACTTTGGCAGGTTTGGCCGCTGCCTAGAAGCAGATCTGACCAAGTTAGTCTAGGGGGGGCGCTCAAGAGCAAAGGCGGCCCCGGGGGCAGAGGACCCGTGTGCCCAGCTGCGTTATCGCTGGGGAGGCAGATCCTAACTCTGCTAACCACCTTCCTGGACCTGAACTAGAAGCTGAGAATCTTGCTACGGGGCCCAGCCCCGCTGTGCGCATGCGGGAGGGGGTTTGCGTTTTCCCCACCTGCGAGACCCTGCTATGGGACAGACGGGCACCGAACCCCGTTTCCGTGTCTCCACGCGCCCTGGACCAGCCGTGCTTCGCCGCCTGCCCCTTCCAGCTACTCTGTCTTTGCTTTCTGGCCTCCAGTGGAGTGGAGTGGAGTCAGTGGAGGAGGAAGATCAGAAGGTAGAGGGAGAAAAACACCGGGTTATTTATTGATTCCAACAGCAGAATGCTTTGAACCTGCAGTTGCCTCCCCCGGGGCTGTTTATACCAGACGTTAATGGGGCTTACTGCTTTACGTCTTTCCCCCTATTATCTTTTAGGAGACCTTTTCCAGCATATTAAAAAAAAAACAAAACCAAAAAAAACGGCCGGCCTGCCCCCTCCCCCCTCCCCCCTCCCCCCCGTTCCTGCTCTATCCTTCTTCACATTCGTCACCAACTGATGTTGTATTTGTTTAGCGGTCCCCTCCCCTGTGGGGAGTAGAGCTTGGAATAGGAGCTCCCCGAGGGTTGGGATTTCATTATTTGCGTTGACGGCCCTGTCCTAGCACGTGGAACAATGCTGTGGGATTGTGTCGTTCGAAGGGGACACTGAGTGAAAGGCCCGTGTGTCCCTGTGTGACCCAATATGGCGGCTCCATCAGTAAGGTCCCAGGCGTGTGGGGGGTGGGTGGGCGCAGTGGGGGGAAGGCGAGGGCATTTAAGGGCTTTGGAATGGATTCTGCGTGTTGGAGTATTACAAGCAGGGGCGCCTGGGTGGCTCAGTTGGTTAAGCATCTAACCCTCGGTTTCAGCTCAGGTCGTGATCTCGTGGTTCGTGAGTTTGAGCCCCATATCGGGCTCTGTGCTGACAGTGCAGAGCCTGCTTGGGATTCTCTCTCTCCCTCGCCTGCCCCCCATCCCCTGCCTGTGCTCTCGCTCTCTTCTCTCTTTCAAAATAAACTTCAAATCGTGTTAAAGCAAACAGGGTAAGGTGAGGCAGCCCAGGGGGCAGCAACTGGAGGCCACTGTTAGAAGGGAGCCATCGGGTTGAGTCTGGAAAGGCTTTGGATTCCCCCAGCAGTGGTTGGCGACCAAGAGGAATACAGCCGGCAACAGGGCTTCGACAGAACTGACGGGACAAAATCTGAGGACAAGAGAGAGGGAGGGAGACAGCCTGGTTCTCCCATCTCTCTCCTCCCATTGGATGAGCTGCCGGCAGGGAGTCTAGGAAGCAGCCCCCGGTGGTGTTCGTGCACAGGGCTGCGCGGAGGGAAGGGCGAGAAGGGTTTACGACGGTGGTTACAGCAAAATCCTGGCCTGGCACGCTGCAGGTATTCAAATATTTGAAGAGGCTGGCTTCTGCTTTTCCGTCATTCAAGGAGGAACGGAATGCAACTGACCTGCAGGGATGTAAGAAAGGCCATGTGGCCGCAGGGAAACGGACCGTTGCCCCAACCCGGCCAGTCTCCTGACTTCCAGCAGGCCCAGACATCCAGTCTCCTGCCCGTAGGTTCCGCACACGGGTGGATCTGTTTCTAGTGGCCAAAAGTGTTGATTGGAACAGTCTGATTCTGGAAAGGGAGCGCTCGGGGGTGGGCTACTCTTGCTCAATAACCTGCTATGGCTCACCACTGCCTTCAGAATCAAGTTCATCTTTTTGCTGAAAGGCCCCAAATACAGGCTAGGGAGGTTCCACCAGACATCCACACCTTCCCTTTCACATCTACTGAGTGTGGCTTCAGCCAGGATAATCTGCTCAGACCTTGTATCAGCTAGCTATTGCTGTGTCAAACTTATTCCAAGGTGCAGTGGCTTAAAGAACTGAGTGTGTATTATGGCTACCGAGTCTAGGACTCAGCTTGGGGGGGAGGATCTTGATCTCGGGGGGGGGGGGGGCTCATCCTGCATCTCTGGTCAGCTGGGGTTGGGGAGCAGCCCTGGGCTTTCTCAGGTAGTATTTGGGGGTCAAGTGGCTATAGACTGGTCTAGAATGGTCTTGGCTGGGCACAGCTGGGCCACGTGACCTGTCCTTCTCCAGTAGGCTAGCTTGAGTTCACTCAAGTGATACTAGAAGGTTTTCTGGACTCTTCAGAGTCCAACGTAGCAGATGCCTTGAGGCACCACCCGGGTATCCTTTTTCTGGACTGACCCATCCCTCCCCCAGGTGCCGTGGGTTTTGGCTGTTGATGGTTCACAGTCCAGTGGTTCTCTGGGCACTGCTGTCTGCTCCTGAGGCGGGAGCCTGACGCGGGGTGAGACGGCTCCCTTAGCAACCTGCGTTCAAGGGCTAGGGTGTAAATGGTACGTGGAGGGCTCGGTGCATATGGCTAGGGTCTACGAAGGGTATAAAACTTCCCTCTCCTCACCCCGCTTGAAAGCGGGGTGGGCCTCGAGTTCTCCCAAGGCGTGTTTGGGGCAAGATTGTGTCCCTCTGGGGTGATCCAAAACTTATAAGTTCAGGAGGTGGGGAGAAAAGGGTAATTAAAAGGCTCGTTTCAAACAACAATAAACGTTGAAAAGCTTGCAAAGCTTCTCTTCACATAGTTACTTCCCCCAAGATACTGTTTAAAAATTTATTTTTTAATGTTTTAATCTTTATTTTTGAGAAAGAGCGAGCCATGAGCAAGGGGAGGGACAGAGAGAGAAGGAGGGAAGGAGGGGGACACAGAATCCGAAGGGAGCTCCAGGCTCCGAGCGGTCAGCACAGAGCCCGACGCGGGGCTCGAACTCCCGAGCCGTGAGATCGTGACCTGAGCCGAAGTGGGACGCTCAACCGACTGAGCCACCCGGGCGCCCCTAAGATTCTAATTTGAGTTGAGTGCAGTCACACAGTGTTACAGTGACAAGTTTGTCAAAGCTGTGCTCACAAGTGTGGCTACCGTGTGTCGGGACACAATGTTACTACAACACTGTGGTGTGTGTTCCTGTGTTGTGCATTTTATTTCATAACAGGAAGCCTGTGCCTTCTACCCGCCCCCCCACCTTCACCCATTTTTTCCATCCTCCCAGCCACGCCCCTCCCCCTGCCCCCAGCAACCACCACCTCTCTATTTATGGGTCTGATTCTCCTTTTTTGTTCCCGAGCTTTCTAGGTGCCACGTGAGTGAAATCCTGTGGCATCTGTGTCACCCTGACTTACTTCGCTCAGCATGGTACCCTCTGGGTCCATCCGTGTTGTCGAAACTGGCATGATCTCCTCCTTTTTAGGGCTGTATAGCGTTCTGTTCTATAGACACCCGTCTTCCGTATCCATTTGTCTATGAATATTGCTTCCATACCCTGGCGATTGTAAATGATGCAGTAAACATCGGGGCTTCTATCTTTTTGAACTCGTATTTTTGTTTTGGTAAACACCTAGAATTATCACATCGTGTGTGTCGTATTTGTATCTGTAGCTTTTTTGAGGACCCTCCATCCGTTTTCTTTCTTTCTTTCTTTATTTAAAAAAAAATTTTTTTTTAACGTTTTATTTTTGAGACAGAGACAGAGCATGAACGGGGGAGGGGCAGAGAGAGAGGGAGACACAGAATCGGAAACAGGCTCCAGGCTCTGAGCCATCAGCACAGAGCCTGATGCGGGGCTCGAACTCACGGAGCTTGAGATCGTGACCTGAGCTGAAGTCGGACGCTTAACCGACTGAGCCACCCAGGTGCCCCCCTCCATCCGTTTTCTAAAGTGGCTGAACCCGTTTGCGTTCCCACCAACAGCGCCTTGAGGGTTCCTTCTTCTGTATCCTCACCTTTAAAATGTCCTGGGAAGTGTTCGCAAGTGGGGGAGAATGAGGGGGTTCCACAGGAATGTGTTCTCTAGGGTTTATGCCAAGGACAGCACGGTCCTTTCCTAATCCAGTACCCCCACCGCGCCAACCGCCACCCCGCCCCCAACAAAACTGGCGGGTTCTTTCGCCACCGTGGGTTATGCAATCAAGCCAAGCACTTGTCGGATAACTACACTCCATTGAGCCATTAACATCGTGGCATTAATTCCTGTCGCCTCCCTCGAGATGGCCAGTGGGAAGCCACTGAAAGCCTTAGACCAACTGGCTATGGCAGGGTTTGGTTCGGGGACAGGCGTGGCATTTTGATCGGATGGATGGGAACCTTGGACATAAAATCCTGGAGCCCGGGCCTCTTGTGGCCGAAGTCGGCCCCAGCTGGGCTGTGTTTGCACCCGGTGGTGATCCGATGGAGGGAAACCAGGACTTTGCACTGATTGCATAAGGTCCCAACAGGCATCCAGAGCCCGGAAGAACGGCGGTGGACAGTCGGGCATTATGATCCTGGAGTCGACCTGGAAACCACAGCCCCGCTGCACGTGGTCTGATCTGAGCAACCCCTCCGGGGCAAGCGTTGACCTAGGCAGCGACATAACTGGTTCCCAGCCCGTGTCCCTCCTCCAAAGGCAGCCCTCACGTTGGCTGTGTGCACTGTTGGAAATGGTGGCCTCCTGGTGAAGTTTCTCTCCTCCCGGGCATCTGAGCCGCCCCTGTCTCTTTGAAGATTACAGGGCTTTAGCATGCCTTTAAAGTGAATTTTTCCCCCTGTGTTTTATTATAATTAATGGCCAAAAAACTCTTCTCTTTTTTTCCCCCTCCCTTTATCTCTTAAATATGTTTCTTTCCTCTTAAAAAACGCAATATTTCTTTTAACCCAGGATATGGATGGGCCTGTCCCTAGCAGGGCAGCTCTGGCTTCATCTGTCAACTTGATTATGCAAAGCCTCTGTTTTCAGCTGGCATCTGAGGTGGATTTCAAAGCCGTGACTCATGTGTGCTTCAGGCCGAGGACCTGGAGAGCAGCTCTGTCCGACGAGCTCCCTGCACAGGCCTGGCTCTTCAAGAGAAGGTCCTCCAAGGCCCTGGTGGCTCAATGAGTCACAAAACTCTTTGTGAGTATGTGTTCAGGCGCTGATGCAACCACACGGTCTGATTCTGGCAACCTGAGCGGGCAGTTCCGGACTCCTTTTGATACAAGAGAACCGTCTGCAATCTGCAATCGCTCGGATGACAGGAGTTGAGAAAACCCTCAGATAAATGTGCAAAAGTGTAGGTAATTGACAGGAGATGGTTCCCAGTTTTCTTTTTTTTTCTAAATGCTTTATGATCTATGCACACAACAGAGCAATGCATAGACGTCCTCTAGGTACAAAATTGCAACAATTCAGGACTGTTACAATATGTCCCGGGGGTGGGGTGGGGTGGGGGGGGAGTGTGGTTGTGTATGCGTGCATACACAGGATAGATCTAGGATAAGGTTTCTCAATTTTGACATTAGCCATACTTGGAGCTGGATGATTCACTGGGGGGGGGGGGGCGGTGGGGGGGGGCTGTCCTGTGTGTTGTACGATGTTTTGGAGCCTCTCCGACCCCTCCCCGCCGATGCTCGCAGCACCCTCCAGGTGTGACCACTAAAACTGTCCTCAGGTATTGCCAAATGTCCCCGAAGCAAAGTCACCCCCAGCTAAGAACCAGTATTCTACAAAGCTGCATGCCAAAATCGGAGCGCTGAATTCTTCTGGGTTGCACAAC
Organism: Panthera onca; assembly: GCF_046562875.1. Taxonomy (NCBI): domain Eukaryota; kingdom Metazoa; phylum Chordata; class Mammalia; order Carnivora; family Felidae; genus Panthera; species Panthera onca. Next base: position 10,151,385 of record NC_138350.1, on the reverse strand, counting down.
GGGGGAATCGTAATCAAGAGGGGATTCACTGGGTTTTCAAAATGTGTGTTGCTTTGGTCGGGGAGGGGGTGTATACTCTAATGCGAAAGAAAGCTTAGGTGCCTTGCAGTAATCCGCAAACGATTTATCAACGAAAGGTTAGGTTTTCAAAATCCAGAAAAGTCGTGAACGTAGTGTTCAGGGCCTAAGTGTTCTGAAAGCAAAGGGTTCGGTGCATGGGTTCCCGGGAAGTAAATGGTGCCCTGGAGTGAAGGCAGCTTATACACTTGGGTACCAAGTGTCCTCAGGAAGCATTAAGTGTGCTCGTCTCTAGTTATTCACTGTGTACTTGGCGAAAGCTTGCTTCTGCAAGGTGCCTGATCGTCCTTGTTTGTTCAATCAGGAGGCAGCTTTCCATCCCAGTGGTAAGGAAGGTGTCCTGCCTGCTTTGCCCCCAGTAGTAACACCCTCGGGGCGATGCCAAAAGCGAGACAACTGTGCCATCCGAGTTCAGTCCCTACGATCTTAAGGACGCCTCTCTCCACAAACCGCTCCTTGGAAACATTCCTGTAAGATTTCGGGAAATCCGTTCAAGATCATGGCTCAGACTGGCTTTGGTCCAGTCCCTGAGGAGATTGTGAAAAGCCAGGGGACCGATTAGGGCGTCTGGATGCTTTGCAAGCATCCCGGGGGATTCTGATGTAACCTTACCCTGTTTCTTGCGGGCCATCTTCTGCCAGGGTGTGCTGCTAGGGCCCCCCCGTGATGAATGAGGGGTGGAATTGAAACCACGATCAAATGCTCTTCGGTTATGACAAACCACCGCGAGGAAGCTGGGGTGGAGGCCGTACAGGTGGGCCCGTGGCCTTTGGCTATCTCAAAGATCGATCTAGGTTTGGAGTCTCTGTGGGTTGGGCGTGGAGGGGCCCTCCCACACGTGCAAAGCAGCGAGCAAGACCAAATGTGCTTTGGGGGACTGCAGACCTCCTATCTGAGCCGCGTGGATGGATGGCCAGCTGAATTTGATCAGGACGACTGAGATTGGGCATCCAAAGCCTGGAGGCCTGGGATTTCTCAATCACAAAGTAAGTTTCTGTGCCCCAAACCGTGCTGCTCGGAGGAGAGAGGGCTGGGGACAAGGGCGCCCACAGGAGCTCAGTGCTGGGGTGGATTCCCATACCCCAGCCCTCGTTCTGCCTGGTCCTGATTCTCACGTCACTACCCAGAAGTCTTGCCCAGTTCCTGCAACCCTTGATCTTTGAGCAGCTACGTGTGCACGTTAGCAAAGCAGACTAGAAGATCAAGCACGACCCGCCCAGGCGAACCGACCGGCTCAAGGTCTGCTCAGTCTGGCCTCAGAGAGGCCTGGGCCGGAGGGTACAGCTCTGGTCCGCAAAGGATGGGCCAGAAGCTCCGGGAACGAACCTCTGCAGAGAAGAGTCTGGCTTTCTGCGGCCAGCAGGGATGAAGAGAGAAGAGGAAACCGCTTAAAATAAAAAAAAAACAAAAACAAAAACTCAAGTCTGGAACTTAGCAGTAACATACTAAGGCTCATTGCCTAGTTCTTTTTTTTATTATTATTTTTTAACGTTTATTTTTGAGACAGAGAGCATGAATGGGGGAGGGTCAGAGAGAGGGAGACACAGAATCGGAAACAGGCTCCGGGCTCCGAGCTGTCGGCACAGAGCCCGACGCGGGGCTCGAACTCACGAACCACGAGATCATGACCTGAGCCGAAGTCGGCTGCTTAACCGACTGAGCCACCCAGGCGCCCCTCATTGCCTAGTTCTAATAAATGTATAACCTAAGAGGTTAACATTAGAGGAAGCTGGAACGAGTTCCCACAGGGAACTTTCTAGGTCTGCAGGCTCGACGTTGGGCTCGTGTCCCCATTCAGCCGTTTACCAGAATTCTTCGCAGACACAGAATCGTGACATTCCCCCAACCCTCCACCTCTACTTCCCCGTCTGTAAAAATGGGGAACAGGGGTCCTGCCTAATGGAGCTGCGATGGCTTAAATGGCATTAAAGTGTTTGTACTTTGCTGGTACACAGCTACCTCTTTAGGACCAACTAGTAATTTCTTGGCGTGCAGATGGTGTCTGCCAATCAAACCACATAACTCCGATCCCGAGATGCTGGTTGGATGTGGTTTTCTAGTCTGCTTGTCGAGTTGTTTTGATCTGTGAATGGGTAGTTTCTCTGACTCGCACCTCTCAATGGTAGCCTGAAACCCTCCTGCCCCCGGGACACCCTGGCCACCTGCCCACATCACAGCATGACCGGGTGCTTTGTCTGCGTCCAGTCTTGCTAAGCCCGGTCGTGGCCTGAGGCACAGCCCTGATGGTACGGGAAAGATCTTTTCAGTGGGAGTGTTTATCCCACTGGCCAAAGTCCCTGTACCCTGAATTAAGTCGACCCAGGGTACTCTCGGAAGGAACAAGGATGTTTTTGGCAGCCTTCATTGGAATAGGAAATTGGGAACAACTTAAGTGCCCGTCAGGAGGATGACCCCCATAAAGGCGGTCTGTACTACGGACTGATCTGGTGCATATCAGTCGGCCTCCTTTCTGATGGCCGCTGCCACATGGAATGATCTCCAAAACCAGGTAAAAATCCTACGTGATCCGCAAAAGTCTACAGCCTTCATGTAAAAAAAATTAGAGGTGTGTCTTTAAGTATATTGAGCGTCCGACTTTGACTGAGGTCATGATCTCGCGGTTGGAGAGTTTAAGCCCCGCGTCAGGCTCTGCGCTGACAGCTCAGAGCCTGTAGCCTGTCTTCGGATTCTGTGTCTCCCTCGCTGTCTGTCCCTCCCCTGCTCATGCTCGTTCACTCTCTCTCTCTCAAATAAAACATAAAAAAATTTTTTTAATGAACACTTGTAAGCTCAGCGATAGGTTTTTCGTCGACTTTGAAAGGTCAGACGCTTGCAGCTTCTCTGCTTAAGGCCGAGAACCCACACGGGACCCCTGGTTGGTTCTGGGCTCGGTATGTTTGCGAACCTTGGCTGAGCAGTGCGATGCCTCTGCCTGGTGGCTGGCCTTCCGACCCTAGTGCCCTCGGATCCCTCAAGGCTCTGGCGGCTACCCAGAGGCGAGGCTGAGAACCGAAGACACATCTGCCCGGGTGGCCACGCCTCCGTAAGAAATTGGTACCAGAGCTGGTGCTGCTTTGAGAGCCTTTTCAGCTCATTCTGAACATAACCTCGAATTACCATGAGCCATGACTGTGGGACCATCCAGTTCACCCTCTGTGTTCTCCAGAGCGCCCCCTAGTGGTGGGAAGTAAAGAGGTTTCAGTTTCATTTTCATGGCGAAGAAACTGGGTCCTTCCCTCACCTGTGAGCCTCTGGGTCCTTCCCTCACCTGTGAGCCTCAAGACCCCAGCCTGGGCTGCCATGTCCGATTTCCCCTGTGTCAGGCACTGTTCCGCAGTGGGGTGACAGGCGAGCTCCCTGCCCGCATAGAATTATATCCTTGCAGAATGCTTTGGGACACGCCTTCTAGGGTCCCAACTCTGCACCCCGTTTCGACCACAGCCTCGCTGTACAGGTGTCAGGAAACCTTGCCTCGTGAGCCGCTGTGAGCCTCCTTTTATCTGTGAAATATGAATGCTTTCAAGCACCCACGTCCCATCCCCATGCTGCGAGAATCCTCAAAGCCCCGGTTAAGCCCTGGTACCTCGTGATCGCTACCATCATTCCCCCAAGTGGAAAAGGGTCTTGAACCACATACTTCTGGAAAGTTCCCTGGTGGAGCTAGGAAAAGAGGAAGAAAAAGCCTGTAACTCCTGCTGACTTAATTTCAAATGGGAGCCTCAGAATAATGCGGTGTGTTGGCCAACCCAAGCCTGGGATCAATCTGGAATCTGTTTCACGTCCTAATTTTGTCACAGGGAAAAAGTTCCTAAGGATTCTGAGTCCGAAAGGCTGGAGAGCAGTAGTTTCCCCGAGGGAAACGAGATCTTTGTGATAGATAGACCTGTCTCAGTAGGAGCATTGCGGGGATGTAATGGGGTCCTCCCGCCTTGCCAGAACCCTCACCCGGAGTGGCTTCTCTAGGCTGGCAGGACTGCTGGCTCCCATGCCAGCCCGTGGGTCACGTGAGCACATCTGCCGTCCCCGGAATTGTTCCTGCCCAGAGTAAATGATGGCTGTTTAATCAAAAGCAGGCCGAGCCTCCCTGGCCCGACCAGTACCTTGTCGGCACCAGCCTTCCCCCCACCTCTGCCGCTGAGCTTTGGTGGTACGGGTCCCAGGGACCCGGGAGGCTTCGTCTACACTGTCCAGAAGCCACTCCTTCGGAGGGCGTCTTCCGGAGTTTCAACCCTGGGCACGAGCCAGCGGCTCCGAGGCAGGAATGAGCAGGTGAGTGACAGAGGATCCCCTGGGAGTTTCCATGTCCCAGGGGGGCTACGGGCCACCTCTGGCCTTGCTGCCTGTGTGGGATGATTCCAAAGTCAGGTCGGATGCCAGGCGTGAGATGCATTTGCTTCCATGCTCTGTGGGGTGCCCTGAAGGGCCAGGGGGAGTGAAGACCCCTACCTCTGTTGGAAAACCTTACAATTAAGTGCTAAACCCACTTGGCCTAATGCCTGCCGGTCCTGTTGTCCTGGTATCAGGGGCAAGGCTCGTAAGGTTAGCCAGGACGGCATGAGCCGGATGCCAGCATTAGTCGCTTGAGCCAGAAATTCCAGCAACCCCTCACCCGCCCCAGTGGGGGAGCTGTGGGGTCCCTGGGGGTCCGCCACACCACGTTCTAGGTTTCCTCCATTAAGACAAGAAGCCACCGTGAGACCTTCTACTCCCACGAGCAGCCTGGGCTCACCGGTGCGTTCCTGGAAGAGCCCCGCTTTCTCCTGGCTGCTCTTGGGGCTTGAGGTCCAACGGCCAGGGTCTGGTGGGACTTTGGTCCCTTTCTCTGCAGGAGATACAAATGGACAGATTGGCTCACCTCCTCTCCCTGAGACTCGAGAGAGCCGAGCCCCCACCTCCCCCTGCCCCCCGGTGCACAGCCCAAGTGCCTTTACGTTCTCCTAGAACTCTTCCAGAAGAGTCCTCTCTGTCTGCCTGCTGGTCTGTGTTCTGAACCCTGGGGGCAGGGGTTATAACGCAAAACTGCCCACGCGTTACAATGACGCAGACGTGAGAATTTTTCACCCTCTGTATCTGCCGCTCTTGTGTGCACTGGCCGCATTATTCTGTGTAATCTTACTGCAGAGCCCCCAATTTCCCCATCTGTAAAATGGGACAATAGTGCCCCCCTCCGAGGCCTGCTCTGAGACCTAAATCAGCAAGTATTTTCTCAAGCACCGGGAACGCGCATGCCGGGTCGTGTCGTGTAAACGTTATTTGGTAAACGGGCCCATTGAATCGTCACAAAAACCCCTGGGCGAAAGGAACTCTTGTGTTTCTCTCACTAGTGAGGAAGCCGGCCAGCAAGCTGGGGCCTCTGTGCCCCATGGGGCACACGGCTGGCAGGCGGCAGCCTCGGGATTTCGAGTCTCGGCCATCGGACTCCAGTCTTTGTCCATACACGCGGTTTGATACTGTAGCTAATCGACCCGACGAGCTGAGGCAAGATGGTTTTTCTCTTTGAACGTGCCCGCTTGTGTTCTGCAGCGACATGATCCATAAGCCTTCCAGACCACTGACTTCTTCGCCCGTCACTTCGTAGCCGATCTGTTGTCCCGTTAAAACACTACGAAGTCACGTCGCAAGCCGTGTGCCTGTTAACTAAACACGGGATGCGGGGAAAATAGACACGTTAGGAGGAGGGACCGTGTTAACGAACCACATACTTACTCTTCTGGGAAGTTCCCTGGGGGAGCTAGGAAAAGAGGAAGAAGCCTTCGGCCGACTGCCGGTGTTTGAACACCATCCATGCAGGACTTCGTGTGTCAAGAAGGCTACTGAGCTTTGCGGATGTTCTGAGGCTGTCCTAGGAAAAGGGGGGGTTCTGAGGATTGAGCTCGCTTGCCTGGGAGGGTCACGTGGCGAGAGACAGGGTTTGAAGCCAGGTGTCCTGGTTCCTGGGGGTGTGCTCCCGGCCGGCCTCCCTGGGGCCAGCCAAGCATCCTCCCGGCCATCGTGGCCACGTCGTCTGTGAAAGCCAAGTGCGCCGCTGCCCATCCTGCCTGGGCCCCGTCTAGCAGCGGGCAGCGTGTGTGTTATTCCCGCCCCACCTTCTGGAATGACGGTGGGTTGGCCTGTAGAGGACGTTGAGTAATAACTGGAGAAAGGGCCACTCCGGCTCCCAAATAAACAGGCTGGTGAGTGATGAGGGGACCCCTTCCTCCCCGGCCCCACCCGGGCCAGCTGCCGCCACCCTGCACACGTTTCTTTCGCAAAGGCGGGTAAACACCACCGGGACCCACTTCAAAAGGCTCCGTGGGCAGCCGTGGAGGGGGCGGCTGCTGCTGATGGAAGCGACGTGCCTTTGGGGGGGGGCTGCGGTGGCCTCCGGTAACAGACGGCCCCAAGATGTCCAAATACATCAGCGTGGAGGCCTCAAAGGCCCAGAGACCAGAGCAGGAAAAATAAATAATTCCGTTATCTCTGATGAATTTTTGCCTTTGATCTCATTTTCCCCCTCCTTCCATCGCTTTCTCCCCACCCCCTACCCTGATTTTTCTCTCTGCTACCTTTTTTTTTTTAAAAAAAAAAAAGAAAAAGAAAAAAAAAAAAACCCTTTCCTCCTCGTAGTTTGATTTATGCCCCGAAGCGCTCGGCGAGGCTGACGTTCCCTGATGGATTGGTGGAATTGTTCTGCTCCGAGACCCCTAGCAGGCAGCTGGGAAGGGGGCAGGGGAGCAGCTGGATGGCTCTGGTGAGGGAGAGGCTGTGTAGACACATGCAGGCAGACCCGGGTCCTGGGACAAGTGGAAGCGGGGCCCGCCCCAGCTCTGTGTTTGAGCCAGCCTGGCAACGGGGACCAGGACGCTTTTCTGCCTTTTGTTCCTCAGGTGAAGGCTATTCATGCAACAACTATTAAGTGCTTACTGCATACGAGGCTCTAGGAAGCAAGAGGGGAGTACAGGAGTGAGCTAGAGGCAGCTCACGTGGCTGCTGTTTCCGTCACGGTGGCTCGTGCCAAGGTCTCCGGCTCTTGGTTCAGATTCTTCGCACTTGACTGGCTCTGTGACCGTTTAGCTACTCAACGTCTCTTCGCCCTGGTTTCCTCACCTATAAAATAGGGTAAGCGTCTACACCATAAGGTCAGTACTGCAAGCATCCAACAGCAGGCATAGGATGCCAGGCACACCTATCAGTGGGGGGAAAGGCAGAAAATAAGGAACCCAAGGAATAGCCAACAGAAACACATAAGCTAGCTGGAAGTTTCAGAGGTGGTTTGGGGTTAAGAGTGCATGTACAAAGGTCCTGGGGCTGAAGCACTCAAGGAATTAAAAGCCAGTACCATTAAAGCTTGGGCATTCAAGGACTAAAGGAGATTAGAGGAGTTGGGAGCAGAGTCTTACAGGACAGGATCGGGAATTAAAAAAAAAATTTTAATATTTTTTAAAAATATTTTCTACTGTTTTATTCTTGAGAGAGAGAGATGGACACAGAATCCAAAACAGACCCCAGGCCCTGAGCTGTCAGCACAGAGCCCAATGTGGGGCTCGAACTCACGAAATGTGAGATCATGACCTGAGCCAAAGTCAGACCCTCAACCAACTGAGCCACCCAGGCGTCCCTAATGTTTATTTTTGAGAGAACGTGGTGGGGGAGGTGGGGGGCAGAGAGAGCGAGACACAGAATCTGAGGCAGGCTCCAGGCTGTCAGCACAGAGCCCGATGCAGGGCTCGAATCCACAGACGGGGAGATCATGACCTGACCCAAAGTCTGATGCTTAACCGACTGAGCCACCCAGGTGAGAGGTGAAGCTGATTGGGAATGGCTGCTTCTCGCTCTCTCCTTGACAGATAGCAGTGGGGCAGTGATGGAGCCCAGCCGGACTTGGCTGAATACAGCACGTGGAAAGGTCAAGGCAGCCTCCCAAGTTTGGGAGCCCCTGGGCATTGAGGGGTGCCACTCACTGCAGCGAGGGAGGGCTGCCGGTGTGTTTCCATTGGCCAAGTGGCAGAGGCCACGACTGGAGCGGCTGAATCGGTCTTGCACACCTAAGTGGAAAAAGGTTTGAAGCCAGAGCCAATAAAAAGGTTGAGATCTGTGCAGGCAGGTGGCTGTGCTCCCCAAGTCGGAAACCAGGCACCCAAAACCTGATTTCATAATCAGTGGTTTCCAAACTCTGCTGCGGATTGGGATTTGTAAAAAGTACTAATACTTGGCTCTTACCCTTAGACACTGATGTGATTTGTACACGATGTGACCTGGCCCTTGAGATTATTTTAGAGCTCCCAGGTGATCCTAACGTGGAGCAAAACTTGGGAACCATTGTCGTAAAACTTCACGCGTTATGTCTGTGCCAGGCATTGCTCTGAATAGAGGGCATACCCTAACTTTAGTCCCCAAGATCTCTCTCAAGGTTTCGTTGGTCACCTATACAGGGGCGATGGGAGTAACTTTAAAATTAAATCACTTGCCCAGAGTGACACGGCTAATACGTGGGTTATATTTGAACTTGAGCCATCTGACTCCAGATGCAGGGCTCGTAACCATTATGTCACGGTGCCTCTCCACTTTGAGATAGAGCAAGGAAGGGGGAGTGGTGGGAAAAGCTCAAGGCCTAGAGACCGCCATCTTGGAAATTCCCCCCGAGCTCCTCCTGAGGCTCCGGGGAGGCAAGACTAAGGGGGGGGCACGGACAGGAGGCACCCAGAGGGGGTCTTCACCATCAGATCTGGCGCACAGTCTAATTTCCTCACTCATACTCACGTGGGCTCCCTGGGTTGGTGACAAGCACGTGGTTGGTGGCCTCCAGGGAGAGATGCTGGATTGAGGCACTCCTTATGGGGAACGCCGTCAAAGGAAGTCCTGCCTAGTGTGGGGTTGTACCTGAATGACCTCTAAATGCTTAACGCTCCGACTCTTTGGTTCGGTATTAGGGAGGTCACGGACCAGCTTTTGTGCTACCGAGAACTCCCATCCATCTTGGTCACCATACTCTTGCTCGGCTGACCTTTGAATTTGGCTGTGTTGTGGCCTGGCTGCCTTAAGAATCTACCATAACTGTGGTGGGATTTCTTTTTTCTAATTGGATTTTCACAGTGTTCTATGAATGTGTCCCCGTTACCCATCGTGGTCTGGGCATTTGGTGGTTTCCGGTTTGGGGCCGTGATGAGCAACGCTACTATGCACGTTCTTGGATGTATCTGGCGATAGGAAAGGGGACTTCTAGGCCACGGGGCAGACTTGCACCTTGATCTAGTGAATGATGCCCAACCTGTTCTCCAAAGTGGTCTGGACCCTCCCACAGGCAGCTCAGGAGAGCTCCTCTGAGCCACCCCTCTGCCAACTCTTGTCCACCTGGAACGGGCCTGTTCCCACCTTCCAGCCCTCTACTTTCACTGTCCCTCCCCGGTACCTTCCTTCCTTCCTTCCTTCGTTGGGTTCATTTTACCCTCAAAGTGATTCTCCGGGGAAAGAGATGGTAGGATCCCCATTTCCCGGATCAGCAAACTGAGGTTCCTCCCACATCACCTTGACGGGAAGGGCCAGATCCAGGTCTCATGTCTGCCTTGCACTCAGTACCTTCAAGGATCAGAGTTCTCCCGACCCTAAGAGTGTCCTCCGTATCCCCTAGAGTGTATACAGCACGGTGGCATCTTCCCCTGGGCAGGAGTAACTTTCCTTGTGGGCATTTGCATTCTAAAAGTTCATGGAAATAGCTAGCACCTTGCCGCTGGAGTCCTGGTGAACGTTAGACGAGCTCATGGTGCACGGTAATCGTGCAAACGTCAGCCACTTTTCTTAGGACCTGTGGAAAGCGTCATTTACACAACCACCGCTTCCAGAGGAAAACGGGATGCACTCGAGAAAGTAATCTAGCTTCAGCAGTTAAGGTGCAAATGTTGAGGAAAGTTTCCTCTTTAGAAGTCAGAGCTTACACCGCCAGAATTTTGGACGGTGGGAGCGTGCGTGCGCGCGCGTATCTGGGAGGGTTACGGTTTCTGGAAGGGGCAGCCAAAAGGCCGCCTTGATTCGAACAGGAATTCGCCTCAGTATGGTCACCCTTACGTCTCCACTTCCTGCTAGCCTATCAACTAGGAATAAAATTCTAAATGGATGATCTTCCCAACAGAGGATAAAAGAAACCCAATTAAAGAGACGGATAAAAGGTTAAAATAACAGAATTAGCGTAAAACAACTTCCCGGGCTAGGTTAGGACCCTGGAAGCAGCCCGCGCCCCCCTCGCTGGAACTTCCCACGCCGGTAAGGGACACGTGGAACCCTCCCTGGGTGCGTGGGAGACCGTGTCCCCCCTCCCCACCCCCGCCCCCAGGGTGCATCGCCGGGGCAGAGCACGTCCTCCCTGTGAGTTTTCCTTTTTCCCACTTGCAGTTTCTTGATTGAGTGAGATTCCTAGAATCCATAATCTCCGTGAAAGGCTAAACTGGGGTTTAGGAACCGACGGAAGGCCTAAACTAGGGTGGTAAGTGAGGGCGTCGTGATGAGAAATAAGGCGAGAAGGAATGGAACGGTGATAAAGTCCAGCCGGAAACCAAAAACGCCATCGGCTCCCACGTGGCCCCCTGGGCCCGGAGCCCTGGCTGTCTTCCGACGGAGGTAGCTGGGCTCCAGAAGGAATACGTGTTTTGCTCACCTGCCATCTCCAAGGTTAGCGTGGTCGGCAGGAGGCCGTGAGAGAGCCTTTCTCCTTACTCCTGGCTGAACAGGACCCTCCGCCATCGTCTCCTGGGGGCCCCGGTGTCAGCCTGGTGCCCGCCTCTCCAGCAAATCTTCCTTCGAAGGTAAATACGACAGACATAGGCTCATAAGCTGCGTCCTCGTGGCAACCCCCCCACCCCCCACCTACAAAATCTCTTCCTCCCCTCCTGGCTGAGATGCTGCATCTGCCTTAGTCACGCCCCATTTAAGGAATGTTTTCCTCCAGAACTAGTTAAGGTCCCCATGGCTTCTAGCGGAAAGTGTGGGGAGTCCGGACTGGCCAGGGCCACAAGGGAGGAGGCGGGCAGGCAAGGTGGTGCCTGGCTCCCCAGGGTGTGTAGGCTTGAGCGTCCAGAGTCCTTCATCCGTGGGCACCGGGTAACCCCACTGGAGACGGTCCCGCTGACCCCGGTCTGCAGGGGAAGGGGGCACAGAGCTTGGTGGCCAAGCCCGCGGTCGGCTGTGGGGACAGGTGGCCAATTTACACCTGCTTCTACCAGCTGCCGGCGGTTTCTCAGATGCACCTCACATCCCTAGGCTTCATTTTTCTCTTCTGGAAATCGGCAGTGGTTGTGGGATGAAATCGTGTTCCGAGCGGCTGGTGGGATTACATAAGGTCAAAGGCGGAAAGGGGCTTTGACTGCCCCCCATGTGCCCAGACACTGCTTTTAGCATTCCAGTAGGATTCCTCCCATGCTTGACGTTTGCTGCTCGGAGTTGAAAATTAAAGGGAAATACTCCGAGGTCCTCCCCCATTCTGTAGGATTCTGTCTCCCCTGAGGCCATTGCGGGGACCGGATGAGGTTTCCTGAGACCTCGTATGCCTCGTGCACAGACTTCAGAGTCCACAGAGCTGGACCGAAACCCCGGACCCTCCCCTTGGCGCGCGGCTTTGGGCAATGACTTCCCTGGCTATGCCTCAGTTTCCTTGCCTATAAAATGGAGATAATAGAGGCTCGAGGTGCTGCCGTAAGGATCCGACGGGACGGTGCTTGGCATTTGATGAGGGCTCTGTAAACACGAGTGATGAAGTGCACTCTCCCACTTTAATTTTTTTTTTAATGTTTTTAATTTATTTTTGAGAGAGAGAGCATGAGCCGAGAGGGACAGAGAGAGAGGAGACACAGAATCCAAAGCAGGCTCCAGGCTCTGAGCTGTCAGCACAGAGCCCGATGCGGGGCTCGAACTCCTGAACCGTGAGATCCTGACCTGAGCCGAAGTCGGACACCTAACCAACTGAGCCACCCAGGTGCCCCCATCACGCCCCGTCTTTAAGACCGGACATGCAGTAATAAAGAACAAGGTTTTCAGGAAAACGGGTTATAATCGTTGTGCGTTCAGCTTTCCCCCCTTTCTTCCAGCGAATCCCAACCCCTCCCCACTCTCTCCTATCTTTCCCTTTCTCTCCATTCCTCTCCGTGGAGAAGAAAGGACTCTGTCTGAGAAGGTCCCAGCCCATCTGTTTCAAAATTCAGGGAAAGACGCCAAACAGCCTCCCCAGCTGGGGCCTCACTGCCTCTGATAAGAAGGATAAAGGGAGGTGAATTCTGAAAATTAAACAAATCCCGGTGTCTTTGAAAGGTCACCCGGCACTGAGGTTGGCCGTCCTGTCGGTGACAGACTACAGGGCCAGCCGGCTGGAAAGAGGCAGCCTTGGGAACGGATGAACCGTGTACCTGGGGCAGCCCCAGAGAGGTAAGCAGGCAAGCGGCCCGGGAGATGACGGGCGTCTTCTGTAGACGCTCCACGGGCACCTGCGATGGGCAAGCCCCAAGAACGAAGGGATGGCCACCTGGAAAAACTCACCTTCTAGCGGAAGGTTAGCACTTCTGTCTGCTGCTGGGTGGGTGTAGAGAAGTCCTCTGTCCAGAGGCGGACTTCTGATCCCTCAACAGTACCAGCAGGATGGGGCAGGGGGTGGGGGTCTGCTGACCTTGCTAGGGTCTGCATGAGACGTGACGTGCGTTGCTCCCTGGCTTTGGACAAGGCAGACAGCCGCGTTCCCTGTGCCAGCAGCCTGGTCTCTGTGTACGGGACGATAGGGCGTCCAGTCCACGGGTCCTGCGGTGCCCAGGAGGTGAGAAGCAGGACCAGGGGCCACACAGGGAGAGCAGAGATGTGGGGGCCCAACTCTTGGATCCAGTCTATTGAAAACGCCCCACAAATACGCCATTCTGGGGCTGGAAGCACAAGGAAACGTACCTGCCTGATTTCCTCCAACCCTTGTGCTGCTCTGCCCCCCATGTGACAGATGGCAAAGCAGAGGCTTTGGATCCTGACGCTCCCCAGCTGTGTAACTCACATCGCAGTGACTTGCCCAAGGCCCCCGTTCCCAACTGCGACACAGTCCTGCCTCCCCGTGTCTCGGGTCTTTGCCTTACATGCGGTGGTAGAAGGTCCCCCTTCCACCACCACCCACCCCGAAATCTGGAAGGGAGTCTGCTCCTGTCGTGGGCTAGAAACTTCTAGAAGCTTTAACGCCCAGGGCAGCACTTCCCATGGATTCGGGAGCTCTCTGTGCGTGTCTCGCAGGAAGGACGCGCAAACCTCTGCGCACCAGCCTCCAGTCCGATGGGTCTGCGAGCCACAGGGGCTCGATCCTTCTGAAGGCCCTCTGGAAACCACCAGAAATAGAAATGGCCGCAGTCCATCCCCTTGTCTTTTCCCATAAGCACAGACCGTACGTGTGTTATGTGTGTTGGGTGTCTCATTCACGCATGCGTATTTTAGGCAACATCTATGTAAACGTGTTCTATCCATGCATACACTCATTCATCTATGCATATACACACATACATGTGAACAGACGAGTGAATGACACGGGTTGCTTTAATCCAAAGGGATGCCATGGACGTTTGCACCTTCCAGTGGTTCCTGGCTCCGTGTATTAGCACGCTACAAAATAGTGCAGGCGAAGAAGTCCTTCACCACTGCCAAACACCAGCCCCCCAGCAACTAGCCAGGACACCATAACATCACCTCTTTTGGCCGCTAGTCCCTTGTGTGTGTGTAATGGGGATAACGCGTTCATCGCTGAATCCTTGAGGATCAGATAATCCTACAAGCACAAGTCTGTATCCTCTCGAGGCCTCCCTTCCCATCACTGCGCGAAAGCGTCCCCACACCTCAGCTGTGCCGCTCGCCCTCAGCACGGGATGTTACACACGGCAGAGAAGGAAAAAAAAAAAAACGATCTGAGGGAACCGCTCTTGGAAATTGCGTCAGGAAAGATGGTCTCAAAACCCAGCCACCCCCATTCCTCCCTTCCCTGTGTGCACGTGTCACTCCTCACAGCGAGAGGCGGGGCTCTCTTTTCTCTCTTCCTGCTGGTGGACTGGCCCTGGGACCTTCCTTAGGCAACAGAGTGTGAGGGAGGTGCTGTTCCGGGGCTTCTGAGCCCTCCGGTGGACTGTGGCCGCTGCCTTCCCTTCCCAAAGCCCAGCCGTGGCGCCCTGAGGACTCCGTGATGAGAGGCCACGTGGGCGTTCCGTTCGAACCACCCGGCAGATACAAGCACACGAGGGAATCCCGCTGCCCAGATGGGGGCAGGAGAACCGCCCAGCTGAGCCCTGCCCGAAGGCTGGATGCACCACATAATGAGAAATCAGCATCGTTTGGAGCGATTGAGTTCAGGGATGCTTGTTACGTGGCGTTCGCTGGTTTCCCCTGAGCTGTAAGCTCTCATGCTGGGATTTTGTTCTGCTTCCACTGTGTCCTTGGGTCTAGCGTGGCTCCAGTTGGTAATTGACTTCAACTATCTATGAATATACTTGGGCATTCAAGTGGGCGCAGTGCCTTGTTCACGGTCTCCCCAGGTCCTGGGCCACAAAACCCCCACCCTCTTCTTGATTAGCAGTGACTTGTGCGCATTCTTTATCTGGAGTTACCTATTCTTGCTTAACAAGGGCAGGTAGACAATAGTGATACAAAGCAGGGCCACTGGGGTGGGGGGGGGGGGACTTGGGGGTGTCCTCAACTTACCTAGACAGTGAGATGCTCACACGCCCCCGTTCCAAAGGCGGACTTTCCAAAGGTCCTGAAATTCAGGACCCAATTTCCTCAGTTGGGGGGGCTGCACCCCCATTCGCCCCCTACTCTGGACCAGAAAAGGCCTTTTCAGTTTCTTCCCACCTGTGCTGCGCAGACACACCCTCCATCCGTCCATCCAGCGGTGGTTTCCACTAGGGAGGGGGAGCCTGAGTCACTGGTTCCCTAGCTCTGGGTCCTAGTAGGATCTGGAGAGAGGCGTTTTCCCCTCCCTGCCCCCCATCTCCCACCCTGTAAGAGCTTTGGAGAAAGAGGCTGCTTCTGGCTGGGAGAGGCGGGCAAGGGAAGAGGTGCCCAGCTTCCCCCAGCACCTGCTTCCCCTTTATCTGCCCCCAGCCCCCCGCCGGCTGCACCTGACCCTCGCACGCTAGCGCTTTTCAGGAGCGGCATCCGCTTTGGGAACAGCGTTGGAGCCCAAGAGCCGTCACTTCCTTTGACGGACGCCAGTGCTGACAGCTAGATGCTGTTTTACAAACCCTGTTCTCCTGCGGCTCCCCCCTCCGTGCCTCTGGGTAGAGCAGGAGGCAAGCCCTCCACCAAGGACAGGGACCCTTGGCGGAAACGGGTGCACGCGCACGGGGGGCGGTAGCTCGAGCTCCAGCCTTTGCCCTGTTTCCTACCTGCTCCCCAGCTGTGTGCCCCGAGGCAAGTGAGTGCACTTCTCTGAACCTCACTGTCCTCACCTGTAGAATAAAGGCCATCCGCTTGCCGCGCGGTTACGTTCTTGCTTCATGGATTGCGTAAACTTCAACCGGCAAGCGTGTACTCCGTTTCTGTGGGTCAGTAACCAGGATGTGGCTGGAACGAGGTCACTCGGAAGGCGCCGGGCTGCGGTCTCATCCTAAGGCTCCTCTGGTGCGGGACCCGCGCCCGAGCTCTGATGGTGTCGGCAGCGTCCGTTTCTCGCGGGTTGCCGGACCTGCTGCCGGGAGTGGCTGCCCTCCGTTCAGTGCCACGTGCTTCTGTCCCCCCCACGGCCATTTGCGTCATCAAAGGCGGCGAGGGAGAGTCCGCTAGCAGAGAGGGAGGTCCCAACCGCCCGTGTCATTGCAGACGTGGCTTCCCATCCCCTGCACCACGTGCTGCTGGTCAGAAGCAAGTGCCAGGCCCCGCTCCTAGCGGGTGGTGGCGAGGGGGCCCGTTTTCCAAGGGCATGGACGGCGGGAGGCGGGGTCACCAGGGACCATCTTGGGTAAGCCTGGAAGACAGGCTGTAACTGGTGGCGGGGGGAGGAAGCACGTGGTGTGGGGCCTGGATTGTCTGTCTGAGGTTCCTGGCACTCAGCCTCCCAGCCGGACACAAGGCCCATTCAAGTGCGATCCCTTCATTAAGCATCCCCCCCACCCCCAGCCCGCCCCAGGCAAGGGTGTGGAAGGGAGCATGGAAACATACAAGGGGGGGATGATGAAGTTCCCTGGGGCCAGCAGCACAGACCCCAGTAACACCCCCATCCCTCAAGAGGCAAGGGGGGTGCTATAGACTCAGTGTTGTGTCCCCCACCCCCAAATTTCATATACTGAAGTCTAATTCTCAGGGTATTAGGAGGTGGGGCGTTTGGGAGGTAGTCCGTCAGGAGGCTGAGCCCTCAGGGATGGGGTTGGTGCTCCCATAAAAGCGAGAGCTCCCTTGTTTCTTCTGTCCTGTGAGTCTGCGAATTAGGAAGCAGGCTCTCACCTGACACCCGGTCTGCCTGCACGTTGCTCTTGGACTTCCCAGCCTCCAGAGCTGTGAGAGACCTATGTGCCTCGTCTAAGGTCCCCAGTCCGGGGTATTAGAGCAGCTCCAACAGATTGAGAGGGAGGGAGCAAGCCGATCCCGGAACCCAGAGCAAAGAGTGTAGGCAGAGGGCTGCCTGCCCGACTGTACTGACCCACAGGCCCCCCGCAGGGAGGGAGCAGGGCGGGGGTGGGGAGCGCTTTGCCCTCTCTCCTCACATCCCGCTCCTCCTTCCAAAGGCAGAGCTCCCCCGGAAGTCTGAGAGCAGGGAGCCCAGTTCATTGGCCCCCCTGGTCGGCCTCCGGGGAGGTGGAGGGTGGCTCTGGGGGCTGCCAAGCAGATCCTACACTTGCTCATCCCAGGCAGCTTTCAAGGCGACTGGCTACTAAAGCAGGATGCGTGTTTCCTGCTTCCAAAGACTAGAGCCACCTACGCGCTTCTCAGTCCTAGAGAGCCAAACACCAGTACGGCATAGCTCTCGGTCTAGCGTAGGGGTGAAGACGCTAGGGCCCAGGGCCCGGATCTGGCCCACCGCCTGTTTCTGCAAATAAAGTTTTATTGGGACACAGCCCTCCTCGTTCATTAACGTCTCGTCCATGATCGCTTTCGCGCTGCGATGGCGAAGTTGAGTAGTTGCCACGGAGCTTGAGTGGCCCTCAACCCTAAAGTATTTACTATCTGACCCTTCACAGGAAAACGAAAAACAAAAAAAGGTCCACTCCTGGTCTTGTGGGGAAAAAAAAAATTAGCAAAATAAGCTTAAGCTTATTAGCTTTTTGGAGGATGCGTAGGAAGAAATTAAACACAATGTTTACTTTTGAGAGAGGGCAAGCACGAGCAGGGGAGGGGCAGGGAGAGAGGGAGACCGAGAATCCCAAGCGGGCTCCACTCTGTCAACGCAGAGCCCGACTCAGGGCTCGAGCTCACGAACCGTGAGATTGTGACTGAGCCAAAATCAAGAGTCAGACGCTCAACCGACTGAGCCACCCAGGCGCCCACATGGTCCTATTTTTAAAGGTAAGTATGTGATTGGTGATTAATAAATGTTCAGTGTCTTGATTAGAGCACAGCGTGAAAGCCACCAGGTGACCCTGTTTTTGAGAGCGAGAAGCTCTGAAGTGCACTTACATTCTGTTTTAGAAGATGAACCTGAAATGGTCACGTCTTCCGGGCACATCTCATCCCCTCCCCCATCGGCTTGGTGCGCGCGCCCGTGCGGCCCTGGGGGCTCAACTACAGGAACAGGGGGTCCAGCAAAATCCAGGAACACCTTCTGAATTCACGGTGAATCTTCATTTAGGGAATCCTCCGTCGGGCCTCCGCAAACTCATTCTCGCCCGTCGCTCAGACGAGGAAGAAGAGCGTGTATCGTCTGTTCACTCAACAAACGTCTGAGCAACTTTTCCAGATCGGGTACCAAGGTACCTGAGCGGGGAGGGTATTTGGAAGCTACAAGCATTTATTCCTCTCCGAGTTTGGACCTTGATCTCAGAGAGGACCCACTTCAAGGCAGGTGGGCCAGGACCGTCCCCCAGTGTCCTGACTCAGCTGAGTGCCGGTTACTTACTAGGTGTGAGACCCAGGGCAAGTCAACCCCCACTTTCCTCGTCTCCCACAAGGGGCCCACCATTTCCCGCTCCATCTGATTGAGAAGGCAGTCGGGAAGTTGGAAAGAGACCGTGGAAAGACAAATGCTGTCTGATTCTGCTCATACGAGGTCCCCCAGGGTGGTCAGCTCTGGAGACAGAAAGTCAAAGCGGGGTTACCAGGGGCCGGACGGAGGGGGAACGGGGAGCTATGGTGAAGGGGCTCGGCGTCTCCACGTTCCAAGATAAAAAAGTGCCCGAGATGAATTCGGTGATGGTCGCACGATCGCGTGAGTGTATTTCATGCCACTGAACTGTACCCTTTCAAGGAAAACGTGAGGACTGAGAATGAGGTAGGAAAGCTTTTGTGAACGCTGCTCAACAAAGAGGGGCACCTTCTCGCTTGTGGCTGTCAGGCTTTGCTGCCACCCACGGCGGACTCTTGAGCCCTGAGTCCTCTGCTCCTCACAGCTGTCGGGCAGCCTCCCCACCCCAGCCCATCCATCACTCGGTCCCCGCTCTCATCCATCTCCCCAAGGCCATCCCAGGCACCACACGCCTCTATCAGCTACACCGATACCACCCGCCTCTCGCCCATCTTCTCCGGCCTCTCCTCCTGTACCTCCGTGACCCTCGCTCCTGCCCTTCCTAATCGTCCTCCAACTGAGCAAGATGCAGGAGAGAGAATTACAGCAGGTGCCACAGCAACAGACGTGGGACCACCCTGCTTGCAGCAGATCCCCCCGCCCACCCTCGCCCCGCTTCTGGAGACTCTGGGATTCTAGGGCAGCGCTTTGAAAGCCATGGATGCTTAGACCAGCCGCCTGGGGGGGGCTCCTTGAAATGCAGGGTCTGAATCAGGACATCCAGGTGGGGCCTGACGTTCTACGTGTCTTAACCAGCTCCCAGGTGATGCAAATGGCTGGCCGAGGAGCTGCCATTCGGAGAAGCCACGCCTGAGTTACCACCCGGCTGGCCCCCTGATGCCTGGCCCCAGGCGATTGTCAGAGGGCTCTGAGAAGGAGCTCAGGTGGTATTGAGCATGTTGCCTGAGAACTTTTGGGGACACCACAATCAATAGAACTTGAATGAGATTGGAGTGTCGCGTATTGATCTTCTGTCCCTCAAGCTTGTTGTGACCCATCTTGGAGGAAGAGGGGAATTTTAGTGGGATTTGAGAAATTCTCTCTTTACAAAGGTGATTGATAAGAGAACAGGAAAAGCCTTCATCGGAGAAGAATCCAAACAATGTAAGTGAATATCTCCCCGTCCGGGAGGTGGGGCTTAAGCTGCTTCCTCCCCACTCCCCACTCCCCACTCCCCACAAATAAGACAACATGGGAAGGAAGAAAACGGAGGAGACTGGAAAACACCACCTAGACCAGATGGTCAAGGTTACCGCCACCTGCGAGGGCAGGTGACTGACGTGATGTGAAAGGTACCTCACCTCTGCGGTCTTCTCCCCAGTAGCCCATAACCCCAGGGGCATCATGACAAAAACCTCGGACAAACTCCAAGTTCATTCTACCAATGCCCTGCCAGTACTCC
This sequence comes from Panthera onca, assembly GCF_046562875.1. Lineage (NCBI taxonomy): Eukaryota > Metazoa > Chordata > Mammalia > Carnivora > Felidae > Panthera > Panthera onca. The sequence goes on along the minus strand of NC_138350.1, from coordinate 10,131,718 downwards.
GGAAATGGGTCGTCACGAAATAACACGGAGAGACTGAGAAATTGCCAGCAGTGGGAGGAGACGAGATGAGAAGATGGCCGTGTGGGATCCTGGACGAGACGTTGGCACAAAGATAAGATACAACTGCGTATAAAGTGAGGACACCCGAATAAAACTGTCCTTTTCTTCCCCCACGAGTTTGTTCTCTGTATCTATGAGTCTGTTTTATTTTTTATATTCACACGTAAGCGAAATCAGACGGTAATTGTTTCTCTGTGACTTATTCCACTTAGCATAGCACCCTCTAACGCCTTGCGTGTTTCGCAAGTGACAAAATTTCATTCTTTTCATGGCTGAGTAATATTCCGTTGCGATTCTTCCGAATGCAGTCAGAGTAAAGTTTAGTTAGTGGTTCAAAACCAACGTTGGCTTCTTAGCTTCGATGAACAAACGTCCCTGGTATTGGAAGATGGGAACGTCAGGGGACGGGGCTCTACGGGAACTCTCTGGGTTCGGTTTGCAACTGTTTTGTCGATCCAAAATTATTCCAACATCTGAGAAGTGATTTTTTTTTTTTTCTAGAAAGGAATTAGCCTCTGACACTTCCATCAGTGGTATAGCTTAGAAGCAGCATGGGGCCAAGAAGGTGGGATGGGCTTCTGCGTAATGGCAGGAAGGGATCATCTTATCGCTGATGTTATTTCCGTGTCGCTCTCTCCTGCCAGCTCTTCTCCAAAATACTTGCACACCAGTCACTGGTCCACTGCGGGGAGCGAGGGAGAGGGTTGTGGGAACGGCTGCCCCAAATACAAACAATAGCGAGGTGCATTTGTGAAGAAAGGAAAAGCGACAATAAAATCAGTAGCAGTTGGTCTGTTTTTTATTATTGCTGTGTGCTGACAGTTCTAAGCACTCGTGTTTTTTTGGTTTGGTTTGTTTAGCTTGCTAGGAAAATCTTTGTTAAACGTGTTCTTAAGCCTTTGTTTACATTTTTTAGCTGCATTAGAATCGACGTACAATATCTTACTAGTTTCAGGTGTACAACCTTGTGACTCGGTATTTTGATACACTACAGAATGTTCCTCTTGAAAGGTCTAGTTACCCTCTGTCATCACACCAAGTTATTACACTATCGATGACTGTGTCCCCTCTGCTGTACGTTACCTCCCCGTGACTTATTTATTTTTTAACCGGAAGTGCGTTCCTCTTAATCTCCTTCATCTATTTTGCCCATTCCCCCCCCTTCCCTCTGTCAGCCACAAGTTTGTGCTCTGTATCCGTGAGTCTGTTTCCGTTTTACTTTTTGTTATTTTTTTTTTCCGTTTTACTTTTTATATTCCACACACAAGTGAAATCGTACAGTAATTGTTTTTCTCTGACTCATTCCGCTTAGCATGGCACCCTCTAACTCCATCCACGTTGTCACAAATGGCAAAATTTCATCCTTTTTAGGGCCGAGTAATATTCCATTGGGTGTAGACCCCACATCTTCTTTGTCCGTTCACCTGTCCATGGACGCTTGGTTGCTTCCGCATCCAGGCGATTGTAAATAACGCTGCGATAAACATAGGGGCGCGTAGATCTTTCCTTCAACAATTTTTTAAATGTTTGTCAGTTTTGAGAGAACAGAGAACCGTTGAACTCGTGACCCGTGGGGTCATGACCTGAGCCGCAGTCCGACCCTTCACCGACTGAGCCACCCAGGCGCCCCACGTGTCTTTTCAAATCAGCGTTTCATTTTCTTTGAGTAAATATCCAGAACCGGAAGTGCTGGGGCACGTGGTAGGTCTACTTCTAACGCTTGGAGGCACCGCCGTACTGTTTACCATAGTGGCCGCACCAGTGAGCGGTCCCACCAACGATGCGGGGGGCGGAGGGGGCAGGGGTCCTTTTCTCCACATCCTCGCCAGCATTTCCTGTCTCTTGTCCTTTTGGGAACAGCCATTCTGACAGAGTGAGGCGGTTTCTCGCAGAGGCTTGATTTGTATGTGAATGCTGTCGGGCATCTTTTCACGCACCTGTTGGCCACCTGTGTGTCTTCTCTGGAAAAATGTCTATTCGGGTCCTCTGCCCATTTTTTTTTTTAAAAGGTTGCTTGGGGGCGTCTTTGGGGGGAGGGGTGTTGAGTTGTAGGAGTTCTAAACAGTCATGCTTTTGATTCAAAAATTTACCCCATAGACGTGGAAGATGGGGACCAACATCAATCTTTGTGTGTTAGACAATAACAAGACCAGGCAAAAACAATCAAAACGCAAGACACCTTACTGTTTGTTTCAGGACATCCTTGGCCCTAGACGACGAGGCTTAGCAACTGACATCGTGACAGTTTGCTCACCAAGGTTTACCCCAAGTCCTCACCTCGCTGTGTGTCTGCCTGGCAAGACCCCCCCCCCTTAAAATCATCCAGCCCAGCCTTTCAAACTCTATAAATATTCCGCCCCACTTCTGAGACCCCACCGATAGTGTCCGGGGTGGGGAGAGGGGCTCTCCCTTACTGCCGTGAGTCTAGTAACTCAATTTTCTTGACTTACAACTTTCTCGGGGGGTCTTTCTGGAAAGCCAACGGATGGAGCCTAGGAAGATAATACCACACATGCACAGAGATGAGCACTCACAAAGATGTGAGTGTGTAGAATGACCAGCAATGGGGAAAGTTGGCACCTACGTGCCCATCAAGGAAGGAGCAGCTAAGGGACTACTCAGCGATCGTTTACAGGATGCAGTGCTAACTCAGCCATAGGTATGGAAACTGAAAACGTTCCACTCATAGAGGCACATTACGTTAAAATCACTATCTTTCAAAATGTTACATTAAAAAATATGTAAGGGGGGCACCTGGGTGGCTCAATCGGTTAAACTTCTGATTTTGGCTCAGGTTCCTGATCTCACCGTTCATTCGTTCTAGCCCCTGGTCAGGCTCTGTGCTGACAGCTCGGAGCCTGGAGCCGGCTTTGGATTCTGTGTCTCCCTTTCTCTCTGCCTCTTCCCCGCTTGTTCTCTCTCTCTCTCTCTCTCTCTCTCTCTCTCTCTCTCTCTCTCAAAAATAAATAAACATCGAAAAAAATTAAATGCATTGAAAAACAGACTGGAGAGTTACTCCAACTCATTGCAGTGGTGACCTCGGGGGAGGATCAGGAGAGACTTTTGCTTTATCAATTTGTGTGACTTTCTCTTTAATTATACAGTCATAAAATGTTCTTGCTGGATTGTGTGTGTGTGTGTGTGTGTGTGTGTGTGTGTGTGTGTGTTTTACAGATTGTCTCTTTTTCCCTCCTGGTCTGACATCTGGTGTGTCCCTAGCTTGTCCTCCCATCCCAGGTGATCCCAAGCGGGAGTTACGACATGGCTGGACACCTACTTTGTGCGTGACCACGAATGAGCATGGCCGTCCACTTAATCCTCATGAAAGTCGTAATGAGAGAAGTAGCTGTTCCCACTTTAAGGGGGGGGCGGGGAGACTGAAATTCGCAGCTTGAACTTTTTGAAGTTCACACTATCATTTTTTTTTTCTGCCAAAACAAGCACCGTGGAGACAAGTGTGAACCCCCAGCTCCGGCCACGGCTGAGCTCCAGCCTGAGGAGTCCCCCAAGGTCATTCCAAGGTCGCCTCCATCACCTCCCCCACCCAGATGCGTCTGCAAAGAACGCTGTCTCACCAATTATGGCTCCAGCGTCTTGCAGGCTTCTTAGAAATGCAATATAAGGGGCGCCTGGGTGGCTCAGTCAGCTAAGCGTCCGACTTCGGCTCAGGTCATGATCTCGCGGCTTTGTGAGTTCGAGTCCCGCGTCGGGCTCTGTGCTGACAGCTCGGAGCCTGGAGCCTGCTTCACATTCTGTGTCTCCCTCTCTCTCTGCCCCTCCCTGCCCTCTCTCGAAAATAAACATTAAAACATATTTTTAAAGAAATGCCATATAATGTCCCCATAGCCCAGCTGAGGGTTTAGCTCAGCCTCTGACCTGATAATGGCTCAGGGCCAGGCAAGGAGGCTGCCAAGTTCCGGTGCCCTGCTGGACAGAGTTCCCAGCCAGGGCTCTAGGGACAGCACCACCTGTCAGGACCATTTTCTGGAACAGCAGTACCTGGAGGGCAGCCTAGGAGGGCTGGGTGGTGAGCCAGCAGAGAGGACCTCAGGTGAATCTCTAGCTGATTTCCTTAAAAAAAAAAATTCATTTGGGAGAGAGTACATCCAAGTGGGAGAGAAGGAGGGAAGCGGGGGGGAGAGAATCTCTAGCAGGTTGCACACTCAGGGCAGAGCCCGACGTGGGGCTCAATCCCAGGACTCTGGGGTCATGACCTGAGCTGAAATCAAGAGTCAGACACTCCATCAACTGAGCCACCCAGGCGCCCCTCTAGTTGATTCTTGAGTGGCCAGGCTGGGGGGAGAAAGGCTGAGTCTAGTGACCGCCCCACAAGGGCACACCACAGCTGTCTCCTGCTTCGGCTGAGCAGTGCACAAATCGAGCAACCTGGCCAGGAGTGTTCCCGGCCCTGAGCCACAAATCCCTTGTACGTTTAATTCAGGGACTTTTCCTGGCACAGACTCGGAGCTGCCGGGCTAGAGCCAAAGATACCTTCCGACGGCCTGGGCTAGGTCATCGCTTCCTGGAGATTCAGATCACATGGTTCGCCAGCCTCAGAATGGAAGACGTGGTCCTAAGCGCTGGAATTTTCAGCCCAGGTGTCTTCAGTTTGTTATGGGACGAGTGGGGCTTCGTGAATTGGAGGACCAGTAACTTCTAGGGTATATGCCCCCAAAATGAGTGGTTTTGTTTTTTAATTTTTTTTTCAATGTTTATTTTTGAGAGAGAAGAGACAGGCTGTGAGCAGGGGAGGGGCAGAGAGGGAGGGAGATGCAGAATCCGAAGCGGGCTCCGAGCGGTCAACACAGAGCCTGACGCGGGGCTCGAACCCACGGTGAGATGGTGACCTGAGCAGAAGTCGGATGCTTAACGGACTGAGCCACCCCCCAAAATGAGTGTTTCTAAACCATCAGCATCACTAGTGGTTAAGAGCATGGAATCTAGAGCCAGGTGGTCAGGCTTCAAATCCCAGGCCCGCCACTTGTACGTTGTACGACCTCGAGCAAGTTACTGAAGTTCTCGGTGCCTCCGCCCCGACTTTGAAATGGGGGTGGTGACAGTGGCTGTCTCATGCGGTGGTTGCAAAGACGAAGTGAGCAAATACGTCTGAAGTCCTCAGAACACTTTGCATGGGGCCAGACCCGTCTCATCACCTGGGTCACCCCTGTTGACCCTCTGGGTTTACACCCTCTGAGGCTCTTTTTAAGAATATCTGTACGACGGGGAAGGAAATTCAAAGTAAATTTCTCCCTAACTCCTGCTGATTCCTGTTTCCCCACAATGACCAATGTTAGGAGTCCCTTATATTCTTCCGGGGGCGGGGGGGTGGGGATCAAGTCAATAATATGCCATCGTAGAACCGTGGACAATTTACTAGTCCCCGCGGTTTGGAAATGTCAGCGCTTGCAAGGCTGTATGTGGGATAAGCCACGGGTTTATTTCGCATTTCCACTTTACTGGGGATCTGGGGTTTAAGCACCGGAATGCATCATCTGAGGTCACACAACCATATGGTCCGGTGTTGTGATTGTTCCATTTCACCGATGAGGAAACTGAGGGCTACAGAGGATGAGCGGATTGTACAAGCCTACCCAGCGAGGAGTGAGTGTAACAAGCTCTTTTTTTCAGGCCGCTTTCTGAGCTTTAGGAGGATAAAAGCAAGACGCGTACAGACTCCTAGTTTCCGGATTCGCACCGTCAGATGCCCCTCCGGGGCCGACACCGGCCTCTCTGCGGCAGCCCGTGGGAGTTGGAGATGCCTTGACCCTCCCGCTGGATGATTGTGAGAGGAACCCGTCCCCCTCAGCAGAACACTCCGGGGGCATTGCCACCCTCACGGGGCCTCACGTCTGCAGACCTTGAGAGGAGACTTGTGTGCCAGGGGTTGATGGAAGGGATGGTCCCCAGGAGAAGCCTAGGAGGAAAGGGGGAAGCAGGAGAGGAAAAGAGATCCGGTAGGGATGCGATTTCAGGCAGGGTCTCATCCGGGTCCTGCGGGTGCTCAGCGCCGAGAATTCTGCCCCTGAATGTGTCTGACTCCAGGCAAAGGGTCTGGGGTCCTCTGCCCCCCCGCCAATCAGTCACTGCCTAAGGGCTGCCCCAGGAGAACATGAGGTTCCAGATACTTCTACCTCTCTGCCAATGAAGGCAGAGCAACTCCAGGGCCCTCCCATGCATTGCCCCCCCCCCCCACCCGGGGGAGGTGTAGACACTTGTCATTAGGAGTGGGCCGATGGGGCCACAGGCAGGATAAAGGGATCCAACGGGACCTGGGTGATGAGCCAGTGGGGTCGGCTCCACGTGGCGATTCTCCTTGCTCCCGGCCTGGACACCCCAACCTTCTGTTTGGTCAGAAGTTGACTAGAGCCTCCCAGGCTGCTGGCCACAACTGTCCTGGTCCCAGGGACAGGCACTCCCTTCCAGACTTTCAGTCTCCTCTTTTGGGAAATGAGGAGTAGTCCCACTAGAATACCGTGATTTGCATTTATTTATCTTTAATTATTTTTTTAGTATTTACTTTTGGGAGAGTGCAAGCGGGGCAGGAGGCGGCGAGACGGGGACAGAGGGTCCGAGAGCAGCGAGCCCGAGGTGGGGCTTGAACTCACGAAGAGCAAAGATCGTGACCCGAGCCAAAGTCGGATGTTCAAGCGACTGAGCCCCCCAGGTGCCCCTCGGATACCACCACGATTTTTATTTATTTCTCCCTTGCAACAAAGGCAGAGGAAGATTTCCTCCAACTGCCTGTGACGGAGACGCCTTAACCATAAGCGGGAGAGAAGCTGGTGGTTTTCAGGTACAGATTCCTCCATCCTCGATAGAAAACGCAGGCTGCACGGATATGGGCCCCCAACGGACTGTCGGGGGGTAGTATGAATGGCCAGCGATCCAATAAAAATCTACGAAAATCCTAAACTTACATGGCCTCTGCGCCCCCCTTCGGAAACCCTACCCTAGCGAAACCCATAGGCGCCCGAAGTGCTCAAAGAACACGCCAAGGGGTTTGGATCGTGGCGCGTTTTATAACATCCCAGGAGAAAAGGCCCACCCTGGCGTGACGGCGCGGAGTGTTACGCGACTCTCAGAGCGAGGTCGGGCCGCGAAGTGTAACTTGAAAAACGCCCAGGACGTGTGTGTGAAAAGCGAGCCGGGCCCACAGTGTGGTGCCATCCAGTTTCTGCACCAGGGGACAGTCCTAGGTGCGTGTGTATGGGTATCCGGAGCGCGGAGAGAGCGGGGACGCCACGCACCGGCGACTGCCGTGCGCTCGCCCAGGGGGACGGGACGGTCCACCCCTCTGCGTTTCTCCGCTGTCCTTGAAGGCCTAGCGTCACCGCCCGTCCAAATGACAAACTCGAGTAGTAAAACTAAAACCCGGAAGAGCTGCTGGCTAGGGGAGAGGGCGGAGAGGCAGGCTGGGCCTCCCGTTTGCCTCTGCGCTCAGCCTGTTCTCCCGGGCGAGAGGGTGCATGGCAGAGCATCGCCCGCTCCACCCCTCCCTGCCACCCCACCCCACCCCACCGCGTCCCGCCTGGGCAATCCTCCTGGGATGTCTCACGTTGACAGGGTCCATGCTGCCCCGCCAGCTCTCGGCAGGCCTGCTGCCCCGGCCCTGACCCCAGATCTCCCAGAGGTTGAAAGGCCACAGTGAGATAACCCAGCTCTGCGCCCCCACCCTGCGGAAGGTCAGTTAAAAAGCATCGATGTGGAGGAGTCCCCCTGGCTGCCTGTCCATCCCGTGCAAACAGCCCCCAGGTGCTGGGCCCTTCCTGTGTGCCAGGCATGGTGCCGGGCCCTTTAGAGCTCCAATTAAGAGCGTGGACTCTGAAACAAGGCACCTGGTATCTCTGGGACTTAGTTTACTCATCTGTGAAATGGGGATAATGATAACAGTACCTGCCTCAAATGGGAAGATTGAAACACTGTGTGTGTGTGTGTGTGTGTGTGTGTGTGTGTGTTCATATATCGTCTACCTACATAGACACACACATCCTTATCTACATATATTCTCTTTCCTTTAAACATCCCCTTGTCTATCTCTATGTACGTATGTGCTAATTTTATACACATTAGATGGCTAGGTCGATACAAGCATGCGTCGATACGTAGATTAGAGCAGGTATTTACTAAGCACATACTCTTCCTACTAAGTCGTCTTCACATCAGGTGAGAGTTCTGACGCGGGGCTCAGTCCTGCACCTGGTTCCAAATCCAGGCTCCGTAGAGAATCGTGTCCCAAAATGATTGCCAGGGGAGGAGGCTGCGGACGTGTCCCCCATTGCCACCCCTCGGAGAGTTAGTGCCAGAGGGGACGTGTCCCTGCAAAATTCGAGGCCACTTGCACGGATTTCTCGGAGAGAAGATGCACGGGCAGGGCTGTTGAGGGGTTTCTGTGCCGGGGGGGGGCGGGGGTCGTCCTTGGTCTGCTGAGGGGATGGGCAAGGATCCAGGTCATTCTGCCGCACAACTGCCCGGGGCGCGTTTGCACTGCACTCGGGGTACCCCACGCGGTGGCCCCACCAGGACGTCCTGGGCAGAGGACAGCAGGAAGTGTGCTGGCCAGGAGGTGGGGGTGGGGCCTCGGGAAGCTCCCTGTCCCCTCTAACCTCCTGTCAAAGGCTTAGCCTAATTTATCTCCTCCCGTCTTCTGTCAAACGGAGACGTTAGCCGACCGGGACCATAGAGTGCTAAAAACAACAAAATTATCCATTAATGGTTGCGAAGTTAAAATTCAAGCCCCAAACTCTCGGCTAGGTGAGGGAGGCATGCAGTCAAGCCGGCCCCTGAGCCTCGGGAGCTGGGGACCATTTTAATCTCCATTTTATTTTATTTTAATTTAATGTTTACTTATTTTTGACAGACAGAGACAGAGCGTCAGTGGGTTAGGGGCAGAGAGAGGGAGACACAGAATCCGAAGCAGGGTCCGGGCCCCCGAGCTGTCGGCCCAGAGCCCGACGCGGGGCTCGAACCCACGAACCGCGAGATCATAACCAGAGCCGAAGTCGGAAGCTTAACCTACGGAGCCCCCCAGGCGCCCCTAATCCCCATTTTTCAGGAAGGAGGCAGGCAGCAGGCTCGAGAACATCCTGAAGACCGGCCACTTACCTAGAGCACCCGCAGGCACCAGGCACACGCTCTGATAACTTGCTAATGGAGTCAAAGGACCACCATCCCCAGTGCTCAGATGGAAATACTGAGGTGCACAGAGGTCGAATCCCCTGTCCAGCGCCGGGGAGGGGGGGGGGGGGCGGGGAGGGGGGCGCGGAGAGCCGGTGGCAGAGCTGAGATAACAAACCCAGAGTTTCTCAGGCTCCAAACCCCTTTCTCCTCGGGCAGAGTGTGGGGGACCCCTTGTGGCTAACTTTCGCCTCACTGGAGAACAGCTCCATCCATCGCCAGGGGACCGGTTGGTGGGAGGGATTGCGGAAGGGGGGGGTGGGGTGGGGAGGGAGGCTCCCGTGAAAGCCACTGAATTATTCCAGCTCGGCCTCATCGGGAAGATCAGCCCAAGTGCTTTCTTTCTCCTCTGGAGGAAAACACGGTCCTATGGAAACGCTGAACCGTTCTTTGTATCGTACTATTCTGGGAGAAAGCCGCGGCTCGGTGGGGGGGCCTCAGTTTACCCGCCTAGAGAATGGGATGACCAGAAGTATTTTCACCGACTCAGTTGTGTCCCATCACGAGACGCCACCGCTCATGTTTTGGAATGTCCCGGAAGTCGGGGTACGGCCTACGAGGTCTGCCGGCGGGAGGGGTGGAGGGTCGCGGCACCCACGGCTCATTTCAACCCCTTCCCTCCCGACGATGGAGGGGTGTCCGCTTCTGCCCCCATTTGTCAGCGGGGCGAGTCCCTGGCCGTGTGTGCTTCTGGCTCCATCGGTGAGCTGCGGCTAAAAAGCCCCCCAAAATGGGGGTTTTGCAGCCCCCACTGGACACAGGAAGGACGTGGGTAGGATAGAATTTCCGGATGAAATCTGGGGAAGGATGGGAAGTTTGAAGACACCTTGTATGCATTTTAGAATGTCCCACCCCACTGCCTGACACTTGACAGGACAAGGGTCCTGCAGGGGCTGCCAGAGGTCACCTCCGTCCCCAGCCCCGTCCCCCGGCTAGCAGCCAGCCCGCCGCTCGGGCCAGCAAGGCCCTCTGGTTCTGGCATCTTCTTCCCTCCTGAAGGACCCGCCTTCCCACATCCCTAGCGGGGCTTCTGGCTACCCCAGCCTGCCAGCTCTTGCCGCAGGAGCATCTGGGCTCAACCCACCCATCAGCAGCAGGACTCTCGGGTGCTGTGGCAAAGGTCGCACGTGGGTGCCGGAAGCCTGGTCCCGAGCCTGTCTCTGCCGCTTGTTCTTTGTGACACGTCGGGCCCTGCCTCTCCCCCGTCTTCCCTGGGAAGCCACGGAGGCTTCCGTGGCAGGAATTCACCCGGGGTCACATAGCCGCCACGCCTTTCCTCCTGCCCTGCTGCTTCTGCTCTGTCGTAACGCAGGACCGCACCCTAAATGCAAAAGGCAGGCATCGCAGGTGTCTATCTGCCATCCGGGTGGCAGGGCCCTGGCATCATTTGAGGTTCAGGGCAGTCCAGTCCTACCCCCTCCCCAGTCTCTCTGCTAACGGGTAGCTAGTCCCAGGTTTGGGATGTTGAGTGAGCCCTGGATGCACAAAGGGTGGGGTGTGGACCACGGGGCAAAGCCCCAGACCCTACCTAGCCCTCCTGCGTCCAAATATATATAATCGTCTCTCCTCTCTCCCTCCCTCCCTCCCTCCCTCCCCCCCATCATCCCTCCGTCTCTCCCCCTCCCCCTCCCTCACCTCCTCCCTCCCTCCCTCCCTCCCTCAGCCACCCATCTCTCTCTCCCCTCCCCACCCCAAATGCACCTGTACAAGGCACTGAGCCTCCTCGAGGGTGTGTCTGAGGATTAAAGGACTTAACACTATGTAAAGCACTTAGAACGTGTTCATCCATCGTCACAGGCCCCTAGCGGTCCTCGTCACCATCACTACTGTCCCTAAGCACTCAACACTGATGCTGGCAGCCTAGGCCAGAGTCGGACCTCAGACCCCAGTCTTCTGACCCCAAGTAGAACTCTCTGCCCCGGGCTCCACGATTCTTCGTGACATCCTTTCTAGAGGACGGGCATCGGCACAGAGGCGGGCTGCATGCTGGAAAGATTTGGGAGGGGGGATGAAAGGGCTTCCCAGAGGTCTGTGAAGCCCACCCAGCCCGGCCCCCAGCACCCTCCACCTGCCAGGCCCGTCCCCGCAGGCCTGAAAGCTTCTGCTGCTCGGGTCCGCCTGGGCAACCCAGATCTTAAACGTGCATCTCTGGCTGTGTGAGCAATGAGCAGGTCGTCTTGGAGGGGGGTGGCTTTTGCCTCGGAGATAACCCCGGAGTGACAGCCAGGGCAGGTGGGAGAGGGGAGGCTCCCCCTTGCAGAGACCACGCCCAGCCCCTGCTCTGTGCATCCGAGGCTCACAGAGGAAGGAGAGGCCGGACTGCTCTCTGCAGAGCCGGCCTCAGGCTCGGCCTTAACCTCCGCCCACTGAGGGCCTGCCGGCCACACTGCTTCCCAGAAGCGGCTGCCAGCCTCCCTGGCTGGACCCCGAACCCCTGGATCCACCCCAGGAGACCCTGATGGGCCCGCCAGCTACAACCCATCATATCAAGCCCCGGCAGCTGGCTCCCCAAAGAGGGAGAGAGGAGCGAGGGGTGGTCACACGAACAGACTCTCGGAAGTCCACAGGGGCTCAAATCTCTAACTCCGTGGGGAGCCTGGGCCAGCTTGGTTTACCTCTGTGTGCCACCCAAAGGAGGGGAGGGTCTTGGGTTACGAAGGAGGGAACAGCAATGTGCTTCCTCTCTGGCTCTGACCTCAGAGAGAGCCTGTGGTCGAAGACGGTGCTTCTTGAAAGAGGGGAGTCTCACCCTTTAGGACCCCAGAGCACAGACGCACTGAATCGGTGTTTCTCATGGGGCGGCCTGGAAATCTGCATTTTCCCAAAGTGTCCCCTTCCCCGGGTGTTTTGAGCTACCACAACGACAGGGGTTCCCAAACTGGGATCCAAATGCCAGCAGCAGCCAGCACCTGAGAACCTGCTAGAAATGCAAATTCTGAAGCCCTGTCCCAGACCCGTTGAGTTAGAGACTCTGGGGGTAGTGCGGTCGGGACTCCCTGCGGCTTCCAAAACACCCCCCCTCCCGGGACGCCTCAGTGGGCTCCCGGTGCTCCCTCTGTTCTGGCACCTGGGAAGAGGTGGGTCCTGTGTCTCTTCCGGGACAGGAGCTCTTTTTTTTTTTTTTTTTTTTAACATTTATTTATTTTTGAGAGAGAGAGACCGAGGAGGGGAGGGGCAGAGAGAGAGGGAGACACAGAATCCGAAGCGGGCTCCAGGCACAGAGCCTGACGCGGGGCTCGAACCCACAGACGGCGAGATCATGACCGGAGCCGAAGTGGGACGCTTAACCGACAGAGCCGCCCAGGCGACCCTCTAGGACAGGAGTTGTGACGAGGGGGTTCCCTGGCCCCCCTGAAACCGCATGGGAGTGTTTGTGTACATATGCCCACGAGATGCTCATCCGCCGAGAGGCCCCTTACTTTTATTCGACGCCCACAGGGACCCGTGACTCCCTTCACTGCCAACAGATGTTTGAAATCCCTGAAGGACCTCAGCCCTGGAGCCGTGGGCATTGGGAGCTGGGCACCTCTTTGCGGTTGGACGGTCCCGTGGGCAGCGTCCCGGCCTCCACACCCCAGATGCTCGTGCTACATGTTTCCTACAGTCCGACACGGGCCTCCCTGGGCCGAGATGGGATGTCAGCAGGGCTGTGCTCCTTTCCGGAGGCTCGAGGACCGTCCGCTGCCTCTCCATCCCCGGCTTTCAGAGGCCACACACAGTCCTCGGCTCGTGGCCCCTTCCTCCGTCTTCAAAGCCAGCCACACGGCGTCTCTCTAAATTTTGGCCCAAAGTCCCATTTCTGACTGTCTTCCTCCTGCCCCTCTCTTCCGCAACTTAGAAGCTTCCACTTGCCCACCCAGATAATCCAGGATAATTCCCCCATTTTAATGTAAACTCATTAGCAACCTTCATTCCATATGCAACCTCGATCCCCCTCTGCCAAGTCACCTAACATAGTCACCAATTTACAGGGATTAGGACATGGAAATCTTTGGGGGGGACCGTGATTCTGCCTACCACACTCGTAGATACCCCCAGCATCAGGACAACCAAACATGGCTCCAGACATTGGCAAATGTCCCTGAGGTTGGGGAGGGGTGATCCCCTCCTTTGAGAACCACTGATTTAAATTTTTTTTAGTGTTTATTTATTTTTGAGAGAGACCGAGCGTGAGCAAGGGAGGGGCAGAGAGAGGGAGACACGGAATCCGAAGCAGGCTCCAGGCTCCGAACTGTCAGCACAGAGCCCGACGTGGGGCTCGAACCCGTGAACCTCGAGATCATGACCTGGGCTGAAGGTCGGACGCTTAACCGATCGAGCCCTCCAGGCGCCCCAGGAGAACCACTGATTTAGAGGATTCTTAAGCATTGGAAAGCCCTGCCTCGGACAGTCGTGCTCGTTAGTGAGTTAATTAGAATGCCACAGAGCCGGGGGGTGTGGAGAGATATTGGATGCTGAGGAAGGTTGTCTCAGATAGACAAACAGTACTCACTGTGCTACCTCGGTTCCCCCAAGTCAGAGCCCAAGACCAAGGTGATTTGGGGAGGTGGTCAGGGAGCTGGAGCAGAGACCGATGGGTGAAATGAGGACCAGAGGAAACCGACTCAAAGGTGCGGTATTGATCTGGGTGCTACTAGGGACCCGGGCTCAGTCCCACGTGGGCACCGGTGAGGAGCCACGTAGGACGTGCCTCAGATGTTTCCACCCAAGACAGAGGACAAAGGCACGGAGAGCATTCAATCCAGCAGCTTCTGACCCCGTGAGTCGAGGTCGTCGGGCGAATGTTAACTCCTTAATCCCTCCCGGTGTGTGTAGACGTCCAGAGGGCCGGAGGATCTCTTGCGGCGGCCGGAGAAACACAAGGACGAGAAACGCAGGTAAGGTGAGGGTCCGCGTGTCTGTGTGCCGCTGGTTCCCATGGCCGCAGGATGCTGGGGCAGAAAGGAAACCGGAAAGGAGAAGAAGACGGGGCTAGCTAGGAAGTCGTGTCCTTGCCCCGCGCAGGTCAGGGGTTGACCAGGCCTGGCTCCAAATCCCAGCTTCGCCGCTGGCTCGCCTCGTAACTCTGAGTAAGACGCGTCGCCTCTTTCCGCCTCAGCTTCCTCATCTGTGAAATGGGGACGTGCCAGTTTCACAGGGCTTTGTCCCGGATGCGACAAAACCACGTGTGTGCCGTGCCTGGCGGTGAGAGTTGCACAAGTGGAAGTCCCTGATACGGAAGCACCTCACGCAGACGCACGGAACCCCACTGCTTGACAAAGCACCCCTGCCCCGCCCGCTTGCGGAAACGTCTGCAAAACAGACCAGGGTGTCCTCGCCTATAAGGTGGAACCAGTCATAAAGCCGAGCTCCTGGAGTCTGGTGAGGAGGAAGTGAGGGAAAGTGTGGACGCATGCAAACGGGTCCCCAGCATGTGACAAGTGAAGTCTCGGCACCGGTAGAAGGAAGACCGTGTCAATGAGTTATCACTGGGGGAAGCTGGGGACCCAAGGGGTGCCTACCACAGGGGTCCGCTGTGTATGACAAAGGACATGTGGGGGCCACACAAGGAGGGCTCGCTCCCTGCTAGACCCCACTCCCCGGCACTGCTCTGCCCTCCCCTTGCTGCGTGACCTTGGGTGAGTCCCCTTCCCTCTCTGATCCAGTGTGCCCATCGGGATAGCGAGACTGTAGACTGCAAACCAGCCATGGGAATCTCCCAGCCAGACCCTCCAGGATCAGTGTTCCTCTCTCTCACCCCCTGTCCATCTCTCCCTCCTCCCTGGATTCTCCTCCCATCCTGGGGGTTCCCGTACCCCAGGAGCCTAGGGAGCGTCAGGATTAGCCCTCCAGGGGTTGTCACCTGGCCACCTAGTCTCCACTGCCATCCATTCAATGGCACATGGTCCTCTTCGGACCTCTTCTGTCTCCTCCCACTTGACTTCTCTCCTTACCTTATCCCCAGCCCCTGGCTGGTTCTGATCTCTGGGTGATAAGAGCCACCTGGGGGGCCCTGCAGGGACACGCACGACCTCATGGCCGCTTTTAAGACAGGCAGATGGGGTGGCTCAGTCCGTTAAGCGGTTAAGTGTCCGACTCTCGATTTCGGCTCAGGTCATGATTTCACGGTTTGTGGTTCAGGCCCCACGTTGGGCTCTGTGCCGACAGCATGGAGCCTGCTTGGGATTCTCTCTCTCCCTCTTTCTGTGCCCTTGCCCTGCTCACACACCTTCTCTCTCTCTCTCTCTCTCTCTCTCTCTCTCTCTCTGTCTCAAAAGAAATAGATAAACTTAAAAAAAAAAGATAGGCAGCATTTAAGCAAACCTCTGCCTGGCCTGGGCAGGGAGTCACCTGCCTTCCCTTCCTCTGGAAGTTGCCAAAGGTTGTCTTTTCATTTTCTGTATTTTGTTGATGTTTTGACACCCGGGGTCTTATTGGTCCTGGAGACACTGCTCCTCCAGGGCCGGCTGACTCCTAGACAAAGTCAAAGTCTTGCCTGTAAGTGTCATATGCAAACCAGCCAAGCCAGAGCTCCCCACCCACCCCCTCCTTGGGCCCTCCCACTCTGGGCCACTGTGCCCCTGCCCTAATCGGAGGCCAGGCACCAGACCCCCAGGGACAGCCACGACGCTCCAGAATCCTCCCAAATTATGCAAACCAGCTCATCTTCAGCCCGCTCCCCCTGCCTTGCCCTTCCTGGAGAAGCCACAACAAAGGCTCTCGCCACTCACCCACCCTGCCTCCTGGCCCACCCTGGTGCAACAGCTACCACTGGCGATTCAGGACAGGACATAGTGCCTGGACGCAGCGTTAAATAGCACTGGAAAAGTCGACTCCGCACTCATTCGTCGTTAATTCCCATTCAAGCTTGTGGATTACCCCCAGGTTATTGTACTTTGAACCACAAAGTAGTATTTGGAGAACACGTTAGCCTAAAAAACTGTTTTCTCCCCTTTTGGCTGCACGTTGGAATCACCTTGGGGAGCTTTGAGAAGTCCTGATGCTCTGGGGAATCTGCTGTCATCGGGCAGGATTTTTTTTTTAATGTTTCTTTATTTTTGAGAGAGAGAGAGAGAGAGGGAATGTGAGCGGGGGAGGGGCAGAGAGAGAGGGAGACACAGAATCTGAAACAGTCTCCAGGCTCTGAGCTGTCAGCCCAGAGCCCAACGCGGGGCTCGAACTCCCAGACTGTGAGACCATGACTCCAGCTGAGGTCGGATGCTTCACCGACTGAGCCACCCAGGCGCCCCTGAAATTTTTTTTTTTTTTTAATGTTCAGGGTTTTTTAGAGCTGTCCCGTGAGTCTAAAGTGCATCCAAGTTCAAGGACCACGGGCTGACAACCGCCTCAGTCCCCGTGCACGATGCTCATGGAAGCCAACTGACCCCGGAACCGGTTTATTTACGTGAAGCCCTAAGTCCACCGGGGATTTGGTAACTATTCCCAGGGGGATGGCTTCACCGGCAGGTGCTGGATGCCACAGTCCAGAAGCTGCTTCAACATCACTTAATGAAATGTAAGAAGTATCCCCGGGAGGGGTGTATTCACTCTCTGCGATGCAATCAAACCAGAAACTCAACCCTCCCCATATTATGGCAAAAAAGTCTTCTGTGGTTTGCGATACAATCTCCAGGGTCAGTACCTGTTGTGATATTGTGTCTCTCCCCGCCCCTGCCTCAGAATGTGACCGTGTGGGGAGACGGAGTCTTTCAAGAGGTAATAACGTTAAAATGAGGCCATTCAGATGGGCCCTGATCCTGACGGGTGGCCCATGGAAGGGGGGGTCTGGACACCGACGCGCACAGAAGGGAGACGGCGCGAGGACACGCAGAAGGAGACCGCCTACAAGCCAAGGAGAGAGACCTCAGAAGAAACCAGGCCTGCTGACGCCTTCACGTTGGGCTTCCAGGCTCCAAAACAGTGCGAAAATAACATTTCCGTGGAAGCCACGCGCCTGAGCGCACGAATGCAACATTGTGCACCTGTTCAAAGTACGCTGCACTTCAGCTCGGCCTGTTTCTTTAAATTTTTCTAATGTTTACTCATTTTCGAGACAGAGAGAGACAGAGCGCGAGCAGGGGAGGGGCAGAGAGAGAGGGAGACGCAGAATCTGAAACGGGCTCCAGGCTCTGAGCTGTCAGCACAGAGCCCGACGCGGGGCTCGAACTCACGAACCGAGATCATGACCTGAGCCAAAGTCGGACAATTAACCGACTGACCCAGGCACCCCCCCCACCCCCCCCCACGGACAACTCGGCCTTCTTAAACACAGGGCTGCACAATCATCAAATCAAGGCTTTTATCCCTGGGAAAGGAGATTAAAAGGCAGGGGTTCGGGGCGCTGGGGTGGCTCTGTCGGTTAAGCGTCCGACTTCAGCTCAGGTCATGATCTCACAGTCATGTGAGATTCGATTCCTTGCCTCAGGGTCCTCTTCTGGGGGAGTCCAACCCAAGACACCTCCCCACCTAGGGACCTGAGTCTTTGATCTGTCCTGAGCTGGAGCTGAGGTCGTTTTCATGTGTGTGAGGTGCTTGGCTGGGCCTGCCTCGGCCACGGCTAATATTAGGAGAGGACGCTTGCCCAGGTTGCATACTCAGCTGCCCGGTACCCGGTGTGGCAACTTTCCTCGTCAGCAGAAAGCAGCCAGCCTTGCTCTTGTCCCCCTGCAAACCGACCACACGCCTGTAGTCCTTGACATCGCGGGATTCGTGCTTGGAAAAGAGGTCAGCAGGGGCTCGCGGCCTTAACACCCATTCTCAACATGCTACATATTGTGTGAGAGATTCCTGTTCAAATTCCATTCAAAAGAGAGTGATCATTAGCCCGTAGAGTCTTGACAGCGTCTTATGTAAACCGGGATATCGCCAATATCTCGACACCTGGAGACGACTAAGGTGACACGTTTGGAAAAAAAAAAATCTTCCCTAGAAGTTGAGAACAGAAAACCACGCTGCCATCGACTTTCTCAAAGCATTAGGCAGAAGAGGGGAAAAGAAAAATCTCTCTTCGTCGGCTTGCCCGTGCATGGGCGGCCCCCAACCAAGATACGTTTCCTTTGGCCGTATGGGCTGTTTTCGGAAAAGAAGTAAAAGGAGGTTTTTGAAAATCGTCATCAGATGCTTCCAAGAAAACTCAGGCCCCTGACCAGAGTGGGAGGCGGTGTGGCCTTGCCTGGGCCTGAGCTGCCGGGGAGCCGGGGCTGGCGGGGGGGGGGGGGGGGGGGTGGTGAGTCTGGCCAGCTCTGGCTGGGGCCGGCGGAGCCCAGGGCAGAGGAGGTCATGCTCACAGAGATGCCAGTGGACCACCCCGCGCAGGACTGCCCTGCAGGGCTCACAAGGGGCTCATTCTCTCCCAGACAGCTGGGCACCGGGCTTGGGTGGAAAGGTGGAGACTGTGTATCTTGGCAAAGCAGGGGAAGGGTCTGGGAGATAGTCCTTACAGAAGAAGGTCGTCTGCACGTCCCATCCCAGTAGAAGGGGCTGATTCAGGGCAAACTTCGAGAAGGAGCAAAAACTTGAAACACCTTCGGAATCTAAGATGGTCTGTGTCACTTTTTGGAGAGGGAGAGGTTATGGGGTAAAAAGACAGCCGACGCGGCTCAGCTGGGCGCCAGGGTCTCTCTGCCTTCCAGACAGCACTTAGAAATCAGATCTGGGACGAGGGGGCCTTCCCCACGTGGCCCAAGTGGCCTGGGCACAGGAGAGCTAAGCACTAGGTAAGCGTCGCCCCGTCCTCAAAGCTGGGGCTTGGATCAGCCCCCACCAAACTCCCATCTTCTGATATATTAGGAGAGGGATGAGGTTTAGGTAATGTCTGGAAAATGCTTCCTGCTGGTCAGTTTATCACCACATAAATAGTAGAAAAGGACCCTGGGAAGGCACGTCACCTGCAGTCTGTAGGGAAAGCTTCTTTTATTAGGATCCTTGCGCGTTAGGTGGCTTGAACTACCTTCCGCTCACAGGGTGACCGACGGCCCCAGGCAGGTTAGGACAGTCCTGGTTTTAGCACTGAACGTCACACGTCCTGGGAAATCCCTCAGTCCTGGGAAAAGCGACTGGGTGGCTAGTGATCCCAACCACACGTACGCGCGCGCGCGCGCACACACACACACACACACACACACACACACACACTTGCCCATCGCTGACCTCTTCAAGGATACTGGTGATTCAGCTGCAAAAATTTGTCCCACACTCCTTTTGACCAGCTTGGCACTAGGCTGAGCCCTCCGTGGCATAAATGTGCCAGGCGCGTCGACGTGGCTGATGGCCCGCCCACACCGCCTTTAGGCCTGATTCGCGCACAGGTGCAACCGTCCTGGAGAACTGACCTTGACTGAGTCGTGCCACTTCACCCAGACGTGGAGACAACTGACCAAAAAGGGTGGGGGGGGGGGGGCACTATTGTGCTCCAGATGCCCCTGAGGGTCAGGCCGAGGCGGCCAGGCTTCACCTGAGACCACACCCTGGCTCGGCCCCCTCTGCGGCCCAATCCTGCTTCCTCGCCCCGCCCCCCTCTGCCTACCTCCCACCCCCCAACCCTAGGGCCTCCGGCAGTAAATCGAGCGCCCCGGGGCCTCCCTGCCTCCACCCCGCCCCCTGCAGGCCGCTCTCTGAACTGCCAGAGCCAGCTTCGCAAGGTAGGAAAAGTCTGCTCAAGGTACTTACTCCTCCGCCAGTGCTTCCGGGAACTGAACACCCTTTCCTGAAACAAGAACACTCCAGAACTCGGGGACAGAAGAGCACTCCCTCGACCTGGTAAGAAGAAACCCACAGCAAGCGTCAGACTTGATGACGAAACACCCAAAGCGTTCCCCTGGAGATCGGGACCGGGACCCCGATGGCCATTCTCGCCACGTCTGTTCTCACTGCACCGGAGGCTGCAGCCAGGGAGTCAGGAGGAAGAAGGGGAAGGGGAAGGAAGAGAAGGAAGGAGGGAGGGAGGGAGGGAAGGGAAAGGCGGGCAACCAGATGAGAAAGGCAGAAGCCCAAATTGCCTCTGCTGGGGGATAACATCTCCTGGGCCACACGGAGGGAGACGTCCGTAGCCCGCTCAAAGCATCAGTATGATGTCCCTGAATGTGGAGCTGGAAAGCAATGCAGGAAGCGGCCCTAGGAATTAGGAGGGCGCACACAGAAGAGATTCACCACTGATTAAGATTCTTCCTCTGAAGGCCCTTCTCTGATCTTCACTCAGGCCATGTCTGGTACAGAGTAGACATTTACTAGGTATTGAAAGTGGGGGCGTGGGGGGGGGGGAGCCAACCCGCTTCTGTGACTCTCCATTCGTGTTAAGTCAAAATTGAAAATCTCTGCGGTGGCCCACGAGGCCCTGCGTGATCTGGCTTCTCCCCATCTCCCCTCTTGCTTACTGTACTCGGCCACGTCATCCTTCCTTTTCCTCCAGTGACCCACGTTCTTCCTACCTCAGGGCCTTTGCATATGCTCTTTCCTCTCTCAGCATGCTGCCTTTCGCTTGGCTCTTACTCACTGCTCGGGCTTCGGTTTAATGCAATGGTTCTCAACTGGGGGGCATTTGCCAGTGTCTGGAGACCTGTTGAGTGGTCAAGGATTCTACCCAGTGTCCTCCAATGCCCAGGACAGCCCCCACAACAAAGAATCGTCCAGCCCCAAATGTCAATAATGCCAAGATGGAGGGGCGCCTGGGTGGCTCAGTTGGTTAAGCGTCCGACTTTGGCTCAGGTCATGACGTCGTGGTTTGTGAGTTCGAGCCCCGCGTCGGGCTCTGTGCTAACAGCTCGGAGCCTGGAGCCTGCTTCCGATTCTGTGTCTCCCTCTCTCTCTGCCCCTCCCCCGCTCATGCTCTGTCTCTCTCTCGCTCAAAAAAAATAAATTTATTGATCACCTTATTAACTGATGCTTTTCCTTTTATTCTCTCTCATGCTACCCCTGGGCTCATCTCTTTTCTTGGACGACTTGACCACATTTGGACCAGACCCACAGCAGACATCCCAGGATATTTCTGGAGATATCCGGGATGCTTCAGAACAGACTGAACAGCCCCGCTTATGTCAGATTCGCAGAAGCAGGAACAGACACCAGAGTCTTACGCGTGATTTATTCAGGAAGCGCTCGGGAGAAATCAAGAGGCCGTGCGGGGGAAGCCGAAGGGGGACGGAGAAGCAGCCAAGCCACGGCGAGGTTTCAGCAAAGCCTCGGCTTAGCCTGATCCTGTGGGGAGCTCAGGAGTGTAAATTACGTCTCCGAGCTTGTCCCGACTCCCTCGAGACCCAGAAGGTGAGCTTTCACACCCCTGTAGCGGCCGGTAGTCGGCTGAGGGTCACTCCTGAGTGGTGCCCGGGCTGCGGCCCGTCTCCTGGCACCTCAGCCCTGCTTGCAGGCTGAGCAGCGGTCACCGGAGACAGGTGCAGCCACCGGAAGCAAACGCCCACAGAAGCCAGAGGATGTTCGCAGATCCCTAGGAGAGGGAATCTGGAGGGAGCGCTGATGGTCCAAATCTGCTGGAAGTCTGGACGCCTGGGTTCAGAGGAGTAGCCCCGTGGAATTGTTTCTGGTCTGCAAGCCCCAGATCCTGTTTCTAGGTCCCCTTTTCCCAGGGACAAGCATTGGTGAGCGCCCCCCTGCGAGCCGGAAGCTGTGACGTTGGCTCAGCGGGCGTCATTCAGACCCCATCCTCGGGCTTCTGCTACTTGTCCCTTTGCATCGTGAACGGTGACAGGCGTCTCTCCCTTCTCGTGATTTATGTTTCCACAAAGGTTGCTCATGAAAAAGACCGTCGGCGCACGAAGCGTTCTTCACTCCCGCAGGAAACTGCGCTGTGTCTCTGAGAGGTTAAACCATCTCCAGAATGGCTCTTAAGCCAGGGACGCTGGGTCTGGGGCCGTGCAAAAACTCCCGGAAGTTGCTTCTCAAATTCTACGTGGATATGAGCTCTTTGTGGACAGGGTCTGTGGTTTCAGTTGATAATTTGGGTGTCCCCCCGACCCGAAACAAGTCCGGAGATAGAACTTTCTCTCCCTGGCAGCACTGAATTCTCTCTTTCAGGAGGCTCATCCGTTGGCTGAGGCTGCCGTAATCAAGCGTGGGTGGCTTACACAGCAGAAGTTTATTCTCACGGTTCTGGAGGCTGGAAGTCTGAGGTCAAGGTGTTGGTAGGGATGCTCCCTTCGGGGGCCGATGCTGGCTTCTGGTGGTTTACTGGCAATCTCTGGCATTCCTTGGTGTACAGATGTTTCCTCCCTCTCCCCGATCTCCACCATCGTCTTCCTGTGGTGTTCGCCCTGCGTGCATGTCTGTGCCCAAATTTCTCCCTTCTATAAGGACACCAGTCATACTGGATTGGGGGCCCACCTTACTCCAGTATGACCTCATCTTAGCTGACTGTATGCTAGGACTTGAACATGAGAATAGTTGAGAAACACAATTTCAGGATGGCTTCGAGTAAGGCAGGCACCATCTGGTGTTGTCGGGGATGGTGTCAGAGCAAAAGGTAGAAGGACAGTGGTCACCTGAGTAGGGGGCGGGAGGGGGAAGGACCGATGAGGGGGGAGGGTGACCAGTTAGCTGTGGAGAGAAAGAGCCAGCCCCAGCCCACGGAGCACCCGGTGTCTCAGACTCTTCCATTAACCTCGTCTATCTACTCAAGCCCACCTTTTACCCCTGCCACTGATGTGGAGACCAGGTCACCAACCCACAGCCTAGAAGTGAGTGGGAGTTGACAGTCACAGGGTCACCTTGAGCCAAGGAGGGTGGGGGCCAGTAAAGAATGCTTCCCGCCTTTATGCCCTGAGCAGACGCTTCCGAGATGCATCTTGCGAGGCTTTCTAGGTCCTGCGGGATATACACCGGCCGCCCGCAGCCACGGCCAAGTCAGTAACACACCCCCACATTGGCTCTTCCTCCTTCCCTGTCCCTCATTCCCACCCTCTGGGATCACCTCCCAGGTCAACTGCCTGCACATGAACCCTTGCCTCAAGCTCTGCTTTCAGATGCAGGCTAAGATATTCTAAGGCTAAGACTGTAGGGAAAGGGGGGTGGCCTTCCCCCTGGTGCCATCAGCACCTCCCCTGTAGGGCCTGATGGAGCTCTTGGGATAGAGAATTGGGAGGTAAGAGGAGAGAGGTGTGGGGGCTGTGCTACCCAGTTCCCGAGGGCAAGCCCCGGGCTGCTGCTTATGAAGAGTTCACGGGCATCAGTAGAAGCACCCCCTGGGCCACTGAACAGCTCTGTTTTCCTAAAAGCCCTGCAGTGTTACCGTCTCCCCTCCAAAAACTAAAACTGCTCTCCGCACCAATCCACTCCCAAGAGCATCATCCCTCTCACGGCAAGAGCACACAGTCCTGTGGCCAGGCCTTTGAGGCCTCAAAGCCTTGCCTACCAGTGTGTGGCCCTGGGCAAGTGACTGGGATTCTTCCATGCCTCGGTTTTCTCATCTGTAAAACGGGGATCACGACAGCGCTGGCCTCGTAGGGTGGCTGCAACGTGTATGTGAGGCCACGCCCGCAGGGTAGTTTCCTGCCTCGCCTGGCTCCTAGCGGGCGTGCGCTAAATAAAAGCAAAGCTAAGCAGTCTTGGTGGAGGGGCTAGTGACTGGAAGGGAGCAAGAGGGACTCTCCGAGGGGCTGGGAAGGTCCGTTTCTCCCCCTGGCGGCTGGTTCTATGGGTGCGTTCGGTTTGTGACAACTCAGCGCGTTGACACGTTCACTCTCCTGTGTGCACGTGCCACCTCGATGAGGAGCGGGAAGCCAAGAAAGGTTAAATCCAACACCTGCTGCCGGTGGTGTTTTGGAACCCCACCTGCAGGAGAAGGCGGGAGAATTCTTGGCTTGAGCGAAAAACCCAGTGATTTTGCATTGGGCCCGCTGAGCGGGGAGCTTCTAGGTGGGTAAAAGCAGGTTCCCGGCTACATGGACCTCCCACCTTCAGACCTCCGTTTCTCCAAAGTTCCGGGGAAAGAATTCTTGCCTAATTTCCAAGTCTGGCTGTGGTTCTCCATTTTCCTGAGGGGGGACACAGGCCCCATATGGTTCACTGCGAATTAGGGGAGGCTTTTGGAAAGGTGCAGAGTCTTGGGAGAGAGACAGGTCTCCCGCAGACCAGCCTCAGAACAGCGGGCTCTCGCCGGGCCCCAAGGCGGTCTAAGCGCTTTTTGTTTCGTATCGCATGACCCCATTTTGCAGAGGAGGAAACTGAGGCGCCGAGAGCGAAAGTCACAGAAGCTCAGTCGCAGAGCTCCGTGCGCCTCTGCGCCAGGCCCCTGCGGTTGGGTGGGTGGCTCCCCGCTCCCCACCCACCCCACCCCACCCCAGCCCTTCCCCTCCCCCACCCGTGCATTTAGTCGGGCTGGGTCCTCGCCAAGTCTGGGCTGTCACAGCGTTCCCACCTTTGATCACCAGTCAGCGTTCTTGAAGTGCCGAGTCTCCCAGATGTTGGCCTGATCAAAGGCAGCTGTTGCCCGGACCCTCCCCGGAGCACACGATTGTAGACGCACGTAGGAGCAGCGGCCAGAGGGTGGGAGGGACAGACACGTGACAGATGGAGCCGCTCCGCCGGGGCGGGGGCGGGGCCGGGCGCCGGGGACCCCCCGGGGGCTGGGCCCTCGCCCTGTGGCTGTGGGTCTGAAGCCGACGCCCGGACCCCGAGGCAACGGCTTACCTTTGAAAACGCCGGGCGCTAGCTTGCGGGGGCCTCAGCCTCAAAAGGAGATCAGCAAAGCGGGGTCCCGGAGACTCGCGCAGCGCCTGCCTGTAGCTTTGATAACGACAGTAATTCCTTCTGTTACATGACGCGCCCCATTGACTCCGTGTTTTCTTGCAAGTCGTCAAGAGCTGAATGTGATGTTTACAATTCGTTAAATAAAGGAGCAGCCTGCGTAGGACACTCCTGTGGTTTGGGGGCTTTAAAAAAAAAAAAATATACCGTTGTAGGAACGGAGGGAAAAATCTGGAAGAGCATATTGCAGAAAATCGACAGTGGCCAGAAGTGGGCTGGGGGAAAACGGCCGTTTTCCTTACGATGTGAGATGGTGCGTGTGTTTGGATATTAATTTTCGGAAAGGTATGATGTGACTCTATAAACGGTAGATGAGAGAAATGGACAAGATATAAGGCTGGAAAAACAAATGAGCCCGGAATACGCAAGGGCCCCCCCCCCCCCAACCTGCGCCTTGACCGGCAGGTGGCAGACCGCGTCTCCCTCTCTTGTCCCAGTTTCCGTTTCCGGAGGAGAAAGCGAAGCGGAGGGTGTCCCAGAAGGCCCTGTGTTCCCGGCCTCAGAAACCGCTCAGAAGCCACAGACTCTAATGGGACAGGGATAAGGCGGCTCCCTTCCTTTTGAGCGCGTGATCTGGGGAAAGCCCTTTCTTTGCAGGTATCCTCTCTGACTCAAGGCTTACAGCAAGTGGAACCATCTGGTTTTACCAGGACACAGGTGTGAGCTGATGATTCCATTTTCAGGAATTCTGTGAATCTGTTGATGATCATGGCCATTACTAAAAAGTAAATTATGTACACTTACAATGAAATAAAGTATATTAAAAACAAGGGAAATGTTCAAAACGCATCCCTTCTTTTTTCAGGTTTATTTCATTTGAGAGAGTGAGAGCAGGGGAGGGGCAGAAAGAGAGAGAGGGAGGGAGGGAGTCCCGTGCTCTGTGTGCTCTCAGCACAGAGCCAGACATGGGGTTTGAACCCATGAACCACGAGATCATGACCTGAGCCGAAATCAAGAGTCAGAGGCTTAACCGACTGAGCCATCCAGGTGCCCCCAAGCTCACGGCTTTCTTTCTTTTTTTTTCTTTTTTTAATTTTTTTAAATGTTTTTTTATTCTTGAGAGAGAGACAGAATATGAGTGGGCCAGGGTAGAGAGAGAGGGAGACCCAGAATCGGAAGCAGGCTCCAGGCTCCGAGCTGTCCGCCCAGGGCCCGCCGCGGGGCTCGAACCCACGAACCGCGAGATCACGACCTGAGCCCAAGTCGGACGCTCAACCGACTGAGCCACCCAGGCGCCCCCCCCACACTCACTGCTTCTTAACTGTCTTACGACATTCTGTTGTCTGTGCTCTCGGGGTTACTTCCGGCTGGTGGAAATATTGTTAGGGGTATCACGTTTACGGGAATCGGCCACGGTAGGAGCGTGCATGCCAGGGAGACTGGCCAACGTCACATCTCAGCAATGTTTTTCCCAGAGAGCACTGGTAAACATTCCCCAGCACACATCGTCCTTAGTGGTAAAGTCAGGGTTGGGAACGCGCGAGACGGGCACCTGTGCTCTTACCGCCTGCACTGAGGACGCCAAGCTGTCATTGAAGCCGGGCCCCGGGGCCACCGGCTACTGTCTTCCAGCTACGTGAGGAGGTAAAGTAAAAACCCATCCACGTTCTTCTCTTTCCTGCAGTCAGGGCCCAAGCATCACGCGAGTCATTCGCCTTGGGAGCAGAAGGGCCTAACTGATCCCGCTTCACTAGATGCAGTGTCTTGGCCTCGGTCCCCAAACGTGTTGCTTTTGAAGGACGTAAGAGCAGCGGCAGCAGAAAGTCACTGGCCGGAGTTTGGAACCGCATCTTCTTCTGCGCGAGCCGCCGACTTCCCACGGTCCTGGGAACTGAGCTCGGTCGGGGGGTTTCGTTAGACCGGCCACATCACCTCCCTGCCCCACATCTTGGCGTGGCGACCCAAAGCTCTTCGGTCAATGGCCAAACTCCTTCTCAAGGTCAAGGTCTGCTGTGGCTGGAATCACGTCCGTGGCTCCGGCCGAGTCTCCCGTGGTTCCCTCCGTTGTCCCTTGTGGCCCCAGCAGGCCAAGTACCTCAGGTCCCCGGGTGCCAAGCCCGCCACACCTCTGCCCTGCACACCCAGGCTGGGCTCCCTCCCTGGAGTGGTCTCGTCACTCGTTCCTAGCTACCTGCTTCTCCTCCTTCCGGCCTCGGCCCCGCTGTCCCCGGTTCACTTCCCCTCGGTTTACCTCCGCTGACCACCCCTCCTGTGTGGGCTCCGGGTTCTCATAGAGCATCCTCTCCGCTCAGCCCTGCCTTGCCCCTCATCCCGCCAGACCACACGAGTTCCTTTCCCTGTCTTCCCCCGAAAATGTGCACAGGCGCAAGGTAGGAACGGTGTCCCGCCATCTCGACCTGCCAGTATTTGCTTCGTGCCAGAGGGAATCTGGCTTCCCCGGTTACCAGCTCTGTGTGCTCTTAGCCTCGTCTGTAAAATGGGTCAATAAAGACACATGTGTTGTGGTTCGGCCTGAAAGAGGCAATGCATGGAAACTGCTTAGCATGATGAGTGTGGTCATTCAATAAATGTAGCTGTGTGTGTGTGTGTGTGTGTGTGTGTGTGTGTGTGTGTTGATTTTACACCCTCGTCAGCTGGACGGGGCTTTCCCTCCAGGATGAAGGGGAGACAGATGGGCAGCATGGAGGCCCCAATAGCCCACCACGCTGCCTCAGTGTTCCCAGCGCTGTGTCTCCCCACCCCTCCATCCTGGCCCCTGAAGGGCATGAGACCAGAGGCGCTGATCAATCACCGGGACTTTAAAGGCCGCCGGCTTCCATCCCCCGTGTCCTCCGATGTTTCTCTTAGCTACATGCTAACACCCGTTTGTTTAGAACTCGCAGCCCATACATCTCGGAGAGGACTTTGATCCCTGGCAGCTGAGTACGTGTGAGTGAGGCAGCGTCCCAGGGGCAGAGAGAGCCGGGAAAGAGGGAAGGCTGGGCTTGCCTCTCTCATGCCCTCTGAGCTTGGCATTTCACCACCAGCCACCCCGCCCCCAGACCCCATCCCCGCACGCTGCCCTTAGAGCCAGAACCAGGAGCAAAAGCTGAAGCTCCAAAGTCAGAACGTCCTGGGTTCAAACGAAAGTATACACTTTCCAGCCATATGACCTTGGGTAAGTCCCTTGACCTCTCTGGGTATCGCTTTGCTTATCTGGTCCATGGGCACAATAATCGCTCTTGAAGCCAGTATGTCGTGTAGGAATAAATAAGTTCACGCACTGGGGCGCCTGGGTGGCTCAGTCGGTTGAGCATCTGACTTCGGCTCAGGTCACGATCTCGTGGTCCGTGAGTTTGAGCCCCGCGTCGGGCTCTGTGCTGACAGCTCAGGGCCGGGAGCCAGCTTCAGATTCTGTGTCTCCTTCTCTCTCTGCCCCTTCTCCACTCACGCTCTGTCTCACTCTGTCTCTCAAAACTAAATAAATGAAAAAAAAATTAAGATCACACACAAAAAAGCGCTTGGGATGAGACAGGAGCTTACATGTTTGAATGAGCAGGTATTTGGGCCCTGTTCAAGGAAAAGCACAACACACAACAATTAAAAGCACAGGGTGGCGGGGAGGGCGCCTAGGTGGCTCAGTGAGTTAAGCGTCTGATTCCTGATTCCGGCTCGGGTCACGATCTCAGGGTTCACGGGCTGAGCCCCGCGTCGGGCTCTCTGCTGACAGTGTGGAGCCTGCTTGGGATTCTCTCTCTCCCTTTCCGTCTCCCCCCCTCCCCACTTGAGCTCTCTCGCTCTCTCAAAATAAATAATCTTTAAAAAATAGTGAAAGCCCAGGGAAGTCACTTCCCCCCTTTAGAGCCTCATCTCCTCATCTATAAAATGGAAATCAAGTAGTCCCGCCTTGCGGGGGGTTAACGTGAGAACTAACTAAGGCAGTAGCTCCAAGCGCTTGGCACCGTTCTCGACACATTGCGATCACTCAACAAACATGACCTCCACCGTCAAAATGATCCGTTGGCTGTCGGCACCGCCGTCGTGGGATGCCGTGCATCCGCCGACACTGCCCCCAACTCTGAGCGGATTCCCGTCAGGAAAGGATAACAGTAACACTGAAGAAAAGCTCAGAGAGCTGGGGAGGGCAGTGAGGCGGACCGTGTGGGGAAGAGCCCCGTGCTATGGTGATCCCGTGAGCACAGATGATGAGATGGCCATGGGGTCATCTGGCTTAACTTTTACTCCGTTTCCCCGACCTGGAACCTAGGAGGCCCCTCCCCCCCACAACCCCACACGCCCAGTGATGCAGGCATGGCTTCAGGTGTGGACTTCTACGAGGTGGGTGGAGAAAGCCACATCCTTTCCCAGCCTCACTGAGACGTCCCCGTTTCATGGAGGGAACTTCGTCATGACGGTGTGAGACGGCGGGAGCAGGGAGGTTTTGATTTTATTCCTGTCCCTCTCTTTCCAGCAACCACGCTGGGGGAGGTCTTCTCAGGTGGCTGTGCCCCTCTCCATCCCCAGCATCCCAATCCGAGGTGCCATCGCCTCTCACCAAACAGCTGTGGCAGCCTCGTCCGTGGGCTCCTTGTACAGAAAAGACCCCCCCCCCCTTCTTCTTCACTAATAGGACTCTGGGTTCACCTGAAAAGACTATTTCCCAACATCCCTTGCAGCTGGAGAGAGCCATGGGGCTGAGTTCTGACTGATGGTTGATGGGTGGAAGCTGTTGGCGAGGGGGACTTCTAGGAAGACTTCGGAAGGTACCGATCCTGTTGGCAAGGATTTTTGCCCTTCCCTCTTTCCTCCTGCCTTCCTTCCTGACGCGTTAGCTGGAGCTGCGTGGCCACTTCTTTATCACTGCCCTTCCATTTTCAATAAACGTAGCCTCTACCTCATGGTCCGAAATGGCTTCCCCAGCTCCTGCCTTCATGCCTCCATTCCAACCAGATGGAAGAGGGTTGGGGGGGGGGGGGAAGGGGAGTCATGGACCACAGACAGGCGGCCTACAATCCCAAACCGACCCACAGACTCGATGGATCGATTCATTGATTGGGTTCACAGAATTTCTGTTTCTTACTTTATCAGTTCCAACATTCAAAGGCCAGGAGAGGTCATGTGAAAAATCTAAAATTTCTGACATTTTTGGGGGAAAATCCGAAGATCTTTCAATAGCGGGGCTGCCTGTCCACGTGAAGAGCCACCCCCGTTGGGTGACCCACTTAGGCCGGCGAAACTCACCACCTTCACCCTCACACAATTCAGCGCGCAAATGAGCGTGGGGGGCGAAAACGAAAACAAGGGTGTCTCCCCCCACCACAGCTCCCTTCCCAGGGAGAGAATTGTGGCTTCACCTCCCGGACACAGACTCCCACGACAAAGATTTGAACGAAAGTCTTTTATTTGGTAGTGGATGCCCAGGAGCACTGGCTGGGGAGTGGGGAAGTAAGAGAGAAGAGAGAAAGAGAACAATGCCCGGATGGAAATGAACTGATCCCTGCTGGAAAGGACTTCGCCATTTGGAATGGCGGGTACAGTGCCGGGGGCCCATGACAAGTTCAAGGGCTCACAAAAAG
This sequence comes from Panthera onca, assembly GCF_046562875.1. Lineage (NCBI taxonomy): Eukaryota > Metazoa > Chordata > Mammalia > Carnivora > Felidae > Panthera > Panthera onca. The sequence goes on along the minus strand of NC_138350.1, from coordinate 10,101,236 downwards.
GTTTTAGTGTTAATTTTTTTTTTAATCGGGAGGGAAAAAAAAATGAACGTCATAATAATGAATAGAAAGGAGTGACTGCAGCCTGGATTGTATTTATCTTTATAGCAACACAGTCATAAGACAGGTGTATGATTATTATAAGAGTTACATGACTATGTATCATGTTACACATAGTATAGCATATATAACTATATGGCATATACTATGTATATATATATGTTATGTTCTCTGTTATATTATGTATACATAAATATTGCATAAAGCCTGTGCAGTTACATTTATACACACACACACACACACACACACACACACACACGTATTATATGTGTAACATGTGGTTATACATAAAATATATGCATCCTTTACGCACAGGACATATACATGTGTGTGCACGCACGTGTGTTTTAATGGGGAAAGATGCCTCAAAGACAAATGTGTCCCGATCCTACAGGACTCATGAGGCCTGATGTGGCCCCGTTACTGATGCGGACAGCTGGGGTTCAGTCTAGCTGGAAGTCTGGGGAGACTGTAGAAAACACCTGAGCTGTCCTCTTTCACCGAGGGATGAGGAATGTGGGCTGCTTATCCATTCACATCATCGTGATCCTGAGAGCCTGCCTGGTGCCAGGGTGTTGGTAGGAAGCCCTTGGGGAGGGGGTTTGCCAGCTCCACAAGAAGCGGGCAGGGTGTAAGTGCCCAGAGAAGCCTCTCTTGTAGACATCATCGCTGCCAGTTTCCGGAAGTCATCTCTGCATACATAGGCACGTGTGGGTGGACACATCTTTATACAAGTGGTAGCTGAATAAATGTATACATGCATGAAGCCATCACCACGAGACTGGTTAGAGCAAAAAATAAAAGTGTGCAGAATGGGTTTTAAACCAAAATAGAATCATGCTCCACATAACGTTTTGAAGACTGCAATGAGTATATATTGGACATCTTGTCATGGCATTATTTTTACGAGCTCAGTGAACTCCATTGTGTAGATACACCATGGTTTAAGAAAATCTTTTTAAGGTTTGAAACAATTCTGGACTGTTGGGCATTTCTATAGCTTTGACTCTTCACTATTATAAACCATACATAATTGAAATTTTCAAATATGTGTTAAAAGTATTTCCTTGGGGCTCCTGGGTGGCTCAGAGGGTTAAGTGTCTGACTTTGGCTCAGATCATGATCTCACTGTTCTTGAGTTCAAGCCCCGCATCGGGCTCTGTGCTGACGGCTCAGAGCCTGGAGCCTGCCTGGGATTCTGTGTCTCCCCCTCTCTGCCCCTCCCTCTCTCATGCTCGGTCTCTCACTCAAAAATAAACATTAAAAAAAATTTTAAGTACTTCCTTAAAATAAGCCCCAAGAAACGCAACTGCTGTGAAAAAGTCTCTTGATGTGGTTTCCAAATAACCTTTGCAGAAAATTTTGCACGACCTTTCCCAGACTCTTACAAAACTGTCCATTTCCCAACACCTTCACCAATACGGATTATTATATTCTTGTTTTTGTTTTTGTTTTTGCTGGGTCGGAAACCATAAGCTCATCAGTGAAGGTATCTTCGGGTAAGTTCCTAAAGCACCACAGTGGGGGGCGCCTACGTTGTCTTTGTAGAAGACGGGAAAACCCACCCAAATAGGGGGCTGTCCTGGAAAAATGGGAGCTCTTGGCCAGTTACAGGCCCGTGCGGGGCATCGAGAGGGGCGCTGGTTATGACCCGCTGTCCTTCAACCCCGACCGAGGCCGACCTGCACGGACCCCATCACGCAGGCCTCCCGCGTCTACCCTTCACCTGTCAGCCGGTTCAGCCAATGGGAGGCACCATCAAGCGCTGGGAGGCAGGCAGGGGACTGGGCACTTAGACCTCCCCCGCGCCCAGCGTGACAGTGCCACCAGACAGTGGCTGTGCCCTCAGCTCCCCTCTGGGCAGCCCTGGGCAGTGACCCTCCCTCCCTCCCTCTACCCCTTTGGGACGGCAGAAGCAATGGCTCTATATTAATTTCCTGTGCCTGCTGTAACAAATTGCCACAAATGTGATGATTTATTGTCTCATGACGGTTCCGGAGGCCAGAAATCGGAAATCGGGATCGCTGGGTGGAAACTGAACGTCCGTCGGGCCACCCGGCCTCCGTAGGCTCTGGGGGAGGATCCGTGCCTTCTCTCTTCCGGCTTCCGGTGGCCGCGAGCGGTCCTTGGCTCGTGGCTGCTCGGTGCGGTCTTCGCCACGGTCGCCTTGAAATCGCCCTCTGCTCCGTTTCACATCACCTTCTCCGTTCTGTAAGAGCACGTGTGACTGCATTTCGGATCCACCTGGAAAGTCCTGGATAATCTCCTCTTAATCACGCCTACAAAGGCTTTCTTTCTTTTTCTTTTTTTTTTTTGGCCATGCAAGGAAACCTCAAGTTTCTGGGATTATGGTGTGCATCTCTAATGGGGTGCCGCTTCCCGACCTGTCATGGATCCCACTGTCACGGGTCCTGGTCCAGGGTCCTGGTATCCTTGGCATCTCCTGACCCCGCCCAGGACTGTGGAGAAGGCCTCTACATCGAAGTGTCTTCAAGACCACGGTGACCTGTTTCCCTGCTTGCTAACCTGACCAACACAGTGTCCTTGCGTTCCTTCCTAGACAGGTAACTCTCTTGTTTGTCTTCATGTAGACACTGTGGGTCTTCTTTAATTTCCCCTGGGGTCAAAGCCATTTACTTACCCAGAAATATTTACAGACAAACCTACAGCCAGAGGCTAAGTTTAGCAGGGTTCTGGGGCAAGGAGGCAGGGTTCTGTCTTCCTAATGGAGTGAAATCAGAACTGATCTCCATCCATTGCGACCAGGCCAGATTAGACCCATATCTCTGCTGCTCTTGCAGGCCTGTGGGCAGCGTCCTACTCCTGGAAACTTCCAGCTTGAAACGTCCCCCTTTTTGCCCTGCTCTGCACGGGTTTATACGTGATCCTCTCGCGCCCCCTGCTGGTCGGTCAGTGGAATTGCAGGCAGCCCTTCTGGCTTGGCCGCACAAAGACCCGCCAAGTGAGGCTAGATACCTCCCCCGCACTAAGGAAAAGGAAGAAAGGCGGGAAGGGTTGTGGAACACCACCGGCATTTAGCACTGAGAGACAAAAACCTAAAACCAGTAAAGAGGAGGCATCGAGCTTGACCCTGACCCGAGTTCTGGGAGGGGCTTCTACGCCGTGTGCCGCAGTGAATAGGACACAGGCTCGGATTTCTCACCTCCTACTTCCTGAGTGAGCTTGGTTGAGTCACTTCCCCTGTCTATGCCTTAGTTTCCTCATCTGTAAAACGGAATTAATAAATGTACCCACATCACTGGGTTATTGTGAAGTTTAAATGAGCCAGTTTAGGGGCACCTGGGTGGCTCAGTCGGTTAAAGCATCTGACTTGGGCTCAGGTCATGATCTCACAGTTCTTGAGTTCGAGCCCTGCGTTGGGCTCTGTGCTGACAGCTCAGAGCCTGGAGCCTGCTTCGGATTCTGTGTCTGTATGTCTCTGCCCCTCCCCCGCTGCATCTCTCCTTCAAAAATAAATAAAAACATTTAAAAAAAAAAAAAAAGCTTTGAAAATGTCCATACGTGCACTTGCATAAAATATCTGTCTGGAGCAAGTGTTGGCAAACTGTGGCCCATGGGCCATGTATTGCCCACGGCATGCTTTTGTATGACCTGCAAGCTAAGTATGCTTTTTCTGTTTTCGGAGGGTTGACACCTAAGCAGAGGGAACAGAGTGACGGTGCCTTAGAGCCACGAAAGTAAATCGGGGCCAGCAGTTAGCAATCTGGCCCTTTGCCTCGTCATTAACATTTTATTGGAATAAACACAGCCACCCTCATTCATTTATGTATTGTCTGTGGCTGCTCACGATGGTAGAACTGAGTGGTTGTGACAGAGACTTTCATGGCTCATGAAGCCCAAATAGTTCGGCCTTTACAGAAAAAGTGTGCCACCTGTTGGCTTAGGAGATCGTTACTAGAAAAGGAAGGAAGGAAGGGAGGGAGGGAGGAAGGACGGAAGGAAGGAAAGAAAGAAAGAAAGAAAGGGAGGCAGACATGGGTGACTGGCCTGGGATGCTAAGGGCAGGCACCTGGAGGGGGTGGGAGGACCACAGCAGTTCAAGTTCATTCATTTACCACAAACAACTGTTTTTATGCAGTTGGTACCGCTCTCCCACGTGCGCCCAGCGTCGGGACATCCTTGTGCATGGGGTTCTCAGGACCCCAAGTCTGAGATGGAGTTTAGTACAAGCGGGCTCAGGAGGGGGTGCTCTTGGGATCCGGGGGGAACCCGGGCAAGGACAGGGAAGGAGCAGGAAGGGCCGGAAGGATGAGCCCGGCTGGACTGCAGTGTCAGAAGAGACCTCGCAGACCTCGCAAAGAATTTTGAAGAGCGGCCAAAACTCCGGGGTTGCCCCTAATTAGGGCAAGGAGGCCGAGACTCTACAACCCCCCACACCAAGCAGTCGGCGGATCGAGGCCAAAACGGTAGGGTAGGACCTGGGGCAAGGCGGCTCTCTGCAGCCGGGGAGAGGCTCTGCAAACAGTCCTTCAGGGGAGGGGGCTGCCACCATCCACCGCGGTGAGCAAAAGCAGACACAGGCCCCGCCCACTGAGGAGTACCTTCTAGGCGGGGCAAGTGTTAAACCTGTAGGCAAGCAAATGCCTAGTCAGTTACAAGCCGCTGGGGAAGGTGGCGGGTGCCCTCAGAGTCAGTGTCGGCGGGGACCGAATGTAGATGGACGTGTCCTCTCAGGCTGAGGCATTTAAGCTGAGGCCCAAGGGATGAACTGGCCTCGATCAGGTGAAGAGTTGAAAGAATTCGGGGGGCACCTCGGTGGCTCTGTCGGTTAAGCCTCTGGCTCTTGGTTTGGGCTCAGGTCATGATCTCGTGGTTTCGTGAGTTTGAACCCCACATCAGGCTCTGTGCTGACAGCGTGGAGCCTGCCTGGGATTTTCTCTCTCCCTCTCTTTCTGCCCCACTCATGCTGTCTCTGTCTCTCTCAAAAATAAATAAACATAAAGGAAAAAAAAAAAAGAAGAGCTCAGGACATGCAAAGGCCCCGAGATGACGTGTTAGTGTCCTTGGGCTCCTGTAATAAATTACCATCAATGGGGGGGGGGGCGGTTAGAACAACTGAAATGTATCTTCTCACACTTCCGGAGACTAGAGATCCAAAAGGAAGGTGTCAGCAGGGCCGTGTTCTCTCTGAAGTCTTTAGGGGAGGGTCCTTCCTCACCTTTTTCACCTTCTGCTGGTTGCTGGTAATTCTCGGCTGGTGGCTGCCTCCCCCAACCCCTGTCTCCCCCATCACAGAGTTCTCCCTGTGTGCGCGTGTCTTCACATGGCCTTCTTGTAAGGACACCAAGTCATTGGGGTTACGGCCCACCCTAAATCCAGGATGACCTCATCTCCAGATCCTTAAATTCCATCTGTAAAGACCTAATTTTCAAATAAGATCCCACTCACAGGTCCCAAGGGCTTCTAGATATTTTGGGGAGAGATGCAGTTCAACCCGTGAGAGGTGAGGACAAGGTATGCACATTTGAGAAGCAGAAAGTGGCCAGTGTGGCTGCAGCTGAGTGGGGAGCAGTGGTCAGTGGTTGGACCTCACAGGACCTGGAGGCTGGTCAGGAAATGAACTCCCTTCTCAAACCAGCCTTTTGATCCTCTGTATGTGAGACAGGGCATCTGCCCACAGTACAGCTGAAAAAATAAGAAAAGAAGGGACGATTCTGGTCTTACCCCCAGATCATCCTGTCTCAGGCCTCCAGGCCAGGTTCAACAGGCACTGGAATTTGGAGGCACCAGAGCCTGGGATAAGACCCCCGTGGGCATATCTTCTTAGAATGGGTTCAGTTTCCCCCCAGCCACAGTCTGTGTGAGGAATGATCTGTGATTTCCATGTGCCTCCAGGTGAATCTTTACGGTTCACCGCCAAGGGCAAGAAGGGCCCCCCACATCTCCAACGGTGGGCTCCCAGCAGGGCCAAGAGGCAGGGGGATGGGGGGGTCCTCAGCTGCCACCGGTCACAGGTGAGCTACCCGATGTCCACACAGGTGTGGCTCACACCTGGTCTCCTGTCTCAAGTTACCATGGCCTCCGGCATCCATCAAGGTTCCTCTGCAGGTTCCTGGGAATAGGGGGCTGCTTTTCTGGGGAAGGGGATTCTGGGGTGATGGGCAGTGAATGGCCAGGGCCACACTGAAACTGTCAGGTGGTGACATATAGGGTAACGGTCTCCAGCACCTCCCTTGCCGCCCTTACGGGGAATGGCCACCGGTGAGAAGGGGCCAGAGGAGCCCAGCTTGAACCTGACCTTGGTTTCTACCCTGTGATCTTGAGCTAGTGTTTCCTCCTTTGGGGGCCTCAGTTTCCCTGTGTGTCAATGGATAGAAAGGCAGTCGTCTGGGACTCGTGTAACCCTGTACAAACTAAAATCGACTGCCACTAAGCCTTTGTAAATACCGTCAAATTTTCTAGAAACCCCATGGGTGATTTATAGATGACAAAGGGAAAACCTTTACAGAAGAGGAGCCTGGCAGACGGCCCTTACCCTGCTGACGAGCGTTCCCATTACCCGCTTTGCGACAGATTGACAGCATAACCCCAATTCAGTCGTGGGGAAATGCCAGCTGGACCTCCCCTGAGGGACAGTGTATAACATGACTGGCCTGCAGCCTTCGGAACCATCAGGGGAACGACAGGGGAAGAAACACTGATGAAATCTTGGCAGATTAAAGGAGGCTAAAGAGACGTGACAAGGGATTGCCACGTGTAATCTTGGGCTGAATCACGGACCAGGGGACAAAATGGTGGTTGAGATGCTGGCTGAAATTTGAATACGCGGTGTTAGAAAAAAAAGTATTATATCAATGCTAAACATTCCTGAATTTGATGATTGCACTGTGGTTACGGACTGGATCTGGGGGGAAGAGTCTCAGCGTGAAGGGCCATGATGATTACAACTAGTTTTGTAATAACGATAATATACGGAGAGAGGTAAGTCAAGTGGGCTGAATGTTAATCCTCAGGGAGCCCGGTGAGGACACGTGGGTGTTGACAGCCGTTACCCAATTTTATAGAAAAGACAACAGGCTCAGGGATCAGCACTTTGCTGGGGGCCACCCAGCCAGTATGTGGCCAGCGGGGATTCTTAGAAGCCCCAGCCTCAATCAAGTCCCCTGGGGAACCACACCCTAATTCTCAGAATGCTCACTGCACTTGGAATTCGTTGTCTGATGTGGGATCCCCCATGAGCACAGGGACGGCGCTTGTCTTGTTAACTGCTGTAGCCCCAGTGCCTGCACGGGAGTCACTCAGATATTTGCTGGGTTGCATTAGACTACGAGGTGTCAGGATCCCCAGAAAAGCTGCTGTTGGAAGAAACAGAGGAACGCTTGGAACGGAAAGAAGAACCTCCGCGGGGGGGGGGGGGAAACTGAGGGCATTCAAATAAAGCACGGACTTGAGTTAATAATGTATCAATATCCGTTCGATTATGACAAATGCACCACGCCTACGCGCGAACGCCCACGCGAACCGCAGGGGAACCCGGGTGCAGGGTGCGTGGGAACTCTTAATATTCTCACAACTTTTCTGCCAATCTAAAATGACCCTAAAATTAAGAGTTTATTAAATTTTTTTAAGGATATTTTGAAAAGTAAAAGGATTTGACAGGTCGGTATTTATAGATGTGGAATAATCGCTAAGGTGTATTAGAAAGGGCTAAAAGCAAGGTGCTCAAAGGAAAAGGCTCTCTACCCATGTTGCCTCCACGTACAGGTCAGCAAACTATGTTCCGGGCCAAATTGGGTCAGCCACCCATTTCTCTATGACCGCACAGCCAAGAATGGTTTTCCTATTTTTAAGTGGTTGAAAAAAAAAAAAAAAAATCAAAAGACGAGTACTATTTGGGGACCCATGAAACCGATAGGAAATTCAAATGGCAGCGTCCATCAATAAAGTTTTATTGGAACAGAGCCACACACACATCCACTGATGTGGCTCCTTTCCTGTTGCGACAACCACAGGCTTGGCTGTCCCTGGAGAGACAGATGGATGAGAACTTTGGACAGTGGTTTCCTGTAGGAAGGAGAACAGATTGGATGGGGAAACAGGAGTGATGGTTGCTGGATCTATCCTTAAAAATCTAAGTCATTTACCAAAAGACATTTTGAGAAGGAAGGTGGGTTTCGCAGGGCCCCTGGGAAGGGGGTTGAGACATCTTAAGTAGAAAGGATCATGCCTGAAGGCATGTGAGGCATCCGTTGTTATTTTACCGTATAGAAGCCCTTTCCAAAGGTCGGTCTTCTCATGGTGGGGCAGGTTAGTATCAGGCAAGCAGGCGCAGAGAGACTTCTCTCTTCTGCACCTTGCTTTTTGCCCTTTCTAACACACCTTAGCGATTATTCCACATCTATGAATACCGACCTCTCAAATCCCTTTAATTTTCAAAATATCCTTAAAAAAGATTTAATAAACTCTTTTAGAATCATTTTAGATTTACAGAAAAGTTGTGAGACTATTAGAGTTCCTACACACTCTGCACCCAGGCTCCCCTGCGGGTTAGCATCCCAATGGTCCATTTGTCACAATGGAACCAAAATCGATACAATATTATTAGCTAAAGGGCATGCTTTGTTTGGATGGCCTCAGCCTTTCTCTTTCTCTGTCCCAGGATCCCATGTTACATTTAGTTGTCCTGTCTCCTCAGGCTCCTCCTGGCCGGGACAGTTTCTCAGGCTTCTTGACAATTTTGAGGAGTCCTGATCAGGGATTTTGTTTTTGGATGTCCCCCACTTGGGGTTTATCTGATGTCTTCTCATAATTAGACTCTTCATGTGGAGGAAATCAAGACTCCAATCTCCTGTCCTCTCTCTATCCTGCCTCTACCAAACCCTTCCAAGTCCTTCTCGCAGCCTTTTCCCCCTGGGAAGGTAACTCCCTCACGATCCAGACACAACTTCCCACAGTCCCCAGCGCACTCATGATGGCAGCTTCCGGTAGAGCCGGCTTAGACCTACCTGATTGTTAATTCTTGAGTGTGATCAGAGAGGCCGGTCTGGTGGGGCCCAGGTGCCCCCAGATTATATTTGCTGGGAGAGAAAAGGAGGCAAGAGACAACCTGGCAAGGAAGGAGAACAGAAGATTAATAATAACGTTACAACGTGGCTGTTTATTAAATGCACGGGGATATGCAATACAACCCAGGAGCAGTCCCTCCGACCCGGACATGTGGCGACCATATTTTCCTGGTCCAGCATTGGGACACACAGATTGGCAAAGAGCATTCCATTTCTTTTAATACCTTTGAAAGACCTTCTGATTTGTGAATTTCTTTAGGGAAGGCTACGTTTAGTTGCACATTTTAATAAAGGCAGTTCATGAAAATAATAAAATAAAAGTACATGAAGCCAGGACTTGGTGGGGCAACCCACACTTGCCCTCTCATAAAAGGCTAATATCCTGGAGCTGCCTTATAAAGCCTGGTTCAGCCCCTCCTGACCAGGGTCTCTGTGTGCAGAAAACAACCCCCTAATTGTCATTTAATTAAAGAGCATTTTCACGAATATCAATAAATATCTGCTGAATAAAGTGACCCCTTAAATCATCCACTCTAGGCGTGTGTGAGGGTACATTTTTACATGTGTATGTGTGCTTTCCTTGGAAGGGACTACAAGAGGCAGAGAGGGCGAAATTCGACCTTCCAAGTAACCCTCTACACAAAGCAAATAAAGCCTCATGAAGGGGGTTGAATAGTGTCCCCCAAAGAGATACACTCCCATGCCCTACACTCTGGAACCTACCAATGTGACCTTAGTTGGAAGAGGGTCCTTGCAGATAGAAAGTTAAGGATCTTGACGTGAGATCATCCTGGATTTGAGATGGGCTCTAAGCCCAGTAAGAGAAAGGAGAGGGGAGTGGATTTGACACAGATGCACAGGGGAGAAGGCATTGTCAACAGGAGGCAGAGACTGGAGGGATGCCGTCACAAGTCACGGGCCACCTGGGGCCACCGGGAGCTGGACCAGGCAAGGAAGGATATTCCCCTAGAGACTACCAGGAGGGTGCAGCCCTGCCCACACCTTGATTTGGGGTCTCCTGCCTCCAGAACTGTGAAGGGATACATTTCTGTTAAGTCACCACGTTTCTGGTAATGTTACAGCACCTGTAGGAAACCAACGAACCTCAAAATCCTAGCTCTTAAGACTACTTAATACTACTTAATATGTCACAGCTCTGTGACTTTGAGCAAGCTGCCTTAATCGGGTTCCCAGCGGACTCGCCCGCAAAACAGAGATGTTTATTTCCAATGGACACGTTCTAATACTTACAAGTGACGCTCTCATAGATTCATGGTGTCTGGCAGCCTTTCTGAACCTCAGTTTCCTTATCTCTGAATGGGAGGCAAGCATCCCTAATCCTTACCGCCCCCCCTCCTTCTTCGGGCTGTTTTAGGATTCAATAATAAAAGAAAATACAGAAGGGGGCTAAAACGACTTCCGAGTGTTCACCAGCACTCAAGCGCCCAACCCGCCACACGCAGACCCCCAGCCAACCAGCGCCCCCGGGCGCCTGCGGGGCCGCGGGGTTTCTACCGGCGAAAACAGCCTGCGCATGCGCAGAATGCAAGCGCTCAGGCCCGCCCCTTGAGGGGTGTGACTTCCTTGGGTCGCTCCGGTTCGGCCACGCCTGCTTCCGGAGAGGGCGGGCTTACGTCTGAAACACGTGATCTTGTTCCGGCTCGCCAAAGATGGCGGCCCCCAGAGCGGGAGCGTGAAAGTTGTTGGTGAAAGACGCTGTCCACCTGCGCTGGCATCGCAACCCAGTGGGGATCGTGCGCCATGTCGCGACTGATCGTGAAGAACCTCCCGAATGGGGTGAGTGCGGGGCCTGGACTTGAGAATCTGAAATTGGGAGCAGCCAGTTGGGGGCTAGGAAGGAGGTGGCTGGGGAGAATTGAGGGGCTTCGGCCCTGGGGCAGGACTCAGGACGTATTCGAAACCCAAAAGGGCAGGATCGGTGGCAAATCCCCCATTTGACAGTTGGGAGAGGGGGACAGCGAGCGCTCAAGGTTCCACAGCCGGTCCGAGGGTACCTGACTTCCATCCCGACAACTTTTCCGGCGGAGATGCCAACACCCCACGTGGGCTGAATACTCTCTTCCACAACCCCTCTGGTCCGATCACGTTTTTTTGTTGACTTGTGACTGGGTCGGACCCTGCACTTGTATTCATCTCCCACTCGGGAAACTGTTGGAGAGGCAAATGGGGAGTATTAGGTTGAGGACCTGCGTTACAATCCTGACTCCCAACTTTAGGGCCAGTGGGCATCATTGAAGGAGACTGAGTGCGTGTGAAGGGCTTTCAACCGTTTATCCAGTAAGTAGAGAGGGGTGAGCCAGTCACACTTGTCACTGTTTCAAGAGCCCAGCACAGAACCTGGCACGTGGTAGACATTCAGTAAAAACATGTGGAACGAATGAGTGAAGAAATAGCCGGGAAGTAGGTGGTGTCAGATGCCTGGAGGCAGCGTGCCCCAGGGGTTCATCCTTACCTATTTTGCTATAACTTTTGTGGGGATGAAGAGCCCCCACACCACTGGTGTGGCTAGTAAGCTCGTTCCGAAGATACAAAATGTGCCCTTTGGATGGGATGAGACGTCTTCTGGACTCTTAACTCTAATTCCTCAGGAGGTTCTCTCCTTAGGAGTGACAACACAAAGCCATTTCGGCTTTATTGTGTGTGTGTGTGTGTGTGTGTGTGTGTAAGTAACTCCTCCCCCCCCCCCCCAGCGGTTGTGGGGGACCTATGACAGGATTTTAAGAATTCAAACACTACAAAAAAAAAATTCAAACAGCGCAATGGTGTATGAAATGAGAAGCAAAATCTTTTGCTCCATCCTGCCTCCGTCTTTCTGTCCAGGAGGAATCATCTTCAGTGGTTTGTTTTTGGGACTCCTCATTGGTGTTTCTTCATGTGTAAATAGCGTGCTCTGTCCTCCATTTCGTGGTCTGTTTACCTCAGTGACTGTCTGCTGACCCTCCCCTAAGCAAGATGAGGAATTTTGATCATGTGTTTTTCCCTAACTGTCTGTTATATTATTTTTAATTCTTCCATTGTTTACCCTAAGGAGTAAACCTTCAGAATACACGTTGATGCATCCATCTGCTTTAGGCAGTGTCTCTTGGTGCCTCACGGTGATGGATGAGGACTTTAGCATAGCTACCCTCCCAACTTCCGTCTCATTGGGCTTCTTCTCTCGTTGGACTGACTCTCTTACCCTTGCTTGTCTTGTCTGATGAATGAAAGAATTCGCGAAAACCAATAGTAGCAGTAGGTGACATTTGGAGAGCTCGCTGCGTCCCAGGCGCTGCACCAGTGGCTTTCGGTAAAGTAACTCATTTATTCCTCAGCAGAGCCCTACAAGGTAGCTTCCGTTATTACGCCCATTTTAAAGGTGAAGCAACCGAACTACAGCAAAGGAGAGGGATTTCCCTGAGGTCGCACACAGCTGGTAATTCAAAGAGCAGGGATTGAATTGAGCAGTCTGCTTCTAGAAATGTGCATTCCTGACCCCTTCACCGTACTGCCTCTCTTTGCACGATAGCATACACTTTTCTTAACTCTTTCCCAACACGTATTGTATTTAGTAGTGAGTACTTGTTATGTTGCTGACATTGTAGATAGTGGGAGATAAAATTCAGCTCCCCCTCCTCCCCTCCCTTAGAGCACGAGCAGTCTAGCAGAGGAGATCAGGAGCCAGATCACTGTGACATAAGGTCAGGGATCGAAGTAGGACCCCGTGCTGTGTGAGCACAGGCGGCTTGGTTACCTGACCCACCTGAGGAGTCCGGGAGAGGCCTCCTGGGGGAGATGACTGAATTGAGAATGAGGGGTTAGCCGGGGCCTTTTGGGAAGATTGCACCCACAGGAGACGACCAGTAAAACCTCAGAGGTGGGAGTCGGGGAGGGCTTCGAGAAGTTTGGCAAGAGGTGGTACTGCAGGGGTGGGTCAGGCCGGGTCGTGGAGAATCGCGTGTTTTACCTTAGCGGCTTCTCCATGAGCCTTTGGCGCCCGAAAGTCGTCAAGAGGTTTTGGACAGAGGAATGGTGGGGTCAGACTTGGGCGTGGCTCTTCCCAGGTAGTGGGGGTGATGAATTTCACTGCCTTTTATGTATCTGAGCTGAGTCACAGACCTCGATCCTGTAGACCTTGGGTAGACCGTTGGTCCTCCACGAGCTTCGTTTTCTCCTCTCTAAAAACGTGGATAATAATCCCTAACTCATAGGGTGATACGAGATTTTAATGATTACAGAGTTGTTAAGAACCTGCCTCAGAAAATGTGTTTTTCCTTCGTACTGGGCTGCCAAGGTCTCCAGTCTTTTTAATTTTAGACCTTGTATTGGCTATTTAGGGGGTTTTTGGTGTCCCCAGTACTGCATACACACAGTTCTCCCAGTCACTGCTTAAAAAACACACTGCGGGGCACCTGGGTGGCTCAGTCGGTTAAGCGTCCGACTTCAGCTCAGGTCATGATCTCTCAGTCTGTGGGTTCGAGCCCCGCGTCGGGCTCTGTGCTGACAGCTCGGAGCCTGGAGCCTGCTTCAGATTCTGCCTCCCTCTCTCTCTGCCCCTTCCCTGCTCATGCGTTGTCTCTCTCTCTGTCAAAAATAAATAAACATTTAATAAATAAATAAATAAATAAATAAATAAATAAATAAAATAAAAAAACTCACTGAATTGGATGGGTAGCCTGGCTGGAGTGAGGATGGGGGCCAGGAGCCAGTTTCCATAGTGTGGGCCCCGTGACCAAATCCTAAGAACATTAATGAATTAGTTTTCTATTGCTATTACAAGAAATTGCCACAAACAAAGTGGCTTAGACAACACACATTGGTAATCTTACAGTTTTGGAGGGCAGAGCACCTTGTTGTTTCTTTTAAATCTTATTATTAGTTAGTTTTGAGAGAGTGGGTGCATGTGGGGGAGAGGCAGAGAAAGAGGAAGAGAGAAGGAGAGAATCCCAAGCAGGCTCCACAACACCAGTGCAGAGCCTGTCGTGAGGCTCGAACCCGTGAACCGTGAGATCATGGCCTGAGCCAAAGTCGGACACCTGACCGGCTGAGCCACCCCGGTGCTGAAATCCTAAAATGAAGGTGTTGGTAGGGCCGCGTTCCTTTTGGAGACTCCCGGGGAGAATCTGTTTCCTTGCCTTTTTTAAGCTTCTCCAGGCTGCCTGCTCTCCTGGGCTTCTGGCCACCTCCTGAATGGTCAAAGCCAACAGCATGGCATCGTGCAGTCTCTTTCTGTCTCCAACATCCCATCACCTTTTCCGGCCCTGACCCTCCTGTCTCTCTCGTATCGTGGAACATGGACCTCAGATCCACCCGGATAATCCAGGAGAACTTCCCCGTCTCAGGATCCTTAATGTAATCACATCTGTGAAATGCCTTTGCCATCAGCAGTCATATACTCACGGGGCCCAGGGATTAGGATGTGGACATCGACCCTCCACCACAATGAGCAAACACATGTACCTATACCATGTTCATTTGTTCACGCATTTATCCTGACATTTATCTTTATCAGGTGTTGGCTGTGGAGTGGCCACAGGGCTGACCTCCCGATGTGTTCGCTCTCCTTATCCTAACAGGGAATCCCAGGGCCTCGGGGTTTCCAGCCCGGTTTTGCCCCCTTGGCTCTGAGGACTCCCCTGCTCCTCCCTCACTGCGCCCCTTCCGTCCCAGATGAAGGAGGAGCGTTTCAGGCAGCTGTTTGCCTCCTTTGGCGCCCTGACCGACTGCAGCCTGAAGTTCACCAAAGACGGCAAGTTCCGTAAGTTTGGCTTCATCGGCTTCAAGTCAGAGGAAGAGGCCCGATCGGCACTGAACCATTTCAACAGGAGTTTTATCGACACGTCCCGGATCGTGGTGAGTCCACTTCCGCCTGCCCGTCGAACCTGACCCCCCTTGACCTTCCCCTCTCCGCTCCTGTCCGGAGCCTGGCTGCTCCCAGACCATGCTGCCCCGGTCCACCTCACCGGTGCTCAAACTTCCTGCGTACGAATCCCCTGGAGAGCTTTCTCCGCAGTTTCCGACTCAGCGTGGGGGCGGGGTGGGACTCAGCGTGGGGGCGGGGAGCGCCCACCCGATGCTGGGGGTTTAGAGAAACATCGTGCCCCTGGCCCCGTCCTCATGGGTGAATAGGCCGCTTTCAGTCCGTGTTGTCAGCGCTGTGACGGGGAAGCGCCAGGGGGCCCGGGTCCTGGCCTGGGAAGGGGTCAGGAGAGCTTCCTGGAGGAGGAGGTCCTGCCCATGTCACTCACGTACATCTAATGAGTTGGTAAAACACCCTTAACGCTCTGGTGAGAAGAGAAAACCAGATGTTGGACAAGTGTGTATCGTGCGATCCCATTCAGACAATTCGTATTTTTCAGTCTACAAGTGTGTGATGTGAAGAGAGCCACGTGGAAGGATTTTTACCAAAACGTTAATTTCTCCCTCCGGGTGATAAGGGTTAGGGTAAAAACGGGTTTTTGTTTGTTTGGTTCTTTTTTTTTTTCCACTTGTACTTTCCTCTGTTGATTTAAGTTTCATACGTTGAACACATGTCACTGCTACAGAAACAGAACTATTTTGAAAATCCCTACAAAGGGGTGTGTCAGGATGGTAGTCTGTCCCCAGGGGGCAGAGGTGGCCACCCGGCACTCCTGAGTGTGGCAGAAAGCGTGGCTCTCGGCTCAGGCTGGACACCAAGCACTTCCGGGCTTCCGAGCGGTCGCCCCCCTGTCTCGTCACCCCAGAGCTGTCCTCTGGGGCCAGCTGAGCTTGCCCCACGGTCATTACAGTGATCCGGGAAGCCGCTAGCTTAGCCTCGACCCCCTGCGTCAGCCACCCTGGGGGCTGGGTGGCTAAGAACTCGGGCTCCAGAGCCGACCCCCTGCGCAATTAAAAATCCGTGCAGAACTTTCAACTCCCCCCCAAATCTAACTACTAATAGCCTACTGTTGACCAGGAGCCCTACTGATAACAGTCAACGTGTATTTTGCATGTTATATGTGTTCTGTGCTGTAATCTTACGATAAAATAAGCTAAAAAAAAAACCAAACACATTAAGGAAATCATGAGAGAAAAGACATTCACGATGCTGTACTGTATATAGCAAAAAAAAAAAAAAAAAAAAATCTGCATACAAGCGGACCCGCACGGTTCCAACTCGTATTGTCCCAGGGGCATCTGTAGTCCCTGCCGGCCTTTGCCCGTCCTCGCTAAAGTCATCAGAATCATTGCACTCACCCACAAGTTCCACGCGCCAGGCAGTCTGAGCCCTCTGCAGGTGGGAGCGACCCCCACCCTCCCCACTTTGAACATCGGAAAGGTTAAGTGGCTGCGACCTTCGACCTGGGTGATCGGGACAGGAGTGGAGACAGGAACTCGGGGGTTGTGGTTCAAGGATCGGTTGTGATTTGCTTCAGCCGACTCAGCCAGCAAGTGACAGCCACCTTTGTGAAAAGGCCCGGCTCCCAGGTGCCAAAGGGGAGCGCCCGTGCTGGGCGGGTGGCAGTGTCCCCATCACCCTCTCTCTCCCACGCAGGTGGAGTTCTGCAAGTCGTTTGGGGACCCGACAAAGCCCCGGGCCTGGAGCAAGCATGCCCAGAAAACAAGCCAGTCTAAGAATCCCTCAAAAGGCCAAGACTCCGTCTCGACGGAACCTAAGAAAGTGCGTAGAAGGTCACTCCCACCCGCATCCCCGATGTCAGCAAGGTGGTGGCCCCTGCATGGGCTGGGCGGTGTGAGCGGGAATGGCCAGACACCCCCCTCGGGTGGTTCCTGAAGGCGGGTGCTCCCCGGGCAATGCGTTCTGTCCCCCCTTCCCCCTCATCTGTGACCCTCACCGTCTGCGACTTCTGTTTGCAGGATGACAAGACGAAAAAGGTAGCGAGTGAGCTGGAGAAGGTGAGTGTGTCCCGTTGGCCGAGAGCGTGGGTGCCCTGGGTGGTGCTGGGAGGGCTGCGGCAGGCTCAGAGGGGGTGAGGCAGCCTGGCAGGCAGAGGTGGGCCTCGTCTTCCTTGCCATGTGTCTGTGGCTCCGTAGTCCTCTAGTCTGGTAAAGGGTACCACCAACTGCCCCCAGGGTCCTCAGGAGACCAGGGACGTGAGCTCGGCGGATGCCCTCATCCTCCAGGGAGGCAGGCGGGTGAGCCCTAGCTGAGCCTTCTCTGCCTGTCCCCCTTTGTCCCCGGCCCCGGTGCCACCAGCTGAAGAAAGACGCCGAGTTCCGGGAGTTCCTGTCGGTTCATCAGAAGCGGACACAGACAGCCACTTGGGCGAACGATGCCCTGGACGCCGAGCCCTCGAAAGGGAAGGGCAGGCCTGCCAGTGACTACCTGAACTTCGACTCCGACTCGGGGCAGGAGAGTGATGAGGAGGGGCCTGGGGAGGACCCGGAAGGTAAGGGCATCCGCGTGCACCCTCCCTGCCGGAGCGCGTGCCCCTGCGTGTGTCCAGACCAGCAGGGGTGTGACCTTGGGCCCCTCAGTGCCAGACACAGGAGACGACTGTGAGAGACGCTGTCCTCAAGTGGGGGTGGTTATCCCACCCAAGATGCCCTGACCGGGCCTGGTCACAGTCAGTCAAATATTTATGGGGCACCCGCTGAATGCCGGGCATTCAGGACATAGCAGTGAGCAAAAGACAGAAGAATCCTGCTCGCGTGGAGCCTCCATTCCAGTGATGGGGAGAGAAACCACAGGAGATGAAGTTCAGTGTTGACGACGTGCCTAAAGACAGGCGCCACAGAGAGAAAGCAGGAAAGGGGGGAGGAGAGCTCCCGGGGAAGGCCTCTTGAGGAGGGGACCGTAGAGCGGAGGCCTGAAGGCGGTGAGGGAGGGCACCTCTGTCCTCAGCAGGGGCCCACGGCCACGTCGCGGGGGAGGGATGCGAGCAGGAGCAATCGCCATCCAGAGTGGCAGTTGCTGTGGTCGTGGGTCGGGCGTCGATTTTGCTTTGAGGCGGGAGAATGACTTCCATGTGAATTTCAGGCCTGGTAAAGCTTCTGGCAACACTGGAGTCCAGAAGACTCGCTGGGAGCTGGTGGGGTACAGCAGGGGAGGCGCGGGAAGCGGGTCGCTGGCAGAGGGTGGCCAGGGCACAGGGCAGAGGGAAGTGCAGGAGCTCGAGGGGACCCCGCGTGGTTTGGGGTGGCTGCCGGGGAGAAGCCGGGCAGCTCACGTGGGCCCGAGGAAGAGGGTGGGTGTCCCGGGAGCATCTGGAGGCCACTCCGGGAGTGACGGTCCTGTCCGTGCTCTCAGAAGAGTCCCGCAGGCCGTAGTCGAAAGAGCAGGCTGACGAGGGCAGGGCCGGCCCGGGAAGTCGCGTGGCTCCCGACCAGCCGTGGCCCGTGAGATACCGGAACCCCCCGCAGTTCGCCCCGGTTAACGTCACGTGTCAGAGGACCCGCCGGGGCTGCCCCCGGTGGCCCTCTGCCGCCCCCGCCCCTGCTCCGCTCACTGCCCCCCCTGCTTTTCGCAGAGGAGGGTGGCCGCGAACCCAGGGCGGCCGTGCAGCAGGAACTGTCGGACATGGACTACCTGAAATCCAAGATGGTCACGTCCGAGTCGCTGTCATCCTCGGAGGAGGAGGGGAGCGAAGACGAAGCTGTCAGCTGTGCGGACGGGAGCGAGGCCGTCCGGCAAGACGGAGCGGGGCGCGCGGCTGGCCCGGAGCAGGACGCGCCGTCCAGGGACAAGAGGCCGGGGGCGGCCGGCGCTGAGGTGTGTGCGTGAGGACGTGCGCGGGCGCTCGGGAGGCAGAGGGAGGACGGGGAGGGGACGTGTGCCCTCGTCCTCGCCCATGCTCGCTGCGGCCCCTTGGCTGGCGGCGGGTATCATAAAGGAAAGACCGCTCTGCGGCTCAGCCCTGCCACTTGCTCACCGTGGGACCTAGAGCAAGCACTTCTCCCCTCCGAGTTTATTTTCTGTGGCAACGTGGAGAGGCCACCTGCCTTCCGGAGCCAAGGGGTGTTAATGAGCCGGTTGAGAGGTAGGAGCAGGTGATACTTTATGTTGCGTAGCAGGATAGGCGGGTGTGAGCCCACGGTCGGCAATACCGATGGGATTAATTGAGTGCTTACTACATGCTGGGTACAACACGCGCTTTGTCGTTCGTCGTGGACTCTTAGGACAGCCTTCTGGCGAGCGGGGGCGTGCGGGGATTCCTGTCCCATTTTGTAGGTGAGGAAACCGAGGCCCAGAGGAGGGAAGCGACTTGCCCAAGGTCACGGCTGGGAAGTCGTGGGGTCACGACTGCTGGGCTCTGAAGTCTACATTATAAACGTGGGTGCGACCTTCAGGGACGGCCGCCTTGTCCCCCACCAGGGCGTTCTCTCTGCTTAGGGACCCGGTGGGTCGTGTTTGGGCTCCATGCCCTCACCTCCCTATACCCCAGCCAGCTCCCTTCAAGGTGCCACATGTCCTCTCTCTTTTTCTTTCTTCATCCTTCTCCGTCCTTCATTTTCGGCCCCTTCCGATTGCACACTCCGTCCTTTTCTCCTAAAAATGTATATTCGGGACTAATGTCGAGTTCCTAGAGCTGTGCGTTCAGATCTCAGCCCCGACACAGAGTAGCTGTGGGACCCGGGGTGAGGGTGCTTCTCCTCGCCTGAGATGACACTCAGCATAGCAGTGGCCTCTGTGTCCGGTTTCCCAAACCCCTGTGCCGGTGCACCTGCTGGCCCTGGAAGTTTCAGAGATCAGGAAGATCCCCCTGGCGGTGTGGCACCCGCAGTGGGGTCTGGTCCGTCATCGCATACTTCTGTTTCTGCAGTGAAACCACAAAGGACCACTCCTGCCCTCAGGGTAAGGGTCGCCTGTAGGTTGCCTCGCATCAGCTGAGGGCAGGTTGTCCTGGCAGGTGACTTCAAGTCAGGGCAAGTTTCGTTGCCAAAGAGATTATAGAAAACCTACCTTTTTTCTGGGCGGTTTGGGTTCCGGCATTATAAAGAAGATCCCGAACCCACAATCGTCTAAGGTTGTTTTGAAGATTCAGCAGGCCAGCCGCGTTTGCAAAGTGCCTCGGACAGTGTTGGGCACAGAGCAAGCCCAGTCAATGGTAGCGACTGTCGCGGTACCTCAAGGCTCCATCCCGGGCCCTCTGCCCCTCCTTGTGGCCTGGAGCCCCTGTTAGCACGCCCTCACCTCCACGCCAGCCACACGGCACCTCCACGGCCGGCGTGATGCTTGTCAGCGTCCCGCGGCTCGCGCTGGCAGCACGTGCCTCTGAGTCCTTGCCGAGGCGTCTGGAAGGGCCACCTCCTGCAGCTGTGGCAAGGAAGTCACTGTGGCCCTTTCTGTTCTTGCCGTCGTTCAGGCAGACAAACCAGCAACCCAGAAGGAACCCACCACCCCCCACACCGTGAGGCTGCGGGGAGCCCCGTTCAACGTCACGGAGGTAGGTGCCGACAACGTGACGAGGGGAAGGAGCCCCTGGGAGAGCAGGGGATGGGGGTGAGGATTCCAGGACGCTGTGCTGCATGGGGACTTAAGGACCAGTTGAGGACTTGAACTGGAAGGCATTGGGGTCAAATTGAGAGCTTCCGATCTCGGGCATTGACAGGGTCAGGAAACAGAGACCGAGAAAGACCAGTTTCATCCCCTGGTTACGTGGGAGACATTCTCTGGTGAAAACGTCTGAAAAGGATGAGCTGGTAAACACTCAGGGCTTTGTGATCCATACGGTCCCTGTTATGACTGCCCAACCCGCTGTGGCAACACAGAGACCGCCCTCGACGATAGGTACGCAAATAGGCATGGCTGTGCGCCAGAAAAACTTGACTGACAAAAACGGGCTGCCAGCCGCTTTTGGCCTGCAGGCCGTAGTGTTAGATTCTGGGTTTACACAGCAGAGAACTCTTCAGATTCCCTCCTTTATGGAAGTCACAAAAGTTTACAGTAGAAGACTTTTTTTAAGTAGCTAAATAAGGTAAAATTACTTAGAACTGGGATGAACCTATAAAACGTTCTTTTGGGGCGCCTGGGTGGCTCCATCGGTTGGGCGTCCGACTTCGGCCCAGGTCACGATCTTGCGGTCCGTGAGTTCGAGCCCCGCGTCGGCCTCTGGGCTGACGGCTCAGAGCCTGGAGGCTGCTTCCGATTCTGTGTCTCCCTCTCTCTCTGCCCCTCCCCCGTTCATGCTCTGTCTGTCTCTCTCTCTCTCAGAAACAAAATAAACATTAAAAAAGTTCAAGGGGCGCCTGGGTGGCTCAGTCGGTTAAGCATCTGACTTCAGCTCAGGTCATAATCTTGTGGTTTGTGAGTTCGAGCCCCGCGTCAGGCTCTAGGCTGACAGCTCGGAGCCTGGAGCCTGCTTCGGATTCTGTGTCTCCCTCTCTCTCTGCCCCTCCCCTGCTTATGCTGTGTCTCTGTCTCTCTCTCGCAAAAATAAACATTAAAAAAAAAAAAGGTAAATAAAATGTTCTTTAATCAAGTTGAGGGTGAGAGGAATGCTCACTAGATAGGGAGCCAGGACGCAGGGGTACTTCCTGCGGGTGTAATTACTGACTGTCCCAGGCAAAGCAGGACAACTTCCTACACACCCACATGTCCCCCCCCCCCCCCCCACATATCCCTGTATCTCAGTGAGAACCACTAATAAATTCTGAGTTGATCTTAGACAGTTTTTTCTTAGTATATAAACAATGATCACCGTCTTCTAGCTTAAAAAGCATTCCTACAGTAGAAACTATTTTCAAACTTCACAGTATATCAACAATATTTTTGAATGCTGAATATCCTGCAGCATTTTGTTTTTGGTCCTAGAGAGGACAGAAAGTGACTGTTTTTTATGTCACTAGATTTGCAAAAAGGCATCTAATGTTTACTTAATTACTATTTTCAATTTCTTTTATGTTTATTTACTTTTTGAGAGAAAGAGAGAGCAAGCCAGGGAGGGATTGAAAAGAACACTTACATAAATGGAAAGCCACACGTTTTTAGAAAGTAAAGATACTAATTCTTGTAAAAGAGTAAGTTCATCGGGAGGGGGCGTGGTGTAGAATATTCTGCATCCTACACCACCAGCGTCGTCGTTCACGTTGCACGTGACTTACTCTGGACGCACTGTGATATGTACTCCCCCAATCCCCAAAGGTGGGACCTGGGAGTTGTTTCCAGACTTCGCCATTAATAATAATGCGGTCAGCATTCCTTGAGACCAGAGGTCTGATTTTTTTCCATAGAGGTCACAGAGTTTAGGCTTTGGGGGCCCTATGGTATCTGGACCACATTTCTTTATTTTAAATGACCCTTCAGAAATGGAAAACCACTCTTAGCTTTCAGGTCACGCAAAAGCAGGCCATGGGCAATATTTGACCTGCGGGCCACAGTTTGCCAACCCTTGCTTCAGACAGATATCACACAGGCGCACGCACGGGCACTTTCAAGGCTTTGATACGGAATGTCAGTTGCCCTCGGAAGCATATTGCTGGTTTACACTGTCTTCAGCAACGTATGGAAATGCCCGCTTCTGTGAACCCCGGGTGTTCACCTGTGTCAACGTGACAGGAGAAAATGGCACCTCATCCTAATTTATATTTTAAATCATTGGTGGGGCCAATCACATTTGTAATTCATCTTCTTTTACAAAGTGCCCAACCATATATATCTTTGCCCTTTTTTTTTCTCTCGAAGGGTTCCTCTGTTTTGATAGTCTGTATTTACCGATTCTTTTTTTTAATTTTTTTTTTTCAACGTTTTTTATTTATTTTTGGGACAGAGAGAGACAGAGCATGAACGGGGGAGGGGCAGAGAGAGAGGGAGACACAGAATCGGAAACAGGCTCCAGGCTCCGAGCCATCAGCCCAGAGCCCGACGCGGGGCTCGAACCCACGGACCGCGAGATCGTGACCTGGCCGAAGTCGGACGCTTAACCGACTGCGCCACCCAGGCGCCCCTGTATTTACCGATTCTTAAAAATTAAGCTCATCCAAGTTCATCTCTGCAGTCAGTATTTGGGTCGCACTAGACTCTCTGAATTATCGGGTAACTTAGAGTCAGAATCCTTTCAATATCAAACATGCAGAGAATCATGCTTTACTTAATAAGTAAACGTGATGGGGCACCTGGGTGGCTCCGTCGGTTAAGAATCCGACTCTCAATTTCGGCTCCGGTCGTGATCTCACAGTTCGTGAGGTTGGGCTCTGTGCTAACAGTGCAGAGCCTACACTTGGGATTCTCTCTCTCCTTCTCTCTGCCCCTCCCCGGCTTGCTCTTTCTCTCTTTCTCTCAAAAAATAAGTAAACCTAAAAAAATTAAAAACCGTAAATAAGTAAACGTTAGGTGTCTTTTTGCAAAACTAATGCCATAAAAAATAGTCACTTTTTCCCTGTCTATGAACAAAAACAAAATACAGTGGAAGAAAAGATTTGTGCTTAAGCCAGAAAGAAAACCTGCCTCTAGATATTCTGATGAACATTATGTGTGTGTGTGTGTGTGTGTGTGTGTGTGTGTGAAGGGAGGCTTTATAGATACTCTAATGAAAGTTTTATAGGTTCTGTATAAAGGAAATGTTAAATTCCAGTGAGGGATTCTTAAAAGAATACTTAACATAAATGGAAAGCCATATATTTTTGGAAAGTAAAGATACCAATTCTTACAGAAGAATAAGTTCATCACGAGAGGGGATGGTGTAACAATGGGGAATATCCTGCAAGAATAGACCTCTGTCTACAAGATACTGAAACCTGATTGAAGCTATAGCATTTAAAACAGTTTGGTTCAAGCAAAGTTGTGGACAGATTGATGGAATACGATAGAATCCAGAAATAAACTCAAATTTATATCGGCATTTACTTTAGTGTCATGGGGGTGGTCCACATCAATGAGAAGAGAGATTTTTCTATACATAATAATGGGACAATCGGTGAGCTTTTCTGCAGAAGAAAGAAAGATGGATTCCTGCCTTACTCCTTACAGCAAGATAAATTTCAGATGTACCGAAAGCTTTAAAAAACGAGACTATGAAAGTTACAGGAGGAAGCATGGGGTGAATTTACTTATCATATTAGTATGAAACACTGCCCTCCAAGCTGTTGCAGAACTTGGTGGCCGTAAGGAAGAACATGGATTAATTGACTGCACAGCAGTTAAAACCTTCTGTAGGACGACAGATGTCATAAAGTCAAGAGATGACAGACATTCATCACCAAAGAACAGGCAGGTCTCTTTAACTTACAAATAAATAGGTTGGTATTGGGACCTGTGACCTGAAAGGAAAATGGACAAAAGGTTAGGAGGTCTTTTAAGGAAAAGAACTCATATGAGCCAGTAAAAAGATACTTGAGTTCACTCAGAGTTGAAGAACTACAGGTCCAATCTGGAAGATTACGTTTTGCAAACATTTTAAAAGTTCGATAATACTTTGGCAGGCTGTCGGTAGAAGTGTGCAGTGCAGCCTTTTGGAGGGCAGTTTGGAAGTGTCCATCAAAATTAAGAAGCCACATACATTTGGCCCAGCAATTTTTTTTTTTTTTCTTTTCTTAAATTTACGTCCACGTTAGTATACAGTGCAACAGTGATTTCAGGAGTAGGTTCCTTCGTGCCCCTCCCCCATTGAGCCCATCCCCCCTCCCACAGCCCCTCCAGGAACCCTCTGTTGTTCTCTGTATTTAAGAGGCTCTTCTGTTTTGTACCCCCTCCCTGGTTTTATGTTATTGTTGCTTCCCTTCCCTTGTGTTCATCTGTTTTGTCTCTTTAAGTCCTCATATGAGCGAAGTCCTAGGATTTTTGTCTTTCTCTGACTGACTAATTTCACTTAGCATAATACCCTCCAGTTCCATCCACGTAGTTGCCAATGGCAAGATTTCATTCTTTTTGATTGCTGAGTAATACTCCATT
Source organism: Panthera onca (assembly GCF_046562875.1). Taxonomy (NCBI): domain Eukaryota; kingdom Metazoa; phylum Chordata; class Mammalia; order Carnivora; family Felidae; genus Panthera; species Panthera onca. The sequence continues at coordinate 10,076,345 of NC_138350.1, read as the reverse complement.
GTGTATATATAGCACATCTTTATCCATTCATCCATCGATGGACATTTGGGCTCTTTCCATCCTTTGGCTATTGTCGATAGTGCTGCTATAAACGTGGGGGTGCACGTGTCCCTTCGAAACAGCACACCTGTATCCCTTGTATAAATGCCTAGTAGTGCACTTGCTGGGTCGTAGGGTAGTTCTACTTTTATTTTTTTGAGGAACCTCCATACTGTTTTCCAGAGTGGCTGCACCAGCTTGCATTGCCACCAACAACGCAGAAGAGATCCTCTCCACATCCTTGCCAACATCTGTTGTTGCCTGAGTCGTTAATGTTAGCCATTCTGACAGGTGTGAGGTGGTATCTCATTGTGGTTTTGATTTGTATTTCCCTGATGATGAGTGATGTTGAGCATTTTTTCATGTGTCGGTTGGCCATCTGGATGTCTTTGGAGAAGTGTCTATTCATGTCTTTTGCCCATTTCTTCACTGGATTATTTGTTTTTTGGGTGTTGAGTTTGATAAGTTCTTTATAGATTTTGGATACTAACCCTTTATCTGATAGGTCATTTGCAAATATCTTCTCCCAATCTGTCAGTTGCCTTTTAGTTTTGCTGATTGTTTCCTTCGCTGTGCAGAAGCTTTTTATTTTGATGAGGTACCAGTAGTTCATTTTTGCTTTTGTTTCCCTTGCCTCTGGAGACGTGTTGAGTAAGAAGTTGCTGCAGCTGAGGTTAAAGAGGTTTTTGCCTGCTTTCTCCTTGAGGATTTTGATGGCTTCCTGTCTTTGAGGTCTTTCATCCATTTTGAGTTTATTTTTGTGTATGGTGTAAGAAAGTGGTCCAGGTTCATTCTTCTGCATGTCGCTGTCCAGTTTTCCCAGCACCACTTGCTGAAGAGACTGTCTTTATTCCATTGGATATTCTTTCCTGCTTTGTCAAAGATTAGCTGGCCATACGTTTATGGGTCCATTTCTGGGTTCTCTATTCTGTTCCATTGATCTGAGTGTCTGTTTTTGTGCCAGTACCATAGTGTCTTGATGATTACAGCTTGTAATACAGCTTGAAGTCCATTGGCCCAGCAATTTTAATGCTAGGAGTTTGCTGTAGGCGAACGGCTCACATACACCAAGATTTCAGTGCAAGAATGTTCACTGCAGCCTTTTCGTGTTGCTATTTAATTGGTAACTTAATGCATCAATTTATGTTGTGTTATTTAGAAACGCAAAAAAAAAAACAAAACACCCAAAAACAAAAACCAGTAAACAACCTTTACACTTTGTCCTTAAAGAAGTGGTTAAGTTAGGGGTGCCTGGGTGGCTCAGTCCGACTTCAGCTCAGGTCATGATCTCACGGTTCGTGGGTTCGAGCCCCATGTCAGGCTCTGTGCGGACAGCTCAGAGCCCGGAGCCTGCTTCAGATTCTGTGTCTCCCTCTCTCTCTGCCCCTCTCCTGCTTGCTCTCTCTCTCTCAAAAATACACATTAAAAAATAAATTAAAAAAAAAGAAGTGGCTAAGTTAGGGGGTCTCAGCTGGGGATGGTGTGCCCCCTCTAGGGGTCACTTGACAATATCTGGAGATGGCTTCAATTGTTGCAGCCGAGGAGGGAGCATCTGGGGGCAGAGGGCAGAGATGCTGCCAGGCATCCTGTAGTGCACAGGACAGATCACCAGGCCCCAAATTTCCGTAGTGCCCGTACTGAAAAACACAAGGTCTCGTTGACTCGCGCGAACTGGAGTTTAGTTAGCTGGTGTTAACTAAGGTGGGGCACATTGAAACAGTAGGATATGATATGTCACTTAAAAGAATGTCCTGGTGGGGCGCCTGGGTGGCGCAGTCGGTTAAGCGTCCGACTTCAGCCAGGTCACGATCTCGCGGTCCGTGAGTTCGAGCCCCGCGTCAGGCTCTGGGCTGATGGCTCGGAGCCTGGAGCCTGTTTCCGATTCTGTGTCTCCCTCTCTCTCTGCCCCTCCCCCGTTCATGCTCTGTCTCTCTCTGTCCCAAAAATAAATAAAAAACGTTGAAAAAAAAATTAAAAAAAAAAAAAAAAAAAAAAAAAAATGTCCTGGTATGGAAGGTCCCCAGGATGTACCATCAAGTAAAACATGCAACATACAGAAGAGTGTAGATTGATGAATTTTTTTTTTTTTTCCAAGAGATAACATCTTTTTTTTTTTTTTTAATTTTAAATGTTTATTTTGTGGGAGGGAGAGTGCAAGCCCGGGAGAGGCAGAGAGAGAGAATCCCAAGCAGGCTGTGCACTGTCAGCACAGAGCCCAGTGCAGGGCTCAAGTCTCTGGAACTGTGAGATCGGGAGCTGAGCTGAAGTCAAAAGAGTCCGACGCTTAACCGACTGAGCCGCCCCGGTGCCCCATAAAGAAGACACACCTTCTAGATTTCTCAGTAGGCACATGAAAATGAGGAAAAAGGTTTTTTGGGGGGGAGAATTTGGTAATTTGACATTTTTAAAAATGGGGGCAGTAACAGCACACATTCCCAACTTTACTGGACTTCTTCCATTCGTCTTCTGTGCCTTGATTTTTACCGTGGCTTGCACCTTTGAAGCTTCTCTAACAGGCTTAAAAGCCAGTACACAAATGAGAATGGTTCCCCTACTTTCATTTTTAATAAAAAGCCAACAAAAGTGAGTTGGGCATTGGAAACCGGGGCCATTTTTGACTTCTTGTTTTGTACTTTTCGGCATTTGCTAATATTGTGTACATTTGTGGGCATCTTAAGAAAATGTGTTTAGGGTGCCTGGGTGGCTCAGCTGGTTAAGTGTCCGATTTCGACTCAGGTCATGATCTTGTGGTTCATGAGTTCGAACCCCACATCAGGTTCTGTGCTGACAGCTTGGAGCCGGGAGCTTCTTCTGGATTCTCTGTCACCCTCTCTCTCGTTCTCTCTCTCTCTCTCTCTCTCTCTCAAAGATAAATAAAACATTAAAAAAAAGAAAAAAGAGAAAAAAGAAAGTGTGTTTAAATCACCTTTAGTCCAAAACAGAAAGAGTTCAGAAAATCGGGGACTGTCTACAACAGCCCTTTAAGTTTCTATGTGTCACCTTGAAGAAGTAACATGGACAGATATTCTTGCATTAATGAGAAGTGACAAAAGAGTTAATCCCAAATATGTAAAAAGAAAAAAGATCGGAAACCACGCCTGAAAATGCTGATTGGAACGTTACTACTCTACAGATATATTTATACTTTTCACTCCCAATTTTTTTTTTTTTACAAACCTTTTCTAAGGTAGTTTTACGAAGGGGAAAAGATACATATTGTTCAGAGGTGCGAGAGATGCTGAAGGGTAAGCCACTGTGGGGACCTCTCTGAATTCAGAAATTTGGCCCCCGTTTCTTGATGGGGTTGCACGTCTGTTACTGGGTCGATAAAGGAGGAAAACCTTTTCTTCTTGTAGAAGAATGTCATGGAATTCCTGGCCCCGCTGAGACCAGTGGCCATTCGAATAGTGAGAAATGCTCACGGGAACAAGACAGGTAAGGCCGGTGCCAGCTTGAGGGGGAGGCAGGCGGTATCGATGGAGGCTCGGGGCAGCTGCTGGGTTTGCGGTTTGCGGGGCCCCGTTCAGTGGACGGGCTGAAGCGCTCAGGACCAGGGCCAGCCTCCCTGGCGGCCTGGCGGGTCGTCTTAACCTGTTCCTCTTCTCTCCCCTCCCCACCTCAGCCCACACTTGCGCTCGTCGGCTCACCTGTTCTGTTTAGACAGATACCCCTGGGCGCTTGGGTGGTTAAGCGTCCGACTTCGGCTCAGGTCATGATCTCACGGTTCGTGGGTTTGAGCCCTGCGTCGGGCTCTGTGCTGACCGCTCAGAGCCTGGAGCCTGCTTTGGGTTCTGTGTCTCCCTCTGTCTCTGCCCCTCCCCTGCTTGCACTCTGTTTCTCTCTCTTTGAAAAAAAAAATAAGTAGACATTAAAAAAAAAAAAAAAAAAAGCAGATGTCCTTGGTCCTGGGGTTTTCTGGGCCGGGTCCACGGGCAGCACTGTTGAGTTGCTGAGAATGTGTGGTATTGCCCCTGTGCTGCCCTCTTCTGCGCCCCTTCCCACTCCTGGTGGCCGGCCCCCTCTCTAGGCTTCGGAGAGGTGGGGAGCATGCTGGAAAGAAGGGCCTGAGCTTGGAGAGCCTACCCGTTGGCCAGGCCGGGAGGCTGCAGGATACGGAGGAATGCACTGAGGGCCTCCGGCCATGGGGAGGCCGGCACTGGGCATGCAGGGCATCCTGGGTGAGAAGACTCTGGCATGGGCGGAGGGTTCAGGAACTGTGGCTGATGTCTAGGGACGCAAAGGCTCCTACTTTGGGGGGCTCTTGTCATCTTTCCTCCCCGGTCTCTGAGCACGCAACCTTGCCTCCCAGGCGGGTCCACTCCACCTGCCAGCCCTCCCTCCTTGCCCAGCTCTCCGAGCGCGGTGGAGGACGGGGTGACGAGCGCCTGCCTGGGCTCAGATCCCAGCTCGGCCGCTCACGAGCCCTGTGCCCAGGGATGAGGGACTTTGTCTCAGTTTGCTCAACTGTGTAGTAGGGCGTCCTGCCTCATTAAATTGTATTAAGTCCTTTAGTGAGTTAGTACACACACAGCATCTAAACAGGGTTGAACGCCTATGCACACTCCCCAAGAGCTGCTATTAAAACCCTATTGGAGGCTTGGGAACTGGAGGGAGCAGGCATGTGACCATGACGCTTTTGAGGAGGGGCAGAATGTCCCCTTAGAATAGCCGGTGAGGACCCAGGACCTGGCCCCCAGGCCTGGGGCTTGCTAATGACCGTGGACTTCAGCCTGGGTGCAGGACCCTGCCAGTGGCTTAAAGCATAGGGAGGCCACAGTTGGATATAGAACGGACCCCTGGCTGGTGACAGGAGGGTCCTGGGGCCATGGGCCGGGTGGGGCTTTGCAGCCCTCCTGGGAAGGATCAGAGCGGTAGGCTGGGCTGGGGTGTGGCAGAGGGGGAGGGAAGGGGGGGGGAGGATGTTTATGGGGACGGATGAGGAGCCTGCCTTTGGGAACAGACAGGAAGGAGAATCTTAGGAGGGAATAAACAGCCTTGTGATAGAGGCCTCGGACCGTGGGCTTTGGACGAGGTCACAGCCCTGCCATCTGTTCGCCCTGATGCTCTGCTTCCTGACAGCACTGAGGCCTTGTGTGAGGTGGAGGTGTGAGGCCTCGGTCCGTCCGGGCTCCAGGAAGGACTCCTGGGTCCTCCTTTGTATGCACGTTGGGGCCTCAGGGGCTCACAGACAATCGTGGGGATGGCCGTACAGGCGCCAAGCTGGTCGTAACACGGCAGCTTCGGGCACGTCTCCAGGGAAGGCCATGGGGCAGGCCCTGGTTCGGGTGGGGTGAGGCTGGAAGGGAGGTGAGGGCCTCCCGTGTTCGTGACTCCTGTAGGCCCTCCACATGTACAGCCGGGCCACGGTGTCTCCCCGCTGGCTCCCTGCAAAGAGAAGTTTGGCCTGGGGCGGGGAGGGGGAGGGGGCAGGAGAGTCGGCTTGTGTTTTGGAGACTTGGCAGAAATGGGAGATTCCCCCCCCCCCCCCCACCTTCTGCTCGGGCTCCCCCCGGACACCTAGCACAGCACGGGCACTCCTGGGTGACTCCCACCCGTGTCTACAGATTCTGTCTTTGTCATCGTCCCTCAGGGTACATCTTTGTGGATTTCAGCAGCGAGGAGGAAGTGAAACAAGCTCTCAAATGCAACAGGGAGTACATGGGTAAGGAAGCCCGCCCCTCCCTGCTCGCAGGGCTTTCTTGGCTCCTTCATTTGCCCCGTGAAGTTTTGTGGAGGGCCTGCTGGGGGCCAGACACTGCTCCCGACACGGGGGATACAGCGGTGAGCAGAACGGACCTGTCTCTGCCCTCCTGGAGAAAGCTGACACGCGGCGGGCAGAGACAGGCAGCCGTCAGATAGGCTGGGATTGGAGGAGCCGCGTTTTGAAACAGGACTTCATCCACTTGGGCCTCACCCAGGTGACATTGGAGCAAAGCCCGGAGGAGTAGGGGAGCCGGCTCTGGCTTCGCAGGCAGGCCGTTCAGTGGAGGGGGCAGCAAGCACATGTTCCCACCGTTGGGCGGGGTGGGGGGGGGGGGTCACCCGAACAATGTCCACAGATGCAGTCTGTGACGCATCCCAGTGCAGACAGGTGATTCAGGGCCAGCCAGTGACCCCCCAGTGAGGACACGAGTGCTGTTAGGAAAGGTGGGAAGCCCGAGGAGTCTTGTTAGTAAGTCAGGCGGTCGGTTTTCATTGAGCACCTACTACCTGCACGTGGAGGGGATGATCAGGGTCTAATCAGGCGCACAGGGTTCTGCACAGAGACCGTTCTCCAGCGTTGGCTGTCACGTGACACCCTTGCCCGGGCAGAGCTGCGAGCCCTGCGGGGGGGCCCGCCCCCAGAGGGGATGCGGCACAGGGGCCTGGGGTGGCGGGGCAGGCTCCCCCAGGGTTGAAGTCGGATGGGTGAGATTCGGGGAGGGGGCCCTCCGGGTTCAGGCCCGTCACCGGCCCAGACTGCCACCCAGCAGTAGAGCCAGAGCCCGCGCTGTCGGCTTGGCCGTGACACCTGGAAGGCGGCAAGGGAGTGTGGATCGCGACCCAGCAGTCCCGGCAGGTTCCGGGCCTGCTCCGGAGCCCTGACTCCCTCCTCCTGCAGGCGGGCGCTACATCGAGGTGTTCAGGGAAAAGAACGCCCCCACGGCCAAGGGGCCCTTGAAGAACAGCACCAAACCCTGGCCAGGCCGGACCCTCGGGGAGAACGAAGAGGAGGAGGACCTGGCCGACTCTGGGAGGCTCTTCGTACGGAACCTGCCCTACAGCAGCACCGAGGAAGACCTGGGACAGCTCTTCTCCAGATTTGGTAGGGGCCCTGTCTCCCGCTCACCGCGCACGCCCACAGCACATAGTGCAAGCACATGGCCTGAGTTCCGGTCCAGTCTGCCTCCCGGGGGGCTCCTGACCACAGGCAAATGGTGTCACCCCTCTAGTCTCCATCTGCTCATCCATAGATGGGGCTAATGATCCCTGAGCTGGGGTGAGCGTCGACATGTCACCTACACCGGGGGTTAGCAGGGCCCCCAGTGAAAGGTGGCATCACAGGCCTCGCGTGCTGTCGGAACCTGCCCTCTCCTGCCCTCACCGTCTGACCCCAGGACAGACGAGATTCGGAAACGTTTTGCGGAGCTTGCCCATGCCGTCCGGACTGCCTCGCTGCTCAGTGGTTGAAGTCTGGTCACTGGTGGTGTGGATGTGACCGTGCTCTTTGGTCTGAGCTCCACCATCTGAGGCCTCGCTCTCCAGACCGAGCGTCCCAAGTGCATTTGACGGCAAGGGTCATGTCCGCCGTCACGGTTGCTGCTGCTGTTCTCTCTCAGGAGAGAATTGGAAGGCCTGGGATTCAGCTTGGCACGCAGGGCTGTGTGTGTTTGTAAGGTTGTGGCCGTTGGAGGGAAGGAAGTGAGGGTTTGAGGTGGAGGGCAAGGCCTGGAAGCTTTGGGATCCCTCACTTCCGTTTGGAGGACGGCCGTGAGGACCTGAGCCCGGCTGAGTGCCTGTTGTGGGGGCAGGGCGGCCCCGGGCAGGACTCTGCAAGCAGGCACGTTGGTATAACCTCCCAGCCCATGGCCACTGCCCTGGTTTGCACAGCAGGGCTGGGCCGCACGGGCGAGGGGACGGGCAGGTGTCCGTTCAGGAAGATGAAGACAGAGAGGGCAGCCTGATGTTTAGGGTGGAAGCCGGTTCAGACAGGCTTTATTTAGAGCGTAATGATCACGTCACAGCAGAAGCCTCTGGGGCACTAACTCTGGAGCAGTGCCGTTCAGCACACTGCACACATTGATGCCTCTGTGGATGTACTGACCGCTGTCCTGTGAGCTCGGTGCTCTTGGGGTGCCGTGTTATAGACGAGAGACTGAGGCATGTGGAGGCTTGGGGTTTGCCCAAGGCCACACACATCCGTGTGGAGGCAGGATCCAGCCCAGGCACCTGTACTTTGAGGGTAGCCGCATAAAGGACTGTGAATCAAGGACACTCTTGACCCTTGAGGTGGTCTGGTGCCAACCACTTGCCACATTGTTCCTTGGGCCAAGTGGCCGTGACCAACCCAGAACAGCAGCTGTTATGTGTTAAAACCCATCTGCGTGTTGGGCCCAGCCCCGGCCCCCGAGGTGCTGACGCCTCTCCTGTCCACAGGTCCCCTGTCTGAGCTTCATTACCCCATTGACAGCCTGACCAAGAAACCCAAGGGCTTTGCCTTCGTCACCTTCATGTTCCCCGAGCACGCCGTGAAGGCCTACGCCGAAGTGGATGGGCAGGTGTTCCAGGTGACTGCTCGAGGCTGGCGGGTGGCGGCTGGGCTCAGGAGGTCGAGAAGGGGTGCGTGTGCCCACGTGCACAGGCACCCACGTTTACAAGAAAACACGCGTGATGGTGTGCGAAGCCACTCCTTTTTACCAGAACCAGTGGAAGGTGGCTCCATGAGGGCAGGGCCCTTCAGCACCTAGGACAGCGCCCGGCACACAGTACACACTCCCAACTGTTTGTCACACGAACCAATATGCTGTCCGTCCCCAGAAATACCGCTGGGAAGAGAAATAAGGAAAGAGAGTTTGGACCTGGTCATATTAAATGGTCACAATAGGGTGTAAAAAACTCTTCCTTTTTTCCAGTGTTACCATGTAGTGTGCTTAGCAGGCCTGTTCAAGCCCAGGCCACCTCGAGCTCCCTTTCTCCTTTTTGCCCCAGTCATTCGTTCATTCATGATTTATCGATCTCTCCAGCTAGACCTGGCTCCTGCCCATGTGGTGCCCCCACCTCCGTGCGAGAGGACAGGAGGGGGGCTGCTACAGGCATTTTGTTTTTATTTTTTTATTTATTTTTTATTTTAATGTTTATTTTTGAGAGGGAGAGAGAGACAGAGCTCGAAAGGGAAAGGGCCAGAGAAAGAGGGAGACAGAATCCGAAGCAGGCTCCAGGCTCTGAGCTCTCAGCACAGAGCCCGATGCAGGGCTCGAACTCACGAGCCGTGAGATCATGACCTGAGCCGAAGTCGGACGCTTAACCGACTGAGCCACCCAGGCATCCCTGCAGGCATTTTATAAACTCAGTTTCCCTTGTGAGGCTGTGTCAAAAGGTCCCCACCAGTGTCCCGTCCCTGAGTCCCATGGCCAGGCCCCACATTGTGCGTGGGTGGCCACATGGTTCTTCCCGAGACTCTGTCCAGCCTTTCCAGCTGCCGGTGGAGGGACTGGTGTCCTGAGGCAGGATGTGGACGTACCCTTTCCCTTCCTCTCTCTACCCCCTTCTCACCCCCGCCCCCCACAGGGCAGGATGCTACACGTGTTACCGTCCACCATCAAGAAGGAAGCCAGTGAGGACACCGATACCTCAGGATCATCGTCTTATAAGAAGAAGAAAGAATCTAAAGACAAAGCCAACAGCTCCAGGTCCTTACCTGCTACCAGCCTCTGGGCCCCGCCCCTCCAGCTGCCCGGGTGCTCTGGCCCCTTGGGATGGGTTCAGCCTCTCGCCATGACCTTGCCGAGCCCCGCTTTCCTCATCTGCTTAGTGGGGGGGGAATCACAGTGGTGCCTTGCTTTTTTGGTGTTATTAGAATTAGGTGCGTTAATATAAGCAAAGTGCTTAATCTGTGGCACAAAGCAAATGCTGGTCAGATATTAGGGATTGTATTGTCCTTGCTCACGTCTCTGGGCCCTGGGTGAAGGGCGGGCAGTGAGCTTACTTCTCTGAGGCTTTGCACCTGAGAAGACACTCCGCTCGTTCAGCCTTGGTCTGACCTCCCCGTTCTGCCTCTGCCTCTCAGCTCTCACAACTGGAACACGCTGTTCATAGGCCCAAACGCTGTGGCCGACGCCATTGCACAGAAATACAGCGCCACCAAGAGTCAAGTGTTTGACCACGTGAGTGGGCGTCCCATCCGACATGGTGGGCTCCGGGCCCAATGCCGGGGGGAGGGGAGAAGGAGCAGGGGAGGGGCCGTTGTTCGGGGGTCATCTCCAAGCCCCAGGCCTCAGGCTGAAGTTGTGGGCACCCTCGGGGCCTCGTCGAGAAGTGTCCCATCCATGATCCAGGCCTGTGTCTCCCGGGCCCGTGTGGAGCCGAGCCAGAGGCCACAGCTGATGACAAACACCCAGCTGTGTGGTCTCCTCGCCACAGCCCAGTGACTTAGCACTCCTCCTGTCCCACGTTCCAGATGAGGAAACAGGTCTAGGGACACAAAGCAGCTTGCCCAGGGTCATGCCCCTGGAAAAGCCTGAGATGAGATGACACCAGGTCTGCCTGAGTCTGGTGCCCATGCACCAAGCCCGGTCACACGCCTCTTTAGAGGTTGCTGTGCCCGGTCCCTCGGCCCGGGGCAGCCCCAGTCTTTGAGACGGGAAAAGAGGAGTCCTCAGTCTCTGCCCCGCTTCCTGTCGAAGTCGAACCTAATTCCAGCTGACTCGTTCCACCCATCTCTCTAGCACCCTCAGATCACAGGCCTTCTTTAAAATGCACGTGTGTGGGGCGCCTGGGTGGCTCAGTCGGTTGAGCGGCCGACTTCGGCTCAGGTCCTGATCTCACGGTCCGTGAGTTTGAGCCCCGCGTCGGGCTCTGTGCTGACCGCTCAGAGCCTGGAGCCTGTTTCAGATTCTGTGTCTCCCTCTCTCTCTGCCCCTCCCCCGTTCATGCTCTGTCTCTCTCTGTCTCAAAAATAAATGCACGTTAAAAAAAACTTAAAAAAATAAATAAATAAAACACACGTGTGTGTAGTTACACCACGGCAGAGTCCACCTTAGGCAGAACCTCTGCGTGTGTTTTCCAGCCAGTCAGCAAAGGATTACAGGGGTTTCGGCCCATAAGCCCGTTGACCCGCTGTCATTTACTCCTGCCCAACACTCGAGGTCAGCACTGTGCATTAGAATGAGAACGTGTGCCCCACGTGCACTGGGAAACATCCTGGTGGCCGTGTTTCTTAAAAAGCAAAAAAGAACAGGCAAGGTTCGTGCTCGTAATCTGTTTCATTTAGCTCAGTGGAGCCGAAGCGTAGCCCCGATGTCATTTCAACCTCATACACTGTATAAAAGACAACAAGATATTTTGCGTTCGAAACCCAGCACGTGTTTTTTTGCTCAGAGTGCTTCTTGATTCGCACGTGCCACACTGCAAGTGTTCAGTGGCTGGATGGGGCTCGGGGCCACCGTGTGGGGCGTAGGACGCGCACGGCCCGTTCAGATTCCACAGGCACCCCTCGCAGAGAGTCCTGTTCTTCCAGAGCCTTCCGGAGGAGGAAGACTCTGACAAACAGGCGCAGCCTGTCCGTGATGGCTATGAAGAAGTTAAGCCGAGTAGGGGAGAGGGTGTGCGAGCGAGGGTAGGCTGGTCACCAGAGTGACATCTCAGCAGAAGTTTGATGGAAGGAGGGATTGTGGGGTAAGCGCCGTGCAGGCAGAGGTCAGCAAGCGCGGGAACCCCGAGGTGGGGGTAAGGTCGGCCTGCACGGCCACAGTGGAGGGTGAGGCACGAAGCCAGAGAGGTGGGCGCAGAGTCCTTGATTTACTGTGAAAGGCACAGAAGCCAGAGGCACAAATCGCTGTGGGTATGTGAGGGGCGTCGGCGGCGGGGGGCCCAGTCCCATCCGGCCGCCTCTTCAGGCTGTTGGGAGACGGGACGGCTGACTTGTCCCTTGCCCACCGGCTGACGGCCTCTTCCTTTCCCCTCTCCCGCAGGAGACCAAGGGCAGCGTGGCCGTGCGTGTGGCCCTAGGGGAGACCCAGCTCGTTCAAGAAGTACGGCGCTTTCTCCTGGACAACGGGGTCAGCCTGGACTCCTTCAGCCAGGTGGGTACCAGCTCGGCGAGTCACCAGCCACCGGGGAGCCGAGGGTGGAGTTTCAGATCCGGGTGAGCTGGCAGGTTTGAGGGTCAGGCCTTTCAAGGATGATCAGTGTTAACCCTTAAATTGTCTCTAAAGAGAAAAGTTTCACGTGGGCTCAGACGAGGGACCCGTTTAACTTGGATGGTGTCTCTTGGGGGCGGTGTGCAGGAGGACTGCCCTGTGACTCACGGCTTCTCCACCCAGATGGGAGGGGCCCCGAACAGCCCGTCCCCCGCCCCCCACCCAGCACCTTACTAAAAGCACCTGCTATCTGGGGGTTTAGACCTTCCTTGGACCAGGTAGGTTACAGACCAGCACTTAAACATGGTTTATTCTCCACCACATAGGAGATTAGAGTAACGGATGGTCGAGTCTTAGCGGGCCCGCCAAGGCCCCCTCACACCCACCCCTCCGTCACAAGACACTGAGGCCCAGAGAGGGGGGCGGGGGACTCAGAGGTCACACAGTGAGCCTGTGGCAGGAGCTCAAGCTAAATCTCAGCTTCTGACTCCCAAACAGCACTCTCCTCAGCCGTCTAGGCCCTCAGGTTTACCGTAAGAGGGCAGCTGGGAAGGAAGGCTGCGTGGGTATGTCAAGTAAATACACTAATAGCTGACACGTAGTGGGACTGACCGCGGCGGTCATCTGCGTTTGTGTGTTATTGTTGGGGTCACTCACCTGACAAGCCGGGAAAGCAGCACTGGTTGCTCCCATGGTGATCCTTAGATGGGGGGGGGGAGCCACAGGCACAGAGAGGCCAAGACACGTGTTCCAGGTCACAAAGCAAGTCAGGGTGGAGCCCCAGAGCCCACACCCCTAGCCATCATCCCCTGCGGCCGGAGTTGCACCTGAAGCCCACTGGGGTGCAGCCCTTCCCACCCACAGACGGCTTCCACCTCACCCATCTTAGTCCTTCCAGCAGCAGCGAGGCCTAGAGGATGGGCATGACCATTAGCTAGTCCATTTTGCAGATGAGAAAACAGAGGCCAGAGGGAAAGCAACTGACCCAAGGTTTCCAGTTAGATTTGTGGCCAAGCTGAGACTCATGCTCGGATACTCCACGTGCCCGGGGTTTTTCCATTATATCTTGGCTCTTTCCCGCCCTTCCCGTGTCGCTTTTCAGTACAGTAACCGCTGACATTTACAGAGTGCACGTGCTCTATGCACTTGGCTCGTATTAAGGCGCATAATTAAGTCCGTCCCCGCAAGGGTCCCGTGGAACAGGCGCCGCGTCCTCAACGTTAGGTGAGGGGCTGAAGCAGGGTGCAGTACGTCTCTCGGGCTGGATGGCCAGTGTCTTCGTTTGGCTTCTCCCAAGAGCAGATGCTGACACAGGGTCAAGTGCATGTAGGTTACTGGGCAGTGCAGAAAATACTGGTGAGAAAGGTCAAGGGGGAGGGAGGTCAGCGTGGGGGGTGCTTATTACAGTAACTGCTGGTGCAGCGAGGGGGCTGAGCTTTATGGGGAAAGCTGCAGAGCTCATACCTCACACTTGTCCTGCCCAGAGGACGGGGGACGCGTGAACTCCTGAGAGCTGTAGGCTGCTCCCAGGGTGTTAACCCCTCGGCCCTTCCTGCCTGCCCCACGTGTGGTGTCTGGAGTTCCAGGAAAAAAGGCTCTCGGCCCTGAGATGCACGTCCTGGCCATTGGCAGTCTGGGCAGGAACGTTCTGGAAGGTCCAGAGAGAGCTGTGGTCAGGCATTGTCAGAATCTGCCACAGCTCAGGAGGGGAAGGGCTGAGATTTGACCCGGGCTCCAGAGCTGGAGCCCTCCTCCCATTCTAAAAAGCTGCCCCCTGGAGCGGCGTGCCCAAGAGAGTGGGGCCTCGGGGGCCCGCTCCCCAAGCACCTGGCACCTGAGACCGCAGAGGGGTACCTGGTGCAGAGCCAGCCACAGATCGGGGCTGGTGTTGGGCTGGGGGATTCTCCCGCCTGTTGCCCGACGTGTGTTTATTCCCTGCCCCACAGGCTGCAGCCGAGCGAAGCAAGACTGTAATTCTGGTGAAGAACCTCCCGGCGGGCACCCTGGCGGCCGAGCTGCAGGAGACCTTTGGCCGATTCGGCAGCCTGGGTCGAGTGCTGCTGCCCGAGGGCGGTGTCACTGCCATCGTGGAGTTCCTGGAGCCCCTGGAGGCCCGCAGGGCCTTCAGGCATCTGGCCTACTCCAAGGTAGGGCTGCCGGGGCCTGCTCAGGAGAGGGCAAGGGGGCCGAGGGACCCGCAGGCAGGCTGGTGAGGCACTGTCTGCAGACCAGCCCTCTCTGACATGATCTGCCAGCTGCCCCAGCCCTGAGAACACCTCAGGGCGGGAGAATGTGAGAGGGGCGCCCTAAACATCCCCCAGAAACCTGGCCATGGCTCCTTGCCTGACTCTGGCTTTCCTTGGTTTTCCATCCCCGGATGAATCGGGGCCATCGTTCCCAGAGCTTCGGGTATCTTGTACTCGCGATAAGTTAGAAGTCACTCCTGTAAGCGGCCTGTCCCCTGTTTTCTGGGTAAAGAGGAAGGAGCATTACATGTGCACACGCTTCTGTCATAGCGTGTTAGTTTCTTGCGGCTTCCGTTACAAATGGCCACAAACGCGGTGGCTTAAAACAGCAGCACTGTATTGTCTCGCAGTCGTGGAGGCCAGAAGTCTGAATTCCAGTCGTCCTCGGGCCCTGCTCGCTCTGAGAGCACCCTCCGCTGCCTCTGCCAGAGGCTGGTGGCACCACGTGTCCCTTCACTCGTGGCCGTGTCCCCCCAGCATCTGCCTCCCTCTTCACGTGGCCTTCTTTCCCTCTGTCCCGGGTCTCCCTCTGCCTTTCTCTTACGAGGACACTTGTCATTGGGTTGAGGGCCCACCCCAATAACCCGGATTCTCTCATCTCAAGATCTTCTACTTAAGTGATATCTGCAAAGATCTTTTTTCCAAATAAGGTCTCATTCACAGGTTCTGGGGCTTCGGATGCGGACTTACCTTTGTGGGGGTGTCACCCTTCAACCCGCTACGAGTAGCTTCTGTTTATCGGGCACTTTAGCGCCGCACAGACTATCTATCGGTGTCCGGTTCGTCCTTTCTTTAAAGGGAAAAACTCTGCGTGCACACACATTGCCCTGTGGTATTGGCAGCTGGAGGCGGGGGGGGGAGAACGTGGGTTTCTGACGGTCCCGATCCACTGTGCTGTGCTTTATCACCGGTCCCCTTCCCTGGCCCACTCCCCTCCATTGCCCAGCCAGAGAAAACACGAGGAGACACAAACACGTCCGGTGACAGCAGACGCTGGGGCCTCTCCCCTGAGCCCCAGGCTGCAGCCAGGGGGCCCCAAGCTGCTCTCAGGGATCAGGCAGCACACAGGGCTCCAGGCCGTGCCTCTCCCTTTGCTCCGTTCCCCGGGGTGAGTCGTCCTTGCAGTCTGAGCCTCGGGCTCTTCCTCTGCAGAGGGAACTGAGCCCCTCCCCTGCCCCGTCTCTGCAGTGTCGCCACGTGCCCCTGTATCTGGAATGGGCTCCGGTGGGCGTCTTCTCCAGCTCCGCCCCGCAGAAGAAGGAACCCCGAGACCCCCCAACAGGACCCGCGGAAGAGGGCGCGGCGGAGCCGGAAACCTGTAAGAGCTGAGGCCGGGGTGCCCTGGGGTGGCAGGCAAGGGGGGGGTGTGGGCGCTGCACTAGAGCGTATCAGGTGTCTGGCAAAGTTCTTTGTTCGTCCTGGAAACCAGTGCGTCTCAGAAAACGCCCTTCGACAGGTAGAACGTAGAATTACAGGCGGGACGAGAGTAGCCAGCTTTTCCGCTCATCAGTTAAGGGTTGAAAGAAACTCCCAGAATCTACCAGCCTATGGATTTGGAACAGAGCAGGTGAAAACGACCTTGTTGTGTGCATCCACCAGGATGCCTGGCCAAGGAGGGCGACTCCAGGGGAGATACATACTCTCCAGGTCCTTAGAGTGGCATAGCGCCCCCTGGTCACAGACGGCTGCAAGGGCAGGGACGGCACCAATGGCACAGAGGCAGCACAGTTCTTTGTCAGACCGCTGTGCACCTTGCAAGGCATTTTGTGTCCCCAGACGCCACCCACTAAGTGTCAGGAGTGTCCCCAGTGCTCGTGACTTCCTGAAACACCACCTGCATCCCCTGGGTGTTCCCCAGATGCCCCCTAGGAGGGGAGAAGCACCCATGGGGCCGTGACCGCACCCTAGAATCAAAGACCTTGAGAAAAGTTTTGAAAAGGACCGGGGGTCCTGTTATCCACGTGTTGGGACTTTGCTCACCAGCAGCGTCCACTTTCATACCTACCCCCTGTAGGGTTACCCGTTTATTAAAATAAGAATTGAAAAAATAAGTCTCCCATCGGCCCTCTCCATCATCCCCAGAAAGGCTGTTTCACAGCAGAAACGGGGCGAGCAGAGTTCTCGTTGAAGAACGCTCCTTTATGGGCATCCGGGTGGCTCAGTCGGTTAAGCGTCCGACTTTGGCTCAGGTCACTGTCTCATAGTTCACGCGTTCGAGCCCCGCGTCGGGCTCTGTGCTGACGGCTCAGAGCCTGGAGCCTGCTTCGCATTCTGTGTCTTCCTCTCTCTCTGCCCCTCCCCTGCTCCCATGCTGTCTCTCTCTCCCCCTCAAAATAAACAAACATTAGAAAATTTTTTTTAAAAATTGCATTTAAAGAACGGTCCTTTAATTGATTAGAGCTCACAGTCCATACCTGCCCCCCCCCCCCCCCCCGGCCCCCGACACCAGGCTGGCTGCATTTGTCACGTCCTCGTGAGTCAGCTGAGCCTTCTTCAGGACTAGCCCAGTCAGCACACGGCACTCGGGAGCCACTGGTGTGGTGTCTCTGTTCCGATCAGGAAGGGCCATTCTTCAGTCTCTGTGTTTCGAGGCTCCGGGAGCCTGCCTCCCTGGTCAGCAGGGTTACTGATTGTTGGTGTGAACTTTCCAAAGCCCTTCCCTACCCCCTGTTGGTGAGTTCGTTTTGTCCACACATTGTATTAGGGTTCCCTTCACAACCTGCTTCCGTCTCCATCAGAAACAATTCTTGTAATGTAGTCATGTTTTTTTTTGTTTTATTTATTTTTTTATGTTTATTTTTGAGAGAGAGAGAGAGAGAGAGAGACAGTGCAAGCAGGGGAGGAGCAGAGAGAGAGGGAGAGACCCAGAATCTGAAGCAGGCTCCAGACTCTCAGCTGTCAGCACAGCTGACGCGGGGCTCGAACCCACGAACCGTGAGATCGTGACCTGAGCCAAAGTCAGATGCTCAACCAACGGAGCCACCCAGGCGCCCCAGTGACGTAGTCATGTTTCATACCCAATGAGCCACCACCCTAAAATCATCAGCGGCCTTAGAGTTCACTTGCTAAACCCGAACCTGACTGATATTTTTTGGCCACAGCGAGCCCTCCTTTCAAGCTCGCTGATTTGCCGGAAGCAAAGGACCCTTTCCTACCTGCTTGGCAGGACCACCGAGGCTGGTGCCTCCCTCGGTGACCACTGCCACGTGGCCACACTTGTTTGCGTGTTTCCTGGCATGGCCCTCCGTCCACTCGGCTCTTCTAACGCTCATTTCATTCGTCGGTTTTTCTTGTTGAATATCCATCTCTGGCACACGGCGAGCCACGAGGGCAAGGCGCGGCTGTCTTGTGCCCTTCTGGGGACCCTGCGCCCTGTGAGGCCCCAGGCCTAGACTGGCGCCGTTGAACGTGTGTGGATGGAGTGAATGGTGCCCGAAGAAGGGTTTCTGCACCTCTGTCTGGGCCCGTGAAAGGTGGGGGCTGCTCCCCCTGGCCTTTGTGTCCCAAGCCTCTGGCACCCAGTGGGAGCTTGGGGACGGACGGTTTGTCGTCCGGTGACAGCCCCGCGTCAGAGCGGAAAGGGACGGTCACGGCTCCCGCCGTGTGGACCGATTGAAGCCCACCCCATGAGCTACCCTCTGCTGTGTTCTAACCCTCTCCCGCTTCCTGGGGTTGCGCCGTGGACGGGCTCATTTCCTTGCCGTCCATCTGTTTGCCTTCCCCGTTAGCAAGTCCATTCCGCAAGGCAGCTGCCTTGTCCGCTGGCTGCCCGGTGGGACAGCGGTGCGGGTGAGTCCACGGGCGACTCCTCCGTGCCGGGCCCTGCGCTGAGCACTTTGGTGCTTCCGTGCGCAGCGCAGAGCTCCTGGGGAATCTCCGTCTTCCTTGTCGGCCCCTCTCAGCCCTGCGGCCGAGCGAGCCGCCGTCCTCTGATGCTCAGTTTCTGCATCTGTAAAATGGGCATGATGACCGTCCCGACCTCGCGGGGCTCTGGGGAGATTATGGTAGATCACCGTCCCTCCGCCTCCGTTGTTCATTCAGCAGCCGAAGCCGGAGCGGATGGCCTGTCATTTCAGCTGCGGGCACCGGCTTCTGCTGAGCGGGGCTGAGCGGGGCTGACCCCAGTGGGTGCGACACAGACCCTCTTGCCCAGAAGAGGCCCGAGGGGCACAGACAGGGCTGTTGGGGGGCGGCCGAGGTGTCACACTAGCAGTACGAGTGGGCCCCGTGTGCAGAAGCATTCTGGAGCTCACCGCGCGGGGGCTCCGCCGAGGCGTCGAACCCCAGTCTGCCCCGCTGCACCCCGCTTCCCGGGGCCTGTGTGGCCGTGTTGAGAGCATCCCAGGCAGACTCCGGCCCTGCAGGCCCTGCCTCTCAGGGCTGACGAGACTCACACAAAGGAGGCCACGGAGCCCGGCGGCAGGCCCGATTTCAGATGCGAAGCTGTGCGTGTCTGGACCGATTTCGGGCCCTGCCTCGTCCCCCGTTACTAGGTGAATTCCCACAGAGCTCACCTCCTGTGCCTCCGTTTGCCCTTTCTGTTCCTTTCCTTACACGAATCGCATCCATGACCCTCTTCCCAGCCTCCTGTGCTCTTTTTTCACATGCTCCTCCCCCACACTCGCCCGGGCCTCCACCTTGTTCCTGAAGCTTCCCCGACCCCCGTCCCCGTTGCGTGGGGACTCAGCCAGCCCCCAAGCCCTAGATTTTCTCAGGCTCCAAAGGAAGGGAGCGGGGAGGGGAGTGGACGGAGCTTTTTTTTTTTTTTTTTTTTTTTCCCCACCCCTCCTTCCTTTCTGCAAAGCCCTCCGTTCTCTGTACCGGTCTCCAGGGAGGGGGACAGTGTGTTTTATCTCCCCACAACCAAGACCCTCACCTCCAGATAAAGGGCTCAGAGTCGGGGGAGGTCCTGAAAAGCTGCTTGCAACTGATAACAGTCTCTGCTGTCAGCCTTCAGCGCCCAGAGCTGGGAAGGGAGGGGGGGAGCCACAGTAAATTCTGCGGCCTGATTATAATAAAGCCCCATGTGGCGATGCGTGACTGCGTTTTATTGTGCTAACTACAGATGGAAGCACATTCTCCCCTGCCTGTCCCAGCCCCCTCCAGCCCACCTTGCTTTTAAATCCTTACCCCCTCCCCCTCCACGCGCACCCCCACCCTCTGGCCCAGCCCTGCTTCCTTTCTTGCTTTCCTCTTTCTCTGGTTCCTGGTGATTTTGTTGGCAAACATCTGTTTGAGTTTCGCAGTATCTCGTTTTTCCTTCTCGTCTTTGTCTCCCCAGTCTGGCCCGGAGCAGAAGTGCTTTTTTCAGAAACGACCTTTGGCTTCTCGGCCGTGGCACCCGGCGTCTCGATGCAGGCACGGGCCCCGGCAGGGCCTGGCCTGGCCGCTCGGGGAGCGGGAGCCCTTCTCAGGGACGTGGCCAGCGGGGATGTAGTTCCCCAGACTCCGAACTGTGGCGCAGGCAGCCCGCCCTGCAGGGAGGGAGCTGTGGGGTCCCTGCAGCCACTGTCTTTCTCTCTTGGCTGCAGGCCTCAGGGTTAGGGGCCTAGGACATTTCCCCCCAGCTTTCTCGTCAAGGCCTTGCCGGGCAGTGTGTGCAGTGTGGGCGTTTGGGGTGATGTTAAGACCGATGAGACTGTTCTAGATCACCATAGGCCCAAGCACTGTTCCTACAGGCCTCGTGATCATCTTCTGAGCGGGCCTTCTTGTAGCCATTCCCTGCTTTAGATCGCAAGAAGGAAGCACAGAGATGTTTAGTGACTTGCGTGAGGTCACAGCACCGGAGAGAGCCGGATGCTCCCAGAGCTGCGGCCCCGAGGTCTGTGCCCTGTTCCTCTCAGTCATACTAAGTGTCATTTGCAGGGCACCACCTGCGTTCCAGGCACATGCCAAGTGCTGGACATACTCATCATCCGCAGATATTTTTGGAGCATCTGCTCCGGGCCCAGCGTCGGGGACGTAGTGGTGACTGAGTCAGACGTGGTCCCATCCTCAAGGAGCTCCCCTGATAGCCGGGGACATAGAGAAGTACTCAGATAAGGTGATTTCATGATGGAGTAAGGGCTTTGAGTCGAGGAGCCCAGGGGAACGTGTTGGCACGTGGCCAGGCCTGGGCTGGAGACCCCTGGAGCTGGAGTGGACAGGAAGTGCTCTGAGGGGAGGACACTGAGCTGAGACCTGACGAGAAGCCAGGCCTGGAGAGGCAAGACAGGAGCACAACAGGCCGAGGAGACTGCAAGTGCAAAGGCCCTGTGGTAGGGCTGGGTTTGGCAGGCTTCATGCCAGAACAGAGGCCAGTGCAGCTGGAGTGGGTGAGAGGGGACAGACAAGGTGGGACGTGCTGGGGAGACCATCGAGGAGGCTACTCAGTCATCCAGACGAGAGGCAACGATGCCTGGGACCAGAGACCCTGTGTGTGGGTGGAGTAGTGGCCACTGGTATTTCCAGACGACTCAGCAGAGTGCAGGTGTGTGTGTGTGTGCACACGTGTGCACGTTTAACTCCGTGTTCCAGATTGAGGATGCTGAGGGGGTGGTCACGCCAGTCACACAGGGCCACACCCGTAGCGCCTGGCATCACCGGGACTCTGACCTAGGTCACTCATTCCTAAGGCCTGTGTGCTTTTCACAGCTCGGTGCTTCCTGGCTCGCCTGTGGGCCCCCTTCTCAATTTTTCCAGGCCCCCCCCATTTTCAGCAGATCTCAAGACTGGTGCCCTTGTCTCGTTAGTTGTCCCAGCATCCCCGGGGCCACGAGCGGTGCAGGCAGGTGGCTGCCGGAGACACAAAGGTTTAGAGAAGGAACAGACACTTCTGTGCTGTTGGAGAACACGCCTTTCATCTGAAGCCGGGCGTTCTTCCCGGACGTCGGGGGTCAGGGCCGTTGGTCAGCCCCACGGTCCCCTCGGTCTTCCATTCCCCGTGGCCGGGCTCCGCCTGCTGTTCCTGGGGTGCCAGCCCTAACCGTAAGTGCAGCTCTGCCCTCCCTCAACCCGAGCATCACAGCTCCTGCCCCTGCCCCTTGTCGCCGCTCTTTTTTTTTTTTTTTTTTCTTTCTTTTTTTTTTTAATTTTTTTATTTTTTTATTTTTTCAACTTTTTTATTTATTTTTGGGACAGAGAGAGACAGAGCATGAACGGGGGAGGGGCAGAGAGAGAGAGGGAGACACAGAATCGGAAACAGGCTCCAGGCTCCGAGCCATCAGCCCAGAGCCTGACGCGGGGCTCGAACTCACGGACCGCGAGATCGTGACCTGGCTGAAGTCGGACGCTTAACCGACTGCGCCACCCAGGCGCCCTGTCGCCGCTCTTTGACGCCACTGCCACCCCCACCGCTGTTTCCTCTGTAAAAAGAATGTCCGTAGCCTTCCGTGAGCCTCTCTCCCAGCCTGAGGGTCCCTAAGATTTCGGGTTCAGGTGCAGCAGCCGCCAGCATTTTCACGGGCCGCCCACGGGGCATCGAGCTCAGCGCCTGGTACGTGGCGGGGGGGGGGGGGGGGGGGTGGGATCTCATCGGCCTGCCTTCGCCCCTGCTTTTATCTCCAAGATGGGGAGTGCAAGGAGAGCCAGCGGGGTGGAAATGTCATTCCCAGCGGAAGGTCGTGGTTTGCGTTCCCATCGAAGCTCTCGTGCAGAACCTGAGGGCTCGGCCTCTTTGCATAGCTTTGCTGGCCCGTCATTAGCAACACTTTGTCCACCCTGCTCTGCTTTGAACGTGCGGCCACACCACCGAGTCCCCTGCTGGGTAAACTGTGTTCGTTTCCGGGTAGGGGAGGAGCCTTTGGGTTGATGTCTTCTTTTTTGTCCTGGAGTGAGGGTCTGGGTTCTGGGTTCACCTCCGAGGGAGTGGGAGGGGCAGAGGCTGCCTGTTCAATTGATGTTAAACAGACAACATCCTCACCGCCTCCCGTTACCATCGGGGCTTGAAAGGGTTGTTTTATGACAAAGCAGTTGAAGCTTAATTAGGACCCGCGGGCCTTAAGCTCGGCCCAGAAGGGGCAGGGGAGACAGACGGGAGACGGTGTGGGTACTTGGCGTGAGAGCGAGGGGATGGGTTTGAACCCCAAGGAGCTTGGACTGTTTGAGTGCAGGTGTGCGGGAGGAGAGGGCTGTGTCGGTCAGCCTGGAGGCAGCACGCGCAGTGGCCTCCCTGGGGCCTGTGCCGGGATTGGCTCTGTGCACAGGGACGGGCCACCTGCTCAGAACCTCCCGGGAGTGAGGGCGCAGTCTCATGACTGCTCTGAGGGACCTGCGGGATGGGGTTCAGTCTCCCCAGGAAGTTGCCCCAAGGAGGAGGTCCAGAAGCTTGTAGGCGGAGGTGGGATGTGACCCTGTACCCTGATCGCGTGACTCGGGGAGGTTGGACCGACCCGGACACATTTCCTCATAGCAGGACTTCTCAGAGGTCACAGTGCTGTTCTCGGTCTTCCGAGGCTTCTGTCACCCCTGGGCGACCCTGAGCTGCGGCCACACATACCCACCTGCTCATGCACAACCTCATGTCTGCTCTTCCCTCTTCCTGAAATGCTGTTCCTTCTGAGTAGGCGTGGCAAGAGGGCTGGGGGGACGGAAACGACAGCCCTCTGTGATCCCGGCCTCCAGAAACACCCCGGAGCACATCCTGTGTCGCCTTCCAGCGTCGCCTCCCTGTGTGTGCGCCCCGGAAATTGCGTGGACAGAACGTGATTGGGCTTAGACTGTTTAGTGTTTCATATCTTAATCTCTCTCATAATTTTTGTATCATAAGCATCGTTCTGTGTCATTACACATTCTTTGCAAACATCCATTTTTTTATTTTTCTTTAATTTTTTTTTTAATGTTTATTTATTTTTGAAGGAGAGAGAGACAGAGCGTGAGCAGGGGAGGGGCAGAGAGCGAGGGAGACACAGAGCTGGAAGCAGGATCCAGGCCCCGAGCTGTCAGCACAGAGCCCGACGCGGGGCTCGAACCCACAAGCTGTGAGATCATGACCTGAGCTGAAGTCGGAGGCTTAACTGACTGAGCCACCCAGGCGCCCCTGCAAACATTATTTTTAATGAGCACGTATCATCCCAGCCTTTGGTAGCACTGTTCCTAGGGTCCTATTTATCAGTACTTAGTAGTTTGTGTCTCTTTTTTTTTTTTTTTTTTTTTAATTTTTCGATGTTGGGTATAACTCTGAACTTGTTGCAGTAGATGAGGCATGGCTCCCCGAAGTTCTGTATATTGGGAATTTTAATTGAACGTAACATCTCTTAGGTTCATGGGGTGTTTAGAGGGTTCTAACTTTTGCTCCCATTCTGTATTCTGTCATTTTTCTGGAAGTTTTGAGTCGTGTTTCAGTTTGAGAACTCGGCCGCGTGTTGTTCTGAGGTTTGTGGTTCAGTGAAACAGCTCACGCAGCACTTTATTTGGAAGTTTAGATTGACACGGCTTAGTCCAAGGCTCAGGCTTCTGGTCTGTGTCTCGTATTGCTTTTTTCTTTAAATTTGTATTTAAGCGTATCTATTTTGAAAGAGAGAGAGAGAGAGAGTGCAAACGGGGAAAGGGCAGAGGGAGGGAGAGCGAGCATCCCAAGCAGGCTCCACGCTGCCAGCGCAGAGCAGAGCCCGACGCGGGGCTCGAACTCATGAACTATGTGATCGTGACCTGAGCTGAAGTCAAGAGTCAGACGCACAACTGGCCGAGCATCCGGCCGGGCATCCCGGTGCCCCGCCAGAGGCAGGATGCAGGACAGCCTCACCCCTTCCCCGTCTTCCCCCAGCCCCCTAAGAGTTGCTGGAACCCAGCGCGAGCTAGGAATCGGGGCCCCTTCCTGATGCCGCCCAGAGGCAGAACCCCTCTGATCTAGCACGTTCCGTGCTTTCGGCCCCGGGGCTTAGACATTTAAGGGATTTCACATTTAACGAATTTGTGTTTTTTGCGGGGGGCGGGGGGACCCAGTGCCAGACAACGAGACCCCGGAAGGTGAAAAGCCAACAGAGAGAGGAGCTGAGGAGGCTCCAGCGAAAGAGGAAGAAGACGAGGAGGAGGAGGAGGAGGAGGAGAGCCCCCCCGGGTGTACCCTGTTTATTAAAAATCTCAACTTCGCCACGACCGAGGAGACCCTGAAGGAAGTGAGTGATGGCTACAAACGGGGCGGGGGTCGTGGGCCCGGGAGGCCGTCTGCCGACGAGTCGCCCAGGTTGATTCCGCCTGTGCGCGTGGCTCGTGCTGGTACGGAGTTGGACAACCAGCAGCCGGCCACTTGACGTGCCTGTGGGGCTGTCCCGTGGACCCCTCACCAGGGGACCTGAGCAGTGGCCAGACCAGCCTAGGGGCCGGGAGGGACACCCCCCTACACGGAAGGGGGTGTCGTCGGTGCTAGCATTGTGCGTGCAGCAAACAGAGCCCCCCGCCCCGGTTTTCTCTGGGGGGCTAACTACCCAAAGGCAAACGTTAGCACCACCTCCTTGCCTGACGGGAGCATGCGGGAGACACAGGAATGAATGAGGGACAGTCCCGCCCGGAACCCCTGGTTGGGGTGTGGGTTCTGCATTCTTGGGAGGGAGGCAGAGGGTGAAAAGATGGGCATCTCCAAGCAGGTGTTTGGGAAACACCAAGCGGGGCCTGCCCTGAATGGGGTTGGGGGGCCTTCGGAAGGACTTGGCCAGAGACAAGCAAGTAGGGCCTCCAGTTCCAAAAGGTTAGGGTCTCCAAGCTCCCCCCACAGGTCTGAGAACCGCTTACGGGAACACTCTCCGGTTCTGTGACCTGGGTTTGGCTCATTTTTTTTTTAACTGCATAAATCAGTGATGATCAGCAGTGATTAGGATTGATTCTGAAAAAAAAAAAAAAAAAAACAAAAAAAAAAAACCATAAGGATCGAACTAACTGACTTCTAAAAGTTCTTTTGAGTTCCGAGATTCCACAGATACATTCAGGAGGGGGGATGACGGTGTCCACTGAGTCCCAGAGGCGGGAAGGTGGCTGCTGGGTG
The DNA here is from genome assembly GCF_046562875.1 of Panthera onca. NCBI lineage: Eukaryota > Metazoa > Chordata > Mammalia > Carnivora > Felidae > Panthera > Panthera onca. The sequence continues at coordinate 10,051,266 of NC_138350.1, read as the reverse complement.
GAAAGGAGGCCAGCCTGCATCTGGAGGGAGAAACTGGGAGACCGGGAAACTCGTCTCCTCTCTGGGGGAGACGAGGTCAGAGCCTCCACTCCGAGGCCATCTGGCCAAGGCTCTGTGATGTGGCCGTCCTCTTGCCAGTTAGATGGGTGGCCACGGCAGAGGGCCCCGGGCTGACACAGCAGCCTCTCCAGGGCAAAGATTGACCAGACTGAGCAACTGGGCTCAGTCTGGGCTTTGCACTGGCCGCTCCCGAGCCTGTTGTGGTTCGGCGTGAGTTTGCTTTTGTGAAGAGGCACGCACCAGCCGTGACGCTCGCTGCGAATAGGGCAGTGCGGCTTGCGGTCTGTGTTTCGTGCCCGGTCTGCCGGCTCTCCCGGGTCCGGGACGGGACTGTCATCGGGAATCGATTTTCCCCGGAAGACGCACCCAAGCTTCAGACTTAGGCGCGTCCTCAAGAAGTGAGGACTTCTGGAACGGGAAGTCCCGGCCAAGGCGATGCAGTCCAGGTTCCTCCCGGATGGGTGCGAGGACTGGGCTCCAGCCGGTTCACAGTCCCAGGGCCACCAGCCCATTGGAGGCACTGTCAGAAACAGTATGCAGCCCGCAGGGCTCCCCTCGTGTTGCCCCGAGTTACGGGTCAGAACGCCTGGACGTGGATCCCGGTGTTAACGGCGCAACCCTGGCGAGCCCTTTGGGCTCTCTGTGCCTCAGTTTCCCTATCTGTAAAATGGGGATGTCGGGAGAATCTTCCCGCGGAGTTGTTTTAGAGATCTGCTTGGGACAAGCGAGATCATCCGAGTGCCTGACGCTTGGATTAAGAGAGTCCGTAAATGTCTGCCCCTTAAGCACAAGCCGGGCAGGAATCACAGCCCTCTTGGGGCCCGTGGTCACATACGTGGCCTCCGTCTTTCAAGACGTGCCCGCGCTGGTTGCAGGTTAGCTGCTGATACACGTTGACGTTCCTTTTTCCAGGTGTTTTCCAGAGTGGGAATGGTGAAGAGCTGCTCTGTTTCCAAGAAGAAGAACAAAACAGGTATTCTTTACGAAACCGCACCCGGAAAGGATGATTCCAGAAGAACCCGGCGCTTTGGGTGGAGGGGCAGGGATACCGCCCGCTCTTCTGGTCCGAAGTGTTGCCCCCCCTCAGACTCCCAGTGTCCCGCCTAAAATGGGCCCTCCTTCTCTGTCCCGGGAGACTCCAGCGTCCCGTGGGGGCAGCCGTGCCCGTCAGGCTCTTTGCCTCCTTGGACTGGCCCGTGGTCTCACGGCATTTGATGGGCCACCAGGGTTGCCACTGTCCAGTAGCAGAAGCCTCTCCCTCCTCCCAGGACCTCTGGGCTCCGGAAGTTTCGTAGAGAACAGCAGGAAGGAGACCAGGCTTGGGCTTTCCCTCTTTGCTTCCAGAAGAAACAACCCAGACGTAGAACCTGTGGACCATTGACCACGCTCCCCCCCGGCCTGTGGGTGTCTGTGCCTTGCAGACAACCCTCATCTCCCCGTTAGGCCTCAGCTGTTGGCTCGGGCCCTTGCTCCCCGCTTGTCCCTTCTCCAGCACCAGCTTCCTGCGTGTGACGGACAGGCCACACGTCCTTCCTTTTGCCCAGCCATTCAGTCCCCTCCCTTCCGTCGGGCAAGATTTACAGGGACGCCACCTGAGTCAGTCAGAGCCGTGACCTGAGACACAGATGAGCCGGTGGGGCACAGCGTAGGGTGACGAGGGGCCGGGTCCCAGCACTGGCGTCTGCACGTCAGCGTGAGGCTGGCGGGTGGGGACGGCGGTGGCCAGCCGGAGCAGGCGCACAGAGGAAGGAGGCCGGAGGGGCTGCTGCCACAGGGCACCGTCCCTGCATGTCTTAAGGGAGACACAGGAGATGCCCTTAGAAAGGCAGGCCAGCCCCGGGTCGCAGGATGGCTCTTGGGCCCTGCAGAGGCGTCTGGGCTTTTCCCCGGAAGCGGGGGCAAGCCACGGCAGGAAGGTTTGAAGCAGACACGTGGCACAGACGTTCAGGAGGTGCTTGTGTTCACCTGCCGTCACAGAGCGCCACAAACGAGGGGGCTGCAGCGACACGAGTTTGCCGTCCCGCGGTTCTGGAGGCCGGAAGTCCAAGGTCGAGGTTTCGGCAGAGTGGTTCCTCGTGAGGGAAGAGCCTGCTGCGGCCTTCCCCCACGGCTTGTAGGCGGTAGTCTTCATGCTCACGGGGGGCTCCCTTTGCCCAAGCCTGTCCTGTGTCCAGATGCCTCCCCTTTTGAAAGGGTACCAGTCATGCTGGGTGCCCTCACGCCCCCATTTTTCACTTGATCATCTCCGTAAAAGAGCCTTTCTCCAAATAAGGTCTCATTCTGAGATGCCGGGGCTTAGGCTTTCGACACAGGAATTTGGGGGGGGGGGAGACCCAGTTCAGACCGTAACAACCCCTTCCCCAGGGGCCGCAGGGCTAGTCTGGGACGTAAGAAAGGCAGCTAAGCACCAAGTAAGTGATTCGAAGGCTCGGTTTGCCCCGGCTTTGGGAAAGGAGGCGACCCCTGACTTCCAGGCCGGGAGCGGGGCCAGGAGAGCTGCCCCCCGCTGTGCCCGTGGGTCACGGTGTCACCGTGCCGCTCTCCACGGTCAGCCACGGTGGAGCCCGCCTCCACGTTCGCCCCTCAGGAGCACTGTGGAGGAAATAGTTACCTGATCCGTCCGTGTTGCGGGCACCTCTCACGACCCGCACTTAAGAGCCCGTGTCGGAGAGCCCTGCTCGACGGGGCTCATCCATCCATCACCGTGTGCGGGAACTCGACCGCCTGTGTGCCAGGGAGGGGGCCGCAGGAGGCCGTGGAAAGCACCCTCAGCAGGTTGTCGAGGAGACATTTGTAAGGACGGGGCCAGATGCGATGGTGAGGGCTGAGCAGAAGGGACCCACGGGGGATGTTGAGGCAGAGGGGAGCGTCAAGCGGAAGAACCCCGTGAGCCCCAAGGGCCGCGGGGAGGGAGTGGCGTCACCCATCACAGAAGCCGCCAGCACGGCCAGAGCCACGCCGAGGCGGGGAGGTTGGGGGGCGCGTGGGAGGAAGCCGGACCCCCGACTTTTTCTTCTCCACCTGCCAGTCTCAGATCGGGGCTTCCCGTTGGCTACACCCCACAGGAAATCAGAAGGTCAGGGAGCCCAGGTGGTGCAGCCTGTGGAGGCCAGGCTCCCAGGGTAGGAGCCGGGCAGAGAGTGGGTCCGCTCAGCGTCAGGGATCGGGTGACGGACTTGACTGTTAGTAGTTGCCTTTCACACGCTCCTCCGCGCCCTCCAAAATATCCTATGTGCACAGACCCCACAGACCACCCTCGGCCTGGAGTCTCCCAGGGAGAGCTTTCCGGCGTCTGAGGTTGTCACAGGGTGGCCCTGGCTGGCAGCCAACAGCCCGCTGGGGCAGAGACTCCCTTCTGTGGCCCACAGAGCCGTGTTTGGACAACGCACGGGGTTTCCTGCTGCACGGGGGCCCCATTTGATAGCACGTGGCTGTGAATGGAAACCCGGGCAAGCAGTGCCCCAGGAGGGGCTCGGGTCTCACAAACCGCACGGTAGATGCGAAGAAGGGACTGTTGTGTGGGTCGAAGGGGACGAATCTCGATCCTCATTTGGACCCGTCAAATTCGAGCCAGTCCTCTGAGCTCCACTGTGAAAAAATGAATATACCTGCATGACATGCAGGGGAGGAAGCACGTGTCCCATTCTGTGACATGGGGCAGGATGTAATTAGACACACGCCCTGTAAAATCTCTCCCCCTGCTGTCCACATGATACATAGGTACGTAATGCGCACGCATCTAAAGTCAGGAAGCAAACGTCCCCGATGCTTTTGAGCTCTGCCTCGCTCTCTGAATGCTTGCGCCCCACTACCTAGAAGTGGGGGGCCAGATAGGTTCAAAGAATTCAGCCGCTCTCCCTGTCCGAACTTGGTATCTGAAGCCCAGGACCAGCTGTCGTCGGACGGTCAGAAACACCCGTAAAGACTTAAGCCTCTGGTGCCTTTGACTTTCATGCGTATATCCGTCGCATGCATTGTCTGTGGAAGCAGGGGACTGCCTAGGTAGGGACTGCGCAGCTTGTCACAGCGATGGTCATCCCTGTTCGTTCCTGCTCCCTCCCAAAGGCGGAATTCTATTAGGAAGTTAATTATCATGCCAATCATCTCTTAATTAATAGTCAGCTGGGCCTCAGGTGACGGCTATATAACTTCGTTGGCTGGTTCTTCAAGATGACTGGTAATAAACGGGACACCAGGAGCGAAAATCTTTTGGGGAACGAAATGGGGTATGAGGAAGGGAGCAAAGAGGGGACGTCTAGGGGTCCGCCGGAGCCCCTGCCCTTGGGTTCGCGCTCGTTCTTCGCCTTTCTGCTCCCCCTTCCTCACCTCTCTTTCTGACTCTCCTTTAGGAGAGCTGCTCTCCATGGGATTTGGGTTCGTGGAATACAGGAAGCCAGAGCAGGCCCAGAAGGCTCTCAAGCAGCTCCAGGTAAGGGTGGGGATTTCAGCTGAGATCCATGGAGGTGCTTGGTAGGTGGGGGGGGGAGGAAGGGGGGTGCGGGGGGGGGGGGAGGGCCGGGGCAGGGAGGGTGGAGGGCGGGGGTCCGGCCTGTCAACACTCCTGAAGTTAGCGGGAATGTGGGTAAGTCCACATTTTCTTGGGTCCCTCGCTTCCTCCAGTTCTCCAGGGCACCGTGACCCAAGAAAAATTAAGAATCTTCTTCAGCGCTCTGTAGTCATGATAGTGCATTCACGAATCCACAGTTCTGTGCCAGATCTGGAGGCGGCTGGCGGAGCGGATCTCTGAATAAATACGCAAGACCAGGTCACGAGAAGTGCTTGGATGGAAATAAAGCAGGCATCGTGATGGGCAGAGAGGGTTACTTTACATTGTGTGAGGGAGGCCTCTCTGAGGAGGTGACCATGGAGCTGGTCGCTAATTGACAAGAAGGAGTCAGCTACACAAAGATCTAGAGGGGAAGCAGTCTAGGAGGAATACACAGCATGTGCAAAGGGTCTGAGGCAGGGACTCTGAGGTAGGAATGAGCTTAGTATGTTTGAGAGGCAGACTGGAGGAGGTGTGGAGTGGACGGTGTGTGGGCCCAGATCTTGTCAGCCTTTTAAGGACCGTGGAGTCCGGTGTAAAGGCAGTGAGATTCTGTCGGAAGGCTTGGAGCACTTTGGGGAAGGGACTGGTTTATGCTTCTGGAAGGTCTCTCCAGCTGCTCTGCAGAGAGTGGATGACAGTAGGGCAGGTGAGAAAGCACGGAGTCGTCCGGGCAGGAAAGGGTGTTGGCCTGGGTCAGGGCGGAGGCAGGGAAGATGAGGACAAGGGGACTAGACTCCGAGGTGTTAGGACAGGGACTCCACACAGAACGGGACCTCCTGCTGGGCCCGAAGTGCAGGATCAGATCAGGGCGCCTGGAGCAGGAGGGGAGCTGAGCTGGGACTGCAGGGAGCGGCACGGCCTGGGATGGGCTCCTCCCCCGTGAGGCGGGCCTCTGCCCGAGACTGCGTCCTCCACACTCTTCCCCGATGCCGCACATCCCAGGCCCTTTGGTGGCTTTGCGGGCAGGGAGCAGTGCCCTCCCTTCTTTCTGCGGACCCACTCGCTCCCTGCCGTCTTTGCTGACCCCTCGTTCTGCAGGCCGAGCGCTCCTGACCCTGCCTGTAAGTCAGGCTTCTAGGCCCAAGTCCCTGGAAGAGCTTCAGGGGGTCCAGGGACCCTTTTAAGCCATATTCCGGATGTCCTATGTCTGTGCGCACTGGACAAAGAGGGCCTGGCCTGAGACCAGGTGGCGTGAAGGTAAAGGAGAGCTGATTTGGGCCACGTGCATGGGAGCCTGCTCACCTTACCCGGCTCTCGTTCTCCCTCTGGCAGGTGCCCCTGGGCCAGGCACGGCTGGGCTGTTCTCAGGGTGGGAAGGTCGCCCATACGGGGCCCCCGCCCTGTCCCAGCAGAGCTTCTTACACAGGAGAGAGGCCCTGGGGGGTGTAGGAGATGTAACCGGGCGCTTAGTACATCTGATGGTTTTTGTAGGATTTTGATGACCTTGCCCTTGGCTCAGGGCGGCTTCACGAAGGGCCGAGTTGGATTTGGGTAGGATGACGGGGAGGTAACGCCTCCGGGGCCTCCGCTCTCTTGGAAAGCTCTGCTGTCTACCAGGGCTGCATATCCAGACACCCTTGGGGGCCAGTGGGCAGCGTGAGGGAGTGAGGGGGCAGCATCACCCAGAGCAAAAGCTGGACGCCCGTGCCCTGTCGAGAGGGCGGCCACTTCTTAGCTTCAGCCAGTTACGCCTCGTGGGGCGCCTCTCTGGCGTTTGATTTGTGTGTTGTTTTTCAAAGAGACACTGGCAGTCCAACTTTGTCATCGGGTGCCGCGTAGGCATTTACCTGGCATTGGCTCTGCACGTCCAGTGGTCCATTCTCTGCCACGTAATGCAAGATTCTGTCAAACTCCCACCTTGCACGTGTTGCGTTCCGTACCTCCCTGTGTGCGTACATGTGTGCACGTTGCCACAAAGAATCGTTTACACAGAACTACCCGTGCTATATCTTATGGGAGACTTAAGGGATTTTCGAGGGTAATTTTGCTAATATGCCAGTTTTGCCTTAAGGGACCCACGTGAGAGCCTCGCTTTCACTACACCTCCTCTGCGGTTTAGAATTTTTTTTTTTTTTTTAAGCACACAGTCTAGCCTGGACTCTTGCTGCAAGCCGGACCAAAGGGGCTTGCTTTGCCTACAAATGCTTACAAACGATGGAAAATTCGGTGCGTGAAGGCCAAGGCCCGCGCATGGCTCAAGAGGGCATTGGAAGGCTGGGTCTGTGTGACCACCAGCTGCTGTCTGGGCTCGGCCTGAGCCACCTCCAGGAGAAACTCTTCTCTGTCCTTGATTCCAGCTGGCCCCGCTGCCTGGGGATAGTCCCCCCTCTGAAGTTTCCTTTCCTCTCCGCTGACGCCCGCCCTGTTGGAGAGCAGCGGTGTGGGCGAGTGTTGCTGGGGAGACAGGGTGACAAGCTGTGTGGTCTTGTCTCTTAGGGTCACATCGTGGACGGCCACAAGCTGGAGGTGAGGATCTCGGAACGAGCCACCAAGTGAGTCTTCATTGCCCCCTCTCTGCTCTCCTCCAGGGGGGTCCTTTCTGCTCTGGGGCTGGGGTATCGTCTTCCTGATTAAGGTGACGTCCCATTTGCCAGCTCCGAGGCCCGTTTCTGCGACGAACTGGGACCACTCCCGTCCTTTGAATAAATATTTAATGCACATTTGTCGTAATACGAAGAGCAGGAGCGGGAGGAACCAGCACATTCTGCTCATCTCGGTGTTACAAATAAACCAACAAAGAATTGCCAGTTGCTGGTGCTCTGGACGAGCCAGAGAAGCGATAAAACCTTGATGTCCAGCTTTATGGGGCTTTCTTTCCTGGAGCTGGACACCGGAGCCCAGAGACAGCCTCCAGTTAATTTGAAAGAGATTCAGTCAGTGTTAAGAGTTGGAGACTGACCAAGCTGCCCGGTGACCAGTTTCCTGAAGTAGTGTTTTAGTTTGGGGTTTTTTTTTTAATATTTTTGGGGGGCAGAGCACAAGCGGGAGAAGGGCAGAGAAAAGGGGGGACGGAGGCTCTGAAGCAGGCTCTGCGCCGACAGGCTGACAGCACAGAGCCCGAGGTGGGGCTCGAACCCACGCACCGTGAGATCATAACCTGAGCCGAAGTCGGACACTTAACCAACTGAGCCACCCAGGCGCCCCGTAAGATTTAGTTTTGTGCCTACGCTTCTACCCGCTTGCATGCGTAAATGAGCCGATACGCCTGAGATGCCCCGAACAGTGCCCAGCACGTGACGTGCCCAGCGCGAGTGTTGTTTTTATTGTCATTGTCATGATCGTCTACCAGCCCCGGGCGATGAAGTAACCGCCTCTAACAGTCCTAGGGCTGGTTTAAGATCTCCCTTTGGTAGTTTTCAGCAAGTTGGGCATTTGTTGTGGTCGTTGAGCAGATTGGCTGTTGCTGCCTGGCCTCCAGCTGCTGCTTTTTCTTCCTTCTCTCTGTTTTCAATGCTACTTGGGAATCCAGCCCTCGGCCACCTCTGGTATTGTTCGCCCACCCGGTCTGTGCCGTGGGAGCATCCTCGGGGAGAAGGCCCGGTATGGGAAGGGCTCCTGAGCTGGGATGGAACAGTGAGCACCAGGCATTGAGCCCCACAGCCTCGGGTTCTAGTCCAAGAGCTGCGTGACCTTGGGTGGCTGACTTTGCCTATGAACTAGTATGTGCTAACTAGAGGTCGTGCATGAAGCCTCTAGAACATGCTTTGCACATGAGTACTCAGCCAACAGTGGCGATCTGTCTTTTCCGTTCCCCGTCTCCAAGGAGTCAAGCTAAAGTCACCTCATGAGCTTTCAGTCGCTCGCCAGTGTTGATTTAGTCATCCTTTTATTCAACAAACAAATTACGGAAAGCCTGCTGCGTACCAGATACTCTGCCCAGGTGCCAGGAATGGGGTTTCCTGGTGGTGTTCACGGTCTAGGGCAGCATAATTGATAGAACCTTCTACAATAGTGGGATTCTTCGATCATGTTCCACATCTGTGCTGTCCAATATGGCAGCCACTTGCTCATGTGGCATTTGAACACGTAAAGGTGGGGAGTACAGTTGTGTTAGTCATCTGTTGCGGTGTAACAGAGTATCCCAAACAGCTTAAAACAGCAAACACTTACTATTTCACCGTTTCCGAAGTCGGGAACTTGGGAACAGTTTAGCTGGGTACTTCTGCCTCCAGGTCTCTCAGGAGGTTTTGTTGGTCAGGGCTGCAGTCTCATCTGAAGGCTCCTCTGGGGCTAAAGGATCCGCTTCCAAAATGGCGCCCGCACATGGCTGTTGGCAGGAGACCTCAGTTCCTCACCACGCTGGCCTCTCCCTGGGATTGCATGAGGGTCTTTACAGCACCACAGCCCATTTTCCACGGAGCGAGTGACCCAAAGGACAGCAGGAAGGAAGCGGCAGTGTCTTTTATGACCTGGTCTCAGAAGTCACCATTGCTTCGGTCTTCTACTGGTCACGCAGACCTGCCTGATGGAGCACGGGAGGGGACTGCCCGAGGGCGTGAAAACCAAGAGGCAGGGATCTCTGGGGACCATCTTTTTTTTTTTTTTTTTTAATTTTTTTTCAACGTTTTTTTATTTATTTTTGGGACAGAGAGAGACAGAGCATGAACGGGGGAGGGGCAGAGAGAGAGAGGGAGACACAGAATCGGAAACAGGCTCCAGGCTCCGAGCCATCAGCCCAGAGCCCGACGCGGGGCTCGAACTCACGGACCGCGAGATCGTGACCTGGCTGAAGTCGGACGCTTAACCGACTGCGCCACCCAGGCGCCCCTCTCTGGGGACCATCTTGGAGGCTGGCTATCCCAGCAACTGGGGAGTTGAGTTTTGAATTTTGTTGCTTTAACGTAGACTTAACCGGCCGTATGTGGTTTGAGGCTACCATATTGGACAGCACAGTAAAGGGAAACATGAACGATCTGTAATACGCGGTCAGGTGGTAGTGAGTGCCAGAAAGGAAAGCAAAACTGGGGGTGGGGGAGGGGGGTGTTGCTGCTTTAATGGGGATACTTAGGGTGGGCCTTCGAGGAGGTGACATGAAGCAGATCTGAGAGAAGTGAGGCAACACGGTCGTCTTTAGGACAACAGCTGCCATTTATTGAATGTTTGGCACACGGGGGGCACCACGCAGTGTCTGACAGGCCCTCAGATGGTATGACGAGGCCGGCACTCTTTTTAGGCCCATTCTGCACTTGAGGAGGCTGAGGCCCGGAGAAGCCAAATTACCTGCCCAAGATCACTCAGATCCTATGCAACCCACTTGGCTTCCACACCCTGATTGTTCACTCCCCACTCACGACCCCGCGTCGCTTTGACGCAGTGGCAGGTTGCCCAGGGCGAGCAGGGGACCAGGTGAGGTGGGAGGGCATTAGAGATGGCCTTGCACCCCGGGATGAGCTTCCGCTCCCACCCCTGGCCCGTCTTCAGGGCTAGCAACTGCTCCAGGCCTGCGGGCGAGGCTCTTGGGGCGTGTACTGGAAAGTCTCACATAAGACCTTTGGGCCATCCGGGGTCTTTCCACATCTGGAAGGGGACAGTAGAGACCGGATGGGGTGAGGAGCTGGCCTCACCCTTCTCAGGGTTCCTCTTGCCAGTCCCTGATAGCCCCCGCGTCTCTCAGACGACGGGCAGGAGAGACCCAAGGGCGGGTGTGCTGACCGGGTGTCCACAGCCATCTTGAGAGGAAGATGGCTATGCTCCGAATCACCCAGGGGAGACCGCCTTCCCCCTTTTCATCTCTGCCTCATCCACCCCAACTCCTTGAATCTCTCACCTGCCAAGAACATCAGCTCTTGGAGGGAGGGTGAGGGGGTTAGCGTAGGCCAGTGGCTGCCCACACCCCAGATAACTCGAACCTTCTCCCCTAATCGTCTAGGCCAGCTCTGACGTCCGCTCGGAAGAAACAAGTGCCCAGAAAGCAGACGACCTCGAAGATCCTGGTGCGCAACATCCCCTTCCAGGCCGACAGCCGGGAGATCCGAGAGCTCTTCAGGTGAGCAGCGCTCCTTCTGTCCACCGGTTGGCATGTGGTGGGGGGAGCCTGCTGGAGCCTTGGCAGGTGGCCTTCGGGTCCTTGATGGCTCCACCGTAGGCCGGCCCAGTGGTCTTTCAAAGGTCATCTTTTGGCCGCCTTTGATTTATCTCTCTTGAACTCATGCGCCGTGAGCACTATGCAGAGAAAACTCGAGAAACAGCCAGGCCTCCTCCCCCAGAGGGGAGACAGAAAAAGAGGGCGGCTGGTGTTCTCTGTCCCCACCCGCAGCAGGATGGGGCGGGGGCCCTGGTGGCCGAGGCTCAGCATCTGTCTGAAACTCTTCCGGCCAAGTCATTCCTCTGGGTTTAGCCAGCGGCTCTCCACCCCCGCTGGTGTTTTCGAGTCACCCGGTGACTTTCATAAACATACCTTTGCTCAGGCCCCGCCCCCGTGGAGTTGGATTCTGTTGGTCGGGGGTGGGGCCCAGACATTGGTGTTTTGATCAAAGCTTCACTGGGGATTCTACTGTCCAGCCAGAGTTGGGCACCACTGTCTACATTGCTGTCTACGGAGAGAGACTGTTTTGAAACACGGATGAATCCCGTGAATAAATAGTGCGGTCCGGCAACAGATGCCAGCATAGGGTCAGAAACGCTAGGCACTGGGACCCGGAAGGACAGGCGGCGGGCGAGGTACTGACAGCAGGAAGGCCAGTGGTGATGCTGTGCAGGAAGGCAGATTGAATCAGACCAGTTTCCCTATGTTTTGAAAGAAAAACCGGCATGCCAGAGTAAGCTGGCAACTAATTTACTTTCTAAAATACAAACAGTGCAGGACAAAGTCTGGCTGTGGCCAGATGGAGCCCAAGGGCCACCACTTTGCAACAACCCCTGTGCTAACGCGTTACACCGCTCGGCCTTGCAGATTAGTTAGGTACCACCTAGAAGCAAGCCCTGGATCCAACATCTTTACGAACGGGCGTAACAGGAAGACGTTTAAAGCCAAGACCCTCCCCGGGTGTGGGGTGCTGGGTGGCCCAGGGAGAGACAGTCTCGCCCGCGGAGTGTGACGGCAGGTGGACCAGACCGCCGGGGGCTCCCGGGCCTGCAAGACCCGGAGAGCTGTGTCCCTGTTTCAATTATCAGTCGGCATCTTGCTGGTTAGATCACCTTACTGAAGTCAACTGTGGATGCAAAATATAAATCCCATATTTGGGGGACTACACAGAAGTACCTTTGTGGGATTCTACCTCTTCGCCCTCTCACCCGATTTAAAGAGCAGGGAACCATTTACGGGATTTGCTTCAAAACTCCTTCTCACCTCCGCCCTCCTCCTCACCTCCGTTCTAAATTGTACGCTGAACGTGCTGTTCGTTAACAGACGTGGTTTGGCTGGCTCTGGTGTGGACGCCGTTTTCGGAGGAGTGGGGTCTTAGCTGTGATCCCAGGTCCCCTGCGTGGCAGTAACAGCCTGGTGAGGTGGGGTCACGACCTGGGGGGGACGTTTTCCATTTCCCTGCACCCAGGGAGAGGAGTACGCATCCTCAGCCTCGCATGCCGGCTCGTTCTAACGGGCTCCTGCTTGTGAAAGAGAGTCCAATTTAAGACCTGCCAGATCAAAAACAGCATTGCCGCAGACAGCACGTGTTGATCAGGAAATAGCATCCCGCCGAAATGACAGTTCCACTTGGTGCCGCAGCCTGTTTGGGGTGACACTTACCCAGGGAAACAAAAGATCCGCTCGGAGAGGGAAGAGCGCTTTGTTTGATCTCTCGTTTTATATTTATTTTGCGGAGACAGGGAATTAGCGTCCACGGAACGTAATTATGCGCGGTGTCTCTTCCCCCTGCCATTGTTCCGATGGTAGCTTTCACCAGCCCTTGGAAACGGAAAGCCACGGCGGAGGGCTCACCTTGCTTTGTTGTGCTCTGGGGCTGGGGGGGTTGAGGCCGTTCCCGGTGGCGGGCGGCAGGGGGCGCTGTGAGCCTTCTCAGGGGGGACTCCGCTCGTCCTGGAAACCACAGACCCGATTTCAGACAAAGCCAGCGGCCGGCAAAGGTCAGAGCCAGGGGAGGCTTTCGGGCTTTAGGGGAACCAGTCTGGTCCATTTTGCAGGCGGGTTTTGCAGGCTTGTCCTGCCAGGTGCGATCAAGAATCCCAGCTCGCTCCGATGGGGCCCTCGCCGTGTGTTGGGCCCCAGCTGCGCGTCTGCCCCGTGCAGTGTCTCCTTTAAGCTGCGTAGCCGCCGTGTGGAGGAGGGAGGCTGTTACCTGTTTTGCACCCGGAAGGATGCTGGAGACCTGGGCAGATGAAGCATCCTGCTCAGAACCTGCAGCTGAGCCAGGACTGGGATTTCAGCAGTCTGACCCAGAGCCGTGGCTCAGAACCGCTGCTCTCTGCAGCCTGTCGTCCTCCTCCCGGGTCCAGAAGGACACTGCCCCCTAGATCACGTCAGTGGCACCATTGTCCCGCAAATGTGTCGTTCGCACCAGCCACGGGCCTAGGTGTCGGGCCGGTAGCTGTTTCAGGGAGACGGGCCCCTCCCCCCGAGGAATTCACTGGGGAGGACCAGGGAGCAAAGCGACGGTGGCAGTTGGACAGTGATGCTCCTGTGGCACGCGGGAGTGAGCGTAGGGCCGCGGGAAAGCACGGTCATGTTCTCAAGTGCACCTGCTGGGGGGCGGCAGCTCGCCCACTCTCCCCGGCCTCCCGGGGCCCTGCACGTGACCCCGGGGCAGCACCTGTCCGCGCCCTTCCTGGGGGCCCCCAGCCGTGCAGGGGGTCCCCCCCCCCACACCACCCCGCAGCCCCTTGAATCCAGTACCCTGAGGCACTGCGGATCCGTATCCCTATGGGATCATCATCTGGGACGGTTCGCGGCTGGCCCTTCAGAAAAGTCAGAGTGGACACAGCAGTGTCCTCCCTGCCACCTTTTTGGGCCTCCGCTTCCCCTGGCACCAGGTGACAGCAGCCCTGCTGGTAGCATTTGGGGTAATTTATGACGATGCTACAGCAAGAACGTGTTTGTTACCGTGAAGTATAGTTTCCGAGCCCGACCTCTGTGCCAGGCTCTGCGTTATTACAGGTCCGTTTCCCACAACGGCCCCGCGGAGTGGTGTTGCCTCCATTTCCCAGGGAGGAAATGGGCTCCGCGGCTCCAGATCCCGCCACTGGGCCATCTGCCGGCCCCACCGGCACCCAGCAGCTGCCGCACCACGTGACTGCCTCGTGGGCTGTTGGAAGGGTTAAATGAGCATCTGCTTGTGGAGAGCGTAATACAGGGCCTGGGACGGAGTAGGTGGTTAATCAACATTAGCGCTGGTTGTCAAATAGCACGAAACTGGGGGCGCCAGGCTTTGAACCCAGGGTCGGTCTGACTCTGGACAGAGCTGGTGTCTTCGATGGCCCCGCACACCCTTGACGGACCCCTGTGGCGTTTTCTTCCTGGGTCGCCTCCTTTCCTGAGTCTGCCTTCCTGCCTGGTGATCCTCTCCCCCTCCAGCTGGCCCTGGGCCAGAGAGAGTCAGTACTGGGGGACGGACACTGGCCTCTCTACTCCGTAAGGGACACACGGAAGACAAATGGGGATCCTCTGGACCGTGCAAGCATGTGCTGGCACGCAGGGACCAGACTCCTCACCCCACAGCCAGAGCAGGGGTGAACGCGGCCCCCGGCTCACCCTGTGGTGTGCACAGCCTTAAACTAGCATCCGTTCTGGAAGAGGAAGGGGGTAGACTGGCTTCCCTTCCCGTCTGGGTTTGCTCTGGCGGAGGTAGGTGTGTGTGCACGTGTATGTGTGTGGGCAAAGCCTGGATTTGAAGGTCCCTGGGACAGAGGGTGGTTCCGAGAACAGCCCCACAGATAGGGCCTAAGTCTGAACCCCAATTGAAGCAGGTGCTCAGGGCCCCCCAGCCTTACGCATAAGCGCATGTGCGGAGCCATGGGACTTGACGGACGGGTCGTGTTCCCACCCGAGTTTCAAGCGATGGCCCCGAGTTAGCACCACCCTGGAGAACGAGGTGGTGATGCTCTCAGCACCCAGGAGGCGTGGGGCACCGGGCCGGCCACATCTCAGGCGCCCGCGTCATCGGTGCATCTTCACTGTGGCCCGGTGTGCTGCAGCTCTTGGACCCATTTCCTGGGGCCCAGAGAGGAGCAGGGGCTGTTTCTAGCAGGATCCTGGCTCGCCCGTTTCTTCTGTACCCAATGGGCAGCCTTGGTTTGAGCGTGGGTTCTGGAAGGCAGTGATCCTCTGGGAAGGAGGTCCCACAAACACGGCTGGCTTTGGGAGCACGTGACCCGTGTGGCCCCGTGTGGGTGTTCAGTGTCCCTTTCCCCCACCCCAGACTGTAATCTTGGACACTGCTGTGTCTACGGGTCCCTGGTACATAGAGGGTGCTCAATAAATGTTTGCTAAGCACATAGGTGAGCGTTTGCTAAGCGCACAGGTCCAACTGCGCCAGGCCTTTCTCGTTGGAATGCTGAGGGAAAGGGTATGTGAGGCACAGAGAGGTTAGGGAGTTTGCCCAGGGCCACACAGCTCTGCAGTGGCACCGCCTGGTCTCCCTCACTTTGGAGCCCCTCCTACCCCCTTGAAACTGTCCCCAAGGGCCAGGGATGTTGGGTGGGAGCTGCTGGCGGAAGTGCTGCCTCAGGTGAGCTGGGGCAGCGGCTACGGGCTACAGGTGAAGAGAGCTTTTCGTCTGAGCCTCTTTTTCTTCCCCCCGCTTTTCGCTTTTCGGTGATTTTGTACTCAGAGGTGTGAACCACTAGGGGTGTGAATGGGTGAGCTCCCAACAGGTGTCTGGAGGCCTTAATTACACAGCTTGCGTCTCCTGTCCGCGCTGCACCTGTTGCGCCCGCTTTGTGGACGGGGTCCGTCGTCCCTGGCCTCTCTCCTCCTCATTTCCTCTCGCAGTGACCGTGACCGTGGAGGGAGGGCTTCGGAACAGTGCGCCTGCCAAGTTCCCCTGACCTCCTCCCTCACCCGGGCGAGGGATCACTGGCTGATGGGCTCCTGGTTGTCAGCGGTACTTTTCCGAAAGCGGGGAGCCAGGATCCCTGTAGTCTGCTCTTCTCGGAGGTTCTGGACGGATGCGGCCTCTTCCTGTTCACCAGGCTCCACGGGGGAGGAGCTCTGTTAAGGCAGCCTTGGGGTCGGAGAAAGGGCGTGGGGGAGAGAGAAAACCTCCCTTCGGAAAGGGAGGGGGTAAGGAGGCTGTCTCTCCCCACGTAGGTCATCCCCCCCCCCCCCCCCACACACACACACAGCCCTCCAGGGAGCCCCTAGATGAAGGCCACCATGTCCCTCATCCAGATCCGGCCACACTCCTTCCTTCTCACACCGTCTGGCCGCTTTCACACCCCGCAGCAGCAGAACTGAGTAGCTGTGTCTCAGACCAAACGACCCGCGAGCCTGTAAAATACTGACTATCCGGCCCTTTATGGGGTAAGTTTGCTGATCCCTAGACTAAGCTAACCACAGGGCTTGCGCGGAGATGGGGCACGCCCTAGAGGTTTGGGGCATTCTCTTCTAGTTTTAATTACCCAGACGTAGTATTTTCTTCTTCCGCTTTTGATAAAACACGGAGACCTTACACGTAGAGCTGTAGCCCCGTTGGCCCCCATTGGCCCCCGTTGAGCTTGAGACGTGAGGCCCCAGAGAGCTGCTGTGTTCACCTCTGCAGCCCACCTCCTCGCTCTGACCTGTTTTCTCATTGGGGCACCCCTGCTCCTCCTGGTCTGCCAAGGTCTTTGTGGTTTAAGAGTACTTTTTAGAGCAGTTTCAGGGTTAGAACCCCACTGAGAGGAAGGGAGAGAGTTTGCATAGGCCTCCTGCCCCCACCCACGTAGCCTCCCCCATCATCAACACCCCCCCACCAGAGTGGCAGATTTCTTATATTCTCTGAACCTCTGTTGACACGTCATTATCACCCCAAGTCTGTGGTTTGCATTAGGGTTCATTCTTGATGGTATATGTTCAGGGCATTTGAACAAACGTGTAATAACGTATATTTGTCATTATAGTGCCATAGACACTATTTTCACTGCCCTAAAAGTCCTCTGTGGTCTGCCCGTTCATCCCTCCCTTCCCCTTTGCTGAGATTTCGAAGGGTGGTGTGAACGCATTCATTCATTCGTTGATTCATGCGTTCTTAACTGAGCTGGGAGCACCAGCCATTAAACTCAGGGCCCACCCAGATCTAGTATGACCTCCCCTTACCTTGATCACATCTGCAAAGACCCTATTTCCAATAAGATCCTATCCACAAGCTCTGGCAGACATGAATTTGGGGGGCACGTTTCTCCCAGTACAGGGTGTCTTAGGGTGGTCAGGAGAGCCTTCTCCGAGGAGGGGACCTTCTCGTGGGGACCTGTGGCTATGAAGGGGTGAGCTGCATGTAGACATAGGGGCGGCAGGGGCCGTGCCCCCGGTGGGCATGAGCTTGGCCCTGGAGGGGAACGGGCAGGGTGAGCAGAGGGACGATGCTGAGATGAGAAGAGTGGACGGGGCACGATCTTGTGGGCCATGATGAGGGCTGTGGATGGTCGTTCAACTTGTTACTCAAGTGTGACCAGCGGCCAGCTCAAGAAACAGGACAAGAGCGTGCCCGGTGCCCCCTTCCAGTCACCGCCCCACCCACTCACTGCCCACCACTGTCCTGACTTCTAAAAACATATATTTGTGCTGCCTGTTTTTGGTTTTTTGTGTAAATGGCATCATCACGTATACACTTTTGGCGTCGGCCCTGTCTGCTCAACATCTTTCATTGTGAGATCCTTCTGTGTTTTAATGTTACCATGATTTGTCCATCCTCAGTGTTCTATGGTATTCCATTGTGTGAATATGTTGAAATACGCTTATCCATTTTCCTGATGAGCACTTGGGTAGTGTTCAGGTTTTTGGCTGTTTCCAATAAAGAACGCTTCCGCGAGCATCCTGGCATATGGCTCTGGTGACCCCGTGCACACGTTCCTGTAGGGTGTCCGTGCGGGAGTAGAATTGCTGGGTCACGGGATGTGCACGTTTCAGCTCTAGTAAATCTCTCTATCGGGTTTCCAAAGAAACTGTCAGTTTGCATAAACTGTCAGTTTGAACGATCCAGTTGCCCCGGGTCCTTGCCAACACTTGGTAGTGTCTTTCTCTCTTAGCCATTCTGGTGGGTGTATAATGGCATCATTGTATCGTGGTTTTAATTTGTACTTCCTTGGTAGCTAAGGAAGTCGGATGTTTTGTCATGTGCTTGTGAGCATGTGGTCTACTCTTGTGGAATGCCTGTTCAAGTCTTCTGCCCATTTTTCTAAAAATCGGGTTGTCTCATTTTTTTCTTATGTTTCTAATTACTTCTTACATAACTTTTCGTATTTTGGTTTCAAGTCCTGGGGTGGGTGTATGGTTGCCAGCCCCTCACTCTCCCGTTCTGTGGGTTTCTTAATGGTGTCCTTTGATGAGCAGAGGGCTCTTAATTTTAACGTTGTCCGCCATTTTCTACCTTCGTGGTTAGAACCTTTCACGTCCTACTAGCAAACCCTCCCTCCTCCAGGCTCGTGAAGATAGTCTCCTGTTTTCTTCCAAAAGCTTTGACCTTTCCCATTTAGGTACGGAGTCCAGCAGGAATCGGTTTTTGCATATGGCGTGAGGTAGAGATCGAGGTACGTTCCCTAAGTCGGTTGGCCCAACATCATTTATGGTGAAATCCATTCTTTCCCCTCTGCTGTGCAGTATTGACTTTGCCATAAATCAGATGACCGTGCACGTGAGGGTCTGCTTCTGGACTCTCTCATCCGCTCCTCCGGTCTATTTGTCTATCCCGTGTGCCAATACGCCCCCTCTTAATTACTGTGGCTTTGTGAGTAAGAGCTTGATATCTGGTGTCTTTGTTCTTCCCCGATTGCCTTGACTGTTCCCGGCCCTTTGCACTTCAGGCCTTTGTGTCTGAATAATAAATAAAGAATATTCCACCGCCCCGAGAGCCGGGGGGGAGTGGTCGGTGACTTACACTTGTAAAAAGAGCTTGAGAAAAGAGGGTCAGAGCCGGTGTGAGGGGCCAGAGGTGATCGTGGTTTGGACCTGACGTGGGCAGTGGAAGCAGGCGGGGGTGTGTGTGCAAACTCCCGCTGTGGCTTAGTGCGGACAGTGATGGAGACAGGAGTGGAGGACAGCTCCTCGAGGCATCGAGGGTCCTAAGCGACTGGCGGATCACGGGCCACGTCTGGGGGAGGGGCAGGGCAGCATGAAGGAGGTGTCAGCCCCACTCCCCGCGCCTCCCTTTGCTCGCCCGTGATGGGTCGCACGTAACACTGGCCACGGTGGTGGTGCCAGGGCCACGCTTCTCAGTTGACCCATGCAAGCACATGTGTGGGCTTGGGGGCTTCCGGTGAGCACTCCCTTCGGGAACAGCTCTGATTCCCCCGCGGATGTCAGCCGCAGCACCGATGTTGCTGCATCGACATTTCCTTACTGGCACTTTCTGTGCCGTGGGAGGGAGGCACTGGTGACGATCCCCCCCCCTCCCCCACCCGGCCGTTTGCACAGCTCCTTACAGAGGGCGCTGCAGGGCCTGAAGTGCTCCAGTGCTCACGATTTCGCTCGTTCCTCCCCCGACGAGCCCCGGGAGCCAAAGCTGAGGCGCACGAGGCAGATGGCTGCCCGGCCATAAAACCCCGAGCAAGTCGCAGAGTCGGATTCACACTCCCCGTTCCTCCCTTTCTGTGCAGCCTCTCCCACTACAAGTTCCAGGGACAGAGATGCGCCTTCTTAACCCTTTCCTGTACCCATTTGGCACGCGTGTTAAGTTCTTTCGGTACGCCGGTCTTCGGCCGTCATCGCCGTGAGATTCCCCGCGTCTGCGATGCTCATTAGAGCCAGTGCGCAAATACTTGGCCTGGGCTTTCCGGGAGCCGGGCCGGCTCCTGCCCTCAGGATCGCTGCATTCAGAAAGATGATGCCCGCTACTAGGCGGGGACTAAAAAATGCCAAGGAGTCCATCCTTCCCCCAAGAGAGTGTCCCAAAGACAGATGTAGGAGTCCTTGCCGAACATCTTTTTTTTTTTTTAATTTTTTTTTTAATATTTATTTATTTTTGAGACAGAGAGAGACAGAGCATGAGCGGGGGAGGGGCAGAGAGAGAGGGAGACACAGAATCGGAAGCAGGCTCCAGGCTCTGAGCTGTCAGCACAGAGCCGGACGTGGGGCTCGAACTCACGAACCGTGAGATCGTGACCTGAGCTGAAGTCGGACGCTCAACCGACTGAGCCACCCAGGCGCCCCGAACATCTTTTTATTTAGAAAGAAGTTCTGGGGTTCCCAGTGGACCCCAGGGTTCGTGTTAGCCAGCTGTGGGGAACAGAGCTCGACAGAGTCACCTGGCCCAAGTCCCGGGTGTCCCAGGTGTCCCACACTCCGTGGCCTGGCCACCTCTTGAACCCAGCTTCCGACGTGGGCCAGCTTGCTTTCGGAGGGGGCATGGGCGAGGCTCTATCCTGTTAGATAGGCCGGCCAGCCTACACAGGTGTGCCCGGGAGGGGACTGCTGATAACCCCCAGCAGATGTTCCCAGGGATCGGACTTGTGCTCAGAGTAGTAACGAGTAAATATATATACACACCCATCAGAACATCTAGACGAGGTTGCGGAGAAACCGGACCATTCCCGCAGTGCTGGCGGGAACATGAAATCGTACAGCCACGCGGGGAGAGTATGGGCACTTTTTTCCGAACTAAACACGCACTTCCCATGCGACCCAGCAGTGACACCTCTGTGCACGTGCGCCAGAGAAATGGGAACTGAGGCGCACGTAAAACCCTGCACACGTGCCCATCCACTGATGAGTGGACAACCCATATGTGGCCTGGGGGGTGTTACCGTCCGCCCACACCATGGCTGGACCTTGAAAACCTTGTGCTCGAGAGAAGAAGCCGGTCCCCAGAGACCACGCATGGCATAATTTCGTCTAAGTGAAATGTGCAGAGGAGATAAATAGAGAGAGAAAGAAAGTAGATGAGTGGGTCACTTAGGGTTAGGGACAGGGGTTGGAGAGTGATAGCTCAAGGATCGGGGGCTTCTTTCTAAGCCAGTGAAAATTTTCTCCGTTATGGTGGTGATTTCACAACTCTGAGAATATGCTAGAAACCATTGAATAGTTGGATTGCCTGGTATGTGAATCGTATCTCAATAAAGCTACTACAGAAGGAGGGGAGGAAAGAGGAGGGAGGGAGGAAGAAACCCGCATACAGATGCACACAGCACTTCATTCATTATATCCAAAACCCAGAAACCACCCGACCGCCCTTCAGCAGGCAAATGGTTAAATGAACCGTGGTTCATCTGGACCACAGAATACTACGGAGCGAGAGAAAGGGGTAAATTATCAGTGTCCCCAGCAGCCTGGGTGAAAGAAATCTCTGGAGCATTATGCCGGGAGGGAAAAGCACATCTCCAAAGGGTATATATGCTGCGGGATTCCATTTATACGACATTCTTAAAACAACAAGATTAGAGAGATGGGACCATTAATTGGGGATTAGGTAGACGGAGAGAGAGAGAGAGAGAGGGCGGCTGTGTCTGTAAAAAGGAAGCACAGGGGGTCCCCTTGCGATGAACATTCTGTATCTTGACCGGTCACGAGCCTGCAAGTGGTCAGATTGCATAGAACTAAATACACACACTGAAATGAGTGTGTGTGAAACTGCAGGGATCTGAATAACGTCCGTGACTGTATTACTGTTGATTTTCTGCTTGTGCTGTTGTAAGGAGATGTTACCACTGGGGGAGACTGGGTGAAGGGGAGTATATAGGATCTCCCTGATTATTTCTTAGAACCGCCTACAAGTCTATAATGATCTCAAAATAAAAAGTTTTCTCAAGGGCACCTGGGTGGCTTGGCCAGTTAAGGGTCCGACTTCAGCTCGGGTCATGATCTCACCGTCTGTGAGTTTGTGCACCATGTCGGGCTCTCTGCTGTCAGAACACAGCCAGCTTCAGATCCTCTGTCCTCCTCTCTCTTCCCGCCTCCACACGTGCACATATGCTGTCCCTCTCTCAAAAATAAACATTAAAAAAAAGGTTTTTTCATTTCTTTTTTCTTAACTTTTTTTTTTTTGAGACAGAGAGACAGAGCATGAACGGGGGAGGGTCAGAGAAAGAGGGAGACATAGATCTGAAACAGGCTCCAGGCTCCAAGCTGTCAGCACAGAGCCCGATGCGGGGCTTGAACTCATGGACCGTGAGATCATGACCTGAGCTGAAGTCGGACGCTTAACCGACTGAGCCACCCAGGTGCCCCCCCAAAAAAGTTTTTTTAAAACAACAAATACCCTTATCCATAAAGGATTATAGCAAGGCCACACCCTGCCGTAGTGAGTTGCCCATCCCCGGGGGCAAGCAAGTGAAGACTAAGGCAACTCTCTGTTACGGATGCTATAAAAGGGATTTCTGATGAAGCGGCCAGGCCCACTCCCTTCAAGACACTTCGACCCCGAATGTTGTCAGCATGAGCGTCCCTGGGGGTCAGAGAAAGGAGAATCCTCTGGCCTTTGGGTCAGCTGCAGGTAGTCTGATCCTTTGGTCAGAAGGGAATCAACACTCAACAGACACACAGCAGCCAGGTGAGGGGGCATGGGAATGAGGAAGAGAAATTGCCCCATTTTTATAAGCTGTGTGAACGGTGTATATACTTTATCACTGAAATGTAGGCTAATTGAACCCAAGAAAATGAAGAGATTGGCCTCGTAGGTGTATTTGACCTCCAGGGATCTACTTCTGTTTAGCAGATTCGTGCATGAACCTGGTGCTATAGAGACTGCAAAAAAATATTAAGCGTCCATTGTTTGCAGTGTGAGAAAACCGCGGTTCTGGGTTTCTACCCCATTATCAGAGAGCTGAGATACCAGCACATAACTTCCTTAGGCTCTTGTCGATTCTCCATCCCTCCAGACACTGGGTCTGGCAGGCTGGGCACAAAGCCACGTTTCTCAGAGCATGCCCTTCCCCATTTAAGATCCCCAGGAGCACAGCCCCAAGGCACTTGACGGGGACGTGCGCTGGGTGATACTGTCTTCATTCGAGACGCCCGCTCTGCAGAAAATCTGTTTCAGACCCTCTGCATCCCCTCTTTTAATTACCCTGCTCTCTGCCTACCAGTCTGTCCACCAGGGGATGGTCAGAGGCTGTGAAAGTTACTGCTGCTCAGACCAGGATGAAGCAGCACTCGCTCGGCTGAGATAGTCTGGTTACCCGAGTTCTTTCTCGTGTTGTCCTTGTGCCGTGGCCATCAGAAGTCAGCTGTCAGCTTGGAAAGGAGCCAGTGTGATTTTCCAAGTAAGCAGAACACTGGCCAGCGAGTCAGGAGACCTGATTTCTGGCCCTGCTCTGCCTTGCACCCTTGAGATCACCTTGGGGCGGTGGAGCGACTTCCCAGAGTCTCCTTTGTTGAGTGAATCAGCGAAGGGGTCGGGCGAGGCAGCCCGGGGAAGGCAGCTTCCTCCTTGCAAGCTGACACAGCCCCATGGGCCATGGCTGCCTGGAGTCCTGTACTAGAAGACTGGGAAGCTGGCTGGGCTCCACAGGAAATGGCGTTGTAATTGATTAGTGATGTCTGCCCCGGCCCGTGGGCACAGCGACTGCGATAGGTCCGCAGCCCCAGGTATCTCACCTAAGAGCGTGGCATTGATCGCCTGTCACTGGAGCTTTTACGTTTCCATCGGCTAGACTGGCCGGACGAGCGGTCCCAGACCAGGGGCCGGGGGGAAGCTCACTTACTTTTCCTCTTTCACAAAAATAGTAATAGACTGGGAGTCGAGAAGGGCTTCTCTTTTCATTGTTGTCGTTTTCTTCCTTCGCAATTCCGGGGATCTGGTCTTCCGTGGCCGCTGACGTATTCGTTCCCTCCGCGCCCAGCCCGATTCCGATTCCGGAATAGGTGACAAAGGCCCAGACAGTGGAACGGGGCACCCTGGGGAGAAGGCGCCGGCCCCTGGGGTGGGGGAGGGTGGCATTGTGCGCCCTGATTCCTTCCCGGCAGCCTGCTCTAGTCCTGCTTTCACACCTCCTCTCTCCCCATTCAGTGCCTTTTCAGTTACAAGGTCCCTGCGCTTTGTCTGGGCTTGTCGGAGAGCCGGCGGGCCGTGGGCTCATTGTTGCAACTGATAATTGTGCTCTGTGTCTCCAGCATCCTGGGTGCTGAAAGGCGGGAGCCCCGGGATATCTCGGGGAGCTCCTGAGCAGGAGCAGCCCCCGCCTGCTCACGTGACTCTTCCCGAGAGAAAGGGAAAAGGGAGGTCTCGACGCACTGCTTTTTAGTTAAAAGATACCTCGGCGGCTTAGCAAATATTTACTGAGCGCCTCTAATGAGGCAGGGGCTGTGCCAGGTGCATGTTGGGTTACAGAAACAGACATGAACTCCAGGACAGAGGGACTGTCTCAGTTTAGGGGGAAGGGGATACATGCTCACATCACTAAAAGCCTCACAGCAGGGGCACCTGGGTGGCTCAGTCGGTTAAGCGTCCGACTTCAGCTCAGGTCACGATCTCGCGGTCCGTGAGTTCGAGCCCCGCGTCGGGCTCTGGGCTGATGGCTCAGAGCCTGGAGCCTGCTTCCGATTCTGTGTCTCCCTCTCTCTCTCTGCCCCTCCCCCGTTCATGCTCTGTTTCTCTCTGTCTCAAAAATAAATAAACGTTAAAAATATTAAAAAAACAAAAAAAAAAGCCTCACGGCAGAGGCCAGGTCTCACACGCTGTTGGTCTGGTGACGAAGTCTCTAGGACTCAGTGCCTGTCTCTGGAGGGTGGCGAGGTCACCGACGGTGTGTGGTTGGCCGTGAGGACGAGGTCAGCGGTATCAGTAAAGCACTTGGCTTCTCTGTGGCCCAGGCGCGGCTCTGCCGTGTGGCGTCCAGAGATTCGGGAACACCCGGTCCCTCGCCTGAGAGCCAGGGGGCTGGGCTCTCACCTCCGGCCCTGCTTCCTTGCTTCGAGCTCTTAGGGAAGTTCCTTCGTCTCCCCAAGGCCACCCTGGAGCGAGGGGGGCTCAGCTACGAGATGGTCTCCGAAAGGGTTTTCCGCCTAAAGGAACAGTCCGTGAAATGACAGGCCGTGACGGTGTTTCTCGACACTGTCCCACTTCCCGAGTAACAGATGAAGAGCCCTCTTGAAGAAAAATACAGTTCCTGCGGCCCTTCCCCCACAGGGGTGCGGGTGATGCGAAGGTTTCTGTCCTTCGTTAAGTTAGCCGCGTGCAAACGCCAAACTCAGAATAAACCGACAACTTAGGCCCGTGGTGCTCTTAGGACTATAAGGCCAACACCCGTTTTCAAATTAAATACAAGCAAAATTTAAAATCAATAGCATTCAAATCAACAACATTATTGTAGCGTGATGGATGATGTTGTTTCGCGGCAACTGAATTCGGAACGTGGGTTTTAATATCCGAAGGATGTAGCCTCGGGTCCAGATCTATAACGCGTCTCGGTACTTTTACGTCAGCAGTGCTAATGCCGAGGGCGCCCGTTTGCCTCGGGAAGTGCGGGCCGAACGGGAGGACCGACCCACAGGCTTTGTTTGCCGGTTCAGCGTAATCCGACCTCCGGCTCGTCTAAACTCAGCCAGTCACCAAATGCTGCCTTTAGCGCGGTGTCGCTCAGTGGTTCGGCAAAGCCGTCGTGATCACTTAAAAAATAAAAGTTGGCACTGCAGCGTCCTTGAAATCATCAGTGAGCGGGCAACCAATTGCTTTGGGAACGGGGAACAGCAAAGCGTTTCATTGTTCACCCCGGGGGCCAATCGAGCGCCTATTGCAAGCTGGAATGCGGTAAGACAGGTTCCACATGGTACGGGGGTCCACGGGGGTCCACGGGGGTCCACCGGCACCCTGGGACCGTACAGGCTGCTCCAGCCCGGGTCCCTTGAGATCAGTGCGCCCGTACCCCCGGGGGCCGAGTCTCTCCAAGCCCTGTTCTAACACACGACGTACACATGTGTGTATCTTGAAAATTAGGTTGTCTAAATACACCCCCCAATTTTTGTAATTACCCCCCAAAGTAGTTAAGCCTCCCCACGCCCCTGCCTCTGCCCTCGGTACACACATACACATCTGCACGTATTTATTTCGAGACACCTGTTCTATCAAGTAGGCTCTTACGTGGGCACAAATTTTCAGTCCACAGTACCTGCTGGGTCCACATAAGACCTCTAGACATTTTTCCCTGCCAAGCCTACCTGCGGTTGAAATACCCACTGCCCGTTTTTATGCAGTCTACACCGCTGGAGCTGATCGTTTTACTGCTTGGTTACCAGGGTTCAGTGAAGCTTCTGGAGTTCTTTAGTATATCCTGCCTGTCTCAATTTGCCAGGGAAAGGATGTGGGCAGAGGCCCTTTAAGGCGATCATAGAAGTGACATCAAGAGGCTGTTCAGTGGAGGGGCTGTTACACCTGGAGGCTTTGTGTCCAATCTAACACCAGCAGCAGGCTTCATGATTTCGAGCGTCAGCATTGTAGTCTGCGGGAGTGGCACTCTGCAGAATTGTGTGGTACGCAACCTGTGCAACTGAACGTGGCAGCCCTGGTTGTCCAACAGATCTAGATCAGCGTGTAAACGTTGGTTCCTCCATTGCCAGCTAAGAGACTTGGCTAAATCATTTCAATACCCTGAATCTCAGTATCTGCATCTGTAAAATGGGGACTGTAGTACGTACGTGTCAGGGTTATTGGGAAGATTGAATGAGATAATGAAAGTAAAGCAGTTAGCCGGGTATCCTGGTTCCCAGAGTGTGCGCCGAGGCACCTTGGGGTGCCGCAGCGAGCTCACGCGTGCACTGTGGACTGAGCTTTGGGAAAACTACGGCGACCGCTGTCCGAGATGCTGCCACCTGCTACAGTTCGGCCGTCTTTGTCAGGTTGGGCTGTGGACTTGTTAGAGCCAGACTGTTGGGCACCTATTTGTTTATGGCCTACAGATGCCACGGAAACCTAACCGGAGGCACCAAGGGGCACTGTGCATGAACCAAGGAAGTTTGGGAACCGGCGGCCTAGCATTGGGTGCCAGTGTCCACACTCCACAAGCTCTGGGGGTGGTTTTGTTACAATATAGCCAGCAGGGCCGCCGCGGGCCTCAGGATTCCACGCGGCTTCGACTCCCACGTTTCACCGCGGGGCCTGGCGTTGGTGTCCAGGCTTATCAGGCTGTTCTCCTGCCTCCCCTCTCTTCGTCTCTGCTCACTTATAAAATACATTTCAGAACATCGATTTCCCAGCTCAGATTTTGGAAGAACCCCAGGCTGCCTGCAGTCATCTCGAAGGGGCGTCGTGAAGCGTCCAAAACGTAAAAGTCTTAGAAGGAAATTAATTCGCTTGCACGTCACGTCCGTGCCTCACAGCGTTCCTGGCAAGGTCCAACGCCCTTGATCTGGACCCAGGAGTCGGGGGTGGGGGCGGGGAGGCCTCCTCCCAGTCAGGGGGCAGACCCTGGCTGTGGGGCCTGATTTGCACAGAACGAGGCCTTGGCCTTGACTGCCCTGAGCCTTTGAAGCGTACGCGGCCTCCAGCCGAGCGATCCCCCACTACTCCCAAGCCCTCTCAGGAGGCTCCGCACCCTGCGTCCTGGGGCCGCTGCATCTGGAGAAGCCCGCTGTCCCTGCACCTCCCTACGCCTCCCTGCACCTCCCTACGCCTCCCTGCACCTCCCTACGCCTCCCTGCACCTCCCTATGCCTCCCTGCACCAGGGCAAAGCACACAGCCCACGTGCGAACCCAGGGCCCAGGGTTTCTCGGTGTGGTTACAGTGCGTTTGTTTTCATTCCCCGCCTCCTCCCAGCCCCCTCTGGCCATCAGGTGAATTGGGGTGCTCTTCAGCCTGCAAATATTAGACTTTGCAAGAATGCCGACATGGGGCCAACTGTGACCCGCAGACACCGTGCTTTTACTTAGTTTGGCCTCATAGTGACTATTCACCCGTTATTGGTCTCCTGCCAGGTACCTAGTGTGTGCACGCACGCACACACACACACACACACTCTCTCTCTCTCTCTCTCTCTCTTTCTCTGTCTCTATGTGTGTGTGTGTGTGTGTGTGTGTGTGTTATACACACACGTATATGTATTTCGTTTACGTGTGGTTTATACATACGTATGGTTTTCCGCTTTTAAAAAAATAAAATTTACTGACGCGATTGGCATAGCAATATGTTTTCCTTGTTGAGAGAAAATTCCCTTTCATCGACTGCCACCCCTGGTCAGTGCCCCCCATCCTCCCCGAAGATGAGACATTATCATTATCCTTTGGGTGACTCTCCTTCCAGAGCCTCTCCCTGCACGTCATACAGGCGAACCCGTAGACAACATAGGCAGTTGTGTTGCATCCATTTAGAGCAAAAAGGTGCCACGTTTTATGTATCGTTGGTTTGTTGTTGTTTTTTTTTGTTTTTGTTTTTTTTCCCTAGTCTGAAAGGTGTCTTGGCCATCTTTCTGGTTTAGTCCATGTAGCTCTACGTGGTCCTTCTTTTTTTTTTTTTTTTCAACGTTTTTTATTTATTTTTGGGACAGAGAGAGACAGAGCACGAACGGGGGAGGGGCAGAGAGAGAGGGAGACACAGAATCGGAAACAGGCTCCAGGCTCC
Source organism: Panthera onca (assembly GCF_046562875.1). Classification (NCBI taxonomy): domain Eukaryota; kingdom Metazoa; phylum Chordata; class Mammalia; order Carnivora; family Felidae; genus Panthera; species Panthera onca. The sequence continues at coordinate 10,023,083 of NC_138350.1, read as the reverse complement.
GAGCCATCAGCCCAGAGCCTGACGCGGGGCTCGAACTCACGGACCGCGAGATTGTGACCTGGCTGAAGTCGGACGCTTAACCGACTGCGCCACCCAGGCGCCCCTACGTGGTCCTTCTTAACGCCCGCCGTTATCTCTTCCCTCCACGGGAAACTTGCAGCCCATTGTACAGGTGAGGAAAACGGAACGCAGGAAGCAGGGAAAAAGCCATGCAAGCAGGCACGCGCAAAGCTGCTTCTGACCCCCAGCCCGGGCTGGATTTTCTCCCACCGGCGGCCCTGCCGCTGTCTCCAGAGCTCCAGCAGCCTGCCCTGCCCTCCTTTACAGACTCACGTGTAGCTCAGCGTAACCGAACTGAGGGATGGGGCTTTCTGGCAGACCCACCATTCGGGTTAATGGAGAGTTACCATCGATACCATGGATGGCCAATTTCCAAGGAATTAGAATAGAATAAAATATACTTAACATTGGAACTCGGTGGAGTGTAATTGAATCTTTGACGATCCAGAAGGCGATTCAGGGCCTGCAGGGCCTCAGGCCATCATTACGAGTATCAGTCATCACTGCGCGCACTGGGCAGAAGCCTCGGTTAATGGGGCTTCCTGGCCGCTGGCCTAGGTGGCTCTCATTGTGCGCGGCGTCCCCTGTGACGGGCCTTGTCCTCTGGCCAGAAGAACGGGAGATACTTGTCCGGTATCAGGAAGCTCAGGGCCTTCTGTGGGCGCCTGGCTGTCTGAGCTGCGGCTGTGACATCGGCCCAGCAGGGGTGTCCCCCCCCCCAGAGCCTGTGTGAGGCACTTTCGGCCGGAGCTCCAGCTCGGCTCGGCGGTCAGACCGCACCAGCTTTGAGTCCCAGCCCGGGCCCCCTCTCGGTAGAGGGAGCAGGCGACAGCGTCTTCCCTTTCCAGGAAAGCTGGAAGAAAGTGTCTTCCCTTTCCAGGAAGCTCTGATTTTGCCAAAGGAACTTCCAGGCCTCAGCAACTTGTCTAGGAATCTGTAAAGTTTCCTCGTATTTTGTCCTTTGTTTGCAACTCAGTTCCTCACCGACTTCAGCACGATCAAGACCTCAGTTCAATCAGTGCAGAAATTTAAGAAAAAATATCAGCGGGAAGGAAATTACATTACGACTCCCAGACCGAGGAGTACTTCAGTAAAGGGGCACCGAACTTAAGTCTGAGCTCCCTAGCAGCCAGAGCAAGAAGGGGGAAAAGCAGGAGTGCCTGCTCATTCTGAATCTGCTACCCAGCACCCTAAAGAGACAGCACTCTGCGGGAGGGTTCTTGGCAGGCTGAATGAAGCCTCCAGTTCTCACGCTAGAGAGAGCGTACTCGGTCAGCATTCCACTACCTAAAACTACAAGATTAACAGGGATCATTCTCCTGCAATGTGTTGTAGTCACACAGGGAAAAAATCATATCCCTTTGTTTTTGCACAGATATGGCCCTGTTGCACGGTAGAATGCAGAATTTACACGAAGTGTTACAGTAAGCACAAGACAACCGTGAGGTACACTCACTGAGTCTTTAGAAGTGGGTATTTATTCTCGTCTGCTATTTGGGATAAGGTGCGTTGCTGGGAAATTTCTCAAAGCCAGGGCTTAGGTCCTAAGTTGGAGAGGATAGGAAAGTTGGGGTGGGGGGAGATGACGCCAGGTCGAGCAAAGAGGGAAGTGCCAGCTGCCAGTGCCACACTCCCCTCGGTGCGCTAGCCCGTGCTGCAAGTGTGTGGTATGTCCTTCTAGAACTTTCTGCAACAATGGTAATATGCCCAGGAGGATAGCCGCTGAGCTCTTGAAACGTGAGTTGTGCAACCGAGGAACCAAATTTCAGTTTTGTGTAATTTAACCTTAAATAGCAAAATAAGCAGTTTTTCCTTTTGAATTTTATGTATTTTTAAAAATTTTTTAATGTTTTTTTCTCTTGAGAGAGAGACAGAGACAGAGCATGAGTGGGGAAGGGGCAGAGAGAGAGAGAGAGAGAGAGAGAGACAGACAGAATCCAAAGCAGGCTCCAGGCTCTGAGCTGTCAGCACAGAGCCCAATGCGGGGTCTGAACCCACGAACCGTGAGTCATGACCTGAGCCAAAGTCGGGATCCCAGCTGACCGAGCCACCCAGGGGCGCCCCTCCTTTCAGTTTTACATAATAGTCACACACAGCAGCGGCTACCTCTTTGGACAGCGCGGTGTGAAAACGGTCATACCCTTTGATCGAGGCTTTCCGTTTATAGAATTTAATCCTAAAGAAATAATTGTAAATTTCAGCCAATTTTCCACATGCAGGGGATCGCCCATGCAGGGTTGCTTATGACAGCAAAAAATTGGAAACCGTGTTAATAATCAATGGGTTTGATAAATCGCTGGTGGGTTCAATAAATCATGGGTGGAATACCAGAAAGACATCAAGAGTGTTCATCGAGAATGTCGCCGAGAGGGGGATTGTTTCTGACCCAGCAGTTAAGCGAAAGGAGCGAGCACAGACTAGCATAGCCTATGATTTCAGAGTAAACACACGTAGGAAAAAAAAAGACTGGAAGGAAAGGCACTAAAGTAACAGCCGTGTCCGTGAACTCACTGGCACGCACCGTTTCCTCCTCTGTGTCACCGTGCGCCTCGCACGTCGTCTACACCGAGTATGGAGATTGCTGAGGATTCAGAGGGACAGGTTATGTGTCCAGAAAGCTGCAGGGGAGGAGGGAGTGGAGGGTGGGGTTCCATGGAATATTCTGGGCCAGTCTCGGCCCAGCCCGCCCATAATACGCCTTCTGAATGGCTCAGCATTCTCTTCCCCTCTCTCTGTTCAGTATCGACTCCAAAACCGGCCCCTTGAAACAATCAAACTGCATTCAGTGAAACCTGGACAGTATGGCTTTGCTGGCCGTTTTGCCCAGCACTTTCTGTGATTTCCGAACTCTTCCGTATGCAGAAGTCCTTTGAATCTTTGTGTTTTTAGCAAGTCAAAGTTTTACCCTTTTACCAATTCATTCTCAGGGGCGTCTGGGTGGCTCAGTCGGTTAAGCAGCTGACTTCAGGTCAGGTCGTGATGTCACGGTTTATGAGTTTGAGCCCCGTGCCAGGCTCTATTCTGACGGCTCGGAGCCCGGAGCCTGCTTCGGATTCTGTGTCTCCCCCTCTCTCTGCCCCTCCCCTGCTCACGCTCTGTCTCCCTCTGTCTCTGTGCCTCTCCCCCACTTGTGCGTGCATGCATGCACTCTCTCTCTCTCTCTCTCTCTCTCAAAAATAAATAAACTTAAAAAAATACTCTTTCCCATTAGAAACGGTAACTTTGCTCTAGAGACGTTGGGAAATGGAGCAGAGGCAGGAGCGCACCGCCCACATCCCCGCCACGCGGCACAGCAGCCCCTCTGGCGTGCGCCTCTGCGTCCTTTCATACGGCTGCGCAGGCAGGGCGGGTATGAATATCACCATTTCACAGATGAGGAGACAGCGGGTCAGGGAGGTTAAGTGCCTCGCCTGAGGTCTCGTAGCTGGTTAAGTGGCAGAACTGAGACCCGAGCCTGAGTTCCAGTCTGCCTCCTCTCCCTGGCTCCGTAGGTGAGGTTGGACGTAACCCCCAAATAGGCTTCTCACCTATTCATGGGATGCTGAGAGCCTCTTGTCCTTCCGAGTGTAGCACTTAAAAGCCTTCTACAATGGCTCAGCTCACAGAGTAAGTTACACCGGGGCTGATCCTTTCTTTATGGGAGTTTACAATTTAAAGTAGGCACGGGCGCCACAGACGGGGTTATTCAGGATGGGCATTGTCACACGCAAACGGAACAAGCTAAATGTTTACCCGACACACGGACAGAGGAATAAAGGCTTTCTGCAGGGAAATGAGGGGGAAGAAAGAGAGAGGCATGTGGAAGAGGCGTTAATCCCGGCTGCATGATTGCACTTCCCCGGGACAATTATACTCTGCCTACCTTGAATTCAAATAAAGTCCCTTTAACGGGTTGTTCGCAAAAGCGCTTTTTTTTTTTTTTTTTTTCCCTCCACCCCTGCCTGAGTCATCACCTCAGCTTTTCTTACTCTTCTGGGCGTCTCAACCCAGAACAGTGTAGCAAAGAAAAGTCCGTGGGTTTTGAAGGGCCTCTAAACCTCCTGGAGAATGGTATGTGCTCTGGAATTTCCAGAGGCGTCCTCAGGTGGATGGGTGTCGCGGCCCCACCTGGACAGCCCCAGCCCCGCCCAGTGTTCTCAGACCGGAGATCCCAGGCAAGATCCGACCCCGGCGACGGGGACAGAAGTCTCAGATCTGCCTGCCTCCGCTCCTCTGAGCCCCTCCAATCCCGGGGAACGTGGAGAAGTGCTGACCACACACACTTTGTACTCCCCGGGGCTTGTTTGTGCTTTTCTAAACAAGTCGCGCTAATGTTGACTTCCCCGCGGGAGAAAACAGCCCAAGTTTTCGGGGAAGAGTGGGCTTGATGAATGCAAACCGAAAAGGAGCCCGGCAGCCGGGCTGTGGAGGACAAGAGGGGGCAGGGGATTGGTGCCACGTCTCTCGGGATGAGGCCATGGTTGCCTCTCTGTCTGGGGCTCCCGAGGCCGCCTCCCCAGACTGGTGGACAGATGCCCCCCACCCGACCCCACTCCGAGATGCCATCACCTCCAGCTGTACCTTGGAATGTGCAGCATCCCTTCCAGGGGAGGACTCGGGGCCCCTTCTGGAGCCCTGTGGGCCCCCCCCGTAAGAAGGGCACGGGCACGGTGGTCCACACCCAGCAGGTGTGGTTTGCTGTTTTAACCCGTCCCTGTGCCGTGGCCAGAGCGTTGCTGCAGCCTCCCCGAGCGTTCCCCGCCACGCTGGGGTGGGAGAGAGTGGGGTGCGGCACGTCCCCACGCACGAAGAGTCGCTCATTTGTATCTCATTTTCGAGTCATTATCGAGCCGCCGGTGGTGAGGGTGTTTTGACAGCAGCTGTCAGTAAGGTGCAGGGGGTTGCCATCACCTCCGATCGGCTGAAGGCACCTATGACAGTGCTGGAATAATATTCAGCTCCCCCCCGCCACCGCCCCACCCCCAGAGTGGGAGCCAAGGGAAGGCAAAGCAGACCGAGGAGGAACAGAGGACGGGAGAACGCCCCGGCCACTCCAGGCCCAGAGCCAGGCCCGGCTCAGCCCAGCGGCCCCGGAATCATTAGCATTTTTCTGATGTTAGGGAGGGTGGCCGTAAAAGACTCAGCGTGTGTCTCTTGTTTTATTTAATTTATTTTATTTGCGGTTTTGGGCAGCGAAGGAGTGGGGGGCGGCGGGGGCGGGGAGGGTGCTGGTGAAAGCGAATCCATCCAAACAACCATTTAGGCTTGTCAGAGTTCATTTATTCGATTAGTGAGGTTACCACTCCCAGGCTCCCGGCTGCCGGCCCCGCAAGGCCAGGGCGAGGAGCTGGGGAGAGCGGCGCCCATCAGAGAACGGGGTGCTCTGATCAATTACGGTTTCTTCTCCCCGCCGCCCCCCCGCCCCCCGCCTTCTCTGCTTGACTGAAGTGCACAGGGACGCCTGTGTTTTCCCTCCTTCCTTGAAGAGCCTTCTCGCTCCATAATATAAATTGTTCCACGTGTGTTCCTTTCCAAGCTCTGTGCACCCAGGCGGGGGGAAATAAATGCTTTGTATTCACTGCCTTTTACCCAAGCAGTTTTAAAATTCATTTTTTGCTTCTTTTTTTTAAATAAATAAAAAGAAAAAATGTCAGCAACACCAGAAAGCAGGTGTTTTGTGATCAGGAAGCAAGGCTACTTCTGCCTTAAATCGAGGACCCGTGGGGGCCGTCCCAGAGGCCTAGCGACTGCAGGAGAGTGGGATCTTCGTGTCCCAGACAAGGGAGACCGTGCATCATTCTTCTTTCCTGCCCAAAGGATTCCCAAGGCAACTCAGACCTCACGGGGGGCTCTCTCACTTCGGGGTTCAGCTGCTGCCATCAGGCGTGGGGGCTTTAATGACTTTCGTGCCACAGATATACACCCACCACATTCCTACTGATTTCCCTCGCCTTTTGGTGCCAGGGAGACAAAGAGCCACGTTCTCTAGGGTCTGTTTATCTATAGCTTTGGGGTTCAGTCAGGGGCACTTGTGCCCATCCGGGGACATTTGGGAATGTCTGGAGTCATTGTTGGCTGTCACAACACAGAGGGTGCTCCTGGCGTCCAGTGGTCTAGTGGGTGGGGGCAGGGATGCTGGTCGATATCCTAGACGGCACAGAACAGCCCCGACCACAGGGAATCACGCAGCACCCCCGCCCCCCGCCACCAGATGTCCATAGCGCTGAGGTCGAGGAACCCTGGACTGTAGGGAGGGGGACCTTGTTTGCAGAGGAAACGGCCGAGGAGCTGGGAGTACCCGCCCCAGTGCGTCTGAACAGGGGTGCTCTGGCATCGGGGGGGCACTGTCATGTGCCCATGGGGTACTTCGCATGTGTGGCTCCCACCCAATAGAGGCCAGTCGCGGTCCCCATCATCGTGAAACCCCAAACCGGCTCCCACAGACTCCCAAAGGCCCCCTGGGCACCAGTGCCCCCGGGGAACCACTGCCTCTGCCAGGAACGTAAAGGCATGTGAACGGTGAATGGCGGCGCTCTTCACGAACCGGCGCCATCCGCTGAGTCCGTGGCCACTGGAATTCGCACCTAGAACATCAGATTTAAGGCCAGACGAGGTTTGGGCTGAAATGTACATAGCAGTCGCGAAGCAATGTCAAATACCCTTTGAGTGGCGGGACGCTGGTTTCTTCCGGATCGTAATGGGTGTTAGTTATGTCGTTAAATGGAGAGCTTATATAATGGTATTCCAAAGGGCGTGTTTTTACATATTTTTTTAGTGTTTATTTATTTTTGAGTGAGGAGGGAGGGAGAGAGAGAGAACAAGGGACGGAGGGGCGGGGGGGGGGGGGGGGCGGGGGAGCCACAGAATCCAAAGCAGGTTCCAGGCTCGGAACTGTCAGCACAGAGCCTGATGTGGGGCTCAAACCCACGAACCGCGAGATCATGACCTGAGCGGAATTCGGACGCTTAACCTACCGCGTCACCCAGGCGACCCCCAAAGGGCATGTTTTTAAAGCATTGGGTTTTACAAAAAGCGGCTCGGGCATAGTGGCAAAGGCCCCTGACTCAGAATCCCAGTAGGGCAAATGTTCTGTGCCCACCTCTCGCCAGCTTGGTTTTGGATGACGGTGGGGGGGGTGGGCGAGTCAAGGGAACCAACCACAGGCCATATCCATATCACCTTGGGGGGCTTTCAGAAAGACGGACAGAACCCCAGCCAATCAAATCAGGACCTCTGGGTGTGTTTAAACCCCCTCCCACCCCGCGGTGATCTGGATCACAGCCAGGGGCGAGAATGGCTTGCCTAGATTAGAGGTTGACAACCTTTTTCCGTAAAGGGCCAGACTGGAAGTATTTTCGCCTTTGTGGTCAGCTTGTCTCTGTCTCTGTGACTCCGTCCACCTTGTCCCTGTAGTTGGACAGCAGCTGTGGGCAGTAAGTAAACAAGGGGGCAGGGCTGGTGCAATAAATCTTTATTATGGACCCTGAAGTTGAAATTTCACAGCATTTTCTTATGCTATGAAATATTATTCTTTTGATTTTTTTTTTTTTTTTCTTTCCAACCATTTAAAAACTGGGGCGGGGAGGGAGGGGAGGAGAAAAACGTTCTTAGTACACAGGCTGTACAAAATCTGGCGATGGGCCAGGCTTGGCTAGAGTTTGCCATTGCCGGGTGTAGAGGAACAGTGAACTCTTCCGATGCAGACTTTCTAGAGGTCGCTAAGGAAACAGGCTTGCTTCTCCACATCGAATGTGTTCTCCTGGCCTCCTTTGTCCTTGGGCACGATGGCAGGCTTCCCTGCCCTCACCATCAGTGCTGTCTTCAGCCGCACCGCGCTCCTGGCCCACTCAGCACCTTGACTTTGCTCTTCCTGTGCCCGGAACCCTGCTCCTTCACGGTGTTCATGATCCGCCTAGATGTCCCCTCCCCCTAACCCTAACCCTAACCCTAACCCTAACCCTAACCCCAACCCTCCATCCTAGAGTTTCCTGGGGCAAAACCGGGCAGGAAGTGTGGTTTTCCTTCTTTCGGCCCCAGGCCTTGCCCCTCTGTGTCTCGGGCTGGCTTTGTGGGCTGGTCAGTCACTCTGGCCTGTTAGCTGGTGATGTTCCCTCGGAACTTTCTGCAGCAGAGCAGACGGGCTGTGTGGGCGGGACTGGTTGTTTCCCAGTGCGCGATAAGCTGCTTTCTTCTCTCCCGTCACTTCTGCCGACGGCTCGGCTGGTTAGTCTCAGCAGACACCTCGACCCGCGTCTGGCTCACCATCAAAGGGGGCCCTGTCTGCGGTGGACAGTGACCCCTCTCCTGCTGTCCTGCCGGGCCCAGCCTTCTGCAGCTTAGGCCAGTACTGCCCAGAGCGCCCCCTGCAGTCTGTCACCACCCTGCCACTCTCAACGGTCGCTTTGGCAGCCACGGGCCCCTTCTTGAAAACGCTGGGGGCAGAATGTTCTTAGGGAAGATGGCTTGCCTTTTGCCTTTCCCATTGCCCAAAATCACATGTCTCTGTCTCTCTGTCCTTCTGGCTTTTCCAAAAAGATGTTCAGGCTCACCGTTTCTTGCAAGGCGACCCAAGAACTTCACGTTACCGCCTGACTCCCTGTCCCGGGAGGAAGAGGGCGGCTTTAATATCGCTGCACAGCTACCCAGGGGGCACACGCTTGGGGTAAGGGCGGAGTCCTGAATCCACAACTCTGGAGAATCTCTCCGGGGGGGGAGCTGGTTCTGCAGGGGCTTTGTCCAAGGCCACCCGTGCACAGTAACAAGCACATGCCTACACTTAGACTATGGGTGGCGCGGGGACTGATGGCAGTCCCTCGGGGTAAGGTGCCCCCGAGCCACAACCTGTCCTCCGCGGGAGCCAGCCCTGGTCACGAGGCAGCCCCCCCTCGGCATTATAGCTGTCCCAGCCCCCGCCCAGCACTGTCATTTGAAACTCACCTGGCTCTGGTGCCTCCGGTCTTCTTGCTGGGGCCCGGCGGGTTTTGCCTAGTGACTCTTTTTGGCGTGACCTTAAATAAAGCGTGCCAGTCCCTGACATCTGAGGAAGAGTGTGGCCAGAACGCAGAATTGGGGTGAATGGGGATGACGCTTTCCAGTCTGTGGACCCCTTCCGGGAGTCCCCTGTGGAGGTGACCAGGCCACTCGGGCCGGTCCACACGCGGGATCGGCGAGTGGCTTAACGTCCTAGACAAGGGCCAGGCGTGCGCTATCTCTGAACGGCCAGTTAAAATGAACTTCCCTGCCGCAGGCCGCCGTTAGTCTGTCCGTTCCTGGAGGAATGCGGTTTTCTGTCTCGTCAGCCTGAGCAGGAGACCCCGGCACGCAGGCAGGTCCCTGCCACACTGCCTCAGCAGCAGGTGCTGGGGGCGCGGGCCAGGTGCACGGTCAGTGACACGCAGGGGGGCTCACTTCCTGGGGGTGGAGGCCGTGCGCGCACCCCCACCTACAGGCTTTGCACAACAGAGGAACCGGCTTTCTAAAGGGCTGCTCCCGGCCCCCGGGTGTCTCAAGGTATTTTCAAGGCCCAAGGAAGTAACAAGTGGCTTGTGGCACCAAGGGGATTCTCCAGCCTGTAGAAGCAGCCTGGTCTCCGGTCAGGGAGACAGGGGTCATGGGCCCAGAGCGGTGGCTCCGTTTCTCATCCACGCCCTCTCCCGTCCCCAGCTCCCTCGTCCTCCGTCCTCTGGGGCAGGAGGCCTGGAGGAGGGAGGAAGCCGGTCAGAGGCTTCGAGGAGCGGTTGCTTTAAAGAAAGACGCTCCAGGCTCTGGGTACAAAAGGAACATAACTGGCGGCCAGGGAAAGACACGGTTCGGAATAGACGTCCCCACGGTTTTTCTAATTCACTTGCTGTTTCCCGCACTCCCCACAAAGGCAGATAGGTAAGGCGTCCCCACCGGGGTCCTGGCAGGAAATGTTGTCACCCTTCCGTCTCCGACCGGGGGCCTTCTCTGGCTACGGGAACTTAGATTATTTTTTGGAGGTGGAGACATCAAGCCACACGACATTGTCCTCCTTCCTCCCCTTCGCATGACCGATTGTGAAATTATTCCAGGGGAGCCGGAGCTCTGAGGCTAAATTACCACGACGGCCGTATCATGGCAACTGTACCTGTCCCCGGTTCTATCACTTTCCTCCGCAGCAGCCGCCGCCGAGAAACTTGGTCGAGGAAAGTCATTATCGGGGCCAGGCGGAGAATCCTATACAACGAGCCCGCGCGTCTCCACAGACCCGTAGGGCAGCGCCCCCCGCTGGGGCAAGCCTTGCCACGTGTCCCGAAGCAGCTTGGGGACGTGGGGGGCACTTAGGTACGTGTGACGTAGGTACTGATGTTGACCGGCAGAGAGGGCTTCTCCTCAAGACCACGGAGAGCCCTGCCCTGGAGCTCCTGTGCACGCGGGGAGACGGCCGGTAAACAGGTGACGTCAGGGACTGACACGCAGTGCTGGCTTGCTGTGGGGTGATGGGTCCGTGGTGCCTGGGGGTTCGGGGCAGGTGGTCAGGGAAGGCTTCCTGGAAGGGGTGGCTCTGATCTGAGATGTCGGGACTGAGGCAGGCGGAGCCCACAGGCCCTGGGGCGGCGTGGAGTCCAAACAACTCACCGCAAGGGTTGGAAGCCGCTTGACAGAAGACCGTCATCAGGACAAGGCCAACAGAATAAGAGCCTTCATATCTGTCAGGGTGCCCGCCGGAAGCAGAATTCCTGCCTCTGCTTTGAATGCTGCTTCGCAGACGCGGGCAGAGCTGTGGAGCCCACGGGGAACCGGTGGAGGAGGGGGCGGGGGGGGCGCCCAGAGACCCCACAGCAAAAATAGGTCACTACACGGGTGTCACACGTGGCAAATAAAAATACCAAATGCCCAGTTCAGTTTGAATTTCAGATTTTAAAAAGGTTTTAAATACAGCGAGGGGAGGTGATTCGTTTTGTTTCTGTTTTGTTGGTTTCTTGGTGTGTGTCACACGCAATATTTGGGACACGCTGACCCTAAACACAGTTCCTTGTTCTTTATCTGAAATTCTCATGTCGCCGCGCGCCCTGTGTTTTCTCTGGCAGCCCCCGTCACTGCCCCGGGGGGCCAGGGTGACAAGGTGGGGCACCAGACAGCAGTCGGGGACAGAGGAGGGACTTCCTAGGGGAGCTGTTGTTGTAGCGGGCAGGACAGAACTGCTGGCGGGGCGGGGGCGGGGGTGGTGCCCAAAGGAGAAGGACGCTGGGAAGAAATACCCCACCCCTCTCCGCCCCCCCCCCCCCCCCCACACACACACACCCGTAAGGGAGACAGGGCGATGCCCTCCATAGGGCGTCTGGGGAAATAGACCCGGGAGGGGGCAGTTGGAGCTGTGTGCAGGTGAGGGCCATATTTGGGCCAGAAGACTTGGCCTAGGAGGGTTTCTGCAGTGAGATACTGGATGTAGCCTGAGCTCCCTGGCAGCCTAGGGAATAAGGGAAGCAAGTGGTTCTCCTGGGCACCTTGGATACACAGATCAAGAGAGAACATTATTTTCTTAGCACTACACTTTTTAGGAGGGAGGAATGGGCTGCAATCCCCCTGTGGTTGGAAGGACCAGTAATTGAGGTGTCCGTGGGCCTCATTTCTCCCTTTAACGTTTTAAAACGTTTTTAACATAAAAAAATACTTCTCTGGTACACCCGTATATATGTTATGTATTTACTGCATTTATACGTCTGATGTTGTTTTGTTTTGTTTTGTTTTATAGATTGTTTGGTAGAACCAGTTGTTTTATATGTTTTCTAGAAAACACTAGGCAGCGTAAAAGCTGTGAAAAGGCATAGTATAATGTATTAATTTGGTTCTTCCCGAACTGGAAGCCGAGAGACAGTCGGTGCAGACAGTGTGGGGGAGGTGACCCCGGGAGCAGGGAGAGCGGGATGCAGAAGGAGCTGATCCCACAGAGACCCGCAAGCGGTGTACAGAATGCCTTCCAGAACAGTCCTGAGCTCCCGCGGCAGGGTCCTGGCTGAGGCCGGCCCCCGAGGCCAGCGCCGCCCTGCCCCCCGATCAAGCGAGCTGGGGCAGAACCGGTGGCCCCCTGAGGTGGGGCGCTGGCTGGGAGCGGGAAGCCAACTGTCAGGGAGACGGGCCACCCCAGCCTCGGCCCAGCTCCACCCCTGGTAGGACACAAGGGCTGGCCCTTTGTGCCCCCCACAGGCAGCCACCACGGCCAAGGTCCCGTGTTTCACCCCCAAAACAACATGGCATGTACATGTCCTCCCCTCTCCGCCCTTTTCCCCCCCCCCCCGGCTCTGGCACCTGGCTCTCTTTTCTTTCTTTCTACTTAATCACACTTCTTGGCGAGGATTTAGTTTAGGGAGCACTTTCCTAACGTGGAACCCCGGACAGGCGGGCGGACAGGCAACCTCGGGCCGCCTGCCTCCCGTCTCTGAGGTCTCTGTGCTGTGGTGAGTTTGTGGGGGTGAGGATGTGTGTGCGGTGGGGACCGGGGAGGGGGCGGCACCATGTCTTGTCACAAGCCTGGCAGGGTGGTCGCACAGGTGTCCCCCTCTCCCGGGCCTGCGGAGAGGAGTGGAGGTGGGGGAGGGCAGGTTCAAGCGTGGCAGGTGGCTCCCCGGCCGCAGCTCCTCACTCGGACCCTCAGGTAGACGATGCCTGGGGAGGGCGAGGCAGGGAGGCCTGACGGAGCTTGGTGCCTCCGGAGAGACCAGCTGACCTGGGTTTTCTCACGGCCTCTATTAAGTGCCTCCTGATCTCAGAAGCACCTGATTAAGGGAGACCAGGAACTCAGGGGTGAGGAGGTAAAGACCGTGGTTTTCAAGGTGACGGGATTAGGGCCCAGCAGTGCAGGATGGAGGTCCGAAGCTGGGGGGCCATGACCGTGACCGCGGACTGGGCTCGGGGCCCCGGGGATGAGATTGCTCTAGAACTGGGATTGCCAACCTTCCTGGGCAGAGCCCGCGGGAGTTAACTTCTCATGTTCAACTCGACGGGGCCACCCGGTGCCCAGAGAGCTGGTAAGACACTTTTTCCAGTGTGGCCTCTGCGAGGGTGTTGGGGAGGATGTCCGCTGGGGGCTGGTGACGTGCGTAAAGCACGCGGCCCTCCCCGGCGGGGGCGGGCACTGTCCAGGCCGAGGGAGAAGGGCGAATCTGCTCTCCGCTTCCGCTGGGACGTTCCCTTGGACATCGCTGCACCTGGCTCTTGGGCCCCCAGACCAGGGCCGGTATGTCAGGCCCGCCGGGTCTCGGGTCCTTGGATTTGGACCACACCACCAGCCTCCCTGAGCCTCCAGCCTGCGGACGGACACAGAGGGCGGAGTTGCTTGGCCCTCCGTGATCGCGTGAGCGTGAGCCAGTCCCGGGTGGTCGAGCTCTTTCTACATCCTGTACGTACCCTGCTGCCTCTGTTTCCCCGGAGAACGCAAACGCGGAGCCAGAGAGGCCATGTTTTCGGCCTTCTGGGCCACGTGGTCTGTGCCACAGAGTGGGCCTAGCTGTGTTCCAGGTCGGCCTTACGTACCCAGGCAGGTAGAAAGCCAGATTTGGCCCCTGGTCGCTTTCTCCTCATTATCATTTGGAAACGGGGAGAGCCACCCCAGTGCTGAAGGACTTGTGAGGCTGGGCAGGCGCGGGGCCTCGCTGTCCCCGCGCCTTCGGCACATCAGAGGTGCCACCAGTTTCACGGAGGAACAAACCAGACTTGGATTCTGGAGACGCGTCTCCTGGAGCTCCCGTCCCAGGGGCTGCCGTTCTTGGGTTTCCCTGCTTTGCGTTTCGGCTCCTGCTCGGAGGCAGCTCGGTCCCCGCCCCCAAGCGCTTCTGTCCTCGTTCCCGCGTTAGTCAGGATGGGCTCTGTGCTGTGGGAACAACCCCGCGGCTCAGCGTGTGGTTTTCGGGCTTCTCCTTGGCGGGGGAAGAGACAGCCGCACGGCCACGCTCAGGCTTCCTTGTGTTCACGCTTCATGGGCCAGTCTGGACCTCATGGTTCCACCTGCCCGCAGGGGCTGGCAGGCGTGGGAGCCGTGGGTATTTGGAGAGCAGGTGACGGCTCTGCCATAGTGACTGTCCCCACCTCCCACCCCCCCACCCCCCCCCCACGCACCTTCAGTAAACGTCCCTGGATCCCAGCCGTGGTCATTGGCGTAGCAGGGAGGGGGGTTCTCCCCCGCAAGGGGAACCTTGTTTCAAGGGAAATCATCCCCCAGAATCCCAGCGTGCAAACCACGCCCAAGGGGCACTTCCCTGGGTCCAGGTGGGGAGGATGAAACAAGACAGAGCATCCCTGTGGCCACAGGGACAGCCCCCTGGGAGAGGCACACCGATCCGTGGGCTTCCAGGGCCACCTCTGTGGCTTGGCTCCTTGAAGGTAGGCAGGGCGGGCGCCTCATCTGGAAGACGGAGGAGAGCACACGCACAGTTGTCCGTACTTGCCTGACGCGATGCCCGCATTCGTCGCCTCTTTGTGTGCGCTCGCCGTGGGCCCAGCTGCCCGTGAAGTGCCCCAGACGTAGTATCTCAGTTAATCCTTAGCTCCGTGGAGCGCCAGGCCATTGTCCCCATTTTGCAGGTGAGCGAGCCGAGGCGCCAGCTTGACCCCCCAGCCTGTGCTCGGCACCCCTACGCACCACCTACGCCTCCGGACTCGCGACGTCTCCCAGCTGGGGTCGGGACCACCCCACACACGGGGCGCCGACTCCCCACCGGGAGCGGGAATCCCCGGACGTGATGCAGACGGAATTTCTCTTCTGCCGGAGGCTTGAGTGCAGCCAGAGAAACCGGGTCTGCTTTTTTTTTTTTTTTTAATTTTTTTTTTTTTTTAACGTTTATTTATTTTTGAGACAGAGAGAGACACAGCATGAACGGGGGAGGGGCAGAGAGAGAGGGAGACACAGAATCGGAAGCAGGCTCCAGGCTCTGAGCCATCAGCCCAGAGCCCGACGCAGGGCTCGAACTCACAGACCGAGAGATCGTGACCTGAGCTGAAGTCGGACGCTTAACCGACTGAGCCACCCAGGCCCCCCCGGGTCTGCTTTTAATTACCTCCCATGCGGCCCCAGAAACCTTTGACTGTTTTTGCCCAGCCCAGCGCGTGGCCACCCCCGGGGCCCAGGTCACCGCCGGCCTGCTGCCTCGAAAAAGCTGTGGCCACGCCCCCTCATCTTGCACATGGGACAAGGAGGGAAGCGAGGAAGGAGAGGCACGGCCCGGATTGGCACACGCAGCCCCTCTCCTGGCTGCTGCGAGGGAGCTGACAAAGCGTGTGGGGGGCTTTGTGCGTCTCCAGAGACACGAGAATTTACGTCTTCCCTCCTCGCGAACTCTGCAAAGGGTGGCTCCTCGACTCACCGTGGGGACCATGGTCATTGCAGACGGGGCCTCCTTCCCTCCGGGGAAGGGGTTTTCTCTTTGCCCTGCACCCTCTGCCTGCAGCTCCTCGGTCGTCCCAGCCCCCAGGTCCTGTCTGGCCCTAACGGGCTGTCTCATCAGGGAGGCGCCTCCCCACCCCACACACCCGGATGCTCCACGGCAGGACCCACACTCACGGTCCTCGCGGTCCCTGCCTCTCCTTCGCCCGCAGCCCCCTCCCGGAACCCGCCCTCCGGAGCCCATGGCTGCGTGCCAGACCCCACACCGCGCGTGGCCCGGGTTCGACACCCGTGGCTCTGAGCCTCTGGTGACCACCTGATTCTCCACCTCCCCTCCCCGTTCTCCGACCGAGCGGAGTTCTGCGTGGGTTCGTTCGGCCCCAAACAAACGGTCCCTCTCGCAAATCTCTTTCCTCCCCTCCCTGCATCCGAAAACTCGCCAGCCACCCCGAGCCTGAGTTGTTTTATTGTTGTTTTCTTTCGTAGACTTTTAAAAATAATATTTGTCCCAGCCAAGGCGAGCGCCTGTCCTCCCCCTCGGTGCTGGCAGGCTCAGCGGCATGAATCACTGTCCTCGCTCCCTGTCCCCTGTCCCCTGCCGTGCCCCCAGGATGGCCTCCAGTGCCTGCCATCGATTGGCCCGCGCTGTGGATTTGCCGCTCTCGCCTTCCTGCAGACATGTCTCGGCTGTCATCCCCTGTGGCCGCAGGCCTGGCTTTTTCCTGGAAGATCAGATGCTGAGGCTCCTCCGGTCTTGGAGGCACACCCCAGCCTCTGGAATGCCGAGCTCTTTAGAAGCTGCTGTCTGTGTCTGTCGTCATCTCCTCGGCCTCTTCTGTGCTTCCTCCGTCGTTTGCCTGATGGCTTCCGGTGGCCGGCGGGCACGGCTAGAACCTGAGGAGTTCGCTCAAGGGCAGAAGTGGGCTGCTGTGCCCCCAGGGGCAGGGTGGCAGAGCCGGAAGTCAGGGAGCTCCACGGGCCTGGGCGCAAGCCCTCGGACAGACCTCCCCTCGCCCCGGGAGGACTGCCGCCCCGTGGGGTTGCTCTGAGCCGTGAAGGTGGCACATCCGGCCTGGCACCAGCCGGCACCGGCCCCCGCCCCGCCCTCTGGCTCTTGTGCCCAGTGGTGTCTACGATCTGGGTCACAAGAGCGGCCAGAAGCAGGGGCGCCTGGGCGGCTCAGCCGGTTAAGCACCTGACTCTTGACTTTAGCTCAGGTTGTGATCTCATGGTTCGTGGGATCAAGCCCCACGTCGGGTTCCCAAAAGTGACCAGAAACAGAAAAGCAGAGAATAAGCGAGCGTCCGTTCACAACCCGGTCAGCCAGCAGCCATCAGTCTCTCCAACACTTGCAGGCAGTGTCGGCCCCGCCCTGGGGGGCTGGGCGCGCTGTAGTCCAGCAGGGGAGACGGACGTCGGTCCTCACCAACAGTCAGAGGTCACATGGCATTGAGGGAGGGGAGTGGGGCGGGTGGCCGGCGTCCTCCACGCTGGCATTCTCTCCCTCGCGCCGTCTAGCAGGGCTTTGTAGGTCTATGCACTTGCTTCTGCGTTGAGTAGGTCTGTCGCAGGTGGCGAGATGCGGGCCTCTGAGCTCCGTGGGGCCGGACCCTCACCGCTGGGCACGCACCACAGGGACGAGGGTCCCCCAGCACGTGGCTTTGCCGCCTTCTGCCTTTGAGCATCAGGCCTCTCTGAAAATGTCGGGGCGCCTGGGTGGCTCAGTCGGTGAAGCGTCCGACTTCGGCTCAGGTCAGGATCTCGCGGTCCATGGGTTCGAGCCCCGCGTCGGGCTCTGTGCTGATGCCTCGGAGCCCGGAGCCTGCTTCGGATTCTGCGTCTCCCTCTCTCCCTGTCCCTCCCCTGCTCACGCTCTGTCTCTCTCTCGTCTCTAAAAAATAAATAAATCTTAAAAAAAAAAAAAAAAAGCCTCTCTGAAAATGTCGACCGCTCAGCGGAAGTCTTTCTAAAACTCAGAGCGTCTTTTCCTTCCTTGTACGCGGGGTGCCCAGCCCAGGCTGCCATTCAGGTGCCGGTCAGAGCCGTCCAGGCGTGTTCGCTGTTTGCCCACACGTGACAGGCCCGGACTGCTGCATCTTGGCCAGTAAAGAATCGTGTTGTGGTGGGGTTTCTTCGGCTAATTCAGGGGTTGGCAAAATAAGGCTCGTGTGGCACCAGACCCCCCCCACCCCGCCCCTTTACCTGGTTTGGGAAATCGAGTTTTATCGGCACACGGCTGCACCCGTTCGTGTGCACACTGCCTGTGACCCCTCGCTTTCTGCAGTGTCAGAGCTGAGGAGCTGCAAAGCCAAAAATATTTACTCGGTGGCTCTGGACAGAGAAAGCGTGCGGGGCCCCTGGTCTGATCTGTGCCTGTCGCTTGTCACTTCTTGAGGCCTTTTAGGCGCCCGCCTCTAGTAACCGCTTTGCCGTTCTCAGCTGCTCCGGGATGAGAAGTTAGGTGAGCAAGTTTGTAAAGTAAAAAGCAAACAGGCTTTCAGCGGGCAAGGGGCAGGGGCAGGGGCAACGGCTTGCCCGTGAATGGCGGGCAGACGCTTAGCACGTGGGTGTCGTGGCATCGTCAGTTCTGGGGGCCCCCTGTCTTCGTTCTGGGTCCTCGGGCTTCCAGGCGAGTGGGCAGATGCTGCGTGGCCTAGACGGCACGCGGCCTGCTTTGCTCCGAGCCCCTGGCTCCCCGAGTCTCTGTTCTCGGCCCCTGAGTCGTGGCATTGGCTCCCATCCCATCTATGTTCCCAGGAGGGCTCACTGGACCCGGCCAGGGCCCCTGCCCCTGTCCCAGCCCTTTCTAGAGCTGCTGCCGGGACATCACGTGGACTCGCCTGGATGTAGACGTGTGCCACTTTGTGCTCCTCCAGGGAGGTCAGGAGAGGCGGGGCCCAGAGGCCGTGAGCGGGGCATACGTGTTGGTGCACCCCAAGTCCTGCAGGCTGCGAGGCTGCCCGTCTTCAGTCTCCCCAGAGGCCTTCCTGTCGCTCGCTACGTAGAGGGCGGCATTGGTTACTGAGGACTGCTGTTCGGCGCAAAGAACCGGGGGGTTGGGCGGGGGACCGTCCCCGGGAGCCTTCTAACCCCCAGTGACTGTAACTCCCTTCTGCCCCGCGTGGCCACCTAAGATCGCTACACAACCCCGCGAGCGCAGTGGAAGTTCTCACATCTGTGGGATCCCTTCCCTTCACCTCCTCCTCCTTCTTCTCTACCTGCCATGCGTGTTCCCCAGTTAGGACCCGGGTCACTGGAGACTGGTGCCCTTAGTCTGAGGGGTTAGAACAGTCTAGGACTCATTTGGGAGAGAGCGTCAAGCTGATGGGAACCGACTAGAGATGACGGGGATTCGGGGTAGGTGCCGTCCTCCTTAAGGTCCCGAGCCCTGAAATGGATCCAAAGGAAACGCAACTGTCAGGGCCCTTCCGGAGTGTGTGGTGACACGGCAGGGGCAGGAGCCGGCAGAGCCATCTGACCCGAGTGTGGGTAGCGGGTGCTCCGAGGTTGAGTGGCTATTTCTCGATTCAGCCTTCCCAGCAGGCCTGGACGTGACCTGGCAGCAGGTGGCATGAGGGGCTGTGGGCCAGTGGGGACGGCGGCCCCGTGCTCGGCCCCCCAGGCCCACCTGAGACAGGGTCCTGCCGGCTGCTCTGTTTTGCCTGGGAGGTCACCCCAGCTTCTCCTGCCCCACTCAGCGTCAGAGGCTTCAGAGTTTGGTGGTATCTTGGGGCCCAGGGGGTCACCCCTTCGTGGTCCTTGCCGGAGCAGCAACAGATTTGGGCAGAACGAAAGGTGTGGAGGGGTCCGCGGGTTTGCCCACGGTGGGTGACTTCCGGGTTCGTCCCACCCGCTTTGATATTCCCTGGGGTTACCGTGGAGATACGGGACTTGGCAGAGATACTAACAACGAGCAAGATACACAGCGGATCCATTCTTCAACCAGAGTTAAGCCAACAAGAAGGAGGCTGGGCTTGTCTTTTTCTCCCTTTTTCATTTTTTTCCTTCCTCTTCTCCAGCATTTCCTGCACTGAGGATAATGACACCAAAGGGTGTTAAATTGGTTCTGAATGTCCACCTCTGGCTGGCCACATTCTTGTAACGATTTCATTAGCCTGAATTATCCACTTTATTTCCTTGTAATGGGATTAGCTGTACTTGAGGCAGCTGAAGACTAGAGAGGGAGAAAGTGGGGGAGAGCAGCCGCTGTGGATTCCATTAACTCACCCCGGCAGAGGCGTGGAACTGACCAGAACGTGCGCCCCAGGCCAGGGGTTGCGTCTCGCTCCTCTCCCTCCGAGCACGGGCTGATCGGGGGGGGGGGGGGGGGGGGGGGGACTCGCTCCACCCGAGGGGACACGGGGGTGCCTGGGTCTGGCTGAGGGATGCCTCCCTGGGGACAGTTTCTTCCAATTATCTTGTAAAACTGGTGGGTCACGTGGGGAAGATGGAGAATTGCTGCCTTTTTCGGGGCACCAAGAATCACAAGGTCCCATCTGGCTGTCTCACGGCAGCTCTCCGCTGGAAACCCCTGGGGTCCGCCAGGAGGGGCCTGACCGGCCCAGCGGGCTCCTTCTAGCTCCGACCTGAAACGCCGTAGGGCTTGGAAGCCGTCCCTTGCTTGGCACGCCTGCGGATCCTTTTTACGGTCAAGGGCGTTGGCGACACCAGCTTCCGTTTCTTCATTCCCCTTCTACGCCAGGAACCCTGGGTCCAGCAGCCTCGTAGGGCGGGATGATCATTTTTCAGGTGCCGGAGCTGAGCCTCAGAAAGGGGACGTCAGGTGTAGGGCTGGGATCTGAACCCGCATCTGACTCCGTGCTTCTGTTCTTTCACTGATGTGGGAACTTGGCCCCTCGCCGTTGAAACCAGACCCCCTGCAGCAGCTCCCCACTGCTCAGAGCCCCTGGCGAGTTAGCGGCTTCACCCCCGTGTGAGTGCTCAGGCCTTCCATGGTTACTACCTGCCTTTCCATCTCCCAAGTTACATTTCCCAGCTGCATTCTGAGACATGCTAATAGGTTTTCCTGTTGGCGGCAGGAGGGGTTCAGTTGCCAGATGAGTTTGAAAAATACCAGGTCTTCCCTCTCACTTCCAGATCCATCTTGCATGTACCTAGGACCTCCAAGGCACTGACAAGGTCTGCAGCAGAGAAGCTTGCGAAAGTCTCTTGAACCAGACAGCTCTCACATTTATTTAATTCCAGGAGCCTTGTTTCCATAAAGTACCAATGACTATCTTTCAGAACTGGTTTGAAAAATCGTTCTTACAAAGTTGCCTCTTACCTTAAAACTATTTTTATGACATTTTCTAAGGACTCTACTCAGGTTTAGCAGACAGTATTCAGCCTTCATTTGCTTCTTAAATCCTTCAGCCATGCACAGATGGACCCCCTCTCTTGCAAGGCCACGGTTAAGAGCACAGGCTTTAGAATTTCATTAGGCCTAGGGTTGAGTCCTGGCTCTGCCACTGAATATATAGCCTTGTGAGTTTTCCCTCAAATCCCTTAAGCAGACTGAGCCTTAATTTCTCCATATGTAACATAGGTGCGTAACTCCTGCTTCACGGGTTGCTGAGGACGGCCTCCAGTTACCCGTGGAATAAACTCAACACCGCTGGGCCCATTGTGTGCCTTCAAAAGGTGTGACCCCCCCCCCCCCCCAAAAAAACATGGCCTATGACAGCAGGTTGGAGGAACAGGAGAAAAACATTAGAATTTCCATTTCTACTTACTTTTTATCTCACGCTTTCAAGTCTTCTAATACTTAAGTATTTAAAGACGTACATATGCAGTGGAACAGTGGTACATACACGTTTCCGAATCAAAAGCGTATGAGTATCGGTGATGAATGCTCAACGCGTGCTCGTTCAGAGCAGGTGTGGCCACAGACTGTCGGTGCCTGGGGTCGATGGCCGTAGAGCAAACCACCCTGGCAAGACCTTCTCTGCAGCTCAAGGAGCTCAGAATCTCACACGGGGCACGTTACGTGAACACAAGCCGGCAAGAGGGCCGCTGGGCCGCGGGGCACCGGGAGGGACCCGGTCCTGGGTAACACGGAGGTGAGGCAATTCTGTCACTTTGGAAGTAGACCGCCCCTTCCCACCTCTTGGAACCAAATCGGGACCGGGACCCAGATGTGGCGGTGATGATCGGGCAAGCCCACAGGTGCGTCTGCTCATTTGATTTGGGGACACAGTGTCTCAAATGTCTTGGCCTTGTTGCCAGTATTTAAAAATCTCATTCCTCGGGGGCGCCTGGGGGGCTCAGTCGGTTGAGCTTCCGACTTTGGCTCAGGTCGTGATCTCGCGGTTCGTGGGTTCGAGCCCCGCGTCGGGCTCTGTGCCAAGAGCTCGGAGCCTGGATCCTGCTTCGGATTCTGTATCTCCCTCTCTCTCTGCCCCTTCCTGCTCATGCTCTGTGTCTCTCTCTCTCAAAAATAAATAGAACATTTAAAAAAAAAAAAAACCCTTTTTTAAAAATCTCGTTTCTCAGAAGAATCTCGACTGTAGGCCTGTTTAGAGGAAAGAACAGATCTGCTGTTCCTGGGCCCACGTGTCCAGCTGGCCATCCAGACTGGGGCCAAGTGGCCCCTGCCCCCTCTAGTGGAGCAGTGGCCCTGAACCTAGGGCAGATCAGACTCCCCTCCCCTGTGCCCGTGTGTCCTCTCTCTCTCTCTCCATCTTCCCTTCCTCTCCCCTCCCCTCCTCCCCATTCATCAGTCCGGCCTGGAAACAGCTCAGCCAGGGTCACCCAGCTGGTGAGGGCAGAGCCAGGCCAGACCTTCCATTTCCCAGAGCCACGTCCCCTCCTGGCAGTAGCCTCTCGAGAGAGTCCTCGGGCCCCGGCTCTGATTCAGAGATACCATTTAACTGCTCCTCCCCAGGATTCCTCATCTAGAAAACGAGAGGGTCACGCTTGCCTGGAAAGGACCCCGTGAAAGGCTATTGAGAAAAGCTAAATGCTGTTCCCCGTGCCGCTTTTCTCACTTTCTCGGAAACCGGGCCATTTTTCAGCCTCCAAGAGGCAAAAATGAAAGGAAGGCTGGCTCCCGATGGTGAGCAGGTAACCTTTCCGCATCCGGCTCTCACCGTGATGAGTGGTGGGTAATTGGAAAAGTTCAGTCTAACAGCCACCCTTTAACAAGAGAGCGAGCGAGAACAAAAGAGGGAGAAGCTGCACGCCTCAGTCTGTGTCCGCTAAATGTCCCCGAGAGCCCGTGCCCCACGAGGCTCCAGGCCACAGCGTGTCTCCGCTCACCAGGCAGCCTTCGGGGGGGAGCGGCGGCCGCGAGCCTGCCCGCCCGTGCCCGCCCCTTGGCCGAGGCCGTCTGCACGGACCCGCGTCCGCCCTTACCCAGCACGGCTCGCTTCTGAACCTCCCAGTCTAGGGACCCGTCCCCTCGGAACTTCTTGAGTCGGCCCCGTCTGTACTTCCTGCTGTTTCTTCGCCGCAGTCGAAGGGGTGGATGTGGGTACCTGGGGAGGGGCTGTGGCCCGTGAAGACGCGTCCTGAGGACAGAAGGACTGAGTGTCCTGCCCCCACACGTGACTGCGTGGCCACAACAGCACAGGCACGGGGAGGACAGGGACCTGCAAGTCAGGGAGGGCCCACGGGTGCCGGGTGGGTGCCCGGATGGTGGGCGTGTGTGCGAGGCACGACCTCTGCCGTCTCAGAGTGTTCTTTCTGTTTCTAGAAGAGGGAGGGCAAGGACAAGGAAACAAGCCATTTCCTCGGTGCGCAGGTGGGACAGTGGCCGGCGAGGGGGGCGAGGGGGGGTGGGGAACATTCAGCGGAATGGCCTCTTTGGAAAGGTGGCATTTGAGCAGAAATCGAATGACGGGCAGGAGTTGATTGTGGGAACGTCTAGGGAAGGAGAGGTCCAGGTAACAAGAAGGGTGAGGTCAAAGGTCCTCAGGTAGGCTTGAGTTTGGTGGCTTCAGGAGCAGAAGGAAAGCCAGTGTTGTTGGATCAGCCTTCCTTTCCCCGTTTGTGACGCTGGAAGTTCGGACAAGGCTGCCTGGATCAGAGGCTTTGGTTTGGACGCCCCGGCTGGGGGGTTGGGGTGATGGGTCCTGTCCTGCAGCCTCACGGTACTGCAGACATCACCTAACGTGGACGGAGGGAGGGTTTTGCCTCGAGGTGGCCCGTCGGCCTGTCTCTCCTTGCCTCGGCAGGGCAGAGAGGGGCCCGCCGCCCGCCTGCCGGCTCTTCCCCGTCAGGCGAGCGTCCCCTGAGACCAAGGCTGGTGTCTGGCCCCCTGTTGCCTCCCTCCGAGCACCCGGCACACAGGGAGCGTTTAGCTGGCTGTTGGTCCACCAGACAGCACCCGTAAGCCCTGCGTGATCCAAGGCACGAGGGGCCAGGCCGCCCACCTTGAGCCCGGCGCGGCTCATTGCCGCCCACGGGACCTGGGGCCAGACCCTTCGCCCCCTGGGGTACGCAACAACTGGCTGAGCGGCCTTGGAGAAATCACATGGCTTCTCTGAGCCCCATCTGCTCCGTTTGTCAAACGGGAGCAGCCGTGCCTCGCTCACGCGGCTGCCGTGAGATCCTGTACAGCAGGTGTTTAACATGCCGAGGGGCTCGTAGCCTGGAGTGCTGGGGGAACGGACGGATGTGCTGTGCGTGTTGGAAAAGGGGCTCTATTTGAAAGGCTTTTTTTCTTTTCTTTTCTTTTCTTTTTTTTTTGCCAAGAGATTGAGCCCTTTCTTCTTCCCTCCAGAAGGAAGAGAAGGAAGCTTCGGGCGGATTCTTATCGCAAACCGCCCCTTCGTCCTGTTGCGACCACGCTGTTGTCTGACTCTGCGTCCCTCGGGTGACGGCTGATTCTTTTTTTTCCGTCAGCAGTGCGCTGAGCACAGGTGGAAGAGAAGTCATGCCAACAAAGTTCCCCACGTGACTCAGCACTTGTGCTGGGGTTGCCGGTTCCTCTGGCAGAGCTAAATAGGGAGGCGGAAAGGACGCACATCCTGGGGACAGAGGGGCCTGGGCTCTTTGTCAAGGTGTGCCCGACCCCCACTTGGTGTCAGCGTGCAGGCCAGAGGGTCGGGCTGCCTCCCAGCCCCCTCATTAAGCCCCGGAACCCAGGCACCAGAGCAGCTGTACGGCTGTCAAGTTGTGCATCTCTGGAGGGTTCTGTCTGCCTCCCCCTCACCTTCCTTTTCTCACTCCTTCCTCCTGATCCCATCGCTTCAAACAAGGAGGGAGCGGACGATTCATCCGTTTTCAGTAGCACAGCCAGAGGGCCCCAGCAGTCGCCGGCCAGGGCTGTGGTCCGGCCACGGGGTGTGCAGCGTGTGCAGAGGGAGGACGTCCCCGCATGCACACACGCACGCGCACACACACGCACACATATTGTGCCTGCGTTCGGGCCTGTGTGCAGACATGATTTGCATGCCCAGACCTGTTTACGAGGACCGGGCGTAATTGGCTCGCCTCGCTCAACACCTCACGCCCGCCCCCCCACCCCTTCCACCCCTCTCCCCCCTCCCCTTCCACCCCTCTCCCCCCTCCCACCCCTACCCGCCTGGGAAGAAATTAGAAACGTGACAACAAACTCCGGTTGTGGCAAACCCACCGACCGATCTGCCGGCAGTCGTGCGCTCTGGGTGCGGCGAGGCGGGGCGGGCGGGGGGGGGGGGGGGGGGCCGCGTGGGGGAGTAATTGGTGAACCCAAGGTGAATGAAATAATTGGAAAAGTGAGGTGCGAGTTTGTTATGAAGTGTGAGCGGGTGGGGGAGGGAAGGAGGGCCGTGTTTAAAAGCCCGGTATGTCCTCTGTATTCACAGCTTCTGATACAGTAATTGCTATTTTGTGGTTTCTATTATCTACACAGTGGGGAGCGTGAGCGTCTCCTTCCCCGAGCGGCAGGGTCTGGGCTGGGGGGGAGTTCCTGGGTGCCCTGTGATTCTCCTCCCTCTCTGGTCCCTGGCGGCCCTGCCCGGCCTCCCCCAGGCAGCGGCCTCTGCTCCCAGGAGATGGGGGTGGGGGGGGGGGGGGAGCGTGCAGAACTCCCTTCAAAAGCCACTCTTAAAAATGGCTCCGTGGACCTTCCTGTCAGATAAGAACCTTAATAATGGCTGGTATTTATATATCGCTTATCTCCAAGGAGCTAAAGGTACTTCATCGATTTCCCCCCCCCAACCTTTTTTTTTTTTTTTTTCTTTTTAATTCTTTTTCGATATAGCTGTGAGATCATTAGCATCAGCCTTATATTATCCCGCGCGGTGATAGAAGCATCCAGGACCATCCACCTTCCCCAGCATTGTCCTCCGGCCGGAGGAGCGGCAGCCGTGAGAAAGCGCCCGCCCGGCCGTGGGACGGGGACAGGTCGCTGGGCCTCCCGGCCGCTGGTTTTCTCACCTGGGGAAACAGAGGCAGCGACATTACTGCCCTCCAGTCATGACGCCTAGAAAACGTGTTCGAAATTTTTCTTTTAATGTTTATTTATTTTTGAGAGACAGAGAGAGACGGAGCATGAGCGGGGAAGGGGCAGAGAGGGAGGGAGACACGGGATCCGAAGCGGGCTCCAGGCTCCGAGCTGTCGGCACAGAGCCCGACGCGGGGCTCGAACCCACGAACGGCGAGATCACGACCCGAGCCGCAGTCGGACGCTCAACTGAGCCGCCCAGGCGCCCCTGGAGTCTGTCCGTAAAAGGCCGAGCACCTCACAGGCATTCGGGCATCGGCGCCTGGGGCCTCGGCAGCAACAACCGTGGCTCGAAGCCTTGCCTGTTCATGTCAGGGCTTCCCGGACCTCGGGGAGTTCCTTCTAAGATGGAACCCTACTCTTGCAGCTGCCCCTTCAGCCTCAGCTCTCTCTGGTGCCGTTCTCAGAAGGGAGGGAGAAACACGTTCACATAACCGTTTCCCTGAGCCCTGGAAAGGACTAGGGATTTCCGAAAGGACCAGGGCCTTTGGACACGGTATTTCACGTGTGCAGACAGGGGCCGTGACCTCCCCAAGGCCCCCCCCTTGGATCTCTGCACGTGGTCCCTCGTGGATCCAAGGGCACCCCTCTGCCGTGCACCCCGCCCCCCACCCCGCACCAAGCTCTCAGTGCCACGTCCTCCCGGCCCCGTAAGCACACCGCCTTCCGCCACTCCTCATCAGCTTTTCTCTCCACCTTTTAATTATTTTCCTTGCCTTTCTCCAGACCCTCAGCTGCTTGCCATGCACAGAACGTCCACAGCTTGCAGTGCGCAGCAGAGGGAAGAATTAACCTCAGCCGTTTTCCTCTCCCCCTCCCTCTCTCACGCACACGCTCACATGGGCCAACTCGCCAGAAATCAGGGCTACGGGGAGACCTGGGCAGAGGCCACCGGGACCATCGAGGGACAGGATGGTAATCCGTGGGGGCAGAGGCAGGAGGCTGGCACATGGCATGAGTGGGAGGAACTGGGACCCTCCGCGCCCCCGCCACTCCTGAAAGTGGACGGCCCCCGTCCAGACAGTTGAAGGAAAACCGAATGCCGTGCAAAGAGAGCTCCGGCTTAACATCAGACCCGCCCGGGTTCACATCCTAACCCTGCCACTTGCTAACAGGAGCTGCTGCCTCCCTGAGCTCAGTCTCCCCATCTGTAAAATGGAGGTGGGGAGACTAATTCACCTCGGTGCTGTTCGTACGTACCCCGTGGCCTGTCTTCACGCAGTCCTCGGCACGTCCCCGTGCGTGTCGGCGGCTAGGTACGGGTGGTCGTGTCTGCGGTCCGGGGCTCCTGTGTTCTTGCTTGCTCATCCCACTGAGCCGGGCCCTGGGCTCCTCGCTGCGGAGCCCCTGATAAGCAAGATAGGTGTGGCTTCTGCTGTTGCAGAGCTGAGCTCCATCCAGCCTCAGGGGGAGGCAGAGGGCACCCTGGTGTCCACACCAGTGTCCTGGTTGAGAGGCACGGCGAGCCCGCCAAGGCCGGCAGGAACCTGGAGCCTGGGGCAGGGAGGAGGGAGGACCCCCACACCCATCGGGGGTCCGCACCCTTGTCGGTACGGCACCCCGCACGGCCTGGGCACATGGGTGCTCACCGAGGCCTTCTCTTACCAGTCTGACTGCTGTCGCGGTCTGGTCCTCGTGCCCTTCAGGCACACCCTCCCTGCAGCCCCCGTGTCCCTCTGAAGCACCCAGAGCCAAAGGACCGTTTACCCAGCAAGCCTACGAGAAAGCTCCGCCATCCCCCTGCCCGCCCGCCCTGGCTGAGGCCCCGGGGCTCCCGCGGAGGAGGAGAGGCCGCGTCTGTCTGTCATGGGCTGTGTCGGCCTTTAGGTGGCACAATAAAGCAGGGTTTGCAGGCTGGACTCCTCCCTCAGCCCTCCCACCTCACCTTCCTGCTTGTCCCCACCTGCCCAGCCCCTGGGCCCCAGCCCTGCCGCCTGAAGGAGCCAGAGAGCCTCAGCCGGGGGGGGGGGGGGGGGGTGTACAGACCGACAGGGCCCCACCGCCTGCCCCCTCCAGCCCCTCCCCTCCCCGGGAGGCTGGCCCTCTCCCCAGCCTGGGGGGAGCCGCGGGGGGAGCTCCGGGCAGACGTGCAGATTCATTTTGAGGATTCATAATGCCGCATTTACCCACCATCCTGCCTTCGGAAATTGGGCCGGCCGATGCCTGGTCATGCTGGCAGGGCCGCGGGTTAACGCCTCGGATTTAGCTTATATCGTTTCACGAGGGCTTACGGCCTTTACTGTGTTTTTCACCCAATCGGTCTTTGGCCCTGAAGCATCCTGGGCCGTTGAGCCCGCGTGTGCGTGTGTGCCCGGGCGCCCGCAAGTGTGTGGAGATTTTCAAATACAATAACAGCTCTTCAGACGCCGCGCACGTTAAATATTTATTGGCAGCGATTTGTGCATATATATTTGATAAACGGACGTGAGGGTGGGGTTGGGGCTGGGAAGTGAGACAGGAGGGCCAGGCAGGCCTGATCCTTTTGTCCGGGAATCTCTCACACGCTTATCTGGGAGGAGAGGCCGGTTCCGGGGCTGGGGTGAGGGAGGGCAGGGGATGGTCCGAGCTGTGTTTACCTGTTTGATCCCTGACGGCGGGGGGGTGGGGGTGGGGGGTGGGGGGGCGCGACATTTTCTTCCCTAGAGCTTTGCCTGATTTTGGCTTAGCAGAGCTCAAAACTAAAGCGCGGAGGTAGGGGAGGTGGGGTTTCGAGGGAGTCGCGGCGCCTGGTTCCCGCGGGGAGCACTGAGGACCCGGGAGAAGAGGCTCATCCTGCTTGCTCAATGCAAGCTTGCTGTGTGCTCGGCTCAGCCGTGCAGGCAGATTCAGGTCAGGAGACCCTCCTCCCGCGTCCGGATCCCGGGCCCTGGCCCTGCCTGTGTGGGGCTGCGTTCCCCCAGCCCACACACGCCTCCTGCCAGATCCTCAGCCCCACAGGCGAAGGGAGGCCGAGGGTGCCAGCCTGTCAGAGGAACCGGAAATTCTCCATCCGTGTCTCCATCCCCATCATCCCTCCCTGCCCAGCGGGAAGGCCGGGATCGGAAAGGAGAAGGCCAGGCACGCCCCGAGCGCGAGCCGGCCGGTGGGGGAGGCGACACCAGTTTACGGTGCGTGTGCATGTGCGTGCACGCACGGGTGCACCTGCGAGCACTTGTCTTTTCTAACCAGAGGGGATGAGTGTGTAAGCTGGTCCTGCCCTCACGCACACATCCCAGCCCCTTTGTGGGCCCCAGTCCTTAGCTCTCCCGTGCTTTGCCCTCTGTCTCTAGCACCTTCGGGGAGCTGAAGACCGTCCGCTTGCCGAAGAAGATGAGCGGGACAGGCTCGCACCGAGGGTTCGGCTTCGTGGACTTCCTCACGAAGCAGGATGCAAAGGTGAGACAGTGTCGTCCCCCCCCCCCCCCCACTCTCCCACCTGCCTTCCGGGCCCCTTGTAGAAGCAGCGAAACGCCTTAACGGATGTGGGCATGTCCCTGCCCCGTGGGGTTTTCCTGGTCTTTCCCTGACCCCACCAATCTGTGCAACTCCCTGGGAAGGCAAGACCCTGGGTTTTGTTTGGAGGAGGGGGCAGACCTGTGTCCCCCTCCCTCCCTCGCCCGCTCACGTGACAGAAGCAGGAACCTGGGATACAAAGTGGGGGAGCGAGTGGGTTTCCCAGGCCTCCCCAGGTCAGCCAGAGTTCCCGGCTGCGAGCGCCCCCCGAAGGCAGGGTCCATGGGGTCGGCCCTGGGAGAGGAGGCTCCCACGGGGACACGTGTCTTGTCCTCATCTTCCCGCTTGTGGCCGGGGCCTGCCGGAAGGTCTGCCCAGGCAGGGGCTGCTGTGCAGAGGCACAGGTACAGAATTCTCCAGAATTCTCCTAGGAGGCAGAACGCCTCTCGTTTCTGAAGCAAGGCGGCCCGTCACGATCTGGGCCGGGCGCAGCGCGGCCGGGGTGGGTGCCAGGCCCAGCCCGGCAGCAGATGTGGGAGCGCAGGCTGTGTGGTCGGGGGGTCTGGCTGTGTTCGCGGCCACTGAATCCCCAGGGCTCCCTCACGAGCCTGCGCGTTTCTCCCTCTGTCGGCCTCCCCTCTCGTCAAGGGTCCGGGGGAAGCGACGGGCGGGCCTCACCCACACTGGGACCCCCTCTGCTTCTCACGAGACCTCCCTGGGAAAAGCAGAGTTATTTGTTAGAATCACACCCGTCGGCCTTTAGCGAGCTGCCATTGCCAGAGGCCCAGTGGGCGGAGCCGGAGGTGACATCTCGGGGACACAGCTGCGGCCTTTGTGGGCCCTGGGAACACGCACAGGCACGGAGGGCCCTCCCGGGACCTCAGGGAGCCTCGCCAGCCACCTTTGTCTCAGCGTCTTGAACTCAAGTGCCTGTTTTGTCCACACGTGGCCGCGTTTGTCCGGACATCTGCTCTCCTTTCTTCTCGGCTGGCAGCCTTTCCCTTGCCTCCTGTCCGCGGCGTCACCCCCTGCGTGCGGCACGCGGGCACCTCTGGGGGGCGGGGGGGGGGGGGGACCCGCATGCGCTCAGAGGGGAGCCACGAGGGGAGCCGTCCAGAGCACCTTCCTGCCGGCAGCTGGGCTCCCCTAGCCCTGCCCCGTGCCTCAGTTTCCTCATCTGACGGTGCGCATGAAACCCTGGCCCATAGTGCTGGAGACAAGTGAGTTATTTCTTCCCCCTTCCCACCAGCCCTGCTCCGTCGAGAGCCGGGGTGTCTTCACCCCAGACAGAGGGAAGGGAAGTGCAGGGCAGTGTTTCCTCCCCAGCCTGCCTAACCCTAACCCTGTTGGGGGGGCCTCTGGGGGGTTGGGCGGTGAGGGTACAGAGCTCTGGTCGCCTGTTTGCTCTCAGGGTTCCCGCGTGAGATTGTGACCAGGGAAGAAAAAGCAGGGGGTTCGCCCCTCACCCCCAAGAGAGGCCTCTGATGAGGGGGCTCGTTGGTGGAGGACAGACTCTGAAGCCAGACGGCCTGAGTCGGGACCCTGGTGCTGCCCCTGTCTGCCGAGGGACCTCGGGCAAGCGACTGACTCACGTTCTGCGTGTTTCAGCTTCCGCGACGTTTACGAGACGGCGAGAGGATTTTCCTCCCCAAGCTGTCGTGAGGTTTGGGTGGGGGCGATGTCCTCGGAGTGGCGCTGGCCCCGGGAGGAGGAGGGTGGTGGTGGTGACAAGGGAGATGCTCTCAGAAGGAGGAGGGGTAGGACGGAGCCGAGAGAAAAGGCGTCGGAGCCCCCCAGCTGGAGGGCGTGTCCCTTGCACACGGCGGCCTCTCTCCAGGGCTGGGGCTGATGTCACAACCGATGTGGCTCCTGGGGCTGGAGGCTCAGACCCGGCGTGGGCTCCCAGCCTCCAGCGTCAATGGCCGCGTTGCCGGGACACGGTCGGTGGCAGTTTCGTTCCCCGGGATCTCCGGGGCAGGAGGGGCGCCTCAGGTAGACGGGGCGGCGCTCGGCCCCAGAGCCGGGCCGCAGACGTGACTTCCGAAGGCCGGCACGGCGCCCGGGGAGTCACGGAGGTGGCTCCTCTCCCTCCGACCCTTCCCCGCCTTCCGCTCTGGCCTCCAGGCGGAGAAAGGGCGGCCGAGGACAGCAGGGACTCAGCCCGCGGCCCCTCGGGGGTTGGCCCCTCTGCCCCTCGCCTCCCACAGGCGGCGGCCGGGCTCCTGCGTCCCCGCCGCAGCCCTTCCTCTGGGCGCATGAGGACCGGGGCCCCGCGTGCCGGCCAGCGTGCGAGCCGGCCCTCCACACGGCGTGGACCCAGCAGGAGCGCGCCTTCCCCGCACGCCTCCCGTTGCTCTCTTTGCCTCCCGGGGAAGCTGTGCCTCCCTCTCCTTCTCCGTGTCTGTCTGGAGAACTTCACTGTCTTCAAGTGGCACAGTCAGCACCCGCCACTGACCCAGGGGGCCACGTGCACTGCACGCCGACGAACGCGGTTCTGACTGCCGCACGTGTCGAGCCGGCTCGGGGCGGGGCGGCGGTGGGGGGCGTGAGTCTGAAGATGGGGTGCAAGGCCGCGAGGAAACGCCGAGGAGAGCACCCCGAGACCTTTACTCCCACAGAAGGAATTGGTGGGAGTGCCGGGGGGACGCGCCTCACCCCCGTCCGTCTGGCGGGCTCCCCCTAAGTGGCCGTCCTCTTTCGGAAGCACTTGGGGAAGGAGGAGTCCTCCTTCAGAAGCCTTTCCAGAGCTTGACTGATCCCTGCCTGACCCACCTGCACCCCTCGCGAGGGGGTTCACTCCCACTGCCCGGCAGGACACCCTCCGTGGGGATGGAAGGCGTCACTCTTGGCATCGGCCACCCGGGAACCTGGCATCAGAGCCTCTCCTGGGGGCCCCGGGCCGTGCTCAGATGGGAGGAAAGGAGGAAGGGAGGGGAGGGTGAAATGGGGGGGTTGGTACCAGGGGAGAAGGGAGAAGGGAGAGGGTAACGGACAGCTGGGCGTTCCGTGTTGAGTCTGGGAAGCAGTGGAGAAACTGATAGTCTCTGGCCGGGGGCCGGGACCCAGATACATTGGCTCCCGGGACAGTGCTCCTTCCCCGGCATCAGCCAGCCCCCTCCACCAGCTGGCCGAGGTGAGAATTAGCCCCGGTCTGCCCCTCGAGGCAGCCCCTCGGCAGCCCGCCCATCTGCGCCGTCCCTGCACCCTGCACCCCTGCACCCTGAGTCCTCTGACCTTCCTCCACGACACTGCCTTCCCCCCGCCCGTGCATCATCAGGGACTTTGTCATCCGTCAGGCCCCTCTGGGGCAAGCGCACACCCCCAAACCGTGAAGAGAATCCTAGCACGAGGCTCCGCAGAGGCTGTCGTGGCAGAGCTCAGGGTAACCAGGCAACTGATGACAATAGTCAGAGGCCCCTGCGACCGACCGCACCGGCTTTTGTACGTGATATATACACCACACGCGCACTGTCTCATCCCAACCTGCAGCGGCCCCGGGAATCGGGCAGGAGATTTGCATGAGTCCCTCCCGGTCTCCGCACGGCCGCCGAGCTCTGTCCGTGCAGCCGCTGCAGAGCCCCGTGGACCAATCCCCGCGAAGCCTGACGCTGGCCCCCGGGGCCAAGGCGCTAAGCTGGAGGAGACCCGTCTACCCTCATCACGGCCTCGGTGAGCTGGCACGTTCCCCCTTCCTAGGTCGTTTGTCAGCCCTCGGAGTCCTAGGCCCTCTGAAAGTGCCCGTGTTCCCTAAAACTCCGGGGGTGGTGAGGCGATGTCTTCCAAAGAACCTACTCCCTCGAGGTAGAGGGGGGCAGGACAGAGGCTGACGAGGAAGTCAAGGACGCAAGCCATCCCAAATGCAGTGGTCTTTCCCCGGGTGGCCTGGGTCTGCACTTATGTGCACGGCTGTCTCCCTGTCTCAGGTGCCCCCGTGGCTCTCTGGGCCCTGATGTTTCCGGAAGGGCAGCATCTTGGCGGTGATCAAAACCGTCAACTTCTAGAAGCCTGTCTTTGGCTGCTGGGCGTTTGCGTTTGTCACGTCTTGTCCTCCCGGGACTCTAGGAGGTGAGTCATAGGTGGCATTGGAAACTGAGGCTCAGAGCGGTGACGTCGGTCAGCCGGGGTCATGCAGCCAGAACCGGGCAGAGCTGGGCAACCCTGCGTGCTGACCGGCTGCCACAGCCCGTGCGTCCAGGGCGCTCCCCGCCTCGTCTGCTCGTTCGCTTGAGCTGAGTGCCGGCCCCTCCTGTCCCCAGCATGCCCGCCACTGCCCACCCCAGCACCCAGGGGAGAGGACGACTCACGGATTAGAGCCATTTCAGGGGGAGGGGCCGGAGCATCTCTGGGGAGCACGCCCAGAAGAGTGAGCGCCCCGGCATCGGACCCATGAGCGCACGAGTCCAGCCCTCCCGAGCCCGAAGCAGCCTGGCCCCAGAGAGGCCACCGGTAGCCACCGGGCTTCTGTTTAGCAGCTGCCCCCACCTCCCGCTTTGCGCAGAGCAGGCTGGTCCTGCAGGAGGAAAGCAAGGCCAGCCTGGAAGAGAAGGGATGGGAAGGATAGACTCTCAGCCCGGAAACCGGAATATTAATTTTTTTCCCCATGCAGGCGCCTTTAATTTCCCCTCCCCGAGCCCGCCGCGCCTTTGTACTTTTGCAGTTGTGGCTGTTTTTATTTGCCGCCGCTGCTGTTGTTTTAAAAGGTCTATTTTCACGTGGAATGTTATCCAATTAGCAGAGCAATGTGTTGGCTTAAATAAACACTTGGGGGGAGCCGGCAGTAGGGAGACGTGATGGCGGCTGGCGTTGGCAGGCAGAGCTGTTCTCACCGTGGTAAACAGCCGCAGCTTTAATTGTGGGGTCGCACCGGTTAACGCGTCCCTTCCCGGTTCCTGCTTCTGCACGGTGCTGGGGGGGGGGGGCCCGTGCTGTCTCCTCGAGAGCTCTGCCGAAATCAGACCCGTGGCGGAGAGAGGGGGACCGTGAGGGGGCCAGACGGAGCCTCTCAAGGCAGGGACGCCTCCTTGGCCGGCACCCGGCGGGGCCAGCACAGGGCCGGGCCATCTTGCCCGCCCCGTAAACGGTGACCGCCGTCAGATCACCACTGGTGTGAGCTCAACACGCGCTTGCTTCATCGAGGGTAAGCAGGGAGTCGGGCAGTTTCCGTGGGGCCCGTGGGAGCACAGCAGGGTCCGCAGGGGCCAGCGCCCCCTGGGAGCGAGGAGGCCGCGAACACTGAGAAGGGGCGTCACGTCCCCGAAGCCCAGGTTACTCGTCTGTCCCCGTGTTGGAAATGATACTGGCCCTGGAGGCAAGTGTGGAGATCAGGGCTAGGCCCAGGCTGTGGCACACAGCGCCAAAGAAGGGGCGGCCGCCGGGTGTGCCCGGGCCCCGTGGGGTGGGGCTGCTGCGGTCTGAAGCCTGGTAGAGGTTGCTCGTCTCCAGAAACGTTAGGGAGCCGGGCTTTGGTCCCCACCTTTCTGTTCGGGCACGCGTGCTACACGCACATACTCACGCACACGCGGGTTCTTTCCTGCGTTTCGTTAGCAAGGTTTTCCTAGTTCCCATCGTTGGGGCCCAGGAGTGGGGGGGGGGGGGGGGGGGAAGTATATTTGAATCCTGAGCCTTGCATTTCAAGGCCGGGATTCAGGCTCAGCCGACACATTTGTGGGCTGAGAAGCCGGGGGGTGGGGGCAAGCCACACTCTCCTCAGACTAGCAGGCGTGCATCCTTCGTCGTCACCAGGGCATAAGCAGTGCCATGCGGTGCCCCTCGGCTCAGCCTGTCCCTCCCTCCGGGCCTCTGCCCACGCGAGAAGACCTAGGGTGCTAGTGTCCTCACGTCAGATTCACCAGGCGCTCGGAACACATTGCCAGGGAAAGGCGACGAGCCCGGCTGAGTGGGACACCTTTCTCCCCTCCAGGAGCTCCTCTGGTGACTTCACTGCCGATGGCAACAGCAGGTGCGAGGACCCAGGCGCTTCCCGTGCCCCGGGCGCTGGCTGTCCTACTTACTCTTCTCGGCAGCCGCGGGAGGTCCAAGTGCCCCCGTTTTGCAGCTGACAGAGTAGAGACCCAAAGAAGTCCTCGTCCGGTCACAAAGCCAGAAAGCAGCAGGGCCCCACCTGGAGCCCAGGGCCGTTACCAGCCCACGCCGCCCCCTCGCCTTATCGTTTCTGACCGTCGGCGACCTGGCGGCATTGGTTCTCTCCCGGTGGCTCTTTCGCCCCTCCAGAGGGCAGAGGTGGTGCCTCACCTCTGGGTCCCCTCGCATAGCGTTGGTTCCTGGCGGGTCCCCCGGGGACTGTCGACTAGAACTGGGAGGAGCTGAGTGGATGAAGGCAGGAAAGGAAGGAGACACATCTATTTGTCTGAGAGATGGAGGCACAACCGCCCGGAACTGGGGCCCCGGGTGTTTCTCTTAGAAACTCGTCCTCAGCTCCATGGTATCTTAAATGGAAATGGCCCGAGGCGCTGAGTGGGGCCCCACGGCCGATCACCCAGTGCTCCTCCCGGGCCCGGCCGCCACCCCACTCCTCCCCCGTGGAGGCCCGAAGCAGCTGGCACGACCTCCTGAGAGCTTGCTTCTGGGATTGTGGGAGCCGTCAGGCAGGGACGGGACGGTTCTGTGCCTCAGAGCACAGGACGCTGCACCGAAAGACAGCGAACATCCCGGCGCGGCAGGCCCTCCTCCCAGAAGCACAGCCCCCGGTTTTCAGCCGTCTCAGCAGACGGGAGGAGCCTGGCCCCCACCAGCCCCAGCCAGGGCCCCGGGCCTCCGTTCCCTCCACTCAGTCCCGTGCCCCTGGGCACACGTGGTCATTCTTGGCTGGCCCAGGTCACGCTTACTCCAGGCATTGGGGGCACAGATGGCCTGGCGCAGGCTGGCGTTGTCCGCGCTCAGGTGGATCTGACGCCTGCTGCAGCCCTCCCCCCCTCTGCGAGACACGGGGCAGGAGGGGCCGACGAGTGCCTGGACTTACGAAGACAGGAGTCCCGTCCTCAGCCCGGCCCGGGAGCCACCGCCCTTGGGACGGCGCCTCCCACCAAGGGCATCGCGTGGACTTTTGTTGCCGCGAAGAGGAGTTGTGTCTCCAGGGAGAGCTGCAGAAAGGTCAGGCCAGCGCCGCGCTGGCAGCCTTCCAGCGTCTTCCCTGTTCTGGAAAGATGGCTGCCAGGCCTGGTCAGTCACTCCCCGCTCCGTCCGCAGAAGAGGCGGTGGAGGCTGGGGCTCTCGGTGCCCACAGTTGGTGGCTCGGGTCAGAGATCAAAGGGGGGTGATTCTGGGACAGCCGAGCCAGGGACCAGATGACGGCGGGAGCCAGCCCGCACCCCAGCCGGCCCTGCCCGAGCTCTCCTCAGTGGGCCTCAACTCTCCGAGTGGGGCCAGGCCCTGAGACCTGCTGTCTGGAGCGCGAGGCCCGTCTGCCCTGGGTCGAGGCAGAGGCACTTCGGGCAGCCCCCCGGGTCGGCAGACACCCCACCCCCGATGGTCTAGGAGAGATTTATGGAGGAATAAGGGCTGGGGGACCGGTGAGAGGGGAGGGGCCGCCGGCAGGAGCTGTAGTCCTGGCGGGAGGGGGCAGGGGAACGGCACCCCCACCCCCTTCCTCCCTCCCTCCAGGACTCCGGGCATCACCTACGTGGAAGCCAGAGGGCGAGAGCCCGAGTTACACGGTCCGTGGGAGTGGCCTGCAAAAGCACGGAGAGTGGGGGCCGATAGAGGAGTAGGAGTGGCCAGCCCTGTTGCCACAGAGGATGGCAGGAAGTGGCTCCGGAGGGCAGAGGCCCCCCCTTCTATGGCATTCTGCTCCTGGACAAGTGAACGCACCCTTAGAGTTGCACAGTGAGCCGAGCGGGTGATCTGCGGTCTCCCGGGTCCTGGTGGCTTGGGCACCTGCTCCCGTCCCCCAGGGCCCCAGAGTCATACACGTCGGGAGCAGGCCTTCCCCTCCCCGTTGCCAGACCCAAGAGCGTGTCCGCACCAGGTCTCGTCCTAACCGCAAGGCGGGCCGTCCCGTGCATGTGGCAGCCGGAGACGAAACAGTCCTCGCTCCTGCGTCTTCGTGGTCTGTATCATAGGGACGTGGAGGGACCACGGCGGGTTATTTAAGCCAGCCCACCGTCTCTAGCCAGGACCAACTTGAATACGGCTCTGTGAATACAGCAGCCCCACCCCCACCCCCCATCCACGGTTTCCCTTCCCGTGGTTCGTTACCCACGATCAACCGTGGCCCGGAAGCAGATGGCCCTCCTCCTCGGGCCGCGTGGCCTCACGCCGCGTCACACGCCTGATTTAGAAGTTAAACTTTACCACAGGTGTGTGTGTGCAGGAAAAGTACAGCGTAGATGGGGTTCGGTACCGTCTGTGGGTTCGGGCACCCACTGGGGTCCTGGAACGTATCCCCTGCGGAGAAGGGGGAGCTACTCGATCTCCTGAGCACACTTTGCCCCGAGCACTGTACTAGGGGCAGCAGGGAGAGAGGCCTCGCCTCTAAGGTTCAAGGCTGAGCCGCGGAGGCCAGCACACGTTAACGGGGCAGGTGCCGCAATGGAAGCCGTGTGCACAGGGCGTGGGGAGGGTGCCCGGTGGCAGTCCGTGTGAGGCGAGCGGGGCCTGTGCTGGGCCGCCACCGAGGCGGCTGTGACGAGGGAGCTCTTCCGAGGCCAGGGCGGGTGTTGTTACAAAGGCCCAGGGACGGAGTGCACGGAGTCTGAAAGGAAAAACAAGAAGGCGGTTGACGCACACGCAGACCTCGGCCCGTGCCTCTGTGCTCCTTTCGTTGCAACGGGAGAGTGATGTTCGTTCTGATGAGTAGGTTGTGGTCGTGGGCTCCGAGTTCTAACCCAGGAGATCCATAATCCATGGGACGAAGGCGGCCCTTTCCTCCCAAGGGAAGGAAACAGGCAGCAGAAAGAAGCTGGATTTGGAGAGAAGCACACGGCCAGGAACATGTAACTCCCCGCTTCCTCCCGAGACCCCTGGGCGCCCCAGGATGGACAAGGCCCTGAGGTTCAGAACCACAGCCGAGGTTCAGAACTCTCACGGGGAAGGCAGCGTGGGTCTCAGGAGGCACACAGGCCAGGGAGGAAGCTGCTGGCAGGCCCAGGCCAGAGAGGCCAGGGCCGCAGTTCCCTTCTGCTGTGCCTGGAACCTTCCGCGTTCCTCAGCGCCTTCCCCTGCGCTCACCTGAAAGCCCCGTGAGGCCTGGACTGACTGTCCAAGGCCGATCTTAGCCTCGAGTCACTGTCACCACCAACGCAGCGGGCACTGAGGAAAGCGGCCTGGTCTCCTATTGACCAGAAGGGACTGGAACTCGGGAGGGTGGTCCTGCTGTTTTGGGGGAACCACCCACTGCACTCCCGACGCCAAATGCACAAGAGCTTTTGTGTCCCGCTGGATGTTATTCCTGCTCTTTGGTGGCCTCAGGGGAACCGAGGGCAGTAATAGGAACGACAGTCCACGGACTCCTATCCGTTCTTTGCTGCCGCCTCTCGAGGAAATGCGTCCCAGAGACGTTAAGCGGCCTGCCCCAGCTCACACAGCTCGCTCGGATTTGAACCAAAGTCGCCCAGGCCCAGAGCCCCCCATCTCAGTGGTTGTGCCACCTCCCCTCCTGCTGTCAGAAGCCCTTCGAAAGAGGAGATGAGCATTTGGAAGAGTTGATGTCGGAGGGAGGCCAGGAGAGGGAGTTCTTAGCAACTCCTGTGGTGAGTGGAGACCTCTCCGGGCTCTGTGTGGCACAGGAACGGGGCTCCGGGGGCAGGAAGGAAACGCCAGGCTGATGGCCGCACGGAGAGAGGGAGGCCGGGGTCAGGGCCTCTCGCCCGGGCCCGCCTCCCGGGCTCTGCTCCCCTGTCCTCGCCGCGGCTCCCGGCTGCCACCAGATGCTGCCTCGTGGCCGCTCCCTCCCGCCCGTGTCCCCGGGACCGCAGCTCCTCAGGGATCCCGGCGCCGGGCCGGAGTACCCGCCACACCAGACTCCCGACTGACTCCTCTCCCCCGTCTTCAAACCCCCGGCACCCCCAGTCAGGCTGTTTCTCTGCCGCGCCAGCTGAGCACGCGTGTGTTTTAAAGCTCTGAATGGGCCATTTCGGCTCGGATTCCAGATGCATTTTTATATCCACATGGAAAAAAACGCAGAGGCTCCGCTGGCAGTCAGAAAGAGTTTTTTTAAATTAAAGTGAAAAAAAAAAAAGTTGGGGGGGGAGGAAAAGTTGCCTGCACCTGGCCTTTCTCGGAAAGGCGGATCTGAGAACAGTGTTTTTTGCTCAATCCCGCCACGTGTCTCGTTTTAAAAAGATGCGTGTCCCATCCGCCTCCCGCTCACGCTTCTCAAGGTGGGTCGTGCGGGGGTGGTCAGCTGTGTGCCACCCACGGGCTTGCTGCGTGGTGATCCCACACATTCACCCCCCCCGTTGTCCAGATGAGGAGACCGAGGCTATCGTGGGGCACTCGGCTCACCCGAGGTCCCCGCGGCTGCCGTCGCAAAGTACCGCAGAAACACAACCGACCGAAATTTCTCGGCTCCCAATTCTCAAGGCCAGGAGTCCCCAGGCTCGAGGGGCCAAGAGTGTTTGGTCCCTCTTGAGGGAGGTCTGTTCCCCACCGCTCTCCCCTGGCTTCCGGCGACAGCGGCATTCGGCGGCCTCTGTCCCCGCGGGGTGCTTACCGTGCGTCTCCGTGTCTCCACGCGGCCGTCTCTTCCGAGGACACAGTCAGGGTAGGTTAAAGGGCCCGTCCTCTCCAGCGTTTGCTCGTCTTAACTTGACTACATCTGCAAAGACCCGATCTCCAAACAAGGTCACGACCTGAGGCCCCAGGGGTTTGGATGCCGACCGCTCTCGTCTGGGAGAACGTGGTCCAGCCTGTAAGAGTCGCGCTGCAGCTGAGGGCCCGAGTCCGGACCGGTTGCGGAGCAGAGCCCTCCCGGTCACACGCTGCCTCCCCGCAGCACGGAGGAAGCAAGAGGGACAGGCCCCATGGCCCCTCCTGGTGCCTCGTGGTGCTGCCACAGCCCAGAAGCAGAGACGAAGGTGCCCA
The DNA here is from genome assembly GCF_046562875.1 of Panthera onca. Lineage (NCBI taxonomy): Eukaryota > Metazoa > Chordata > Mammalia > Carnivora > Felidae > Panthera > Panthera onca. The sequence goes on along the minus strand of NC_138350.1, from coordinate 9,982,803 downwards.
CCGCTAGCCACCGTGGCTTCCGGGGCTGACGCGCACCCACTGCTGACCCGAGGCCCCTCTGCTGAGAGAAGGCAATTGCAGGTGTGATAAGCCTGCAGTCAACGGCACCCCCACGAGGAGAGCTAGCATCTCTTGAGCACTGACTGCGTGCCCCCACGCTGTTCGAAGTGCCTTCCGTGTTAAAACTCCTCCTCGCCTCCTCTAGAACCCTTAGATTGGCACGCCGTTGACATTCCCGCTTCATGGATTTGAACACCGAGGCCGGTGAGATTCATCAACGCGCCCAGTCTCTGGAAGCGTGCCCACCTGCCCGGGCAAGGTGGCTCCAGAGGCCAAGCGCGTGGCCTCTCGTGTACCACGGGAGTGCTTCAGGAAGAGCGCCCCCCCCCCCCACCCCGGCCCCGCGAGTCTCCACTTAGCTTGGGCCCCGGCGCCATTTAGGACGGAACTCACCAGTACTGCGTGGTTCCGTTTGTATGAAATGTCCAGAACAGGCGGATCCAAAGAGCCGGAAAGCAGACTGGTGCTTGCTGCGGGCCGGGGGCCGGGGCGAGGGGTGGCGTGGCCGCTCACGAGGGTGGGGTTTCCTTCGGAAGGCCGAGGGTGGGGAACCTTATGCTTCAGATGGGTGACGTGTGGATCGAGTCTCAATAAAGCACGAACACCAGAAGTGGGGGGAAGGCTGGGAGGAGGACGGGGCTGCCGAGCCGGGAGAAGGAGCCGGCGCCCGAGAGGGCGGAGGCCGTCTGAGGGCCCGAGGGCCTGGCCAAGGGCAGCAGAGAGAGGTGGGGGACAGAATCCGCGGGGTTAGCGAAGGACAGAGCCACCAGGCGACGGTGAGGGGCCTGCCTGGCTGTCACCATAGCCAGGCAGGGCTCGGCTGTCTCGGGCGGTGCCCCTGACGGCGTGGTGGGAGGTGAGCCAGCTAATGGGGTCATGGACATGGCACGGGAAAGAAGAAGGTGCCGGCCCAGGCACCAACTACAGGCCCGGATGGCAGATATATCGACGGCACGGTCACTTGCAGCTCTCTCCCTGGGAACATAACCCACTAATCGAATCAAGTGGCCAAGAGCTCCCACACCCTGGCCGGAGAGCAGGTGTCACAAGGGCCAGAACCTGGCCTTCGAGCTTGAGGCGGTGGCGGGCAAGAGGGGGGCAGGATGGGGCGTCTGCAGGTGGGTCTCAGCTAACTCACATTTCCGTTTCCTGCTCTTGCCCCCCCGCAGAGAGCCTTCCATGCCCTGTGCCACAGCACCCACCTATACGGCCGGAGGCTGGTGCTGGAGTGGGCCGATTCCGAAGTGAGCCTGCCAGCCCTGAGGCGGAAGACGGCCGAGCGTTTCCACGGTAAGTGTGCCGGGGCTCCCGAGGGGACTGCCCTCGCCCTGGCCGGGACGGGATGGGCCGCGCGCGGCAGGGTACCCCGTCTCCCTCCCAGTGCATGCTGGGCGCCCCCCAGCTGTCCCCCGAGCTGCTGCCCGGCCTCCTGTCCTCGTTCCACACCGGGAGGCCGACCCGTGTGGACAGCGTCGCTAGTCTCCGTGCCCTTCGGTTTCTGGTTGGGCTGGGTCATCGAGAGGCCTGGCAGGAAACTGGGGAGAGGAAGAGCCTGGGGTCAGGACGTTTATCACCTCCCAGTCCCATCATCCCCGTCCGCTTTCCCTTTTGCCGGGTTTCTGCGGGCTGACCGGCTGGCACTGCCCCCCATCTATAGCCCTCTCTGCCTGGCACTTCTGTCCGCGTCCCGGCCGCCAGCCTGGGGGGGTCCCTCCCCTGAAGCCCCTATCCCCTGCTGCCTTTTAGCCCGACTCTGCTCAGTTACTTGGTTTGAGGGCCGTGTACTCTCTGCCAGGGGCCTGATGGTCCCAGGTCGTGACGCCACTGCTCACACACCTTTGTGGCATCACGCGTCCTCGCTGATCGCTCAGTCCGTCCCCCAAAACTACTCACCGGTTGTGTCCTGGGGCTAGTGATGTGGCTGTGGCCTAGCCGGGCCGTGGGTCCGAGCGGAAGAGGCCGGCACCTTGCTTGAGCGGGTGGTCTGGAAAGGCCTCCTGCAGAGATGACATTCGTGCCCACAAAAGGGCTGCCTGAGCAGCGGGGACCTTGAGCTTGGCACATGGAGAAATGGGGAGGGCCGGCGTGTTCGGAACAGATGAAGTGAAGAGCGTGGGGGGCTGGCTCACAAGGGGCCTCACCTTCTCCAGCAGGTTGCTGGGGAGTCAGGAGGGGATGAGGGAAAGCCCCAAGAACCGGGCCATCCCCCGGTCCCCAACCATCCCCCCCACCAGTGCACACCCCCACACTCGGGCAGTCGAGGGACCTTTGAGCCCGCATCCCATCTCCTTCCTCTCCCACCATCTCAGAAGCGCGTTCAAGGCCAGGCCGGAAAGGGGCAGCTGCGAGCCTCCTACCTTAGGATCCTGGTGGCTCAGTGACGGGTGTTCAGGAAGCAGCCCCAGCGAGCAGGGAACGCGTCCCTTCCTCCCGCCGGCCTAGGAGAGCTGGGCTTGGCGAAGGGGCTCCGTGGCCTCCCCCGTGGCCCCCACCCTGGCTGCCGCCAGGTCTCAGGTGGCGGCCTGCCTTCCTCTGCCCAGAGGTCCCAGGGACAACCGGCAGGTTCATGGCTCTCGGGGACTTTCCTGGATGGACCAGTTCGCCCGAGCCCCTGCCACTGCCCCCCTCACCCATCCCCACTGCCCGGTGGTGTCACCTGGGGGCAGTCTGGGGGGGTGTTGGCTACACAGCCCACCCTTCCCCCGCTCGTCCGTGTAGGGATGGAGCCTGGAGCCAGAACAAAGTCATGCTCAGCTTAGGAGAACCCAGGGAGGAGGTGGCCCATACAGGGCCGTGAGTTTTCCGGTTGGGCCTCATCTGTCTTACTCTGCGTTAGCAAGCAGGGCTCCCGAGCAGCGTTTCGGGGATGCGAGACTACAGCCCGGTCAAGTGTGCTAAGAACTCTGAGCTGGGACTGAAGCCCAGGCTGCCAGACCCTTCAGAACACACCCCTGCCTGCTCCGGTGGCCTTTTCCCAGCCCACCGACCCTCCCCACACGCCACATGGTGTTCTGTGACTTCCCGTGTGTTCTCCCCTCTGCTCACGATGCCTGGCCCTCCAGTGGTTTTGAATCAGGCGGTGCCTATTCAGCCATTAAGGCCCAGCTCAAATGACACCTCCCCCGGGAAGCCCTCCCTCCGTCTGCCTCCTTCTCAGGTATCAGTCATGGCCCCTCCCTCTGTTCCTCTCCTTCCCTGCCATGCGATAGTTTCTTTCTTTTGGTTTTTATCCTCACCGGACTGATACCTTCCCTGGCATGCAGACTGGGTCCTCGGGTTCGTGGCTGGGCCCCCCGTTGCCGGGCACGCTGTGTGCCGGGCCCTCAGTCTGAGGCTGGGGAATATACGAGCAGGGGCGAACGAGCAGCTGGAGGGAATCAGGACTGAGCACACAGTCCCCAGCTTACGACTCAATAAGGCCCCAAATCCTGACGCGCAGAAAGGGAACCCGTCCTTATCGACAGCCATTGACAGGCCCAAATGCACCCGTCGGCAAATGTTTGTGTAAGGGACTCTCCCCGGTCCTCCCCGCCGCCCGCCCCCAGGGCCGGCAGAGTGCAGGCTCAGCAGTTCTGCCCTGCGTGGGAGAGAAGCCCCCTTCAATAAATTGAGTTCCGAAGACAGCATTATCGCCTCACCCCAGCGGAAAGCCTCGGCCACAAGCGTTTCTGCAGGGTCTGACGTCTCCGAGTATCGGCTGCCCCCCGTGGCCCGCACAGGGGCAGGCGCGGTCCTGGCAGCAGTTGGAGGCTGCAGCTGGTTCGTACGATTCTTGCCATCAGTTCCCCAACAACCCCACGAGATGGGCACGATTCGCCCCGTTTTACGGACGGGAGAACTGAGACCAAGCTAGCATCGGGGTGACGTGTGACCCCTGCCGTTTATTAAGGACTCGCTCTGCGCCAGGGGGCCCGCCCTCAGTCTGTGACCTGCGTGGCCTCGTGTTTCCTCCCGGAGCTGCAGCCGCTCGAGGCCCTGCTGGCTCCGTTTTGCGGACAGGGAAACTGAGGCATCCCCCGTGGTCACGCAGCTGGAGAGTGGCCGATTTGAACAGCAGGCCGGCTGTGGAGCCTCCCACCCCACCCGGCCGTCCCGTGCTGCCCGATACTAGCCGATGCCATTTTCCAGAAGCTTGGGGCCTTTATTAGATGTGGGGTGTGTGAGCATTTACTGCACGGCTGCCTTCATCCGGATTCGTCCAGACCCTGAACATAGAATCTCCAGGGTCCCTTCCAGAAATGGAGGGGGTGAGTAATAGATCGTGATGGAAAATGGCATAAGGCCCTTTGGTGTTGACACAGTGCGTCCTCATAGAAAGCCGTGTGGGGTGCGTGGCACGGTGTGCCCACTTACAGGTGAGGGGGCTCAAGCACAAAGGTGATATGAGGCCCCTGAGGTCAGTTTTGAGGGTCAGCCAAGCTCTGTGTTTAGACCCCCTTTGTTCCTGGAGGAACACTGTCCTCGCAGGTTCCGGAAGGGGTCATCGACTCTGAGCTAACCGAGCATGTGGAAGTCAGTGCTACCAGCCCCCCACCCAGCACTGAGGGTAGACGGGCAGGGTCCCACCAGGGAACAGAATTTACCTCAAGGACTGGCAGGAAGAGCCTGTAATGCGGAGGTGTGGGCAGGGGCCAGAGGTGAGCAACTCCCCCCACCCCACACACCTGCCACTCCCCCGTCGTCCTGTCCCCAGGGCCTGCAGGGGCAGAGGGAGGAAACGATGCAGACAGCCACCTAGTCCCCTAGTGTAGAGGGACACAGCCAGTGCCAGAGAACAAAGCAGGTGGGGAGCTGGGGTGGGAAATGCCTGCGGCCCCCCCTTCTTCCCACCTCTACTCTCCCCCGGGTCTCCCACTGGCCCATTCCCTTTGTAAAGCCAGAGGGCCAGGTCCCCCAGGGACACCTTCCGGGGGACAGCAGGACAGAGAATGGATCTGACAGCACCAGAGAATACGTGTGGTGCCCACAAACACCAGGGCGTGCGGCCGGGGTGAGGGGCGGGAGTATCCGGTCTGGAAGGGTCTCTCGCGGCCACGTGGCAACCCTCCACACTGGCCTCACCCATCTGGGTCGTGAAGAGGCGGCAGGAAAGCAGGCTGCGAGTTTGGGGGACAGAGAGCCTGAGAGTAATTCCCAGTCGTGTTTCACAGCACTCTTTCCCAAAGAAACACATGATAATCCTCTTAAAACAAAAGAAAGCTCTCCAGAACACAGCAAGATAAGAGACAGGGATTTGTACTCTAGGATCCATGAAACCTTGTCTTCGTGGATCCTAGTCTGGGGCTGGCCTCAGAGGGGCTGTGAACACCCAGAAACGTCCCCCGGGGGGCGTGCACGTGCACCCACACCCCTTTGGCAAGAGGATCTGTTGTCCGATTTTCTGTAAGGTCCTGGTCCCTAAAAGGTTGGCTTTAAGGAGAAGGAGCATTGACCTTGTCATCAACGGGACCCAGATCCTGCTGCTTCCCGGCTGGGTGTCCAGGGAGGAGTCCCTGTGCCCTGTGGGCTTCCGTTTCCCCTTTTACAAACAAACAAACCAGGCCGACAAAGACGTCGCTCCTAAAATTGTTGTGAAGATGACGCACAGAATAACAAAAGCAGCGGGAGCTGCCTCTTTGGGTTTCTTCAGCCACACTCCCGGGAGGCAGAGGCCGCTTGTCTGCCCACTTTACAGATTAAGGGACGAGATGAAGTAACTTGCCCGGCGTCACGCAGGCAGCAAACGGGGGAAGCGGGGCTCAAACTCACACAGTCAGGCCGAAGCGCCCCGAACCCGGGCTGACGGCTCCGTCATTCCTTCCTGTGCTAGCTGGACCCTGGGGAAGGGGGGTAGACAAGTGTGTGCACAACAGGTGCTCTGGAGTCGTGCGTCCCTCTCACCCGCCCACCCCATTGTCCGCCCGATCTCTTCAGGACCCCCCTGAGCGTTCAGAATAGGGCTGCTGGCCTCCTGCTCTCCTGGCTGGACCCTGTTCCCCGCTCTGCCCCTTCCCTGTGGCGAAAAGTACCCAGCTCATTATGTCGAAATCTGCCTTGTTCGGCGCTTCTAGGGCCCTGGCAGACTCCAAGGGCAGGTGGCACCCATGCCCAGTTTCCTCCCTCCGCGCCGAGCTCTGCCAGGAAGGCACACAGACCTCAGGTGGAGGCCCCGGCCCCGTTTGCCCAGCCCGAGCCCCGAGGCTGCGACAAAGGGCTCCCTGCGGAATGTGGGCCAGGGAACGACAGGCAGGCGTCTCAGCCATTCAGCCGGGCCAGGCACACAGCCTGCTGGCAAACCGAGAGCTTCCCAGCCCTTGCAGCCGGCCCCCTCTCCAGCCATGAGTCCCCGATGAGCCTAGGTCAAGGTGGACAGCTCCATGCGCGGTTCGGGTTAGATGGCACTCATGATTATTATTACCGCGGTAACAACTTTCATCTGTTAAGTCTTACTCCCTGCCAGGAGCTGCCTGCGGGATTATTCACAGGTATTAATCCTGCCGAATCCTGGGAGCTCAATACCGTCGTTACCTTCTGTTTTGCACATGAGGAAACTGAGGCACGGAGATAACTTGCCCGAGGGGCACCCCGTTGCTAGCGGCCGAGTCGGGCGTCTTCCCGTCAGCAGGTGTGCACCCTTCCGTTTACTCCGGGCCGCGTTCCCATCCCTGCTCTGGGAGCTCAGGCGAGACCCTCGGGCCTCAGCTTTCTCATCTGTACAGTGGGAGTAGGGTGCCCACCTCATTTGGGCCAAGGGAGTTGACGCCTGTAACGTGCCTGGGGGGGCCCCTGGCACAGGTGAGCGTGTGACAAATGTCTCCCCTCTCTGCGCCGCCAGGAGCACCTCGTTGACCTTACGCTGCAGTCAGGCCCGGCCATGGGAGGAGAGAATAGAGAAGAAGAGCCCCGGTTTTTATAAGCCTGGGCAATACCGAGCGTGTGCACGTGGGCACATGTGTGTGGCAGAGAGAGGGAGTATGCCCAACACGTGGGCAGCATTCAGGACAGGGCATTTGCACAGTAGCATCGAGGAGGAGGAGGGAGGGGAGGAGGAGAGAGGGGAGAAGAGGAAGGGAGGGGGGAGGAAGCAGAGGAGGAGGGGGGAGGAGGAAGGGGAGGGAGGAGGATGAGGGAGGCAAGGAGGGAGAGGAGGAGGAGGGAGGGGGAGGGAGGTGAGGAGAGAGGAGGAGGAGGGAAGGGAGGAGGGAGAGGAGGAGGAGAGGGGAGAAGAGGGGAGGAGGGAGAGGAGGAGGGGGGAGGAAGAAGAGGAGGGAGGAGGATGAGGGAAGCAAGGAGGGAGAGGAGGAGGGGGGAGGAGGAGAGGGGAGGAGGGAGAGGAGGAAGAGAGGGGAGAAGGAGGAGGAGAGAGGGGAGAAGGGGGGGAGGAGGAAGAGGAGGGAGGAGGAGGAGGGAGAGGAGGGGGAGGAGGGGAGAGGCAGAAGAGGAGGAGGGGGGAGGAGGAGGGAGGGGAGAAGAGGAGGGGAGGAGGGAGAGGAAGAGGGGGAGGAGGAAGAGGAGGGAGGAGGATGAGGGAGGCAAGGAGGGAGAGGAGGAGGAGCGAGAGGAGGAGGAGGGCTCCTCGCCGGGGGAAAGGGTGTTGGTAACGCCTTGCCTTCCACTGCAGCTGTGGGAACTGAACGTGCTCGGTGCCCGGTCTGGTGCTCGCCGCTTGCCTAGGCCCCTGTATTGGCAGCTGGTTTTAAACCCCCAGCTTCCCCACCACGTGGAAGCCTGCGTCCTCTCCGAGGTCCCTGTAAGACAGCCGGGTATCCTGTTTTCAGTGCCCAGGTGGCACCTACCAAATACCCATCGGATTGAGCAGCGAAGGGCAGGTCTTTGAAAGGCCTCGGAAAAGTTGCCCTGAGTCTGCAAAGGCCTTGACGCCAGACGGAGGTGCTTTGGGAGGGAATAGCGAGACGGCCCTTCTGCACAGAGCCGCCCTCCCCCTCGCCCCTGCCCTGCCTCCCCTCCCGGCCCAGAACCGGCTCTCCCCTCTCCACCTCGCAGCAGCCCCCACCACCCCCCAGCAGGTGAAGTGCCATTCTTCCGCGCCTTGCTTGTGGGAGGGTGAAAAGAGAGCGCGAGGAGGGAAGGAGGAGGAAAGTCGGCCACTGGCTGTGCCCTTTTCTTCCCGAGCGTGTTACAAACCAGCAGGGTCCAGGCATCGAGAAGCTTTCAGGGCCTCGGCAGGCTGCGGTACCCGCGAGCGGCACCGAGAGAATATAATGGTAGAGAAGCAATCCGCCCGCAGAACCCTCTGTTTCGGAGCCCGCGCAGCCAGGGAGGCCCGGGCAAACAGGCTTTTATTGGGCCGGGAGCACGGCTCCGCTTCCCGCCGTTGCCTTATTCCAGCTGGGAGGACTGATGGGCTGTGGTTAGCGGCTGCACCTTTCACCTCCGGAGCCGGGAGCGCAGACATGACCGGCATGGCAAGCAGCTGGCAGCCGTGCCTCCCCCCGCCCACCCGAGCCCGGCCCGGCCGGGGTGGGAGATCTGCTCTCTCCGGGTGCAGACGAGTGCCTGTCCGGGTGGGTCACTAGCCCTTAGCACATGCTGCCCCCGCACCCCCTGCAGTCGGGGGACCAGGCAGGGAAGGAGCCTGACTGCTGGTGCCCTCGTCCTGGCAGCCTGACCCCCACCCCGCTCGCCCTCAGGTCTCCACCAGAGCGTCTGAAATTCCCCCTGGACGCGATGCCCCTTATCTTCTCAATTCCCCCATCCCGCCCCTCACCTCGCCTTCCTGCCGCTTTGGGTTCACGTGTGCAATTGTCCGATGTGTTTTCTCCCCGAGAGGCTCCGTCCCCAGGCTCAGGGCCCTCTCCGCATCCCCTGCCTTGGCCCTGCATCTGGCACGGGTGCATGAATGAGCAGCGAACAGCCCCTCCTAACCGAGCATCTAGTAGGCACTCGGCCCCGTGCAGGAGGCCACTCGGTTCCTCCTCACTGTCACCCCGTGGGAGGGAAGCCCGGGCACAGGAAGGCTGGACGGACGGTGGCCAGGTGTGCAGCCAGCACCCGAGCCCCGCTTGGCCTGAAGCCACCTCTTCCCCACCTTGAACCTCGACACCCCACCGCTCTGAAGGAGGCAGCCATGCGGCTTCTTAGTAACGACCAAGTCAGGTGCAAGAGAAGAGGAGGGGAGAGAGCCGGCGGAGGACTCACTCCGGGTGGGGAGCACTGCTAAGGGGTTTTGGGCGCGCAGTCCCCTTTGGGCCTCCCGCCTCCCTGGAGGGAGGTGACATTCTCATCTTTCCGAGGTGCAGACTGCGACCCAGAGAGGTCTAGTGAACTGCCGGAGGGCACACAGCTTTGCACACTGCAGAACAGATAAGCCTATTTCACCACGCCCTGTAGCCACAGAAGCCCCTAATAAATCCCAAGTTATCCCCCCTTTATCGGAGCTGGTCTCCCAGTCCGGGTAGGGCAGCGGCTGCAAACTACAGCCTGCGGCCTTTTTCGAAAATAAAGCGTTTTTGGCACATGGCCGCGTCCGTTTGTTCCCAGGGTACTTACGGCTGCATCGTCACACTGCAAAGGAGCAGAGTGGCTGCAACAGGGACCAGAACTGTTTACGTGTCCCCGCTTGCAGAAGAAGTTCATAGGCCTTGGGGCTTGTGACATGGCTGCCCTTAATTTACCGAAAAGCCACGGGTGGCTAATTCCACCACGACCCCTCTTTTCTCGGGAGGGCTCCTCGCCAGGGAAAGGGTGTTCGTGATGCCTCGCCTTCCAGAAGTTCCAGAAGCATCACAGCCACACCCTCATCCCCCACCCCCAGCTGGAGTGCTCTGCCTAAGAACTCCGGCTTCCCCTGGAAAGGAAGCCCCGTTGCTCTGCTCCCCACTTACTCTATTCATTCACTCACTCGCTCAATTCCGCATTGACCATCTAATGCTCAAGCCCCTTCTCAGCGCTGAGGACAAAGCAGTGAACAAAAGAGAAGGCCCCTGCCCTCATGGAGCTGATATTTGAGGGGGGAGAGACAGATGACAGAAAGGAGAAAGTAAATACCAACGACGTCGGGATGACAGCAAGCCCTACGGAGGAAATTAGAAAGGGTAACAATACACTCCTCAGGAGTGGGGAGGAGTGGAGCGATTTCAAGTACTGTGGTTGGAAAGAGTGTTTCCAAGGAGTCAGTGCTTTTGAGATGGGAAGAAGGAAGCCAGTCAGCCGAAGATGCGAGGAAAAAACATTCCAGGCACGGGGACCCACAGGTGCAAAGGCCCTGAGGTAGGAGCATGGTCATAGTAGGCCACTGTGGCTAGAGGACGGTTCCAGGTTGCAGAATGCTAGGAAACAAAGCTGGAGAGGGGCCAGCAGGGCTCCTTGTGGGGCCTGGCAGGGAACCTGGCTTTTCATTCAACATAAAGCAGGAAGTCTCTCAGAGGTTTAAGAAGAGAGGAGTGCTGCGGCCCGATTTACACCGTCAGACCTCTTCCGTGCTGTTACACGAGGCATGCATTATAGAAGAGCAAGAATGGAGGTAGGGGCAAGTGGGGCAGGGGCCTGGGTGGGGACGGAGACCGTAGGGATGGAGAGATGCAGGTGAATTGAGCCTATGTGATAAAGGTAGAGCCAGCCTAATTTGCTTCTGGAAGGCATGAGGGAAATTAAGGCCAGCGTGCACTCAGAGGGTGGTGTTGCCTCATGGTGATGAGGCCCAGGAAGCCGGGAAAAGCAGGTGGGGGCTTATGGGAGGGGGCACAGGGGGTTTGAGACACCTATTAGGACTCCCCGTGGGACGTCAAGCAGATAGATCTATGAGTTCGGAGCTCAGGGGCAAAGTCTGGGCCGAGATATAAATTTGGAAGTCATCAGCATACAGATGATATTTAAAGCCTGCGACAGTTCACCACCACCCCCCTTCCGTAACTTAATCATTCATAGGACGGCACATTTTCAAAAGACCGGGGACCAGGAGAGCCCGTTATCCCCACGCCAGCCCTTGCAAATAGGCCTTCTTGATCTTGGCCGTGAAAACATAATCATCAGGCTTTAAAAACCACAGTCGGGAAAGTTCAAGCAAGTATGTGAAGTCACAGAATTTATTATTCAAAATATCCCTTTGCGGTGTGGCTCTTTCCAGCTCCCCGGAGACCTAGGGTTCCCGTAAGCTCCCCTGGCCTCCTTTCCATTCCTTCAGAGGCATCGAAGGCCCGTCCCAGTCGCCCCAGAGGGAAGGCCGCTGCTCCCAATTCCGCCTCTGGGAAGCACGTGGCGTGTCTTATTCTTGCTCCGGCTCCCAGCCATGGCAGGGTGGGTGGCACCAGGAGAGAAGGCGAAATCAGCCGGGCCCCCAGCTCTTCGGACACACGCCCCCAGCCATCCCAGCTGGCGCACACGGAGAATCTAGAGAAGCGGGAACTGGTTGGTCAGGTGGCTCGGAAGGGGCGGCTGCCCGCAAGGGCGCAAATGACAGTGGGGGGCGGGGAGGGGGATCAACGTTCAGCAAGCCGAAAGCTTCTCCCTGCGGAGGTGCTGGGGAGGCTGGAGGGGCCCCGGAGCGGGCGTCTGTAGGTCACCTCCTCCTCCTCCGCCCCTTCCCTCCTTCCTTGCCCCACGCCCCGAGCCTCTTTGCGCGGTGTTTTGGAAATATTTCCAAGTGCTTCAGCAATATCGTGCACACTCTCTTCCCCTTCCCCCGGGAGCGGCTGTCCGTGCGGGGAAGGTACTTGCTCCCAATCCAGCTAAATTGTTATTGACTTGTGTTCTCTGCGCTCCGCAAACATTTCACTCAGCCGTCGCCAGCGAGGCCAGGAATCCCTGCTAGGGCTAACGGGGAAACCAGCTGTGCCGGGCCATTTCTCCTGCTCTTCCTCATCGATCACAGAATTAAACTGACAGAAGGAGAATTTCAGAGCGACTTGGGAGGGGAAGGAGCCGGGCCCGGATTGGACAGGGGTTCAGGGACCTGGGGACCGGAGTGCTGGAAGTAGGGGCAGGAGGAGGGTGGACAGCCCTCCAGGGTTGTAGCTGGCGGCAGGGGGTGGCCGATTTTGTTTCTGAATTGTAGGTTGGCCCAGGCCAGAGAAACCCAAGACGAACAGACAGACGGGGAGGTTTTTGCTACGGCTGTGCGGCCACAAGTAAAGCTGACAGGGTTCTGGAGACCGAGAGGGGAGGGACAGTAAGTCAGAGGCCACACAGGTGAGCCAGCCCCGGACCTCCACCACAGATCTGTCCATAAGATATGGACAGGTGGGGTTTGTGTCTTTGTTTTTGTTTTTTCAATGAATTGCCACTATTTTGCTATCAGAAGATTGGACCTGAAGATCGAGATCCTGGCCTCTGGAAAGATCGGGTGTGACCACCCTGGGTCTGCGTGCCCATGGACGGCTGGGCCGAGTTGTCACAGTCCGAGGCCCTCCCTATAGTCCCCCCGCCGTTCCTGCCTGGCCACTTAAGGTGCCAGGTGTGGACTCCCTTCTGCCCTGGCCCCCTGAGGAGACGATAACACTTCCTCCCTTCCGGTCTCTACTCCCAGCCCAGGGCTGCGCCAAGAGGAAGGGACAGGAGGCTAATGCCCATCAAACTGCTGGAAATGGGAAGATCCCTCCAGGCCTGAGAAGGGGGCAGACGATGACCTCCAACTAGTCCCCTTTCTCTTCCTTTGTTCCAGTGGCAGGAGTCACCCTCGCCTGGCCACTCCCGGGCCTCCCCAGCCTGTGCTGGCCTCCCCAGCCTCCGTAACTGATGCAAACACATGCAGACCTGGGCCCGAAAGCCCCCCCCCCTCCCCCCGGGCTTGGCCTGGCCCCCCAGCCCTACCCCGGGCTAAATCCACAATAATCCAGGCCTTGTGCGTGGGGAGCCGCCAGGCCAGCTGCCTAGAACTGCACAGGGCGTGGGCCACCCACCAAGCTGCACGGAGCCCCGAGTACCGAGGTGATTCGTAGGGGCCGTGACCAGCAGTCTCAATAACCAGCACCCTTCCCAGGCCGTTCACATCACAACCTCTGGGGGTGGGGTCGCGTCTTGAGTAGATTCTAGATCATTCTCTCGGGCAGCTGGGTTGAGAACCACTGGCCTCGCGCAGGCTGCTGCTGCACGTGGGTGGGGACTGTGGGGGCCCCGTCTGTTTCTCGCCTTCCCTGTCGCGAGCTCTTCCCTAAGGAGGGCTGTGCCGGCCTCTCCACTGCAGGGCGGCCACTGAGCCACGGGCCCCTAGGCACCACTGGTGTGATGGGGCGAGGGGAGAGTATGGTCGGGTGACTTCCCTAGAGCCATCGCTTGCCCATCTGACAAACGGGACAATAATACGCAGCTCGTGGGATTTCTCCCACCGCTCGCTCACCCAGCCTGCCGCCCAGAGCCCGCAGGTGCTTGGGAGCCGTCCTGCCCTTCCCTGCAGAGCTCCGACGATGTGAGGCCCAAGGAGTGCAGAGATCCTCGGTCTCGCAGCCCACCGCTCGCTCTCAGGTGCCTGGGCTCTGCCCACCCTGGAGCTCCGACGCGGCCACCGTGGCTGATGGTTCAGAGTATCCTTGAGAGTTGTCTTCACGGCTGGATCCGCAGCGCCAGGCCTGGCACACGGTATTCTAGGTGGGGACACAGGTCAGCCAATTCCCAGAAAAACTGGAAATGGAGATTCTCGTGGAGCGCACCCCCCCCCCCCCCCCCGCTTTTTCGCACGTTAGTCACTAGCTGTTTAAGTCTTTGAATCACGTCCGCAACTTCAGATGCTCTGTGGGGGCCTGGGGCCTGAGGCTCCCTCCCATTTGGTCACCTGTGGACATGGTGTCCTGGCATGGGTTCCCCAGAGGCCGACCCGGAGACGTGGGTTTAGGTCCAGAGCAGATCACGGAGGAGGTGAGGGATGGGGAGGAAGGGAGGGAACCCGTCCAGGGGCCGCAGTGAGCCAGCAGTGGGCAGATCGGCGTGGAACACCTCAGAGCTGTCCCCCAGGAGTCGAGGGAGCTGGGACACGTGTCCCCCAAGTCCCCATTAACACACCTCGCCGGTGGAGGGTTTCTCTGGAGGCTTATGCCCCCCAACACTCTCAGCCCGTCCCGGGCCAGGGTTGCACATTCCCCCGTGGCCACGGAAAGCCACTAACGTGTACGTCGCGGAGCCACCCGCTAATGCTATGGCTCCTGCATTTGTCCCACGGTGGCCACTGCATTTGTCCGGGGCTGGTATTGCTGCCCCCATTTTCAAGTGGAGGGAAGTGGCCTGCCTGCCTTCATTAATGCCCAGCAACTGCGTCCACCGATGAGCCATAAGATCAGCCAACCTCTCCTGGGCGCCCACGCCGTGCCAGGTGCTGCCGTAAAGACTTCAGCACATTGGCCCGTCTAAGACCCCTAGGCTCTGCCCGAGCAGGGTACTGTTCAGTCGGTGCAGGGACCCAGCACAGAGAGGTGAGGCTCCCTGCCCCAGGCGGCCCAGCCAGGGGCGGCGGGCTCGGATCCCGGCAGCCTGGCTCCAGCCTCCCCCCGCTGCCGTCACCTGCTCCTCTCCCGTCCCTTTCAGAATTCCCTTCTGCCCCGCTCCGCTCGCCCTTCCTTAGCGCTCTGCCTCTGGAACAAAACCCCACGAAGCGCTTTCTCTTGTCCTCCCGGCAGTGCAACCCCCCCCCCCCCGCCCACCCGCTCGCGCCTCTCTGTCTCTGCCTGCCTGTGCCTTCCACGCAGGGCGACAGCGCCAGCCAGGGACGGGAGAGAGACGCGGGCTGGCATTCTGTCAAGGAATTAATTGAAAAATAAAATCATTAGATGGGAACTCCAGAAATGCAAAATGGTGGTTGGAGGAGGGGGGGCGGGGAGGGGGGCAGGACTGGGGGGTTGTTGGGGGACGGCTGAGTTTTTTGTCAAGTTAATTTCTCGGGTATTGATGTTTGGTGACATTCTCTTGTTTATCTTCGGGTGCAGCTGTAATGCTGAAAGAAAATGCACAGCTTGTTTTGTTTATTTATTTTACACCTTTCTCCGGTTCTGCATTATGTTTGTTTGGTGAAAACCCACTGAGGCTTTTGATGTCGGGGAAGTGGGATTTCAGCAGCTGTTCCCGGCAAGCAGGGTGCTCCGCGTGCAGGCAGGGCCGGCGGGGGGTCGCTGGGTGTCGTTCGGTGGGAACGCGCGACCTCTCAGGGGGGGTGGGGGGGGGCGCTCGGGGGCTGACCTGAGCCAGATGCACCAGGGCCCACGAGAGCAGTCGTGGCCCCCGAGCACCGTGCGGGGCTTCGCGCACAGACTCGCTAATGCGCACAGCCGCCCCGCGAGTCGGGTTCCGTTCTCATCCCCCGTGGGCGGGCGAGGAAGCCGAGACCCGGAGAGCTGAGGTGACTTACCCGAGGTCACCGGGACGTTAGGCGGCAGAGCCAGGACCTCCGGTCACGTGACCTCCAAGGCCGTGGGGTTAGCCAGTCGCCGACCCGCTTTGTACGCCCCTCCCTCGCCCCACTGGGGTCGGCGGATCCCCTGGGCCGTTTTCCAACGTGGGGTGGGGAGTGGATACTGTACCTGCCACGTCATTCCGTGTGTTTGCCTAACAGCTCTCCGTGGATCGCCCACCGTGTGCTGGCCGCCCGATGACGGTCCCTGCCCCGTCGGCGCCCACTGGCCTAATGGCAAAGCGAGACGTTAAATCAGCACGTGTGACGTGAGTTTCGGTAGCAGAGATGTAGCAGAGATGTCGGTCTCCACGCCATCGGCTGGGTTCTAGCCAGGTGCCGATCGCTGCTCTTTTCCCTCCGTCAGTCCTCCCCACGACCCCGTGAGGTCGATGTTGGTAGCGCCCCCCCCGTCACAGGTAGGGAGACTGTGGCACAGACAGGCTAGTCGTTGGTGGGAGAGAGGTGTCCACGCGTGCGTCCCTGAGCGTGCAAGGAAGCGTTGAGGGCACGGAGGGGTGCCCTGAGAGGCTTGCGCGGGAAGGGGGAGCCTGCACCTGCTCCTTACCTCGGAGCCTTCGGGTCAGCAGAGGTGGCCCTAGAGAGACGGGGAGCGGTGAGGAACTGCCCTGCCCCCCCAATTCTGTACACGAGGGCGTGAACCTCAGGGTACGTGCCCTGCCCGAGGGCACACAACGGGGGACGTGCCAAAGCCAGTGCGTGTGATCCTAGAGCCGGACGTGGTAACCGCGGGCCCCGTGTCGGTGTCACGGGCTCCCATGCGACCTTGGCGGGGCCCCCCCACCCCGAGGCAGGGCCCCCGAGACTCCACCGAGGCACCACTTGTCCTGCACCCCTCCTGTGTGCGCTCCTCTGCCGGCCGCGTCCCCCGCCCTCTGGGCCTCGGTTTCCCCTGCCAGATGCCATCTCGCCCCCACCCACCCCCGTTATGTTGTATTGCTGTCCCGTCAACATCAGTGCGGTTTTTCAGAGACGACCCACCTCGGTGCCCTGGGACTCGATCGTTCATTTGCTCGTTCGTTCATTCGTTCTTACGTTCAGCACGTGATTGCAGAGCGCCTACTCTGTGCTGGGCACTGGGGACAGGGCAGGCCTGAGGCCGGTCAGACGGCAGAGGCCCTCCGAGCTGCCACTCTGTGCTGAGAGGTGCAGGAGTGGCAGTAGCCTATCATGTGGCCATTCGGCCACCTGTCCCGGGACGGGGAGCTGAGGCTCCGAGGGGTGAGAGCCCCGCTACCGGGGAGGGGAAACATAGGATCAGAGGCCAGCGCGGGGTGCCGTGGGTTCTTTTCATTCTGTTACCGCTGCATCACGGATGCTTGGCTCTTAGACGCTCGTCAAGTGGCCACAGGGGAGGAGAGGGTCTCTGGGGCCAGGTGACTCCGAGGAAGGCATAGGGTGACTGAGGGCAGGGCCGGCATTCCGGGCAAAGGCGTGGAAGAACTGGTTTGCTCCCCAGCAGACTGAGTGTGGCTGGTGTCCGGGAGGCCGGGCTGAGCTTGGGAGGGGCCCGCTGGCTCGGGGGGGTGGGAGGGGCCATGAAGCCGTGAGCACAGCCGCCAGCTGGGGGTGAGACTAGCACGGTGGCGGGAGAGGGCCGGAGCTGGGAGTCAGCACCGGCCATGCTTACATTGTCGCCTCCTCCAGGAAGCCGCCCTGATAGCCCACACTGGAGCAGGGCCTCCCCGTCCTGGCACTAATCCCGCCCTGGGTTGTAGCTGTCTGGCTCCGTCGCGATCTCCCCTCCTTGGGCCAGGAACACACTGGACGGGGCCTGTCCCGTTCACTCCCACGCCCGGCCCAGGGCAGCACTGCCCCGGTCTGTGTCGTCAGGGGACCAAAACGTGAATGAAGGTGGTTCAAGGCCACTTTCGGTTCCCGACCCTGCTTGGGTTTGTCTTTCAGCAGCCTGCCCTCTTCGCCCTCGTCTGTCCCTGCCACCAGTCCGTTTAGGCACTCAGTAAGTACTCTCTGAGCGTCCACTGCGTGTCCCACACTGTTGGAGGCACTGGGGGTAACAGAGTGACGATGCAGACAAAACCCCAGCCTCCCGGAGACAGCATTCCTGTGAGAGAGGCAGAGAGCAAGCTGAACAGTAAAACACAGGGCTGAATGCCATGGTGGCAAGCGAACAGGGAGGTAGGGCAGGGGCACCGGGGGGACTTGTGACTTCAGCATCAGGGAGACCCCAGCCCCCAAGAGGTGAGGTTCCTCCTCCCCCCGGTGGCTCCCTGGGAGAAGAGGACTCCAGGCAGAGGGGACAGCAGGTGCAGAGTCCGGACATGGGAGAGGGGAGCGACGGGGGGTGCCAGGAACCGGGAAGGGGTCCCCCGGTGGCTGTCTCCGTGCGAGTGAGGGGGAGAGTGTGACCGGAAGTTCACAGAGGCGACAGGGACCACTCGGGTGGCTTAGAGGCTGTCCTGACAGCTTTGCCCCAGGTGGGGTGGCACAACGGAGGGTTAGACAAAGGAGCGACATGTTCTGACTCCCCTGGGAGCCTGGGCTGGGGAGGGAGGGCGGAAGAGGCTCCCGCCATCCTGCGGACTAGAGACGCGGCGACACGGTGGTGGTGGGGGGGGGCGGCGCGTGGGGCGCAGAACTGGTTGAGAGCTTGAGCCATAGGACGCGTAGGCAGAAGCCTGCTCCCTTGGCCTGTGTCGGGCTGCGGCGAAAGCCAGAATGATCCCCGAAGGGGAGGACCGTGGCTCCACCGCCACGGCCGCCCCTCGGGAGCCCGGGAGAGCGGGGACCGCCATCCCGGGAGCTCACACCCCCCGCTGTTAGTAGCGAGCAGGGGGCGTCAGTGACAGGCCCACAGGCCCTATTTTCCTGCCCTTCTATTTTCCGGCTCCCATTACCTGCCCACAAATTCAATTTCCAGAGGCCATTGTGCACCTCCGGAGCCTGGCGATTATAAGGAAACCGAGAGCGTCAAGCAGGCAGCGGGGAGAAGAAGCGTGTGTCTGAGCCCGGGGGCTGCCGCCCCTACCCCCAGCCCGTCCTGCCCCCTCTCCCTTTCCATGACTAACAATGACGGATACAGCTGCCAGGCCTGGGGGCTCCTGCGGCGGGAGGAGTGGGGGGCAGGCAGCCTCCCACCACTTCCTCAAGCCTCGCTCGGTCCCCCCTTCCCGCTCAACGTGCTCATCCCGTCACTGGGCAAACATCAATGAGCACACACTGGGTTCCAGGCTGTGTGCTGAGCCAGGGGACATAGCAACCCACAGGACAGCTCTGTTCCCAGACAAACGTGTGCCGTGGTGTCGGTGGTGAGAAGGGTCACGCGGCAGGGCTGGGGGTCCTCTGAGAAGGGGGCATGGGAGCTGGGGCTTGAACACAGGCGACCTGGGTCGTGCGGGGGCAGGGGTCTCCCGGAGGGCCCAGCTCGAGTAACGCCACCCAGGGGACGCAAGAGTTCCCGCTCCCTGCTGGGCAAAGCCGTGGGAGCTCTGAGACCCCCGGGGGTAGCACCTGTTCTAGAAGGATCCCTCGGGCTGCTGTGGGCAGGGCAGACCCCGCGGTGTGGGGCGGCGGGAACAGGGATTCGGGTGAAAGTGCTTGGATCAGGCAGGTAGCCGTGGAGAGGACCAGAAGGGGTCGGTGCCCCCGGACACCTGGGGAGGAACACGGTGAAGAAATAGGCTCAGGGACGCCAAGTCACTGGCCCAGAACATTCTACAAGAGGCCCAGGACTCTTCACATCTGGGCCAAGGGCGAGACCGGGCTCTGCAGACCCGGAGGCGAAGGGTTTGTCCCCGCAGAAGACTTCGCGGAGGAGGTGTTTGAGGGCCGGGGGATCGGGACGGCTCGTCCGCAGCCGCCTCTGAACGAGCCCGCATTCTCCTTCCTTGACTGAGGCTGACCGTTAGCGAGTGGTTAGACCAGAAGAGGGACTGCCAGCAGGCCTGGCCTGAGCCCAGCCTTCCCCCTCCCCACGACCCCGTCCCTCCCAGGAGGGCCAAGGGGACCAGCTCACCTTCCCCAAGACGCCCTCTGTCTCCCTGGCATTCTCTGGCCAGCACCGGAGGCTCCCGTGAAAAGTGGGAAGGCTGTGGTGTTGCTTGGGTTTGAGTCCTGCCTCCACCCCTTGTCTGAGGGACCTGAGACTTACCTGCCTGTGGTTCTGTCCCCTCACCTGCAAGAGACAATAATAACACCTGCCTGTGGGCTTGTTAAGAGGAGTGGAGCTGAGGCACCCAGTGGGCGCTCAGTAGCGTCTGAGGCCCAGGGGGAATAGGTATTGCTGAGCCCGCCGTCCCGTTGTTCATGCTGTGCACCTGCACCCCCTTCCCCTGTCGTCACAGAAACCTCCTCTGTGTCCTTCAAAGCCCAAGTCAGAACGCCCCTCCTCTCTAAAGCTGCCTCTCGCTGTTCTTCCCTCCACGCCTCCTCTGCCGTCTTTGAGCATGATTTCACCCGGCATTAATTGAGCACCTGCTGGATGCCAGCCGCCTCCCATGCCATTAAGAGCCTGCAGTCTCCAAGAAAGCCTGCGCGGCTCCTGTTTGTTTCCCCAGCGACTGCCCTCACTTGACCCATCCTCTCCGAAGGTTTCCTGCTCCCCTGCAAGCCGGACAGAGACCCGCTAACCTCGGAGCTGCTGGGAGGGGGCCTTCTCTTCTCCCTTCCCTTCTCTTCCCCTCCCTTCTCCTCTGCGGGTGGGAGACAGGGAGGGGGGTGGCGGGCAGAACAGGGGAGTGGCTGGGGTTGGGGGGAGGGCAGCCCCGTGGTGAAGCGGGAGACTAACCCTCACTGTTTCTCTCTCCCGTGTTTTCTGTTCCCCGTTGGCTTCCCGTCCCCCGTGCCCCCTCCCTCTCCGTGCCTTCTCTCCCCTCTCGCCTCCCCGCCCTCCATTTTGCTCACCCCTTTCCCTCTCCCTTCCTGCCGGCTGTCTCTTCCCACCTCCCAACCCTCTCGGTTGTTCTTTCCTCCTCTCTTGCCATCTGGGCTCCCACAGAGCCCCCGAAGAAAAAGCGGTCTGTGATGTTGGACGAGATCCTGGAGCAGCTGGAAGACAGTGAAAATGACAGTGAGGAGCGAACCCTTCAGCTGCGAGCTGGCACCGAGAGGGTACGTGGCTCCAGGGCCCTGGGGACTGGGGACAGCCGCTCCGGCTTCTGTGCTCCTGCCACATGGGCTGGGGAGGGGGCGGGCAGCACCGCGCGGGTGGGCGGGGAAAGAGAGCCCCCACCCTGCCCCCGCCCAAGGTCAGAGGGGACAGTGGCCTCAGGCCGCTGCCAGGGCAGCCTGGGCCCCAGTCGGCCTCCAGGGTGATAGGTTCCCGCGGCCACTGTGTGCCCGCTCTATGCCCGGCACCCAAGGGCCGCGGGCAGGCGAGGCGTGGCCGCGTTAGGGAGCCTCTCGTGCCAGCACAGGACCCGGGAGCAGCAAAAACGAACCGCCCCCCACCAAGCCTGGCAGTCCGCTGCTCCCAGACGGGGAGACAGGGCCCCACCTTGCTGGTTGGAGGGTCGGGGCACAGAGGGACTCGGGGTTGCTCCGGGGCGCACGGCTGCAGGGGAACGAGTGTGGCACCGGGGGTGAGGGCAGCTCCCTGCAGCCGGGCCGTCTGGGCACGAGGCCCCCGCTCCAGGCTGCAGAGGCTGGGGACCCCGGCCCAGTTACCTAACCTCCCTGGTCCCAACCTCTGCCTTGAAAACGGGTTCCCACCTCGTACAGGTTTAGTGAGAAAAATTGCCGCCTTAATCCACGAAGAACCCCCGGGCGCGGGGCTGAGCACGTGAGACCAGCCCGGAAACTCCTGTTCTCGCCTTCCCCTGCGGGGCTGTTAGCGGGGGGGTTCCCACCCACGGCCCTCCGCGGGAGTGCTCCCGGCTGGGGACTTGGCCTCCGTCCTGCTCCAAGGTCACGTGGGACCGCCAGCGACGGAGCACGGGGCTGGGGAGCCTCTGAGCTGCTCACGAAGCCCAGCCACCAGCCTCACCAGTTGCGTCTAAGCCGTGTCTCTGATGGCGGACGCCCTCCGCGCACAGGCAGGGGACCCCGTGAGACGTGCCCCGGCCCCGGCAGGCGGTGTCGAAAGGCTTATCCCGGGCTTGGGGCGCCCGTGCACACACACCTGCTCCAGCCTGGAAATACGGCCTCCCCCGTGGGGAGGAAAGAGCCACAGCTGGTCTGCTGTGGGTCTGAATCCCAGCCTCGCCCTCCCCAGCCCCGGCCGCAGACCAGGGAGGTCCCCTCTGACCCCCCGGCTTCCCTCTCTGTACGAGGGAGGTGACATTGTGCCAGCCTGGTGTCAACCCAAGTAAAGCCCAGAGAAAATGCCCATCAGCACTTCTGTTCTTAATTCGGGACCTCTGGCCAGGGCTCCAGGTGCGTGTCCAGGAACCTTCCGAACTTTGCAGAAAACCGTGTCCATGCGTTTCCGGAGGCGGGAGGTTCCCGTCTCCATCCGGTCGCCTGAGCCGTCTGGAACCCCAGCGAAGCTCCACGGCGCTGGTCGCTCTGTGAGGCTCAGCCCGTGGGGCAGGTGCCCGGCCCTGGGAGACCATGGAGGCAAAAGGCACAAACCCGGAGTGGCTTGGTCGCCAGCCTTTATGCCGGAGTGTCCCGCAGAGAGCAGGTGCGGCCACAGTGTGCAGGTGGGGCTGTACGGCAGGGTCAGTGTTAAGCCTCACCCGGCCAGGCCCTCGGGTGGCCAGTCCCTCCGGGTGCCGTGGGTCTCGGGGGTGACGGGCCCGCCCCATTCCCCCGCCACTGCCTGTCCCGTTGAGCGGCACGTGGGTCCCCCTGGCGGAACACACGATTTGTGCTCCCACTGCCAGAGCCAGGCCGATGGTGGGGGGTAGTCTGTGTCACCAAATAGGAGGCCACCGGACCCCCTGGGCCTGGCACACGGGAGGCGTCGCTGGCACAGACTTAACTGACTCGGATGAAGGTACCAGGACGTCCCCAGGGCAGGACCGGCCAAGTCCTGCAGCCTGGGGCTGCGTGCCGAGCATAGGCTATGCATTCACACCAGCCTGGGACGCTGGGTCCCCTTCCCTCTCGCTGCCCTGCCTGGCCTCTCTGCCCCCACCCCCCCCCCCCCCACAGGGGCTCACTGTCTAGACAGGGAGCCGCCACATAAGCAAATGAGAGCAGTCGATTCGGCTCCCCTGGAGATCGCGGGGGGCCCCATCACCCCTCCTTCATGCCACACCTGGCTCTCCAGGGCATCCATGGCGGATGCCACCCTCATCTCCCCCCTTGCCCTTCCCCTTCCCCAGGGGCACTGCATTCCCCACAGGCAGCCAGAGGGGTCCAGCTGGATCCGTGAACCGGATCGTGCAAATCATAGCTTAAAACCCGTCAGGGCCCGCCACACACTTGGAATGAAGTCACGTTCCTCGCCCGGCGAGAAGGCCCTGCCTCTTGTCCCTCACTTCCTGTGTGCTGGCCTTTCCAGCATGCTCCCACCCCAGGGCCTTTGCACTTGCTCTTCCCCCGCATCTTTCCTGTCTCTCCTTATTTCCCTTTGAGATCTTAGTTTAAATTCTCCTTCCTCACTCAGAGAGTGGCCACACTCCACCCCTCCCACGTGCGGACGTCCCTGTCCCTTTCAGTGGCAGCAGTTAGTGCAGGGAACGGCCTGAGCCCTGTCCCTTCCCCACTGAAAGTGACTGCAGCCCTGAGCAGTCAGGAGCTACTAACGCTGTGTAACTTATATCGGAACTGCCGTGTCTATTGCGATTCTGGAAGGAGGCGGAGCATGGCCAGGTGACCGTCCAGCGAAGCTGGGTCAAGTTTGCCCGGCACAGGGGCGGGGCTGCCGGGAGCACCTGGGAGAAACGCATCCATCCAGAGTGTGCCGGGTGAACTGCAGGGACTCCTGACTGTGGGGCCCAGACATCCGGCGGACGGGCACCGTTGTCACCAGGAACATGGGGCACAGGGGAGCTTATGAGGAGGATTTAGAAGTGACAGTGGGCCATCATTCGGCCCAGAAAAGAAATGCCAGGAATAAACCACGGAGGTGGCCGCTGAGGAAGGGGTGCGGCCCCGGCGAGCCTCCCGATGTATGTGCAGACTCACCCGTTTCTCAAGGGGGGTCTTTGACCCCCGGATGGTCAGGGGGAGCCAGGAAGAGGGCCGTGCTGGAGGCTGGACCGGAGCAGGCACCCGGAGAGGGGAGGTGATGTGGGGCCGGGGGCCGCAGGGTCAGAGGGGGATCCTGGCCTCAAGGCCTGTGCAGACGGCCGTTTGCAGAGTCAGGAGCTAGAGCCCTGCCTGTGTGCCCCGCGTCTACACACGACACACCCACCGCACGCCTGCTGGGACTCTCGGGGCCCGAGCCCCGCAGGTCATGTTTCCCAGGCTCCCCTGGCAACAGCCTGCCAGCAGGGTTTGGTCGGGGGTGGGTGCCTTCAGCCTCTGGGGGCTCATAGGAGAGAGAAGCCAGGGTATTCCTCCCAGTCCCTGGGGCCCTCCACGTGGAGGCATTGTCACCCATTGGCCTCTGGCTCTGCCCGAAGTCCCCCTCGGTGGACCTGCCCTACAGGCACGGCAAGGAGACAGGGAGCTGCCAGAGGCAGGGAGGGGGCCCAGAGGGAAGCCGGGGTGGGAGGGCAGGAGTTGTGCGGGAGCCGTGGGGGGTCAGCAAGGGCATGAGGCCCCGGGGAACCCTGGAGGGTAGGACCCAGTGTTGGAATGTGGGGCCTGGCTCGGGGTGGGGGGCGGGGGTGCGGGGAGGGGCCGTAAAGACAGCTCTGGAGGGGTGAGGAGGGGCCCGGCGCCCTCCTGCGGGGGGAGGGTGGGAGTTAGACGGGGGTCTCCCAGAGGGGAATGAGAGCAGGACCCACAGGCCCTGGTCCCAGGAAGTCCTGGGCGGGACCCCCGCTGCACCCCTGCCGCCATGCAGCCATCTCCTCCTTCCACGTCCGTGCCTTTAAAACGGGTAGGAGAAGACTTCTTGCCTCGTAGAAGCGTTTTGAACATTGAAAGACCCTGGGTGGGGAGCACTTAGACCGTTGCATGCCGCAGGGGTGCTAGATAAGGGGTAGTTCTCACGACTGCTGTCCGAATTTCACAACGAAGGAAACTTGGGGCGCTCTGCCCACGAATGCCCAAGGAAGCCAGGCCCCAGTGCGTGCCCGGCAGGCCTGCTGGGCCCACATCGGAGGCATGGGGCAGGATGGGGAGTCCATACGCGCGGGAAGGTGGCCCGGAGAGGGTGCCCTCTGCCCACAGGCCCCAAAGCGGGCCGAGCAAGCACATGGTTCAGCTGCTGGCACACAGCCAGACCCCAGATGAGCCAGTGGTTGCCTGGGTGTGCGGTTGGAAAACAGGTGGACCCCTCCCCCAGGCCGTGGTATGGCTGGGTTTGCTCCTAACGCTTGTGATCCCCGGCCCACCCGCGGGCAGGGATGCCACTGTCACAGTAGAACCGGCTGTTCTGACAGCCGGATTCGGGCCCCTGGGCCAGCACTCCTAGACCCGTCCACCCACTTGGCTGCGTAAGGAAAGGGTCCTGTCGGTGCCCACCCGGCAAAGGTCGCTGGGCAAGCCCTCAGGTCTGCCTCCCTCCCGGGAAACTCGAGCCGGCGTCTTCTGGCCGGTTTGCACGCCGGTCAGGGGCTGGCGTAGAGGGTCATGGGACCCGAGTGAACCTGGGATCCCACGGAAGCATCTGGACTCTGGGAGGGGGCCAGGCTGCCACGGAGTCAGCCAGTTCGCCTCACCTGTTTGTCCGTTCATTCATTCATTCATTCATTCATCAGACACTTAGCAGGGGCCCCGTGTGCTGGGCACCCGGGATTCAAGGCCAGAACAGCCACATGAGCTTCTGTCTCCTGGGCTTGAAGACCCACGTGTCAGGCCGAAGACAGTTTCCAGTGGCCCTCGCCCGCCTGTGTTTCCTCCCTCTTTTGCTGCCTCGGCTTGTCTTTTGTGGCCGGGCCGGTGTGCCTGTGCTCCGCGGCGTCTAGGAAGGATTAGCGCAAGCCGAGCATGCAGGCTTTGGTGAACAGAACCGAGCTCGGCTTCAACATCTAATTCAATTTGTTCTGCCGAGATTGAAATATGAAATGGTTGCCAGTCAAACGTTCAAAGGATGGGGAAGGGAGAGTGAACGCCTGCTGAAATTTAAATTTTAATGAAAATGACTTTAACCCTTTGGTGCACCTTGCAGAAATGGAACACGGTCTCCCCCTCCTGCGCGACAGCCGCTCCTGGGTCCCTCCCCCCTGCCGCCCCCGCCCCACTTCTGTTTCCCCCGAGCCTCACTGAGACTAGGTGGCACGCTTTTTTTTTTTTTTTTTCCGGAAATACTACTAATAAAAGATTAGCGGAATACTTGCTTAATAACATTCTCCTATATTGCCCCAGCCATTGAAACGGGCATCTTGCCAGCAGTGACTTGTGCGAGCCCAGCCCCCCCCCCCACACTCCGAAGGTCCAGCCACACCCAAATGTCACAGGTCGTCTGTGTTGTGGTTTCCTGTGTGCCCCCCCCCACAACCCCCCCTGGAGGGTAGGAGCCATGTTTTTGCACCCTGCTTCCCCTGCCTGGTGCGGGCAGGGGTGGGGGGTGGCGATAGTTGACGGACCGAATGCTCCCCGCTTGAACCTCTCGGCGGCTGTGGGAGGTGGGCTCACTTTCCCCAGGCGACACCATGCGGAGGGCTCATGCCCAGCGCCATGCCGCGCAGGAAGCGTGAGAGAGAGCCTCTGTCCCCCTCTCTCAGGCGTAGGGCGGTTGGCCACAGTGTCCCCAGTTTACAGGCGAGTCTGGGGCTGTTGAGGGAAGGCCCCCTGTGTGCTGGGTCTGGATCTCTGACTCAGCGCAGCTGCAACGAAAGGCATCCTGTCTTTTTCCCCCCGATCAGGCTTTTCCCGTCCAGCACCTACTTGCCACGAATCTCTAGTGTGCTTTTCGGCGTGCGCGTGTTTGCAGTATCCTCAGATGCCGTCAGTCCCGGGCACATGTGGCTCAGAAGGGCTGTGGCCAGCGCCAGGCGCCATCCTAGGGCTCCTGGGCGGAGAGGGGGGGTGACAGAAGCGGCCCCGAGGCTCCCCGGAGGGTGGTCTGAGCCCTTGTCCTCATCCCCGGGAGCTAATAGAGCTACGCAGGCGAAGCTGAGGTTTGAAGGCAAAACCCCTTGCTGTGTGTGTCCAACACGTTTGTGGAGCCTCCTGTGCACGAGGCCGGGCCGTGGGCACTGGGGACCGGGAGTGAGCTCGGCAGATGACGCTCCCGGTCCTGGGGAGCTGACGGCAGGAGGTGGGGAGCCAGCCAGCCAGCAGTCGGCTCCTTGTAGGGCCACTGGGGCCGCCGTCTGTACAGGGTGTCGGGAAGGGCCGACGGGGGAGCTCCCTGAGGGCGGGGCATGTGGACGGAGCCCGGGGAGGGGGGAGGGCGTGACATGCGTTATCTAGGGGTGGTGGGGGATGGGGATGACTGAGACCCTCAGAGGAGGTGACAGGTGGCCAGGTCCTAGATGTGCTGAAGGTGCAGCCCATGGGACACAGTCTGAGGTGTGCAAGGCCAAGGTTCGGGCCTGCACGGTGGGAAGAAAGAAGCTGGCATGTGCTGAGGCCGGTTGCTGCCGGAGCTGGCAGGGGGGACACCAGGAGTTGGGGGTTTAAATGCACATTACGCTGGAGATGACCATTAGCCGTCAGGTGGAGACAAAGAGCTTCTTGGCAGACATGTGTCAAGTTCACAGGAGAGGGCCAGACCAAAGGCATAATGGGAAACCATCGGCGTTTCTTGAAGAAATCTAAGAAGCAGCGTGGGGGACCCACGGGCCCCTGAAGGGAGAACCAGTAAATCCTCGCTTGAAGCTCAGAACTTCCGAGTTCATTTCTAAGCCAGCCCTAGACAGCTCCAAACTCTCTTGGCCACGGGACCCTCTTTCCCAAACAAAAGTGTCCTGCGGATCCCCGGTGTAGAAAACAGAGCAGAACCACTCTGTTCAAAGTCGGGGTGTGAGGCCGGGTTCCCCCCCCCTCCCCCCACATCGTCGTCCTTTGCCTCGACACCCCAGCGGTGCAGAGAACCGAGGTAACGTGTAAACAGGACTCAACAAAGCATCGCGTGCAGGCTGCAGCCGGGGCAGACTCTTAACGTGTGTGTTTATTTTCACATGTATGTTGCAAATACAAATGCACAGATAGCTCGTCGAACCTATGATTTCACCGAGCTCCAGGAGGAGGTTCAAAACAAAACAAAACAAAACTCTCCGTCTGAAGGGAATTATTAAGACCGTGAAGACAGTAAAACGGAAGTGGTAACGAAGAGAGCCGTGAATGGTGGGAAGCGGGGGTTAGCAAACTGCTGCCCGGGGGCCAGATCCCGCCCCTGCCTGTTTGCATAAAGTTTTATTGGCACACAGCCACGCCCGTGGCTTTACATACTGTCGTTGAATAATTGCAACAGAGGCGGTATCGCCTGCCAAGCCGAAAATATTCCCCGTCTGACCCTTCGCATCGAGGTTGCCGAGTCCCGATCGAAAGCCAGCCCCTGTAATTTTGCAGCCCAGAGAGGGCCAGTGGCTGCTACAAGGCCACACCTGAAGGACTCCCCATCCCGTGCGCTGCCCGCTGCACCACGCGGCCCGGGCACAGACCAGAGCCAGGCCGTCTGGGCCCAGATCCCGGCTCTGCCCCTCACCCGCAGCATGACCTTGGGCCGGCTCCTTGGCCTCTCTCCGCCTCAGTGTCCTCACCTGTGACCCGAGAGCAACGGCGGAACCGACTCACCGGGGCCGTGACGGTTTCACGAGCACAGACACGCCGAGGGTGGAGACCAGCGCCCCCCACGCGCTGAGCACCGCGGAAGCAATCGCTGCCGTCACCCATCCCCCCAGCGTCAAGGAGAGTCCCCTGTGTCACCCCACCACCCACCACCCAGGAGGCCGAGCGCTCTGGCTCAGCGGCGAAATAAGAGGGGCTCTGCGATCTAATTAGAGCCTCGCCAGAAGCCAGGGCTCCGTCCCCTCCAGCTTCCTTAATAAACCCCACTTCCCCTTAATTGCAGCTTTCATGAAAACGATCCGCTGGGGCCTCAGCGCCCCGTCCTTGGGCTCAGGCCAACAGCAGGCATTTTTCTGCAGATTTCCGGGCGGCAGCTGCTTCCGCCTTCCCCAGGAGCTGTCAGGAGCCCTCCCGTCTCCCGGTCCCCGAGAAGATTCCAGGCGATGATACCGCTGCCTCCTCTGATGCCCGCGTGCCACCCTGCAGTGGGCAAAGCCCTCGCAGCCACCAGCTCGGCCGAGTCACAAGGCGGAGACTTGTCGCCTTCGTTGCACCAGTGGGGAAACTGAGGCTTGGGGAAGCGAAGTGGCGAGTATTCCGGGAAGGTGCCAGATGGAGGCAGGCCGCTTGCCAGGCGCGTGCCGTGGCGGCCGTGGCACCGTCTGGGCCGTCGTCTCGTCGTCCCCTTGGCTTTGCGGAAGAAGGGCGGAAGCTGGATACGCCGGGAGCCACGTGCACGGTAGCCGACATCACTGCTTCCGTTCGCGGTTCTCAGGGCTGGGACGTGGCGCTGAACAGGTTGGGGCCAGAGCCCATAACCCCCTCCGGCTCCTGGCGTGTCACTTCCCAGTATGGCAGGACCAGGCTGCAGGACCGAGGGCCAGGGAGAGGCCAGCCCAGACAGCGTCCACAGCCCGGACGGTCTCGCGGCGCTTCTGGCCGGAGCAGGGCCACGTGGGAGCCAGATGCCCCACGAAGGCGCGGGGTCCTCGTGCTCCAGGAGCAGGGGAGCGAGTGCGGGAAGCCCGTACGTTCTCAGACCCAAGCACCAGTTGTCAGCGCAGATCCCCAGAGAGACCCATGGGTGTCGCTTCCGCGTGAAGACGTGTTTGCTGCTGCCCCACTGGCCACAGTAAGTCACGTGGCAGAGCCCTCAAGGGAGGGGACTCCCAAGAAGCATGGACGTGGGGTAGGGCGGCAGGCGGTGGAAAGTCGGGGCTTGGATGCAGTCCCTCCCCCCCACACCCTTCCTTGGACACCGTCTACCACCTAGATGAGTGGGGCGGCCTCCCTCCTTTTTTCACCCCCATCCCGGCTCCGGGGCTCTCCCCGGGGGGCCTCCGTGGGTTTGTCACTGCTCCACACTTCCCTCACTGCCTAGTCTGTCACCACCCAGACGCCCTTTCAGGGCAGGGACCTGGCCTTGTACCCAGTAGTGGCCAGCAGGAGAGGCACCTGCTAAGGATTCCCAGGGATCCAAGCCGGCCCTGGTCTGGCCTCTTGAACAGGCCGTTCAGAGTCTCCGTGGCCAAAACCAGGGAAATCCCGGTCGCGCAGGAGCCTGTCTTCTCACGTTGGAAGCTTTCACGTCGCTGGGGGACCCAGGTGGCACTCACCAAACCCCCGGGTGAGTGGACCATCGAGTTCCTCCGCTCCTGCTGGAAGGTTCTGTGTTCCTTACCTTCCCTGCACGCTCTGGTCTATCCTGCTTCATCATCACAGCCAGGCGGGCCACCAGCAGGTGCCCTCCAGCCAGGCAGCCTCAACCCTGATCCTCCCCAAAGCCCGCCAGCCCCCTCCCCTCCGTGCAGGGCGCCCTCAGCGGGCCCGCATTCCCCAGTTGCGTCTGCTCAGCTTGGCCCGGAGACAGTCCTCAGCCTCCCTTCAGAAGGTACCCCGGGGTTCTTGGGAGCCCGATCTGGTCCATTCTGGTTCCCAAGACTCCCGTCGTTCCGAACCCCACTTTCTCTGGAAGCGTTAGGATGCAGAAACCGGAGATTGGGAGTTAGCCTCGTTTCTCTGTGTCGCGGCTCCTCTGCCATCCCCAGCCCCCTGCTCTGGCCGCGTGGCCCCAAATCAGGGACAACAGCACCTCCCGCCTCTCCCCCCGGGTGGTGTGGCCGCGCTTCTGGGCGGACTGGAAAGCGGGTCCTCCTGGGTCCTGCTTGGAGCCCGTGCTTGGACTCGTTAGCACCCGAAAAGCGGTCCCAGCCCCATCCGTTCAGCCTCCACTCAGCAAAGCTGTTTCCAGAACGAGGGAGGAGAGGACCGTCGGCATTTTTACCCTCTCTGAGTTGACTGTCAAGTATTTATTTTCAACTGCGTCTTGCCTGGGAGTCTTGGCTCCTGGAGCGAAAGCCACTGGACCCTCCAGAGGAGGGTACTTGCCAGAAACCCAAGCCCTTGGGGGGGTGAGAGGTGAAGGGCCCAGAAGCACAGGCTGGACAATCACCCAGCCCGGATTCTGCTTTCCCGGTCTTGAACCTCTGCATCTGCTTCCTCTGAAAATAGAAAAGACCGTCCCTCCCCGGGGGTCCCAGGGCCCCGGAGGGTGGGTGCCAAGCCGCAGCCCAAGGCCTGTTCCCTGGGAAACGCACCGCGGCTCTGCCCCCAGCTCCAGAAACGCCATGTAGTCTGGGGTGCTTTGCAGTGTGTGTGCGGGGACTGTTGGGTGCACCGTGAGGACAGTAACGGGGGTCTCGTGCAGATGTGGGTGCTGGGAAGGGGCTTCTGAGAAGCGGGGTCCCACCCGCAGTGGGGGGGCGGGAGGCAGCCAAGCAAAGGGGAAGAGGGGAGTGGGGCACGGCCTGTGCGAGGCTGCTGTGGTGGGGGCTTGGAGCCTGGCCGCCGGCCCCCTCCCACCCCAGCCCCCAGAACCCGTCCAGACTGGAAAGCCCTGCTGGCACCTTCCGGGCCCGGCCACCGCTGTCGGCGGGGGGGGGGGGGGGGGGGGGGGGGGGGGGGGCGGGCGGGGGACCTCTGTCAGCCAAGGGCCGCTCCCAGGGCACCGTGCTGTCCCCGGCTGGGGGCCACCGCCGCGTGTCAGGGCTGCTCAGGTCCCCGCGGCCCCCAAGGCGGGGAGTCACGTGACAGCCGGCTGAGGTTTCAGATGCATCCACTCATGAATATCAATCAGGCCTGGTAATTCACAGTTAGTGGGATCCAGATTGACTAATAAGGAAGGCTTTCACCCCAAACTGGGTCCGGGAAAGGAGAGTGGCAGCGGCAGGCAGGTGTGGGCGCGATGTGACCGGAATTGGAAAGCCTGACATTGGAGCCGCGGGCGGCAGGGTGGCCCGAGGCCCCTAGCGCTCTCGGGGAGCAGGCGTCCCGCACGGGCAGCAGCCAGCACCCCCGGGGGCGCGGGGAGCAGGCTCTGGGGAAGCGGGGGGAGGCGAGGCCGCCTTTCAGGGATGCCACAGCCCACCTGCGTGTCGCCGGCATCTGGGGTGTGGGGCCCCCGCAGGTTCCCATCCATCCCGCTGGGTACCGGGCAGCCGTGGGGTCCAGCCGGCACCCCCAGCCGAGACAGGAGGCCAGGGGCAGAACGTCCCAGGGGGACCGTGGCCCTCCTGGTCCTGGAGAGCAGCACCCGGAGTCCCGGGTGGAGCCCAGTCCCCTTCTGAGCACTTGCGTGGGTGCCCGTCTTCTGCGTGCGCCCCGCAGCCCGAGGTCGGGGAATCGGGGTTAAGGACAGCCACGGGAACAGGCCGCACTCCGGCGTGAGATCCAGCTGTACTCTTACAAGCTCTGTGGCCCTGGGACCGAGTCACCTGGCCTTTCTGTGCCTCCGTCTCCTTTAAATGGGACGAGAACACCCACCTCAGAGGATCCGCTAAGCTGTGGCCCCACTACAGGGGGGCCTATGGACCAAAAGGGATGTGTAAAGCCCTGGCACACCGTGGACGTCCAGCGAGGGTCACCTCCCTCCCGCGGCCTCCCTCGTTCCGGTTTTCTCCACCGTCCTGATAAGAGGCCGTCACCATTGCTGCCCTAAGCACAGATGGCTCAGTTCACCCACCAGCCCGCTAGAGGGGCACCGCTTCTGCCGTCCCGATCTGCAGTGAGGAAGCGGAAACTCAGAGAGGTTAGGTGCTTCTCCCGAGACCACACAGCCCCGCGGCCAAGCCGGAGTCGGCGTGTGCTCTTCACCTCTCCACCTCCAGACTGCGCCACGCAGCCTGCCTGCCAGGTCTCCGTCTGCCCGTCGTCGTCTCCCAAATGCGGAGACACGGCCCTGCGTCGACCGCAAAAGGCTCTGAGCCCGTTCCTGCTGCCCCTCTCCCTCGCGCACCAGGGGGAGCGTTTGGATTGTTAACGGGGCTTGCAGGGGCCTGCACGGTACACCTGCCCCGCGTCCTTGCCTGGCCTGGTGAGCCGCCGTGGTGCCACAGCCCCCCTTGCTGGGACAGCCGAGTCCACCCTCCCAGCCCGTCCTCAGTCGGTGCAGAAGTAACACCAGTCCCCTGAGTCCCGGCAGGAACGGTGTTCTGTCTCCAGAGGGAAAGGCGGTTCTGTCGGGGACTGTGGTCGACCCGGACTCGGGGCTTGAGAAGTTCGGGGCCCACATTAGAAGCCCCTGCAGGCCTCCGGACACACCGTCGACAGATTCTCGGGGCTCCGCTCTGAGTCCTAGTGCCTCGGCCATCTTCCTTTGAGAGCTAAGTCCTCGGCCCTGGGGATTTCACGATAAAAAAGCTGAATGATCAGTTACAGAGTCCTCACTGCAGCCCAGCGACCCCTGCAATCTGCGGTTTCTCCCCATTCTGCAGTTGAGCAAATAGAGGCTCAGGGACCCCCCTCCCCCGCCCCCCAAAGTCACTCAGCTTGGAAGAAAGAAGACCGTCTGGTCTCCGTGCCTTTGAGCCCAGCGCATTTGTTCATTCATAAGACACGAGCACCTTCCCTGGGCCAGGCCCTGGGGTCCGCAGGGAGGAGGGCAGACCCAGCCCCTGCCCTGCAGAGCCCACAGGCGAGGCGGGGAGCGGACGGGCCAGCCGTGGCAGACAGAACACTGACGTGCCCGTGCGTCCTGGGAGCGAGAGGTTAGGTGCTTCGCCCTGGCGTCTGAGGGGACGCGGGTGCGTGTCCCCGTGGTCGTGTGTGTGGACGGACAGGACAGCCGTGGACACGGGGCTCTGTGGTCGTCGGGAGCTCGGCCTCAGCCCTGGGAGGGCAGTGTGGCGGTCGCCAGCGCTGCATCTGTGCACCCGGCAGCGGCCAGGACATGTCCTCCAGGCCGTCGTCCCCAGCACACCGGCTCGCGCCCAGCGCCTCGCACGTAGTAAGTGCTCAGTAAACAACAGCCACGGTGATGGTGGGTGTCGCTCCTGCTCTCCTTGATCCTTCAGGAGAATCACATGCCCCCGTGGGGAATGGATGAGCCGCCTTGCCACCAACTGATGACCGTCGTTCGCGCCTTAAGGGCCCCGCCATGCCTCTGAGATGTTGGGGCGGGGGGGGGGGGGGGGGGGCGCGGCAGTGAGGGTTGGCCAGCGCGGCCCTCCGCCTCCCCCGAAACGCCGCGGAGTTTCTCATTTTCCCCTTGAGCGGTTTCACCTGCAGCGAAGGCTGGCCGGCTGGAGACCCAGGCCCGGGGAGGGAGGCGGCTGAGGGGACCCAACACCGTGCCCTTCCCCCTCCCCCCCCCCCGAATACCCAGAAAGAGCCCGAGGGAGAAAGTGAGTGAGAAATGCGAGCCCCGGACCCGGCGGGAGTCTACCAAATACATAAA
The DNA here is from genome assembly GCF_046562875.1 of Panthera onca. Lineage (NCBI taxonomy): Eukaryota > Metazoa > Chordata > Mammalia > Carnivora > Felidae > Panthera > Panthera onca. The sequence continues at coordinate 9,948,982 of NC_138350.1, read as the reverse complement.
TAGGCCCAGCATTTAGATCCCGCCCGGTTTGCATCTGGACGTTGGCAAACCGGACAGCAGACTGCACGGAGACAACCTGTTCTGGCTCCTCGTCTTTGGAAGCAGAGGTTGGCCTTCGGTTCGTCTCCCTAAAACGGGGGTCAGCCGCTTTCGCCGTGTAGGATCCTCGGACACGGCCCCCCGGAGTCCGATCATCTTTCACTGATAGGCGCTGTGTGCCTTAGAAATGCTTCTATGGAGAACTTCCCCGGAGCCGGATGCTTCTTACCAAAGGCCCTCCCTGACCGTGTGAGCGAGGGCTCGTGTGCAGAAACTAAGGCTCAGAGAGGTGTGGCAGGTTGTCCACGGTTGTGCGGTCCGGAAACAGCAGAGTGAGGCTTCGAGGCCCGGGGTCTGAGTGCAAAGCCAGCGCTTTCTGCAGAAGCCACCCAGACGGGCCGAGGCAGCGAGAGACAAGACCTCCTCATGCCCGTTCTCTCGGAAGCCTATCCGGCCTGGGCTCCAAGCAGCCACTGGCCCGCCTGGCCCCTCGCTCTAATTCAGCACGGGCAGGTGGAATGAGGCCGTCTGGTGGCTGTAGGCCCAGCCTCGCAGGCCCTCCCATGGCTCCCCCCCCCCCCCCCCCCCCGTTAGGACTCGGGTCAGATCTGAGGCGCGGCCTTCCAGGCCGGGCCGCCCGGAGTCCCGTCTTGTGGGGCCTCAAAGCATCCAAGGCCTCAAGGGCCAAGCCCCACCGGACCCCTGCCCACCGTTGTCCAACCGTCTCCAGCCTCCGTGAGAATCCCCTCCGGCTCAGGGCTCATCCTTACCCGTCCCCTATTGTTATCTCCTGGTTTCTCCTCAGATGTGACCTCATCTAATGTGACCCTCCCCCTGGGTACAAAATACTTTACCCCCCAACTCTGTTTCATTTTCTTCCGCGCATTTGCCCCTCTCTGACATAGTTGCTGTTCCTTTGTTGTCTGTTCCTCCTGCTGCCCCCAGCCAGAAATTTCCATGAGGGCAAGCGTGTTATTGGTCCCTGCTGAGTCCCCTGAGCCCAGAACAGCTCCGGGGGCAAGGGCGCGTCGACCCTGAGCTACTGACTCTCTCAGGTCGGCAGAGAGCTTCTGGTTTAGTCAGAATGCCCCTGAGAGGTGAGTCTTCTTTCCCCTTTGACAGAGGAGAAAACTGAGGCCCCGGGGCTGGGTGTCCCCCCCCCCCCCCCCACCAATGCCCCAGCGCAGAGCTCTCGACCTCCAGAGGCTCTGGCCACAGGACATTTTCTCCGCCTCGAAGGAGGGAGGTCCGAGGAGGATGAAGGGGAATAAAATCAAATGAGAACTTGGAGAGTTGGGTTGGCCGGCGTGGCTCCGGGGCCCCAGGCGGGGTGGCGGCCGCGGGGTCTGGGGGTTTGCTGGAGGACGGCCGGCTGAAGGCTCATCTCGCCTTAGTTAGAATGCAGCCGTTAGATCCTGCCTGCTCTCTGATGGCTGGGAGTGATTGACACTTACAAATTACCCAGCCGAAAGTGTCGAGTCTTTGACCCCTGAGTAACATCTTTGGCAAGCCTGAGATTTGCCAGCATTTTGTCATCTAATTACTACAAATCCCTTGAAAATTCACTGGCTGGTGAATTTTTAATGCGGGGCAATTTCAATGTGATGCATTGCCCAGATGGGTTCTTGCATTTCTCACCCCTCTCTCCCCCTCGCTTCCCTCTTCTCTCCTTCTCTCCCTCTCTCCCTGTCTCCATCCGTCTCCGCGTTAACTTTGCTGACCTCACAAACTTTCGGGTGAGCTGCGGCCAGAGGGTGTGCCGTCCACGTTCTGTTCCTCAGAGAGGCGCGCACGGGCCGGTCTCCAGACAACATGGGGGTCTTCCTTCTCCCCACCCCCCTGCCCAGACCTCCCCGCCTGGCGCGACAGAGCCTCCTTCACCACACCTTGCGTGCGGGCGCTTTCCCCGGGCAAGAGGGCCGGTGGGTGTTGGCGAGGTTGGTCGCTTTCACGCCAACCTTTTCACGCAAAGCAGATGTCTCGCCCACGATTATTGTTATTATTATTTTTAACCTCATTCTTTAGATCCTCGGATGATGGAGCTCACCAGGGCAGGGAAGAGACGGCTGCCTTTTTCGGAGCAGAGGACAGACCGCGCCTTCCACTTGGCATACCTGGATAGACCGGAGGGGGAAGCCGGATTCTCTCTGTCCCAGCGCCACATGGACACAGCCTCCCACCACCCCCCAGCCCCATGCTGCAGGCTGATCCCAGAAATGCAATGCACAGGAAGCCGGGACTTAGGACCCGTTGCCCACAGAAGCAAAACTGTCTTCGAACCACGACTGGAAGGTGGCCTGTGAGCGAGAAATCTGGCTCGTTCCTGCACGGTTCTCAAATACTTCCTACTCCTTTTCTCCCTTCACCTTTTATATGTATATTGGATTCCTATTTCTAAATGCGAAAACAAGATGCCTTTTGAACTTCGTCCCCAGAACAGCCCTCCGCGTGGACATTTTCCTCGTTGACAACTCGGAGGGCGAGAACCATGGCCACAGCCGTGTTCTCGCCGTTGACCTCATAGAGATAAGTCCCTTCCAGCCACCTCCGCCAGCCCCTCTCCACCCCTCCTCCCTTCCCCCTATTCAGGGAAACGAGGTTTTGCTTTTCAGCCCCATTTCTGGTTACATATGTACATGGCTGATAAAATATTCCGCCTCACCCCTTCTCCCCGTGGGACCCGCCGTCTTCCGGGGAAAGGGTTTGTATGACAACGGCCACGACAGCCTGTGTGTCGCCTGGAAACCGCGGTGGGGGCCGGATCGCTCTCTCTCTGGCTCGTCTTTATTCAGATCCCCTCTCCGGGTTCTGATAACGGCATCGCTGGAGAGGAGAGGCCTGGACCTCCTCTGCGGGTTCCGCCCGAGGCCCAGACGGCGGCCCTCCCTCCCCTGACAGAGGAGAGGCTACTGAGGTCCCTGGTGTTTGTTGCCTGGTATCTCCCCTCCCCCCCCCCCCGCCCCCACATCCTTCACCTGGGGCCACCCACGCACGCAGAGTGGGCAGATGTCCCGGCTGTGGATGCCCAGTGCGTGAGCTCACCCTCCCCGGACGCCTTCGAAAGTTGGGGCCAGAGCCGAATTTGGGTGGGGGGAGGTCTCGAAGAAGCAACCTCGGCTGGATGGATAGACCCCAGCAGTCGGAGAAAGCACTGGGCCCCTTGCAGGGGGAGGGGATGTCATGGCTGCTCGAGATTGTCCAGGAGGGAAGAGGGTGAAAAATGGTCTGAGGCTCCACCCAGAGGGTTCTGGAAGTATTTGGACACCAATTCCCATTTCTCTGTCCGTCCACCCACTTGGTTGTCTTAACGTCTCCTTGCACGAGTCACCGATGTTCTGAGATCCAGAGTATTCTGGAGGCAGAAGGCAAGGGAAGAGGGAGGTGTCCTTAAACGTCTTCCCGACCTCCTTTTACAAAACACAGCAGCTCACTTTGCTCTGAGTTCCCAGTGGCAGGGCCATCACACGAGCGCGTTGGGAAAGCCACGCCCGCGGTGGCCCCCCTCTTCCAGAGGCTTCCAGAGGGCCTCGCCTCGGGGGAGCAGGTGTTTGCAGAGCTCCGTGATGGGCCGGGCCCGGGGCTGCGCCCTGAGAGGCAAGGCCACCGCCCTTGTGCTGAAAAGAGCTTCCAGTCGGGTGTGGGGTTAATAAGACCAGAATGAATTGAATAAACTTCACACGGGAGGTACAGCGTCTTCTGGAAGATGGGAGGAGAGTGTGGTTCAGACATGAGAGCATCAAGCATTTAATAAGCGCCCACTGGGTGCTCGGCACTGGGATGGTAAAGGCGAGGGACCGGGCCCTGCCCTGGGAGGGTCAGCGTTCAACAAAAACGACCTTTGCACAGGGATGACGCTTAGGAGGGGGCAGCAAGGTGGGAGGCGGCCGGGGCGTTGAACAGGCAACCACAGTGGCCTTCGTGCCAAGTACCCACGCGCCCCCTGCGACCCCCGGGCGGGGGCTGGGTGCTCCCCCAAGAAAGGTGTGCAGGTGCCCTGCGTGTGAAATGCAGCCCGGTCCCCCCGTGCCGTGGCCCCATCCTCATGAGCCTGCGACACTGCGCCCACGTGGAAAGAAATGCGTCTGGGCCTATAAATGAGTCACGGCAAATGACTCGTTCCATCCTCCGACCCCTGGTGCTGCCCGTCCAGCCTCATGGTCCGGGAAGGAAGCCCAAAGGCCGGTGAGAAGCCATGAAAGCGCCCTTATCACGCCTCAGAATTCCTCGGCTCTTCTCTCCTTGTCCCATTTTACTGTGCAGCGTGTGGATGTGTGAGCGCGCACACACGCACATTCTGTTCCTAACGACGGCGCCGTTCGGGCCATTTCAGGTCCCGTATTTGAGCCGTAGCCCCCGCCTGCCGATTGGTACCTGCCGGCAGACTTTCAACGTTCCTTTCCTTCCACTTACTCATTCAGCAAATACTTGCTGAGACCCTGGCACCGTGCTTCGCACGGGGACGTTACCTGCTGAAGCCTCGTGGGAGCACAGACGCTAAACCCGGAACGAAGGGATAATACAATTTCAAGCAGCGGTGAGAGCCAGTGGGCAAAGGGCCGGCTCGGCTGGCGGTGGTGGCCTGGGAGGCCTTGCCCCGGGGAAGTGACTTTTAAGCCAAGAGTCGAGGCCAGAAAGGAAGCCGACCCCGGAGGCGGACTGCAGCATCTTGGGCGGAGACCAGCACGTTCAAAGGTCCGGAGGCAGACGGACCATGTGGTTAAGGACTGAAAGCTGGATGACGGAGGGACGGAGTGGACAGGTGCCCGGCCACGCAGAGGCCACTGTAGAGGGCTTGCTGTTCATTTAGACAAGAAAGGTAAAGGGTGCAACAGTGAAGCGTGGGAGACGGGGTGAAAACAGGATGTGGCAGACGCCGCGGGAAAACCGGTGGTTCCCAGCCCGTCCGTCCGTGTTGCCTACCGGGCACCGTGGCAGCTAGAGGCGTGGGAGACACAGTTCTAGCCAATCAGACCCAAGCAGAAATCTGGTAGCTTTCCAGCAGAAGGTTTTGTTCTCCTGATAAAAGGGGTAGGGAAACTGCAGGCCCTCCCTCGCTCCTCCCCACTTCTTACTGCCTTTGATTTAGATGTGATGCCCGGAGCTGCCGCAGCTATTCTGCCACCTTGAGGGAAAGGCCGTGAGAATTGCAGAGACAGGCAGGCCGTTGAAAATCCGCACCAGCAACCTCCAGATTCTTCGGTACATTGGAAGAATAGTCCCCGTCCGTCTTTAAGATACAATTAGTTGGTTTTTGTGTTATTTGCCAAAAGAATGCCCAGGCTGGTACACAGGGTAAGGAACCGGGGCCGGAGAGAAGTGAGTGGGTGTGTCTGGTTTCGAAAGCCACAGCCTTGAGATTCTGAAATGGAGCGCCCTGTGTGGAAGAACCATCTTTGACGACACGATGAACCTGCTGTTTACTTGAGTGCGGAATGTTCGCTGTACGAAACCAAGAACTGCTTCAAGTCCCCTCCTTACTGGGAAGGGCTAAAGGGAAGCGAGTCCAGCTAGACACGGATCCTTATTCTCCGTGCAGCCCTCAGTTCACCCAAGAGCAAGTTGGGTGGGCAGACGTCGCCGTGTGAAAAAGACTGCTTTCTGGGGTTCAATTCACGGGATCGTTGAATGGAGGTGGGGAAGGAGCCAAGGGTGGTGGAAAACAAACAGGAGGGAGAGAGAGGCGAGAATGTTCCGGCACAAGCCCTGACAGGGCCCACGTGCTATCCCCCTGGGTCTCCAGAGTTGGGAGGCACGTCGGGACAAACGTTCTGTGCAATAGGAGAGAAAAATGGCGAGAATGTGCAAATTCTTGATGCAGAAGAAGACAAAAAAAAAAAGGACATGTATTCCGTGTTTTTTTTGTTCTCTCAAGAGGCCCATTCTTAAGCAGAAAGGTGCATTGAAATGGAAATCGTACAACGACCACCGACTCCAGATACCCTGGCATGGAGGGAGGCCTCAGTGGCGTTGCACGAGAGGCGATGAGTGTGTGAGCCCTGGTTCCCAGTACCCAGCAGCAGGCCAGTCCCAGTCCCGACCCCTTAATCCACTCCCTGACCTGAGGTCGAGGGCCAGCGGGGCCAAGAGAAACCGTCACACGGCTCTCTGCCTAAGCTCTGCGGCACAATGGCAGGCAGTCCGCAAACATTTGTTGAAGACCCACGGTGTGCCTGCTGCCCCGCGGGCCGGCCCGTCTACGCCCGGAAAGTTCCAGGCGTGGCGTCCATGGGGACGCCGATCTCTTCTCAGCAGCAGGACGGGTGACTAGACCGTGGCGTGGACGAATCTCACCGACGGTGCCCAGTGGGTGGAAGGCGCCAGGCACAAAATTGCTGCGCGACTCCACTGCCCTTGAGGGGAGCCCGCCGACGGGCTGCAGACGTCCCCGCGCCTTGATCTGGGTGGCGGTCGCGCAGGGGTTTACACGGGTAGAAATGCGGTGAGATGTGCCTTTTGTCTAAGCTGTAGCTCCAAAAACAAATAAAGAGGCCACAGATACCCACGTGCGTATGTAATCCAATAGTCAAGTCTGTTGTGTGATTTATCCTGTTTTACCTGGATGCGCGTTAGAGTCCCCTGGGGAGTTTTTGAAAGACATACACCTTGACCCCACCCCAAGAGATTCTGTAATGGCTCATCCGGGACAGTGGGGGCATCTCAGAACTCCCGGCTAAGTTTCTGGTTGTTGAGTGTGGGTTTTTTTTTTTTTTTTTTTGGTGTTGGGTTTTTTTTGCTTTTTATGGTGTCCGTTTTGTTTTTGGGGTGTGTGTGTGTCTGTGTGTGTGTGTTTAACAGGCATTGCAGGTGTCCCCCGGTCATTTTGATGGGTAGCAACCCTGGGCTCTGGGACTTCTGTCTCAAGGGTGACCCTAGCCCCCCCCCTCCAGGTGTTCACTGTCTATTAGAGGAGACAAGATCCCAGAAATAACCAAAAGTTGGGATTGTCTCTGCTCCAAGACATCTCAGGAAAGAAGTTGGCATAGACCTTGTGTCAGAGGAGATAAGGCTTTGTGGATAAAACGGACACGTCCAGTTGGACAGGTCACACCTAAGCAGACGGAGAGGGCACGGACAAGCATTCCAGGGTGGAACGGCACGAACAGGGGCACAGAGGCAGACCAGCCTCGGGAGCATGAAGAGCTCTACCTGCCTCTTCGGGGTCCAGTCCAACTGGAATCCTCTTCTGGATTCTTCACCTCCCATGACCTTTGTACATCTCTGCAGAGGAACTGCCCTGTCTGCAAGTCTAACTCCCTATTAAACCGTAAGCACCACCCCCCCCCCCCCCCCCCCAGATACCATGATGGCCATACTTTTGAACCACCCAGCTTCTGACCCAATTTCTTGCCTGGAGAGGGAGAGAGAGGGATATCGTTTCCAACAGAGAGCTGGGAAGTCAGGCCGAAACTTGTGCCAGATAGACCTTCCCCCAAAGCCACGCCGCTCGTAAGGGCTACTCAGGATCAGGTGCCGGACATCATCCGTTTGCATCTGGCCCCAGATCTGGTCTCCACCGTTCACCCCGCTCCGTGCCCAGGAGGCTGGCCCAGGTGGAAGGCGTCAAGGGACTCCCTTTCAAGGATCAAGTTGTGTTTGGCCCCGGGGGAGGCCCTGACAGAAGATGGGAGGCCGGAGGGGAAAGAGGTTGGGCCATTAATTTGCCAGACCCCCGGCTGGCGGGTCACCCGGGGTTGACTGGTCCCCCCGCCCCCCCATCAGAGGCCCCAGTGTCTGGCTGGCAGTGGGCACCATCAGCGACAGCAATGCTTTGTTCTCTATTCATTACCATCCCCCTACGGAGACCCCTTCGACTCCTTCCTGATGACTCCCCCACTGCTGAAATCGCAACACCGCAGACCTACTGGGTGTCTGTTTAGGTATGCATGTTTATGCTTCAGACATCAAAAGGTAAGTTCGTTTCGTCTCCCATTTTTTGCCCCTTTGGGGGTGATGTGGACCCCACTGAGAAGGCACGAGCTCTCTGGGCGCCCTACCTCCGACAGCCGACTTGTAATGGCTCCCCACCGTCGCCAGTCCCGAGGCACTTCACCCCTCTTCGTGGTGCCTCTTCGCCTCGCCCACACCTCTGTTCCCTTGTTAAGCCCTCCTTAATTACCATTTCCTGCCTGCCCCCCGCCCCCGCTGGAGGGAGATTCGGTGACTGAGCCCACAGTCCACCCCGAAGCAGGGTGTGAGAGTAGACAGTCACCCCCCAACACGCACACCCAGATCCTATTCATCCCCAGACCACCACCCCTCCCGTCTGGAGGCTGGCATGGCTTGTCCCTCTCACGGCTCACCCCCCCACCCCGAGACCCTGGGACTTGCAGGTGGAGGAAATGCCCCAGCCGCACAGCACAGCCGTGCTTCAGCACCTCGTTGCTTCCCAAGAACATTCAGCGTTTCCTCAGGTGCACAGAAAGCGCGCCCCTTTCTCAGGAAGTGTCGGGAACATAGGGGAACAGAGCCGTTTAGCCTCTTTCCAAGGCCGATGGACCCCCTCACTATCAGCCTCCAGCCCGCAAACACAGTGGAGTCTCACGTGTCGACCCGCAGCCCTCCGAACGTGTTCTGTTAAGAAAAAGATTTCCTATATTACACAATCCATGCTGGTTGGCCAAGGAACTTTCCTTCCTATCCCCAGCTGCCTTCAAGGTCCTGCTTGGGGTTCACACCTAACCTGTCGCCCCTGAGGATGCTTCTTGGCAAGCGTCTCTTCCTGATGGGAGAGCCAGTGTCTGCACTTTGGACCCTGAGTCTTGTAATGTCGTAAGCCCACCCTGACAGGCACGGGAGCCCTTTCCTCCCCCGGAATCCTCAACTGCCTCTTTCCTGGATCCACCTGCTTCTCCATTTCTGCCCTCCTGGTAATCAACCCAAATGTTCTTTCTGCCCAGCAGAGCTAATGATTTGGTGCCCCTTCAGGCTGAGAGCCACTGAAGAGATTTGCTCAGCATCGTTTTAAGGAGCAGCAGAGAGCTTCCTGGGGAGACGGTAAGAATGAGTGCCCCCTGGTGGAAGAAAGAGCTCGGCCTCTCCTACAGGAACCACTGCAATTCTGCTCCGGCTCTGAACTTGCATATCGTCCTCAGCAAAGCAGTGGCTTTGCCATTAGTTACTAGACACATGGTCGTACGAAGGCAGTTTAGCAAACATCTTTGTTATGTGAAAAAACTCCTTGGGGATCACCCTCCCTACTCCAAGAGCCTTACAGTGTCCAGAGCTATTTGAGTCTCCCCCAACAAGAGTTCTAAAAAACACTGTTTTCTCCTTATTATTACATGTCTATCGCTGATTGTATGACCTCTAGGGATGGCTGTCCTGGCTAGGGTCCAGTTGGCCTGATCCTTTTTTTTTTTTTTTTTTTTTTTTTTGGAGACAGAGATAGAGAATCCCATGAGGGGCAGAGAGAGAGAGGGAGGGAGGGAGAGAGAGAAGCAGGGCTCACCTGAAGCGGGGCTCAAGCTCACCCGATGTGGGAACTCTTGACTTGTGAGACTTGTGGGACTTGAACTCTTGAATTGTGAGATAATGACCTGAGCTGAAGTCAGATTAATGACTGAGCCCCCGGGCACCCTGGCCTGATCCTTGATCTGCCCCTTTTGCCTGACCCTGGCCTGCTTTACCTGCCACACGCCCCAGGATGCTCCTTCGCCAAAGCCACCACCATTCTCTGGGTTAGAGTCAGAATCTTCTCGGCCCCTTCTCTCTCAACCAGTTAAGTTGGTAGGGCAGCAGTTCTCAAATTTTTGAGTCTCAAGACCCCTTTCCACTCTTTTTTTTAAAAAAAACTTTTAATGTTTTTTATTTATTTTTGAGAGAGAGAGTGAGAGAGAATGCCAGCAGGGGAGGGGCAGAGAGAGAGGGAGACACAGAGTCCGAAGCAGGCTCCAGGCTCTGAGCTGTCAGCACAGAGCCCGACGCGGGGCTGGGACCCACGAACTGCGAGATCACGACCTGAGCCGAAGTCGGACGCTCAACTGACTGAGCCACCCGGGCGCCCCAATTCCTTTCCACTCTTAAAACAGTAAGGACCTCAAAGAGATGTCATTTATGTGGGTGCCATCCATTAATAGGTACTGTTTGTTCAGCAGTTAAAACTGAGACATGTAAAGATACTTAATTCATTTAGCAACACTACCAATAAACTCAATTACATGTTAACGTAATGTATTTCGTGGAAAGCTCATAATATTTTCCAAGCACTACACTGAATGTGGGGACGGGGGCAGCACGGCTTCTCCTTTCCGCAGACCTGGGGTGCCTGACTCTCCGTTCTCACGCCTGCTTCCGCAATCTGATGCAGTCCGTTGTTGGGGTTGAGCACACTGTGGTCCCACATAGGGCAAGGTAGAAAAGGAGGGGCCTGCAAAGGGTCCCTGGGACTCCCAGCCTCCTCGGAACGCTGCCTGAGAGCGTTCAGATCCCAGTCCCCAGGACCACCCTGTGTACCTGATAAAAATGGAAGTTCTCTGCCAGGAAGGAACACTGTTTTCAGTGGTCGCAAAAGGGGTGGGCACGTGCGTCATTTCAGGGGCCACGCCAACCCCGCGAGGCTCACCTCTGACCTCCAAGTTGCAGCCACAGGTTGGGGGAGAGGGTACAGGAGAGTTGCTTTGCCGCAAAGCCCCACAGTTGCTTCCAGAACGAAAACACAGCCTCCTCCAGTCCACTCAGTGCAAAGCCAAATCCAGAGCTAATAATAATAACAGCAGCTATTACCTGGGGGGATATTATCTGCCACGCCAGACGCTATACGTGACTAACACACACCATCCCAGTTTGTCCTCCCAGGAGCCCTTAATGCTGTTACTGTGTCCATTTTACAGATGGTGAAACTGAGGCCCAGAGAGGCAAGGTCACATAGCAGAGCCAAATTAGCCCAGCATATGCTGGCCACTACACCCTTCAAGTCCAGTGCTAGTGGCTTTACAACTGGCGCGTGTGTGTGTGTGTGTGCATGCACATCTGCGTTTTTATAATCATGGCGTTTGCACGGAGAAGTCTGGAAAAAAATGGACACCAAATCATTAGCAATGGTTACTCACAAGGTTGAGGAAACAGATGGGCCTTCCCTTGCTGAGCCTTTGCTTGTAACGTTTGAAGCTTCAAATCAGAAAAATTAAACAGAGATTTTTTTGGAAAGTCAAAAATACTCTCCTTGCTGACGCGTGGGGCATGTGGCCGTGTGTGTGTGCGCGTTGGATGGTGGGGCAGGGAGAGAAACTTCCAGAAAGCCGCAAGCTGGGTGGACAGTTGCCCGGGTCCTGGGCACCGTGAGGCTGGCCTGTCAGATGACGCGGGGGCACTCACGGGTGACCCACAACCAAGCTGTTTCGCCCCGAAGTCCTCAAGGTGGGCACCCACGTGTGGGTGGGCATTGAGGTGCACCCAGAAAAACCGCCCGTACCCCATCCGCCGAGGACAGCTGGACACTTCTGGGGCCACAAGCCTTGCCTTCTGGGATGCCCGCCATCATCCCGCGAGTACGAACCCCCCTCGAAGTCCCCGGGGCTCACAGGACAGGAGATTTTCATTTTCACCCGGGAGACAGCCTGTCTGTCGGATAGCTAGGAGACTCCTTCTATTTTTTTTTTCTGAATGATAATTTTCCCCCTTTTTTTGTAGCTAAAAATCACCCAGGCTTGTCCAGACGAGAGGGCAGAAAATTATGCCGTGAAAGAGAAGGGAAGATAATTTCTCCGGGTCACAGACGTCCTCACTTGTCATCGGTCTGCAGCAGGAGAAGTGGAGAAGGAATGAAAATGAAGGCTGGCCCAGATCCATCACTGTCCTCCCTGGCTCTCCCTGGGGGGGACCGACCTGGGGAGGGCGGGAGGGAGGGACGGGGGCTGTGGGCTCCAATCAAGGGACTGGGCGAAGGGGGGAGTCTGCCGACCTGACCTGCTGTCCTAGCCGGACGGGCCCACTCTCCCCCTCGGGCCTCAGTTTCCCCATTGAGCAAACAGGGGTAATCGCTCCCTCCTCGCTTGCCGCCTGCACCCCCCCCCCCCACACACAGCAGATCCCAGACGGGAACATTCTGGAGACCCCGGACCACGAAAACACAAGGTGTGGGAGGCGACAACCCTGGGGTCCGCCAAAGGCCGATGAAAGCTACCGGCCGAGGGGGCCGAGGGGGTGGGATCAAGTCCCGGCACCATCCTGACCACAGCTTGGGCACATCGCCACCCTGCCTGGGCCTCAGTTTCCCCATCTGTAAACTGGGGGGGGATAACATGACCTAATCCATAATCGTGTGGATGAAGTGGGCGTTGTGCATGATGTGTCTCACATATGGCAGTCGCTCACTTGTAATAAGAGTAGAAACAGAAAAGTACAGGGAAACTACCCGTGGGTCACCCACATCAACCGCGGGTGATGCCTCAGGGTCTCACTTTCTCGTGTGTAAAAGGGACACATGCTCATAAGGGGGCAGGTGGTAGAAAAACCACAGAATCTGGTCAAAATGGTTCGGCCCGTAACCCTACCACCCACCCGCATGGGTCGGGGCAAGTCACTTTCACTTCCGTGGGCCTCAGTTTCCCCATCTGCAAGAGGGGGCTGTGATACCTCAGCGGGTGGCCAGGAGGCTCAGAAATACCGCGTGGGCCGTGTCTAGAGTGAGGATGATCACAGGTCTCCCAAAAGGCCAACTCCCCGTCCGCCGGTTGTCCTCCTTCCTCCCCACACCCGTCCTCTGCTGGGACGCAGCCACTCCGCAGAAGGCAGGGTGTGGCCTTCCCTGCCTCCTGAGTCACAGCAGGGGGAGGAAGCCCGCGGGAAGGGCCAGCAGCCTCTGGACGGCTGGGAGTGAGTCTCTCGGCTTGCCAGCACGGTGCGTTGTTCCCTCGGCAGAAGGTCATCGACATTCTTTGTTTGTCCGGTGCAAGGGCCGGGCAGGCTCTTTCTGTAAAGGGGCTGATGGTAAATATTTTCAGCTGCGGAGGCCTGCGGTGACCCCCTCACCCCTGCCGCCGTTGCAGAGAAGAGCAGAGTTGCCATAAACAATGTGGACACAAACGGTGTCGCTGGGCCCCAGTATCACTGATGGACCGAAATGCGCTGCAGCCCAGGGTTGACTCACGGGCCGCCATCGGTCTATACAGTGGTTTGTTCCATTGCCCGGGTCTAGCGCTAGTTCCTGTCGCGGGCCAGGGAGGTCCTGAGGTCCGAGACCTAAGACGAAGTGCCCCCCTCATCCCTTTGAGCTTATCATGCTCCCTCCAGCGTCAGTGTCTTGGCACCTGCTGTTCCCTCTGCCTGACATGCCCTTCCGTGCCCTCTTCACCTGATCGGTACCCACTCGTCCTTCAGGTCTCAGCTCAGACATCACTTCCTCCGGGAAGCCTTTCTTGACAGACTGCTCCTCCCACCCCTGACCTCCCTGAGAGCGTGCAGCGTTTGGGATTTGGCAACATCATCTCTGCCACTCAGCAGTTAAGTCCCCTATGTGCAAGGAGCACTGTGTTCACTCATTCATTCATCAAGTCAGTCATTCTTCAGACATTGGGGACCTGCCCCAGGCCAGATTGAATGGCTGGGGGCAGATAAAAAGCAAGACTTGCAAGGAAATACGGGCAAGAAGGCAAACATGGCTGGAGGAAAGGGAGCGAGGGGAGGGAGCGAGGGAGGGGACGTGTGGGAAGAGGTGAGGTGCACGGGGAGGCTGGATTTAATACAGAGGCGAGGGGGAGGTGTATCAGTCAGCTATTTCTACGATGATGCTGCGAGACAAATAACCCCAACACTCAGAGGCCTAAAACAATACCATAAAGTATTGCTTTGTGTGTCCGTGGGTCACAGTTTGGCTCTGCCTGGGCTCTCTCACACATCAGTGGTCAGCTGTGGGTCAAGTGGCACCTGCAATCGAGGCGTCAGCTGGTTGACGGTTGGCCCAGAATGGCCTCTGCTGGGAGGACCCGGCTCTCCTCCACATGGTCGCTCATCCCCCAGGCTTGCCCAGAGCTACAAGGGGGAGCAGAAGCTGCAAGGTCTCTCGAGGTCTAGACACGGAGCTGGCACGGCATGACTTCTGGGACATTCTACCGGCCAAACCAACGTTGGAAGCCACTTAGGTACACCACTTATCTCTCCCTGCGATAACACGGTGCCGGGCACGGGTGAGGATCTCAGTCAGTACTTGTGGGATGGACGTTCAGGTGGAGGGATGACGGATGGATGTTCTCTGCCTTTGTCTGAGCCAGAATTGACCACGGGCAGGGGTGGGGGGTGGGGGTGGGGGTGAAATCCCTCAGGCTGCCCAATTAGGAGCCCCCACTCCCCTTTCCCGGAACCGCGACCAGGAAGGAAGACAGTGTTCCTCCTCCCAAAGTTTAATTAAGTGATCTGCCTCCACGGGGTTAATCCTGTTATCACTGCCCAAAGCTGACCACAGGGGCAGTGTAAAATGTCAGCTGTCTGGAGGGCCTGGTGGGGCGCTGAAAGCCACTGGAATTTGGGGACAGGCAGGGGGTAGAGCAGAAGCAGAGCCCCCATGGGGGCAGGACGTCCGCTTTCCAGACGGAACACAAAAGAGCTAAAGTCGGTTTCAATCCCGTCCCAGGAGGAGGTGAGGAGGAGGAGGAAGAGGAGGTCTACTAAGAAGCTTCTGGCTCAGATGGCCTTTGCTCTGGCCATTACCCATCCCAGGCACCACATTCCAGAGGGAAGCCCTTCAGCCCCACGTCACCCGCTCTTCCGAAGAGGCAGACACTCCCTCGTCCTGGACCCACAGTTCTGGACCAGACCAGCGTGGGTTTGAACCCTCCATCCACCATTTCCTGTGTGGCTCCGGGAAGATTCTTTTCATCCCCCTGAGCTTCCGTTTCCTCCTCTGTGTGGTGGTGGCAGTGACCTCCACCTTCCGGGCCTCGCGAGAGGCGGCAACAAACACCCACAGTCGCACGTTCCGTTCTCGGAAAATGTTGCCACAGAGGCTTCCTCGTACGATTATGACTGCACTTCCCACACAGCTGATTTCCTCCGTCCCCCCCGCCCATCCACGGACTCCTTGGGAATACAGACGGTGTCTCAGACGTAGGGCCACCACCCTGCACATCCTAGGGGTGCCTACGACCTCGTGGCTCGTGACCACTGTCCCCTGCAGGTGTGCAGAATGCAGGCTAAGTGACCTTACCAGGCGGCAATGCTCATTGCTGAATCCCAGCGCCTAGCCTGGGACTTGGCAGGTGCTGCCTCTGTGTTTCACAGGTGACTCTTCATCCATCCATCCATCCATCCATCCATCCATCTATCCACCCATCCATCCGTCCATCTGTCCATCCATCCATCCATCCATCTATCCATCCATCCATCCATCCATCCACACATGTTTGTTGATACCCTATCAGTTTCCCCACCTACAAAGTGGGGAGTGGGGGGAGGGGGGTCTTTCTTGCTCTGCTGTGATGGTTTGGGGGAGACTGAGAAAAGTTCCCCCCTTTCCCTGAAAGAGATTTTCTTATCTGGTGCCTGGTATTCCTCCTGAACACAGAAACCGTGGCCGGTGCCAGTCACGACAACCGGGACACTTGCCGGGGTGGGGGAGTCCCTGTAGAGCGCTGGCTGTCGGGGGGAGAGGAGCCAAGCCCCCCGGGGCTGTGGGTGGGGCGGAGGGACACACAGCAGTGCCCCCAAACTGACCCTGGAGTCACCTTTATAATAATGACCAGTAGGTGCGCCACACGCTGTCCTCAACACTTAAAATTCATCCTCCTGACCAGCCTAGGGGGCGGGTACTATTATTACCCCCATCTTACGGATGAGGAAACTGAGGCCCAGAGAGGTGCCCAAAGCTGGTTCGTGGGGAGCCGGGCCACCAACCCAGAGACCCCCTAGGGCACGATGGAACGTGCTTTTAACCTCTTTGCTGTATGGCTTCTTGCCTCGGTTTCCCCACCGGTCGAGCGGGGCTCTCATTACCCTCCCTACAGCCCTAACAAGGGGGGCGAGAGAAGCGTGGGGCTCCTCTGGGTGCTGAGAGCTGTCGACGGGGGTGCCGAGGCCGCGAGCACAGCGGAAAGGCTCCGGCTGTGGCGCCAGACTTCCCGGCTGGCCGACAGGGGCAGCGAGTCGCCCTCCGGGAACTTGGGTTTTCTCATCCGCCAAACGGGGTCACTCGTACCGCCCGGGGTGCTTGGGGGCACGGGGGAGCCGTGCGCGCGGGGGGCCAGCGCCGTGGCCAGCAACCGGGGCTGAGTCAGGTGGCAAGAGGCCCGGCGGCCTCCAGAAGTCGGGCGGAAGTGGCAACTCCAAAGAACTCCATAAAATCCAAGTGGTAGTTAAGTCGGACTCGCGAGCGAGCAGGAGTAATTAGCGCACTTCCCACAGAAAGTAAAACCCAAATGTCAGACAATGCCAAGGCCGTTAAAACCGTCCTCTGCTCCGGCTCCCGCCCACCGCCGGCTGGGTCTGCACCTCGCCGCTGACCTTCTCGAAGGCCGCAGACGGCCGGTGGGTGGGGGGGGGGGGGGGGGGGAGGACGGGCCTGGGGAGACACCGGGTGGGTTTCACGTTGTGCTCGGCTCGGGTCCCGAGAGAGCCTCGTCTTTCTCATCGGTCAGATGGGTTGTGGCTGCGCCAGAGGCTGCAGGGAGGCTTCGGCCTGGTCACGGGTCTAGCGTGTCAGGCACAGGAGAGTCACGCTCCGCGAAGCCGGCGCCCCAAACGCAGCTGGCGTGGCAGATGCGGCCGGTACCCCACCCGAGTCACTCTTGCCCGCTGCACCCACCCCCGCTCTGGGCTGGCCGCTCAAGCCCTTCCCACTCCAGAGGCGTGTCCCCCGCCAACGGGGGCTGCCCCCTGGCGGGGGCTTTGTCGCAGCACCCCACAGCCGATGCCCGGTTGATTCAGGGTAAGAGTCGCCCCCTGCTTCAAGAGTGGGGGCGTGGGATCGGGCTGAGGCCACACCCCAGTTGCAACCTCGCCTCTGTCCAGCTCCTTCCTCCGCCGTAGCCCGGCTTCCCTCACCTCCCGCTGGCATCTCCTGCCCACCCTCCTGCCGCAAAACAAAACACGTCCTGTGAGGCCCCGTCCCCGGCTCCGCCTGGAAAGGTCACTTAAGGTCATAGGTGTCCAATAGAGACTTGCTGAGTCAATAAATACATTGTCTGGGGGCGCCTGGGTGTGGCTCAGCCAGGGAAGCGCCGACCTCAGCTCAGATCATGATCTCGCGGTTCGTGGGTTCGAGCCCCGCGTGGGGCTCTGTGCTGACAGCTCAGAGTCTGGAGCCTGCTTCGGATTCTGTGTCTCCCTCTTTCTCTGCCCCTCCCCCACTTATTCTCTCTCTCTCTCTCTCTCTCTCTCTCTCTCAAAAATTAATAAACATTTAAAATGAATAAATAAGCAAATACACTGTTATTAAAAAATAAAATAAAATCAGGAACAGGACTAGCATGGGGCAGGGGCAGGGCGTCCAGGACGTAAACTGTAGGCACCCGCTCTTAGGGTCATGCGGACGCCCAGTGCTGCTAAAACACTGAAAACCAGCCGCAGTGATCCATCCCGAGACAGGGTAAAGTGTCAAGGTTATGAAACTGATTGTTGACTCAGACGGAGGCGGCCGGAGTTCAAATCCTGGCTCTGTCGCATCATCACGGTGACTTCGGGCAGGTCACCACACCTCCCTGAACCTGGGTTCCCTCTTCTCAAACACGGGCGTGATGATACCTCCCCCCCCAAGGGCTGCGGGAGGATGAGACGAGACTCTGAACGGCCTGCGCACACGGTACGTGTTCGAGAGACAGAAGCCGTGGGGATAACCTGTGCCGGCACTGAAGAGCAGAGACATCCCGTCTCCTTCCCCGCCTGCCCCGGACTCTGGGGGTGAAACGGGGTGAAGGAAAGGTGGAAGATTAGGCCGGAAAACCCCGGGAGCGTAGCGGGTGCCCTGAAGGTCTGCGATGCCGGCCCCACCACGGGGTGCCAGGGGCAAACCGATGATCTCTCGGAGCGTGCCCTGTGTGAAGCAAAATGCAGCGGAGACGAAGGCCTTCTCTGTTTCCGTCTCTCTGGGGGTCCAGCGGCGTTTGTACCGTTCACATTCCTTCTTCTCCCCTCAATGCACGATCACTTCCGGCCCCTCTGGGGCCCTAAGAGCTTGGGTGAGGCCCACCCACCTCCGAGGGCAGGGGTGATCACCTGACTCAGCACTGGCCGAAGCACTCCCGCCCCCGGCCTCACTGATTGGCCCAGGATGAGCATGTGACTCAGATTTGGCCAATCAGGACATTCCAGCCCCCCCCCCCCCCACTGAGTGGTCCGGGGATGGGCACCTTGGTCCAGTTGGAGCTAATCCGGGGATGTCTCGCTATTTTCTGGAGTCTCTCATTATTCCTGGACCGCTAACAGTGAGGAAGAGGTAAGCAAGGGGCTTCCAGGGACTGTCACAAACGAAGCCAACACCCAGGACGCAGGATCAGGGAAATAGACACACACCAAGCTCTGATGACATTGTTGGAGCCTCTGGATCCCACTGAGCCTGAAGCCATACATCCATCCAGCCCTGGATTTTCGTTGCGTGAGACAACAAATTTCCTTTTTTGCTGAAGTCAGCGTGAGTCGGGTTTTTACCATCGCAGTCTAAAGAGCTCTGTCTGACACAAATATCAGGCCCATCTGCAGTATTTTTCCCCCCAGGGGAAGATTTCCTTCTATCACCACATGATGTCATGTCTAAGCAACGGTGTGGGGACACGGGGGGGAGCATCAGACTTGGCATCAGATACACTTGGATCAAGATCAAGGCCCTGCACCCGAGGCAAGGCTCCCATTGTTCTGAGCCTCAGTTACTTCCTCTGTAAAATGGGGGTATTAATACTCCCCTCCCGGTGCAGATTCAATGGGAAAGCGCATGTTAAACCTTTGCCTGTGCCGTTCCTTCCGCCCAGGATGCCCTTCCTTTCCCTCTTTGCTGACTTGGCATCTGGTCATCTTTCAGATCCTCACTTCAAGGATCTACCTCTCCTGAGCTTGCTGGCCAAGTCTGGTGGCGCCATGAAATTGTCCTCGGCTCAGTAGCGCTTGGCACAGTATCGACGTGTCATGGCAGGCCCGACCGTGCGATCGACGTGTACCCCCTCCCCTGGAAGGTGAGTTGCAAGCGGGCAGGGAAACGTCCGGTGCCCAGCACCTGGCACACAGCAGACGCTCGAGAGACGTGTGTTGTATTGATTGCTGTTGAAGCCCCGGCTTCCACTCAGAACGTTCCAGGCAAAGTGCTTCTGTGCTCCCTAAATGGGGTGTCTGACGGGTCCCGGGATGCCATGATTCCAGCACGTGTCCGTATGGGTCCACTGTGGCCTCCGGAGGCGTTGTCACTCAGCTGTGCCACTGACAGGCTGTGTGGCCTTGGACAAGCTCGAGCCCTCTCTGAGCCTCGCTTTCCTCCTCGGGAGAATGGGGACGGTCATCCTTGACCGCAACATCCAAGTACCCGTCCCCCATTCAAGCTCTCTGGCCCTGGACCCCAGACTCGCCCATGTCAGGCCCCGATCTTCTTGGTTGTAGGATGAGGTACCTAATTCACACGCAGGCTGGAGGGATGAGACGGTCTAATTAATCATCGGGAACCGAGCCTGAATTTAATAGGCACTCAATATATGTGGTCACCACTCTCCTGCGACTTCTGTATTAGTAATATCGGTAAGAATATCAATGTCATGAACGAGCCGCCTTGGGTCAAGCACCCAACACCGCGCCTGGGGGGCCATCGGTCCCCTTCCCTTCTCCCGGCGAGCGTCCTGGCTGTGTCCGGTGGCTGACCCACCCCAATTAGGTGACTCTCACGTGAATATTGACACACAAAGGAACCAGCTGGTGGCCTCTGAACTCACCTCGCTTGGGATCACAGGCTGATCTCAGCCCCAGTCCTCAGCGCTGAGAGCCAGACTCCTAATCTCCTTTGACACCAAAGGGACCTGGCCTCACCCCAACCTTTGCTCCCCGTCTCCCCGGTTCCCAGAGTCCCCTGGGCCTGGCGGGAGTCACTGCCCACAGCAGGGATGCGGCCTGGACCGAGAGCCGGAAGGCCTTCCCCCGGGCCAACGTCTGCGGCTCGCAGCAGGGGGAGATGGAGGCGTAGCAAGTGGAAGCCTTTGGCCTCTGGCTTCTGGATAGAACAGGGGTGTGTGCGGGCGGGTTTCCAGCCAGAGAGTTCAGGCAGGAGGCAGTTCTGTGGCCCAGGACGGAGATGCCGACGGCCGACTTTGCACACTGGTGCAAAATGGGGCGGGGACGGGGGAGGGACCGGGAAGGCAGAATTTTAGGGCGTGCTGACCGTATCGGGAGGGGACAGTCTAGGAGGGAGGCCCCCTCCCACACGTACACAGCACAGAGTTTCGTCCCGCGTGGCTCTGGGCTCACAAGGAGAGGAGTCCAGGCGCCTCCTGCCTCTGCAGGACTGTCCGGGGAGGTGACTTCTGTGTTAGCCCAGAGGGGTCAGGACCAAACTGGACACGAGTCTCAGGACATGCGTCTACACCAGGACATCAGGCTAAAACCGCACGGGGCTGAACATACGGGCACTGGAGGCAAAGAGGCCTGGGCTCTAAGTCCAGCTCTGCCCGCTCCCTAGCTGGGCAGCCCCAGACTGATTAGTTAACGTCTCTGGGCGTCAGGTCCCTCACGTCAGGCCTCTGAGTGGTCACACAGGCTCCGGCCTTGATCTTGGTGGACACCAGGAGAGGAAACTAACACTTCGCGGGGGCCTGCCGTGGACTGGAATGCACGTCATCTGAACACAGCCTTGTAAAGTGGCTAATATTCTTATCCCCACATTACAGATGAGGAAACCGAGGCACAGAGGGAAGGACCCCGAGCTGGACCACCAAAGGGTGCACATCTGGGTGACGGCTTACACCCAGGTGTTTGGGAACCTGCAGGCCGGGATCTGGAGCCACCCCCCCAACTCTCCCACTCCTTAGGGAAAATGAAATGCGCATCCCCCAAATGCAGGCGGCCTCCGATGTAGTGTAACCCAAATGTGCGCAGCCCCGGCCCCTGGATTTCGAATCCCAGCCCCCCGCAGACGCCTCCCTCCCACCACACCCCTCTTCCTCCGACCGGGAGCCCCCCTCCCTGCCGCAGGACAGAGTCTGGCCTCGGCCACCTTGCTTCCGGGGCTGGGGCCGAGAGTTACCGTCGGAGCACAGCCCGGAGAGCGTGGGAGCAAAGGACATGTCAAATCAATCATATTTAAACAAAAGCCTCTCCCGCCCAAGGGCCCTTTTAAAAGCTGCTTATTTAATTAAAAGTCCCATTTTCCATATTTATGGCCCTTATTCAGTTAAATATTAACCGCTGGGGCCAGGGCTGGTGTGTGCTTTGAGAGCGCTGTGTGGGGAGGTTCATTACCGCGGCCGGGATTTACCCGATGGCGGCGCGGGCAGGAGGATCAATGCGCCTCGCCTTGGACAAACACGCCCGAGCCCTCCTCCTGCCGCCTGCTCGCTCGCTCTCCGCCCGGGACAGAGACCAGAGATGGAGAGGCAGGGGGGAGACGGAGAGCCCCAGAGAGACTGGGAGCCAGAGAGAGACAGTGAGACAGTGAGACAGAGACAGAGGGAGACTCAGAGAGGCGGGGAGACAGTGAAGACCCAGAGAGACAGAGACAGAGAGAGACACAGAGAGGCGGGGAGACAGTGAGGACCCAGAGAGACAGAGAGAGGCCCAGAGAGACGGTGTGCTTCTCCATGTCTAGCTGTGTCCTGCTCAGGACCAGATGCACGCTTGGAGGGGCTCAATGAGAAATGAAAATTCGGGGCCACTTGTCCATTAAGAATTTCAAGCTGCCAGGGGCACCCGGGTGGCTCAGTCCGTCCAACTGAGCGTCCATCTTCGGCTCAGGTCACCTGAGTGGCAGGCCCTGGCCTCTGTCAACAGCTCTACATGTGACTGGGCCCCCAGGGGGCGGGGGGGTGGGGTGGGAGGGGGGTAGAGGTGCCAGGTGTGGGGGTGCGAGCCGGCCCCTGCTGCCCCCACTCAGTGCTGTCCCCGGCTCCCGCTCCGTGGGGAGGCTGCCCCCAAACCTCAGGGGCAGGAGGGCCCCAGTTTCAGGAACTCTTCGAGGGGTGACGGTCCCTGGCCGAATGCGGGGTTACCAAGAAAGGAATCAGCGGGTAAAGACGAGTGGATCCGAGCGGGGCGCTCCTGTCCGCAGAGCCCCCACCGCACCCTGGTGCTGTCCTCGGGCTTCCCGTGTCCTGCAGGCACCCCTCTAAGCGCCGACCAAGGGTTCGCTCAAGGGGTCCCCACCTCCGTCGCATCAGGTAGGTATTATTCGATCTCCATTTTACGGTGGGGAAACTGAGGGTCCAGGAGGTCGAGTAACAAACCCAGGGTCACACAGCCAGTGAGGACTGGGGCTGCTGTGATTTGACCCCAGTCCTCCAGCTCCTAACCCCTTAGTAGAAATGGCCAGGGTCGCTGAGACTGGGCTGATGGGCCACCTCTGCCCTTTAGAAGCTGTGTGACCTCATGCAGCTTCCTGCCCCTCCCTGAGCCTCAGTTTCCCCGTCTACAAAACGGGGATAATGATAAAATCTCCTTAGAGTTGTTATGGGGATTAAATGACGTCATTCTTGTGAAGGGCTTAGCCGTGCTTGACACCTCGTGAGCGTCATGCCAGCGCTGGGGGACCCGGTGGGGCTGTCACAGCCCCCGCCCCGCCCCGCATTACAGCACAGTCTTCTCCGAAAGGCAGAGGGGCCCTGGTTTCCGCTTACGCTTTGCCAGCCTCCCAGGGGCCTGGCAGGGGGGAGACATGAGCCCCAGTGCCACCTCTGACCCCACTGTGACCTCAACTCTGGAGCACGCCATTGTTCTTCCCGGGGACTCAGTTTACCCATCTGTGGAATGGGGGATCGTTGGGTTTAGAACATCCTCTGGGCCATTTGCAGGAATAATGTGTCTCTCTCGACGGCAGACAAGGTGAAGAATTGGACCGGCTGTGAGAGTCTTGGCAAAACGTGCCCACCTATGTTCTGGAAGGACTGGGTGGAAACAGAGGCAGGTGCCCGGGTCCTTAGGTGCCAAATCCGGGCCGGGGAAGGCATCGTCTACATTGCAAACACACGCACGCGCGCACCACAGAGCACCTTTTGCCCCGTGCTCCACCCCTCCGTGTGGATCCTGTTGGGAGCTTGGTGGCTTCCACCGCTATCCCCTTCCCCGCAAAAGAAAGAAAAAAAAAAAATTCTGAAAAGCCAGATTAGAACTTCACACACGCATCGCCGGGAAAAATCTATGTCTCATTTTCATATCTAGCAAAATAAAATGACACCAGAACGCTCCAGCAAACCCCTAGAGGGGGAGCGTGTCTGCAGAAGATGAGGGGTGGGGTGGGGAGACACCTTTCCCAAAGAGGGGAGGCCCCAGGGCCGGGAAGACGGGAGGGGCGGCGGCGGCTGGCCAGGGGCTGAAATCGATCAGGCCATTTTCTCCCCGGGGTCCCAGGAAGGCTGGGGGGGGTGGGGGGTCCTGGGAAGAGCCTGGGGGGGGGGGCAGGTGTTGAATGGAGGGTAGGGGGGAGAGTGAGAGAGAGAGGAGGAAGAAAATCCTAAGGATGGTGGTGTGAGAGAGAAAGAGAGAGAGAGAGAGACACTAGGTTATCAGAGAAGTGTGAAGGCAATAATACAATCTGACATTTCTGAAACAAGACCCCCCGGTTGCCATGGCAACGTCTCATGTGGGAGCAGCTCCCGGGAGACGGCTCCGAGATGTACTATAAATGATGTTTGATTAGAATTTAAATCATTTAGGCAGAGAGAAGATAGGCCTTTTGTCAGCAAGGGGACCTGGGGGTGGGGAGGGAGGGGGCCGGGCCGGGCGGGGGAGGGGGCGCAGCCAGGGACCGGGGCTCCGGCTCGGGCTCCACCAGCCTGGGCGCGGGGAGCGGGATCGGAGGTCAGCCCGGGGGTTGATTACTTTTGCCCTCGGCTTCATTCCCGTTTACAGTAACCTTTCGGAGGTGGCCGGAGGGACTGGGAGGGCAGGAGGGGAGAGGCCTGGGGGAGACGGGGGGGCATGGGAGGGGAGTGCAGGAGAGTGGCCGAGATGGGGAGAGACGGAGACAGCAGAGAGAGAGATGGGAAGAGAGAGGGACAGAGAGGCACACACAGAGGGGTGGAGATTTCGAGAAAGAATATAGACCAAGAAATAGCCAGAGAGACGCAGAAAGGAGGTACAGACGGAAAGGAAAAGAAGCTGCCGGAAGGGAAAAGAAGAGAGACAGACCAAGAAGTGGGGAAAAAGAGACACAGAGAGAGAGAGACCGAAGCAGTCAAAGCCAGGGCATCTGTTGCTAAAAGAGAGAAAGGCAGACGCACAGAGAGACCGAGACCAGAGTGACACAGACACACTCAGAATCACCGTCCAGCCTCTGAAAAATGCATCCGGATGCGGGAGCCTGGGATGAGCCAGTCACTTAGGAAACTCTCAGCCTCCCCCTCCTCCTCTGCTTTCCTCTACATGGGGATTCCCTGGGCCTGGAGGCGAGACAGCTCAGGCTTCTGGTTCTAACGAAAATGGGCCGAGCTGGCCCTCCCTGTGACATTTGAGGCAAATCTCCCTGAGCCTCAGTCTCCCCAGCTATAACATGAGAAGTCTTAAGTCAGACCAGCCTGCAGACAGGGGTTCCGTCTGCCCCCTTTGGTTATTTTTAGTTACATTGGTCGCCACCATTTAAAAATTGCGAGAATTCATGTAAGTATTTGGATTTCTGGGTTCTTTAAAAAGAATTTAGGAAAATCTATCCATGCTGCTGGGCCTGCACTTTTGTGTGGCAGTCACCTGCTGGAGAGGAGCGGCAGTCACCCCTTTTAGGCCGACCAGGAGCCTCTGTCTGCTACAGTCCTTGCCATCCCTTTTGTCTTGTACCCAACCCCCATTCCGTGGGTTTCTGCTTCCTGCCTGGAACGTTCAAACCCTGAAAATAACCTCCAGGATCTTTATGGCCATCCACACAACATGGTGGGTGCTCCATAAATGTTTCATTAAGGCAGGAAGGAAGAGCTACAGTTCAGCTAATGACTAGGGAGCCTGAGTAGGGGGACACCGATGGGGTGGGAGACACAGGCAGCTATTGGAAAAAATGGACCTGGCGCCATTGGGCACTGAGGATAAAATGATCTGCTGGGGCACAGCCCAGGAGGCGGGTGGGAGGGAAACGTACTCGTCAAGAGGCAACGTTGCAATTCCCTGGCTCGACCCCTTCCTCACGCCCTTCAGGGCGCTTATCACAGTCGGTATGTTTGTTGTTTGTTTACTTGTATGTGTGTTTGGTCTGCCTTCCCCCAAACCTGTGAATTCCATGGGAATGGAGGCTACACCTGGTGCGAGTATACACCTGCAGTGGCACATAGTAGGTGCTCAGACAATTCTTGATGAATAAATGGAGGGATGAGACCCCCTTTCTCGCATGCTCCTTACATCTCCTGATTTTGCGCTGGGTATTTGAGGCTACGTGAGCCCTGTTCTCATACCGTATTTGTATGATCAAATCCGAGCGGTTTGATCTTGTTTTGTGCGTGTAGAAGGTGATGGTGATGTGTGACCCTATGCAAGTAAGAGGCACTTAATGTCTCTGAGCTCCAGTTTTCTCACCTACAAAGTAGAGCTAATTACCTTCATCATGGGGATGTTCAGGAATGTTCTACAGAAGCATCTGACACATTGTAGGTGCTCAATAAATTGAAGCAATTCTTTCTTATTTTTATGTTTATTTATTTTATTTATTTTATTACATTTATTTATTTTGAGAGAGAGACAAAGAGCAAGCAGGGGAGGGGCAGAGAGAGAGGGAGACACAGAATCAGAAGCAGGCTCCAGGCTCCGAGCTATCAATGCAGAGCCCAACGTGGAGCTTGAACCCACAAGCCATGAGATCATGACCTGAGCTGAAGTCGGACACTTAAGCAACTGAGCCACGCAGGTACCCCCTTATTTTTTTAAAGTTTATTTATTTTGAGAGAGAGAGAGAGACAGAGACAGAGCAGAGGATGGGCAGAGAGAGAGGAGATAGAGAATTCCAAGCGGGCTCTGTGCTGTCAGTGCAGAGCCTGATGCAGGGCTCCAACTCACAAACCATGAGATCATGACCTGAGCGGAAACCAAGAGTCAGACGCTTAACTGACTGAGCCACCCAGTCGCCCCTGGAAGCAATTCTAATTGTTGCAGATTCTACCACGAATAAGAAGAGCTATGGAAAGAAGCAAAACTTAAGGCTGATGGGAAGACAGGGAAGAATTTGGGACCCCTTCAGCAGCCTTTCCCTTGGACATAGATGTTTGCCCAAGAGCATTTTCCTTTCTTGATTTTAGGAGTTTGAAGCTTCACTATTGAACGGGATGTCAGATTCAATATGAGAGGTAACCAACAGTGACCACGGATGCTCTTGACCCTTCCAAGTCCAGTTACATTGGTAGTGCCGTCCAGAGCGCTGTGTTGAGAAACACGTTAGGAGCACATCTGGACTCAGTAATCCAGAGTGCCGGGATCGATTAGTAATGTCTGCTTGGGGCAAGGTAGCATTTCCTCATCTGCTCTCCGGGTTGGGATGTTTCCAGGTGCTGAGGAAAGAATGATCCCCTGCCCTTCCCTTGCCTCACTGTTACTGGATATTTTTACCACTGGAAGGTTGGATGGTGACTCCTGGAAAAGCCAGAGGCAGGCAGAGCCGACGCTCAGAAATGAGAGGCAGGAAGGGGTCACGTGATCGTCTGCAAGAGTTGGTGGGGTATTCGCCATTGCTGTGCCAATGAACCGCACACCAGAAGGGTCCCTCGGACTCGAACCCCCAAAGGTGATAGGGGGTTTGCATAAGGAAAGGAGAGAAGCTCTCATGCCTCGAGTGGAGGCAGAGACAGGATACTGCATGTGGCACATTTGGCTCAGTGCCTGGCACGTGGGGACGGCTGGTGGCAGCTGCTTCCGGTCCGTCAACCCACCTTGAATTCAGTGCACGTTCTGTGCCAGCAAGCTGAGGCGCACGTCTGTGGTGACAGCGTCCTACCCCAAGGATGAGGTGTCATTCCTCCTTCTGTCCCAGGCCCTGTCTGATGCTGTGGGGACCCACTCCACTGGACACAGTGCAGCCTGGGGCTCTGCTTGCATGTGTGTCCATGGCTGTTATCAAATCATCACCAGGTCAGTGGCCGGAAACCACACAGATTTGTTACCTCATGTTTCTGGAGGTCGGAAGTCCAACGTGGGTCTCACCGGACTAAAATCAAGGGCTGCATTCCTTTTGGAGGCTCTAGAGGAGAATCACCCCCTTGCCTTTTCCAGCTTTTAGAAGCCGCCCATATTCCTTGGCTTTTGGCCCCGTCCTTCATCTTCAAGGTCAGCGACATTGGGCCGAGTCTTTCTCCCATTGCCGGCTCTCCGGTTGTCCGTCTTCTGCCCCTTCTTCCGCGTATAAGGACTCTTGCAATGACACCAGGGCCACCCAGACATGCCAGGACAGTCTAGGGAGACTTATTTTATGGTCAACTGATTAGCAACCTTAATTTCACCCACAACCTTCATCCCTCTTTGCCATGTAACCTAACGGATTCACAAGTTCTGGGGATTAGGACATGGACGTCCGTAGGGGGCTATGATTCTGGCTTCCACCTCGCCCCCGGGATGGCCCTTCTAACATCGAAGGACAGCAGCCAGTGGGTCATCTGTCAGCCTCCTGGTCTTTCATAGCCAATTCTGGAAGGCATCCAGTATACCCCTTAGGAGGCTCCGGAGATAACCGAGTCCCCGTTGTCTACGGTAGCAACCTCAGCAATTCACCTATTAACTCTCCTGCTGCCCTGAATCCCTCTCCCTTTTCCCTCACCCCTGCTTCCAGAGGTCACCTGCCAGACAAATAGTCTGCCCCCAAGTCCACCTCTCAAGCGGTTTTCAGGAGAACCCAAACTAAGACATTAGTTCTTACATTAAATAAACAATAGCTCTCAATAAACGTTAGCTATTTCATTGGCTGGACAGGGAGGGTGATAGACACCCAGTTCAAAGAGGCTCAAGCAAAGCCAGCTTATCTTCTCACAGTCTGAAAAGTTCATACTTAAGTCTAGGACTTCAGGCACAGCCGGATCCAGGTCCCCCAACAACGTCATCAAGAATTTGTATCATTTCCAACTTGAAAGTTGTGCTTTCCTCTGAGCTGGCTTCCCCGCCAACCCCCCACCCCCCACCCAGGCAGACTTTCTTCAAACATTGGCAAAGATGGTCCCCCTGCTCTAGGCATCAGCCACAGCAGAAAGGGGAATGACTTTTACGTCACAGGGCCAGCAAAAGTCAGGTACCTTTGGTCCTTAGCTCTGATTGGTTCATCTTGGGTCATAGGCCTGTGCCTGAACCAATGCCTATGGGCAGAGGGGATGTGGTGCTCTCAGTGGCCTACCTGGGATCACTTGCCTGTCCCTGAGCCTGACCGTAGGGTCGGCCACATCAAGGCTGCCTGGCTTGACAGGCAGTAAGCTGTGGTTCCCCTAAGAAAATTAGGGTGCCTTTAACATCGTAAGAGATAAAGGAAAGAGCACAGAGGTCCTCTACAAGTATGACCATCACGTAATGTTGATTTTAGGTACACCTCTCCCAAGGATGGGAGGCAAGACGCTGTCCAGCAGGGGGGGGCCTGGAGCTGGGAGGAAGGGCGAAGCCAGGCATGGTGCCAGTCAGCGATGCCAACCCACCCTGGCTGGAGGGAACTCTGGGGATCAAAAATCTGCAGTCTGAGGATGTGTCTATATTTTTTGCAATCTCTATTTTCTTCACTGCAAAGCTGAGGGAAAGCCAAAAAAGGAAAGAGAGTCCCTTTCAGAACCACCAGCCTGTCTGTGGTGTAGGAAACGGTGTATGAAAAGAGAACGCGCCTTTTGCGGAGGCTTGGGGAGACGTGGGAGGGGTGGAGGCCAAGAGGAGTGCGTGGGAAGACACCCCCCACCCCGGGGAGCAGGGGGAAGAGGCCAGCAGGGTGGGGAGGGGGGCACGGGCTCTTCCTGTAGGAGCGAGCGGAGTCCAGGGAAGTGTCGCTGATCGTCGCTGGATGTGAATCCCAGTCTTGCCACTTCCTTGGAGGGCCGTTTCCTAACCTTTCCGAGCTCAGTTTTCCCATCTGTGAAGTGGGGTCGATCCTAACAGTCCCTCCTCCTCTGCCTCTCCTGACGCTTGAATGAAATGATACCTACGAACGAAGCCATTAGCCTGATGTGCCTGACACCCGATAAGGGCTCCGGAAATATTAGCCATTATTATTAGGAGTGTCATTACTCCTTGTCGGCTGCCGTGGTCACCCGTCACGAGGAAGATGAACTCCTAGCATGCTCCTCCGCCGGAGGGTGGGAGACACAGAAGGTACCGAGGCCTCCTACGCTGTGTTACTGTCTTCTTGCTGCTTTAACACGTTACCCCAAACTGGGGGCTTGAAATCGCATGCATCCGTTCTTTTACGGGGCTGGAGGTCAGAATTCCTAAAAGCAAGGTGTTGGCAGAGCTCTGTCCCTTCCGGAGGCTCTAGAGGAGAATGCATTTCCTTGCCTTCTCTAGAAGTCTAAATTCTAGAAGCCTCTCTGCCCCCCCCCCACCCCACCCCCACGATCCTTGGCGTGAGGCCCTGCCTCCAGCGTCCAAGCCAGCATCAGAGCGTCTCTGGTTTCCTATTTCTGCCACCACGCCTCTCTCTCTGTAACCGAGCCTCCCACCTCTCTGTCCAAGGACCCTAGAGGTCACGCCGGGCCCACCGTCTGGATGACCCAGGACAGTCGCCTCGTCTCAAGATCCGTAACCGAATCCCCTCCGCGAAGCCCCCATTGGCCCCGTCGGGTCACAGATTCACAGGTTCCGGGGATTAGGAGGTGGACGTTCTGGGGGGCCACTGGTCTGCCGGCCACATATGCTAAGTTTGAAGGGGGAGGCGCATCACCTGGGCGGTGTGGGGGCCACTTAGCTTTTATTGCACAACAAACGACCCCAGAATTTGCGGCTCCCAACAGCCGTTGGTTTTGTCCATGCCTCCGAGCTGGCTGGGCGACCGCTGGGGTTTGGGCTGGCTCGGCTGACCTTGGCCGGGCCTGCCCTGCACCCCCCCTCCCCGTCCCTGCCCCCTCCACCCCCCACCCCGTGTCTGCGGGCAGCTGGGGCATCCGAGAGGGTGGCTGGGTGATGGAGGCCTGGTCCACGTGTCTGGCGGCTGGCTGGCTCTCGGCGGGGATCCAGGGGTGACAGGGTCATGCCACGGGCTGGCTCAGGCTTCTTCAGGCGTGGGCACAGGTGTTCCCACAGCACAGCCTTCAAGGCCGCTTAGGGCTTGGGCTCAGAACGGGCAGGACTTTACCGCCACTGCATTCTGCGAGGCACCGCAAGCCCCACGGCCAGGCCAGATTCAAGCGTGTGCGCCGCGGGGGAACAGACGCCACCCGTTGATGGCCCCAACTGCTAAATATCGTGGCCTTTTCTGCAACCCACTGCAGGGCCAGGGGCTGAGCGAGCGTTTCCGGAAACCTGCTGTGGGCAGGCACCGTGATCCGTCCTTCAATGACATCACCTCACCTCATCTTCTGAGTAACCCCTCTGAGATAAGCACATGTGGGTCCCCAACTTGGAGGTGAAAATACTGAAGCTACTGAGGGGCTCCGAGGCCTGTCCACGGTCACACAGCTAGTGACCGGCAGAGCTGGGACTCCGTGCCTCTCGCACGAGCCACCTACGGCCCTTGGCTTCACGCAGACTCTTCTAGCAAAGGCAGTGCGCTGTGAGACCCACGGCTGAGGCTGCGGGAGCGCACGCGCGCAGCGCACAGGGGGCCCGGCCTCTGGGCCCCTACACCGAACGCGCCAGCCTCTGCCTCTAACCTTGGCCGGGCCTCCCGGGGGCCCAGGGCCCCGGAGGCTCCTGGCGTCTTGCTTGAGGGGTCGGGAGCCGTTTCGTCACCCACCCGGGGATCTGGGAAATGGGCCCATCGCTCACCCTGGCTTTCCCGCCTGAGAACGAAAGGGAGGAAAAGACCACCGGCTGGGCTGGAGGCGCTCCCCGTGGGTCACCTTCCTCCTCCCCCTTCTCCCCACGGCCCCTGCCGCCACCCGGGACTGGATGATGACACGGCAGCGTCCTCACGGTCTCCCGGGCCCCAGAGTCCGCGTCCCACACATTGGCCAGGATGGAAGTCAGTCCCCAGCTCACATCCCGCTGTGGCTCAAAGTCCCCACCAGACGCCACCCTGTGACCTCTCCGACCTCCCACCGCACCCCACCCCGCCCCGCCCCGCCCCTGCTCGGACATCCCACCGCCAGGTGCCCCTTCGGTCCATTCCGCTTGTTTCTCAAACGTCCCTCCGCGGGGGTGGGGGTGGGGGTGGGGGTGGGGGTGGGGCTCTTTGTCCGCGAGGTCGAAGCTCGTGACCCTTCTCGACCGTGTCTCGTCCCTTCATCTGCTTGCACCCGCCCCCCTCGTGCCCGCCACCACGCCTACTGTGTGTGCATCTATTTATTTTCATTTTTAAAATTTTATTTATTTACTTACTTATGCATTTATTTAGAGACAGCACGAGTGAGCGAAGGGCAGAGAGAGAGAGAGAGGAGGAGAGAGAATCCCACAAGGCGCAGAGAGAGAGGGAGAGTGTGGAGCGCGCAGAGCCGGGGCTTGAATTCACCACCCAAAGCAGGGCTGGGGCTCACCCGACGCGGGGCTCGAACTCACGAACCACGAGATCGTCACCTCAGCCGAAGTTGGACGCCTAAGGGACTGAGCCACCCAGGCGCCCTCATCTATTTCTCTGTGGCCATCTGTCGCTTCCAA
The DNA here is from genome assembly GCF_046562875.1 of Panthera onca. NCBI lineage: Eukaryota > Metazoa > Chordata > Mammalia > Carnivora > Felidae > Panthera > Panthera onca. The sequence goes on along the minus strand of NC_138350.1, from coordinate 9,917,158 downwards.
TGGAACGTTTCCGTCTGGGTCACTGCTGTGCTGCCGGCACCTGGGACAGCGCCTGCCATTGGCTCATAGTAGCTGCTCAGTAAATCCGCCCCTGGACCCTCCCTGCTCCCCGGGGGCTGAGGAGGGAGGAACCTGGTGGCCCAGGGAGCTCTCACCTGGGTTCTGCGGTTCTGCAGGGGGCTGGGCTCTGCCGGTCCGTCCGGCTACGGCGCTTCTCCGCCTCCTTGGATGTTTATTCTCCTATCAGGCGGCTCACTATTAATTACACAGGATCTGCTCTGTGTCTTGAATCTTCTCTCAAAACGGGTTCTCTGGGCTTGTGGGAGGAAAACCTTGCAGGGGTGACGTCCTCAAAGGCAAGCTCTATCCTGGGGCAGGGCTCTGTCCTGAGACCCTCGCCGAAGGACCGTGGAACCGCATAGTGCACACAGGTGTCTGTCTACGGGAGCCTTCTTCCGAAGGGCACACCTCCTGTCACCCTCCACTGAGAAGCAGGAGCCCCAGTGCTCAGTCGTGACTCGATGGAAACATCGCTAAGCTTCTTGATCGGAATTGGGAATTGCAGCCAGAGTGTCATGACTTCACCTGCTCACCAGATATTACCAGAGCGCCGCCTCTGTGCCAGGAGCCATGCCGGGCAGTTCCCAAGCGGACGGTGACACACGGTTGGGGAAGAGGCGGGACAGGGCCGAGGTTCGCGCCCCGGGCTCCTGAGCCGGCCTGAGCTGGGATCCTGGCCCTGTCACTCCCTGACTGTGTGACCTTGGACAAGTTACTCACCCCTTCTGTGCTTCTGTTCCCTCACCTCCTGTCCCTGGGGACAAAAATCGCACCTCCTTCAGAGGCTGAGATGAGAAAATTGGGAAAGGACTGAACGCAGTGCCTGGAACAGAGCAGGCAGGACTCAAGGTGGTGGGTGACGAGGAAGGGTGGGGTGGGTAGGCAGGAGCGTTCTGGGCAGAGGAACAGCAAGGACAGAGGCCTGGGGAGGGCGAGACACAAGTGGCACGTTTGGGCAGGAAAGCGCAGGGGACAGTGAGTCTCAGCTCAGTCCGGGGCACAGCCCAAGTTGGGTTGACTCACCTATGATCAGAAACATGAACATATTCACGGATGTCAACCCAACTGGACCAGGGTGTCTCAACCATGACACTGTTCACATTTGGGGTCAGATAACTCCTTAGGGGTGGGGGGCTGTCCTGTGTACCAGAGGGCGCGTAGCCACGTCTCTGGCCTCCACCCGCCAGACCCCAGTTGTGACCACCGAATGTGACAGTGCCCGATGTCCCCCGGGGGCACAGCTGCACTCAGCCGAGAACCAGTGCCCTAAACCCTCTCTTTCGGACACCACGTGATGGTGAGGCCTGGGCCGTGGTCTCTTCCCCATCCCTCCTGAAGGGTGGCCGCTCGATGCGGCATGGGTGTTGACCTCGTGTGAGCTGGTCTGGGAGACGAGTCCTGGCTGCCTGGCTGACCCACTGGGAGAACGCGCTAAAGCCGAGAGTCTCATGTCCCTCCGGGGGGTGGGGGGGGGGCACGAAATCAGGCAGGGCCGTGGCCATGGCAATGCACTGCATCCCCTTCAAGAAAAGCCTCTCCCGCAGGCTGCAGGGGCTGTGGCCGGTGGGTGCCCTCTAGCTGCTTGCTCCCTCCAAGGTCATGCTTTTCTCAGGCTAACCTCCAGCCAGTGGTGGGGCAAGGCAGTGGGAGCCGAGGGCTCGCTAGGCTTAGGGCGGCCCCGAGGGTGGGGTCATGACCACTCAGCTCAGGACTCACCACCCCCTGGCCAGTCCCGATTTCTCCCTTTTCCTCCCTGGTCCACCTCTGTGCCCATGACTCTCAGCCTCTGCTGCTTCCTGGGGTGTTTCAGACTAAACAACCCCCAGGTCCCTGCCAGCTCTGACATTTTAGGGTTTATAACTTGGGAGAAACCTAAAAGACGTGAGCCAAAACCAAGAGTCAGACGCTCAACCAACTGAGCCACCCAGGCACCCCAGAATCTCAAAGTTTCAAATGAAGACGGGATCCACCCCTGCAGTGGCCTCGCCCAAACGCTGGCCTGTCTGGTGTCAGGCTGTGGGCCACGGGCTGGCGTTCTCTGTGCCACCACATGTGGGCACAACACTCTCCAGAGTCTGAGAACACAAACTTCCAAGCTGGCCTTCCAGTTTGTTACGATGACATATTTGCTCAGGCAGGAGGATAAGAACGTATTTTATTTAAGAGTTTGTTAGCTCCATTTATAACTTCTAAATACTCGGACATAGGGTGTGCGGGCCTCCATCTATCTTGTCGCCTCCGAGACTGCTAATGTTAGCAGCCGGCCGCCCTCCTCTGGGCCAGACCTGCACTGGGGAGGAGCTCCCACAGGAAGCAGGACCCCGTGCCTGCCCGGAGGGGCTCGAGAGCTGCTAGTAAAGGGGCAGAAACATCCAGGGCCGGGGGCTGGGGGTAAGTGCTGGGAGAGGAGGGGAGGGAAGGGGAAGCAGGGAGTTTGCTAAGAGGAGGAAGGAAGTGTAGTGGGTTGGACTGTGGCCCCCCAACATTCTTGTCCCCCTGGAACCACAGAGTGTGACCTTATTGGGAAAAGGGTCTTTGCCGATGTAACTAGTTGAGGCTCTCAAAATGAGACCATCCTGGATTCAGGATGGGCCTGACAGTCAATGACCGGTGTCCATGTAAGGGCATCGAAGTAGACACCCAGAAGGGAACGTTGTGACAACGGACGCAGAGAGTGAAGCGATGCACCCACAACCAAGCAGCACCGAGGACTGTCAGCAGATTGTCACTCCGAGCCTCTAGAAGGAACCACCCCGAGGGAACCACCTCGACTTTGGACTTCTGGCCTCCTGACCTGTGAGATTAAGTTTCTGTTGTTTTGTTTTGTTTTAAAGTTTTTTATTTATTTTTGACACAGAGAGAGAGAGAGAGCGAGCGCAAGCTGGGGAGGGGCAGAGAGAGAGGGAGACATAGAATCCAAAGCAGACTCCAGGCTCTGAGCTGTCAGCACAGAGCCCGATGCGGGGCTTGAACTCACGAACCGTGAGATCATGACCTGAGCCGAAGTTGGACGCTTAACCGACTGAGCCACCCAAGCGCCCCTAAGTTTCTGTTGTTTTAAGCACCCCCGCCTTCAAGTTTGGGGTAATTCGTGGTGGCAGCCCCAGGAGCCTAATAGTGGGAGAAAAGCAATGCCAGGCAGGGGACCAGCCAGCTCTCTGGTCTTAGACGAAGCTGGAGATGTCTGTCGGAGATGCTCAGCCCCATGTGCCTGTGTTGTACGTGGGCACGACATCTGTGACGTGTATTTGTTTCCTAATACGTCATAACACTAGACCGTGAACCTCCGGAGGACAGCGAGGTCATAGGCTCTGATTATTCCAATGCAAGCTTTGGATTAGCGGAAACAGATGAAACCTACGTTAATTACTAACAGTGTATTGTATGCCCGCTCAGCACCAAGCTGCATATACATTAGGTCTTCCAAGCCCCACCTTGAAGGTGGGTCCTGTTATTTTCCCCATTTTGCAAGCCAACACTCAAGCCTTCCAAGAACTGCTGCATCTGGGAAAATAAAACCAATAGCTCCCCTGTCACAAAATCGGCCCATGCTTCCGCGATGCTCGGACGTGCCCGACGGCGGTCCAAGAGCTTTGCATACATGTCCTCTCGTTTTGCCCTGACAGCAACCCAGGGAGGGACTCCCTGGGAATCGACCCATGTTACAAGCGAGGAAACGGAAGTAAAAACGGAAGTAAAAAGGTATTCAGCACTTGCTGGAGGTAGAGCCGGAACGCGCACCCGGACGGAACCACTCCAGCTAAGCCGCTTCCTGGTTACTGTCCAGCAGCGTGATGGGAGCATGCATTCTATTATTTACTCCTCCCGGCTGCCCAGGGGCGAGTGCAGAGATAGTTATGACCATCCCATGCATATTTCACTGTGTATTTGAACGTGCACGTGATAGTAACAGGCAGCGGGGTGGCTGCTCTGTTCCACCCCACCCTCCGTTCTTGTCTTTGTACACACCCCTGTCTTTTCCACTAGACTCCTGGCCAGGGGGCGGGGTGGGGGGGGCACGGAATGTGCCTGACACATAATAGGTGCCTGGCACATAGTCGGTGGGCATGTTTCCTGAATTGCCCCACTGCCCACGTGCTCTCCTGCATCTGGCATGGCCCAGCGGCTCAGAGAAGCCACTGGAAGATACCCTCCTCTCAATGAATGCTGCAGCCAAGCTCACCCTCCCAGGTCCCAGGCACTGGGAGGCAGAAGGCTAGTGAAGCTATTTGGCTGAATTTATGCCCTCCCTTCCTGCCTTGCAAGTGGCTCAGGTGAGGAGGAGGAGGAGGAGGAGCAGGAGGAGGACGAAGAGGAGGAAGAGACAGGATCCACTCCACTGCAGCGTTGATAGACACATACATCACCCAGTATAAATGGATCCACTCCAAGAAGTATCGAGCGGAGGGAGGCAGACGGTGTGAGGGTAGCACCTACTCGGCCATCAGTGCTGCTGGCCCCTCTGCCCCGGGTGGGGGTCCCTCGGGTGCTCCAACAGGGCCCCCTGCCCCTAGTTACCCCCCTTGGCAGATGAGTGGCGGGGGGGGGGGGCGACTGATGCTTACAGATGGGACCTGATTGTGCAAGCCTGCTCCTGGGCCCCAGCTGTCCTGGACGCAAGCTGGAGGGGTGGTGGGCAGACACAAGGTAATGGCAGGACATTTATAGTTCTGCTGGGCATGGGGCGCCTGGGTGGCTCAGTCAGCTGAGCATCTGGCTTTGGCTCAGGTCATGATCTCATGGTTTGTGGGTTCGAACCCTGCATCGGGCTCTGTGCTGACAGCTCGGAGCCTGGACCCCCTCCTTTGGATTCTGTGTCTCCCTGTCTCTCTGCCCCCCCCCCCTTAAAAATAAATGAAACATTAAAAAAATTATAGTTCTGCGGGGCAGAGGCAGGTGGGGGTAGGAGACAGGTCCGTGCAGTTGATGGTACTTATGGCCGATAGGATCTAGATGGGTCTGAGACAGATGCCCGCAGAGAGAGCCAGCCCCCATGATGGAAAGCACAGTCTGTGCATAGGGGACTGCCAGCCTGGTCTGGATGGTGGGAGGTGTGGCTTTGCAGAGATGGGTGGGGGATATGGGTAAGAAGGTAGCAATGGGAACAGCTTGGGCAATGATGCAGCAGAGGACAGAGATCCCCTGGGTGCACACAGTTCCTCTCTCGCTCTCTCTCTCTCCTTGCCTCTTTCTGCCCCCTTATCTCTGCCTCTTTCTCCTTTTTCTCATCCTCTAGTCTCTGCCTCAGCTTGATCTGCCTCTCTCTTCCCTTCCTTTTCTCTTCTTCCTCTTCCTCTCCACCCCCCTCCCCCCCCAGCCTCTCTCTCCTCCTGTACGAGTGTGCCCTGTGCATTTACCGGGCACAGGGTGTATTCACGACACTGTTTAAGCTCTTTCGCTGGATTTGCATACATCTTGCAGCCCCACCCTCACAGAGATATTGCCTGTGGATCCTGAAGGGACTTGCTCGCATCCAGATCCAGGGTTGCCCGTGTGGGGGTTTCCTGGAATTCCAGCACGTCCGGGTCTGCTAACAGTAATGACAGTGATGGTGATAAAAATCATTGTGCTAGGTGCTTCGTGTATGTTACCTCCAGAAATCCTCAGAGCACCCCTGGGAAGTACACATTATCAGCCCCACTTTGCAGATGAGGGAACTGAGGCTCAGAGAGGTTACACGGCTTGGTCAAGGTCGCACAGTTGGTAAGACAGGGCACAGGGCTGGAAACAAGGTCTTTCTGAACGTAGCTTCTCTGAGCTTCTACGGGAAGGAGCCTGGAGACTCAGGGCTGACTCTGGTCCACGAAACACCCTCCTTGGGGGCCGGGCCTCAGAGGCCAGCTCCGTGGCCATGTCAGTCTCTGTCATTTCTCTACATCTCTCTCTCCAGCTCTCTCACTGGTTCTGAAAATCTCTCTGCGTGTTTTCTCTCTTACCTCTGAATCTCTCGTCTTCTTTCTCCTCTCAGTTCTCCTCTTCATTGCCAATCTTCTCCCCCTCCCCCATCTCTGGCCTGTCTGCAACCCCCATGGACACTATCTGGTCCTTTCAGAGATCCTCTCAGACCCAAAGGTGATGTCCTGTCCCCCCACTATGGGCAATCATGTCTTTCAGCAAAGACACTCCCACCCTGAACCAACATCTATAAAAAACAGAAAGGTGTCATTCTTGGAAACCAAAATGGCTTGTAGACATTCTTGAAAGTTCAGAAATTAAAAGTTCATTTCTGAAGCAGGAAACCCTATAAAAGCAGGATTGGTGACATGTTTCAATAAGAAAATGGACACGTGGAGAAGTGCACCGTCCCCGTTTTCCCTCTTACCTCCCAGGAGGGCATCCGGGCAAGAAAGTATTGAAGTGGAGAGGTACCAGAAACCACCGGTCATCTCATCCAGGTCGTTCACCAGTGAAGAGGGTCTGAGATCATATCAGTGCCCAGCAAAAGGCCGAGAATTACAGCTGAGTTTTCCATCAAGACGGTGACTCTTGATTCAGAGTCGATCAGAAATAAAAATGACAAAAGCAAGATTATAATACTTTGATCATCACCCACACATAATTTCTTCTTTAATAAAATACCTAATGTGGGAAGTCTATATTTTTGAGATGTCCCTTCTCTTCTGAGAACCACTCATTCATTCCCTTATCCTGTAAGAGGAAAGCCCCTAGCAGCCATGTTGGGGTCATGTGACTCTGCCTTCTGTGCTGATTGGGCCAGAAGTGACCACCTGACCCAAAATGCACCAATCGGATCCTGTCCCAGGAGTTTAGAATACAGAATCTAAATTTTTCTTGATTTTTAGTTTTTTAAAACATAATTTGTTACATAAAACAGCTTTGTTATTTTTTAAAATTATGTGAAGTATTACATGCTGGCTGAAAAAGAGAAGTTAGGTTGTACATAAAAATAGAAGGAAGACAATAAAAATGATCTAGAATCCCATTATCCTGAGTGTTAGCCAGGGTTTGGTGTCCATCCCTTTATACATCACTTTGTGTATACACTCACACACATATATCTAATTTTATATAAATCTAATTTTAAATGTATGGGCTCATATCATGCATGCATGTTTTAACATGGGCAATTTTTTTCTTATAATCGTTTTTTCCTTACTTCCTCCCTCTTTCCTCACTTCCTTCCTGCCTTTTGCTTGCTTCCCACTCCCTTATCCCCACCCAGATCTAACCTCGGGGAACAGTTCCCAATCTGTTGTGTTTTATCCTTCTGTGGGAAAGCTGCAGACTGGTCCCAAAAGATATCCTCATGAAATCCGTATTACCTTAAATGGCAGAAGGGACTTGCAGGTGTACTGAAGGTAGGGGCCTTGATTTGAGGAGATTATTTTGGATTATCAGGGTCAGCCACACGTAATCACAGGGGTCATTATGAGAGGGAAACAGGACGGTCGGAGGTAGGGGAGAAGGCAAAGTAAAGATGTAAGGAGAGATCCGGGTGGTGCAGCTATGTGTCAGCAAATGCCAAGGCAGCCTCTAGAACCTGGAAGAGACAAGGAATAGACCCCTCTGTGGCCTCCAGAGGGGCCAGCCTTGCTGACACCTTGATTTCAGCCCTGTGGGGCTGATTTTAGGCTTCTGGCCTCCAGAACTATAGGAGAATAAACTTGTGTTGTTTTCCATCACATCATTTGTGGTAATTTTCTTGCAGTAATAACAGGGAAGTCATACAGATGATGGTACCAAGAGTGGGGTGCTGCTTTAAAAACATACCTAAAACTGTGGAGGTAACTTTAAAATTGGGTGTTGTATAGAGGCTGGACGAATTTTGAGGTGGGTGATAGAAAAAACCTAGATTGCCTTTGACAGGCCATTGGTAGAAATAAAAGAAATGGGCTTCTGGGGGACTCTGAAGGAAACGAGGCACATGTTTTTGGAAAGCGGGAGAGAAGGAATCCTTGTGACATGGTGGCAGAAAGTTTAGCTGAAGTGTGTCCTACGGTCACGTGGGAAGTAGAGTCTGCAGGTGATGAACTTGAATATGAAGCTGCCTCCACAGGGTGTTGGAAATGCAACATGGTTTCCTTCTTGCCGTCATAGTAAAATTGGAGACGAAAGAGGTAAATTCAGCACCGATAAGGTAATTTACCAAAAGAGGTAAATTCAGCACCGATAAACAAAAAAGGAACCAGGACTTAACAGTTTGGGAAATCCTCAGCCTATCCAGATTGCAAACAATGAAAAGATCTGAAGAGTCACTGTCAGGAAAGCATACTTTGGAGAGAAAACCAAGGGTGTGGCTCATCATTGTTTTGCTTGTGCTTTAGAAGGAACAAAGGGTCACAGAGGACAGTCATACAAAGGGCTCTTTCAAGGGATTAGACATGCGGCTTGTTGATCCCTTTGGCCATTTAGGCAGAAGCCAGTGACGGAGGTGAGATTGCCTGGGAGGGACCTGTGGAGAAGCTTCTCGTCTAATGGAGAGAGTCTCTGTAACATACATGGGAAACCCACAAGATTTTTGAGAATGTTCTATCAATAGAAACCCTGCCAGCTTGGACTGAACAGGACAGAGAGGACAAAATGAAAGGAGGCTGTCAGACCCTCAGCATTCTCCAGGAAAAAACAGGAGGATAAAATTACTCAGTTGGAAACATGTGCCACCCTTCATAAAAATTAAAAAAAAAAGGGAGGGGGGAGGATGATTCAGAGAACAAAGCTGAGGGTCCAGAAGGCAGCAATTGGAAATCAAGACACCTTCCGGACCCCGTCCATGCTCTCACCACCACATTAAATTATCTGTCACCAACTAAGGGCGTGTAAACTCAGCCTATAACTGAGTTTGTTGTTGTCTATCTGAAATTCTAATTTAATTGGCCATCTTGCATTTCTATTTGCCAAACTCTCATAACTATATATATACCCAGAGGATTCTGCTACCCAGTGAGATAGGGAAACCCTGGGGTGGATGATGTCCTTTTCATTTGGAAAAATCTGAAGCTCTAACTTTCACACACAGTAAACTGGGGGCTGGGGTGTCAATGGCCACACTGCGGTCTGGGTTGATTTTTCTCATCACTTTTATGGGTAAATCAAGGCACAACATGCTCAGAGACACCCAGGAGGAGTGAGAGTCTAGTATCTGCAAACGTCTGGGCTCTGATACACTGATTAGGGTCTCTGCAGCCGCCACTCTGTACTGTACATCCTTCCACTAAATGTAACATGCTTCTGCGTGCTACAAGCATGACCATTGCTTTTGCAATTTGTAGATGCTTTATTTATTTGCTTTTGGTCTCAACTCCACCAGGCCAGGGAGCAGGCCAATCTTGTATCTATCTCAATGCAATGCCTGGGAGATGAGAAATGCCCAATACTTACGCACAGAATAAATACATGATGCAGTTCTGGGGTAGCAGCAGGTCAATTTCTTGGTTTGCGTCTCTGAAGTGTATAAGCTGATACATCTTTGCTCCTCCAAGGGTGGTCCACGGACCAGCCCCACTGACATCACCTGGAGCCTGTTAGAAATATGGAGTCTCAGCCCCCCCCCCCCCACCACCCCTCCCCTCCCCGCCCTGGAGCATCCACTGAATCCAGTTCACCACCTCCTAGTGGGTAATTTCATCCAAGCCTCTAAGGTGCAGTTTCCTCAGCTGAAAAATAAAAGGTAATAAAACCCTTTACTGCCTCTTTCTAGTATCGCTGCCCATACTGGGCAGAGAATGGACTGGAAGATACCAACCTGAATACGCTGCTTGCAGGGCAGCATCCTTCTTAAATGAGCCGTGAGGGGATGATAAACTAGCACCCTGTTTCCCCGCGTCCCAGCTCACCCTCTTCCTCTCTGTTTCTTTGCTCCCGAGTTCCGGTTCCTAAATATAACTCAGCTTCCCCTTCCGCTTCTCCCCCCAACCTCCACCCCGCACTCTTTGCATTTCTAATAGCAGGCAGATCTGCCCAGGTGCTTGTCAGTTTTTGTGACTCGAGACAAGCATTTGCACGTATCTGAAGGAGGTCGCGGTGGGGGACGGCTGGGAGGTGAGGGGGACCAATTCAAACAGGCTCACGTCCCCCGCGCGCTCGGGTTTTGTCGTGTTGCAAACGCGGCGTTTGATGCAGGCCTGATCAAACACATGTCCCCGAGCTGGGGATGCAGGGACAGCGAGAGGAATTAACATTTTTCTCTCTACAGAGTGGGCCAGTGTCCCACCCCCTCTGCACTGGGGCCTCCTGGGGATCGCACGCAATTATGGATGGACCTCCTCGTCCAGCGCCCGCCTTCGCGGCCCACGCCGGCACTCGAGGTGTGCGAGTGAGCGAGCTAACATCTATTATTGTTTTCAACATGCCAGGCTGTGGGCTGGGTGCTTTACCAACATTTTTATGGGGTGACTGGGAGGGGGGATAAAACGAAACATGGGGTTAGTGCATTTCCTGAAATGGAAAATCCCACCAAGTGTAGCTTTGTCCCTCTTGATATCCTCACAGCCAGGTTAAATGTATCCGTCAACTGCTTCCCGGCTACTCAGGAGGTGGGCAGAGGGCTAGCGGCAGCCACTGTCCCCGGAGAACTTGGTAGAAATGCCAGCCCCACCCCAGACCTACCGACTCAGAATCTGGAGTTGAAAAGGATCCCCGGGCGCTGTGTGCACATTGCAAAACCGATCTTGATCTCGGAATCATTCAAATGTGGGTGCAGATACATGTTCAGGATCAAGGACCTAGGGAGTTTCCCGTTCCAGATGAGGCAACGGGGGCTCAGAGAGGCAAAGTTACTTGCCCAAGGTCACACAGCTTGTAGATGACGGGGCAGAATTACAGCTCGGATCTCTAAGGGCCGTGCTGTCAGCAGCTCGAAACGAGACGATCGGAACCGCCAGCCACAGAAGACATGGCGACCTCAGCTCCGTCACCCTCCCGCTGCCCTGCGACTCTACTCCGCCCCTCAAATGACGGATGTCATTGTCACCAGGGGTAATCAATACTTGGTTTTTGATGTCAGCTCAAGATAGTTACCAAAGACCAAGTGTGTTTTTCCTGTCACTTTGAGAGACTGACCTTGGCCATGATAGGCCTGGCTGCGAATATTTCCAGGCTCAAAAAAAGTTCTGGAGGGTTTAATGTTGAGGATATCGATGGACCGTATTGTAATGATCAAGTACTGGGTGACTGTGCATGCAAGGGCTTTCTGTTTGCCATCCAGGTCTCATATCCGTGTCGCCCCCTCAGGCTTCCCCAGACCCTTCCCAGCACACTGACATGTCTTCGTTCTAAGTCACTTGTCGTTGGTTAAGATGCTCTTGCTTATCTGTCGCCTCGTTTATGACCTTGTGTCCGCTGGCCTGTCAGACCCATAGGGATCCTGTCTGCATGGTTCAACACTGGATCCTTCTAGAGAGCGCCTGGCACACAGAGGTGCTCATAGGTGTTTTTTAAGTCAGTGAATGAATGAAGGAATGAATGCACACGTTGCTTAGATGGATGGGTGGCTGGCTGCATAAGTGGATATTAGTGGGAGGGTTTGGGAAGGGCTTGCTTTTTTTTTTTTTTTTTTTAACATTTATTTATTTTTGAGACGGAGAGAGAGCATGAACAGGGGAGGGTCAGAGAAAGAGGGAGACACAGAATCTGAAACAGGCTCCAGGCTCTGAGCCGTCAGCACAGAGCCCGACGTGGGGCTTGAACTCACCGACCGCAAGATCATGACCCAAGCTGAAGTCAGATGCTCAATTGACTGAGCCCCCCACGTGCCCCAAGGACTTGCTTTTCTTTTCTACGCTTTGAGCCTTCAAAAGATGGTCTCCAATGAAAACCACTTTAAAGCAGCATTCCCATCAGAACTGAAAGAAGGTCCAATTCATTATGAAAGAAGAAAATTTTTTACAAGAGAGAGAGAGAAGAAGCATTTACCTGGCCACAATGGCTCTCATCTTCAAGCAGATGCGGATGTGTAGGAAGCCAAAACAAAATGATTATCAACCCCCCCCTTCCCTTTCCTTGTTCTTTTGTTTCTCTGCCCTATCATTCAGTGGGGCTGAAATGGAGCCTTCTAGATTCTTGATGGCCTGGAGACAGCACCTGGCAAATGGCCATGAGGTTCTCTCCCTCTGAACTCACTGGCCCATATGGTGCCTTTGTGGGATCGGGGAAAAGGCTCACCTCCTTCCAGGCGGGCATGGCCTTGGGCCATGGGACCCCCAGGCATCTCCTTGGCTGGGACCTTTGCACAGGAACCAATCTGCCCGGCTCCGTATGGTGGCCTCGTCTGACACCCCATGACTTGTTTGTTTCAGTCGCAGAGGCTCTGAGCTGCCTGTGGCTTTATCACATGTCACGAGCTCCAACCCCATCTCCTTAGGTTATGCTTGGGCCATCCCCTGAACACAAGCCCAGCAGGCTGGGGGGCGTCGGCTTAGTCTCCCCCACCGCCAACGGAGGAACCTGGCAAAGGGCTCCCCCAGCCCAGGTCTCTCCCCCTCCTCCCTTCTCCCCACCCCTCTCTCCGCAATCACTTGCTATAGTCCTCCGCGAAGACAATACCCCAAAGTCCCCGTGATGTGGGCTCCACCAGGTGGCGGTCTGAATGATAAGACGCAGCCCCCTTCCCTCTGCTCTGGAGACAGGTGAGGCCGGAGGGGCCTGCGAGCATCCCTGATCACCTGCACGTCCTTCTAGGGACGGTGACCAGGATCCAGGCCTTCTGGGACAGGGCAGAGACCTCCACCCGGCAGTGAGGAGCACCAGCGTAGCAACTAGAAGGATCTGGATTCGTATCTGCCACATCCGCTTAGCAGCTGGGAGTTCAGGCAAGCGACGAGACCCCCTGGCATGTCTGTGTCTTCTGTGAAGCAGGTGTAACAGGCGTAATGCTGCAGGCCTGTGGGGATAAGACGGAAAGGGTGGGAGTGCTTTGAAAAGCGGAAGGAGAGAGGTCAGGTGGGGGCCGGGATGGGCAGCTGGCCTCATCCAGTGACCGGGACATGTGTGGCCGCAAGAACCAGGAACCGGAGAATTCCAGGAGGGGGGCAGGCGCGGCAAGATGAGCCCACGGGCTGGGGCATTTTTCCTGTCTGCGGGCAGCGGGGTTGGGGTGGTCGTTGGAGGCTGGAGGCGCCTCTGGGCAACGTGTCACCTCCACGGTCCCCTGACGGGAAGGAGCCGCGAATTCGGAATTGGGATGAAGGGCACACGTGCTCCTGTCTCGGCAAAGGCACTGGGGCCCCTGGGCCAAATGCCCCTGAGAAGCCCCTTCGGGAGCAGCGGTGGGGTGAAATCAAAACGTGGGCAAATGCTTTACAAACTGTAGGGTGCTTTACAAACGGGAAGGTCCATTGTCACGTTTAAAGCTGTTAGTTCCGGCCCCTGCCTGGCCCCAGTCACCTGAATGCCCTCCCTTCTGGGTGGCGTGGATAATGCTGAGGCTGGAGCATAGAGACCAGGGCCAGGGGGAGACCGGAGGCCCGGAAGGGCAGGGAAAGGCCCCCGAGGCCAAGGGCTGCCGAGCTCCGGCCCTCACGCTGTGGTGCAGCCCAGCCTCGTCCCCGGGGCCCCGTGTGCCCTCTGCCCCGGCCCGAGTCTGTCTTGGCCTCTGAATCGATATTTCTCAAAATCTTTGCGGGGAGGAACCCCTGTCCCCGAACGGCCTGCAGGGTTTTTCTACAGGCAGGTTCCCGGCCCTCTCCCGAACCGCACCCACCGAATCACCACCTCTGGGGACGGGGCCCAGGAACCTGCGTTTCCACAAGCTCTCTGAAGGATCCTGATGCCCTGTGATGAGTAAGAAATAGTGGGTGAAGGGGAAGGAACGCAAAAAAAAAAAAAAAAGACCCTTCCCTTTGGAGGAGTCGTAAATGCCGAGAAAACGAACCGAGGGTTGCTGGAGGGGAGGTGGGGGCGGGGAGGGGCTGAGTGGGTGCCGGGCAGCAAGGAGGGCACTTGCTGGGATGAGCGCTGGGTGTTGTCTGTAAGTCATGCATCGCTGGGTTCCACCCCTGAAATCGATACCACACTGTGTGTTAACTAACTTGACTTTAAATACATCCGTTCAAAAGCCAAAGAAAGAACCACCGGCTGAGCCCCTGAGCCCCTAACCCCGGGTCCGGAGCCGAGCAGGGACCCAGCAGATGCTTGTAGTAAAACCTTTAGAGCCTCAGTGGGCTCGCCTGTGAAATGGGAGGGCTGATCCTCCCTGCCTCTCCCGTTATCCTTTGAGGCAATTCAGCCAACAGCCGTCCTGAGGACGAAGTGAGGCAAAGGGGTACGAAGTCTAAACCCAGAACGACACCAGAGGCGGAAGGCGCATCCCCGACCGCCGAAAGATGACTGTCTACCCTCAGGAAGGAAGCCCCCTGCCTCAGTGTGGAGTCTCCCCCAAAGCAGACCAGAGACCAAGACTTGGGGGCAGGTGGTTTATCCGGAAGTAGGAGGAGATGGGGGAACGGGCCAGAAAGTGAGGAAGACAGCGACGTCTGTGCTCAAGAGCAGGTTCCTGCCGTGAGCCGCTGAGGGGTCCCGGGGGGACCTCGGAGGAGCCAGGTAGCACCCGCCCCAGAACCGAGCCACCGGGGCGGGGTGGGGGCACCGAAGCCGGGGTCTTTCTCTGCTGGACACCTGCCCCCGGAGCTAGATCCCAGCACCTCCCAGCTGCCCTGTGCGCCCTGGGGAGAGCCCTCGGGCAGCAGGGCATGGGTCCTGGGTACCTGGCAGCTCCCGGCCTGACCGCTGCCACCACACAGGTGAGCTGAGGCCAGCTGTCCTTCAAGACCACCCAGCCCACAAACCTCCGTCCGCCCTGGCCTTCCTTCCCCTTCTTGCCTTTAAAGAGAGGCAATGATTTGAATCCTGATGGCTTTAGACGACCTGGGCTGAACAAAACCGTAGGGAGGGACGGAGGAAGGAGGGGAGGGAGGGACAAACATTATTAAGTACCTCCTGTGCCTGAGATGCTTTCTTTGACCTTCTCTTGCTCCGCAGGTAAATATCCCCGGTCGTCAACTAGACCAGCAGCGTCGCGTCTCCAGCTCGTTAGAAATGCAGTCTTGGGGCGCCTGGGAGGCTCAGTCGGTTCAGCATCCGACTCTGGGTTTCAGCTCGGGTCATGATCGCAGGGTCCGTGAGATCGAGCCCCGCATCGGGCTCTGTGCTGTCAGCACAGAGCCTGCTTCGGAGTCTCTCCCTCTCCGACCCTCTCCGCCATCCCCCCCCACCCCCGCCGCCGTCTCTATCTTTCTCAAAATAAATAAAACGTTTACCAAAATGCAGAGTCTTAGGGCCCCAGGTGTGCAGAATCAAAATCTGCATTTTCGGGCGCTCTCCCCGGGCACTCGTGTGCCTGTTAAAGGTTCCAAGCAAGGTCCTAAATAATCCTTGAGGACCAGGAGGGCCCTTTTGTTTTCCTTATGTTCCAGGAGAGCGTTTTCTTAGGCCGTCGTGGGAGCTCTCTGGTTGGCCGGCAACCAGAGAAGTGGGTGTGCCCGGACGCAGCCGGCGGGGACCGTGCCTGTGGACTTGGTCGCACCATCGGCTGTCTAGTGAGCATGGGTGCTGTGCAACGCTTTGCACGGGGCATAGATGTGTGAGTCTGCCGGGGAAGTGACCCGCACTCAGAGCTGGGTGGAGTGCCGAGCGCATCGCGGAGATCGATAAGCAATTATAATTATTATTTCCATTAATAATAAATGCTACACGGTTCAGACAAGGAGGCCGTGACGGAGCGGGCGGCTGCCCCGGAGCCCGGGGCTGGCGAGCCGGCCCGCGGTGGCCTCGCTTCAGCCCCGTGCGACTGCAGAGGAGGCCAGGCTGGGGCTCTCCCGGTGGCCTCCGCCCCGGTGTGCCTGTTCACGGCCTCCCTGGGTGGCTGAGGGGCAGCTGGGGACCCATAAGGAAAGCGGGTGTTTCTGGGGTTGAAGGGAGGCCCGGAGAGATCCCCGGGGGTTGGTCGGTTACGAGGTGACTCTAGAAGATTCTGTCAGATGGTCCAGCTCAGCGGACCCCACTCCCACCTTGCCCTGGGCAGAGCCGGTTGCCCCCTCCGCACCCTGCGCACGCCCTCTAGAGGCCACGGGTCGCCTTGAACGCACGTGACGGCGAAGCGGCCGTGCGGGCCAGCGGTGAGGTACACAGCTCAGCGGCCCGACGGCCTAGCTTCACCGCCAGCGAGCTGTGTGTCCTCAGACGAGCCTCTCAACCTCTCTGTCCACTCGTTCGTGGGATGGCGGAAACGGTAGCACTCATCAGGTGGGGCTTCTGAGATTAAAACGCGCGCAAAGTGCGTTGCACACAGTGACCACGCGCCCACGTTCTTGGTTGCGATTTACGCCCCCGTGTCTGGGTCACCGCTGAAAGCCCGGTGTCCGACCCAGGGCGGGGCGCTGGACACGGGGGCGGAGCCAGTGGCTTTACGCATAATCACAGCCGCCGTCCAGTGGCCGCTCACTCTTGCCCAGTAATACTCGAAGCAATCTGCATCTATTAACTCGTTCATCCTTGCACCGATTCTGGGAGGGAAGGACTATGATTGCTTCCATTTAACCGAAGCAGGAGCCAGGCCAGAGAGGTTAATGAACTGGCCCGGGGTCGTTCAGTCGGTGAGGGATCGAGCTGGAATTTGAACCCAGCCAGCCTGAGGCCAGAGCCCACGCTCCCGACCACCGCACTGAAAGAATGAGGCAAGAAGGAAGGAAGGGAGGAAGGGAGGGAGGGGGAGGAGGGAAGGGGGAAGAGGAGAGGGAAGGAAGGAAAGGAGGGAGGGGGCCGGGAGGGGCGTCCTTAGATGGAGCGTCAGTAAACTCGCTCACGGATAGAAGGCGGATTGAGAACTGGCCCCAGACTGTGAAGACGGACATGAGAAAAGGCACCGGGCTGGGTACATAGTAAGTGCTCATGAAACATCAGAGATGATGACACCGTGGCGATGATGACGGGGAAGACAGAGTGGTTCGATGGAACACACGAACGCCCGCGGGTGGGACCAGGGGGCTCACACGTGGAGGATCTGAGCCACCAGATCTCTCGAGAAGCCAGGAATTGAGACCCACATACCGGGGGCTCGGATTTCTCCCTCTGCCCATTCCACAGATGGGGTAAGGCGAGGCACCAAGAGTCGAGAGACCCTTCAGTGTCACGCTGCTGATGCGGGAGGCAGGATTCGATGCCAGAACAACCCCCTGGGCACAGGCTCCGTGCTTTGGGGCCCCGACCTGGCATCTGACTGTATGAGGATGACGATTCCCGTTCTTGGTTCTATAAGCATTTATCGAGCACCTCTGTGTGCCTGGCCCCGTGGGGGGTTCCTGCCGATCAGTGGTCTGTTCACCTTCCCTCTGGCTTCCGGATCCTGGGCCCTTCTGTAGGGTAAGGTCGTGGTGATCAGGAACGGACAGAATGCAGAGGGACACCTGCACTGCAGGGGAAAAGAGAGAAGCTTCTGGCTCCACGGCCAGAGCAGGGCACATGCCCGTGCCTAACGTGAAGGGGGTGGGGAAGGCAGGCCTGCCAAGGGCCAAGAGGAAGTGAAGTGGAATTTCAGCGAACCCCCCCAGGGACCGCTGCACAGACCCACAGGGTCAGACCCACAGGGACCGCGGCACAGACCCACAGGCCGCGGCTGTGAGCGGTCTACCTGGGGCTTGTGTCCATGAGAGACGACTCTGGAGGTGGCAGGCCCGGGTGAGGAGTGGTCCGAGGCTGGGGCTGGGGCTCAGCCTTTGCTTGGGATCGGGATTCGGGATGAAATCAGTGTTGGGACTCAGAGGTGGGGATTAGTCTGGGATTAAGGTCGGGGCTCCGTCTGTGACTGGAGTCAGGGTTGTCTGCGACCAAGATCAGGATTCGGGTTGTGACTGGGTCGGGGCTCCGTCTGAGCCTTGGATCAAGGTTCAGTCTGTGGCTAGCATCAGGACTCCGTCTGAAACTGGGATCGAGGCTCAGTGTGCAACTAGAGTCAGGACTCGGTCCGAAACTGGGATCAAGGCTCAGTGTGGAACTGGAGTCAGGACTTGGTCCAAAGCTGGGATCGAGGCTCGGCATGCAACTGGAGTCAGGACTCGGTCCGAAACTGGGATCAAGGCTCAGTGTGCAACTAGAGTCAGGACTCGGTCTGTAACTGGGATCAAGGCTCAGTGTGCAACTGGAGTCAGGACTCGGTCCAAAGCTGGGATCGAGGCTCGGCGTGCAACTGGAGTCAGGACTCGGTCTGTAACTGGGATCAAGGCTCAGTGTGCAACTAGAGTCAGGACTCAGTCCGAAGCTGGGATCGAGGCTCAGTGTGCAACTAGAGTCAGGACTCGGTCTTAAACTGGGATCGAGACTCAGTGTGCAACTAGAGTCAGGACTCAGTCCGAAGCTGGGATCGAGGCTCGGCGTGCAACTGGAGTCAGGACTCAGTCCGAAGCTGGGATCGAGGCTCGGCGTGCAACTGGAGTCAGGACTCGGTCCGAAACTGGGATCGAGGCTCAGTGTGCAACTAGAGTCAGGACTCGGTCCGAAGCTGGGATCGAGGCTCAGTGTGCAACTAGAGTCAGGACTCGGTCCGAAGCTGGGATCGAGGCTCAGTGTGCAACTAGAGTCAGGACTCGGTCCGAAGCTGGGATCGAGGCTCAGTGTGCAACTAGAGTCAGGACTCGGTCCGAAGCTGGGATCGAGGCTCAGTGTGCAACTAGAGTCAGGACTCGGTCTGTAACTGGGATCGAGGCTCGGTGTGCAACTAGAGTCAGGACTCGGTCCGAAACTGGGATCAAAGCTCAGTGTGCAACTAGAGTCAGGACTCGGTCCGAAGCTGGGATCGAGGCTCAGTGTGCAACTAGAGTCAGGACTCGGTCCGAAGCTGGGATCGAGGCTCGGTGTGCAACTAGAGTCAGGACTCGGTCTGTAACTGGGATCGAGGCTCGGTGTGCAACTAGAGTCAGGACTCGGTCCGAAGCTGGGATCGAGGCTCAGTGTGCAACTAGAGTCAAGACTCGGTCTGTAACTGGGATCGAGGCTCGGTGTGCAACTAGAGTCAGGACTCGGTCCGAAACTGGGATCGAGGCTCAGTGTGCAACTAGAGTCAGGACTCGGTCCGAAGCTGGGATCGAGGCTCAGTGTGCAACTAGAGTCAGGACTCGGTCCGAAACTGGGATCGAGGCTCGGTGTGCAACTAGAGTCAGGACTCGGCCCGAAACTGGGATCGAGGCTCGGTGTGCAACTAGAGTCAGGACTCGGTCCGAAGCTGGGATCGAGGCTCGGCGTGCAACTGGAGTCAGGACTCAGTCTGGAGCAAGGGCTCACTCCGGGGCCAGGATGAGGGTCCAGCCCCTGAGCAGGGTGGTTAGAACTCCCCTGTGGCCCATCAGTAGCCACTTGCCAGACTGTTCTAAGCCCCGAGCCTCACGCTCAGCACCACTGACGCGAGCATCGATCTCAGCCCCGCTCCTCAGACCCCGGGACCCCCGCCCTGCCTGCACTTCCCCAGGACGGGTGTCCCAAAGCGGAGCCCCCCTCCCTCCCGTGCCCGGCAGCCCCCCTCCCCCGTTCAGCCCGGCGTGGCAGCGGCCGTGGGCTCCGTGGGAGCCTCTTCTGAGCCCGCCCTCGGCGCGCCTCCCCCTGCCTCCCTCCCTCTGCCACCAGCTGCCGGCTCCGTCTGCTCGCTCGCTCTCCCTCTCCCCCTCTCTGCCTTAGAGATAGCTATAAGTCTCCCGTGAAATATATACAGTGTAAATATATAAAAAGCTTGTGCCTGCCTGCTGCTTATGTATTCATGAAATAGTAAATAAATTTTATGGGATAATTTCAAGGCTGCCAGGAAGCCAGGAGATGAAAACGAAGACCTAATGAGATGAAGTATCCGGGCGGCACACGCGCAATCGATCTGCGGCTGCCGGGCGAGTGGGGGCCCAGCCCACCTCCTGCGGCCCCGGCCTGGCTGACGAGAGGCTTCGGAGCGGCTCCCGGGGGTCATATGTCACGGGTGGGGGGGTGGGGGGGGGAGGCTGCGGCCCCGGGCAGCGGGAGGCGTGGGCGGAGTTCTTTCTCCAGCTCTGCCGGGGACTTGCTGTGTGACCTTGAACCAGTCACGGCCCCTCTGCGTGCCTCAGTTTCTCCAGTGCGCACGATGAGGAGCTGGAACGGGGAGGCCCCCGGTGTGTGGGGGGGGTGGGGGGGGCAGGCCGCCGTGACAGCCAGGCTCCTAGGGTCCTGCTCCTTCCTGTGACTGACTGCAGGGGGTAATGCTATGTTTACTTTCCGCTTATTGGATTAACGTCTCTCTCTCTGCTGACCCTCCCCTCCGTTTGGGCAGGCACCTAGGCCTGTTTTCCTCAGTGGTTAGTCCCCCCAGCATCGAGCAGAGAGGAGGTTCTCAGTATATATTCACTGGTAGGATGGGTAACGGAATGGACGAGGTAGGGAGGGAATGAATGAACGGGTGTGCGAGTGAAACATCCAGAACAGATCCAATCCTGCCGGCCGCTCTCCGCTTCAAGTCTGAGCCTCTACCGTCTCAGGCTTGGACTGGTGCAGTAGCCTCTTCTCTGGTCTCCCTGTGTCCACCCTGCCTCCCTACAGTCTGTTCTCCCCCCACGGCCACCAGAGGTACCCTGCTGAACTTAACAAGTCAGACCATGTCTCTCCTCTGCTCAAAATCTTCCCATGTCTCCCGTCTCACTCAGAGAAGCAGCCGGAGTCCTGCTTGTGGCCACAAGGGGATGTGTGACCTACCATTGGCCCCTCTGCCCACCCCCCTACTACCCACCACCAACTTCCCTCCCTCACTTCACCCCAGCCACTGGCTGCCCCTGCTCCTGAATCCTGCCTCAGGGCCTTTGCACGGGCTGTTTCCCCTCTCCCCGGAATAGTCTCACCCTGGACATCCCCACAGCAAACGCTCTCCCCTTTTTCAAGTCTTTGCTGACATCTAGTCCCTCTCTGAGGCCGCTCTGACCACCTTACGTAAAAATGCTTCCTAAGCTTCTCCTGGGACCCCCTGGCCCCTCATCCGGCACTATCCCCCTACAAAGCTCTTATTGTCTAGACATACTACCTGATGTACTCGCTGTTTATTTGTTTGTTCTCTACTGCCCCCCTCCCACCACCCCGTGAGACTGTGAGCTTCGTGGGGGCAGACTTTTGTCTGGTGTGTTCACTGCCCAATCCCAGCACCCAGAATGCCGTCTGGCACACAGGAGGTGCTCGGTGAATACCGGCTGGCTGAACGAGTGAATATCTAAGGGGCCACCCAAAGCTGATTTCATTCACTGCCTTAAAAATGCTTCTTATCGCGCGCCTTCTCTGAGCCAGGCCTTGGCTTGGGCATCAGGAGTGTTCCGAAGGGCGGGGTGGGCAGTGCGCTGGGAGAGGGAGGAGAGAGGAGGACGCAGAAGGAAAGGACCTGTCCTGGCTCGGATGGGCACAGAAAGAAGTGTGGCCTCGGGAAAGGGCAGCAGGGAGGGTGGAGGCCGGCCTGGAGCGGGGGGCTGGGAGGGAAGCAGGACGGTGAACGGAGCTCTGTTTCGCGCTGAACTGTGTCCACCCCCCCCCCACCCCCCAGCATTCATATGTTGGAGTCCGAACGGCCAGAACCTCAGAATGTGATCTTACCTGGAAATCGGGTTGTCGTAGATGTAACTGGTCAAGGTGAGGTCATTAGGGGGGGCCCTAGTCCAGTGTGGCTGCTATCCTTATAAAAAGGGGAAACTGGGGCATAGCCGTGCACGCAAGGAACACGCCGCGAGAACACAGGGAGCCAGGTGGTGGGCCTAGGGGCCAGGAAGGCCAAAGACCGCCTGCAAACCCCCAGAAGGCAGGGGAGAAACAAGGAAAAAACTTCCCTTGGGAAAGGACCCAGCGGAAGAAGGGAGCAGCCCTGCTGGAACCTTGACCTTGGACTTGCAGCCTCCAGACTGCCAGACTCTACCCCTCTGTCGTTTTCAGCACACCCCCAGCCCCGCCCTCCATACGTGGCACTCAGGCACAGAGCCCTGCAAACTCACACAAGCTCTGAGAGGCAAAGGCGGAGACAGGAGCCTGCCAAGTGCAGTCCAGGCTGGAAATGAACTTCAAGAGACCATGGGGACCATCCCCCCACCTCCAAGCCGGAGCGGAGGGGACAGCCCGACTTTTTCGGGGACACTGCCGCAACTCAGGGCCCGTGAGATCGCTGGGAAGTCCTTCCTAGAGCTGGCCCAAGTCCTGCATGCTGCAGGTGCTGCCCACCTCCTGTTCTCAGGACCCACACAGTCCTCCCAAATCTGGACACGACACATGACATTCGAGATCTTCCCTCGCGCAAGGGAGTCGGACACGCCTGGGTTCCAGCCCGGGTTCTGCCACTTGCCGGGTGAGTGGCCTTGGGCAGGCCGGTCCGCTCCTGAACTTGGGTTTTCTCATCTGCAGGGATGAGGAAGGGCAGAGCCCCCGGGACCTCGTGGCATCTACTGGAAGACTTAGATGACGTCAGTGGTGTGAACGCACCTCGCACGGTGCCAGGCGGGCAGCGAGAGTGCCGACGTGGCGGTCATTATTATTGCTACGGGCTTGCTGTTGGGGTTTAATGCGATAACACGGGTTATCTGCTGGGGGTTACTCGGGGGTGGGGGGGACACATGCGCTGACAGGAGCTTCCCCAGCAGGTAAAGGACAGATCCACGTGCCCGAGACAAACGAGACACACAAGGGCCTATAAAGAAATTGACGTAGGTGGGGCACTGGGTGGCTCTGTCGCCTGGGAATCCAGCTCTTGATTTCGGCTCAGGGCATGATGTCACAGGTGGTGAGTTCGAGCCCCGCATCGGGCTCTGTGCTGACAGCGCAGAGCCTGCTTAGGCTTCTCTCCCTCTCTCTCTCTCTCTCTCTCTCTCTCTCTCTCCTTCCCCTTCCCCCACTCGCTCTCTATCTCTCTCAAAAGAAATAAAAATAAACTTTAAAAAAACAAAAGCCAAAAGAAAGAAATCAGTGTAGATGAACAGGGCCATACCTCAAAAAACAGAAGACTGTCCATCAAGAGGTGTCACCTTTGGAAGATAAAGCGTCAAGGCCTGGCTTGTAGTAGGTGCTCAATTAACCGGAGCCAGAACTCCATCCTAAGACTATGGACTTACCTCTTCCCCATCTCTGTCCTCAGCCTGCACCTCTGTAAAGCGAAGCGGGGGGGGGGCCACATCCGTGGTGTCGAACTCGGTGTCGCGGGGCCGCGGGTGGCGCGGGGTCTTCGAGAAGTTTCTGTTGGACGGGAATATGGTTCTGTCTGCGTGTACCCCGTGCCCAGCGTCCGTCCCTCCTGGACACCGGTCCACCCTGGAGACCCAACATTTGCCACTGAGGGGCAAGGTCTCCTCTCCACCCCGACCCCTCTTTCCTCCCCTCTCCCCGCTCCCCCCGACCAGACTCCATTCCTGCCCGTGGCCTCAGTCGCACCTTGGCCTTCTGAGCCGTACTCATCACCCTGGCAAAATGGTTCCCAGCAAAGCCCTTAATCCCCTTGCTCCTAATAAGCTGGAGGAGACACAACCAGCAGCCTGGGGTCAGAACCTCAGGCTCTGCTCCCCTCCCTTCCCCTCCCCTCCCCTCCTCCGGGTGCCGGATGGGGGCTGGAAGGCTGGAGGGGACGGGCCCGGAGTCCCTCCTGTCTCGGCTCTGTCCCCGTGCAGACAGGACCGGAGACGAACCCGGAGGGGGCGAGCGAGCCTGGAGTCTGCATCCAAAGGCCCTCCACTCAGGCAACGACGCAACGTCCACACTAATGCTCACGACGGCTAGCAGCGTTAGGATGTTCCCGCCCTCAGCGCCCCCCACGGCTTGTTGAGAACTGTGCACCCGGTACAGCACCAGAGAACTTACGAGTGTCCCCTCGTTGGGTCCTCAGGACACACGGCAAGGGGGCAGAGGCGGGCGGGGGGCTCACTGTTCGGCTTCTGAAGCATAGGCTTCGGGGTTCCTCACTTGCACGGGCCCCTTTCCAATAAATACGCACTTCTGTATCTAATGCTTTATTCATAACTAGACAGATTTTTTGATCTTTAAATTTTTTTAACGTTTATTTATCTTTGAGAGACAGAGAGAGAGAGAGAGAGCGTGAGTGAGGGAGGGCCAGAGAGAGGGAGACCCGGAATCCGAAGCGGGCTCCAGGCTCCGAGCTGTCGGCACAGAGCCCGACGCGGGGCTCGAACTCACGAACCGCGAGATCGTGACCTGGGCCGAAGTCGGACGCTCAACCGACTTGAGCCACCCAGGCGCCCCAGACAGATTTTGTCTTCTTAACAGGATCCTCCAAAATTATATAAGCGTCGGGCCCCCCAAAGCTGGATCCACCTTGGAAGGAGCCGGTCTTATTATGCCCATTCTACAGAGGAGGGCTTTGGGGCCCAGAGAAGTTCCCTTAGTTGCCCAAGGACACATGGGTTCGAAGAGCCAGGGTGGGGACTTGAAGCCAGACCCCTTGGTCACCACGTCGTGCAGACTTTCTATGGAAAAGAGAAGCTCCCAACCCATCCGGCTTCCAAATCTCCAGCTCCGCAGCGGCAGGGCTGGGGGCTCCCGGCGCTCGTTGGGGTGGGGCGCAAATCTGAGAAGCAGCGATCGAGCATGAAACACCGTGGCTCGGCTGGAGAGGCCCCGGGTGGCCTGGACGGGGAGCCCGTGCGGACGGTCGCCAGCTCTGAGGAAGATGAGGTTAAGGTTCGCAAAAGACGGCGGGACAGGAGGTCCTCCTTGGAGTTTTTCGGCCCCCAGCTTATTATTTTTCTAAGATGTTTTCGGCCAACTGGACGGTGTCTAAACCAAAGGGTCTGGGATGAATTAATGAATGAGCGTCAACCCCACCTATCGCTATGACCCTGGTCCAAGCCACCGACACAGCCACCTCCTAACGGGCCTCCCCAGTCCTGCCCTTGCTGTTCCCTTCAGCCAGCAGCATGGAATTACCACGTAATTCCCACCTCAATCAGAACGTGTCCCAGTCACCTCTCTGACCCCATTTCTCGCTAATCTCCCCGCCCCCCCACTTACACCAACAATGCCAGGCCCCTCGCTATGCTCATGTTCTCCAAGTATCTTCCTACCTCAGGGCCTTTGCACTGGCTCCCTCTTCCCGGCACTCTCCCTCTCCAGGTAACCACACGCCTTGCTCCTCTGCCGCGGGTCAACGTGCCACACTGCAACCCCACGCCCGACGTCTCTCACCCTGCTCCTGACGCGTTCTCCTCTCCGGCAATTACGGCCACCAAAGTCCCTGCGCATTTTACCACTGCGTCTTGTTCGTGCTCTGCCTTTGTCTCTAGAGCGTCAGTGCCACGACGGCAGGGATTTCTGTCTGTCTGCTGTGTCGCCACATCCCCAGCACCCCACACGCTGGCATCAGACCCGCGGCACCTTCCTGCCCGTGATCAATGCCTACGCTCTGAGCAGAGAAAATGCGGTCTGGGAGGCGCTTTCAGGGTGTGGACGGCCGGGCCGAGCGTGCCCGTGAGCGAGGCCTGGGGAGGGGAATCTACGCCGATGGCTCCGGGAGCGAGAATGCAGAGGTCGGTGAGCGTTTCACGCGACACCGGTCAGCCCCGCCACCTGTGTGCTCTGTGGCTGCCTCCTCGATGAGGTGGAGAAGGCCCTTTCTTCTTTTCCTTTCCTCCAAAGCCAATCTTTATATTGATTTCCCCACCTCCAGCCGCAGTCAGTGGGCGCCGGCAGAGGCTGAGTATGTCGGGTTTGCTGGAGATCTTCAGTCCCCAGGGGCCCGCACAGCCTCTCGCTGCCACATTGGGCTGCGGGGACCCTGATTGCCTGGCGCGGGCCCCCCCGGGGGCTCTGGAGAGAAACACCCCGGCACCCACTCGGGCTTAGTCACTGGTGCCCTAATCGGTGTCTGGGTGGGTGGCTGGGCCCACACTAAGGCAGAATCACTGAGTGAGTCATTCAGCTAATAATTAATGAGCGCCTACTATGTGCCAGGCACTCCTCCGGGTGCTGGGGTACAGCTTGGAGCAAAGAGGGGTGAAAATTCCCTCTCGCAGCAGAGCGGGAAACAAGGAGAAAAAAAAACCAAACAATACAGGAAAACCACGTACGTCAGATGGTGACGCACGCTAAAGAAAAAAAAATAATGTAGGCTAAGGGAGGTAGCGAATGTGCGGGTAGGAAGGGCTACAATTTCAAGTGGGGCGTCGGGGTAACATTTGAAGCACAGGTAATCTTTGAGCACAGCCCTGGAGGAGGTGAGGGAACTAGGCGGGCTGCCTGGAGGAGGTGAGGGAGGCAGCCACTGGCAATCGGAGAGGTTCTGAGCTCTGAGCTCCAGGGGGAAATCCTGGCGGGCCTTCCGTGCCCCGGCGAGGACTTTGGCTTTTTCTCTGCAATGAGCTGGAAGATTTTGAACAGGAAGTAACAGCATCTGCCCTGACCCGTGTATCCAGGCTGCTGTAGGGAGAACAGACTGAAGGAAGGAGAGGGAGGGGGCAAGGCTACCTTTCGTTCATTCCGCTCCCTTATTGGTTGATTATTCTGCCTTGCTTTCTAGCCGTCAGAATTGTCGTGCCATGAAATGGGCTGCCTGCCGAGAGAGTGAGTTCCTCAGGGATGAAGTCAGCCATGTCCTGGGAAGGAGCAAGTCGCGGAACCAGGTGACCCTAAAGTTCCCTCTCAGCTCCCTCCTCCCTACCCTGAAATTGGTAAAGATAGAGCTTAGGTTTTCTGGCTTTCTTATCCTTCCTCCCCACCCCACACCCCTCCACCGCCACCCAGACTGCTTAAGTCAGAACCCTCTTTGGTTGCAAGTGACAGGAACCCACACCAGATTGGTTTAAGCACATAAGGGAATTGATTGGGCGACAAAAGTGAAAATGGCCTGCTTCAGGCACAGCAGGATCCAGGAGCCCGATGGCTCTCATTTGAAATCTGTCTCTCTCTACCTCTGGGCTGTGCTTTCCTCAGTGCTGGCCTTATTCTCGGGCAGGCTGTCTTCACCCGGTGTTAAGAACGGCCACTAAAAACCTGAGGCAGACATCCCTCCAGCTTAGCAACCCAAGAGAGAGACACCACCTCTTTAGGGGCCAAAGTACCAGCATGGAATGTCATTGGCCCACTTGGGTTCTGTGCGCATCCTTTAGCCAATCATTGCAGGCAAGAGGTATGGCGTGCTCCGATTGGCTGGGACTGCTCCCAAGCTTGCCTGGGGACCTGGGGGTACGGTTGAGGGTACATGCCTGAGTCTTGAGCGTCCTCTTCAAGGAAGATGGACAGGGGACCATCAGAGAAGTGGGAGCGGTGGGCTCCAGGCCACCTCTGACCAATGGCGGGGCCTCGGGGCCAGCTCGACATACCCCACTTAGTTTCTGCAATCACTACTTTTCCCAAGTCAGAACCCCAGCGCTCACAAAACACGGTCAAGGGCAAAAAACACTTGGGAGCGCAGTTATAGTTGTTTGCAAACGAAGTCTGGACCATAAACATAAAGCTTTCCAGTGTGTGTGCTCAGCCATCAGCCCCAAGGCCACCTGGGCCCCTGCCAAGTCTGAACTCAGGGAAATGACACAAAAACAATAGCGAGGGGAAGCTTAGCAGGGAAGGGTGATCTGAATTCCGCAAAGCCAACGGTGTCTGGCAAAATACCACCTTTGCCCTGCCAAGAGGGGCTCGAGAGGTCCTTGGACCCGTCTTCCTGCCTCCAAGTGGGGCTGAAGACAATCCTCCAATCGTATGAACCAATCATGGACAGATGTGACTCGGAAACATCAGGTGCAATTGTCCTCGCGGAACTGGGTTTCCGACAACAAAACCCACTTCTGGATCTGCTGTAAACACGCCATGGAGAATAATTGGTTCCATCAAATATGCAAGGCTTCTTCTGCATGCAGAATTCTTTCCTTCCTCCCCCTACCCCACCCAATGCCTTCCGGTGGTTGATATCCTGGCTGCCAGGGAGCTCAGAGCCTAACATTTACATTCAAGTTATTCTGTGAGTCTGGATGCCTGTGTGCTCTTTCTTTTTTTTTTTTTGGTTCTAATTCCGTTTAATTTTTTTTTAATTCTAACTATCATGTTGTGAATGCCCTTAAACTCTTTTTGGGAAGAGCGGGGATGTGCATTAAGTCTATGAGCACAAAGGAGAGAGAAGAACACTGGAGAGGTGCCCCGTGGTTAGAGATTCAGTGGGGAATTCCCCGGAAGACGCATCCAACAGTTTTGTAGTTGGGAGCTGCCGTTTTAAAGTCGAGAGAAGTGGGTGCGAACCCTGATTCTTCACTCTGTGCAGCCTTGAGCGAACTGCTTAACCTCTCTGAGCCTCTATTTTCTTTTTAATCTTTACAGTGGAGTTAGACACCACCACCAGGCATCAGGGAAAATGCAAATTCAAATAACAACGAGATACCGTGTCGTGTGCACTAGACCGACATCATCAAACGTTGGCAAGAACGCGGAGCACGGGTTCTTCCGTGATCGGACCGCGCAGTGACATGTAATTCTTCTTCAGTTACCACATCAAGGCTGGTGGGAATGTATAGTGGTGTTTGGAAGTACATGTGGCAGTTTCTTATGAAACTAAGCCTACAATGATTACATGATTCAGCAATTCCACTGTTTGGTATTTATCCAAGATAAATGAAGCCACGCGTCCGCAAACATATTTGTACGAAATATTTACAGCAGCTTTTTTCCATAATAGCCCCAAGCTGGAAACAGCTCAAACATCCACCAACAGGTGAACAGACACATATATTGTGGTATGTCTATGCAGTGGAATACTACACAGCAATAAAAAAGAACAGCCTGCTAATATACATGACAACACGGAAGGATCTCCAAAATGTACACTTAATGAAAGAAGGCTTATACCAGAATACACAGCACAGATTCCATTTCCATGAACCAAACCGATAACCAAGCTGATCTCCGGTAGGAAGAAATTGGAACGATTGTTGCCTCTGGAAGCTGAGAATTAATTGGGAAAGGAAATGAAGGCATTTTTTTCTGGGTAGACGAAAATGTTCTATAATGTTATAGGGGCTTGTAATACTCAAGTGTAGGTACGTGTCAAAACTCAGAAAATGGTATACTTAAGGTTAGTGTTCTCCACTGCCAATTTTTTTTTTTTTTTTTAAAGGGACCTAACCAAATATTGCATCCCAGTTCATCGTGGACATGCTGAACCAGTTAAGGGTAAATATATAGATGTCTGCAATGTTACTCGAATTGCATAAAAAGATTGAGGTGTGCTAAGGGATGGGGAGACAGATAAACGAAGCAGACTGTGATAGAGCAAGTCTAGTAAAACATTAAAGGTAGAATTTAGGTGGCGGATATATGGACGCTCACTGAAAAATTATTTCAGCCTTATGCTTAAGCTTTTTGTAATGAAATATCGGAGGCACAGGGTTACAAGGTTGATGTAAGGACCGAGGGGGACGAAGTCTCCATGGTGACCAGTCCAGGGAGGACGCCCCACACAATTATCGCAATGATCAAAGGATATTCTACACTATATACATAATTACTCATATAGTTTTCCTTTTGCCAGAGCGGCATGTTCTAACAGTTTATTTATTTTTTTTTATTAAAAAAAATTTTTTTTAACGTTTATTTATTTTTGACAGGGAGAGACAGAGCAAGAGTGGGGGAGGGGCAGAGAGAGAGAGGGAGACACAGAATCTGAAACGGGCTCCAGGCTCCGAGCTGTCAGCACAGAGCCCGACGCGGGGCTCGAACTCACAGACCGCGAGATCATGACCTGAGCCGAAGTCGGCCGCTCAACCGACTTGAGCCACCCAGGCGCCCCATGTTCTAACATTTTAAAAAACCGTCTTGGGGGTTCTTCCACATGGATTCATAAACTCCATCCTTACTCTTGTATATAACTGCGTAGTATTCCATCAGAGGGAGAGACCAGCGTTGAGTTGCTCAATCCCGTATTGACGGACACAGGGGTTGTTTCCACGGTTCGCTAAACCCTTTGAAGGGTGCTACTGTTTTAAAGCCTTTGAAACCGAACCTCGCACCTCTTGATAAATGAGTCGAACAATAGGGGGCTTCTCTGATCAAAACCCACAGCGCATCATTAAGTCTTTGGGCTTCTTCACCCCGGCTTTTATTAAATTATCCCAATTTGTCCTTGCAAATAGATGTCTTTTCTTAAGTAGTGATTTACCACAATTAAGCCCCCCAAAATTAAATTAAATGAATTACGTCTCTCAGGTTGGGCGTCTGCAAGAACCGAGGTTGGGCGCAGTAATGGTCCAGATGCTATTAAAAGCAGAGGCAGGAGAATGTGTGCTGGGTTGGAAGGGAAAATTCATAGCTCCACTGATACGCCATGATAAATAATTATGAGTTATTAATTTTAAATTACATCTTTAATGCGTTGCATGATTTTAATTCCCCCTACAGTATTAATATCGGACTGGCTTTGATTAATTTAAAGCAGAACAGAAAGGTGCCAATTAAGGGGACTCACTGGGAACTTTGAGGTGTTTATATCTGTCTCTTGATAGCCCCCATGGTGGGGGGCAAGGTCATTGCTCAAGGGAAGCTGGTGATTATCCACAGGAACCCAGGGTGGGGTGTGTCAAGAAAAGTGGGAGACTGGATGTTAACCCTTTTTGTGTCTTTGAGTGCCAGGGAGGAGAGAAACAAGGATGGAAAAGCAAAGGGACGGAATATGTGCTTCTTACAAGCCGAAAGACAGGTCGGAATAAGGCTAGGGCTCCAAGGACCAGGGCTTCTGGGTTCTGGGGTTTGCCGTGTCGCCCCAGACAAGAGCTTTGACCTCCCCGTGCCTTTATGGACCTCAAGACTTGGGGGAAAAAGCCAGGGTAACACTCAATACATATGGAGCCATAAATCAGAGGAGTCTCCTAACTAGCAGAATGGTCAGAGGGTAACGCTTGGGAACAGCAGCCCATTGTTACAATATGGCACCCACGAAGATGCTTCTGGATGGCCGATGAGCAAACACTTAATTTTATTTAATAGCGAAGCGTCAGCTTTGACGTACGCTAGAAAGAAATGCATAACCAGCCCGCTGAGCTTATGATTTCAAAGACAGCCTTGCTTATGTCGAAGCTAAATTTAAGTTTAAAAAAAAAAAAAGAGGGAGAGAGAGCAACCCCAAACAAAATGTCGAGTAATAGTCGTATTTGGCATGCGGCTACGGAAAGACAGAATAATCACGATGATTACGATGTGATACACAAGTAACCAAAGTTAGTGCGATCAAATTAATGCCATTACAGCCACATGTGACAGCAAGCCCTGGGCTTGAGAAAGGAAGATAGGAGGTGATAAATATGAACCAATGAATCAAAGCGAACCTAGTTGGCTGGATGGCGGGAGGGCGATGCCTGGTTGGGCAGCCCACTGTCAGGATATGGCACCAAAGAGGGTGACTTGGGCTGGGGTTAGCGGGGCGGCGGGGGGTGGCATTTCTTTTAATGTTTACTTTTTCTTTTTTTCTTTTTTTTATGTTTATTTATTTCTGAGACAGAGCATGAGTGGGGCAGGGGCAGAGAGAGAGGGAGACGCAGAATCCGAAGCAGGCTCCAGGCTCCGAGCTGTCAGCACAGAGCCCGACGTGGGGCTCGAACTCAAGAACCGCGAGATCATGACCTGAGCCGAAGTTGGACGCCCAACCGACTGAGCCACCCAGGCGCCCTGACATATTTTTCTTTCACTTAATAGCTAAATGTTTGACGTGTGCCTGTCCAACTTTTGGTTTCCTGGACAGTGGTGCTCAGGTTGAGGTTAAATTTAAACGTTAAAAAATGGGCGATGCAAAACACAATATCAAGTAAAGCCTAGGCGTATGTGGTACGAGGCTACGGCAAATAATAATTACGCTGGTCATAGGCAAGTCACTGAGGTGAGTGAATAGCAGATGAACGTCACCACAGCCCCAGATGATAGAAATCCCAGTCAAGGCTCTAAATTAATGCCCCTAGATGAGACGAGGCTGAAAAAGGAATCACCCCAAGCCTCAGTGTGAGGTGATCACCCCTCCTCCTCCGCGGTGGAGCAGACCTGAGACTGTCAGCCTCATCTCCCGTTGGGTACCTGTGCTTCTTAAAAATGGTTCTGGAGGTGGGCAGTGCCTAGAAAAGTGCCCGGCTCACGGCAGGTGCCCAATATAGGGCCGTGGAAGTGGGATAGGAGGAGGCGGGAGAGGAGGAAACCAGGAAGGAGAGAAGGAAGAGACACGAGCAGGTGTTCCCCAACGCTGACGTGAGGGCTCCGGGGAGCAAGGCATCCCGCTGGGGGTCATCCGGGTGGTAGGTAACAGAGCCCCAGC
This sequence comes from Panthera onca, assembly GCF_046562875.1. Taxonomy (NCBI): domain Eukaryota; kingdom Metazoa; phylum Chordata; class Mammalia; order Carnivora; family Felidae; genus Panthera; species Panthera onca. Next base: position 9,884,895 of record NC_138350.1, on the reverse strand, counting down.
TCTTCCCACACCCGGACGCACTGCCTCGCACGAGAGACGTGCGGTTTGGAGACGGGAGACACTGAGACCTGACGTGTGTCAGTCCTCAGGGCAACAGCCCCGAGCGGACTGAACTCAGGTATCAGGACTCCCTGCTCCGGACTCTTATCATCACAGGTGGCTCTGTCTACGCGGCCCGTCGACACTGAGAAAGGGTCTCTTGGTGGACAGAGTCTTGCCAAGCGCGTAGCAGGTGCTCACTTCACGCCCCACCCCCCACCCCAGCCTGGCTCTGCTCCTTCCAGCCTTGGATCCTTGGTCCGCTGCGTGCCCCCTTGTGCCCCCCCCTGGCTCTGGGGGCCGCAGCTCAGGCTTCCCAGCAGAGCTGCAGAAGCGAGACAATCGCATTAGGGTCCCCGGGGCGGATTTGGCAGCCTCGTCACGCCTTTGAAAGGCAAGGATTGGCCGGTGGACAGCGGGAGCGGCTGGAGCTGTTTCCTGTTCAAAGCTCCTTCCTCCAGCCGCATTAAAGATGGATTATCATTCAGGGGGTTAGAGAAGGGTGAGTGGAGCCAGCCCTCTTCCCAGATAAGATGGCCGCGCAGGTGGGAACTCGGTGGCCAAGGGGCAGCCGGGGTCCGGCGACAACGAGGAGGACAAGAATAACGCCAGTGGAGACACCCGCTGTCCTGAGCGCCTACCAGGCGCCGGGTTCCGTGCTGAGCGCTTCGGGTCGATGTCTCGTTTTAACGCGCACCGTCTCCCGACGAGGAAACTGAGACGCAGAGATGTTGGCCAACCCACCCAGGGCAGCCCAGCTAGTGAGTGGGCTCAGCTCAGATTCCCACTCAGTCCGACGCACCTCCCGCTCTTCGCCTGCCTGTCCCCCAACCGCCGTGCGTTAAGCATTCGTACCATTAGTGGGGTGCTGCTTCGCGAGATCGAGGCCACCGTCCACATCCGTTCATCCGTTCCGCTCTCGTTAGGTCTCCAGAGTCGAGCGGAGCGCCTGGCATGGAGTGAGCGCGTGGTGCGTGTTGGCCGAATCAATTTTGGAGGGAAGGAGTAAGCGAGAAGAAGGGGTGATGCTGGGCGAGGACAGGGGGCTTGAAATGTGGGTGCACAGACGGAGCTCACGCTGTAGGGTTGTGGCTGCCAAGCCCTGGGCCCCGAGAGCAGAGACCCCCGCGCTAGCCCTCACTCGGGGCCTGACTCGCCACATGACCGGAGACACGTCAGTTTATTTGTTGAAGGTGGTCCTCAGTTTCCCCCGTTTCCCTGCCTCAGGGAGCTGAGGACCGGTGCCGTTCACACCCAGGTGGATCCAATGGGAGCGTTAGGTTCCTCCGTCGAAGCAAACGGAACAAAAGCACGGTTTCCTCCAGCTTGGAGAGGAGAGAGCCAACAGGGCGGGTGGACGAATCTTAGCTGGGGAATCTGCTTGCCCTCTGGGTCTCGGTCTGCGGTCTGTAATTTGGGGCTAAAGGAACGAGCACCTACCTTACAGTGTCCAACGATGATTCCACGAGATGGGGCCTGTCGCATGCTTCGTGCGGTCCCTGGCCGTGGTCAGCCCTGAATGTACAGTAGCTGGTCATACTATCACACTTTAGAAAAGTCATGCTGGGGCGCCTGGGTGGCTCAGTCGCTTGAGCGTCCGACTTCGGCTCAGGTCCTGACCTCGCGGTTCGTGAGTTCGAGCCCCGCGTCGGGCTCTGTGCTGACGGCTCGGAGCCTGGCGCCTGCTTCGGATTCTGTGTCTCCCTCTCTTTCTCTCTGCCCCTCCCCTGCTCGCCCTCTCTCTCTCTCTCTCTCTCAAAAATAAATAAAGATTAAATAAATAAATAAAAGTCAGCCACGTCTGGGACTGTGGGGGTAAGGAAGGGTTCCTTGGAGGAACAGTTGAGTGAACTGAATTTTGACGAAATAGCTTCAATAGAAGCATTGAAGTCAGAATGGAAAAAATCGTTTCAGGGGAGCAGAAGACATTGTTCAGGGTCTCCTGGAGAGCAGAAGCTACCTAACACATTTGAACGTTAGGTCGTGGGGTGTGTTTGTTTGTTTGTTTTCATCTTGGAAGAGGCAATGCCTCCCCCCATGCGTATCAGCTATCAATGGCCACCGTCATGCTGCGTAACAATCACCAAACCTTAGCAGTGTGGTCAGCGGCCAGGCAGCTCTGCTGACCTTGACTGGGCTCACTGACGTGTGGCTGGCCGTCACACCTCGATTTAGACGACCAGGGTGGCTGAGCCCTGCCCCGCGTGGCCCGCATCCTCCGGTGAGGGAGCCTAGGCCTGCGTTCGTGGCCGTGCAAGAGGGCAATGCTCAGAGCGAGCCCAATTGTGCAAATGACTTGCAGGCCTCTGCTTGTGTCCTATTTTCTCTCCTCCCACCAGCAAAAGTAGGTTACGTGAACGCACCCAGAATCAGAGGGGGCGAGGACCACAAACTCACACGGCCGAAGGTGTGCGCGGGGAAAGGGAGGCGCGGTGGGGGGGGGGGGGCAGTGTTGTGATCTCCACATTCAACACAGCTTCGGTTCTCCTTCCTGCGCTGCCAGCGTGACCTGGGGCACATCATTTCCACTCCCTGAGCCTTTCTTTTCTCATCTGTGAAGTGGGAATAATAGTGTGTCCTTTGCAGGGGGTAGGAGGAGGCTTACGCAGCATCATGCGTGTGGAGTCCCTGGAGACGGGAGCTGCGAAATAAACGGCCTGTCATTACTTTATTGTTCTTATGAACTCACAAAGGCTCAGTTTGCTCCACTGGTTTCAAGACTTCTTGGATTCCCGGTAGGCCAGGGCTTTCCTTCCCAAGGCTGGGCCCTGGGAGCCAGCTGACCATCTGCCAGGAGGGATTTCTGTTTAACAAGCTCTTGTAATCTTTGCTGTGATCACGACTCCCTTCCCGTCCGGGTCCCCCCTGGGGGCTTGCGGCCTCTTAGGCTAAGCCTCTGCCAGAGCTATGAATATCTGAGCACCTGACCCCGCATTTCAATGTGCCCAGCCCGTCCCTGGGCCTGTGCGCTTCCTGGAGATCTGCCCCCGGAAGGCTGAGGCACGCTCTCCAACCTTCCAGAAACCCCCACCTCCCCGGCACGAGAAACGCTTCATCGTTCAGGCCTTCCGCTCAGCAAGCATCGATTGGACACCCCCCGCGGCATACCGGGCCCCGCCCTAGACCTGACACCATCGTCACACTGCCGCTCCAGAATCTTCAAGATGGTGTCAGGGCTTCTGGAGAAGAAAGTTCAAACGCTTGGCCAAAACCCAGGGTGGGTAGACCCAGCTGATGGTGAAAACTATCAACCAGGTCTCAAGAATTTGTCTCACGCCCCCGTGTCAGGGCCTCGAAGGCAACTTGGGGCTTCCCTCCCCGCCCCCCACCTCCCCAGGGCAGCTCTGGAGCGTAGACAACACCGCAGAGTGGGTCTGTCCCACCTCAAGGCAAGGGGAAGGGGAGTTTCGTATCCCGACGCCACCCTGGGGGGCTCGGGGAGGCCGAGGTAACTCCGGGGCACCTCTGGGAGGGCGGCTCCGGTCACCCGAGGGCAATCCCGCAGGGAAAGCTGCAAGTGTGGACCTGCCACAGCCGGAGGGAGGGAACACTGAGCCACAAAAGAAATCCCGTGGAAATGGGCAGACACCCTCTCTGCTCCCAGCATCTCCTCTTGGTCCGATCCCGGGCGGTCACATTATCGTTGATGACTGTCCCCGAGCAGTAGGGAGGCGGCCGAAAGTGCAGCCTGGGCCTCAGATCAACCTAGTTTCTAACGCTTGCCTCCTCCGCTGTCTTGCTGTGCGACCTTGGGAAAGTCACTCTGCCTCTCTGAGCTTCGATCTCTCCACGAAAAATGGAGATGATACCCATCTCAGAGAGGTGATGTGGGGATTCACTATTTGGCCAGGGCCCAACTCCCATCAAACACTCGGGAATGACGTGCCAAGGGCAGAGTGTGGATTCGAACCCATGATTCCTTGGATCCTAGCCCGGTGCTTAGGAATAACCATAAAACTTTGGGGGAAACTTCACAGCATCTCTGAACCTCAGTTTTCTCATCCACAACACGGGGCGGATGGCTCTCCTGCCTGTTTCTCTGGGACTCCGAGAAGGTGTAAATGCAGCTGTGAAATACTCAGATCTTCGAAGCTGGAAAAGCACCGACCTCATTCTACCTCTGCTGTTTCGAGCCATTTTGCCGGTGAGTAAACCGAAGCCCCGAGAAGTTAAACCACTTCCCTGCTGTCCCCCAGCCTGTGTCAGAGCTAGGAGGGGAACTTGGGCTTCCTACCTCCCGGTTCCAGGTTCTTCCTTAGAGCAGGTGCGCCCCCCCCCCCCCACCGCCTCCCCGGGTGACAGTCTGACTCTTCTGGCCTCCGCTTCCCCATCTAGAAATCAAAGCGGCAGACCAGATACTCCCCCAAGTTCCCTCTGATTTGGGACATGTCTCGTCTCCCTCCGGGTACACTGGGTGCTCTGAAAACCCAACACGCATTAGACACCGCCTTCCGCTGCAAGCCAGCAGCAGAGTGTGGGGGGTAGTGAGCCAGTGCGTCCCTTCCACGGGTGACGAAACGGAGGCCTGCAGGGACTTGCCTGTAGGAGAAAAGGACCCCCTGTGCCCGTACACCTGCAGTGCCACCCGAAGGGGCGAGGAAGCCCAGGCAAAGAGACGAGCGGACCCAAGAAGTCCATTTCCTACACGAACACGTTACCTTAATCCCTTAACTCACAGCCAAGTCCTTACCTCGTGAGCACTGGAAACTCCCCACGGATGTGCCACTCCCGACTTATTACCAGCTGAAGGTAGCCCATCTCAGGCACTGGTGTCAGCAGGGAGCTAAGGGGTCCAGGGTGGCCGTGGGAGTGAGGCTCCCTCCGCACGGCTGTGAGGAACAAGCGTCAAGGGCCAAGGCAAAGGGGTGAATACAGAGAGGCCCGGAGGGGGTGCAGGGCCACGGGGCTGTCCCTACCCCATCCTATCGGCTAGAACGCCAGAACACCCCAGCGTGTGCCCCTGAGGACACAGGGCCTAGACCCCGCAGATCACGGGCTCGTCTCGGGGCCCCAGTGGGATGGGGAGAAGGGTGAGGGATGTGGCCGGAGACGGAAGGACGGTATCGCCCGGGGGCCTGGTGTCTTTCCGGGCAGAAGGCAAAGGCCTCTTTGCGAGCACACACCATTGCCGCGAGTGACGACCCCACCACGGTGCCCTTGGGAGGCCCGGCCGCTTCTCGGCGCTGCACAGCCATCCCACACCCTCTCGGCGGTGGGCATGCTGTTGGCGCACTCAGTCCCCAGCGGCCACCAGCACGGCCCCGCCTCGGAGACCCGCGCCCAGCTGACCAGGGCTGACTCCTGCGCGGCCGTGCCCCCGGCCTCCCTGGGGGCAGCCGACAGCCATCTGACGCAGGCGTATGGAAGCCTGGGCGCCCTCCTCAAGGACGGACAACTTTACGGTCCAGTTGATGCCCCAGAAGCCCTACGGGATCGGGCCGCCGCCTCGGCCAACCTCCCCTGTCTGCTCCTGCATCCCCCTTCCCTGTCATACTGCGACACCTCCTTTGGCAGATGAGAGGTGAGGTCACTTGCCCAGAGGCAAGGCACAGCACAGGTGGCCAGGCAGGTCTGTCTCAGGAACCCACGGTGGCCTGGCTGACGTGTGGAAGGTCGGAGCTGGACGTGTGGAAGGTCGGAGCTGGATGAGGCCCGGGTCGCCAAGCCCTCCGGCAAGAACGTAGGACCTGTCCTTTGGGAAGAGGCAACGAGGCAAGGGGGGCGGGGGGCCGGGGGGCCGGGGGAGGGGGGTGCGCAGGAAGCAAGAGATGGCTGGTGGGGGCGGCAAGGAGAGGAGTGAACTGGGGAAGACTCCTTTGTCCCCCAGCAGCACCACCCACACTCCCGAGGGGCCAGGCGGGGTCTTAGGTGGCCGAGTTAGCCAGCCCCGAGCCAGCGGGGTCCAGCAGCTTCCGCTTCAGGGGCACTTGACCTTCCACCAACGGCAGACGACCTGGAGACCCGCCCTCCCGGCTGGGGGCGGCCGCCGCTGAGGTGGCCGGGCTGAGCCAAGGACGTCTGCAAACACCAGAGAACGCCCCAGACGCTATCAGGGGCCGCTGGCTTTAAAGGTCACATCCAGATTAGAAAGGCCCTTCCGCACGGCCTCATCTCCCAAACACAGATGCTCTGGATTGAAGGGAAAAACGCCCAAGGCCATTCTGCTCATGCCTGCCTCTCAGAAGGTCTGGGTCCCCAGACCCGCAGGAGGGAATAGGTATTTCTCACGCTCGCCCGCCCCCCACCCCCTAGACAAAGCATCCAACCCCGGCTCGCCCTGGGGGCTGGGAGATCATTTTCTTTGATCACATCGCTTCCCAGTCTGGAGACATCCGGTGGGTGGGTTCTTCTTGCTCGCACGCTAAGTGAACTGAGCACCTACGAGGTGCCAGGCTCTGCGGGCTCTCGGGCAGACAGGCTCTAAGGCAGACAGGTCCCCGAGTGCGACCGGGAGCGGAGGGAGACAGACCCTAAGGGTCCATACACAGCCGACGTGTGTCCGGAGGCCGCTAAGAGGATGAACCCTGGAGGGGCAGGGCACTTAGCTAACTTTTGGGACGAGAGCCGCGAAAGAAAGACCTGGTTCTTAGAGGGACAGGCCGAAGGGTCTCCCCTCCCCCCCGTGATCGGTCAGCATTCAGCCAAGGACGCAGACTCTCTCATTCGGCGGCTACTGATTCAGCACGATGCCAGGGGCACCGGCTGGCGCTGGGCATGCAGGGAGGACCGCACGAAGATCCCTGCCCACGTGGAGCGCTTGCGGGGCAGACGGACAAACGCCCCACAGGCACACCAACGGGTGCGTGTTACCAACAATAGCTGCCGACGTGCGTCAGGGCTCAGCCGGTGCCACGAAGAATCAGGGGCAGTCAAGCGGCAGGTCGGGGAACGGCGAGGGTCCCTGCTCTCCCCTGGCAACGAAGCGGGCGAGTTCAAGGTGTTCAGGGAGACTGGGGCTGGGAGGGCACGAGCCCCAGTCTTCTCTTCCGGTAAATGGGGGGCGGGGGGGGAGCAGATCCTCTCTGATACGGTTAGAATTGGTCCGATACCGTATCCGGAAAGTGCACAGAACAGTAGCAAGCACCTGGCAGGAACCAAGCAACTCTAAGCCCGCATTCTTAGCGAAAATCAAGAGAACTCAGCTCCACCCGGCCAAGCCTCCCGGCCTCCGTTTCCCCTACCTGCAGAACAAAAGAGGAATGTCCCCTCCTCCTGTCCTCCTGCCTGCCTTCACACCACAGAGCATCCCAGAGGCTGTTTCCATAGCAACTCCAAAGCCCCATCCCCCCCCCCCTCCAGTCTCACAGCCGACCTGCCCCCCCCAAAGCCTGGCGTTAACCACAGCATTCCCACGTGCGGGTTGTCACCATCCTTCCAATGGCTCCGAGAGGCAGGGTGGAGCGTGGACGTATGCCCATTTTCTAGATGAAGAAACTGAGGTTCTCCCAGAGGGAGTTAGTAACGGAGCTGGAACTTGAACCTCCCAGGGACAGTTAGGGACTCTCTGCCCCACGGCCTTTGCTCTTGCTCGTCGGTCTCCACAGAGAAGGGTCTATTCACCTCCAGGTCTTCGTGCCCTGTTCCGTCCCACCCTTCAGGTCTTGGTTTTACTATCATCTCCTCCAAGGGTCCCCCCCCCCCCCCGAGAACCCCAGACAGAGCAGCTCTCGTGCAGTTCTGCCGAGGTGCCCCCGTAGCACCTAGGGTTCTGACCCTGTCCGTCTCTCCCGGCAACTAGAGTATCATTTCCGAGAGGGCAGCAAACTTCTGTCTTCGTCATTCTCGGGCATCTACTGTTGAATGGAGTTCGATGAATGTTTGTCGGGTGAATGAAGGAGATCAAGACACATGCACTTGACACGTTCTCCTTCTCCCCTTTTGACCAGCTCGTTCGGGGGGCTGGCTGGGGTCACGGGGCTGGTGGTGCGGCAGGTGGGAGGGGTCCCCTGCCTTGTAGAAAGTAGTTTCGAGGTTCCCCAAAGAGTTAAACATGGAAACACCATTTGAGGGGCGCCTGGGTGGCTCAGTCGCCTGGGCATCCGGCTTCGGCTCAGGTCGCGATCTCACGGTTTGTGAGTTCGAGCCCCGCATCGGGCTCTCTGCTGACAGCTCAGAACCTGCTTCGGATTCTGTGTCTCCCTCTCTCTCTGTTCATGCCCTTCCCCTGTTCATGCTCTGTCTCTCTCAAAAATAAATAAACATTAAAAATAAAAAAAAATACCATGTTCACAGCGGCACTATTCATAACAGCTGAAAGGCAGAAATCACCCACATGTCCATCAGTGGATAGAAGGATAAGCAAAATGTGGCCTATCCATACAACAGATTATTCTCAGCCTTAAAAAAGAATCTAGTACCAATGTATGTCGTGACTTGGGTGAACCTCAAAAACACGGCGCTGCGTGAAAGAAGCAAGACCCGAAAGGTCACGTATCGTAAGAGTCCGTTTACGTGGACTTTCCGGAAGAGGTAAATCTACGGAGACGGAAAGCAGACCAATGGCTGCCAGGAGCCGTGGGGAGTCGACAGGTACAGGTGTCCCTCTTGGAGGGACGAAGGTATTTGGAGCTGGATAAAGGTGGCAGGTGCCAGCCCCGTGAATGCACCAAGTGACAGCGAACTGCTCGCTTTAATGTGGTCACCTCTGTATCACGTGACTCTCACCTCCATGAAAAACAACCGAAAGAATTCCTTGCCATCCACGTATCTTCTCCAGGCCCATTGGAGGCCCAATGGGGACGATCAACCCCAGACTTCACCACCTCACAGGGTCCTCCGATGGCTCCAACGTGGAGGGACCTGATGGAATAAAGCTAAAACACAAAAAGTGCCAGGCACGCCAGGCGGTGAACAGAAAAGCCATGCCGAAGAGCGCCCACCCTTCTTTCCTCAGAAAGGACACAGTAAAATAGCAATCGTCTCACTGCACTCCGCACGGAGGGTGCCTGCTTCGGTCATCTGTTGTCACACACCAAACATCTATGGGTTAAATGCAGGGGCTTGAAGCAATGACAACACCGAGTTTCCACGTGAGCTTGCAGTTTGAGCGGGGTTCGGTGCGGGCTGCTCTTCTCCGTGGCCCTCGGCATCAGAGAGAAGGCTCCAGGGCTGAGGCTGGAATCATCTGAAGCCCGTGCCGGCCGCTCTCACGGAAGAGCACAGAGCAGGTAGCTCACAAGCCAGAGGAATGTGTCCCTCGCGGTTCTTGAGGCGAGGAAGCCCAAAATCTGGCGAGAACCCACTTTCTGGTGGGTAGACGGCTGCCTTCTCGCCGTGTCCTCACGGGGCAGAAGGAAGAAGAGAGTTCCGTGGGGTTTCTTTTCTAAGGGCACTAATCTCATTCGTGAGGGTGCCACCCTTGTGACCTAATCGTCTCTCATAGGCCCCGCCTCCGAACACCATCGCCTTGGGAGTTGCGTTTGGATGCACGAACTTGGAGGGGACTTGGAGATTTCAACTGTGACGATGCCGGCCGTTGGCTGGGACTTCAGCTGGGACTGTCAACCAGAACGCCTTATGCGGCCTCTCCCTGTGGCCTGGGCTTCCTTACAACATGGCTTCTGGGCTCCCAGGGTGAGTGTCCTGAGAGAAAGAGGGAGTCAAGTGGACCTAGTCTTAGACGTCATGCAATGTCATTTCTGCCTCATCCTATTCGTTGAGGCTATCGCAAAGTCACACAACGTCCTTAGGGGAAGGAAAACAGACTCTGCCTCTTGACTGGGCCACTGGTGAGGTCTGGAAGAATATGTAGGGTCAGAAGTACGGCCATGGCCAATTTTGGAAACTACAGGGTACCACAGTACCCATCAGAGAAGGTTCTAGCAGGTGGTTAAGGCACAGTGTTTTGCAGTCTAGGGGACAGGATTGGTTGGTAGCAGGAGGCCCTTTTCACTAACTTCCCCTCCTGAATCTTTCCCGCCACCAAAGCTCCCTCCCCCGTTTCTTCCTCGGACGCTTAGCAGCCTCAGACCCTCCTTGCCTATCTTAAGGAGAGAGCAGAATTCTCTGCCTCAAAATAACAGTCTGAGTTCAGTTCCATTCCGTTCTCCTTTTTGGTCGATTTCTGTTCTCGTGGAGAAAGAAGGGTGGGCATCTTCTCTTTGCAGGGTAGGGGAAAAGATTCCACCCCTTTCCAGGTGAGATACTTCCCAGCCATTGCCAGATGGTTCCACACTGAAATAAAAGATTGTCAGGAAATCATCCTCTTAGCAGCTCCAACTAAGACTGTAGACTTGATCTGTCTTCCATGCCCTTCTTGCCAAGACATCAATACCTAAGTTCCTCATGGACATATATTAGGTATCTAGACTCTTGATTACAATTGGCAAAAACAGCTCGAAAGCTCATAAATAATGAAATAGGGGCGCCTGGGTGGCTCAGTCAATTAAGCTTATGACTCTCGGTTTCAGCTCAGGTCACGATCTCGCGGTTTCATGAGTTCAAGCCCCGCGTCAGGCTCTGCGCTGAAAGCACAGAACCCGCTTGGGATTCTCTCTCTCCCTCCCCCACTCGTGCTGTCTCTCTCAAAATAAATAAACAAAAAAATTTTAAAAAAAATAATTGGGGCGCCTGGGTGGCGCCGTCGGTTAAGCGTCTGACTTCAGCCAGGTCACGATCTCGCGGTCCGTGAGTTCGTCACGATCTCGCGGTCCGTGAGTTCGAGCCCCGCGTCAGGCTCTGGGCTGATGGCTCGGAGCCTGGAGCCTGTTTCCGATTCTGTGTCTCCCTCTCTCTCTGCCCCTCCCCCGTTCATGCTCTGTCTCTCTCTGTCCCAAAAATAAATAAAAAACGTTGAAAAAAAATAAAAAAATAATAATAATAATAATTAGTGGGAGCATTTAGTGACTTGTATAACTGAAAAGGAGGATGAAGCCAGGTGATCGAGAGGACTACCTCCAACGCTCAGATATGGCCGAGAACTCATCTCTTCCCACCTCAATAGACTCCATTCTCAGACGGGCTCACTCAACAGGGTGCCCAGGCGCTTGCTGGTTCATAACCCCCCAACCTCCCTCAAGTACACCCAAAAGCTCCTGGTGATTTCAAACAAGTTCAGCGGCTGCATCTCATTGGCTTGGCTCTTGTGGTCACGTGGTTGCCACCGAACCAATCAATGTTCTAGGGATGGAGTGCTGTGATTGGTCGAAACCGACCAACTGTGATTGGTCAAAACCTGGGCCACATGACCCATCATGGCGCCCAGAAGCGAGCTCCTTTGAAATCATGTGACCGGAGTGTGGGGGGAAGGGAGAGCTCCAAAAAAGGTCAAGCTGTTGTTTCCTCGGGAGGAGCCAGTGTTGCTGGGCAGATGAAAACAAGAGGGGGTGATGTTCTGTGCTGTGAGGGGTAGAAAGGGGCAGACAGACACAGCCCCTCCGATCAAGGATTTTACCCTTTGGTTGGAGCGAGAAGTGCTCAGGAGACAGTTCAGGGGCAGGAGACTAACAGGACAGGAAAAGGTGATGATGTATTGGTTAAAACCATACATCTGAAATGAGGTACTTCATAAATAGCCCTCAGACAGGCCAAGATCAATGCCGTCCGGCGGAAAGATGTGAGCCACGTATGTGATTCTAAATTTTCCACTGGCCTTATTCAAGAGCAAAAGTAAGAAGAAACAGGTGAAATGAATTTTTAAATATATTTGATTCAACCCCATAGATCTAGGCTGTGATTCAACATATTATCAATAAAAAAAAAAAGTATTTGAGATGGGGGGGGGGGGGAGAATTAGTCTTTGAAACCCAGCACCCGGTTCACATTTGCCATACATCTGGATTTGAACATATGGCAGGTTGAAGGCACCACGACCATATGTGGTTAACCGCCACTGTACTGGGCGGGCCGGCTCTAGAGCCTCACTACTCAAAGCGTGGCCCCCAGACTTTGGGAGACAGAAAGGCAGCGTCTCGGGCTCCACTGCCGACCGCCTGAGCCTGAGTCTGCATTTTAACCCTCTTTATCCCAGCTAAGTCCTGTGCACTGGATGTGAGACATGCTGGTTGAAAGCCACGGGGTCCAAAAGAACTTTGCGGTGATGGAAATATTCTATATCAGCTCTGTCCAACGTGGTTGTCCAACGTAGCGACGACCCTCAGGTGGTTATTGAGCATTTGAAATGTGGCTGTGCCACAGGGAGCTGAATTTTTCATTTTTTCCCTCTGAATTGAATTAGCCGGCGGCTACCTCTTGGATGGCACAGGCTTAAGTCAATGTAAGTGCTCCCAAATCTTAGCTATTGTTATTATTATTACCCTGTTACTTGTGCAAGAATGAGGGTGGGGGGTTAAAATGAAAACGTATTAAAAACCATTTTTTTAATGTTTATTTTTTTATCTTTGAGAGAGAGAGAGAGAGAGAGCATGAGCCGGGGAGGGGCAGAGAGAGAGGGAGGCACAGAACCCCAAGCAGGCTCCAGGCCCTGAGCCATCAGCACAGAGCCCAATGCAGGGCTCGGACCCACGAACCATGAGATCATGACCTGAGCCGAAGTCGGACGCTTCACCGACCGAGCCACCCAGGGGCCCCGAGATGAGAATGTATTTAGCCACATGGATTCCTCGCTTCCTTTGGGGTCGGTATGTAGTTATGCTCATCGGGCAGATTTGGAAAGTGAGGTCACGTATTTTGGTTCAGAATCACGTAGTGAATAATAATGGCCGTGCTAACGTACATCCGTGGGCAAGCCCATCTGTATGTCGGAAACTCTACATACTTGACGGTTATCTGTCATAACTACCCAATGTGTAGATACTGTTACGCTTGCCATTTTACAAATAGGGAGGTTTGGGAGGCCCAGAGAGGTGAGGGGACTTATCCAGGGACACACAGCATCTGGGGGGCCGAGTTGGGTGTGGCCCCAGGCCTGTCCATCTCCCATCCCAGGTGTCTCCCAAGGCTGTACCCGTGATTACTCCCAGGAGTGGCGAAGCCATCCCCGTGCCCCAGGTCTATGCAGCCTGAGGCACACAGTGGCTACCCTTCAGCCCAGAAATGCTGCTCAGAAGCGGGGGACCGCCACGATGGCCTCTGGAGGCCCCTCGCCGCCCTCCAGTGGGGCAGCGGCGGGTGCCAGGCAAACGCCGCAGCCCGCACAGCCTTCCAGTTGCTGTCTGGAACGGTGCTAGGTCAGCCCAGGCTGCGGGCAGCAGGCACCGGGGAACGTGAGCCGCTTCTTGAGTGGCCGTCACTGGCGGCCGCAGCCAGCTAGGTCCAAGGAAGCCCACGGAAGCCGGTCCTCTGCCTCGGTCTCTGCCGTCTGCTTGTATTTAAAGCCTTGCTCCATTTCCAAGCAAGCGTGGGTGCTGTGTGTGTGTCTGTGTAGTGACAGAAGGTGGCCTCCCAGGGAAAGGCGCCCCCCCCCTTCCTCCCCCTGCGTGCTCACACACCGGCCTGATGCTTCGTGGTGGCGACAGCCAGATGATTAGAAAGCAGGCTGAGGGGGAAAAGCAGCCTCTGCTGCCCTGGCCTTCCCCCAAAGGGGCTCATCTCCCGGCCACCCGAACCAGCCCAAGATGCACAATGTCAAAAGGCAGGAGCATGCCATTCCCACACGGGGGGTGGTGGCCCGAGCTGGGAACTCAGAGATGACGGGGTCCAGTCCCCACAGGTGGAGGAATAACGTGACGGTCACCACGATGAAAATAATAGACGCCACTGGGGGACACCGCACCCTTAACACACGTCTACTTTAATCCACACAGGAACTCAGTGGGGCACGTTCTTCTCTTGTCCCCATTCTGCAGAGAAAGGACCGCGTCCCAGAGAGTAATTTGGCCAAGGTCACGCAGCAAGGGCGTGGCAGAGTCGGGGTGTGAAGGCAGGTCTGCCTGGACAACCGCGATGTAGACGGGCAGGTGTGGGTCTGGAAGTTGCAACCCCAGTTCTTCGGCGTCCTCATTGTATGACCTTGGGGAGGCAAGTGGCTTGACCTTCTGAGCCTGTTTCCCCATATGTACGGTGGGGGTATAAAGCTAACTCAGCATGAACAGTGCAGGAATTAAATGCGCTGGGCCACCTGATGTTCAGAAAGCAATCGGTGAAGGTGTATGTGTCACCAGTGGAGCACAGTGCGGGTACACAGTAAGCCCTTCATAAATGATGTGAGTCCACACCACGGAAGGTGAATGAATCTCCTTGCCTCTTAAACCTCTGGGACGCCCCTCCCGGGAGCAACAAGGTCCCGTTCTCAGTAAGTGTTTTGCTTATATTATCCCAGTCCAAACCACAACCCTCTGAGCGTGATTGACCCCATTTTATAGACCTGAAAACCGAGGCTCGGGAAAGTTCGATTGTCTGCGGTGGGGCTCAAAGCTGCTAAGCGTTTGGGCTGGGAGAGCAGTCGGGCTCCGTGGACTCAGCGGTGCACACCCGACGCCCTGTGGCAGACCAGAGCCCAGGCCTCCAGCTGGGCTGTCTCTGAATGTCAAGGGTGGTGGCTCTGGGTGGCTGAGATGCCTGCCCCTCACAGATGGAAAGCCGGAGGGAGCCGGTACCCACCATCTTTCTCTCTCACACTCACACGCAGCTGCCGTTGCTGCTGCAACGTCCTTGCCCAACTGCTGGGGACGGCCATCACCATGGCAACCACCAGAAGCCAGCTGGCCTCAGGTGCAAGGAGGCACCGTGGCCACCTTGAGCCCCGGCCCTGGTGCCCTTTGGCCACTTGATGATGCTTCTGGCCTGGAGGCCTCTGGAAGTCACCAGCCCTAACGGCTGGGTGCAGGGGGAGCCCCCACAAATGCCCCAATGACCCCTCCCCGGCCCCTGCGTCCAGGGTCCTTCCCCTGCCCCGAGGCTGCTTCTGCCCCGAGGTCCGGGGTCCTTGGCCCAAGAAGGGCTAGAGGCCCCAGCTCTGTGGGTGGGAGGAGCTCGGCAGTCACAGCTCGGTGCTGCAAATATTAATTATCTCCTAACGACTCCCCAGGCAGTCATTACATCTCAGCTGCTGGCAGCTGTTCCTAAAAACCTACCCAAGGCATCTCCGGGCAGCAGGAACCTGCCCCGGTGGCTGGAAGGGTGACACAGCCCCTGCGCGCATGTGGGGCAGGACGAGGGTGAGGGAAACGTAGGAGAGAAGTGGGGGGGGGGGGGTTCTGCTGCCCTTCGGGGAGCAGGGGAGGGGGGCCGGGTGAGTGGCACAGACTGGAGAGACAAAAATCTAAGGCTGCAGGGACGCCCCGCTGTTACTGAAAACCGCTCGCATTTATCGAGCACTTTCGATGGGCGAAGCGTTTTCGCGCTCGCTACTCAGTGTGGTCCGCAGACGTGCAGCCTCAGCATCATCACCCGTGAGCTGTTTAGAAATGCATGATCTATTGAATCAGAAGCTGTGTTTAAAAAAAAAAAAAAAAATCCCCGGGGGATTCATGCAGGGGTTGTAGCTTGAGAAGTGTAGCTCTAAGGCATTATCCCATTTAAGCCTCCCGGGGGGTGACGGGGGAGGCACCGTTATTGTCTCCATCTGCCGGAAGAGGGACTAAGGCTCAGTGTGGAGAGGGACTGCCCCAAGGTCGCACAGCTAGGTCCATCAAACCCTCTCCGGGCACCAGCAGCACACCAGATACTATCCTGGGCATGGAGTCAGGTCTTTCTTCGATTCTCGGGGTCTTAACACCACGCTGGCGTTTTGCTGGTGCAACGAAAACAGTGTCGACTCACCGGGACACGACTTCTCAGTTGACGTGCCTCGCCTCACGTGGATCAGTGAGAAAGCTGGCCCCATAAACCCCCCGCTTTCCAGATAGGGGGTTTCCTGGGGCTCGGAAAGGGGAAGTGATGTCTTCCAACCAAAGGGCTCGTGACCATGTAAAGATTCGTCTTGCCTCTTCTTGAACTCCGGCCAAAGGGAATCGTAGAGGGTGGGCCTTCCAAAAAAACTTATTGAGGTATAATTCACATACCATACAGTTCACCCATTTCGGGTGTAAAATTCGATGGTTTTTACTATATCCACAGTGTTATAAAACCGTCACCGCAATCGATTTTAGAATATTTTATCACCTTAAAAAGAAACCCCATATCCTTCAGCCGTCACCCCTAATCTGCCTTCCGTCTCGATGCATCTGCCTCGTCTGGACATTTTGTATAAATGGAGTCACACGGCATGTGACCTTTTGTGTCAAGCTTTGCCCACTTAGCGTCCTATTTCCAAAGTTTACCCGTGTCGTAGCAGGTGTTGGCACTCTGTTTCTTTTCATGGCCGGATCATATCCCATTGCCTGGATGGGCCACGTGTTATGTACCCATTCATCAGCGGAGGAACGATTTCGTACCCTCTTGAGTCTGCTTCTTTCACTCAACATCATGTCCAAGAAATCCATCCGCTCTGTAGCGTGCTCACGGTTCTCCCTTTTCATTGCCGTGTAATATTCCATCGCGTGACCACCACGGTGTTTATTACCCAGCGTCCCGTTGCCGGACACGTGGGCAGTTTCCCGTCTGGCACTGTTACGAGTAGAGCCCCCGTGAATATTCTTGCACGTGCCTTTTGGTGACCTTATTTCAGCTGGGATACGTAAGTGTGCAGTTGCTGGCCATTGGGTAGGTTTGCTTAGCGTCTTTTTCAACAAAGAGGGAATAGGTCTCACGTTTGGCTGCCGGTTAGAAGGAAATAACGGGCACGTGGGTGGCTCAGCTGGTTAAGTGTCTGACTTCGGCTCAGGTCATGATCTCCTGGTCCGTGAGTTCAAGCCCCACATCGGGCTCTCTGCTGTCAGTATGAAGCCCGCTTCAGATCCTCTGTCCCTCTCTCTCTGCCCCTACCCCGCTCGTGCTCTCTCTCTCTCTCTCTCTCAAAAAAAAAAAAAAAAATTAAAAGAAGACGATAGTATGGCTTTGGTTTCACCGTATTTCATTTGTTACCTTTTCTCTATGGCAAAGTGATATTCCATGTATAGTGCTGTTCCTCAGTTTCCTTTTAAAATAATGTGTTGGAGTTTTGTTTTGTTTTTTTAAGGAATTGGTTTAAAGCCGAGGTTTCAGAAATAACGGCACATGTCGTGTTCGGACAGAGCAAAATCATGAAGAAGATACTAAATGAATGGTTTGGGGAGCACTCAGAGTTTGCCGGGGGGCACGGCGGGAGTCAGACAGGCCTCCTAGCAGGGGAGGGGTGGAGGCTGGACCCGGGAGGATGGGGGCCACAAGGGACGTGGGAGGACAGTAAAGAAAGGCTCCCTGGCGGGCCTGGTCCAAGGCCAATGGGTGGTCTCGATGCCGGCCGAAGGTCACTGGGTTCTAGATTCAGGGTCCGCCTCTCCAATCCCGTGAATCCCGTGTGGTCCTGGCGACATCCCACCTGCCCCCGGCCCTCAGCCATCCCACCTGTAAGATGCAGACACCGGGCTGGACTTCGATGCCGCGAACAGGTTGCACAGAAGCCGGAGCCAAGATGTATTTTCCTTTGCAGTGTCTTCTAACAAGCTGACCTCACCAATGAGAAGGGGAATTCCTTACGAAACCAGCATCCTTGAACAACTTGTTGTGGCAACAGCGGGTCCACGTTTCGGGGGCCAGCAACTGGCCAGGGCCGATATGCCCTGCAGGATGCTGCGGTCCCCACCACGCCCCACTGGCTCCCCACGGCCGGAGGCGGGTGTTAGTGACCCCCCACCACCGCCTTGCCACTCCTGGATGAAAGTTACCTATTTCCCATGCCCAGCGCAAGGGGCCAGCCGATTTTCCCTGCATGCGGCCCTCTCAGACTTCTGTCATCGGCTGACCCCCCGAGAGGCATCTGAGTTTGAGACCCCTGACTTCTATGATTTATCAGGTCCCACCCGGGTTGGAGAGCCTGAATGGGGTGATGAGTTTGTGCGCGGGACCCCCAGACAAGTTCGGATGGCTGTGTAAGCATTCGCTGGGAAACAACGAGGACCAAAAGTCCAGAGCGGATTATCAACGTTAGGCCACGGGCGAAGCCCGGGATCTGGATTCACCCCCGGCTGTGTGGCCCTGAACAAGTCACTTCTCCTCTCTGTGCCTCAGTTTCCTCGTGGGCACCAGGAAGTGCCTCATACAGCCCGACTGCTAGTTCTCAAGAGAGTTCCTTCGAACGCAAGACACAGGGGAGGCCTTCAGCCCAGGAAAGTGGTCCCTGCGTTCCTTGTCCCGCCCCTGCCCCCACCAGCCCTGTACGCAGACGCCCCCAGCGGCCACCCAGGCCTCTCTCTGTCTCTTCCGTCGGAGAGCGGCTGGGAGGACGCGCCAATAAGGAGCTAGTTAACTAAATAAATGAACAAGGCAGGTCTATGCCGATATAAATCTCTGGAAGAGAACATTTAGACACTCCATATTCGAGCTGGATATCATTTAAATTACCAGACTGCCTCCTCGGCCCGTATCCCCTTATTACCATGTTTTTAAAGCTCAGAGCTTAATTGCACACCGCCACAGCCTTTACCCACGGCACTTGTAGAAATTACAGGCGCCTGCCTGCCCACTCATTTGCAGCCCGTCACCCCCCGGCCGGCGGGCGGCCTGGGGTTTGGGCACTGGAGGGACGCATGTGTGGGAAGCAGGGGTCCGGCGGGATGGGGAGGGGTGTAGGCCAAGAAGCGGGCGCATCAGTCGCCTCCCTGACTCCGCCCCCGATGGACCATCCTCCATACAGAGGCCAGAGTGATCTTCCAGTAAAAATCAGATGATGCCGTCCACCCCAGCTTTCACTCCCGGCTGCCAGTTCACCCGGGTTAAAAGCCAAACTCCTCATACGGGTCCTCAGTGCTCGGTGGGATTTAAATCCCCATGACCTCTCCGATTTCTGCTCCTATCACCTCCCACCCCTCCTTGCCCACTTGTCCTTGCTATCTGGC
The DNA here is from genome assembly GCF_046562875.1 of Panthera onca. Lineage (NCBI taxonomy): Eukaryota > Metazoa > Chordata > Mammalia > Carnivora > Felidae > Panthera > Panthera onca. The sequence continues at coordinate 9,866,041 of NC_138350.1, read as the reverse complement.
CTCCTTGCTCTACCTTGAACAAGTCACTGTGCCTCAGGACCTTTGCACCTGCCGTTGTTGCCGCCCCGCTCGCTCTTCCCCAATGTTTGCATGGTGGGCTCTTCCATCCGCTTCGAGCCTCTGCTCCCAGAGGCCTTAACTAAAATGTGTTTTCTCTCCCACACTGCACATTCTTCTTTATTTTCCTTCATAAAAATGCATCACTGCATTTGTGTTATTTTGCAAAAACGTGTATATTTGTTTCTTTAACACTCGCCTCCATTAGGATGTCACTCAATGAGGAAAAAGGCTTTGGAGAAAAAGCAGGGAGCAACACAGGGCCTTCATGGTGCCTCGAGGGAAGGAACACGACCAGCGGCCATTGAAAGCATCCGCGTACCGTGATTATTGGGTGACATTCCCAGGTCGCCTTTCCCACTTTGAACCTCTAAGTTCCCAGACCCCGTTCTGCAGAAGTAATGCAAGGGAGCAGGTAGGTGGCTTTGCAAGGGAGCAGGTAGGTGGCTTTGGACCACTTGACAGGTGGGGAAATTGAGGCTCAGGGATGCGACGTGACTTTCCGGACGCCACACAGTAAACTGAAGGGCACGGGTCCCCTTCACTCTCCGACAAAAATGTACCAGGCTCCTGCCTCTGGCCCTTTGCACGGGCTGTTCCTCTCGCCTGGGATGTCCTTTCCCCCACCCCCTGCAAAGCCCTACCTTTCCTCCGGATTTCGATTCAACATCTCCATAGGGGAACCACCCCCACCCCAAGACCAGGCAGATCTACTTTCTAGAAGTCCTCCACACCCCTGTATTTCTTCACCGTGCTGATCAGGGTCGTGAATGTAAAAATGCGAGAAGATATTTTTTTGCTAACAGGTGAACTCAGGAGCATCAGTGGAATGCAGAGGTCGGCTGCCTGCCCAGGCCGGGTCGCCCGCAGAGCAGACCCTGCGACAAGGACGGGAGTTTCTGTGGGAGGTGGTCCCAAGAAGCATATGGGAGGGAGGGAGACAGCCAGGCAGGGAGGAGAAAGAAGAGTACAGCACGGGGTGCAGCAGTGAGCAGGGGACCGCTGTGGACGACGAGGGGCTCAGGCCCCCAGGGGACGCCCGGAAGGCCGTGCAGAACGTGCCTCAGAGCGGCCAGGAAGCAGGGACATTTGTCCACTCACTCCCATCACTCACTGATGGAGGATTGCTCCTGGGGTCACCACCTTCCTGGCACTCCTGACCCACCCTGTGTGGGGACTGAGTTCACCCCCGCGGCCACCGGAAGGGCTCAGGCAGAGAAAGGAAAGATCCCAACGTCACATCCGAGAGCCGTCCCTCGAACCGTCTAGAGGAGACCACGCGACTTGCGTGCCACTGACGGCCTCCGCCACGGCTTCTGGTGGTAATTACTATTTGCATATTTACAAGTCATTCGACAAACACTCTATTCACTCACCCTGATCATGAGGCCAGCCCTGAGCCCCGAGGGAGGCAGAGAAGCCCAAGGCCTCGGCCCTGCTCTCCTGGAACAGAAAGCCCAGCTGAGGAGCTCACACTCGAACACCCCAAGCAGCCCAGTGGGGCAGGTACATTTCACAGATGAGGTGCAGAGGCACAGAGAGGTGAAGCGATGTCCCCAAGGTCACACAGCTTAGTAAGTGGCGGGGCTGGGACTTGAACCCCGGGGCCGCCCCCTTAACGCTCATCTACAGATTCCTGGCCTGTGCACCCTGAGTGGCAGCTGTCTGTGTTATGCCTGCCAGTGACCCTCCCATCACACAGTCTCTACATCTACCCTAACCATCCCGTTTTACAGGTGAGGAGATTGAGGCCCGGCGGGTACATGACCACAGGGCCCAGGATTCGAATCCAGAATCTAACCCACCTTCGTGCCCCAGGTAGGCCTTCCTTCTAGGACATCTGAACTTGATTGCCTCCGGTCGACGGGGGGCTCCACACCTTGCAAAGCACGCCGGTCCGCGGCAGGGCGGCCCTAGCGATGTCCCCCCTGCCCCCACCTGAGGGTTCCAAGCCTCACGCCTGGGTCCCACCCAGAACTGTTGGGGCCCGACCGGCGGCCGGCCTCCACGGATGGGATCCTTCTGAGCCATGGTCTCGATCTTTGAAAATCACACACCTTAAGTCCTCATCTGCCCGGTGAGGCACAAAAAAAAACCCCAAGCTAATCTTCCGGGGGACGGGGTGGAGAGGCAAGGAAGGAAATAAGCTGAAATCACCTAAAAGGGCACATGGAAAGTACAGAACAGAATCGCCAGCACAAGGCACGCACCCCCCAAAAAAGGGGAGCAGATATTATTATATTATCATTGGTATCATTACTAACAGCGAGAGCGGCAGGAACATTGCAACTGTGTAAGAACTCCGGGGGCCCTAAGCACGCTCACAATGGGAAGCCCACCCCACAGCATATCCAACACATTAAAAGGCACCCACGTCCCCCATTAAAGACAATTTTCTGTGGCAAATAATTTGGAAAGAAATCTGCAATCTTGCTTTGGATATTACTACCAATTTGGGGGCTGCAAGTTCCTCTTTGTATATCAGAGCTAATAATTTTTTTTTTCCTTTCAGGTGTCAAGGACTCCTGTTTGAGGAATTGGCCGGAGAAACTGAGGCACCAGGGGACAAATTTAGGGGTAGCGGCTGTGTTCAAACCCCACCTGTCCAACTCCAGGCTCTGAGATAGGAGGGGCTGGCGGTGGGGGGGGCGGGGCGCCTGGGTGGTTCAGTCAGTTGGGCGGCCTGACTCCGGCTCAGGTCATGATCTCCCAGTTCATGGGTTCGAGCCCGGCCTCCAGCTCGGGGCTGACAGCTCAGAGCCTTGAACGTGCTTTGGATTCTGTGTCTCCCTCTCTCTCTGCCCCTGCCCTCCCCCCCACCGCCTCTCAACAATAAAATAAACATTAAAAAATTTTAAAAAGCAAAAGAAATGGCTGGTGGGAAGGGCGTGAGTCGGGCGGGAAGGGGAAGATGGGGAGGGAGCCCCTCGCCCTCTCGCCCCCTCGCCCTCTCTCCCCCTCGCCCCTGCCTGCTTAATTGCCCCCGCTAACGGTTCAGGGCCAAAGCTTCACAGCGGTCTTATCTTTGTCTTCACCATTTTTCTTTCTGGGCAATGAAGTTAAAAATCCCTTCCCAGCGCTCCGGTGGGGTTTTGTAAATGTGGCCTCCATATCACTATTTAACATGCACTGCTAAAAACCCGATAAATAGCGACCGTTATGTGCAGATTAGCTCTTCACATGACGAAATGATTTATTTAGGAGATGCCCCTCTCTCTCCCTCTCTCCCCCTATCTCCTCGTTCCTTGCCTAAGAACATACCCATCAGAAATTAAGGCAGAGCAGGGGTGGGGGTGAGGGGCGCGGAGGGAGGTGAGCGGGAGGGACTGGGGGCAGGTGGCCCCCCGCGGAGGCAGGGGGAGGGGCCGAGTCCCCAAGGAGAGCCCATTGGGTGCCGTCTCGCCCCGCCCCACCCACCGGCCGGGCTGCAGGGGGCGCTCACCACCCCCTGCCCCAGCCCCTGCGCGCCCCCAGCTGCAGCCGCTAGAAACTTCTCTTGTGGCGGGTCGTGGCGGCCAGCTGCGGCAGGGCTCCCTTGCAGGGGAGAGGAAGAAAGAGCTCTGCTTCTTGCCTGGCGTCTGTCTCCCTTTTATTATTTCATGCATACATATATATATATTTATATAAATTTCTATGAAACATAAATATATATGTATAAATCTCTCTCTTTCTCTCTTTTGCAAGCCCGCGAGATAACCAGGCCTGGAGCAGGGGCTACAACGATAAGAAGATTAGGGAGGATTGGTTCATTTGTTGTAAGATACTCCAGGAGGGATATTTTGCTCTCAGAAGACCCACCGGAAGGTTATCTAAATAGGCTAGGCCTGAACTCACCAGAGGCGCTCCCCACTGGGGCATTAATGGTACAAAGAGCGAAAGACAGGAGGGGCGAAGATGAGTTATAATGATTATTTGATTATCTTGGGCTTTAACAAACCCAGCCAGTTCGTCTGGGTGTGAAAAATTAGCTGTTCTCACAGCGGCAAATTTCACAGCGTTTGGCGTTATATATCTTTTTCTCCAGAGAGGAGACAGGCTCTGTGCTCCGGCTCAGGGGTGACAAGGAAAACCCCAGTTTCTCTGGACTGTGGCCCAGCGGCCCGATCCTCTGGACAAGGAAATCGGCCAACCAATTCAGGGTCAGATCAAAGAATGTGCTGGTGTAACAGCTTTATAATATATATGTATACACACACACACACACACACACACACACATAATTTCTCTGTATATAATTTCTGTATATATAGAATTTCTATAGATGTATATATACTCTTCACATATGTATGTAAGAGAGAGATCTATATACAGAATTTTTTAAGGAAGCAATATATGTGTATCTACACACATATGAAATATGTGTATAGATATGAAATATCTATAGATATTTGAAATATGAAAAAAAGAAATGTGAAAAAAAAAACCCACTTGGTTGATGGTCCAGTGGGAGAAGCATATCCGTGTTCTTGAACTGCGTTGCCCAATGCGGTGGCTCCCGTGCCCCATGTGGCTGCCCAGCCCTTGACACGAGGTGACCCTGAGTTGAGATGTGTCGTACATGCAAAATGCAGCCTGGGTTTTGAAGACTTAGCCGGGGGAGGAAGGCGGGAAGGAATATCAAATATCACGTTCAAAATACCTCTATATTGATCGCAGGTTAAAAACCACTGTATTTTGGATATATTAAGTCAAGCATTTAAGAAAAAATTTTTATGTTTATTTATATTTGTGGAGCAGAGAGCAAGAGAGACACAGAATCCGAAGCAGGCTCCGGGCTCTGAGCTGTCGACAACAGAGCCCGACGCGAGGCTCGAACCCACGAACTGTGAGATCGCGCCCTGAGCCGAAGTCACGCGCTTAGCCTACTGAGCCACCCAGGGGCCCCTGAGTCAAGCGTATCATTAAAGCAATGGCACCTGTTCCCTTTTCCTTTGTAAAACCTGGGCGCTGGAACATTTGCAAGCACAGCTTATCTCCCATCCTATTACTGCCTGAGACCCCGCGTCCTGCGCGCTAGGTGCTTGGACAGCCGCTGCCCGCACTTGTTTGGTTAAAAGGGCAGCAAATTAGTGGGATTTGTCTGAGTGCCCGCCCGCCTGGCGCAAAGGTGAGCAAAAGGCCAGCGCGGTGCAGCCTGGACGCGGAGGTGACGTTCCGCGGACTGTGGCTTTTCCACGCAGACCCAAATCTGGAACAGGCCTCAGAGCTCCGCAGAGGGAGGGTGTGGCCGCCGGGCCTCTCAGAAGCACGGGTTACCGCTCTGGCTGCAGATTTAGAGAGATTTTGCCGGCCAAACACTCCGGCGAATGTATTCTTCCACCTCCGCGGCCCCCGCCCGCCCCTTTGCCAGCGTCTTTCTACTGCTCTGGTCTCCCCAGGGATGTGACACTTGGTCCGGGGTAGGAAGGTTTTAGGCAGCAGCGGTTCAAAAGAGGAGGGTTTACGGGTACGGTCAGAGGGCGCGGCGGATTAGAGATATGATGTATTAAGAGGCCAAGACTGCCAGGAATACTTTCCGTTTCCAGGCTGTGCTCTGAGCACATTATTCGGGAGGCCTCCTTCGTTTAGCCACACGGCTCCCTGAGGGGTCTGGCGACCTTGTCCCCCTGTTGTCGCAGAGGTGGCGTTTACTGAGCACTTACTAGGTGCCAGCTCTGGGCTGCGCTCGGCGCTGGTTCCCTGACCTCACCCTCAGAAGCACGGTCACCGGCGCCTCTGCCCTCAGTCCATGCCCTTCCCCTTCTCCCTCCTTGGATCATAAAACCCATTTTCTTGCCCCGCTCTGCCCCAGCCCTGAATATTAAGGTGGTGGCCTCGTTTGGAGCCTCTCTGGGTGAAGGAAGAGAAATCCAGCAGAAATCTGGACCAGGCGGTGTTCATGGGAGTGGACTCGGCCGTGGGGCGGCCCTGGGTTTGAGTGCTGCTTCTGTGCGTGACCTCCAGCAGTCACTCCCGCTCTCCAAACCTCAGTTGTCCCATCTGCAGAATGGATGATCGCGCGGCCTCTTTTCCAGGTGAGGCATTGCCCAGGCTGCGAGTCAAGGTGTATATAATAGGTGCTCAGTAAATGCTCGTCATGAAGCACGTGTGACAGAAAGAGCTGGTTGCCTACCCAGCACCCGTGTCCCCCACCCTCCTTGCTAAAGAGCCTGGGTTTTATCTGGGGCGGCACTGGCCCAGCCAAAGGTTCGCATCTGGGGGCTTTGTTTGCGGCCCAGGAGATGTCCCCCCAAGTCACAGGGTTGGCGGGGGGTCTTAGGAAGGTCTCAACAGGAGCTGCCCTGGCTGAACGCATGCCCCTTTTCCGCCTCCATCCCTCTACCTGCTCCGGGCCTAGACTCAGGATGGCACGCGGAAACCGGACCTTTTGGTGGGGTGGACCCTTGTGGTCACCCCACCCCCACCCCCGCCACCACCTCCGGGAGAGCAGCCGGGCCCCGGCTCCCCACGCGCAAGGACAGGGAGGAGAAGGATCTCGCCCGGGCTGCCGGGGCGCTTTCCACGGACACCATGAGCTCGCGGCGCATTATCCTCATTACTATTATCGCCATCATTATCGTCATTATTGTTGGACAAAGGCAGCCCTCCAGGTTGCCTTCCCCAGCCTGAGCCCCCCCACCCTTCTCTCCCCGAGACATCTTGGCTTCTGTCCCTTGGTTCTCTCCCCCTCGCTCCCTCCGTCTTCCTTTTATGTTTCTGCCCCCCGCCGCCTCTCCTCTCCCCTCTCTCCTTCCTCTTTATTTTATCTCAACTTGCCACAAATCTGTTCCCCTACAAAGCAGCTGCCATCTTTGTTCTGGGCCATTATCGGTGGCAGCGCGGCCCGCGCGGGCCCGCCGGGCAGACAATCACCGGGTAATAGAGTGTCTGCGAGCTATTGTGGAGTGTGTCCGAGCCGATCCATCACCGGCCGCCTGACACCGCGCGGGCGGCAGCCGGAAAGCCCGCCGGGCCCCTCTCGGAATCTCCGCCCTGTCCCTCCACGCGCGCAGGACCGGCCCCGGGAAGAGGCAACCCGCAGCCTCCAGCCGGGAGGGCAGGGCTGCTGCTGGCCGCCCGGTCACGGCTGTGGCTCACGGAATCTACGCTCCAGCTCTATCTAGGAGGGCGGCTGAGTCTCCCCCCCACCCCCCCCCCACCCCTGCTTTGCCAGTTTGATACAGGCTCAGAGAGGGGAAGTCATTGGCCAGAGGTCACACAGCACAGTAGAGGCGTACCCGGGACGCGACCCCCGGTCTGTCTGCTGCGGAGCCTGGGGTCTCAAACACCGGGTGATGCTGTCTCCCGGAACCCGCTTGGGCAGGACGGCGAGGCGCCAGGCCCGTTTGGGACACGGGACGGCGGTCCGATGTGCAGGGAGGGCCGTGTTCTAGACCCTGGGCACGCAGAGTTATCCTAAGAGGTATACGCCAGGTGTACATCCCCCCACCCCCACTCCACCCTGCAGTTGATGGGCTGATGTGAAGACATGGGGCAGGAGAAAGGACGAGAGGGTATGGCGGACTTGGTTTACCCCCCAGCTCTGCCACTCAAGCTGTGTGACCTTGGCTGGGGAGCTCCACCTCTCTGTGCCACGGTTTTCTCATCCGCCACAATGATAGCTCGTCCCTCCTGGGATCGCTGGCAGGATTCGGTGCATAATCCGAGGGCCTGGCACTGAGGAAGTATCATACACGTATTAGACCTTTCTGTCCATCCTGGTCCTGCTGGGGGCGGATGTTTCATTGACCCTACCCCGTACACCCCAACCACAAGCCCAAGCGAGGCGGGTCTAATCCTATTCCCATTTTGCTGATGCAGACGCTGAGGCTCAGAACCTTGCCCAGGTTCATGGGCAACTGTCAAAGTAACGCATTCCTTGGGCACTCGATGAGCGCCTACGATACGCTCGGCTTTGTCCCAAGTGCTCTAAGGAGTGGCTTTAGGCAGCAACTGGCTTCCTGAGGAGCTGTTTCTCTGCTCACGCGTTAAAGGCGTGAACCCGGTTAATCCCCCCGTCGATCCTCAGAGGTGGGTGCCATTATCGTCATCTTACAGGTGAGAACACTGAGGCACTGAGACGTTAAGTACCCGGTGGAAGGTTCCAGAGGCCATAAATAGGGCATCCAGGGCTGTGCCCTGGCAGCCTGCCTCCAGAAACCACTGAGAGGCACAAAATCACTCCTGCCTGAGAGCGCTCTTGCCCGAACTTACTCATGGCAGGGGGAGGTGAGCCGCGGAGGCCCCTGATTAGGGTGTGAACCGCCCAAAGGCAAAGGCCATCCCAACGGGCTCTGGCAGATCAGAGAACTCGAGCACACGCCATGGAGAGTTATCAGGGAAGGCTTCCTGGAGGTGGGGGAGCCCTGACTGGGGCCCCTGGAGACGATGCCTAAGTCGGGGAGGGCGCTCTGGCGGATGTTATTTAGCTGGATGGGACTCAGAGGAAGAGAGAACCCAGCAGTTTTGGCCCCTTACTCTGAAGTCACCCTGAGGGCTCTGCAGGCGGTGGCCCAGAAATGTCCCCCAGGGGTCAGCTGTGCGGCTGGATGGTTTCTTCTTGAGCACCTACTGCGTGCCAGACCCCTGCTGTGGGCTCCCTGGTCGCGCACGCTCACAGGCAAGCAGGGCATGGTGACCACACTGAGTACCGGGGCTTGGTGAAGAGCACAGGGAACCGCAGGGGCTCCCGGGAGGGGCTCAGACTCTCTTCGCTTGCAGAGCCCGGACCAGAGAGAGAGGAGGGGGGTGGGCGTTCCTGGCAGGGGCAACAGCGTGTGCACGGGCTGGAGGTGGGGAGAGGACGGAGCTCACCAGGCGGAGAGCGGAAGGAGACGGGGACCCTGAGCCAGGAGAGGGAGGGGCCAGCTCCTCGTGATGACGTCACCGCAATAAGCTTGGGGGGCGGGGGGTCGCCGGTCGGTTTCAAAGTTACGGTGCCCACCCTTCTCCGCCCGCTTCCTGGCTTCAGACGCTGCGCTTCATGCTTTACGGGTACAATTTCCATCCGTCTCTTTCCATGGACCCCCTAAGAGATCGCACCGTCACCCCCATTTCACAGATGAGGAAACTGAGGCTCAGAGTGGTAAAATCACCTGCCGGCTGGCTGGCTGACGTTAGAGCCCAAATTCTCAGCAGCTGTGAAAAGCAGAGGCCCTTCTTGCCTAGGGGGCCTCCCTAGGGAGCGGGTGCAGCTTCTTCCTCCCCAGCCACGGGGGAAGCTCCTCCCACTTGCCCAGGGGCCTCACCCTGTCCTGCCTCAGTCACACACGGCAGCGGGGGCCCCCTGCCTCTTTTGGCCAGCCAGCCCCTACTCATCCCGCAGGCTCCAGCAGGGATGTGCCCATCCCCGGGAAGCTTTTGCCGGGTCAGAACTGCCCCCCTCTCTGAGTCGCTTCTCACTGTGTGGAGCGCGCTGGAGCTGGGACCATGTGTTAAGCGCCTAGTGTATTCCAGGCGTCGGAATATACCAGAAGCGGTCACGTAGCGGCGTAGACTAGTAACTGTAACACTGGCAGCCACAAGAGCAAGCACCCTCGATTTTTAGGCCCCCGCTGGATGCCGGGCGTTGCGGTAACAATGATTCCAATCGCCGCGGTTTATTGACCACTTACTATATTCCAGGCTGCGCCCTCTACCTCCCCAGTTCGCCGAGTGTGCCCGCGGCACCAGCCACTTGCCCTGCTTGGTTGCTCTCTCGAGCCTCACGTCAATCCCCAGGGGAGGTCCTGGCCTCGGCCCATTTCTCAGACGACGTAAGTGGTGCTCAGACCGATGCAGGAGCCTCTGGAGCCAGCTGTCAGCTGCACTCCAGCCCCTGGATCGAGCCTGAGCTCCGCAGGAGGCCAGGTGGGTGAGCTGAAGCTTCATCCACTGTGAGGGGGGCCAACCCCAAATACCCAAACGCCGGAGCCCTCGCCGTCCTTTGCTTCCACGTCCGTCTGCGTCCGGGCCTCTCTGTCCCTCCCGGAAGCTCTTCCCAGGGGTATTTGGGGCTACTTCTTGAGCCTTCTTCCCTTATCTCTCCTGCTTTTCCCAGAGACCCCATTCGCTCTCTCTTCTCTCCGCTTCCTGGGCACTTGAACCCTCCTGGTCCTGCGTTTGGTGGTGGGGCCCTGGGTGAGGTGGCCCTGGGGAAAGGTGAAGAGCGGTGAGAAGTGCCACCTCTGCTGTCCCGGGCTCGGTTCTCCCCCGGGAGCTTCACCCGGTCAAGGAGGGGGGCCTGGGGAGGCCTCCGGCTCAGAGGGAGTGGGAGGGGCGCACAGGTGCAGGGAGCCTTGGGGACAGCAGGGGGGGCTGCGAGCCCAGGCCGGAGGCAGTGGGGGCCCTGCTGACCGCACAGGCCTTTGGGGACCAGAGTCCTGGGAGGATTCCAGGGCCGGTAGAGGCCAGGGGCCACAGGGAAGGGGGAGGTGGGAGACCTCTCCGTCAAAGGGGTGTTTGCATTGACTGGGGAGGGCTGGAGGGGAGGGGCAGACCGTGTGTGAGTGAGTGTGTGTGTGTGTGTGTGTGTGTGTGTATGTATATATGGGCGTCCCCCCCCCCCCTTGAAAATCAAGAGTCGCGGGTCGCGCCAGGGCCCGATGCGGTAATTAACAAAGGAACCTCGATTTCCCCGTGCCTCTGTATTTACTGATCTATGCATGCACACACAAGGTGAGATAGGATGAATGGCTAATTTCCCAGCGGCTTTTGCTCCGGCTTGCTGCAAAGTTGTGAACAAAATGACTGGCCATGCATTGAACTGGCTTACACAGCTCTCCATATGGAAATTAAGATAATCCAAGGCCCAGCTTTGTGTCTCGGCGACGGCAGGGGAGCAAGAAGGGAAGGGGAGGGGGCTGGGGAGGCTCCAAAGAGACGGGGTGAGGCTCCTGAGCCTTTCAGAAGAACAGTTTACTGCGCGGGCTGGGGAATTTAGCGAGATTTTGTTGGTCAAACACTCGGGAGAATGTATTCTTCTAGCTCCCCCGCCCCCACCCGCTCGCTGCCACCGGGGCTTTCTTCTGCTCGGCCTCACCAGGGATGTAACACTGGGTCCGGGGTAGGAAGGTTTTAGGCAGCGGTACAAAAGAGGAGGGATTATGGGTAAGGTCAGAGGCCGCCGCGGATTAGAGATATGATGTATTAAGAGGCCAAGACTGCCAGGAATACTTTCCGTTTCTATGAAGCCTGTGTTAATTGATGGGAAAAATCTCTCCCTCCCACGATCCGCTCTCCATGCTCCAAACTGGGCTCTCTCGCTCTCACTCGCTCGCTCTCTCGCTCGCTCTCTCCCCCCCATCCTCACTGATTCTCTCTTGTGCCTTTCTATCTTTCTGCCTTGCCCCCCCCCCGCGTCCCTTGCTACCCGTAGCTTTTCTGACGTGTTAGGGACATAAGGTCAAGGCAGAATGTTCTAGGTGAGGCGGTCCTGTATGAGAGTTGCAGTTTGGACGCTCACTTGAGACCCCTCGCAGGTCCACAGCCCACCGCCTGCAACCCACACGCTATATATGTGTGATTAGGGAGATTCCTTGACCTTGCTGAACCTCGACTTTCTAACCTGTAAAATGGGAACCAGAAATAGCAACGGGGACTTCATTCTTTTTCGTTGTTTTTTAAAATATAATTTATCGTCAAATTGGTTTCCATACAACACCCCGTGCTCAGGACTTCCTTCTTTTCTGTTGTTGTTTTTTTTTTTTTTTTTCATTACCTGCTATGGGCCAAGCTCTGTGCCGGGCACCAGGGATGGACCCTCTCTCCCCTCTCAGAACTCTCAGGCTGGTGGGGACACGGAACATCAACCGATAAACAGAACGGTGGCCAATGGTAGGACCAAGATAAGGGACATCAAGGGGGCAAAATGACGGAGATCAAGGGGGCAAAGTGACGGAGGCTAACAAGAGGTAAAGACTGGGGAGGGGGGTTTGCAGTGATGGAGCAGTCAGGGCAGGCTTCCCCGAGGAAGTGTCCCCAAAGTGTAAGCCAAAGGCTGAGAAGGAGCCAAGCTGGGGAAGAGCGGGGCACGGGGAGGGCTCTCCGGGCGGAGGGCCAGGCAACGGCGGAGACGCCCCCAGGAGGAAAGCAGCTGGTGTGTTTGAAGAGTAGAGGGGAACCGGATGCAAAGGGCGAGCTCGGGAGGTCAGGTTGGAGAGCGGACTGTAGTAAGAGCTTTATTAAATCTCAAGTGCAGAAGTAGCCACTGGCGGTGGGGGGGGGGGGGGGGGTTCTGCAGGGAAGGGACAGAAACGGGACACATTGGCATTTTTACAGGATCACGGGACACATTGGCATTTTTACAGGATCACTGGTGCTGGGCGGAGGACGGGTCGCAAAGAGGCCACACTGGAGGCTGGGAGAACCCAAGAGCTTGGTGTGATGCCAAAGAGCTCAGATTCTGGAGCCAGAGGACCCGGGTCTGAAGACCTCGCTACTTCCCCGTCACGGGGCCTGGGGTGAGCTCGGGGCCTCAGTTTCTTCATCTGTAAAATGGACGTGAGGACAATAATACCCACCTGGCAGAGTTAGTTTGGAGGCTTAGGAGAGTCCGCATGTGCAAACAACTAGGTCGCTACCCCGCCCGTGTTTTCAGTGCTCCGGGCTCATTCTCTCTTAGCATTTTTCTAGCGATTCGAGTCAGGGATCACGGTGCTTGTGTCAGGGTAAGTGACAGGGCAGAGGGAGCAGAGCGCACGGACGCTTTTGGAGAGTCTCTTGGCCCACGGCCTCTCTTCTGCCTTGGTTTGCTCTGCTTTGGGGTTAGACCAGCTGTTTCATAGACCTGGGCTGTAGGAGAAAAAGCTCAAAAGGTTTTTGGCTGACAGAATACTTGCCCCAAATGACAGAGCCCGACTACAAGACTGATGCCGGGGCGCCTGGGGGGCTCAGTCGGTTAAGCATCTGACTTCAGCTCAGGTCAGGATCTCGCAGTTTGTGAGTTCGAGTCCCGCATCGGGCTCCGTGCCGACAGCTCAGAGCGGGAGCCTGCTTCGGATTCTGGGTCTCCCTCTCTCTCCGTCCTGTCCCCACTGGCTCTCTGTCTCTCTCCCTCTGTCTCTCTCTCTCCCTCTCAGAAATGAATATATGTTAAAAATTTTTTTAAAAAGACTAATGTCATCTAATGCCACGTGAGGCTGCGTGGACAGTAACATACGAGAGGGCTCTCAACTCCAGGACCTCCCAATCACGGCACAGTTGGCATTTGGGGCGGGATGATCCTTGGTGGCGGGGCATGCCCTGGTTATCGTGGGCTGTTTTGGCGTCATCCTTGGCCTCTACCCGCCAGCCGCCTGCACTCGTGCGCACACACGCACCCATTGTGACCGGCAGAAATGTCCCCAGACGCTGCCAAATGTCCCCCAGGGGCAAAATTACCCCCGGCTTAGAACCACTGCTCTACTCTGAACTGGTTAGCCCCACATCCAGAATATTCCTTTTCCTTCTGGATTGCAAACTTCAGGAGGAGTAGACAATGGAAAAAGCTTTTCTTCCAAGAGCGGCCATGAGACAAAGATACTTAAACTTAGGGAAAGAAAGGCTTTTGGAGAACGCATTATGGCCTTGAAAGATTAAGAGACTATCACTTGGAAGAAAGCCGATGAGCAAATGACACAGAGAGAGAGAGAACCCTGTGAATCCAATTCATAGCTGTCCAAAGATGAGAGGAGTTGTCTTGAAAGGGAGTGATCTCCCCATTACTGGTGGCATGCAAGCAGAAATTGATGATGACCATCTGGTGGCGATGAAATACTGCATTAAATGGAGACTTCCGTCACAGGACCCTCCCTCACCGCTAGGGAAAGCCCTGTCAGCTTTCCCTTCTAGCCCAGAACCTACGGACTCTCAAGGCACAGCTCGCTCCCCCAAGGGGCTTCTTGGCTCGTCTTTTGCACGCTGAGCTCTCCTGCACTAAAATCAAAAAACTCCTGGGGGTCCCCTTAGAGTGTTTACACTGAACCCACCAAAGTGGGAGGAAGGAGGGATAAATGCCAAGTCCTGTTCTTAGAGCCGACAAAACACATGACTCCCCAAACAGAAGGAAAAGCAAACCAAACCAACAGCCCCTGGTCCAAATGGGGCCGGTAAGGCGATAGGCCACCACCTGTGGGGAAGGAACAGTCAAAATGTTGCCATTTGCAGGCTTGAGGGTGGGGAACGCCTGCTGTAGCATGAAATCCTCAGGGGTGGCGCGGGAGGAATTTATGGGGAAGCATCCGGACCTCGAGCGGATCCAAAGAGACTGGCTTAGATGCAGAGTGAGACCCCAGACTGGACCCTGGAGCAGAAAAGGTGCATGAGTGGGAAAGCTGGTGAAATCCAAGAAGACGTCTAGAGTTTAGTTAATGGCATTCACCAACGTGCGTAGCTTCAGCTTCAACAACGACGTCGTGGTTCCATAACATATTAACATCAGGGGGAGCAGGGTGAAGAGTCTTTGGGAACTGTCTCTACTGCCTTGGCGGCTTTTCTGTGGATCAGAAATCACTACAAAATTAAGCGGCTCGTTTTAAAAAGCACTGACTTAGGAAGAAACCTGCCCCTTAACGCACTCCATCATAATAATCTTCTTCGTATCTCTATCCCGCGTGTTTGCTTTTCCACGGACTTCATATTTTTATTGAAGGGAACGCATTTCAAATAAGAAATCTCTGTTTACGCGCACCAAATATAAATGCAACAGATGAGAATATATCGTACATAGGTGCACAGGTTTTTTTTTTTTTTTAATTTTTTGTATTGTTTATTTTTGAGAGAGAGGGAGAGACAGAGCGGGAGCGGGGGAGGGGCAGGAGAGAAGGAGACACAGGATCGGAGGCGGGTTCCAGGCTCCGAGCTGTCCGCACGGAGCCCGACGCGGGGCTTGAACTCCCAAACCGAGAGATCGTGACCCGAGCTGAAGTCAGACGCTCAACCGGCTGAGCCACCCGGGCACCCCATCTATGCACAGTTTTTTAAAGTCTTCATATAATGTACCTTCCCCACCAACTCCCATCAATAAACGTAATATTGAGCATGAACGGATCTGAAGAACTTCTTTATCCTTCTTGTACCCATACCCCCTGCTTCTTCTCCTGTAGACGTACCGCCACGCTTCGAAAACTTTCCCTTACTTGTCCTGGTATCGTGACCATGCGCGTCACCCACGGTGCGTGGAGAACAGACGCAATTTGCCTATTTTCGACACTTCCGTGAAGGAAATCCTTCTGAGTGCGTTTTAGGTCCCTAGCCGTTTCCTTTGGTTTAGGATTAAATGGTTGAGATCCCTTCGGGTGGGTGGGTGCTGGAATACATGGAGTCTCAATACCGTATATAGAATTTAAATGTCCGAACGTCGTTTGTTTCCCCGTTTTGCGGTTTGTTTCGTCTCTTCTGCGCGCAGCTGACAGGTAACGTCGTGCAGGTGTAAGGTGCCATGGGGTGGCTCCATACGGGGGTGTATGGCGAAGCGTTCACCCCAATAAGGTTAGTTGCCACGTCTTTCACCCCCGGCTAATGACCATTTTGTGGCTGCTGGTGTGGAGAGAACATTTAAGGGTCTACTCTCGTGCCGATTTTTAAGCATGCGATACAATATTATTTAACTCAGGTCATCATGCTGTTCGACTCGTTTTCCGTTTCTTTGTAAATCGTTCTTTTAAAATGAAACCATCCGTCGTGAGCATGAATGAAAGCCCAGTGTCTCTTGCCGTGCACTGATGGCCACCCTACAAAGAAACACGAACAACAACAACAACAACAAAGGAGCCTGTTAGGTTAAGCCAAAGGCTCTCTCGCCTGCCTGCCGAAGGTTCCAGACCCGTCTCTGCTCTCTCTGTGAAAACGGGAGGTGTGCCTCCTCACCGTGGGATTCAGGGTTACTTAAACCTGTGTCTGGAAATGACCTCAAGGCGTGTCCTGCCCTTTAGAAGGCACTGTCCCCACGCTGCGTTCTTCAGTCAATGCATGTGGCTGTTTGCCTTTAAATCTAACAACACACAGGATCCCTTTCTTAAATCTCACTACCCGTGTTCCAAGTGCTCTATAGCCCCACGTGGCCGGTGGCTGCCGTCCTGGACCGCGCGGAGCACGGCCATCATTTCGGAAAGTTCTATGGAACAACGCTGCCCGCGCGCATTGCCCTCTGATTCAGGGGTTTGGGGGGGGGGCTCCGTGACACAAGCATGTTTCAAAACTGCTTCCTCTAAGCGCTGGTGAAAGGGGTCAGGTCAGCAGTCTCCGGAGGCCGCAGAGAAACAGATGGGGCCCGAGGTTGCAATGAGGCAGGCGGGGCGCGACCTCCGGCCTTGAGGTGCTCGCCCCTCCCGCCTCGGGATCCTGGGAGAGGGGACCTGCCCCCCCGGGGCCAGGGCGGGACACCCACCCTGACCCTGCTCTGTCTACGAACGCCTGTCCCGGAGACAAATCGAGACACCCCCGTGGGAAAAGGAAACAGGTAAATGGTTTCAGAAATTAGGATTTTTTTCCCAGAGTGGTCACTGAGTCCGCTTGATGATCAAATCAGGGGTTTTCCAGCTGACTTCGGGGTCCGCTTTCACATAATCAGCCCTATCCGTGTCCTCTGGACCTTCCTTTTCCCCCCTCCTGAAGAGAAAGGCATGGCCAGAGTTGGAAGCATGGCCGTGTATTACCCTGGTTCAAATCCGCTTGGTGCCTGGGCAGCTCGGGGCAAGTCACTTGGCCTCGCTGAGCCTCAGTTGTGCTGCCCGTAAAATGGGCATTCATCTACTCTAACGCTTATAGGCTTCGGTGAGGCAATTTATGGAAAGTACCTGGTACATGGCTAAATGTAAAATACACATATCCATTCATCTTACTGAAAAGATTAAGGGGTGCTTGGTTAGCTCAGTCAGTTGAGGGTCCGACTTTGGCTCAGGCTGTGATCTCGGGGTTCACGAGTTCGACGCCCGCATCAGGCTTGCTGCCGTCCGTGTGGAGCCCGCTTCGGATCCTCGGTCCCCCTCTCTCTGCCCCTCCCTCGCTCACGCTCTCTGTCTTTCTCAAAAATAAACAAACATGAAAAAGGAAAAATAAGAAAGAAAGGTTAAGCGAGATATTTGTGGATACCCTTTAAAAACTATAAACAGTAAGGACAGGGGTGGGAAAGTTGCGACCCACAATCACTGATGAATTTAATATTCTGGGAGAAACCACTGCCGGGCACCCAATTTCCCAGAACCCCCAAATCTCGGATTCCGGAACCCCCCCCCACCAACTCCAAGACCCGGGTGGTAGACACCAGTCGTGCTCATCGATATCTAGGTCCCTACTTCCAGATTCAGGGGGCTATAAACTCTCTGTTCCTTGAAAGGAGGTGTGGTCATGTGACCGATTTGGGCCAAGCAAACGTGACCAAAGGTAACTGCTTTGGTTCCCGGCCAAAGCATTTTAATTCCCGGTACTTGCCCTCTACCTTTCTCTTCCTCGGCTGCGTGGGTGGTGGAAACTCGGGTTGCTGTGACGGTTTTATATCAGCGTGTCTCCTCCTCCAGCTGGGTCCCTGGGTGACCTCCGTGAGCAGAGGCATGCACCACATAACCTGCACCGGGCAAATGGGATGAGCGAGAAGCGAATCTCCATTATCTTTTTTCAGTTTATTTATTTATTTTGAGAGAGAGAGAGAGGGAGGGAATCCCAAGCAGGCTCTACACTGTCATCGTGGAGCCCGACGCGGGGCTCGAACTCACAAACCGTGAGATCATGACCTGAGCCGAAGTCGGACGCTCAACCGACTGAGCCACCCGGGCGCCCTCGAACTTCCATTATTTTAAACTATGAGCTTACTGGGCCGGCCCACCCTGGCTAATCCACCCCAGCCAGCCCTTTCCCGAAGGCTGCATAATAGAAGCAGAATTTAGGCTCCCTGCTCCGTGGACACCACTGAAGGAAATGCCCCCGCTCAGGACCCGCCAAAGCCAGCAACCTTCCTGCGCCCCCAGAACGTCGGCCCAAACCCAGTCTGTGATCCAGTGCCTTACGCAGACCCACTGGGGAAACTCAGGCTCACGGCTCACCGGCCAATACCAGGAGTTAAAAGAGAATTCCAGCCTCTTGCCAAACTTCCT
Source organism: Panthera onca (assembly GCF_046562875.1). Lineage (NCBI taxonomy): Eukaryota > Metazoa > Chordata > Mammalia > Carnivora > Felidae > Panthera > Panthera onca. The sequence continues at coordinate 9,847,958 of NC_138350.1, read as the reverse complement.
CCTTCCTGCCATTCCGTCATCTGGCTCCAGTCCAGCGACGTATTAGTGGTTCGTCTTCAGTAGACTGTTGACTTTCTTTCTTCTTCTTCTTCTTCTTCTTCTTCTTCTTCTTCTTCTGTTGCCTTCAAGAGTTGTTTGGGGGCCTGAAACTACATTCTATACCAATTGCGTAATCTGTGTGACGCTTCTCATTCCCTTATTTGCGAAAATTGGGCAATGGTAACAACAAAACCGTTCAAAATGCTCCGGTCTTTGGGTTTCTCAGGCTCGTCCTGGGTCTGTGGGGAAGTTGGGTGCTGGTTCTTGGCTCCCCAAAATAGAGAACTTGAGAGGCTGGCGTGGGAATCCGGCTATTAGCTGAGACTGACCGCGAACTGGAAAGACTCCAGAAAAGTGAGCCTTGACCATGGCTGCCTGACTCAGTCTTGACCTCTCCTTGACCGATCTCAGATTATTGTTTTATAAATCATGTTTTTGTGCGCATTACTTTAAAAACAAATACGTGGGGCGCCTGGGTGGCTCAGTCGGTTGAGCATCTGACTTCGGCTCAGGTCACGATCTCGCGGTCCGTGAGTTCGAGCCCCGCGTCGGGCTCTGGGCTGATGGCTCGGAGCCTGGAGCCTGCTTCCGATTCTGTGTCTCCCTCTCTCTCTGCCCCTCCCCCATTCATGCTCTGTCTCTCTCTGTCTCAAAAATAAATAAACGTTAAAAAAAATTTTTTTTAATAAAAAATAAAAAAATAAAAACAAATACGTAACGAAGTGAATAAAAAAAAAAAAAAAACCCCGATCATTCACAATCCGCTACCTAGCGCTTGTCATTGTGAACAGTTTGGTAAAGGTCTGTGTAAAACTTAGAATGATGAGTACAACATCCGTTCAGGTACACGAACTGAACACAGAAACCACAGTTGTAACGCTGTCCCCTTCGGTCATTGTTAACTGAGCCACAGGGTTATTGTGGCACCTGCAACTTAGAGCCTTTCCTCCTCCGTAAAATGGGGACAGTAAGAGGACCTATTACTGTAGGGTTAAAGCCTATATAGGGTTTAATAAGATGCCCCCTAATAATCATAGCCTTCTGGGATTCACCCTGTGTAATCTCCTCTCCTTGAGTGTCAGGACCCGTGACTTGACTCCAACCAATAGGATGTAGCAAAGATAGTGGATGTCGCCTGCACGATTACGGAGCATAGGATTGCGTCTCCCCTCCTGCCAGCGGTCTCTCCCTTGCTGGTGCGGGTGAAGCCACATCGTGAACTCCCCTACGGACAGGCCCGTAGCCAACAGCCCTGTACGTGAGCTGGGAAGCAGATCTCCCCGCCCCCGTCAAGGTTCCAGAGGAGACGTCAACGCCAACTGGTCCCTTGGCTGGTCTCGTAGAAGACTCTGCCCAGCTAAGCCAGGCTCAGACCCCTGACCCCCAGAGCCGTGAGAAAATACACACGTGTGTGGACGGAAGCCACTAATTTAATTCGTTATGCGGCCACAGTCAAGGGATGTGGGTTCTAAGCCTGGTGTCCCTCGAAAGCCCACAAAGGGGGGCTGAGGGTGTCACCACCGGGGACACCTCCACATCGCCCTCCACGGGAGCGGGGATCCAGCTGCCTCCAGAGGCTGAGCTCCCGGGGGACATAGGATGCATCGGAACGTTTATCCAGTTTTTAGCAATCATTCAGCAGACGCGGAACAACAATGACGGGCCAGGCTTGTGCGAAGAGTGAGGACACCGCAGGAGATCCGACATGGCTCTGGGGGGGGAGGGGGGGGAGACGGGCATAAAATACAGATGCTATCAATCTATAGATGGCGGTACGGTCACCAGCGTCTGTGGGATACAGAGTTTACGCGAGCATAGAGAACATAGCTCCTTAGTGCCGAGCACCTCCAAAGAACCAGGCACAGCAGAGGCTCAAGTGTGGTATCTCATGCCATCGCCAGAGACACACTGACATCAGTAAGCCTGCTTGATGGTGGGGAAACTCCCACCCCGGAGGGTCACAGAGCCAGGGTTCAAGTCCGGTCTGTCTGCGTCCAAAATCTACCCTCTCTTTACCACACTTTCTGCTTCCCTTCATCTGCCTTTATGAACGGCCTCATCAGACCCTCTGTGTTCTCTTTGCTCCCTAATGGATCCATCAAAGGCTGGGAGCACTGTGTTAAGAGCATCCCACTCCAGTGGCTTGGGTGATAACCTGGCCTATGGATCTACCCCTCCTTGGAATAGCACTCAGGAAAAGCTGCCCCAGAGTACACATTGGTCCCCATAAATGTGGCAGCCGGGGACCCTGAGGATCTCAGGAGTCTTTAGATCAGTGGTTCTCAACTGGGGGCGATTTTGCCTCCGCAGGGGGCATTTGACAACGTCTGGAGACATTTTTGGTTGTCACAGCCGAAGGGGATGGCGCTACTGGGCATCTAGTGGGTAGAGGCCAGGGATGCCACTGAACATCCCGCCATGCAGAGGCAGCACCCACAACAAAGAATGATGTGGCCCAAGGTAGAACAATCTCGTTTTAGATGAAAGACAAGCCGCTTGCCGGGGCGGGGAGGGCGGTGGCAGTGACAGCGACAGCTTGGGGATCAAAAGCGATCAGGCTTGTGTGCCCTTACTCTGGGTCACCAAAGGCAGTCATGTCCACTTTAGTGAGAATCAGAGTCTTTTCTTCTGAGCTTAGGAGTCTAGCTCTTAGGTTATCAAAAAAAAAAAAGATGAAGGTTTCAAAAATAGGGAGTGTAATTAATGTCCACAAGTGTTAAGTGCTTCATTTACACTGATGTGATCCAGACCCCCACTGACTCTAGCATTGGTGATCACAGAAGATCCACCTATACTCTAGAAGCAAGAGCAGTGCCCCCGGCACAGCTCTGGTGTTGAGGCAGGACTTCTGGGAGGCAAGCTTCTGGGAGCGTGTTTTAGCTGTTTCAAAGAAGGAATTCTCTTTAAGGAAAGCAGTTTTTTTTTTTTTTAACGTTTATTCATTTTTGAGAGACAGAACAGAGTGTGAGCGGGGTGGGGCAGAGAGAGGGAGACACAGACTCCGAAGCAGGCTCCAGGCTCTGAGCTGTCAGCACAGAGCCCAACGCGGGGCTCGAACTCACCGACCGCGAGATCATGACCTGAGCCGAAGTCGGGCGTCCCAACCGACTGAGCCTCCCGGGCGCCCCCTGAGAAAAGTAGCATTTTAATTGGTGAGTAAATGGGTTCCTTGGTGAGAATATAGAAACTAGGCATTTGCTGAGTGCTTCCCACACGCCAGGGACTGCCCTGAGCACTTTGCGTCTCTTTCTTTTTTTTAATGTTTGTTTATTTTAAAGCAGGGGAGGGGCAGAGAGAGAGGGAGACAGAGGGCCTGAAGCAGGCTGTGCGCTTGTCAGCGAAGAGCCTGATGCAGGGATGAACCCATGGACCATGAAACCAAGAGTGGGACACTTAACCTTCACCGACTGAGCCACCCAGGTGCCCGGCACTTTGTATCTCTTAAATCGTCATAACCACAATGTGAGATGGGAATGCCCAAGGCGCATTTTACAGATATGCAGACTGAGGCACAGAGAGCGAGCTGGAACCGGCTTGAGGTCACCCGGCCAGGAAGCGTTAGCTTCTGGATTTGAACTTCACTAACCCGCTCCCTCCAGGCCTGCACCCCTGGGCATCGGCACCCTACTGCCTCCACAGCTGGTCTTGACCCGTGAATGTTACCCCTGCGTTTAGAACCGCAAGACCTTCATTTAGAATTTTATATAAGGAAATGGATTGGCATCGATTGGAGGATGTTTGGCTTTTCAGGCCTGCGGCTTAGTCAAGTTCCTCTGGGCTCCTTCCCGGCTCCAAATGGGCCAGGAGTGATTGTGTATCTGCCGAGCATTTGCATTGCTGGGCGCCTGGTGGTCGCTTTGATGCAATGCTCTCTGAAGGGTTCCTGTTCTCACTCACACATATTCCTCCTTGATTCCCTTTCTGTTGCTTATCATTTAGTTTCAAGGTCACGAGTAGAGCCAGCTCTTTCTCTGTGCGCCTTGGACCAGGCCATTGGCCCCCGGCAATTTCACTCTCCACGTTACCCTTACTACAAACAGAACCAAGAGCTGACTTCTCCAGACCCAAAGCCCTGGGCAGGTTTGGCAAGACGCTCAAAACTCACGGCCCACGGCCCCGAGTCCCCAGAAATCCCAAATCCACACATGGCTTCGTCCCAAGCCTGGAAGAGTTTTGATCCTTTGTCCCGCTCAGCAACAGAGCCTGTGATTGGCAGAGCCAGAGGTAGGTGAGTCGAGAGGAGTTCTTAAATCACGCTCTTCGTGCCGGCGTGTGTGAATACATAATCTCCCGCGTGTGCCAGGATACCACAATACATCATCATCCATAACCGTAATATGGCGTCATATATCACCTGCTGATAATAAATAGCATATCATCTGCTCATAATATTTTATCATATAATATCATGACATCTGCTCACAACATCATATATTATGTGATCGACACTCAGCTTTTCCTCCTAGAAGGAGCGTCCTCAGATATATTTGCTTTAAAAAAAAAAAAAAAAAACAAAGAAAACGAAAAAAAAAACAAAAAACGAGGCGCTGCTCACTTGTTAGACTGTGTGGAGTTTTCCACTGGTCCTGGAGGCCGGCTTGGACAGAGTCAGAAAGACCCCTAACACAGCGTGGCCTGTAATTCTTCATCTACGACACGTACTTTAGGCTGGACAGTTAGATGGCAAAGGCATTCGCTTTCATGTGTTCAAATCCCATGGAAATGAAGCTGGTTAAGCAGCATGTACGTACGTATCTGTTAGCTCACGTGCATGTTTTCACACGTGGTCCCAAAATTCTTTTTTTTTTCATTTTTTTTAATGTTACTTATTTTTGAGAAAGAGAGAGACAGAGACGGAGCAGGAGCAGGGGAGGGGCAGAGAGCGAGGGAGACACAGAAGCCGAAGCAGGCTCCAGGCTCCGAGCTGTCATCCCAGACCCCGACGCGGGCCTCGAACCCACAAACCGTGAGATCATGACCTGAGCCGAAGTCAGACGCTTAACCGACTGAGCCGCCCAGGCGCCCGCAAAATTCTTTGGCGTCTCTCCACTGAGCGGGGGCGTCTACGTCCTCCCTCTTCTGTGGCCGTTGAGCCCTGCGGAGCAGGGGAAAAGTGACGACCCTGAGGCCACCCTGCTGCACTGAAGCCCGAGTCACACGTGGAGGCCACGTGTAGCCGCTCCCGTTGACGGGCCTCTCCTTCAAGGTCCTTCAACCCAGGTTCCCGACATGCGAGCAAAGATGGTCCCCGATGATTCCAGCCCCCCAGCCGCCGTGGTCTCTCCGGGGACCCCAGCCAAGGTCCCGGACAGCAGGGTGCAGACGCGAGCCGTCCTCACTGCGCTCTATCCGAATTCCAAGCCCACAGAATCTGGGGGTGTTTTAAGTCCCTGCGTCGGGGGCCACTCAGTGAGGCGGCAGTCGTAACTCTGGAACAATATGCCCGGAGCTGGGTAGAGGCGTAGATGGAGATGTTAATCAGCAGCAGCATCGTCAACGTTTGTGGAGGGCCTACACGACCCAGTGATATTAATTGAGTTGTTATCCCTCCCATTTTATAGGAAAGAAAACTGAGGCACCGGGATTCAGCCAATAAACAGGTATTCAGGACCTACACACAGCAGACACTATCTTAGGGGCTGGGGCTACAGCAGTCGAACAACACGGACGAAGATCCCTATCTGCGTGGAAATTACCTGCTTGCGGGGAGAAGCAAACAATAAAAAACAAACGTAAAAAAATCAGTAACGCTCAAAGTAACTCAAGAATGCAGTACATGGGGACACCTGGGTGGCTCAGTCGGTTAAACGTCTGGCTCTTGATTTTGGCTCAGGGCGTGATCTCAAGGTTCATGGGTTCGAGCCTCTCGTCGGGTCGCTCGCTGAGATCGCGGAACCTGCTTGGGATTCTCTCCCCGCCCCCCGCCCCCCCGCCCTCTCTCTGCCCCTCCACCGGTTGCAGGCTCTCTCTCAAACTAAATAAACTTTTTTTTCTTTAATTAAAAAAAATAAACAAGAACGCAGTACCCGGAGCCCAAGCTGCCTGACTCGGGACATACGCGTTTGGCCGCCTGCCAGCTAGCAGGCATTTTTTTCTGCATGGCCTCCTGGAATCATGCACAATTTAGAAATATTTACTGCCATGTGCTTTTACTACACCCAGAGATGCACCAACAGGTGACTCACGAGGCTAACCCACCTTGATAGTACCCTTCGACTTCACCGTGAAAGGCGTGGTCTTCCAGAAGCCTGACTCACCTGACAGCCGGTTAGAAACGCGCGGGCTCGGGCCTCGACCCTCGACCCAGTCCTGCTGAACCAGACTGCAGCTGAGGACAAGGTCGGGTTTAGCCTCGTCCAAGCGGAAGGGAGAACGTCCCCAGGTCTTTACTCGGTGTCCCGGCTCACAATGGCAAAGGTGCAAGAGAGTAATGCATGACCCCACCCGAGCGGCAGGGGCACCCAGGCACAGGCTCACGCGGGCGTAGCCTCACGCACGCGGGCGTAGCCTCACACACACCCCGGGGAAGATTCTCAGAACCTCCAAAGTTAGGTCCTGGTGAGAACCAGGCGTTTCCACTCGGTTGACAATTGCTTGGCTGGGGGCTCATAGGCCGCGAGGATTTCAATCAGGCCGGTATTTCGGAAACCGGTTTGTCTTTATTTATTTTATTCTTTAAAATTTCAAGATGGGGCGCCTGGGTGACTCAGTGGGTCGAGGGTCTGACGTGGGCTCAGGTCATGATCTCACAGTTCGTGAGTTTGAGCCCCGAGTCGGGCTCTGTGTTGACAGCCGGAGCCTGTTTCAGATTCCGTGTCTCCCTCTCTCTGCCCCGCCCCACCCGCCCACGTGTGCTGTGTCTCCCTCTCCCTCTCTCTCTCAAAACTAGACAAAATAAACTTTAAACAAATAAAATTTCATAGGGAATCACCAAGAAGCGAAATTACCTAAGTATATATGTATTTTTTTATTTAAAAAAATTTTTAATGTTTATTTATCTTTGAGAGAGAGAGACAGAGTGGATGAGGGGCAGAGAGAGAAGGAGACACAGAATCCGAAGCAGGCTCCAGGCTCTGAGCTGTCAGCACAGAGCCCGACGCGGGGCTCGAACCCGTGAACAGCGAGATCATGACCTGAGCCGAAGTCGGACGCTCAACCCACTGAGCCACCCAGGCGCCCCTGTATGTATGTATTTTTCTTCTTCTGTTTGGCATCTGATTTTTTGTTTCTCAATCCTGTCTTTAAAAAATTTATGTACAAGCCCACACGTATTTCCTCGCCATTCCTGCAAGAAACGAGAGACGTGTATTTACAGAGAAACACGTTCAAAAAGAAAACAAAAATCACCCGATTCCAGTTCTCAAACTCAGCACCACCGACACATGGGCTGCAGGATTCTTTGGGCGGGGCCGCCCTGTGCGCATCCCTGCTCTCCCCGCCCAGCAGCATCCCTGCTCCCTCCCCGCCGGATGCCAGCAGCCTCTCCCCTGCGCGACCCAAAATGTCTCCAGACCTTGACAAATGTCCCCGGGGGTCAAAATCGCCCCCAGTTGAGAAACACTGTTCTATCCTAAACACTCAGGGACCCACATAACACCCCGGTCCAGCCTCCCTCCTGCTCCCTCTTCCCAAGATGCTTTGCAGCCTCAGCGGCCAGGTCCGCGTGTGCCCCAGCGTGAACCCCTGGGTGAGCGTGTGTGCGTGCGTGTGTGAGGGGTACGTGTGCGTTATTCGAGTAATTCTTTTATCTTCTTCTCACACCCTGGGCATTATGAACATTCATCAGAATAATTGACGCGGATGAAATTAGCACTTCCTGCTATGTCGGGCAGATAAACTTTGCTGAATATTGATTTCACACAAAGAAAATGACATGTGCTTAGGCCTAACCCTTTATCTGGCCGGGCCAGGGAAATACAGCAGGAGGGGGGACGGGCCGGCCGCGCCGCTGGAGAAGCGGCCCTAAGAATTAGTTTTATCTCTTCTTCCACAAGAAGACAAGGCAAGATAAGAAGCCAGAGGGAGAGAGGAAGCACAGCCCTGGGCATTGGGGAAATCCGCAGAAGGCGTGGGACAGGGCAGGACTCTGGGGGCCACGGGGACCGAGCTGATGAATTCAGAAGCAGGAACAGATGGAAAATGCCGGTTATTGCTGGGGGACCAGTGGCCGCGGCCAGTCTTGGGTTCAAATCCCAGCCCCGTCGCTAAAAGCGAGGGTGACCGGCCCACCCTGGTTTGCCAGCCTGAGGGGTCTGCTGGGATGCAGGGATTTTCGTGCTGAAATCGGGCGGTCTCCGGCAGGTCGGGAGGGCTGGCCGTCCCTCGTTAGAGCTGCATGACTTTGGATCCCAGCTGGTCCTCCGTTTCTTCAGCTGGAGAAGCGACCTAACTCTCTGGCATGTGACGGGGGAGGGGAAAGCCCCTTGGAGTCGCTCAGAGTGGGACCCCCGATCAACAGGGACAGCTCCAGGGGCGCCTGGGTGGCTCAGTCGGTTGAGTGACCGACTCTTGATTTCGGCTCAGGTCCTGATCACTCAGGTTCATGAGTTCAAGCCCCATGTCGGGCTCTGTGCTGATGGTGCAGAGCCTGCTTCGGATTCTCTCTCTCTCTCTCTCTCTCTCTCTCTCTCTCTCTCTGCCCCTCCCCAGCTCTCTCTCTCAAAAAACAAAACAAACAACAGCAACAACAAAAGACAATTCTAGATCAAGGCCGCCTCCTCCCAGAAGCCCTCCCTGACCACCCCGGTTCACAGAGACCTCTGTGTGCCATGAAGGTTCACAGCTCCTCCTGCCTGGCTCCTTCCAGAAGCATTAGGGAGCCTTCGTATGAGGCCAGGACTGTCTTGGGTACCTCCACACCCGCTGGCGGCCTGGTCGAGGCAGAGGGGACCAGCAGAATGTGCCGGAGGCGGGGAGGTAACATGTCTTCAGGCAGGCAGCCCCCCACCTCCCCCCGGGGCCCCGCAGGACACTTCCCCACTTTCTTTTCTCCACTCCAGTTAAGACTGACGGGAAACAACAATAATAACCACATCAAAAACAGTAACAGTAATGGGAATAACGTCTATCACTCCTCGAGTCCTTCCTGCTGAAATACTGCTTCATATTCTGACTGACTCCTGGAAACACCACGGTGACATGAGGAGTCACAGTCTCAGTTTCCAGATGAGGAAACTGAGCCTCAGAGAGCAGAGGTGACCCGCCAGGCGTGCCCGACTCCAGAGCCCTGATCCCCGCGCTGCCGGGCCTCCAGTTAGCGGCTGCCGCCTGAGGCAGCCACCACGAGGCTCCAGCCGGCCCGGGTTCGACTCTCCCTCCTGCCACATCCTGAGGACCTGGCGAGAATCCCCTAACTTCTCCGAGGGCCCATTTCCTTACCTGCCTCCATCAGGATTTATGACCAGAGAGGCAGAAGCAAGGACACAGAAGGGAACACTTGCCGTCCTCACGGAGGCAGGGCGCGTGATGGCCGGACCCCTGGGCTGGGGTGGGGGTGGGGGGGGTCCCGCGCGGCACCCCCTCTGCCAAGAAGAAGGTGGGATCTGATCCCCCCCAGGGCCCCTCTGGCCTGGCTAAGTCCCGGCCCCTGCTTCAGCCCCGGTGGCGCCCCGCCAGGCTCAGAGACAAGTGGGGTCCCAGCTGTTCGAGCTCAGCCACCCCTGCGTGTGTTTCCACGGGCACTGGGCGGCGGCCCCACCCCCTGGCCCGTCCCCACTCGTGCCCAAGCCTGGCATCCCAACGGGGGGCCGCGGGGCTGCGGCTAATTGCAAATCATTTCTCAGGGCTCCCCGCTGCTCAGCTAAATTCACTGGAACTAATGTGTCCCGAAACAAATTTCACAGAAGAGCCAGGGCAATTACATGATGCTTAGTTCCCCTCCCTAACACCCCCCCCCACCCCCCCCGGCCCCACACCAGAGGCTCCGGGCCGGGGCAGACAGGACTGATGGCGTGGGGCCCGGAACGCGGATATAGGATGTCTTCTGGGGGGTGGGGGGGGCAAGCCTCTCCTCCAGCCAGCCCTCTTCGGTGTACCTTCTGCTCCTAAATCTTAGGAACTAACACACCGCCCCGTGTCACTCCTCCTGAACCCCGCCTCCCCTCCCCACTTCCCTATCACCTCCATCCCTGCGCTTAGGACCCGCCTCCGTGCAAAGACAAAAGCGAGCACTGGCTCTGCAATCTGACAGATGGGTTTGAATCCCAGCCTCAGCACTTGCTAGCTGTGTGTCCTTAGAAAAGCCGCTTAACCTCTCTGTTTCCTAGTTCCTGAAACCAGAATACCATTACTTGGCCGGCACTGGCTGTCGTGAAGACCGGTTCACGTGACACAGGTACAGTATTTTCTGTGGGTCCAGGGCAGAGTAGGTCCTCAGTAAATATCGATCCCTCTGGCACCGCCTTCCATACAGTCATTTCAAGGTGATGAAGCGAATATCTGAGAGTCTCAGAAGTAATTCAAAACAAGAGGACTCAGAAAGCAAAGACCCAGGCGAACCTCCCCGGACGAGGCACCAACACCCCCAGTCTCTCTGCACTCCACTTGCCCATCTCACCCTAGCCTCATCCTTCCAGATTTTCCCCAAAGGAATATCCTCCGCCTCCTCCGTGGCGACCTCAGCACTGCCCAGGAGCCCCCCACCCCCGCCCCCGAACCTTTATTTCATTCTGCGTCTTCACTTGATTGGTTGGCTAAAGTCCCTTCTGGAACTCGGTGGCCATGATGGCTTGTGGGAAGGGTTCAGGCCGGTTGCTGGAGTCCGTTTGCCATCACGGCACTCACGGCGGGCAGGCTCAGATCCTGCAAAGGGAAATGAGAATCTGTCATCAAGATCTCCAGCAACGGGACCTTAGCGAATGTTTCCTGGGCTGGACGGGGCGGTGGTGGGGGGGGTCACCTGTCACCTCAGGGCTGGTTGGCAGGCTTTGCCCAAGACAGCACACAGCCTGCCAGCAGGTGCTCAGTGAGACCATCCTATGCGTCTGGATTCACACCACAGTTTATTTTTCAAAAGTGAGGAACCCCCTCACTCACCTGTGAATCACTTAAAATGCACCTAGAACGGGCGCATCATGTGGAGGTCACTTACTGAGTCCCGCACCAGACAAGCAGAGACATGAGATGATATCCGATAGTGCTAAGTACATGTAAGATGATAAAGATAAGACAAAGAGGGTACAGTAAGTATCGGAGGCCTATGGGATTGGGTGGTCACGAGATAGGAACAAGAAAGATCCAGGGGGGCCCGGGGGAGCGTGTTCCGGTAAGGACCAGCAAGTGCAAAGGCCCTGCGGTAGAAACGAGCCCGGCACAGATGGAGCCGAACGAGCAAGGCAGGAAGTGGGAGAAGATGAGATGAACTGGGCCAGGTCGCGCAGAACCTCGAAGGCCAAGGTAAGGACTTGGTTCTGAGGGCAAGGAGAAGCCGTTGGAGGGTTTCAAGCAGGGGACGCTAATTTAGGTTTTCGGCAGTTCCCTGTGGCTGGGTACGGAGAAGGGAAGGTGGGCAGAGTGCAGGCCAGGAAGCAGAGAGACCAAGGGTGGAGGCTGTCGTCCGGGGCAACCGTGAGGGAGTCCTAGCCTGGGGCGGGCGAGGGGCATTACGGCGTGCGACCCAGTCCAGTCGTGCAGGTGGGGACACTAGCCACAGAGACGGGAAGCCACCTGCCCCGGGCTGCCCGGCCAGTCACTGGGGAGGTGCAAACCCAGAAGGCCTGGCTCAGGTGCCTCTTACATTTCGCCGTTAGGAACCGTTCCCTGGGGGAACCAGCAGAGAGCTCACGCTAAGGCTTCGGCTCCCAGGATTAGAGGACTCCCCCATGTAAAGAATCCTCGCGAAAAAAAAAAAAATAAAATAAAATAATAATAAAGTAAAATAAAATAAAATAAAAAGAATCCTTGCGGTGTGTCCCTTTCTGATGAAACGAATCACCCCGGATTTATCTGCTTCGTAAGTTCTAGATCGCTCTGAGGCACCGTGAGCACATCTGTCTTCCTCTCTGGAAATAAAACCCTATTTTAAAAACCCAACTTGCTGATGAGGTTGCTGACGAGGGCTCCTCTCTTTCATGTCAGTGAGCGCCTTTGGGGACAGAGGCTTCGCGAGTCAGCCCTGTGTCCCACCGGCACACAGGAAGCACACAAGTAAATAATCAAAGCCAGAACTTTTTTTTTCTTAATATTTATTTTTGAGAGAGAAACAGACAGAGGGTAAGCAGGGGAGGGGCAGAGAGAGAGGGAGACACGGAATCCCAAGCAGGCTCCGGGCTCCGAGCTGTCAGCACAGGGCCCGACACGGGGCTCGAACCCACCAACCGTGAGATCGTGACCTGAGCCGAAGTCAGATGTTTAACCAACTGAGCCACCCAGGCGCCCCAAGACCTTTTATTTTTAAGGGTAGCAATGATTCTACCCTTACTTCCGTGCCGAGCCCTCTCATTAATTTTTTTTTTCACCCTCCGAATAACGGAAGGAAGTGTGGGCTTTATCGCCGTCCCATTTTACAGCAGAGGAAACTGAGGCTCAGAGAGGTGAAGTCGCTCGCCTGGTGTCACACAGCCTCCGAAAGCCAGGACTCAAACCGGGTGGCAGTTAAACCCACGTTCTGAAATCCAAGGTCTATTTTGAGGAAGGGAGGGAGGGAGAGAGGGACAGAAAAGAAGAAAGGACTATTGAGAGATAAAACCCAATTCTCTTGCCATTCAGTGCCTCGCCAGACCTTCGGACGAGTCTCCTGATGCGAGGGCAGAGGGAGGGCCGAGCTTCAGCCATGGCTGTCTGGGAGGTGCTCTTTGCCACGACAGGGTCTCTAGCACTCAAAATCTCTTTTCTGCCCTAAACTGGCTGTCACTTGCGTCCCCAACCCCTCCTCTATCCTGTTTCTTTACTCCCTCTTCCCGACAGGGAGGCCGTGGAGAATATATACACACAGGAGTAAGTTGTCTCCCGCGACCCCACCTGCCCTTGGCTAAATGAATGCAGTGTCAGCCCAGATAATTCCAAAGCCATAAAGATGATATAAAAAAAAAAAAAAAAGTGGGGGAGTCGGTGCTGGGGAGGGGCGCGGGGAGAGGAGGAGATTACAGAAAAGAGGATGAGCTATGCGGCTCTTTCTCCTTATCTAACCTGCGGCAGGCCTGGCTGGGGGCCGCCTCTCCCCAGGGGGAAGGGGCCGGGCAGCTCCCTCACCAGCCAGCGTGCCCCCCACCCCCGGCCCGCCCCCGCCCCCACCCCCACCCCCCAAGGGCAGCAGGAGGCCTCAGAGAAGGACCCAACCCAGCAGGAGGGCAGAGCCAGTCAGGGAGGCTGCCCAGCTGGGGTCCCCGCAGAGCCATCCCCAAGCCTAGAGGCCGGGGGCAGAGGGCACCGGCCCAGCCAGGGCAAAGAATGTCCCCAGGGTGCTAGAGAGGTCACACCTGGAGAGCCTCGTTATTTGTATAAATATGGACCCCAGGAACAGGGCAGGGTGGGGCCTCTAATCACTATTCACCCCTCTGAGCCTCGGTTTCCCCATCTATACAGTGGGTTCCAAGAATCCCCGCCCCCCCCACCCCCCCCACCCCGTGGCCTTTTCTTCTCAAAGTGTCAGCAGAACTGTTTGTGGAAGGAGGTGAGGCAGTCCAAGGGCCGGGGCTGTGTCCCCACGAAGGGTATTGTTCTTTGCCCTGGAGAGAGATGGACAGACAGCCACCCACACATACAAAAAAAGAATTAAAGAGGCAAAGAGAGAGGAAGTCAGAGTATGAGAAACAGAGAGAAAGAGACAGGGAGATAAGCTGACGGAGAGACAGAGGGAGACAGAGACAGATAATCAGAGAGGCAGAGAGATAGGGGCGATAAGAAATGGAGAGATAGACACAGAGATGGAGAGAGACGGAGAGTCGAGGAATCGGAGGCAGAGAGAGAAAGAGGGACAACAGAGAGGCAGGGAGAAACTGAGACACAGAGACAGGCATGGAAAAAGGGAGACAGAGACACAGACAATCGAAGAGAAAGAGAGACAGCACAAAGGAAGCTGAGTCACCGACTCTGAGAGGGAGACAGAACAGAAAAAAGGCTCATCAGGGACCAAGACAGAAGGGCGGGTAGGACACCAGGAACCCGGCCCCATGCGGGCAGCCAGCTCCCCGGCTCCAAGCACCCCATCCTGGAAGCCTCTGCCCCCTTCCTCACCTCCCGCTGCCCTTCCTTCTTGCCCGTGCTCCCCTCACTGCTCCAGAACCCCCCCCCCGCCTGTGCTCCCCCCATATCCAGAGCCCCCACCCTGCCTGCGCTCCCCCATATCCAGAACCCCCACCCTGCCTGCGCCCCCCCCCACATCCAGAAGCCCCCTGCCTGTGCTCCCCCATACCCAGACCCCCCACCTTCCCTGCACCCCCACCCTATATCCAGACCCCCATCCTGCCTGTGCGCCCCCACCCCTAGTTCCAGACCCCCCACCCTGCCTGCGCCCCCTCCCCCCTTCCTCCCGTCCCCGTCGCGCCCCCCCCCACCCCGCCCCACAACACGGCAGGGTTTTCTGGCGCCTTTGTGGCCGCCCCGAAGTGCGCGGCGACAATGGCGGGGTGACGGGGTTAATTCGCGCGCGGAGGTGGGACGCGCGGGCGCCGGGCCGAACAATGCCCGCGGCGCGCCTTTGAGCGCGGCCATTGTGCGCTGTGTGAACGGGAAATCTGGTCCCCGCGCCCCAGATGCGGGCCGCTCCGGTTTAACCCCCTGTCGCCCTCTCCGCATCCTTGAACTCCGAGCTGCAGAGGGCCCGGGGCGGGGGAGGTCACGGCGCGCCCCCGCCCCGCCCCCGACGTGCTGTGCATCCTGGGGCGCGCCCGTATCCCTCTCTGAGCCTCGCCTCCGGGCCCAAAACCTCAGAGGGTGGCTCTCGCCGCCGGACCAGGAGCCGGGAACGGGGAGCAGGCGAGGCAGGGGGGGCAGGCCTTGAGCTCCCCCGGGCCTAGCAGCGGCCCAGGGGGTCTCCGGGTTCCCAGGGAGGCGGGCTGTGATCTCCACTCCGCCTCCACCCCGTGAGACAGCCCAGCTCGGCCAGAATTAGCTGTGCCACCTTGGGGGAGTCACCCCTGCTCTCTGCGCCTCCATTTCTTCTCCCGGGCCCTGGGGAGCGTTATACTACCCCCCTTACTTCCTTACACACACAAATACATATAATATATATGTGCATATGCATATATATATGTGTGTGTGTGTGTGTGTGTGTGTGTAAAACATTTACTGAGCCTCATTATTCACTAGCATTGTTACTTGTTGTCCTAATGCCTGTCTGCTCACCTACGAAATGGGGACAGTGGTCCCTACCGCACAGAGTACCATGAATTCCCTGCCTCTTCTTCCGGAAGCCTCTATGCTGGGCATACAGGCATGGATCCCTTTCTTCTCTTTCCATGCCCCACGTTCCCCGGGGCCTCAAGACCCCCGTGATGTATTCCATCCCCTTGGAGAAAGGACGCCTCAGGGTGACATGAGTCAGCCTGGACTTCCCTCCTCCTGGACAGCGAGCTCCTGGATGGAGAAGTGGGGTCCCTGGTCGAGTATGGAGGCGCTGGTGAGAGAGGAAAGGTGCAGGAGACGGAAGGAGCCCTCTGGGGGGTCTCCTGCCTGGCGTGTTGGAGAGCATTTGGCGATTTGCTCACACTTGCCCCTGGTGTGAGGAACTGAGATGGTTTTTCTAGAATCACGGATAAGGAAGTTGAAGCTCAGAGGCGCTAATTTGGAAATGCTGAACCTCCTTTGGGGGTCACGAACCATGCTGAGATTCCACGGGCACCCCCCAGACCCTCTCACCAGAAAAAATGTCCATCCGTCTGCGTGCAGAACGTTTGACTTGCAACCTCAGGGGCCCCCAAGTCCTCCTCTGCACCCCAGAGGCCTGCTTCAGAATCTTCGTGGTAGCAAAACGGACCCAAAGCTGGGGTGCGAGGCTCAGCTTTGCCCTGTGCCTGTGGAGGGGACCACATCTGGGGTTCTCCTTTAGTAGATTTGTAAGTCAGGCCCTTGAGCTCTTGCGGGACTCGGGATTAGGGAGTTCAAAGCGCGTCCGCCTGGACCCCTCATCCGGGTTTGACGTTGGGTTGATACTGGCTCTGTGCTGGCCAAGCCTTCGCGTTTGAACTTGGCACCACGCGTGAGGCTGCCACAGGCGGCCCGCGGGCTGTGTTTGCAGAAAGTGGTCCAGGACGTCCCCGAGGGCCTTGAGCCCCGTCCTCAGTTCCATTTCTTCCTTCCCCTCCCTGCTGCCTCTGCTTCTGCACGCTGCCCTTTCTCCCTCACCTACCTTAAGTCCTCTGAAGAACCCCTCCACGAGAGAAAGTCAAAGCCAAGTCTCTGGGCTCCCTCTTTTCCACGCGGGGGGTAGATGGGCTCTGAAAAGCTCGGACCTTCTGGGACCCCGGGAGCAGCCTTACCCAGCGGGTGCCTACGGGGCCCTGCGTGCCGGGACGGGCACAGATGGAGTGGCTCTGGGCTGGGGGCAAGGGGCAGATGTAGCCACCCCTGGAGCCTCAGCTGCCTTGTTATCTCTTCATTGTCTCCCTGTCGCCCCAGCCCACCCCCTCCTTGGCCGCCCTTCTGTCATCTCTCCGTGGCACCCCTTGGCCAAGCAGCCCAACCTCAAACTCCAGAGGGAGCTCCGGAGAGGGTCCCCCACCCCCCCCCACCACCCCCTCCCGCCAGGTTTCACTGCTCTGGGGGCAAGCAGGAGGGTGGGGGCCGTGGGGTGGCGGGGAGGGAGGGAAGGCGGCTGGAGAGGCCGGGGATGGGGGTGTCAGAGTCTATAAATCACGCCCCGCTGCGCTCCTGTTTAACACACACGTCTCCGACGAGTTGTCAGTGAAACCGTTAATTAATTAGCTAATCCCGCAATGAAGTAGATTCTAAATGGTTCTCCCCCTCCCAGCCTCCCATTTAGATAATTGCTGTTGAGGGATCTTTTGTGAGAGTCATTTTTTTTTTCCAACAGGGATGGCCCCCTGCAACACTGAGGGAGAGGGATTTAAAGAAAGGGTCAGTGTGCCACCCCCCCGCCAAGCTACTAGTAGGGAGGGACCCTTCTCTTAGCCCAAGCAAAAGCCGGAAAAGGGGGCTGGTTATTGGGGACAGGACCGGGGGCAGGCAGGGGAAACTGAGCTTTGGCGTTGGAGGGTTGTTTTTCCTCCTATGATGCTTTGTGGGTCTATGGGACCCTTCCCGGGGCAGGGTCCCAGGGCAGGTAATCGTATTAATAACGAGATCGATGAGGATTGTCACCATGGAGGAAATACTAACCAGGAGCCAGGCACCCAGCTACACACTTTACATGCACGATCTGGCTCATCCTCTGCGAGTTTCCTCTGTGAACACGTGGGATTGTAGACACACCCGAGACACGGAAGTTCCAAATGGGGAAGTGACTTGCCCAAGGTCACAGAGCTGCTGAGCAGCAGAGCCTGGGAGGTCTGGCCTCAGAGCGCCCACTCTTAAAGATTATGGGATTTTCTGGAAGTCCGTCCCTTTTCCAGAAGGGATTCCGAGGTCTTTCAAAAAGCCACGTGGGGGCACCTGGGTGGCTCAGTTGGTTAAGCGGCCGACTCCTGATTTAGGCTCAGGTCACGATCTCACGGTGCAGGGGACTGAGCCTCGAGTCAGGCTCCACTCGGACAGTGCGGAACCTGCCTGGGATTCTCTCTCTCCCTCTCTCCCTGCCCCTCCCGACTCTCCCCGCCCCCTCTCTCTCAAAATGAACTTTAAAAAAGAAATACATCAATAAATAAGCAATGTGATTAGTTTTACATCACACAGGAATTGTTAAAAAAAAAAAAAGAATCTGATGAATGAATGAATGAATGAATGAATGAAGCCCAAATCTTGCGACTTACGATTCGGGATTCAGTAACATGGCTGACCCCCTGTTGACGCTGGATGGAGGAAGCACACTCCCGTCCTAGAGTGTAAACAGGTAGCTTTACCTTTGTGCCTGCCCCCTGTCACCGTCTCCATCCATGTGGTTCCAGTGAGGCTGGCCCCACCCGCCCCGCAGCTCCAGGACAGGGGCACTCCCCAGCGGGGCAGTGAGACTATATTTTCCACCACAAGCCCCGTCCTCAGCCATATTGGAGTAGCCAGAGATAGACATATGACCCCATCACTGTCAGGATTGTCAGGAAAGACGCGTCCACCCTTCCTGGGGGTACTCCCTTCATGGGATGTCAGTTCTCAGTTGCCGGAAGCCATTTCACCACCAGGAGCGGAGCCACACAGAGTCACCGCCACCTCTGACGACATTCTTTGAGCCCCTTGATCCAGCTATGCCTGAAGCCTGCTACACCTGGGTTCGGCAGCCGCTGCTGGTCACTTATCCGCTGGGTATCCATTTTTCCTGTCTTCCTTATCAACAGGATCCTGATTCTTCTTTTTTTTTTTTTTTTTTTGAGGCAGCCATACGCACAGCTAGCGGAAATACTCGTCCAGACTTTTTGCAGCTTTAAGTGGCCCAGTGACCCAGTTTCAGGCGACGAGATGAGTGGCAGTCCTTGGGGGACATGTCATTCCCAAAGAAACAGGCAATGCCCTGGGAGAAGGCCCTCCCCCCCGCCCTTTTTCCTGTCTGGATGGCAAACGCAGTGTTCCTCATCGGATTTCTGGTCACCTGTGAAAAATAAACCCCTCGCTTGCTTAAGTTCTTGCACTTACATTTCTGTTACATCCAACCAAACACAGTCCTCACTGGCAGACTGCACTGTAGCTGAAAAACCCCTCCCGGGGCTATAAGGGGTGCGAGCAGAAACCAGAAGGATTGGGGGAGGCGGCTTCGCCTTCTCTCCTTGCCCTCAGGTGATCAACCACTTTGTTCTCGCATCTCTATTTCCTGGCAAAGATAGCAATCTGGAAGGGCCATAAATTGTCAGTAGATGGGGAAGAAAATTGGCCTTTAACAAGGACCAGTTCCAGGCAAACTCTCAAAATAGGGAAGGTGAGAGAGGCCGCGAGGAACCGGCTCTCTGTCTCCACCAGGGGCAAGGGCCTGCCAGCTAAGCCACCTTCAGCACGCGGCTCTCGGGATCCTGTGCCCCATTCTCTCAAGGACCAGTCCTCTACCAGATGTTGGCCGCATCATTTAATCAGTCACTGCCTCCATGCCCGTGGGGGCGCACGAGCCCGGGAGTGCCGAGCCTCGATGCTTCGGAGGGGCCTCTGACGGCCCGGCGTCAGGGTGGCAGAGATACTCTCTAGAGCCGATGACCCTCAAGCTCTTTCAGAGGCCAGAGCCTGGCCCGAATGCAGAACTGGACTGGCCAGTCCCAGGAGGCTGGGGTGGAACCGGCCGTCCTGGGAACCAAGTGCCAGGAAAGTGAGCCGTCGTCTTCAGAGATGTCTTTCCAGCTGCATATTCTGCAAGAGGCCTGAGCTCGGGTCTTAGAACCTCAAATTGGCTCGAGAGAGACTCAGGACCACGCTATTTTAGAATTGTAATAGCACCTTAGGATTGCAGGACTCTATACTATTAGAACAAAAGAATCTGAAACTCTAGCTTTAGAGGAACTTAAGAGCTGTAGAGTTTTGGAGTTGGAGAAATCTTTAAAAAGTGAGCCCCATAAGGTCTTATAGTCTGCCATTTGTCAAGTCTTAGGACCATAAAGTTCTAGAAAATTTAATGAGTAGAGTCTTAGAACTACAAATTTCTAGAATATCAAGCTAGTTAACTTTATAAATACTAGCTTCATGGTGCCTTATATCCTTGAAGCTTTAGAATTGGGTAAGATGGGGGGAAGCACAGAGTTTCAGAACGTTGAAATAGACCCTTAGGACAAAATCTCTGACGTGAGAATTGTTGAATTTTTAAATCTTCGGATGACAGGCATTTAGGACCGTAAGCCATCAGAGTCACCAGGATGTGGCCTTCCTCCTGGCTAACCTTGTACGAGGGGTATCGCTCACTTCTCCAGGAACCGCGACAGGAGCTCCCAACCCACCCGTCGGGACACTGAGGCCTGGCACAGAACGGGCGCTCGATACACGGAAGCAAACGAAATGTTGTCTTTTGCGTAGAATCATTAACACTCAGGATGACGAATACAGTGTGTGGAGAGAAAACGTTTGCGGAAGACCGTGAGCCAACGTGTGCCAAGAGCTCGGAACTCCACAGGAAGAAAACAAGCAAGGGAATTTCGAAAAACGGGCCAAAGACCTTAACAGACACTCCGCAAAGCAGACATACAGCTGGCGAATAAGGACGCGAAAAGACGCCCGGCACCCTAGGTCATCGGGGAGGTGCGAATCCGAACAACGAGCTGGGACGACGACACGCCTCCCAGAACGGCTAAAATCCAAAACACCGCTGATGCCAACGGCTGGCGAGAAAGCAGAGCGACGGAAATTGTCATCCACCGCCGGCGGGGGCGCGAAATGGCACGGCCGCCTCGGAAGTCGGTTCAGCGGTTGCGACAAAGAGAAGCGTCGCCTCGTGTCCGCACAAAAGCTGCACGAGAATGTTTCGGGCGGCTTGGCTCATAATGGCGAAAACTTGGAGGCCACCGACGTGTTCTTCAACAGGTGAACGGACGAACAGCGGCCCAGCTATGCGATGGAACGGTATTCCGCGACCAAAAGAAATGAGCCGCCAACCCACAGGAAGACGCGGAGGAGACTTACTTAAACGCATAAGCCGGCCTGAGAAGGATTATATGCTATCGGATTCCATTGACATGACACTCTGGAAGAGGCAAAACCATAGGGACAGCCGATCAGTGGTTGCCGGTGCTCAGGGCTTGGGTGCGGGTTAAATACATGTCAGCACAGGAAATGTTTTTAGGGCAACGAGACTATTGTTGGAGGATGTACGACTCTGTCATTTGTCAAAACCTTCAGAACTTTACAACACAAAGAACGAACCTTAATGTATACAATTTTTTTTTTTAAACTCATTTAAGAAACTGAGGACCCCAGGGTGCCTGGGTGGCTCAGTGGGTTGAGCGTCCGACTTCAGCTCAGGTCACGATCTCACGGTCCATGAGTTCGAGCCCCGCGTCGGGCTCTGTGCTGACAGCTCGGAGCCTGGAGCCTGTTTCGGATTCTGTCTCCCTCTCTCTCTGCCCCTCCCCCGCTCGTGCCCTGTCTCTCTCTCTCTCTCTCCCTCTCAAAAATAAACAGATGTTAAAAAAAAATTAAAAAAGAAACTGAGGACCCCAGGGTGGAATGCAGAATGTGACAAGAATAGTCTCACCATGTTATAAATGCACGGAACAAAGTCACCGTAGGAGATCGGGGGTGGGAGGAGGGGCTGACCTCAGAGACTCTGGAAATGAATGGAGTCTTGTAAGACGAAGGGCGACAGGAAGTGCACGTAAGCACGGTTCTCTCGTTGATAAAGCTGTTCCCCACGGGAATACAGGCTAACAATTCTGAAGCCACGATACACGTTTACGGGAGCTGCACCTTTCGGTACATGGATGGCGGGTGGTGGGAACCGGGCTTCTCACCGCTGGGAGTGAGAGGTTTCAGATAAGGAAGAGGAGGCAAGAGTGATAAGCGTCGTGATCTAAGGAAATTTAAAGTATGGACTTAATTCATGTTAAAGGATTGGCGGGGCTTCTGGGTGGCTCAGTTAAGCCTCTGACAGGGCGCCTGAGTGGCTCAGTCGGTTGAGCGTCCGACTTCGGCTCAGGTCATGATCTCACGGTCTGTGAGTTCGAGCCCCACGTCGGGCATCTGTGCTGATGGCTCAGAGCCTGGAGCCTGCTTCCGATTCTGTGTCTCCCTCTCTCTCTGCCCCTTCCCTGCTCATGCTCTGTCTTTCTCTGTCTCCAAAATAAATAAAAACATTAAGAAAAAAAAAATTTAAAAAAAAAAAGCCGCTGACTCTTGATTTGGGCTCAGGTCACGCACGATCTCACGGTTTGTGAGTTGGATCCCCACATCGGGCTCTCTGCGGACGACACGGAAGCTGCTTGGAATCCTCTCTCTCTGTCTCTGTCTCTCTCTCTCTGCCCCTCCCCCACCCGTGCTCGGGCTCTCTCTCAAAATGAATAAGTAAAACTTTAAAAACAAATAATAAGGCATCAGTATGGGCTCATGAATTGTGACGATGTATCGTACTCACGCATGATGTTAGTCACAGGAGAAACGGAGCAAGGGGTCTTTGGGAACTACCTTTGCAATTTTCCTGTAAATTTAAGCCTCTTCTAAAATCATAAGTTTATTTTCTAAAAGAGACAGAGAGAGAGAGAGGGAGGGAGACCCAGAATCCGAAGCAGGCTCCAGGCTCCAAGCTGTCAGCACAGCGCCTGACGCGGGGCTCGAACCCACAGACCGCGAGATCGTGACGGGAGCCGAAGTCGGACGCTTAGCCGACTGAGCCACCCGGGCACCCCAATGGGTCTGTTTATTATCTTGCTCGTGGCGACGGCTTTACAAGTGTGTGATATAGCAAAACTTATTATGCTGTACATTTTAAATATATGCAATTGATTGTATTTCAATTACACTTCGCTAAAGTTGTTTTGTGGGTTTTTTCTTTAAGTGAAGGTCTCTAAAGAGACATGTTAAAGGAATAATGGTATTTATGGCCTGAGTCTGAGGCGGAACAGACGGGGGGCCCCCACCCGGACAGTGAGGCTGGGAACCAGCGCCCCCCCCCCCCCCCGCCCACTTCCTTCAGGGAACCAACCCCCTGCTCACAGGACCTCTGGTGGTTAATTCCTCTTTCCCCCCCGGGGGAGTCCTGGGAAACCAGGCCTCATTAGTTGAGGGCCCCGCCTCATGGAACTTCGTGTTTGTTAAAGATTAATGGGGTGTCTCCGGTGTGAGAACTGAGGGGTCTTCTGGCCTCGCTTCTTCCAAATCAACCCCCTGCCATGACTCATCATCAGTCACGGGGGAGACGGCCACCGCCTGGGAGCCGAGGGAAGGGGGTCGGTAAGAACTAATGGACCTTCCCTACAAGCCTCACGCACGATTCCCTCCAAAGGCCACCAGCTTGGAGTCTTGGTTCTTTTTTAACCCACCGAGAACTCAACCACCCGAAGGGTGAGTTTCCCTTCAAAGCAGTCACTCGGGAGGCCACACGCGGCCCCCAGGGCCCTGTGCCATATTGCGGGGCGGTGGGGACCACTTCTCCATTGGAGTCATCCTCCGAGAGCAGAATTTTCCTTGTCGCGTCTCCGTCTCCCGCGTAGGTAGCAGGACCTCCTCTGCCCGACGGACTCCATTTCTGGAAGCAGCCGCAGGTCAGCGGCGGTCAGGATGGCCGCGCCCGTTCCTTCACACCTGATCACGTCTGTCATTCCTGGTTTCACGTCTCTGAGCTCCGTGACGGCGGGGGCCTTGCCCGGCGTCGTCACCCTCTGCATTCTCACCATCTAGCACGGCCTGGCATACAGTCGGTGCTCAGTAATTCTGTAGCAAATGAGTAAATAAACGGGTCATCTCTCTGCACCGTAGAAGAATATCCGATGGCAATTCCCTCCGTGTGCATTTTTGCCATCACCGTGGTTCACGCCCCAAAGTGTCTCCCCTGGACGCCTAAGACGTCCCCTCAGAGACCCCCTGCTTCCTGTTTTGCTTCCAACACCTGCACACGCACCTCACGGCAGCCAGTGAGCTTTTATCTGATGTTTTTGAGAAAAAGAAAGAGCATGTGTGAGCAGGGGAAGAGAAGAGGGAGAGGGAGAGAGAGAGAGAGAGAGAGAGAGAGAGAATCCTAAGCAGGCTTCACACTCAGTGTGGAGCCCAACACCAGGCTCGATCTCAAGAACCGTGAGATCGTGACCGCAGCTGAAATTAAGAGTCAGGCGCTCAACCAACTAAGCCACCCAGGCGCCCCAGTCAGTGAGCTTTTAAAACTGAAACCAGCTGGTAAAACTTCACTAACGCCAAACCAACCAATGGCCTCCATCAAGCTCAGGATAAAACCCACACTCCTCTCCCTGGCTCATGGGGGCGGGGGTGGGGGGTGGGCAGGGATGTGGCCGTCCACCGGCCACCATCCCTCCTGCCGGCTCCCTCCCCTGCAGCCAGTCTGAGCCCCACCCTGCTCCCCAACCTGTCCAGCTAATTGGTGCCTCAGGGTATCTGGCCTTCCTGTTGCCTCCACCGGGAGTTTCCTCCCCACTGACGTCCTGCTTCTAGCTCATTCCCAACTCAGGGCCTTCCTTGTCTCTGAAACCCTCCCCCGCTAGATCGGACACAAGGGTGGGTGCCTCAGGTGCAGATTTAGGGGGCTGCCGAGAAACTCAGGACCCGAGATAAATAAAATTTTGAAAAATCAAAATTAACACAGCAATCCATGACGATCCAAGGGCCCACCGACGGGCGATGGTTAAACGGAACGCGGTGTATCCAATTACAGGGAGTGTGACTTAGCCATAAGGATGGATGAAACACTGGCACCTGCTACCATGTGGATGAACCTAGAACATTTTGCCAAGTGAGAGAAGCCAGCTCCAGAAAGCCCGCATGCTGAATTTGTGTGCTCTAGAACAGGCACGAGTCCACAGAGACAGAAAGGAAATTTGTGGCTGTGACTGTTTCCTGGCTATGGGGTTTCTTTTGGGGGGGGGAGGGGGAGGGGGAGGGGGAGGAAAACGTTCTGGAATTAGTGGCGATGGTTGCACAAGACTTCGAATGTACCGAAACCCACTGAATCTTACCGTTCAGAACGGTTAAAAGGGTGAGTCTTAGGTGATGGGAGTCCTGTGTCAATTTTTAAATTTTTTTTTTTAACGTTTATTTATTTTTGAGACAGAGAGAGACAGAGCATGAACGGGGGAGGGTCAGAGAGAGAGGGAACTGTGTCAATTTTTAAAAATCTATGACAAACACAGTAACATTTTATCTTATTTTTGTAAATGGTTATTTTTTAGAGACAGAGCACAAGCAGGGGAGGAGCAGAAAGAGAGGGGACACGGGATCTGAAGCAGGATCTCTGAGCTGTCAGCACAGAGAGCCCGACGCGGGGCTCGAACTCACGAACCGCGAGATCACGACCTGAGCTGAAGTCGGACGCTCAACCGACTGAGCCACCCGGGCGCCCCTCACAGTAAGTAACATTTTAAACATAGGCTCTGGGGTGCCCGGGTGGCTCAGTCGGTTAAGCATCCGACCTCGGCTCAGGTCATGATCTCTCGGTTCGTGGGTTTGAGCCCCGCGTCGGGCTCTCTGTGCTGACAGCTCAGAGCCTGGAGCCTGCTTCGGAGTGTGTGTGTGTGTGTGTGTGTGTGTGTGTGTGTCCCTCTCTCTGTCCCTCCCCCGCTTGCGCTCTCTCTCTCTCTCTCTCAAAAATAAATCAACATTTTTAAAAAAAAATTTTAATAATAAATCAATAAATAAATGCAGGATCCACATCAGCGCCTCGCTGAGCCACACTGAGCCTGAGGCAAAAAGAAAAACCAGGCATCCTGATCTGGGTCCCTTCACCTTCCTCAGGCCTGAGCTCAGACAGCCTGTCCTCAAGGGGGTCTTTCGCGAACACCCTTGCTAGGGGAGCCCCCTGTCAAGCCCTGTTTTGTTTTCTTCTTGTCCACTTATCTGCTGACTGCTTTATCAGATCAGCCCCAAGGGGCCAAGAATCTTTGCCGGTCGGGTTGGTCGCAGGCACTGCGGGGTCCCCAGCACCCAGCCCTGCCCGGCACACCGCGGGCCCTCAGAGAATACTTGAGTGAGTGGATGAGTGAATCTATGAATGAATGACACTGCCCTCCCGACAGCCCGGGTCCCAGAGCAGGAGGGATCCCGGTTGCAGATGCTGCCACAGATCTTCTCGGGACCTACGTGGTGCTGGGAGGAGGGCTGTCGGTGGGGCCGGTGAGGAACACGCTTTGCTCTGGGGGCCCCAGCCCCGGCAAAGAAATGGGGGAATTAGCGGTGTTTGCTGAGCAAACATTGCCGGGTGGGGAGAAGCTGCCGGCAGGGTGTTTAACACACATCTCGTATTTGCTGGCAAATATCCCCAGCCTGCCAGGCCCCTCTGCTGGGGATGCTGGTGGGAAAAGAATGGGGGCAGGAGGGACGGAAGGGGTCCCCAGGGAGGCTCCTGCAGGGGCAGGGAGGGAGGGAGGAAAGGGGGCTCCACAAAGGCTCACCCTGGAGCCACGAGGACACCAGGGCCTGCCTTGAAGACCCACCGGAGAGAGAGCCATCTCTCTTCGCCTCTGCTCCAGCCAGGTCCACACGGCATCAGAGGGTGATACAGATGGGGTCCTTCGCAGCTCAACTTTATTGTCGTGCTGTGTGATGATGAACAGGTTACATGATGTCTCTGAGCCTCCACAGCATCACATACATAATCCGAAAGCTATTATTTCTCGAGTGGGTCCTACAAGGTCTAGCTTCCCCGTGCCTCAGTTTCCCCATCTGTAAAATAATGACCGTAAGCATGTTCCCCTAATTGGGTTTTTTTGTTTAATTTTTAAAAAGTTTCAAACTTACTGAAAAGTTGCAAGACTAATAAATCCATGGGCGTTTACACAGTCGTTACATCCCCCAAATGTTAACATTTTAACATGTTTGCTTTCTCTGTATCCAGCCAGCCAGCCGTCGCCTGTCTACCTTTCTCTTCTCTGTTGAACCACTTAACATTTCACCCCTTAGTACTTCGGCACGGACTTTCCAAGAACACGGACCACAACCTAGCCGCCACATAATTATCAAATTCAAGACCTCTGGCACTGCCACAGTTCTGCGATCAGACACGCCTTGTACGTGTTTGTGCGAAATAACCGAGCTAATATTTGTAAGCACTTGGAACAGGGCTAGGCACACAGTAAGTGCTCAGTAAATAGCATCGATCTTTCAGCTGATGATGTTTTGTCGGTTGCGATCGTGGCTGCTGTCATTTTGAGCAGAGGGGTCGTTGCCGTCACCTCCTGTGACACAGGGCTGCCCAGAGACCCCTCCCCCTCAGGCCCCAGCTTTTTTGCTGTGCCCTGGGGCCTAGGTCCCAGTCAGGGCTCCAGGGGGCTGAGGGCAGCATGCCAGGCTGGGCTGGCACATGGAGTCCCGACCAGGAGAGGGGATTTCAGGAGCCCACGATTTCGTTCTTCGGGGTCCGTGGGGCTTCCTATGCCTGAGGCACGAAGCACCCGTTAGACAGAGAACTCCACAGTCCCACCGAAAACCCTGCTAAATCTACATCACAACCACCCCTGTCCCTGGGGCTCCTCCTCCTCCAGCCCCTTCCCCCGAAAGAAGGGCCCAGCCCAGGGCGGCAGGTGCCTAGAATTGCCCCCCCTGTACCCCTTCACCGTGGCCACCCCCACACATGCGCCCAGCTCCACCTTTGTGAATGCCCTGTGGCCACTTCCGTGAAGCCTCTGACCTACTTTCTTCCAGAACCTTTATTCATTCATCCATCCCGTCAACAAAACATTTCTCAAGCACCTACTGTGTGCCGCGCCCGGTGGCCGCCATTCAGATGCCAGACAGACCAGGCACCTGCCCCGATGAAGGGGACACTCTAATTGGGAGGGGCGGGGAGAGGAAAACCAATGATCAAACAGGACAGCAGTAAATCCTCACGGTCATAATAATCAGGATCGCTGCAAATACTTCCATAGTGCTTACTCGGTGCCGGGAGGTGCTCCAAGCCCTTTACCAGTCACATCTGCCTCAATCATCACTGCAACTCCCTGGGGTGGGGACTATTAGCCCCCCTTTACAGAGGAGTAACACAGGGCACAGAGAGGGTAAGGAACTCGCCCAAGGTCACACAGCAAAAAGCGGGGGCCTCACGGATAGCCCTGAGAGCTACATAGGAAATTTAAAGGGCTCCGTGCTAGGGAGTGGCTGGGGATTGATGAGAAAAGGGCTCTTGGAGGACGTGGCATTCGAGCATCGTGGCATCATGACCCACACGATGTCAGAACAGCCTTGCAGGCACGGGGAACCCTGCGGGGCAAAGGCTCCCAGGTTAGAGCATTCCAGGACCGGAAGGAAGGCACAGACAGGAAGGGGAACCAGCTTTCCGAATCCCCCTCCGGCCCCACCCGGCCCCTCCGGGCCCCAGCTTAGGGGACCAGCTCCAAGCCCAGCCTCCCTCCCCAGGGACCAGCCCCACAGCCATGCGGGACCTGGGTGTGAGTGACAGGCTGTGACTGTGGTGTGCATCCTTCGTCACCAACATGCTCCGGGGCTCTGCCCAGAGCCTAGTTCTCCACCCCGGAGGTGACCTCAGAGGAAGCAGGGCCAGCTGCAGAAGACAGCCTGTCCCCTGAGCCCCACCCTCACACGGAGACAGCTAGTTTCCAGAGGACTCTGGACTCCCTTCTTTCCTGGGGAGACAGCCGATCAGTGGTTGTTAGGGGCTCGGGGCTTGGGTGCGAGTGAAATACGTGTCAGCACAGGAAATGTTTTTAGGGCAATGAAACAACACTCAAGTCGATGTGGGGGCCTCAGTAGGCTCTCCCCAGCTCTTGGGAGGAAAGGAGAGAAGGAAGTTAGGGTAAAATCCCACAGAGCCCAGGCTCGTCAGTAAGCCTCTGACCCTGGAGAGGAAGAAGGCTCATGGGACATCCAGGTGGCGGCAGGGAGTGACCCAACAGCCAGGACATCCGGGTACCCGACCTGTTCCCTGAGCCTCAGTTTCCCTATCTGTCAATGTGAGGCCGGGCTGGGATCGCCCCAGGCCTGACCTTCTTGGGTTGGCCCCTGAGCTCAACAACTGGCTGAAGATTTCCTCCCACCATATCCTGTGCCACTTCCCGTTTGCAGGCTTGAGACTTTTCCAGAAAGTCTGGTTATTTGTGAGGCCGCAGGAGCAAGGCCCTCGTCCAGACTAATAAAAACAAAAAGCACATTCGGGGCACCTGGGTGGCTCAGTCGGTTGAGCATCCGACTTCAGCTCAAGTCATGATCTCGTAGTACGTGAGTTCGAGCCCCGAGCCCAGCTCTCTGCTGTCAGTGCAGAGCCCGGAGCCCGCTTCGGATCCTCTGTCCTTTCGCTCTCTGCCCCTCCCCCGCTCACGCTCCCTCCACCCCTCCCTCAAAAATAAATAAAACATTTGTTAAAAAAAATCACATTCGTGGAGCAGCTGCGTGAAGCCTTCTGTTTGCACGCTTTTTTTTCATCCCCCCAACAACAGAAGGAAAACTTTCTCCCTCAACCCTTCCCTGACTCAACGAACGTTCGCGGAGCCCCTACGGGGTGCCGGGCCCGAGCTAGGCAGTGACCCCGTCCGTCCCTGCCCTCAAGGACTTTACAGGCCAGCGGGGAAGCGGACCCGCCAACAGAGAATCGTAACTAAATCTGACAAGTCGTGGGGGAAGGCAGAGCCGCGTGGGCTGTGGGTTCACAGACGGGGGCTCCAAGCAGGCTCCAGGGTGACCCCAGCAACAATGTGTCAGGGATCAGACACATTTAAATATGACCCCCTCCCACTCTTTTGGGGCAGTTGTGAACATTCCCCAGGATAACACCTGTCACGTAGGAAGTACTCAGTTCGTGCTCTCACTGTCTGCAAAAAAGGAACTAAAACAGTACTTTTTTTCTCCCAGTGACTGGGCTTTATTCAGGGAGCACAGAATCGGGATGAAAGAAAAGAAGGCCTTCAGCACTGTCCCCTGCCCACCCCTAGATGCAACGTGGAGGAAAGCGACAGTATGGGTCCCGTGCTGGCAGAGCGGGGCAGGGCCGGTGCCAGCAGCCAGCAGGTCCCCCGGGGACAGGACTTGCCTTACCCACTGGGTCCTGACAGGCGCAGCCCCTCTGGGGCAGGGAAAGAGGCAGGACAGCGGTGGCCCCAGGCCGGCCCGGGGAGGGCCCCTTGGTGCTTCCTTCCAGGGCGCTCGGGGGGCTGTGGTCGCGGCTTCCTTCCCCAGACCGACCTGGCACTCAGGGATCAGACCTGCCTCACAGACAGCGAGAAGCCCATCGCGCATTACTATCTTTGTTCCTTTTTCCAATCCGCGTTAAGACTCTTCTTCTGTTTCTTCCTTTCTTTTTCCTCTCTGTCGCTCTTGGCCGATTACCTCACTCCCCCTGTCTCTCTACCAGCATTTTAATGATTGCTCGGGATGTGTTCTTGCAAAGTGCATAGCTGTTGGTGCAGGTGCGTCTGTCTCGCCCGTGAGAATATCGCGTTCTGCCCCCTTCTCCTCTGCCCCTCTCCCCCCACCCGGCGCTCTTTTTCTGGGTTCCCTCCGAGTTGCTCTGGGGGCATCTCACTGGCGGCTTCCCAGCACTAGGTAACACTCCACGGTGTTTGCTTAGCCTGGGTCTCCCCGCGACCACCGCCCCGCTCCCGGAGTCACAAAGTCTGAGACTAAGACTGGGGTACTTTTTGGTCATTGGCTGGACGATCCCAGGAAGAGGAGGGAGGATGTCAGGAAGGAGGTGAGGGGTGGAGGTCACTGCGATAGGCTACTGGACCTCAATTCTGCTAGGACCTCCTGAATGTATAGAATGCCCCCCAGGACTGTCCGCTTGAATAATGGGGAGTGGGGACGCTGGAGAATTTCTCCCCGAGTCTCCACTGGGCTCCATGGCTGAGAGGTCCCCAGGGGATATGAAATGCGCCCATCTGGGAGAAGGACCAAACATGCCTATATCAGACAAGGCCAAGAAAGACAGCATATGCTGGAGGCGGGGTCTCTTGCTGCGGGATGACAATTGAAGGGGTGCAAAGGGGATGCGGGGTGGGGGCCCAGAGGCGCCTGCTAGAGTCTGTCTCCCACATGGACCTGTGTGCAACTCCTCCCACCATAAACACTGCTGGGATGAACATCCTCCGGGGTGTCCCTTTCCAGACCTTCTGCGGGGTCTCCCTGGCCTCTATGCCCAGGAGTGGAATCCCTGCGTCGTGGGCTATTTGCACATTTAATTCGGCTAAGTCACGCCCAAGGTTGTCCGCAGGTGGGTCCCCCACATCCTCACCAACGCTCTATATCCCTCAGTTTTCTCTCGTGTGCCAGTGCAGCAGGTGATATGCACAAACTCTACAATCGAATTTTTATATTGCACTGTATCAATGAATTAAGCAACGATCTAGGCAGATTCAAGGGCAGAAATCTACAGGAGAGAGGAACCCAGTGCCCACCGTGCGCGGTGCGAGGCTTTCCAGAGGACCCCCAGAAGTAGAAAAGTGCAGGGACCCAGCAGGTGTGAATCGCCATCTTGCCCCCCATCTGCACTTGGGCTTGGCGGGGGCGGGGGGGGGGGGGGGGTGGCCTCCACTTTGCCTGCAGAAGGAAGAAGGCCTGTGATCGAGCCCGTATCATTTGGGGTTTGCTGTTGAATGAGTCCATGGACACGTGATGAGGCCATAGGCTTGTGGTCTAAAACACACACACACACACACACACACACACACACGCACGCACAGCTCCAGACAAGGGAATGAAGACACCGTCACTTTCCTAATCTGAAAATCGTCTCTCGGTATTCCCTGGGAGGCTGTTTTTTCAGGGAGAGGATGGAAAACTGCCTATTGATTCCCTTTGATCACGATTTGCTGACCGACACCATGAAGCACAGGCAAGCACACGGGAGCCTGAGGGCTCCCGGCAAACAGAGCACCGTCTCCAGGCAGGAGGGCGCTCCAGCTGGCTCCCCCTCGTTCCCAGATTTGCGGGAATTTGGCAAGCCAGGTGCTGGACACAGCCACCATCGAATGGCCCTTTAAGTTAACTTACAATTACAGAAATGGTCTTACAAACAAAAGGTCAGGTGGACTCAAAGCTCACGCTCCCTGGTTATTTTGTTACATTTTACTATCATGTAGGATCTTGGGGTTGTTTACCCGGATTGGATCTGTGTGGGGGACATACCCGACTCCGGTGGGAGTCTTTCCCCCGTGGAAATTGACAGGCTCTACAAATCAGGGGGAGAATTTTTCTTTTTTTCTGTTTGAGAGCGGGTCTTGAAGCGTTCACCAGCACAGGGCTGCCTAAAACCCACGCGGTGGCTAGAGACACAGGGTCCTTGCTGTGTGCGTGCCTGGCAGCAGGAAGCGCAAAGATTCCTTGCTTTCTCTGGGGACGTGGGCAGGGCATGATACACCTCGCTCAGGTGCCATGTCAACCAGGGGGGAGAAGCGATCCCTCCCGGCTCCCAGGCCATCTATCCATCCGTCTTCCTCCTCCCCCGGCGCGGCCTCTGGGCAAAGAAAGGCCAGACATTATCCCGGCTGAATGTCCTCTCCTATAACCACATCTAACTGCCCTGTCTCGCTGGCCGCAGTCAGCAGCACAAGAATGAGGCGGCGTGTTTCCGTCCCGAGAATGACTCCCGATAATTGGGACTCCTACTCGCTATTTCTCTGCCCCCCTATTTTGCCCGAAAAATGCCTGGCGGTAATTGCCCATCCTGTGGCATGGAAAGGGAGCCTGTCCTTCTGCCGCTCGGACTCCCAATTGGGCTATTACGCCCGGCCCACTTTCTCTTAAATGGCCCTGTGTCGCTATGTTCGACATTTCGAAGAGGGACTCATCTTTCTCACCTCTCAGACAGAAAGAAGAGAAGAGAGGAAAGCCCACGTTCTCTCTCTAGCAGGGGAGGCGGTGAGATCACTTCTCAGCCAGGCCCCCGGTTTTCTTCTCCTCAGTGAAAAGCCCAGCTTCCTCGTTGTCCCCATTTCATGGATGCGGAAACCAAGGCTGGTAACCGATGGCACGGCTCAATCCCATGATAAAGGTGGGAGGCGAGGCAGAACCATGTTGGGATATTAGCGGGCACTTAGACACTCTGACCCTGAAGCCCTTCCCACGTTATAAAACAAAACAAAACAACAAGTCAAAAACGAAATGCCCCTGGAGCTGGAGCTGGTTTTGCTGCAAAAAAAATTTTTTTTAAGTTTATTTATTTATTTATGGGGTGCCTGGGTGGCTCAACAGGTTAAGCGTCCAACCTCGGCTCAGGTCATGATCTCAAGGTGCATGAGTTCGAGCCCCCCCGTCGGGCTCTCTGCTGTCACACAGAGCCTGCTTCGGATCCTCTGTCCCCCTCTCTCTCTCTGCTTCTCCCCCGCTCATTCTCTCTCTCTCAAAAATAAACTTTTTTTAAAAAAAAAGAACATTGTAAGACAATTTTTAAATAAAGCTTATTTATTTTTGAAAGAGAAAGAGGGCGTGCCAGAGCGAGGCAGAGAGGGAGAGAATCCCAAGCAGGCTCCGCGCAGAACCCAGTGTGGGGCTCAAACTCACGAACCGTGAGATCACAGTCCTGAGCCGAAATCAAGAGTTGGCTGCTCAACCCACCGAGCCACCTGGGCGCCCCTTGCTGTGAAAATTCTCGAAAGGATTTTTCACATGTTCCTTTTGCAGTTTGGCTGTAAGGAACTCACCCAATTGACAGCTGGCTAGGATTGCCCGGGGCCATCCTCCTCGAGTTTGGGAATACCTTGCCACGTGAGAAGAATCTGGACTAAAACCGAAGGGGATGTTTGAAAACAGAACTACGTGGTCACAACAATTTTTGAAAGAGAAAGACAAAACTTGGGCGGGTGGTTAGTCTTGCTGGGAGGAAAGGGACTGGAATCAGGAAGGGAGCACCAGGTCAGTGAGCGTTGCCAGTATTGTTCCAGACCTGGGGCGGTCCTCAGGTGTTCATTATATTACTGCAAAGGAGGGAAGCACGGGGGCGGGGTAGGAGAGGCAGGTCATGCACAGAAAGAACTAGAAAGCCTGGCCCCCTCACAAACGATCTTCATATGCGATGAAATTTCTTAGGAATGTCCAACTGAGCCATTAAGTACAGCTGACTTAAGCTCCATTGTGGGGACTTGAAATTCTGCTTTGATTCAATTTTGAATTGGGTGTTTCCTTTCCTTATCTTGCAGCCCGCCCTTTTCCTCCGGGTCTCCAACATTTTTCGGGAAAGCTCCAAAGCTCCAGCAAGGGCCCAGGCTCTGCCTCCGCCGGGATGCCCGGCTGGGATCCGCTGGGGTGCCCTGGAGAGTTGACGCAGAGCTGGAGGCAGAGGTTTGGTGCCCTCTCCCCGTCTCCCGGCAGCCTCCGGCTGCTTTCAGAAATGCTGACCAAGCCCATACCAGACCTCAGATGTCTCCATTGCCCCTGTCACGCTCACACAGACACGCGCTCGCACACGCTCTCTCCTTCCAGACACACGTGCCGGCACCCACGCCTGGCCTTTCCATCC
Source organism: Panthera onca (assembly GCF_046562875.1). Classification (NCBI taxonomy): domain Eukaryota; kingdom Metazoa; phylum Chordata; class Mammalia; order Carnivora; family Felidae; genus Panthera; species Panthera onca. Next base: position 9,813,847 of record NC_138350.1, on the reverse strand, counting down.
GAGGAGGCCCAGGGTGCAGTCCGAAGCCGGGGGCGGGGGGGGGCTCCCCGGGCCTGGTTTCGGGGGTGGGGGGGAGGAGTGGGGTCTAGTCCCAGAGGAGTCCCCCTCTTCCCCTCCTCCTTCCCCCCCCCCCCCCCGCTCCCCTCCCCCTCCCCCTCCCCCAGGGTCCCTGCAGGCCTCACTTGATGGTGAAAGAAATAGTTGGCTAGGATGTTAGGTCTTTGTTGGGGCGGACGAGGACGCAACATGAAAGGTCTGAGAAAGTGGAATGGGGTGTGTGGGGTGGGGGGTGTGCAGCGAGGGGAAGAGGACGGATTCTCCGTATCTAAAAGGGAATTAAAGTGCTTTTACTGGAGTGAAGAAATCAGCTGAAGAATGGCCCGGGAACAAAAGTAGAAAACCTGCGGACAAGCCCCGCTGAATAGGGCCCGATCCCCTTAAGTTTGTAAGCCCCCCTCCCCCGCCCCTTAAGCCTTCCTTCCTTGCTTCTGCCGAGAACAAACGCCGAAGGAGGAGAACACGGCGGGGGGAGGGGAGGGGGGGGGCAAAACCAGGGGAGAAAAACCCTAAAATAAAAGGTAATCCCTCGGGCACTTTGCCCTCCTAGTGCCTACCAGGGATCTGATTAAAGGTCCCAGATGAAGCCATTCGGCTATTCACATGCAAGGAGCAGGATTTACAAGAAAAGAGAGAGGAAAGAATAGGCGGAGAGGAGAAAAGGGGAATTATTTGTGTCCCTTAATGCTTGTTAAGTACTCCTCTTTGCTGCACACCAGACAAGACAAGGCTCAGAACTCGCAGAGAAATCTTGTGCAACCCACCCCCTGCCCCTGCGGCCTCCCTTGAGCCTCCCTTGAGCCTGAGGCCAGACTGCGCTACACACGTAAGTACACACACGCACACGCACACGCACACGCACGCGCACGCACGCACGCACACGCACACGTCGCTGTGAGCGCAGCCGCCAGGCCAAGCCAGCCTGGCTAAAAGAAGGGCAATTAACCTCCTGTCCCTCGCTGACAGTGATCTAATCAAACCAGCCCTCCCTGACTCCTGCTCTGTGCCCCAGAGCCAGGACGCCTCCTGGGACGGGGTGGGAAAATGAGAACCGGGGGTGAGGAGACACGAGTCCCGAGGGGCAGTTGAGGCTTCCTAGTGAGACTCAAGAAGCTGGTTGAGGTTCCTGCCCTCACCCCTCCTTCTCCCCAGAACCCCTGGTCTCCCCAGAGTTGCTCAGAGATCCCGCCCCAGGACCTTTGCTCATACCTGGAGTGCCATTTCCTCCCCTCGTGGCAGAGCCACCTTGCGGCTCAGGCTGGGGGAACTATCCCTAACTGACCCACCCTGTTTCCCAGAACGCTTCACGTTTCTTTGTCCTTGGCTCTCAAAAGACCTTGTAACCAGGTAATGAATGACACATTTATTTCTCGGTGCGTTTGATCAACATCCGTCTCCCCTACTAGAGTATCAGCCATGTGAAGGTTAAGAACTGTGGCCGCTTCTGCCCCCTGCGTGGGACCCCAGGGCCTGGTCCGGGTCTTGGCCCTGAGAAACTGCTCTTAGGTTCTCGCTGAATGACTGACGGACAGACTGAATGAACGAATGGGTGAACAGGGAAGAGGCCAGCACAGGCCTGACTTCTCCACCAGGCACCGTAGACACAGTCCTCGGGGCCACACAATTCTTCACGTTAATTTTTTTTACATCAAAAGGAAAAACGAATGTAATGATATTGTGCATGTGATACAAAATCCAGCCCGGGTTATATGCCTTTATACCAACATAGTCAGAAGATGTAGTTTTAATTTTTTTTTTTTTTTAAATGGATGAAAGTTCATAACGCAGCTCTGGGCCACAGGAGACCAATGAAGCAAAGGCAAGGGCACTGGAACTCTGGGGTCCTCTTTCCACCGTGGTGGAGGGCGTGGACGGTTCAAGGTCACATGGGTATCTTCCACTCATGTATTTATTCAACAAACATTAGGTGTCCACCGTGTCCCAGGCACTGTCCTGGGCTCTGGGGACACAGCAGTGAGCAAACGGGATGAGTATCTATGCCCTGCCGGAGCTCATAGTCTGGTGACAGGGGCAGGTATTGGACAGATGAGCACAAAGAAAGATGTAGTCACAGGCCGGGGTAAGTGCACCGAAGGTTCTGTGACCCAAAGGAAGCCCAGGGATTTGCCAGAAGGAGACAGAGAAAACTGTTCAGGGTGGAGGAAAACGGATGTAGGAAGGGCTTGGGATTGGAAGGAATGGGACCCACAGATGGGACTGGGAGCCACCTGAGAGAGAGGTTGAGGGACAGGGACAAGGACAGGGGCTGGAGCATGAGGTCGGGCCACAAGTTGGCCAGGCCACCTTCTGAGTGCCTGAAGGACCCTCCCTCGCTGGGCCAGCAAAGGTAGCCAAGGAGACCCCATCGTCTTCGACTTCCTCTCTCGGCCAAGGAAGGCCACCCAGATGATCACATCTCTGAGAAAAATTGGCATCTTTGAAAGAAATGTGCCAAAGAAATAGGGTTGGCTCTGGCTAATTCCTAGAAGATGCGTATGTGTTATTATTGCTGGGTCAGTGACCGTTCTCCGTGTTCAAGTGGGTTTGTGTGTCTGTGTTATGTTATGAATTCTTTTTGGGTGAAAACAATATGGTTCCCATTAATGATTTATTTCAGGGAGCATGGCACCATTTTTTTCGGAACCCAGTCAAGACAGAGCCACTAAAAATCAGGATTCCATTTTAGAGCCACTCAATTTATGACAAAGGCAAGTTTATATGGTAATAAAATAGATGAGGGGGCAGAAGAGAGAGAGAGAGAAAGGTGGGAGGGTGGGAAATCGGGGGGTACAAGAGGCACTTCACAGTGTATCAGGATATCAGTCCTGGCAGTGTTTTTTTGTCTTTGTTTTTGTTTTAAATATTTATTTGGGGGAGTTGGGCAAGGGCAGAGAGTGAGGAGAGAGAGAATCCCAAACAGGCTCTGAGCTGTCAGTGCAGAGCCCGACGCGGGGCTCAGTCTCATGAACCCTGAGATCCTGAACTGAGCCAAGACCAAGAGTTGGGCGCTCTGGACGCCTGGGGGGCTCAGTCGGTTGAGCGTCCGACTTCGGCTCAGGTCATGGTCTCACAGTTTGTGAGTTCGAGCCCCACGTCGGGCTCTGTGCTGACAGCTCGGAGCCTGGATCCTGCTTCGGATTCTCTGTCTCCCTCTCTCTACGCCTTCCTCTGCTCCTGATCTCTCTCTCTTCTCTAAAAAATATATAATAAACATTAAAAAAAATTACGAAGAGCCGGGCGCTCAACCAGCTGAGCCTCCCAGGCGCCCCTGGCACCAGTTTTCAACATATTATATTTCTTATTACAAAACCAATGGTCATTATAGAAAACGAGACTATCCAGGGGAATGGGGGAGGGGAGGAAGTCTCTAGAAAGCTTTCTAAATCACACTTCCCAGAGAAGCCAGGTATATTTCCTTCCGTCTTTTCTTCCATGCAGACATATCCAGGTTTTACCTTATTCTTATAAAATCTTGAAAGCCTTTATGTCAAACTTATTTTGTCTTATTTCAAAACTCTTCTTAAATGATATTTTTGAATTTGTACTGATGTATTTTACTGATTCTAAGTACAGAAAAGCACCAAAAAATTTACTTCCGATCCCGTTCACTAGAGTGAATCATTAGTGACCATGTATTGTAATGCTTATGTTTTGCCTGTGTGTGTATATACATTTTTATAAATCCTTATTCATATGTAAAGTGCTGTATCTTTTTCTCTTTTGCATTCAGTGGCTGTAAAGCAGTCCATCCTAACCAGACCTCCGCTGAAAACTGTTTAGATCATTCCTGGTGTTTTAAATATCATGAATAATAAAATGAAAGTCTTCCTATGTATGGTATTGTCTGCATTTCAAATTATTTCCTTGGGGTCGATTCCTAAACAATAACAAAGCAGTCCACACCCCAAGACTCCCCTTGGTAGGGGCGCCCGGGTGGCTCAGTCGGCAAAGCGTCCGACTTCGGCTCAGATCATGATCTCGTGGTTCGTGGGTTCGAGCCCCGCGTTGGGCTCTGTGCTGATGGCTTAGAGCCTGGAGCCTGCTTCGGATTCTGTGTCTCCCTCTCTCTCTCTCTCTGCCCCTCCCCTACTCATGCTCTGTCTCTGTCTCTCAAAAATAATTTTAAAAGTTGAAAAAAAAAATCTCCAACTATCAAAATACCAGAAGAACTGGTCTGAGTGTCCTCTTACTGGGTTTCTTAATCCTCAAACAGCTTTTATTTCTTGTACTTTTCCATATTTCTAATGATTAAAGCCGCATCTTCTTTTAAGTGCTTTTTCCTTTTTTTCCATTTCTTTTCATTTCTGCTTCCCTATTAGAAATAGTAAGTCTCATTTACTTATATTTTCTATGCGTTCGCTCATTTGTCACTATTGTACATTTATTGCAGAGTCCGTACTTAGCACACTCATGGTAAGTGTGCTCATGAATTCTAATACATACACACCCACATCACCACCACCGGATGCAGATGTAAAATCTTCCAGTTCCCATAAGGCCTCCTGCGCTTCTTGGCTGTCGATACCCCTGCACCCAGAGGCACCCCGGTTGATATGGCCACTGTTCTGACTTCTGTTTCCATCTAGTTGTTTGGTCTATTTTTTTTTTAACTTTAAAAAAATGCTTATTTATTTTTTGAGAGAGCGTGCAAGCTGGGGAGGGGCAGAGAGAGAGGGAGACACAGAATCCAAAGCAGGTTCCAGGCTCTGAGCCATCAGCACAGAGCCCGATGCAGAGCTCGAACCCACGAACCACGAGGTCATGACCTGAGCCGAAGTCGGATGCTCAGCCGACTGAGCTGCCCAGGCACCCCTAGTCTATTCTTGAACTTCATGCGAGTGGGCTCACGCAGTACGTACTCATTTGAGTTTCTGGCTTCTTTCCCCCTGCTCCCCACCCCCACCCCCTAGAATAATGTCTGCAAGATTCTTTAATGGTCTGGTTATGCATATAAATGCAGTTACTCTCTTCAAACTTATTCAAACCTGAATCCTTTGCCTTGACCCAGCATCCAATGGGTTTACCTCTATACCTTCTCCTGGCCTCCCCTGAACCCACCCACCCCCCCAGGCTAAGCGGCCACCATTGCTCACCTGGATGGTTGCAGGTGCTTCCTCTCTGGTCGGACCACCCCCACTCTGCCCTCCCACCCTCACTCTCTTTTCCACAAGGCAGCCAGATCAACCTCTCAAACACAAATCCAATCAAGCCATCCCCTGGCCTGCAGATTTTCGTTGGCTCCCCCCCCCCCCCACCACATCCTGGCCCCAAGGCCCCGTGAATCCGGCCCCTGCTTTCTCAATCCCATCACACCCACTTTTCTGTGTCCTCTGCGAGTCACCCAGTGAACTCCTTCTACTCATCACAGCTGCCACGTTACCTGGCAAAGCCTTCCAGAACACACACACACACACACACACACACACACACACACACGTGCATACACACCCCAGCCCTCACCAGTATTCTGTTTCCCAATTTACCACCTCTGTATATTCCCCGCCTACGTTTATCAGAGTCCATAATTACATACCTGTGTGTATATTTTATTAAATCTGTCTTCCCCCGCTCCATCGTAAACTCCTAAAGGCAGAGTCTGGCTTTTTTGGTCCCAGCCACATTCCAGAGCATCCCGTAGGCCTTTGGGCACCAAATATTTTGCTCAAAAAACACTCCCTTTCCCCCAAACCTGGTGCTTAACCCCTCTCTCGTTCTGTAGTCCCAGCTGAGCCTCTCACTGACGGCGCCGTGCCGCCTTTCTGGTCTCTGTGTCTGCCTCCACGGGAGCATGACGGCCCCGTGCGTGTGACAGGTGACGCCTTGTCACCTGCAGGCAAGTCATGAGACTTCTCTCTCTCTCGGTCTCATTTTCCTCACCTGGAAAATGGGGCCCAAATCCTTACTTTGGCTTACTCGGGAAAAAAATAAGTCGAATCACAAGGCAGAGAAGAAAAGTAACAAAACAGGCCACGAGCCTTAGGAGTCTAGCAGACGTGAGTTCAAATCTCAGCCCCGTCCCTTAACAGCTGTGTGATCTGGGCCAGGTGAACTCCTCTCTCTGAGCCCCTCTGTTCACTTGTCTGTAAAACAGAGGAAGAGTGCCAGAAGTAGCAACGATATATACGTAGCAAAGACTTGATAAACCAGTGACTGTGAGTGTTAAAATATAATTTAAGGAGGAAACGTAGTCTCAGGAAGGGCCATCTGAGCTTGGGTATCTGTGATAAAAATATCAGGAGCTGTGTTTTATCGAGCATGACCTCGATACACAACACGCTTCGTGTTTGTATACTGGGCACTTTGTACACATCCTCCTAGGCACGTGCTTGGGTTAAATCCATTAATATTTAATGAGAACTGACCAGGTGCCAGGCACCGCTCTGGGTTCTGAGGAGACGGCAGTGAACAAGACACACGAGGCCCTCTGTCGTTGTGAGTTCGCAACCAGTCATCCCCACGCTCAGGATTCCCACCGTGTTGACTTCAGGTCACCGCGGCCACCCCCAGGTCAATCAAAGCACACACCTCCGTGGAACACACAGCACCTTGGGCTTTGAAATGCATGTTTTGGGGATCAGAGGATGGGGACAGGGATTGATATCCAAGACCCCTCAACTCTACTGCCCTGTAAGGTCTTCTGTAAAGAGGAAGGAAAAATGAAACAGGAGTCTGGAAGAGACAATCAGGCGCATGAAACGGAGGTAGGTGCCCTCCCCGCAAACCAAGGACACACACACTCACACACACACACACACACACCTACCTCAATTATACCTCAGGAAGCAGAGCTAATGGAAGCTAGATTGATTCAAAGATAACAATTAGGGAACAATTTTAATCCCCGCTGTGATTGAGACACACAGTTTATTTTTAATTTGTATCCATAATAAAAAATAATAATTAAAAGGGCCGGCAAATTGCAGCTTTTGCCGCAAAATTAGATTGACAATGCCCACCTTCACCCCTGCAGGAACGAGGCCGGCTCTCCCGCCTCCCCTCCCTTCTGCGGGCACATTCCCAGCATGACTTGCTCCAGCGCGGAAGCCACGGACCCCGTTTTAAATATAGAGATTCGTTAATTACAGGAGGTGGGACGTGAACTTTCTTTAGCATCTACTATGTGCCAGGAGCGATGCCAAATATATTACACGGATTATTTCACTTAACCCTCACAGCATCCTGCGAACGGGGAACCCCGGTTTCCTCTCCTTCCACGGGGGAAGATTTGCAGAGACCCCCGGCCACTTGCTGGAGGTCACACAGGTCACACAGGACAAGGCTGGGTCTGATCCAAAATCCGCTTGGCCAGAGTCACCGCTCCCGTGCCCTTCCTGGAGGTGGGTGTCACGCGCTTGCCTTCCTCCACCAAGGCGCTGCCTCACCCACGACAGAATTTGTTCCCATAGTCCAACTCCAAGCGTGGAATCTGACATCAAAGGGCCGGCTCTGAGTCTCTGGCCGGTGCCCTGATACGGAGCGGGGCGAGTGAGTCAAGTATCATGAAATAATTTAGGGGAGAAGAAAGGGAGGAAGAAGACGGGGAAGAGGAGCAAGGAGGAGAAAGATGAACAGAAGGAAGAGAAAGAAGAAGAAAAAAAGAATTGGGAAGAGAAGGGAGATGGGGAGGGGCGGAGGGGAGAGGAAGGGGAAAGGGAAAGGGAGCGCGAGGGAGGAGGTAAGGGGAAGGGGAGAGAGACGGAGGGGAGAAAGAAGGGGTGAGGGAGGGGAGAAGGAAGCCCCTCTTCTTTGGCACACTCCCCTAATCCTGCAAGTTCAGCATGCCTGGCTCAGAGGCTCCCTCCTCCATGAAGTCCTCTATAACGTTACTCCCTAACTGAAAATAGCTCCTGTCCCCTATTTCCCATGCAGTTGGTGTCTTACCTCCGGCCACATCTGTCTTGTGGTTATTCGTGCACCTGTCCACCCCACCCCCCCCCCACACACACACACACTAGTCTGGGAGCTCCCGAAAGCTACAGACCCATCTGTACACCCTCCTGGGGTGCCCAGCACTCTTGGGGCCCTTTTCTTTCTTCCGCCCACCTTCCTCCTTAGCCCCATCTCCCCTCTGATCAAACTGCTTTCTTGGAAGGGACCGGAGATGGCAGTGAACTACTTAACAACCGCGGCAGAGAAATCTTGCCGATACCTCTGCAATTATAAAAATTGTTCCCAGGCGGGGAGCAGCGCTCCTAGCAGAGCTGTGAGAAGCCACGTGACGTCGTGGCACAGCTCTGTCACTTGCCAGCCCTGGGACCTCAGCCCATCCCGTACGCTTCCGCTGCCTCAACTTCTCCTCCGTCACAGGGCTGTCGAGAGTATTGAGCGAGATGATGCATTTCTGGCATTTGAGACAGAGCCTGGCACGTAGCGAGCACTCAGTAAAAGGCAGGTCACTCCCATCGTTATTAGGAACAAGGGCTGTTAACTCGGTTTCCAGAACGAAAGCGGCAATCGTCTCTTCTCGAGTGTTTCCTGGGCCAAGTTCTGTGCGACGTTGCTTTCAACTTCGGAACCTGATTATTAGTAATCCGTTCGACAAATTTTCCCAGCCGGTCAGCCCCAGAGCGAGACTAGATCCCAGCCACCGTAACAGGACCAGGGTTCTTGTCCCGAGAGACAAGAAAGAGAAATGCCGGCTGGGATGACCCCAGGAGAGCCCCAGAAACCCTAGGATTTCCCCAAGAAGGGCTCCTTGTCCTGGCCTGTTGGGAGGTGTCCCATTTGACCTCTCTCCTTGCTATTGGAGAATCCGAAGTCCCTCCCAGATCCTCAGAAGCAGACGGGGGTGGGGCCAGAGGGCCCACAGCATCCCTTAGAAAGCACCAACTTCATCAGGGCTCCTGCCAACTAATTAATTCAGACCCAAGGTACTGGCTGTAGCACCTTTCCAGGATTCCTCAAGTCCTGGTCCCAGATCCAAGCCCTGCCCCGGCCTCCATCGGCACGGAAGTGTCTGCTCTGAATTCCATCCCCCTTCCCGAGGCTCCCCGGGCAACGGAGGACATCAGCCACTGTGTGTTCCCCAGGGCCCCAGCTTAGAAGGGGCACCAGATCGCTCCCAAAACAAGGCAAAAGTCTCCCCTTTCACACCAGCGTGAAGAAGTCTCCGGGTATAAACGAAGCAGACGTCCGCCTCCTACATCTGATTCTAGGAGCACAGGATTGAGGTTCACCAAGCTAACGTCCCTTTACTAGGAAGCCAAGGTCAAGTTTGGGAGGCAAAAGATCAGGCCGGTCTCGGGTCTGGTAGGAGGAGCCCAAGGAAGTGCAGGCGTTTGGTGGTTTGAGAGACCAGAGTGGAATCACTCAGCCCCTTGGGCAGGTGACTTCACATCTGCACGGAAGGGGCCTGGCCGATGCTTCGTTGGTACCTGCAAAGGTCAGTCCGTGTAGCCCCTCTCCTTTCCTCACACCCGCCCCTATAGACACCCTTCTTCCTCATCCAGTCGCCTAAAAACTAATGGCCTTGCTCTCCCTCGCAATCATCATCTTCGGGGAGGAGTCATTTCATTGATTACCACTGCAGTGGGTAGATTCATCTGAGCCATTAAATCGCCATTTTTGCAGGTCAAAAGCAGTCAAATACAGGTGATTTCATACCACAACAGTAAATGCCCTGAGACTTCTCACTCAGCCTTTCGAGAAACAAGATGTAGATTCGTATTTTTGCAAAGGCCGCCTCGGCCAATTATCGGATGAGGGGGGAGCGGGAGAAGGACTCCCCACCCACGATACGATTTGCAGACCACATAACCCCAAGCCCCCCACCCCCACCCCGACGCCCACGTCCTCGAAGACAGAGGCTGGCTATTCAGCCATTTTTGAAGGAGAAAAAACATATTCTTCTCACACTTGGCAACAAATTGGCTTAAATAATCTGCGTCACCGTCCCTTGTCTCCTCTGCTAATCATGTTGGTAAATGGTTGGGGGTTTTTTTCTCCCCTGTGGCCGCTGCTGCTCGGGAGGAGGGGGATGATGGGAGCAGGGTGGGGGACGGGAGGAGGAGAATGTTTCGTGATAGATGACCGATTCAAGAATGCCTTTGATATTCTTGGTTAACTCCCTCGCAGACACGGAGAATTGGATTGGTCAGACAGCTCCCCCTGCATGGCACAAACAAGAAACATTAATTAAAAATAATTGCTACCCCCTCCCCAGAATTAAGAGTGTGATGTTCAGATTCATTTTAAGAAAGGTAATTTGATGCCAATAAATGACAATTATAAAAACTTCATTACAGTCAAGAGCAATCTATCTACCATTGTCCTAATTACACATTGTAGGAATAATGAATGCTAATGATTTAATGTACCATAATTACCACGATTGAAAAATAAAATATAATAATCGCCATCGTTATTGTTATCGATAATACAGATATTTTGGCATGGCCGATCTCCACTTGAGGCTGAGATAAAGTTTTGGGGGTTTTTTTTTGCCCCCCAACTAGAAACACTCCCTTCTCCCCGCCCCGCCCCCCGACATACCCCCATCCCCACACCCCCCATCATTATGAAGACAAGAAATCTACAGCTCACAATGGAAATGCTTTGCTTCTCCCGGAGGGTCAGAGTTGATGGGTTAAGTCCAATCTCCTGTCCCGTGGCCAATAGATCACCTTTGGTTTCTTCCTGAGTATCTTTTGAGGTAGGGGGGAAGGAAAACACAATTATTCTCACGTGGAGCCAGGATTGCGTTTTGGCTGGTCACTCTCCATTTCTTTTATGAAAGCAGCCGTGGCTTCTGATTGCAAAGAGAAAATAGCCAAATTTTCCAGCCAGATACTCACAGTGTCGTGTTGTGGCCGGGATTATGGGCTCTGGAGCCAGGCTGCCCAGGGTTCGAGTCCTGGCCCCACCACCCACCAGCTGTGGGGACTTTAATTAAGCCTTTCAACATGTCTGCGCCTGGGTTTTCTCCTCAGAAAATGACACTTAAAATAGTTCCTACCTGAGGCTTTCATGGCTCTACGTTTGTTAAGACATTTAAGACATTTCCCGTCTTTCTTTCCCGCCACTCTCCATCATGCACATCCCCACTAGTCAATTCGTCATTCTCTAAAGATGGTCCCCACACCCCTTTCTCCCCATCTTTGCTCCCCCAGGAGTTGCCTTCCCCCGGCTCAGCCTGGGGAGGGTCCGCTGCCCTTGGACCCCCCTGACTTTTGCCACACCTCTCGCGTGCCTGTCAATCTAATCTCTTGTCCTTTCCGCTCCGTGTCAAAACTCTCCATTTCTAATCTCGGCATTGCCTTCCCATCACCCCGAGATAACCAAGTACGTTCACGTACTTCTGTTTTGTCTCTCACATAGAATTTTAAACCTAACTCTCCCACTGTATATAGACTTGGGGAACAGCAAGTGACCTCAGCGAGTAATTATCATCTGCTTGTGACATGCCAGAGGTTAAGCATTTTACTAGTGTTATTTTATCTAATCCTGGCAACATCCTCCACAGTACGTGTTATCGGCAGCTGTGTTGTGTAGATGAGAAAATTGAGGCTCACGGAGTCTAAGACTTTCCAAACACCACACAGCCCATGTGTGGGCAAAGCCAGGGTTCAAGCGAGGCATCTGGGCTCTGGAGCCCACATCCCACTCCTTGCCTTTCAGTGGGTATTTTATCAAGGGGCGGGGGGGTTTCGACGTTTTTAAATTATTTTAATAATGGACACAGCAATCCATCCTATTGCATATACCACCGTTTATTTTTATCCTGCGATTGGACATTTTGTTTGCATCTGATTTTTCACCCCAATAAACAATTCTTTGGGGCCCATCCTTGTCCATAAAGCCTTGCCCACATTCTGAATTTTTCCTTACGCGACCTTCGTGACCGGGTGCTGTGTGTCGTGACTTTTCCTTGTCGGCGGCTCAGTTTTGCTAAATTCCTGTAAATAGTGCCGAGTTGGGTTCCCGGCACAGAGCTAAGTCACTGGGAGTCAGAGGTGTCTTTTTGAATCTTACCTTTGAGCTGCCTTAGGGCAATTCTGGAGCAGCCTTTAATCTAGGGATAATTTATCACCACTTTTAAGGCAATACTCTTTCTGAGGCTCGTACCTCATGCCCTGTCTATTGTGGGGTCTTTTCACTCTGGCCAAAGGGAAGAGAACTATTCTCCCCCTACGTAAGACCCAGACATTGTTCTCTGCTCCATTTAAGGGTTCTTCCTTCCCTTGGCCTCCAAAAGTTTCCTCTCTCACGTGCACAGACCTAAAGACCTGAGGGCAGGCCTCTGCAGGTTTCTGGAAGTTTCTCCCCATGAAGATCTCTCTTCTCAAGCACTCTGTCCCACAGATGCCAGCCATCTTGGAATCCCCGAACTCTGGTCTCTGCCTTGAGTTGGGCTGAAGAAACCACCCAATTCTTTGGCTTTGCCTTCCCCTGCGGCCCAGCAACTCTCATCAGGCTTATCTCGGTTGCTTTTTTCTCTTGGGGAGCAGAGACCGGGGCTGCCTAGTGCCCAACATCTGAAACTGTTGTTATATGTTATCTGGTTTGCCAGTTGCTTAAGGCAGGACAGTCATTCTTGTCTCTAATGAGTCTCCCTTTCTTTTTCTTTTTTCTTTTTTTTCTTTTTTTAGTGTTTATTTTTGAGACACAGAGAGCGAGTGGGGGAGGGGCAGAGAGAGGGAGACACAGAATCCGAAGCAGGCTCCAGGCTCTGAGCTGTCAGCACAGAGCCCGACGCGGGGCTCGAACCCACAAGCCGCGAGATCATGACCTGAGCCGAAGTCAGACATTTAATTAACTGAGCCACCCCGGTGCCCCTCTAACGTGTCTCCCTTCCTTGAAACAGAAGCTTAGTTCCAGCATTTCTGAGAGTTTAGGTAAGAGTAATTATATATAGTGGGTGCCTTCTCCCTCAAACCACCCCTCCAAAACTTATCTTCCTCAACTAATATTTAAAAATTATTTATCACGGAGGGACTCTTGCGCTCTCCCTCTCTCTCTCTGCCCCTCCCCCACTCACACTTTTTCTCTCTCTCTCGAAGTACATAAACTTTAAAACAATACAAATAAAAATTATTTATCATGGAACATAAACATAGAGGAATTAAAAAAAAAAACACTCAAAAGAGGGGGCCAGGGCTAAGTTAGGCGAGGGGATATGACACAAAGGAGACAACCACAGTTGGGATGTAGGATTCAAGCAGGTCAACTTGTCTGCTCTGACGGGTCTTAAGATTGCTCAAAGCTTGAGGCTTTATGGTAAAGTTCATGTGCTGGCTTTTTTTTTTTTTTAATGCATATTCTCAGGTCCTGCCTCAACCCTACGTAGGGATCAAATGCCAGGACTCAGGTCCCACGTAGAATCTGCCTTTTCTTCATGTTCTCCCCCAATGCCTCAGACGTACGATAAACCGAAAGAAAATGGCCACCGGTAGGGTCACACGTTTGGCCCCAACTGGTGAGTTAGTGGCAGGACTGACCTTGGAAACAAGACCACTGACTTCCCATTCTGGTCTCCTTCCCACTGGTGGTTGCTGTCAGCCCTCCCTCCCTGAACATCGGAATCGCCTGGCAGCTTTGAAAAGGTTGATGCTCAGGACCCTCTCCTAGAAACTCAGATTGGATCCGTCCGCGATGGGACCTGGGCACTGGACCTTCTCAACATCATCCAGAAGATTCCAGGGTGAGCCTGGACTAAGGCATGGGCTCTAACCCAGGCAGTGGCCAAGGCCTGAGACCCTGAAATGCTGAGGTCTCAGCCCAAGTGCAATCTCAACCCCTCTCATCGGGATCGTCTTTAAATTTTTTTTTTAACGTTTTATTTATTATTGAGAGACAGAGAGAGACAGAGCATGAACAGGGGAGGGGCAGAGAGAGGAGACACAGAATCCGAAGCAGGCTCCAGGCTCCGAGCTGTCAGCACAGAGCCCGACATGGGGCTTGAACCCACAAACCGCGAGATCATGACCCGAGCCAAGTAGGACGCTTAACCGACTGAGCCACCCAGGCGCCCCACATCAGGATGGTCTTTAAAAGGCAATGAACAAAGAAACTCTGCTTTGGTGATGACAGTCCTTTTCCAACTTTAGTGAGCATAGAGATCTCCTGGGGAGCTTGTGAAGATACAGATTCCTTGGCCTTGACCCCAGAGATTCCGATTTGGTAAGTCTCAGGGTAGGCCCCGAAAATTCGCATTTCTTTTTTTTTTTTAAGTTTATTTATTTATTTTTTGGGGGGGGAGGGGCAGAGAGAGAAAGCGAGAGAGAGAGAGAGAGAGAGAGAGAGGAGAACCCCAAGCAGGCTCCACACTGTCAGCGCAGAGCCTGATGGGGGGCTTGAACTCACGAGCCGTGAGACGGTCACCCAAGCCGAAATCAAGAGTCGCACGGACTGAGCCACCGAACCCTGTGCGTCCGGGAGGATCACCCACCACCATCACACTACCACCCTCGTCATCATCATCACCATCGTCGTCATCCTCATCAATAGGCACACACTGTTTTGTTCACCTCTGTGTCTGCAGAGACTTCTGGAACGCTTCATCCATAGTAGGTACTCAAAACCCACTCGTTAAGCGCATCAATGCACAATAGCTAACAGTCTGAGAGCACTCTGGGACTAAGCGCTTCCGCTTTCCTCCGTTAAGCCTCCCGGTCCAGACAAAGGGGCGCTACTTTCCTTTCCATGTGACCGACGACGGGGAAACCGAGGGTCTGAGAGGTGGAGGCGCTCCATCCAGCAAAGGCCTGGTTTGGAGATTTCAGGTCTGGCTGCCCAGCGCCCCCACCCTGCGCCTGGGACGGGTCTCGGGTCTCCCCCGGTTGGGGAGATGAGGCGGGGTGGGGGAGGGGAGGCCACTGGCGACGCTCCTCGAAGGTGCCCCGCGAGGTTAAAACAGCCGGTGGGCGGGGCGCGGGGGCGCGGAGGGCGCGGGGGGCACGGGGACCACCAGGGCGCGCGGGCGGGCGGCGTCCTAATTTATGGCACCGGGGGAGGGGATCCGGGAAGCGGCTTTGCGCGCGCCTCTCGGAGGCGGGTTGAGCTGCAGGTGAGGACAATGTAATTAAGAAATTAAAAGGTAATTTCCACAGACGCTGCCGCTCGCCAGGCCCGGCGACCGCCTAATTGATGGCGCGGCCGGCCGAGCCCACGCGACCGCGGTTCCCGAGCGCCCCGCGCCGCGTCCTCCCCCCGTGGGGGTGGCTTCCCGGGGCCGCGGGGACTTCCGGGGAGCCCGGTGCCCAGCGAGGGGCCCTGGGCCGTGACACTGGGACCCTCTCGCCTCCGCTTTCCCCTGCCCTCCGACCTCTCTCCTTCCCCCTCCTTCCCCCACCAAAGGTAAGATAGGCTATTCCAAGCTGTCTCTTCATTCTTCTCCCCCCCCCCCCCCCCCCCCCGCCTTAGGTCTCTCCGTGTCGTCTCTATCCCACTTCCAATTTCTCTATAAATTTCCCTCCTTCTCTCCCCCTCTCTAGTTTGCTCACCAAGTTTCTTTTCCTCTCTCTTCTCTCTCCCCCCCCCCCCCAGGTTTCTGTCTCTCCGTCTCTCCCACTTTCTTCAGTCCCCAAATTCTTACCGCTGGGCCCAGAAGAAAGAGTGCGTGGGTGACCTTTACACCCCAGAAGAGATTGCATTTAAGTTACTGCCACCCCCACCGTCTCCACCTCGCATCCCCGCGGGGCCTCGGCGTGTGGGTTGGTCTTTAGAATATCCCAGCCTGAGTCCCGGAAGCCCACAGCGATGGCTGGGTTAGACCCACTTGGATCATCTTGCCGAGTCTGAACCCAGGAATATTGAGTGGGTGGGTGGGTAGGTGGGTGGATGAGTGACTTAGTGCCAAGGTTGTCAGTTGAATGTTTGGATGGATGGGTGATTGGTTGGACAAACAGATGGGTGGATAGTACAGGGGTGATTGGTAATTGGACGGATGTGTAGACGAATGGATAAACGGGTAGGTGAATGGATAGGAACGCATTGACAGAGAAGCGTATGGATGGACGGGCAGACAGAAGATGAATAGGCAGATTATGAATGGGTGGATAGTAGGTAGGGAGACGAATGGGTGACGGTATGTGTGGGTGGGCGGTTGGGTGGGTAGATGGATGGGTGGGCAGGTGGGTGAAAAGGTGAGTGGATAGATGAGTGGATGTATAGTAATGGTGGATAGGAAGATGGATAGTGGGGTGGATGGATGGGTGACCAGATAAATGGGGGAGCCAGGAACATAAGTGTGTCCCTAGTGGTAACATTTATTTGATGATAAAGTCAAAACATAAGCATTTATAGACAAAGCAGGAACCTGCCATCCCCAGAGATACCTTCCAGCCTTGGGGTCTCGAGGTATACCAAGTGTTTCCCCACACAGGGGCGCCAAGGCTGGGCTCATCCCAGTTGCGTTACCACTTTTTCCCGTTTCTTCCTTCTCTTCGTTCGCCAGATGGGCACACGCCTCACTGGGTCAAGGAAAAGGTGAAGTAACAGGGGTGAAGTCACGTTGTCAACTGGAACATCCCCCACCCGGGCACGGATATCAATACATGGGATCTGTCACCAGGCCAACCCCATCTCTTGTGGACCAGCCAGACTGCAAGGTCCGGCAGCCACACTCTTTTCTTAAGCCGCGATCTGTCTTCCAGAAGGCCCCTCCTTCCCTCTCCACTTACCCAAATACCTGTTCGTCACGGTCCGATTCTCTCTCACACACCTGCGCCTCCAGAAAGCCTCCCCAGTTGTGCCTCCCTCCATCATAAGGGGCCTCGAATGACAGGCTAAGAAACGTTGACTTTAATCAGGCAGGTAAGCTGGAGCTGTGGCAAGGTGTTTAATCCTCCACCTGCCTCCTGGTAACATGTCCAATCTAGGATTCTAGTGACCTGTTTCTCGGTGGTTCCCTCTCTCTTCCAACGCCCTCATGGACTCCCCGAGATGGAGAAATGCCTTTCGTTCATCTCAGGTTTTCAGTCCCTAGTGGAGAAGCTGGCACAGAGTAGGTTCTCAGTAAACATATCCTGAGTTGGCCAAAGGAGGAGGTTGATAAAACGTAACCACAATGGCAATATAGGTTTGCCTGCTGATTTTTCTGCAGTGTCTTCCCCCATTTCTCAGGGGAGGAAACCAAGACTAATAGAGATTGCCCAACTGTCCCCCCCCCAGAAACGTCGCTGCCTCCCCCCACCCCATTCTGAGTCAAGCTGTGAGGAATGTGACCACCCGTGAATACAGAACCAAAAGGGTCCTTTGTCCTGGGAGATGTGGAGAGGTGAGTGGGGGAGGGACCCAGTGGGGGATTAGGGAAGAGCCTGCAGGGAATTCCTTTCTGGCCGGGGCTCAGTAGGGGCTGGAGAGGGATATTTCACCTGCTAGGAGTCTGTCCAGAGCTGCCTCCCACCTGCTGGGAGTACCCAAAGCCGGAGAAGCAGGGAGGCCCCGCCATTCCTAGGCCTGGACACCTGAGCAAAAGGGAGATGGAGAGAGGTGGAAGAAAGGGAGAGAGGGAGGAAGACTGAGACACCTATCTGTAGAAGAATACGGACATTTATATGCACACAATCACAAATACGTATACACTGGTCCACATTCACATGCACACACGTGTATCTGATGAGGAGTTGTACACAAACGTGTATGCACTCATCCACCCACTTACATTTCCATGCACAGAACCACGCACAACACATGCGTACACAATCACACACCAAAGATGCGTGCACATCCACTCACACACACACACACAGCACACACCGTCATCAGATGATCATGCAGACACCTACGTGCACATAGACCGCACACAAGCTCCCATGCACCCTCGCACACATGCCTAGACCCAGGCGCACACACACGTGGTCCCTGATAGTCACACATACACACGCGCACATCCTCACACGCACATATAAATGCTCAGCCCTGGGGCGCCCGGGTGACTCAGTTGGTTAAGCGTCCGACTTCAGCTTGGGTCATGATCTCGTGGTTTGTGGGTTCGAGCTGTGCTGACAGCTCCGAGCCTGGACCCTGCTTCGGATCTGTGTCTCCCTCTCTCTCTGCCCCTAACTCACTCAGGCTCTGTCTCTCTCAAAAAATAAATAAACATTTAGATAGATAGATAGATAGATAGATAGATAGATAGATAGATAGATGATAGATAAATAAATGCTCAGCCTTGCTTGCCTCTAACCCTCTCCCCCACTGCTGGCTGCCTTCTGTCCAAAATTCAGAAAAATTCCTCCTTAACAGTTTTTTGAGCCCATTCACATGCGTGTGGTGTCTGTCCATGCACCTGCTAGGACTCCGCTGAAGATTCAGTGCTGACTCTCTCCAAAGAGCTAGAGCTGGTGGGGGAGGGGGATTGTGTGTGCAAGAGAGACCTCCTTCCCAGACCTTGCCAAGTGTTTTTCCAGCTGGCATCTCCTTGGGGCTGCGCTGTGTCCCTGAGTGGTAAATACAGGAGGTAGGACCTCAGCTTGCAGATCAGGAAATTTAGACCCCAAACAAGCAGCGTGCCCATGTCATAAAGCTAGTGAGTGTGAGAGCCCAGATCTGAGATGAGTTTGTCCTTAAAGGCAGGCAGGACGCACTGTTTCTTTGGGTCCCCACAGGGGACTTTTTTATTATGAAATATTTAGGACTTAGTAAAAAAAAAAATCCCCATCCCACCCTGAAATATCACTGCCCTAAAATTAGTGTTCATTGCTCATTATTTCATGCATGTAACATAATTATGAAGCATCTAACACTGTGGAGATCCCTCTCCCCCAAAACCTTGTTCTCATGGAAAATCCAATCTGGTGGAATGCATTTATTTCCTTATGCTTTTGCTAAAAATGTATAGATCCCTAAACAGCCTATAGTTTATTTAATGTACGCTTGAGCCTTCTAGAAGTGGCATTATCCGCTGCAGGGTCTCTCAGCTTTGGCTCTACTGGCATTTGGGGCCAGATCGTTCTTTGAGTGAGGACGGCTGTCCTGTAAATGGGAGGATGTTGAATTGCTTCCCTGGCTTCTGCCCGCTAAATACGAATAGCGCCCCCCCCCAAGTGGTGACAACCAAAAATGTCCCCAGACATTGTGCAATGTGCCCGTGGGGGGTGGAGAGGCAAAATTGCCCCCCCATGGGGAACCACTGACCACTGCACATGTCCTTCTGGAACTTGCCCTTCTTACGTAGGCCAAGTTTGTGTGACCCTCTAGGTCTGTGCGGAGCCCTCATTCATTCAGATTTGCAGGGTCTTTAGAGGGTGTCCTGTTTGTCTTACAGAGTTGCTATGAGCGATCCCTGCCCCTGCTTCCTGGAGCACAGGCGTGAGTTCCTCGAGGGGCACACCCATCCATCTGCCAGATCCTACTGAATCGAGTTCCAACTCCTCAAGAAAGCAATGCCAGGAGTCAGGCTGTTTAAGTTGCAATCCCACTGGTGCACTTTGGGACCCAGGACCAGCCACCCTTCTCTGGGCCCTACTCTCCTCCTTGGTAAGGTAGTTAACGGATGATCAGCGGAATGTATGGGGCGCTCTACATTGTCTCGTGGAACGCGCCCAGCAGCCTCATGAAGAAGGGACTGCTGTCACCCCCTTTTTAAAAGTAGGGAAACTGAGGCACGGGGGTGTTAAGTAACTTGCCCAAGATCATGTAGCTAATACGTAGCAGAGCTGGGATTTGACTCCAGAGTCTACTGGCTCCAGAGCCCGTGTGTGTCTCCATTCGTTAATTCAATGAGTCACTTATTCAACAGATACTTTTGTTGTGCACCTGCTGTGTGTCAAGCCCCCACCTTGGCAATGATCAAGGCAAGCAAGGTCTCAGCTCTTGTGAAATCTACCACATAATGGCAGGGAAAGGGAGGAGGAGGAGGCGAAAATCATTGTGCTTATTTTTTGTCAACTTGTTTACAGAGTTTAGCAATAAATGCTGTGGAGGAAGAAAGGGTAATAGAAGGCTACTTTGGTCAGGGAGGTGCTCTTTGAGAGGGTGATATTTGACCTGGGAACTCGTGGAAGAGAAAACAGACAAGGAAAGATTTAAAACTAATAGCGTTCTAGGAGGAGGGAACAGCAGGAACCCAGGCGCCAAGTCGGGAGACATTCTAGAATGTTCTGGGAACAGAGTGAACAGGGGGAAGAGTGCTCGGAGAGGAGATCGGAGAGAGGCTGGGAGCCCTCCGGGTGTCGACCCCACCGACCCAGTTTTCACCTCCTTACCGACCCCCAGCGTCCACTCCAGGGAGGAGGTGGGCCTGAGGAGAAAATGATAGTGCAAACTTGATTCACCCACGGGGGCCGTGTGCCAGGGCCAGTGAAGTTTGCTCCCTTGGGCCACCTTGCCAGGTGCGATGACCAGAGGAAGAGCAAACATCCCTAGTTCTGGAATTCCCACGGACCCAAAGTCACTGACCCAAAAAGATTTCTCTCTCAGACATCCTCGGCAGAGCCAAAGCTAGCCCAGGGGGTGCCAGGGGTGGGGACAGAGGTCATAATCCTCTATCTCTTTTGGGACCCGAAGGGCAATTTGCCCATCTCCCTGCCTCTGACACCCCCATGCCTCCAAGAACCTATCCCATATCGACAGGGCTCCTCCTTCCATTCCAGGGGAGCAGGCGGAGGGTGTGGTGGAGGCTAGGACTTCCTAAGTAGGCAGGTCTCACTCCCGCCGCTTGGTAGCTGTGTGTCCTTGGGCCAAGGCCTCAGCCTCTCTGAGCCTCCATTTCTTCATCAAGCAAATGGCAGGACCGTTGAGAAATAACACATACGCGGGCGTCTTGCCGCCGATGTTAATTCCCACTTTCCTTGGGGACCAATTTTTCAAGTGTGGGAAGCACGCCTTGCCACCTCTGACGGGGGGCAGTCTGTGCTTGTTGAGGGCTTGCGAAGATCCGCCTGGCCTTGATTGGATGCCATGATGAAGGCTCTCCTCACCTTCCTTCTCCGGGGCACAGCCTCCCAAGACCTCTCCCTCGTCTTGCAGGGCCCTCCGCTGCCCCCTCCATACCTTTGAATCACAGCTCCCTGACCCGGGTCGGGGCTGAGGGAGGGGGAGTGTGAAGGTGACGTCATGGCTGTCTTGGTGGGTGTGCTGGGGGGCGGGGCTGTCATCCGGCTGCCCGGTCCGCGTCTCTCCTTTCCTCCTTCTTCCTAGGGATGGAGTGAAGGGCTTTCACACTTGTCTAGGCTGACTCCGAGTGTGTGATCACTCTCCCTGGGTGTCAGCGCGGCTGGGAGATTTGTGATACCGCCTGGTTCCTAATTACCTCCCTCTCTGCACTCTCTCCCCTCCCAGCTCCCCTCAGACCCGCTGCCAGCACCTCCATCATCTCTGCCTGCCAGCCTGCCTGCCTTCATCCGCGGAGGAGAGACACGGCTGGAGGCTGAGAGAGGCGGCTTCGCGGGGCCCGGCCGCAAGAGGCCACGTTACCTGTATACCCAGGTGTGCACACGCAGCCACGCGCAAGGTACACAGCAGCGTGGAGGGGAAACCCTCACACACCTGCCAAAAGACCCAGCTGCCCAGTAGGGTTTATGCCAGGGATGCAAACATGTTTCAGACAAAGTAGCCACGGGATTCATGCCATTAACCGGTTGACGGAACGTGGCGTGGGTGTCTCCGTAAATGCTGAAACGGTGTACAAAACATGCCCTCACCCAGGCTCCAGAAAAGAGAAAGGAGCTAGATAGAAGGTGCAAAGCCAGGGCAGGGAGCGTGAGGGAAGAGGGGACTGAGGCAGGAGAGGACGAGGACGAGGCGCGGTGGGTTGCTGTCACGCGGCTCGATGTTTCTTGGAAAAGCACAGCAAGTGATTGGCCAACGGGGCTGCTCAGCCCTCAGGGAGCCTCCAGATGGACATGCCTCCGGGCAGTCTATCAGAGGAGGAAAGATGGGATCCATCAGCCCACCTCCCTCCTCAGCTTCCGTTTCCCATTGGCCAAAGTTCCCCTCCCGGATTCATTCTCCTGCATTTCCAGTTGCCTCGTGAAAGCCATTGGCAGCTTCTTAGGAACCCATGCCTTATCGTGTGGTCTTTGTCCTAAGTCCAGAAATGGCCAGGGAAGCCAGAGACTCTGGGCTTGTAGCTGATTGGCGTTGGGCAGCAGAATCGCACGGGCCCACATGGAGTCTCTTGGCCGCTGTGGTGGCTGGAGCAGAGCAAACAGCTGAAGTCTGGGAAGCAGGGGAGTCCAAGAGAATCTGTAGTTCCTAAAAGTGTTACATACGATTGATCTCAACTTCCATTTCTGATAAAAAAAAAAACTCATCAAGCCACATCCTTATTGATGAAATATTAAAAAGACCCCCCTTTCAATTCGGGACTGAGATAAAGTTATCCAGGGTCGTCACCGCTACCCAACCTTAGACCTCAGGTGTAGCCAACGTAATAAGACAAGAAAAAAAATTAAAGTTTAATGTCGGGCGAGGAAGAGACAAGTTTGTCATTATGTATGTACGTAATATGACTGTCTCCCTTAAAAATGCAAAAGAAGCAGCCGATGAACTAATTAACAAGACACGTTATGTGCAAATCATGATGGCTTCTTCTCCCCTCCCCTTTTACATCCGATGTTCCAAGAAAACTCACCTGTTCTGTTCCTTGCACCTGTGCTCTGTGGTTTCCCGACTCTGGACCTTTACCTCACCTTGATCTTCTTGCATTTTCTGCAGAGACAAATCCCACCTAGTTCCCAATGCCCAGTGCAAGTGCCACTGTGTTTCTATAAAACCCCTCTTGTTCCCCCAACCACAAATAGGCCCTCTCTCCATCCTCTAAAGGTCACACAACTTGTATCATCCACTCATTCACTGTAGTTCTCCAAAGGTAACTACCCCCTCCTGCCTTTTATTCTAGTTATTTGCACACATATCCTATCTACTGTGCGAGCACCTTGAGGTCAGAGACTGGAGGGAAAGACTACAGTTTAGTGACAAAACACACCTTGGAACTTGACAGACCCATCTTCAAAGCCCAGCGCCACTATTTCTAAGCTGTGTGCCCTTAGGCGAGCTCTTGACTTCTCTGAGCTCTTCTTTCCTATAGAAATTGGGACTATATTAGTGTTGCTTTGAAGTTGGTACCGAACAAGTTGACATTATATGTGTATGTACCCCTACTCTTAGCAAACTACCCAGCCCATGACAGAGGATACCAGTCAGTATTATTCCTTATCTCCTTGTCCCTAACACCTAGGACAGTGCCCAAAATATAACCGGAGTTCAAAAGTTGCTTGATGAATGACTTCCATTTAAAACCATTCAGCAAATATTTCTTGAGAGCTTCCGTGTGCAGAGCAATGTCCCAGGTGCTAGGGACGCAAGGATGAGCAAGATTCAAACCCAGTCTCCTCCAGCTCAAGGGTGTCAGAGGAATATAAAGAAAGACAAGAAGCCCAAATGTAGAGAAAGTCAGACCCAAGCCCACTGAAGTCACCCTCACAATCCCCCGGGGTTGTCCTTGTAGAGAAGTCAGCATAAGGCATAGAATCTTAGGCCATCGGGTCCTTAGAGAGGTGAGGTCAAGAGTCGACAGCCCTGAGTTCGGATCCTGGCTCCTGCCTTCATCATTTGGGTGAACTCAGGGACATTGTCTCCTCTCGTTAAGTTTTGGTTCTTCTTCTGTAGGATGGGGGTAATAGCACTTACCATGCAGGGTTGCTCTGGGGTAAGTTGAGGTCACCAAATGAAAAGAATATGGCACATCACCCGGTGTCTACTGAGCTAACATCCACCCCACCCTCAACTCCTGCTGATGGGGAACGGGAGGCATCATGAGTCCCACCAGGCCGTAACCAGGTCAGACCTCCTGGCTCCAAGGCTGTGTTCATCTTGGGACTTCCCGGCTCCCGGCCAGCTCTGACATCTTGAGAGCCTACAGAAAGTTCAGGAAGGTGAGCCAAGTGGTTTCCGCAGGCCCTCGCCAGCTAATACTGAGCCAGCGCAAGCCTGGATCACAGGTGCCATGGGTTAGATCAAGGCAGCCCTTCGTCATTTCTGCTCCGCTCTAGGAACCTCTGCATCTCCTTCCTTCCAGGCAAAGCGTCAGGTACCTTGAGTCCCCTTGCTTGGCTGACATCCCCCACCTAGACTTCACCAGTCCCAGCCCCCTTGAAAATAAGGGACATCAGAGCACACAGGGTTTTCCTTCTCTTACCCCAAAGCACCTCCCCAAAACAGATATTCTTACTGAGGAATATCTCTCTGTACTGGCATGGGCAGACACATTAAGTGAAGATAAATTAAGTGAAAAATTGGAAAATGCCACAACGCTGCTCGGTCCAACCCTACTTTTTAAAAATAGACACCTGAAAAAGAAAACGCTGCAGAAATATTAACCCACAGATTCCCACTGGTTATGTCTGAGGGGGGCATTAGAGTGGATGTTCTATATTACATGTTCCCATAACGTTTTCATTTGCATTGCATTGCTAGTCAGGAATAATAGATTGTTTGAAAAGGGAAAGGGGTTCTTGAGACCTTGGCCAGCATGAGAGGTCAGGAGGGCTGCCAGGGAAAAGTTCTAGAGCATTCCATTCTAGAGTCAAGAGAGACCACCTGCCCCAGGCTGGGAAAATGCCAGCCTTCGGTTGAGGACTGAGTCGGCCTGGAGCAGAAAAGAAATTTGATCATCTCTTTCCTTAAAAATATATGTCTGTTTCCTGGGGCACCTGGGTGGTTCGGTCAGTTAAGCATCTGACTTCGGCTCCGGTCTGATCTCACTCGTTCGTGAGTTCGAGGCCCACATCAGGCTCTGTGCTGAGGGCTTGGAACCTGGAGCCTGCTTCAGATTCTGTCTCCCTCTCTCTCTGACCCTCCCCCGCTCACACTCTGTGTGTGTGTGTGTGTGTGTGTGTGTGTGTGTGTGTGTCTCAAAAATAAATAAACACTAAAAATTTTTTAGTATGTGTCTGTTTCCCAGTTTTCTAACAAGATGCTGTGTCTAGAAGCACACGTGAGAACAGGGGCTACCTTTTCTCTCCAAAAGGGGAGCCAGGTGGCCGGGGACGATGGGGACAGGGGTAGCAGTTGCACTTCATACCTTTTTGGGGTACCTTTTGAATTCTAAGCCGTGTGAATGTATTACCTGCTCAAAAACTAAATAAAATTTAAATGTGAAAATACAGCACTTTCCAAATAGCACTATTAAATCAGCGAATGATAGGTTCGATGCATATGCAGACGCCTGGACAAACACAGCCATTTGAAAACAACGAGTTGATGTAAAGATGCTCGTTAAGAAACATGTGGAAAACACCGAAAAGGAGGCAAAAATATATGTTTTACCCAGAGGCCCACCACTGAAAGACAGCCAGTATTAATATCAGAGTTTATTTCTTTCCCTTCTGTTTTCTACCTGTGGGTGTTGTGGTCTGGATCCTTCTGTGTTAGAGTTTTAGAAATTGCTTTGTAAAGATCTTAACATGGATAAACCCTTAGCATGCAGTATCATGGCATGACTTCGAGCATCATTCCTAAAGGCGAGTGTTGGGTCGTCCCTTGTGACGGGCGATCTCAGGAGAACACGCTCCTCCCTCCCTGCATCCTGGGCCCAGTGGCTGGAGGTGGGGGAGATGAGGGCCAGGTGAGCGGGTGTTTGTGTGGCTTCTGGGCTATTAACTGAGCTCTAAGCACGCCCCGCAATCGCCACCCATCTCGGGTCTCTGCGGCCTCCCTCCCCATCGGGGGGGCTCGCCCAGGAGTGCCGGGAGCAGGGCCGTTTGCTTTGGGGACCGTTGGAGCTGGGGGGGGGGGGGGGAGCTCCGCCTGAGCAAGAGTGATGGGGGTGTGGGACTGGAGGAGGGAGCGAAAAAGAGGAAATGATGGATGGGAAGGAAGACAGCCCGCGACAGGAAAACTGTCAGGAAGGGGGGAGGGGAGGGGGGAGGCGTGGAGGGCCCAGAGTGTGGTTTGCCTCTCTCCAGTCCACACCGGGCAGGGCGCCCTTCTTGGAGGGGGAACCGCGCAGCAGCAGCAGGAAAGAGCCAGGGCACAGACCCGTCCAACCACTCCTGAAGACCCACTGTGTGCAGTGCCCTGGGCTCCCAGCAGCCCGTGGAGGGGAGCTGCAGAGGCAGGGCGGGGAGGGAGCCGCAGAACTCAGTCCGGGTCCGGGGTGCAGCCTGCCTGGTGGGGGAGGGGCCAGGCAGGCACTAGAACCCAGAGGGGAAATGACAGATTTAAAAAGAGACAGACGAAATGGCCTTTGAAAGGGAAAGGGCACAGCCGGTGGCAGAAACAGAATGCGAGAGGGTGGTGACGGCAGTGACAGTGGGTAGAGAGGACTGACAGGTGTGCAGGGCGGGCCCCCATGAGACCTGCCACCCCGGACATGCTTCGGTGTGCCTCTCCCAGCCTTCTCTGGCTCCCTATTGCCTCCCACACAGAGCCCACCCTTCTCCCCCAGCATTCACAGAGCCCTCAGATCTGCCTGCCTCCTTCCGCGTGTCCCGCCTCCCTGCCTTGGCCCAGGCCCCCATCTGGGGCCCCCAGGGCTCCTGTCCCTCTTGTCCTGTGCCAAGATGATTATACTGTGATGCACGTTTTTTTTTCCTAAATGCACTTGTTTAAACGCAAAGAGTAAGCTGATTCGAAGAACAGTGTTAAGTAAATGGAGTCACGGCCACATGGGACACAAACTCCCATAGTGGCACCTGACTCAAGGACAGGAGCGAAGACCTCACTGGGAACTCACTTCCAGACCTCACCTCCTCTGGGAAGCCTTCCAGGATGCCCTCTTCCTTTCCTCTGGCTGCTCCCCGGGCTCTGAGGAGGGGGGGACGGGAGGTGGTGCACAGAAGGAGGTGTCCTGGAGCTGGTGGGGGGACGGGCGAGAGGGTGTTCCCCACAGAGGGAACAGGACCAGGGGACAAGAGGACGGAAGGAGACGGGAAAGGCAGGATGTGCCTGTGTCCCCCTCTCGGTCCTCCATCCACCTTCTCGCCTCAACACCACTTCCTCTGCTCCAGACCCTGCACTCGCGCTGGTTCCTGTCCTTGGAGGGCCACCACGCGGGGCCACCAGGGCCAGGCTGCACCTGGGAGGCTGGCGTCCCATTTTCTCTTCTGGTCCCGGCCTTAGAAGAGGGACCGTCACCCCTGCGTGTGACCCCTTCCTCTCCCGCCTCAGCCCTTCTCATCCAGCAGTAGCGAAGGAAGGACCTCTGTACCAGGGGTCAAGTTCAACCCCTCATCATCCATGGGGCAGCTGGGGGAAAACAAGGCCAGAGAGGGCAGACGCCCAGCCCAGGTCACATGGTGGCAGGTGCTCGAGCAGCCATCCGGGAACCCAGAGCTCGGAGCTCCTGTGCTTCGATGGCCACCCGCCCACCTCCCCTCCTCCCCCCACACACTCTCCCCACTCCTCGTGTCTCCTTCCCCCCTCCCTCCGCCTGGGCCCACCTCCTAGATTCCTTCCCCCCTCCCCCGCTTGCCCTGCCTTCAGGACAGTTGCCAGTGCTAGGCTCCCTCCTGCGTGTGTCCATCTCTGAGATTCTAAATCTCTCCCGCCCTCCCCCACCTCCTCCCCCCCCTCCCTCCTCCCCTCCCCTCCTCCCCCCCCTCTTCCCCCCTGTTCCAGTCTGGCTGCTACCTCTTCTTTCTCTCTGTGAGGGGCCCCCCTCCGCCTTCCTGTGTGTTTACTCCTCTGTCTCTCCCCCTCCGATCTCCCACCCCCAGCCCTCCCTCCCCTCCCCTGCCCACCCTCCTCATCAATCGCCGGCTCTTCTGCCCTCTCCCTCCCGTTCTTCCTCCCGTTTCTTCCTCCCGTTTGACGAGCCTCTCCCGCTCAGCCCCCCACACGCAGTCACACCCGCCCTCACACACCCCCACGCACGCTCGCACACCCGGCCATCCGTCAGCCCCGTCGCCCCGCTGCCCCCCTCCCCCGCCTCCCGCAGGAGCCGGCACCCTAGCCAGGGTCTGCTCTGGCACAGCCAGCCGGGATTGGGGCTAGGCGCCTTCCGGAAGCTGGGAGGGGACAGGGGCGAGCGTGGCTTGGGGAGCAGCAGAGGGTGGAGGAGAGAAAAGCGAGTCGCTCCTCCAGCCCGGACCCTGAGCCCCGAGCATGTGGCCAGATATTATTTTAATAAACTCGGCACATCTTGCCCTCACGCCAGCTGCCGCACACCCTCTCTCATCCTGTGGATCTCATTTATTCCTCATTAGCAAAATCACCTGTTTGTCAAATAGGGACAGCTCGGTGAGACATTAAATTGCGCCGAAGCTGGAGGGGGGCTTGGGGACCACGGGGAGGGGGAGGGGGGGCGGAAATGACTTCGGCTCTAACTTTGCTCTGGCCGCAGAGACCAGTCCCCTCCCCGGTGCTGGCGGGGCCACTCCCACTCCAAGAACCAGCATCCACAGGGGCCATGAGGGCGCCATTGGGGCTGAAGACGAAGGATGGGAAAGCATCGAATTTTCCAGCAACACCAGCTGGGGAGGGCGGCAGCCAAGGTGCCCCGGGGAGGAGGAATAGCAGAGCCCCCTTCTGCTCGCTGGAGGGCTGGCGTGGGCGACAGTCCTGCAGCCACGGCCTGCAGGCCACAGAGCAGTAACTCTGCTCTCCAGCGAGGCCACGCAGGCGGAGCTGGGTTCAAATCCCCGTTCAGACACTCTGTGGCCGTGCAGCCTCAGGGAGCCCCCTTCACCTCTCTGGGCCTCTCTCTTGCAGCTGTAACATGGGGCTCGTGTCACTACCTACCCCGTGGCCTCGCCTGGCTGGTTCTTCAGTGGTACAGGCAGTCAGCCCGATGGCCAGCCCAGAGGAGACGATCGGCCGCATCCTCCTACCACATCGTCTGCCTCCGGGCTGCCAAGGCAGGGGTAATATCGGCACAGCTCCTGACTCCTCGTTGCCCTGTGCTTCCTCCTTGAAAGCCCCTCTCCCCGGCTTTCAGGACCTCACACAACGGCCAGTTTTTCCTTTCTAAGCCACGAGCTCCACGAGGTCATGGTCCACGGCCACTTGGCTCACCTCCTCCCACGGCGTCCGTCCAGCGTGTGTTTGTTGACTGCCTCACGTGACCACTTCCCTGGATGCCACCCTCCTCCCACCCACGGGCCCAGAGCTGTGCCCAAGAGCAATATAATGCAAGACACAGACATCATTCAAAATTTTCCAAGAGTCTCATCCTTAACAAGTAAAAAGGAACAGGTAAAACTCAATTGAATCGTCCACTCTATTCAATCCAACGGCTCCAAAATGCTATCTCAACATACAACAAATTCTTTAGGCTCCTAATGAAATATTTGACCTCCTCTTCTTCACACCGTCTTCGAAACCCACTCTTTCGAACATACAGTGCCCCTCGAGCCAGATGGGCCACATTTCGGGCGCTGGATAACGACCTACGACCACGGGCCACCATAGCGAGCGGCGTAGCATCAGGCTCTGTGCGGTCGTGGCCAGCAGCACCCCTTGCAAACTCCTTAGGAATGCAGGGCCTCAGTTTACCCCAGACCTCCTAGCTCAGGACAGGGGACTTTTTTTTCAAACTTCTTATCTTGAGGGACGTTAGATTCGCACGCGGTTGTAGAAAGAACACAGGGAGACCCCGCTCACCCTTCATCCAGGTTCCCCCCCGGGGGGCAGCGTCTTGGAGAACAATGGTACAAATCACAGCCAGGGCACGGATCGGCCCACCTGATTCGGATTTCAGCAGGTTTGTTTCCTCCGTGTTCTGTCTTCTCGTTTCTGCTCATTTGTCGGTGTATTTTTCTGTCAAGGGACAGAACACCCGTCACAAGTATCCCTGGTCCCGTCCTGTGGGAGCGAATGCCACCTCCCTCCTTGCCGCCTCTCTCTAACCTCCACAGGAGCTGCCTTCCGCCATCCCCACGTGATTCTGGCGCCACGTTAACTTCGAAAATCCAACCCACAGAGGGTTATCGCCTCTTCTATTTACTTCCAAGCCCTTGACTCACGTAAGGGAGAAAGTCTTCATCGAGAGCTAGTGTTTCTTCAATGCTTCTCTAATCCTTGCTCCCTCCCTGTGGGACCTGGAGCAGGTCACCGGGCCTCTTGGTGTCCCATGTTCTGCACTGCACAATGGGAACCATGATAATGTCCCCCCGAGGGTGTTGCTAAGAAGATCCAATGCGATGAAGCTATCAAGTGCTCCCCGTGGGGCTGAGTCAAGGGGAAACCCTAGGAGTCTATGCCCCAGGCTCCCGTTCTGAGGCACTGGCTTGAGGTGTTCATCACAGGGTTGCGTACAGTTGGGATGCCTGGAAACCACCACCAACCTGCAACCAGAAGACACGGTGAGATTCGTGAAAGCACATCCGTGCAAAGGAGCATCTTGCAGTATTTAAAAGTTCAACTTCTAGGTGTCTGTTCACGGTCAAAGAGGGGATCTTCGTGTCATCTTAGCAATCCTTAGAATTAGAAAGAACAATGCGGTCCATGCAAAGTTCCAAACGGTCCAGAAGGGTCTAGTGGAAACGTAACGTCTTCCGTTCCCTGCTCCCATCTCTTCAACCTCAGAGAAGACTGTTGATCACAACTCTGTGCGTATCTTTCTGGACAGTTAGTTTCTCTGCAGACACAAATATACCTGCGTGTATGTGTGTGTGTGTGTGTTTACACAAAGGGTGTCATGCTATATATACTGATCGGCAACTTGTTCTTCTCACCCAACCTTCCATGTGCTAGGCTGTTAACAGAGACGAGCAGGCACATCACGGCACATTCAGCCTGATCCCAATTTTGTCAATACATGCATGGAAAAAGCCTGGAACTCTGAAAAATAACTAACGAATCCTAGTACCCGGCTGGGCGGTGGGGAAGGGCGAGTGAAGCCAAAAGCTGGCACTGACACCCAGGCCTGGAGGGACACGTCCTGCCTAACTCAGCTTCCCCATCTGTAAAGCAGAACACAGTCAGGGGTTCTCCACCAGGGGCACTTCCGCCCCACTCCAGGGGGTATCTGGCGATCTCGAAGACCTTTGTTGTGGCGATTGGCCGGGGCGGGGGAGCACGAGGCCAGGGGTGCTGCTCAGCATCCTGTAGCCCATGAGCCTGCCCCCCACAACCAGGAAGCATCCAGTCAATTAAGTCTTTGTCGAAGAGGATGAAAACCCTTGATGTGGGAGCCCCCGTGCACCTCCCAGGGCGGCTCGGGGACCCCAGGACGCAACAGGAAGCTGTTGTTACCACAGCTATTATTTTCATCGTGGTGGGTGTTATAATCACCAACAATGACGAGGAGCTGAATATTTTTTAAAGCTCCAAGACGCGCAACTATGCTCAGATTTTAAAATTATAAAAAAATAAAATAAAATCTCAAAGACGTGAGTTTGTGGAAGCCACTGGACTGATTCACCACCCAGGTGAGCGCACGACTGTCATGTAACGTTGGCTCCAGGGACCAGACCACAGGGTGATCCCTCCTTCCCCTGCCCAAGGCTGGAGGCAGCGGGGCTCGAGGTGGGCGAGCAGCCGCGGGCCTGGCTCGAAGCCCCAGCCGGCGGCTGACCAGCTGGCCGAGCCCCTGAGTGGGGCCCAGCTGCCCAGCCCGGCCCGGCCCCCTCTCCCTTCCCCGGCTGCTCCCAGGGAGCAGGAATTAACGCGAAGGCGTCCTTTGCACCTCCCGAGCTCATTAGCTCCCCAGGCTCATTCTCCTCGGAAAGCTGCATTTCTGCTTGTGGGATCACGAGCTGCTGCTGGGTCTGTGATTGTGGCCGGTGCCTCCCCGCGATCCCACCCGGGGGCCACTCCTTCCCATCTGCCTCCCCGGCTCAGGACCCTTCCCCTTTGTCTTCTCCCCGCCACTCCCTCTTGACTCCGGTCCTCGTTGGTGCCTCCTCCTTTTCCTCTCTTGACTCCCCTGGCCGCACCAAGCTGCCTGCTCCCCTTGGCTCCTGAATCAGACCCTGAACCCCGAGCCCCACCCGCCCCTCCCCACTCAGAGGACTCCCAGGCACGGGACCCGGAAAACGGATCTTGACCATGGTCCTTCTACAGATGTGAAAACCGAGGCCCAGAGGGGCTGAGACCCACCCGAGGTCGAAGGATGACTCCGGCAGAATCATCATGCGTTCATTTGTCAAAGATGCACGGGGTCGTCTCTACACTGTGAGATGCTGGCTAGACCCCGGCAACACCGCGGTGAGCAAGAGAGCTTCGGGGAGGCAGGGAGGGCAGGTTGGGGGACAGAAGGCACGAGAGCCAGAGAGCCTGGCTTGGGCAAAGACCTACCTGTGGGGAAGGGCAAGTCTTGCTTCTCGGGTTCTCGAGCCTCAGCCGTGGCGAAGCACCTTGTTCCCTGTTTCAGCCCAACTCATGCCTCTGCCGCAGACCCTGTCCTTGGAAAGCTTTCCGGCCAGACCAGGGATCGGCACGCTTCTTCTGCAAAGGGCCAGATGGCAGATATTTTTGCTTTGCAGCCCATACAGTCTCCGAGGCAACTACTCAACTCCGCGGCCCTGATGTGGAAGACCCAAACAAGTGGGCATCGCTGTGTTCCAATAAAACTTTATTTACAAAAACAGGCCGTGGGCCGAATTTGCTGACTCCTGGTCTAGGGGTTTCCTAATTCTCAGATGTCTCCTGGCCCAAAGCCCTACTGATTTCCTTTTGGTTAATTTCCGGACTCGTATGTACAGGGATGCCAACTTGGCCTTCGCCACCAGGGATCCCCAGGATTGTCCGCTCACTCCCAAAGGGAGGTGGGCAACCCTACCCTTCACACTCACATCGTACCATCCCCTGAACCCAAGCCGTCTATGCTGGGGTGAGGGGTGCAGGGTAGTGCACTGGTTGAGGAGGCGGTCTCTGCAGCCCAGCTGGACCCCCTCGTGGCCGAGAGCCCGCAGACAGACTATTCCAGCTCTCCAGGCTCTGTTCCTCCTCTGTGAGACAGGCAGCATTGTGGCTCCCACTTCCCAGGGCTGGAAGGAGGCCCGGAAAGGCTCGCTGTGTCACCGGTGACTGCGTGGGGAAGTCTCGAAGCTCAGCCTGGCACGTAGCACAGCCAGCAAATGACGGTGCTGTCACCATACCGTTGTCACTCGATCAAAACACTCCAGGGGGCAGGCTGAAAAGAGACGTGCCATCGTCCCCATTCTACAGACGAAGAGACGGAGGCAGAGTCATACGTCCTGTGCAGCGGATGCCGCCCAGACTCTAGATGGACCCTCGTTCCCTGGATGCTGGAGTGGTGGCTTCTTTTTTTTTTTTTTTTAAGTTTATTTATTTTGAGGGGGGGGGTGCATGCACAAGTGGGGGAGGGGCAGAAAGAGAAGTGGGGACAGAGAGACTCTCCAGCGGGGTCTGCACGGTCAGCACGGAGCCCGACGCGGGGCTCGAACTCACGAACCGTGAGATCATGACCTGAGCCAAAACCAAGAGTCTGAGCTGAAGGGAGGCAGCTCGCCCAGGGTTCAGCGCGTCTCCCCCCTCCCAGCCCCCAGAGCAAGGCAACGACCCGTCGATGCAGGGGTACAAAGGCCCAGCCCCTTTTGCCCCCATTTGGGCCCCTCTGAAAGGCCACCTCCGCTCCAGAGCTCCCCTGGATGGGCCGAGGCCACCGTGGCAACCGCAGCCCAGCCCGGCTTCTCCCTCTGCCCGCCCTGCTCCCCTCACTTAGTCACACGTGCTTGTCCGGAGACGGCCCCCCAGTTAACCACCTGCATGCTCGCTCAGCTGCCTCTCAGGGTCCGTTTCCAGAAAACCTGCCTCGAGACGCCCAGCTAGTAAGGGGCGGAGCCCAGAGCACAGCCTTTCCTTTGGCGAGGACAGAGATCTGAGCCCAAGGAAGGCAAGGGCGGCTGGGTGTGCTTCCCTAGTCGGCCCGATCTTCGGCAGACGGACGGAAATAACCTGTGCAAAAAAATCATGACGACTGCACCGGGGGCGTGATGTCTCCCCGCTTCTGGGCTAGCCTGGTGCAGGGGCTCCCGCACTCGGGCATTTAGCGGGATCACCTGCAGCAGGGAGGGTCGCTAAAACAAAGGGAGCGTCCAGGAAACCCGCTTTCAGAATCACGAGCTGAATGGACAGAGGCACGAGGCGTAGATTCGGAGAGACGTGCATTGAAACCCTGACATCCCTGTCTGCATGCTGTGTGACCTTGGGCAAGTTACCTAACCTCTCTGAACCTCCGTCTTATTCCGTGGGAGACGGATGTGGAGGGACCTACTTGGCAGGGCTGACTGGAAGTTCCAAAAGGCCACGAACCTACAAACATCCAGCACAAGGCAAGGGTGCAGAACATGAAATCTACAGCTATTAATACCCCCCAGCCACTAGGCAAGCGACTGCACACGCATGAGCTCATTAGTCTCGTGACTGGTAACGGTCAGCCCATTATCTTCAACCCCCAAGGCCGCCTCGTGCTGTCTGCCTCCCTCTCTCTTGCCGGGGGAGGGGGGTGGGAGGTTCTCCCCACTTTTGAGAAGGGCAGACTGAGGAAGTGACTTGCCCCGGGTCAGACGTCCAGCCAGGGCTCCGTGGTTCTTGCTGTCCGTCCACCCCGGTCCGCTCCCAGGGCCCCGGGCTGGGCTCCTCTGGCGTGAAGTCTTCCCAAACAAGGAGAGAATAAAGAGCTTTCTGTCCACACTAGAAGAAAAACAAACCCCCACCGTCCTCGATTCCCCGCTACGGAAATGATGGATTTCTGTTATTGTTGTTGTTGAAATCACTACCAGGGGAAATAGATCAAAGGACATTTTGCCGGCAAGAGAGCTCACTGTGTCACCGAGGAGAATACACGTCTCCGCCACACTGCCTTGCCTTTCCCCCCAACCCCGCACGCTCCTTTTCCTCTCCACCGACCTCGGGGTGGGGGCAGGACTGGACTCACGGGGGCCAGCGGCTGGTGGCCCTGGACGGAGGAGAGCTGACGAGGCCGCGGCTAGAGGGTGCGAGGACATCTTAACTTGCTCTCCTTTCTCCTCCCCTGCATCCCCCCTTCCCTCCCTCCTGTGCAGATCTGGGCTGGGGGGTGGGGAGGGGGGGGAGGTGGTCAACCAGTTACAGATTTAATCTGATTTTCCCCTTCGTGTGCGTGGTGATGGAGCGGAAGTGAACGGTGACTACAGATGAGGGGGACACAAGGAAATATTGTCGACAGGGACGACGCCTCTGGAAAGAGACCTGTGTTCTGCCTGAAAAGCAACCGCACATCCCACATCCTCTGGCATCATTTTGGTTTCGCAGTTTCTCTATTTCTGTCTCCCTATAAGAGACGTACAATCAGTTGTCCATAGAGAATATCTAGAGCTTACAATCCAGGAAGGGAGATAAAATGGGGGTGGGGGGGGGGGTCTTTCGTACCCTGGTTCTTCTTTAGTGTAGACAGATCTACAGTGGATGGTCTGTTTTGCCTATTTTCTTTTTAAAGTTGATTGATTTATTTTGAGAGACAGACAGAGAGAGAGAGAGAGACAGGGAGGGAGGGAGAGCAGGAGCGGGGGAAGGGCAGAGAAAGAGAATCCCAAGCAGGTTCTATGCGGTCAGGGCAGAGCCTGACACGGGGCTCGATCCCACAATCCCATGAACCGTGAGAGCATGAGCTGAGCCGAAATCGAGACTCCGATGCTTAACCGACTGAGCCACCCAGGCACCCCTTGCCCATTTCTGTCTTTGCAAGCCTTCTCCATTTCACCAAAAGAGCCACATGCCTCTGGTCTCTGTGGATACTCTCACCACCTTCCCTCTCTCATCTCCTCCAGCCTCAAGCCAGAGAGTGGAAAGAACAAGGGTTTTGCACTCTGTTTAAACACCAGCATGCGGGGGCACCTGGGTGGCTCAGTCGGTTAAGCGTCCGACTTCAGCCAGGTCACGATCTCGCGGTCCGTGGGTCCGCGGTCCGCGTCGGGCTCTGGGCTGACAGCTCGGAGCCTGGAGCCTGCTTCCGATTCTGTGTCTCCCTCTCTTTCTGCCCCTCCCCCGTTCATGCTCTGTCTCTCTCTGTCTCAAAAATAAATAAACATTAAAAAAAATTTTTTAAAAATTAAAAATAAAAAAAAATAAACACCAGCATGAGGAATTACCCACTGTGTGACTTTGGGAAAGGTTTTGAAGCCTCAGTTTTTCCATCTGTAAAACCCGATCATCTACCCCTAAGACTTAGAGGGCTAAATGAGAATAATCGTGTAGATTAGATACCCAGAAAA